>NW_026555060.1:21415000-22665000 GCF_021234165.1 Pteronotus mesoamericanus | reverse complement strand
TATTTGCTGTGGGGTTGGGTTTCTTGAGGCCACTGTGAAGGTATCACATTCATTCATATCCTGGATATGACAGCTTTAAGGTTACTGAGACTTTGTGATCTTGTGACTTTTTGGTACCTCGATGGGTCGCTCGGCCCTCATTGGTCTGAGGAGGAAACTGAAGTAGAGCGAGGGAAGGGCCATGGTGAGATGACCCCGAGAGCAGAAGCTCCCGCAATGAGTTCCACTGCGAAGTTGTAGTCATGTCTCTGGAATTTCCTTCTGAGCCTCCAAATGGCCTGGGTCAAGGGGCGATTGTGCTGTGCTGCTTGTAGGACATCCGGATTCCTCCGATGTTCCGTGTCTTAGGGCCGTGCTGACGGAAGGCCTGCTGGAAGACTTACATCTCTTGTGTTTGGGCCTTTACTAGCATGCTTTTGAGATGCAAATTTTCTACTGGATGGTAAAATTGTAAAAGATAAGATTTCAGCCCTAAATGGTGTGGCTCAGTTTGTTGGGAGTTGTACTGCAGGACGAAGGGTTGCTGGTTCGATTCCCAGTCAGGGCCCATGCCTGGATTGCGGTTTTGGTCCCCAGTCTAGGTGTGTGCGAAGGATAGCTAGCGGATCAATGTCTCTCTCTGGCATTGATGTTTCTCTCTCTCTCTCTTTCTCCCTCCCTTCCCTTCTCTCTAAAAATAAATATTAAAAAATAAGATTTCAGGTTATTTTGGGGAACATGGATACTTTTTCTCAATGAAGTATGATTGGGAAATGTTAGTTTTTCCTTTTATACAATTTGGCGTCATCTTTAATATTTCTGTGTTATTGTCTTATAAAGGTATTGTCTCTACTGAAAGGAAAAGAAACGAACAGAGACAAGAGAGATGGAGGGAGTGGGGGATGGGGGAAAAGGAAGGGAATGGGAGGGTTGGGGAACGTGTAGGAAGGTCTCATGGACAAAACCAAAGGGGAAGGATTGAGGGAGGGGGCGGAGGGGCAAGGGAAGTTGGTGGGGGGAAGGCAGAGACAAATGTATTTGAAAAAATAAAATAAATTAAATAAAAATAAATAAATAAAATGAATATGAATCACAGCTTGGTAACTTACAATGCACAGGGACATAAACAAGGAGGCATATGGTAACTGGGTGAAAAAATGCTTCTTGCAGGGCTGGGAACATGCTTCTCAGCAGCTCTGCTCCCCCTGCCCACCCCTTCCTCTCCCCACTCCCCTGCGTCTTAGTGATAACAATTTCAGTACAAATTAGCATGAGGAAATACAATGATAACATGTGCTAATTGAATCGTTTTAGCTTTTGTTTTAATAAACACATGTTTTTTCAGGATCTGTTACCCGGTAGTCATTCACACAACTGCATTAGATCTCTATGAAAATGTTGAACAGTGGCACTAGGGCTATTTCCTCAGAGCACTTCCTCCACATGCATATGCCATCGTGTATAAATTACTTGGCGGGGGGAAAGAGAAGAGAGAGAAGACAGCAAAGAAGTGGCAGAAGGAGAAAGAGAGAGGTGGTATTTACAGGAAAAAAGCAATAATAAAACGCATATACTGATACTGAATTTTGAATTTGAAGAGAAAATATTCTTAAAGCATATTTTCACATGTTGAGTTTTCCATGTAAAGCACCATTTGGGGTGTTGTCATTGCTTGTTAGTTGTTTGTTTTTTAGTCATGGCCTGAGCGGGGGACTCCCCTGCTACATTTGGACAGTGGTGCCTTCCACCACCAGGAATAAATCCAGCTACTATAGACGGATGCCCTCAAACGGACATGGTTATAATTCCCCCTTTGAGAGTCTGTGTTACCGAACCACTCTGGTCACAGTTGACTGCCTATTAATTCTGCCTGCAGGGAGAGAATGTGTCAGACTTTCAATCTTCAGATTTCTGACCTATGTGACAATTGTAATTCTCATTTGTAACGTAATTAATTTGATTTAATATGTTAAAAACATAGCCATCTAAAATGAATTTGCTGAGAAAGAAGCTTCTCAGGCACCATTTCCTATGGCTGACTTCAAACACTCTCATTCATTTTTCTCCATCAGTTTTCTTTATTACATTATGCTAACTGAAACCCCCCCCACAACATTTTGTGTAATATTTGGGTGGGGTGGGGGGAACCACCCATAAGCCTGCTACCCTAGTACATCAACTATTTTATCTGTGCTTCTGAACTCCTGTTCTTCTGCACCATTATTTTGGCTGACTTTATAGTTCACATATCATTTCATATTCTGCTGTGCTCACTTAAGCTAGCACCATAAATCCATGTTTTGCATAGTCCTTGTGATTCATTGTATATCTTAACAGAAAAGTTGGATAAATGGGGTAGACACCTTACCTTCGAAATCACACTTTGCTATACATTCTTTAGAATCACAGTGCTCTTGGCAGGCCTCTGCTTGGTATAGGATTGCATTGTAGCAAGACAAATTATGGTTGGAGTGGTAGCCGGCTGGCTGACATCAACGAGAAGCCTTGTTCTCCGAAAGGCTTTCCTTGGAGGTGATGCCAGTGCTCCAATTGTGCCTGAGCAGCTGAAAAGGAAAACAAGGGAAGCAATATTACTTTACAGTTGTTAGTATTCCAGAGGAAATTTCAGAATGCCTGGAAGCCAGACAGAGCTACAGATGTCCACGCTTTCTCCGCACACACCCAGAATGGTAAACCTTTTCTGAACTGATAACAGGATACTCCCATTTACTTCAGTATGAAAAAACAAACGGGTCCTTCTTCTGCGGAAAAACTAAAGCAGCGCTGTCAAAAGAAAGTCATACTTTCAAACACATGATAATTCAAAGTTGAGTTTCTGTTTAGACTCACGTTTCTGGGCTGACTCTTTAAAGAAACATACTGCCTTCCAAAAGGGAGGCAGCTTATAAACTCCCAATTCAAATAAGGAGCATGCTTATAAATTCCCCAGGACTTAGCTTTGAGGCTTTGTTGAAGAGAGGAGTAAACTTGTAACACTTTGGGTGGATATTAAAATCTCAGTGCATGTTACTTCCCTAAAGTACTGAGGAGATGAGATGAGATTAATGTAATGAGAATTATTGATTTCCAATAACCTCAGAGAAAACTTAGACACAGGTGTAAACTGAGTGTCATGTCACACTTGGCATGTTTTGAAATATTTTGAGGAAGTGATATACTACCTCTTATTACGGTGATTCAAACTTTGGTACAGTGATGTTTTTCAGATGCCAATATTCCTTTGTTTTTATGTATTAGGATGTATTAGGATGTGAATAAGGAACTCAAGAACATGTTTATTTCCTTAACCTTTTACAATACAGTGAAGCTCAAAACTGAGTTTTAAAGATGCAAAGGACAAGCAGAATTTCTTTCTTAAATTTTCCTCTGTCCCCACTGATTAGAGAATTTTTTCAGACCTGAAATAAATGTTCTTAAAGGAATTTTAAAATAAAATTTTGGATGGTCATAGCACTTGCCTTCCTAGAACATTTACTTTATTAGAATTAGGTTCTTTCTATAATAAGAATGAATTGCTGACTATCTAAAATCTATTCAAGGTGCCTGTGCCATTACTGTCAACTGCCCTGTTGAAACTTGAACATTTTTGGTGTCCTTTATTGATGAAAGAATTGTTTATACATTCTGGTATGATGTATATATTTTAGTCTAATTTGAAATTTTAGTATCTTTCATTGAACTTGGATGGGGGAATGATTGAAATGAAGCTGATGGATTCTTCTTCCCGCAGTGATGTCATTTATTTACTTTGAATTTGTTTTCTTTTTTTTTAAATCGAGATATAATTGACTTTAACATTGTATTAGCTTCATGTGTACAACAAGTGATTCAATATTGGTATAGATTGTGAATTGATCACCGTGGTAAGTCTCGTTAACATCCATCACCATACATTGTTACAAATTGTTTTTCTTATGAAAACTCTTGAGGTCTATGCAGCATAGCGTTATCAACTGTAGTCACCATACTGTGCATTACATTCCCAGGACTTATTTATTTTATAACTGGAAGTTTGTACCTTTTGACAACCTTTACCTATTTCCCCTGCCTCCCCAACCTCACTTTTGGCACCTACCAATTTATTCTCTGTACATGAGTTCGTTTGTTTTTATTTCATATTCCACATATAGCTGAGATCGTGTGGCATTTGTCTTTTACTGTCTGACTTATTCCACTTAGCATAATGCCCTCAAGGTCCATCCATGTTGTCCCAAATGGCAGAACTTTTCTTTTTTATGGCTGAATAATATTCCATTGTATATGTATGTATACAACATTTTCTTTATCCACTCATCCATTACTTCCATAGCTTGACTATTGCAAGTAATGCCACAGTGAACATAGGTGTGCATAGATCTTTTCAAATTAGCGTTTTCATCGTCTTCAGATAAATACCCACAAATGGAATTGCGGGATGATATGGTAGTTTTTGTAAAAAAATTTTTGAGGAACTTCCATACTGTTTTTTATAGGGGCGGCACCAATTTACAATCCAGCCAACAGTGCACAAGTGTTCCCTTTTCTCCACATCTTTGCCAACACTGGTTATTTCTTGTCTTTATGGTAATAGTCATTCTGAAAGTATGAGGGGGATATCTCATTAGGGTTTTAATTTGTTTTCCCTGATGATTAGTGATGTTGAGCACCTTTTCATGTCCCTGTGGGCCATCTGTATGTCCTCATTGGAAAAGTGTCTCTTCAGATCCTCTGCCTATTTTTAATTGGATTGGTTCTTTCTTTTGGTCTTTGCTATTGAGTTGTATTTTTTCCTATATTGTGGTTATTAACCCCTTATCAGATGTATGATTTGCAAATATTCTCTCTCATTTGGTGGGTATCCTTTTCATTTTGTTGCCGGTTTCCTTTGTTGTGCAGAAGCTATTTAGTTTGATGTAGTCCTGCTTGTTTATTTTTTGAAGCTGACGAATTTTTAAATGAAGTCGTTCAGCTCAGGTGACTACTGTTTGCAGGGCTGATGGATTCTTATGGAATCTGAGCCTGTTTTGTAGGGAAGACAATTAACACTTGAAGTTAAGACTTCAGAGAGTGACTAAAATATTGGCATAGGCCCATCTCGAGTCCATAGCTGCCTGCTTTGGCTTAGATGAGCAGAGTAGAAGCCTTTGGACTGAAGCTTTCCCTCAGTTTTTACTGTATTTCACCCTCTGTTAGAGTGCTTCTGGGTATGTGAAGCTTTCCTTGATGACTTTTCTCAGAGCTGGGGACTGCCGAGTCATGATACCTCAAATTCAAGAGACTCTTCACGTTAGCCCTTTCCAAGCAGATCCCATCACTAGGGAAGTCTGACTTGATGCAGGGATGAGTGGTTGGCTTGTTTTGAGGACGAACTCTGAGAATTTTCTCCTGGGCATGCGTGATGGCTGTGGACATGCCGATGGTTTGAGAGTAAGTCCTCCTGAACAGGAAGAGGCCATGTTTTCCATGTCTCACGGAGAAAGTGCTGGGGAGGAGGGCCCCGGCCCTGATGGCCTTGCACATAGGTGAGGCCAGGATCTGTCATGAAGCTGTGGGTAGCTGGGGAAAAAGCGGAGGGCTTCCGTGAGGCCTACAGAGTCACCTGAGAATTCAAGGGCTAGAAGGAACCTTATGTGGCTTCTGGTCCAGAGAGCGGTTTTGGAACCAGCTATATTGTTATTGTTATGTTGTCAGAAATTTTGCATGCCAGTTGGAAAATGCAGCCATTATTGAAATTATGTAAACATAGCATTAAATAAATTATACCAAAAAAAAGGTAATAAATACTCAAAATCAATCACTGCCTAATTATTTTACTCTGCTTTGCCGTCGTCTACACTCTCGGGGCTACTTGTGTCTGTTGTACCTGTTGGGACTGCTACCAGTGTCGTCATGACAGTGCCCGACATCAGACTCGACGGTGATGCTCGGAACACAGCCGGGCAGTGCCCGGTGAGAGTGCTGGCCAGCTGACATTGTCCCTTGTGCTCCAAGGGATTTTTATTGAGGGCAATGCCAGGGTTCCAGCAAATGCTACAAATTAAGGCTTTTTTTCACTCAGAAAGACAGTTATTAAATATTCACCAACAGCCCCTGGGCCCAGCCCCTTCATTTTTATATGTGAGACTGGGGCGTGGAGGCGAGCAGAGGCTTGTCCAAAGCCCTGCAGCCAGGAACTTGTGGGGCCACGGCTGAACTTGGGTCTCCTGGTACCTGTCTGGGGGCTCTTTCTGTTACATTGGGCAGAGGTGTCAGTCGTGAAAGGCGCAAGGGTTAGGGCATCAGGCTTAGCTGTGAGTGCTTGTCTCCAGGGTTCCTCTATCATACAGTGTGGGGCTAGGGTCATAAACAAGGAGAGGGGAGAAGTAACCCAGAAATCAAGTGCAGCGGCCAGAGGGGTGGTCATGTGCTCCCTGGTGATCAGTAAAGAGGGACAACTTCAGAGATGGCAGGGGCCGGATACTGAACTCCCTTCCTAACGCTTGGTGATAAAGTTATCGCTTGGAAGAATGACAGAAGATTGAGTAGCTTATCACCACCTGATGCTGTGTTTATGTATGTGTTTGATGTATTTGCTATCGTATGTTACATCTCCCCCATAAGAATGTAAGCTCCGTGAGGGCAGGGACCTTGTTTTGTGTGCTGCTATACACCCAGCTCCCATAATAGCACCTGGCACATAGAAAGTACTCAGAAATATTTTTGAGTGAATGAACCAGCCCTGCTGCTTGTTGGCGTTACATAGCACCACATCCCTGGGGAAGTTTCACCCAGAGGAATGTACCTGGTGGGGTCCAGCCCAGGGGGCCCTGTAACATTTGTCAAGTTGCTAGACCCTCAGTGACCATCATTTCTCTTTATTCTCAGATGACGGAGGGCCGTCGATGTCAAGTACATCTTCTTGATGACAGGAAGCTGGAACTCCTAGTACAGGTAAATGACTTTGGGCTACCTTTGTAAGTTTCTTCTGTGATTGATGCACTTCACACTTTGATTCAGCTGAGGGGTAGGTAAGAATGTAAACTGTTTATCAGTCTCAATTTGTTAACATTTATGAGAGAAGACTAGGGCACACCCTGGTGTTTTTGTGTGTGATTGCTATTTTTGTTCATTCTGTTTCTTAGCATACCACTCCCAAGGCATTCAAGGTCAGATGTATATCCAACCTATTGTTGCACATCCCTAGAAAAGGAAATTCCACAACTGCCATTAGCTATTCTTTGTGCTTGGAAGAAGTTAATTATAATGTAACCGAAATAACTCTTGCTGCAGCTAAAACTGGGTTAGTTGTCTAGAAAACAGTTCATTATTTTCAACTTACGCTTTCATAGATATGAAGAAAGAGAAGCAACCTCTTGGCTTTGTGTCCCCTCTTAAGAGCTGTTAAGCCCTTACCCCATCTCTGTTGAACATCTAGAGAAACAGACACAGAAGAAATCGATCAATTTATCTCCAAACTAAGAACACATCCATGTCAGCAAAGTCCACAAAGTAATTAGAATCATAGACCCTAGTCTTGCTCAGCTTACTCCTGAAAAAAACCATTGTTTTATCCAGAGCTCTAAAGAATGATGAAGTTTCCAAACCTGATTTAAAGAACTTAATTCCAAATCTGTCGCTCAACTCCAATGTTTGTAACTGTATTTGCGTGATATTCGTAGATGTCTGTCCAGTATTTAGGGCAGTGCTCTGTATCCATCACATTTTGCCATGAAGAAGCTATAGTTAGTCAGCTGGTTGAAATGACACCCACATGCTCATTCACTGGGGGATGAACAGCAGCTGCTGTTCAATGATGAGAGTCACATATATACTCTCGTGTTCCCCTGTACATGGAACTTGGATTTCAGAATGTTCTAATTGCTCATTTAAAAAGTGAATACTATTAATAGAATTTAAATTATAAAGGCATTCCAATGTAGGAAACAGAAAATAGGAAATAGCGCATAATCACAGCACACTAATTCAACTACTATTCTCATTTCAGGGTACCTCATAATTATATTTATATTCATTTTATATTTCTTACATGGTTGTGATCATAATGTATGTATAATGCTATATATTTTATTTTTCCACTTAACATTGTCTTTCACTAGCATTTTCCAAGTTATTATAAATTATCATCTTTGTTTATGGCTGCATAGAAATGGATATACCATTATTAGCTAGTCATTCTTCCAACTGGGTGCATTTAAAGTTTTTGTTGTTATGGTTTTATAATTTTTCCACTGTGACAAAGAAATGCTGTGATTAATTTATCCATGCGTGTAAGTTCTCCCACATTTTGGATTATGTCCTTATTAGGCTCGATTGAAAGGCCTGCAGTCTTACGAAGAGTCAAACTGGTGGTCTGGCTTGGGGTGTGAGGCTGTAGGTAGAGGGGAACTGTAAAGGCAAGATCTCTTCAGTTAGCAGGATCAGAAACTAACAGCAGTTGGAGCTCTGAGTTGGTAAGAATCGGTGTGAGCGGTGCACAGGTGAGTGGTCTGCTGCATCTTAGATGCTTTTGTTATATCAAGGCTTGAAGGCCTAGATAGCAGCCACCCTCTGAAACAGGAAATGAGGCCTCAGGTGACAATGAAGTTACCGTCTCTTGGCCAGCCTGCCCGGGGGAGGTGTGAAGGGAAGCATCTGAAAGGGACATGAGTCACAGAAAAGATGTTTTATTATGGATCGTGCAGTTTTGCAAAGGCCATCCTCAGCCCTTCACAGTCAAGGAAATATTGAATTAGGCCAAACAAGAGTTCATACTCTTCCCATCCCTTTTTAGAACACATTTCACGTATTATTCCCTCTTCCCTAAAACACTCTTTCCCGCCCCCATCCCTGTACCTAGCTGGTTTCTGTTAAGTTTTCGGGCCTCAGGTTAGAAGACCCTTTCCCCCTAAGGCTCTCCCTCGCTCTACCCTCTGCGCCTCTGCAGCTGGGTCTTGGCTGTTCCCCGCCCCCATCAAGGGATTCCCTCTTACAGCACTGTCTCAGCCCATTGTCATAGTCACTGTCATTGCCTGTTGACTTGTCATCATTTGCCAGAGCCACCAACAAACTGAGGGCTGGGTCTATGTCTTGATCTCTGTATCTCATACACCCAGCCCAGTGCCTGGCACATATGTCACTGGAAAAATGCTTGTTGAGTAAAAGAATGATTAAAGCATAAGGCTCCCTGGTGTTACTTACCCTAAGGACTTCTGCCTTAGAACCATTGTTTGGCAGGGGATTTACTTAGTTTCATGTCAAGTAAATAAACACATAAATAAACAAGGAACTGTTCTAAAGTCTTCTGCAAAACTTTGGGAAATAAAGTTAAAACTCTTTGACAAAAGTCAACTTAAGTATATGACTTTTCTTTCTCCTCTACTAAGTTTTGTTGTCCAGGATTATGTTCTTTTGAAAGAATCATTTCTAAAGGGAATCCCTATACTCGAGCTCGTAGACGCATCTGAAGACTTTTAATAGTGTGAAATATTTTGACTTCATACCCTTCTCTTTGTTATTTTGAATTCACAAAGTGATATGGTTCGTTATTGCTAAAGGTTTTGTTGTTGAACAATTTCAGAATATTTGTCACAAACCTTAGACTAAGGAATGGCTTTCAGTATTTCCCCATTTACCTGACAAGTTTAGAAGATGGAGAGTCGGGTTTGGGGTTTCAGGTTTCCAGGGACTGTTTGTCTCCATGGAGAAGCACACGGTTTACACGAGGGCGACTGACTGACAGACGTCCAGAAGTAGCAGCAGAGGTGGGAGGCCCAGTTTTTCCATTGCTGCTGGGCAAGGGCACATCAAAGGCTGCACCTCGGGTCTCCAGAAGCAGGAAAAGACTGAGCTAACGGAATCAACTACTAACAACTTCTCCCCACCAGGAGAATGCTGGTAACCAGTCAGCCCGGAGTTAATTTTCTGCAGTGGTGTAGAGCTGATCACTGTGATGGTTCATTTCCTTTCTCTGGGTTATAGAGCAAAACGGCCGCAATCCCCAAATGTAATGCTTTTTCTAAAGCTCTTTGAGATTTGTGAGTGGAATCTGTGCTTCCAAATCCCTGATTGCCCTGTGTAAATCCTACATTATCTATAAGGGGAGAAGGGCGAAGGTCAAGAGTGCACATACTCAGATTGAATATGCGAAAGGCTCATCTCTAAATCCACAGACAGGCCCCTGACACCCAGGACATTACCACGTGACTCTTTAAATCCTTCAGTCCCACTCAGTGACAGCTGGAGTGATGATGTGAGCATTCTGTAACAAATCACCCTAGGTCATTGATCCAACCCACAGACAATGTCTTTTGCTTTGTCATCCAAAATTGTTTCATACAATTAGAGATGTACTTAAAAAGCCTGTGTCAAAATAAGAGGCCACATCATGTCTGCCTCTTAGTCAGCTTCTTCCTGAGGTCTCCATGGCCAGGCCAGAGGGTGCCATGCGTGCGTTGTATTGAGCTTTTCAGGTCTTTTTAAAATGTATAGTATTGTATTTTTTTTATTGTTCAAGTTCATTTATGTCCATTTTCTAACCACCACTTTCCCCTGCCCCACCCACCCGCACCTCCCACCCTCTGTCCTTCCCCACTCTGGCGTTGTCTGTGGGTCCTTTATGCATGTTCCTTGACTTGACCCTTACCCTTCTTTTTCCCATTACCCTCCTCCCTTCTCATTACTGTCAGTTTGTTTTTTCTTTCAATGTTGCTGGTTATGTTTTTCTTGCTTGCTTGTTTTGTTGATTAGGTTCCACTTATAGGTGAGATCATCTGGTATTTGTCTCTCACCCCCTGGGCTTATTTCGCTTAGTATCATGCTCTCCAGTTCCATCCATGCTGTCCAAAGGGTAGTAGTAGCTCGCTCTTTCTGCTGCGTAGTATCCCATTGTGTAAATGTACCATGGTTTTTTTGATCCACTCATTTATTGATGGGCTCTTAGGTTGCTTCCAGCACTTGGCTCTTGTAAACTGAGCTTTTCAAATCTTGACTGCACGACTCTTTGGTGTTCCCTGATCTGAGTTCATATTTAGGGGAGCATTTTGAAAACCAAGAAAGGGAAATATGGTTTAGCCTGAGTAAGAACAGTTAAATAAGACCAAGAAGAATTTCCTGACAGTGAAGGTCAAAAGAGAGAAGCCGTTAATAGGGAAGGTTCCAGGTTCTTTTCTCTTGGTTATCTTAAAAGTTGAATGGATTTCCCCTAGTTTGGAATGGCTGAAGTGCGGCACTTCCTTACTGGGGCCTCATGAGGCTCATGGCGCCGTACGACCCCCTGTCACTGGAAGACAGGCCAGGGCCAGAAGGACAGACGCGGGCCTTCTGCGCCCTGAGACACCTCGTCAGGGTTTAGGTCTTCAGGGTTTTCTCCATCTCCCAACTCTGCCACAATGAACTACATTTTTTAAATTAAATTTATTTTTTAATTACAGCTGACATTCAATATTATATTAGTTTTGGTGTACAACATAGTGATTAGACATTTGATTATGAAGTGATCTTCCTGCTAAGTCTAGTGCCCATGTGACACCATACATGGTTTTTACAGTATTACTGACTGTAGTCCCTATGCTGAACTTTACATCACCGTGACTTTTTAAAACTGGCAATTTGTATTTCCTAATCTCTTTCACCTTTTTGTTTATCCCCTGCACCCCCTCTAATCTGGTGACCATCATGTCTGATTGTCTCTGTCTCTAAGCTTGCTAGTTTATTATGTTCTTTTAGATTCCACATATAAGTGAAATCATACAGTGTTTGTCTTCCTCTGTCTGACTTACCGCGCTCAGCACAATATCCTTTAGGTCCATCTGTGTTGTCACAGATGACAAGATTTCATTCTCTTTTTTTAGTTGAGTAACATTCCCTTGTATATATGTAGCACGTCTTCTCTATCCATTTGTCTACTGATGGACACTTAGGTGGCTTCCATGTCTTGGCTCTTGTCCATAATGCTGCAGTGAATACAAGGGTCCATACATTGTTTCCAATTCGTTGAAGCCCACTTCTTGTTTTGTTTAGGAAGCTGCCTGGTGAAGTGACGCAATATTCCAGGAGCACAGTGTCTTGCCCCTCTGACCCCCTTTCTCAATGGCCATTGGCAGCACAATTACAACTGTCTACTTCTGTTAAAATAAAGGAACCAAGTGTCCTCTGATTCTGAGAAACTTCAACTAGTCAGTGTTTTTCAAGAAAATTAAAGATAGCAGTGGGATTTTTGTTGTCCATGGCAGGGTGTCCCTAATCTTGAGAAAACCAGTGAGGCAGAAACATGAGGAAAGATTTAAAGCTGCTCGGTAGTACGGTTAGAGCACTTGAAATGTGTGCAGTCCAAACTGGATGTGCCATCAGTGTGAGACAGGCTCCAGAGTGGGAGGACTGCATATGACAAAAAGGTAAAATGTTGTAATGATTAGAAATATGTATAATTAAAATTAATAGCAGCTGCTTCTTTTCCCTTTAAATATGACTACTAAAAGTTTAAAATTTCATATTGGGCTCACATTGAGAAACTAGCTGCTGGGAAGCTATTTCCAAAGAATAGAGAGATCATTTAAACAAGAGAAACAGTTATCTACATAACAAAATTGTTTATTGTTTAGGGTCACCCAGATGCAATACTGGGTGTCTTCCACAGTAATGACTGTATTTTACAGTTCTTTATAAAGTTCCTAGAAAGTTCACTTTATTTAATCATCACATTAACTGTGTAAATAAGCAGGTGCTATCTCAGATAAGGAATCAAATGCAGAAAGGATAAATAACTTGCTCAAGGTCACATAGTATTGCGTACATCTTAAACAATAGATCTTGTAATGTTGCATCCTAGTTTATCTTTAGAGCATGGTAAAAAAGCATGTACAGTAAAAATCTGATATACAATATAGTTCACCTGTAATGTAGCTGCTGCGTTGGCCCCTAATACCAGCATTGCAAGTGCCTGGAGTTAAATAAAGATTTTGAACCTCATCTCAGGTTAAGAACTGAAGATGGGCTTACCCAGGTCATTCCATTTCTTCTCAATCAGTTTCCAATCTATCTAGTCAAGATTTAAACGTGTGACACATGATTATGAAGGATTTTCACATCATGTATACAAGCCTGAGGGTATCAGGTGTGGAAGAAGATTAAATAAGCAGATCGAAGCAGTGTTGCTTCCTCAGACAACGGTGCTGATAATGCTCCATCTTAAAGGTTAAGTTAATGTGCACTCTGTGTAAAGCAGTGTTGAAGGCAAAGTAAATATTCTGGCCTATAATAGGTTAAACAAAAACAAAAACACCCCTGTATATGACTTAAAAAAAAATCTGGAACCCTAATCATGCTACATAGAATAAATGAACAGACCTGTGCTCTCTGCATGTGTGCACACACCTACTCTTACACCCACCCCATCCTCAGCTACTTTCGTGGTTTATGATGTTCTGTAAAAACACAAGGGATTTACTTGGATATAAATCCAAGTAAAGCAGGAATTCCCCCAAAAGCACACGTTGCCAAGAAAAAAAAAAATACAGAGTTGATTCCATATCTTCTTACTGAGAAGGGTGCCTCAATTTGCTTGCTGGCCCATCTACTGACGCGTGAGCCAGGTCTGCCATCTGCTCCCGTCTGGTCTGAATTCACCAGGACGTCCAGTGTCAGTCAGGGATGGGAAGCCACGTGCAGAAGCTGGGCACAGACCAAGGGCCTTGGTTCTGTGAACCTTCTCTGAGACCTCCCATGCCACCATCCCACCCCATAAAATACGAGCCACTTATTTACTCTCAAGGTGTGAGGTTGCACTGCTTGGGCTGACATCAAGCTTCACCGTGATTGCCATCATCATTTATTAGACTTCCTGCTGCAAAACTGGGCACTACACCAATGAGCCAAACAGATGTCTTTCTAGCCCCTCGGGATGGCCGACCATATTTACATTTTGAAGGTACAGGAGAAGCAAATGGGTGTTAAGGTATAAATTAGGAACATAACATAATGGCTACCCTACAGGTAATCAAAAGTTTGTTTAGTGCCTTGGAGGAATCACAAATAGTCCATAAAGTATACTCTTGGGTGACACAGGCAGCTGAGGAGTTTTCCCTCTTGGCAAGGAGGGAGGGACCGCATGTCTCCTTTCTCCAGCAGGGAGGGCCTTGATGGAGAAGGTGGTAAGCTCTGTGCTGGGTGGGAACAAAAGAGAATCCCAGTCTCCCCGTGGACCTGTGACAGAGGGTGGAGTGTCAGGACACAGCGGATTGATGCAGTCATCCAGGAACCTGCTCCCCTCCCCGCCCCCCCGCTCCCTCACCCCCAGAATTACATGTGTAGCTCCAGGACCAGACAGTTCAGCCTGCCAGAGGCTGAGGAGAGGAGACCATCTCTCTGGGCTGTCTGGTCCAAGCTCTGGTTGCTTAGCAACAACCCCCATCTTTGCTCCCCTCCCCCACCTTACCCTCCTCACCCCCACCCCACTGCCATGTCTGTGCCCCGTTCTCCCTGATGCTAATTTTAACCAGTTTTGAAATGGCCAATGTATAGCCGGCTTTTTCCTACTAGAAGATCAGTTTCATCTGGGTCCAACTGAAAGTGAAGGGAAAGAAAGGAAAGGGAGGGGAAGATAGCACATTTTCTTCCCTTCCAGGAACAACCCTCCGGAAAAGGGGATTTTATGCTTTTGCTTTTGGTTTTCTTGCTGCTTAGTTATATTTTTCTTTGATCCCTTTACAGAGTGGTTCTCACGTATTCTCTAAGGCAGCCCAGTGGGAATCTTTGCAGATAAAGAATCTCAGGTGACGCCTGTAAACTGTAGGCTCCTAATTTTTGTCTCCTGCTCAAGAGGGATAAGCGGGGGGATTAAAATGAATTTAACATACCACACAGTTCAGCAAAATGTGAATGATTATGCTTATAGGGAAACACACACATGCACAGAAGCACACGCCCCTAAGAAGAGGGTGGAAACGAGGGGAAAGCTGGCCATCTGGAAAGGATGGGGCCCCAGCAATGTGGGAGTTAATCTGGGTGTTTTTGTTTTTTATCCGTAGCTCAGAGATTGATTTTTGTCACATTGTTCAATTCAAGCACTTGCTCATTTGGTAAATCTTCATTGTTTGCCTGCCACTGTGCTGTGCAGATCTAAGTGTGCCTCCTTTGGGGGCCAGAGGTCGTGTCTAGAGGTGAGAAATGATTATTCAGGCTTTTTTGTATGACTTTTACAAATCAGGGGTGGGTGTTTCTTTTTGTTCCTCCAATGATCTCCTGTGGCTGAGATACCCCCTTCTCTGTGAAGTTGTAGCAACTGCACCCTGGCCTTCCTTGTAAGGAGGGAGTGCAGGAGATTTTAGGGGTGGACAGCTATTTATCTGGCATCTTCTGCTGCTGCTTGTCCCACTCCTGGGAAAGAAGGAAGGGAGGGAGGCAAGGAGGGCCCGCCCGAGAAGCAAGGAGTTGTCCAATACCAGATGTGGAGGAGGAAGAAACCGGAAGGTCTGAGGGACTCTTAGCTGCTCTATATTTTCCCCTGATTCGCTCACCCCTATGGGCCTTCTCCAGAGCCCTTGAATATCTCTGCTTTCCTCTTTCCTCACTTGCCCGGCACTGAACTTACAATTTAGCTGTGTAAGTAACTCAGGAGATTTCCGGATTTGGCCAAGCCCCAGTCGCACACTTTGGCTGCCTGTTGGGTAAGTGACTACAGAGCTGGCGGCTCAAATTCCACATCCCCAGCCCAGGCCTGTTAGTCCCCACTCCTTATCAAATCTAGGGCATCTTTTTCTTGCACCTGCTCTGAAGGTGAGTCCACCATTCTCCAAGGCAACCCTGCTTAAGAACCCAGACTCCTTTTTTTTGATTTATTCCTCAACTCCATCCCCACCTTGAAATCTTGCCAATTTTTTCTTCTCTTAAGGAAATGATCTTCCTTCTCCATTCCTGCCTTCATCTTGGGTAGACATTTGCCACCCCAGACCTGACATTATCAGCACGCTCGTTGTCCCTGCTCGGGGTCCCTGCTCCGTTTGCCTGGAGGGCTGTGACAGGCTCCTTGCCAGCCTTAGTCATTCCACGCTGGGGACACTCCAGCCTGTCTTGCACAGCACAAGTGGGTTATTCTTCCTTAACTGCTGCTGGATGACATGTCTCTGCTCAGAGCCTTTAGCTGTTTCATCCTGGTGAATTCCTCTGGTGGACTGTCACATCCCTACATAAAGTGACCCTGTCCTTCTTGTAAGAGCAGACTATGAAACAGGCAAGGAAGGTAGTCCTGTTCCTAACTGCCCCTCCTCTCTGGGTTTGCCCCAGGGTGTCCTAGCTGGGGTCCTGAACTTTATTATAATGATAAGGAATTGTATCCATAGCAATGGGCAGAAGCAACCATGTGACCCTCCTCTTGTCTTTTAGACCACTGGTTCTCAGACTTCTTTACTTACAGAATCTTAGTCCAACATCATTTAAATGAGGGCTGAGCCCCACCAGCTTGTCCCACACCACTAACAGGGATTCACCCGAGGAGCCCCAGCAGAACCCCAGGGTTTGGAAGTCGCTATTCTACATAGAAACCAGATGATAGAAACGGACATATCCTTTACTTTATGCAATCAGACACATTCCTGAACAGTTCAATGTAAATCGAGTTTTAAATTATGTGAGCCATGTTTTAAATGCGGTGGGGAATTTTATAACTTAGTGACTAATCATCACATTAGTGAATGGAGTACTTCTCTCTGTACCAGACTGTTCTAAGGGCTTCCTGTGTGCTAACTCATCAGCTGGTACTCAGCTCCAGAACTCTGTGAGGTAGGTGACTGTTACTGTCCCCATTTTTCAAAAGAGGAGAGTTACAGGAATGAGTTACTTTTTCAGAGTTGTACACTGGTAAATTGTGGAGATCTGATTGAAAATCCGGCAGTCTGGCTCCAGAGTAAGAGCAGCTTGTAACTGGTGTGCTGAGAGCACTGGCTTTCGGGGGCCAGACTGCCTGGCTTCAGAACCTGGCCAAAATTCAAATCTAGCCAAGGTCGCAGAGCTCCCCAGCCCAGCACTTAGTGCCTCCGTGACCTTGGCCAGTTGCACCACGTCTTTCAGCTGCAGTTTCTTTATCTGTAACCTTGGAGTGATAACTGCCTCCAGCCTTTCTGGTGTAATTTTATCTGTAAATTGATACTAGTGCCTGCTTTATAGAGTTGTGATTAGGATTCAGTGAATTAGGACATGTGACGTGCTCAGAAGACTTCCTGGCTCTTGATGGGCACTCGCTTGGCTGGAATCAGATGCCTAGGCTGGATCACTTAGTAGCTGTGGGAACCTGGGCAAACCCTGAGCCTTTGCTTCTGATCTATAAAATGGGAATGACTACCTCGGCCTTCTGGGGAAATGGTACAGAATTTGTTGTGATATTCCTGGTAATTCAGTTTTTATTATGACTCCGTGCAGGGCTTTATGGAGTAGTTTTAGAGTGCAGTGTAAGTTCACTTGACAAGTGATGGTTGGCTGTCAAAAATTTCTTAACTGTTGCATCTTCCAGGCTTCCAGATACATTATTGCCTCATCTTTTCATGAACTGCTAATCCTTCCAGTGTCACATATAATTCATGTGACAAGGTCATACAAGGACAAGTCGGATATAATGCAGAGTACTAATAACCACCTAGATAAGTGAATTCAATTTTGACCTCCAGTTATGTCAAAGCATGCTAATCACTTGTCATTCTTGGGGATAAAATAGGAAAACAATGGTTTTAGCCCACTATCTTATAAATAATCCTGTTCGTAGTGCTTTACATTAAACTGATCTTGAAGCACAGATGGATCATATTGGCTGTGATGTAGGGGAGGGTAAAAACTGAGGACAAACACTATCCCTTATTAACAAGTTCATGATTGGTTTCCCAGCCCATTACTCACAATGTGAAGTACTCGTAAGTTCATGTGTTAGCTGTTTCCCATTCAGGGCTGTCGCCTTTAGAGGTTGCTAGCCAGATTTTGAAGCACAGAGTGGGATGGACATTTCGGGGCATTCGGGCGTGTTTTGTATGACTCGGCGAGGCTCAGAAGAACCTGTGCCTAACCAGGCCTGCTGGATCTCAGCAATCTGATGATTCCTGGGAAAACCTCATGGCTCTGAAAGTGCCTCACTGCCAGTTCAAAGCTGGTCAACATTTTTTTTTTTTCTTTTAAGGGAAGATTTTAAATTAAAACCTCATGCAGAGTTCTCTGATGGTGGCAGTGGGTCACTGCAATGATGCTTACATTTTAAAATGTTGCTAGATCTTAAGATACATTTATTAAAGTGAACCATCTGTCAGTATTATACAAATCCTTTTTTTGCCTTCCTTACTCTTGTAATAGTGTCAGTGATTTATAAAATAACAAAGCATAAGTAGACTCATACAAAGTGATGTTCAAACTGTAATAATCCTTCAAATTACCTTAGTTTCATTTTATCACATTTCCGTAACAGCCAAAGAGGTGGGTAAATGCCTTCTCATCCACCTTTTAGAAGTTAAGAAAAATAATATACAGGCAAACCTTGGGATAATTGTGAATTTGGTTTCAGACCACTGCAATAAAATGAATATTGCAATAAAGCAAGTCACGTGATATTTTGGTTCCCCAGTGCATATACAAATTATGTTTACACTATACTGTTGTCTGCTAAGTATGCAGTAGTGTTATGTCTAAAAGAAACAATGTACATATCTTAATTCACAAATACTTTTTTGGTGCCAATAGACTTGCTCGATGCAAGGTTGTAACAGTCCTTCAGTTTGCAAAACTGCAATAAAGCAAAGCCCAATAAAACAAGGTGCGCCTTTATAAACTAATGATACTGTGATAGCAAAATGCCTTCCACATTAATAGTTGGTTCAGTAAGACACACATAACACTACATAAATCTTAAGGGGTAGCGCTGCCATGTAACCCTTAGTTCAACAACAGTGTTCTCAGCAAATTTTATTTATAAGCATGAAAAAAATAATATGCTTTTCCATTCAACCTCACTTTGAATGCAGCGCCATTAAATGCAGTTAGTTCTAGGGAAGGTCTGTGGGCTCCTTGATTGGGTTCTTAACACCTGCATAGTAGACTGGTCACGTGCTGGCTGCAAGGGGCCCAAGCACCACCTTTTCCTACAGTGACTTACACAGAGAGGAAAGGGAGTTTCTCCTTAATCCTATTGTCATGGAGGAAGAACCTCCCGGTCCCTCACTTCCCTGCTCCACCCCAGAGGGCACCCGGTTCAGGTTCCTGTATCTGAACCAGGCACTGCCAGAGAGAGAGATTGATGTGATGGGCTTCACCCAGGTTCTCAAAGTGTGTGCCTGGGTTGGCGGTGTCACTGTCACTCGGGAACCTGTTAGAAGAGTCTGATCAGGCCAGTCAGCCCCTGAAGCCCATGTGCTTCCCCAGCGCATGGTGTGCGGGGCAGGAGGGACTGAGCGCAGAGGAGAGTGCTGTGGGTACGCCTTTGTGGAGCGTTCCTCTGTGGCTCACAGCCAGCCTGATGCAGTCACTCCCAGGCTTTTGAATTTAAGGGACCAGAAAAATTAGTGATAATGGAAAGCGGGACTGGAATGTTTTCTCTTTTTTGCCAAATAAGTGTATTAAAAAAATATGGCTGACTACTGTAACCTTTACTTACATAGTAACAAAGAAAACTACATCAAAAGGGATATGAAAGCAGAGTAAAGAAGTCTCTTAAATAGGATACATTTCGCTTTATGATATTTATACGCAGGAACTGTAGTGTTCTTGTTTCAACACTGGCCTGAGGAAAGACATACTGAGGCTGAGGAGGCATTGGTGTGAAAAGCTCACTCCGGGTAAAGTCGGATCCGGGTGTGAATCCTGGTTCTCTGTTCCTCTGCAGATGGTGTGTGGCCTTGAGAAATACTTGCCTTTATGAACCTTAGCTCTGTCATTGCTTAAGTGGGAATTATAATAACTGCCTTACAGGATTGTGATGAGAATTAGAGATAATGACAATATGAATGATACTCTTGTTCCAAGGATTTAGAGTTTTCCTCCCAGGAACCAGGAACAAAAGCCAGTCAAATCCTTTATTATACAGTAATAGCTAATGATGCAGGCATTCAAAATCTTGAGATTGTTAAAACAGGACCAAAGGTAATATGTGAAGTCATTACTGCCTCCAGCCATGAACTTTGACATCAGACCACTTTTTAACTGTGTGACTCTGTTAGTCAGCTTGGGCTGTAATAATGGAATACCACAGATTGGGAGGCTTACAGAACAGAAGTTTGTTTTCTCACAGTTCTGGGATCTAGAAGGCCAAAATCAAGGTATCAGCAGGTATTGTTTCTTGTGAGGTCTCCATCCATGGTCTGTGGATGTCCACCTCCTTGCTGTGTCCTCGCATGACCTTTTCCTGTGCTCATACACCCCTGATGTGTCTCCCTCTTCTTGTAAGGCCCCGCCCTATGATCTTATTTACCCTTCATTGCCTCCCTATTGGACTTCAGCATATGGCTTTGGGGCAGGGGAGCACACAATTCAGACTATAACAGTAATCTTGAGCAAATGACTGCGTTAAGCCTTAGAATCTAAATCTTTTTCTTTTTTTAAAGAAGGTAAATAAAAGTAGATAACGATCCTTTTATTTGAAGGGCAGGGGTGAGGCAGAACCACAGCAGTGTGTGTAGAGCTGCCACCGTTGACATCCTGAGGGCGTTTGGCGGCCTCATGCCATCGTTTGCACAGGGACACCCACTATGCTGCCTGTGTTGCGCCTCAGGCTTCTCACCTGGGAAGGGGGTGCTTCCCAGCTGCGTGACGGTGAGTGCCAGCTCGGTCCTGAGTCATGGCTGTGGCGGGAGGGGCTGCTGCTCCATAATCTCCACCAGTATGAAACGTGGGTGATGGTGGCCTGCAGGCTCCTCTCTCCTCCGCAGCCAGGAGACTGTGTGCAGCAAGCTGGGATGCAGGCGCGGGCTTGGCGGACATTGAGCCTCTGGGTTTGACAGGACTATGCTGCAATCAGGAAAAGCACAGGAGTCTGAGTCTTAAGCGCTTGGTGTTCAATAAGCTTAAAGGAGAAAGAAAACAGAAGAAAACTGATCATGTCCAAGGCCAAATTAACTGGAACCTCACCGAAGAAAACCTTAGACTTTACATCTACGTCTACAGACTTCCTCAGATTATATTGGAATCCTGTTGGCTGCGATTATCGCTCTTGGAGGGTCATTTTAAAAGTATTTCCTCATAACTTCCTTAGTCTTCTGTCCAGATGGAAGACTAAATACAGAGTGGCCACCTCAAAATGTCTTTAGATAGGGTGATTCTTCCAACCAAGCCCTAAAATTATATAAATCATTGTGTTTATCTTGATCGTCAGCAGATGGTTTTTATTCAGTGTCACGGTCATGGTCAGTATTTAGCCTATAATGCCCTAAGAATTTACCATCTAAAGAATATAATGTCAGTACGGTCAAAAACGGAGGGAAAAAAAAATCCAGACAGGAAACAAGGCAACAAACCAAGAGTGCAGTCTTGAAAGATGAGTTGACAAAAGTAGACCATACATGGTGTGATGGAATCAGAGATTCTTTTCCACGGTGTTCTGAATAGGGAATGATGGGAGAAGGAAAGTTTTGCCTTGCATTTCATGGAAAGGATGACTCCTGGTATGGTCAGAACGTGAAAGAGAAGGACAAGTGTGAGGAAGTGAGCAGGAGATGCCCAGTTGTTCTGTGTAACTGGAGTCAGTGTGTGGATCGATAGGACACCTTGCAAAACAGGAGCAGAATTGGGATTTGGAGGGAAGAGAGCAGGAAATCATGCTGCCATTACACTCACACAGTTCTTATGGGTGAGTGCAGGGTTAGACTCTCAGACTCGGAGCACCATGTGAACACATGTATGATGCCAACACAGAGGTGAGGTTGACTTTGAGGAAAAATGCTGCTCAAGAGGATAAAAAATCAGAAGCTGCCCATTCTGACCAACTATTGGAAAAAGCACAGTGGCTGAAAACATGACCCTTGGTCCTTTATAACGGTCTTATGTTCCCCACTGCTGACTTTCTGATTCATGGAAAGCTCTACAAACAGTTTCATTAAACAGGTCAGGAATCTTGGCTGGGACTCTTGGCTTCTTGCTGCTTTTTATGGGAGAAGCAGTGATTCAGAACCCATTTGGGACCATAGAACCTGAGTGTCAGGGCCCTTGAGCCTTACCAGGCTCAGCCCAGTGTTCTCCATGACCATATTAAGGGAGAGAGAAAGGAGGCAGTTTGGTTGGTTTAACCTTGTATTTCTAATTTTGGATAGTCATCTCCAAGGGCCACCTTCTGAGGAAACCATTTCCTGAACCAGCATTCCCAGAAATGTGCTCCATGGAATGTGAGGCCCAGAAGGTTCTCCATGAGAGGAGGGTTCTGTGTTGCATCAGTTTGTGAAATACCTCACGGTACATTCCCATCTGAGATACGGGCACATTTGCCTGTTAAAAACTTTGAGGAGGCCTGCAAGAAAGACACTTGCTTAGGCCTCCCTGTCTTCTGAGGCCTCCCTACCCAAGAAAATCCCTCTCAGACCACAGACTCCTTTCGGGTGGTCCAGCTTATTAAAATCCTGTGGGACCAGGGCTATCTGTTGTAACACGCGGGGAAACGCTCTATCTGACTCCATGTCGAGACACATGCTCTGTGTGAGCTCCATCAGGAGCCAGTGGGATAGCTCTGAGCAAGCCGCTTGGCCTTTCTGTGCCTCAGTTTTCCCAACAAAATATATTGATTGCTATAGAGGTGATTCTTTTTCCTTTCCAAGAAAGCTACCAACATCAGGGAAATAACAAGAAATGTTTTGAGTTCTTTGGGAAGATGGTACCACCAGAATGGTAGATGAATGTCGTAAGAGTTCCTTCCAAGAAAGACTGATGCTCATTTCTTAAAGAATAATTCTGTGCTAAGTTACATAGTCCTGGGCCCATCATAGGCACTCTCAAGATATTTATCGAATGAATGAATAAAAATAATAACAACATACAGAGTATATAACTATATAAAAAGTATGTAACTATTTGAAAAAGGAATTACTAATATTTACATGTCAGGCACACTGCTGAATGAATACACGAGTATTCTTTTAATTGCAATACATTTATTTTAAGGTTTAAACATTTATACATTTGTATTTCTATATTATTCCCATTCCCCTCCTCCTCCCCCCACTCTTGGGCAACCATCAGCTTATTCTCTATATATGTGGGTCTTTCTTTTCTGATTATTCATTTTTTTTTCAGTATTTCACATATTAAGTGAAATCATACAATACTTGTTTTCTCTGCCTGCCTTTTTTTCTCTTAGTGTAATACCCTCTAGGTTCATTGTATGTTTTCAGTGGTTTTTTCACTACAACTCCAGGAGGAACTATTCTTATCTCCATTCTACTGTTGATGAGACTGAATTCACAAGGAGTTAAGTGAATTGCTAAAGGTCACACAGCTCCTGGAGTGAAGGAACTGAGCTCATACCCAAGTTTGCCTGATATTGGAGCACTGCTCTTAACCATTGTTGCTTTGCTGAATGAATGCATTTTAAAAAAAAATGTTCACCTGAGGATATGTTTATTGATTTTAGAGAGAGGGGAAAGAAGAGAGAGAGAGAAATATCAATGTGAGAGAAAAACATTGATCCGGTTGCCTTCCATATGCACCTTGACCAGGGATCAAACCTGCAACCTAGGTGTGTGCCCTGACCAGGGATAGAACCTGCGGCCTTTTACGGGACAACGCTCCAACCGACTGAACCACCCAACCAGGGCTGAATGAATGCATTTTGAAAAGGAAAAGTAAATTTCTTTCTAGTCCATTCTAATGACTGCTGTCTTAAGGCTGTCCCTTGACAGCCTGACTCTTTGGTCTTAGACAGATGATGCTGTGCTAATAGGTGCTCTGTGCACATGGCCATCATGGGGAATTATCTGATTGTCTGGGAGTCCATTTACCAAAGTGGGACTAAGGAAATAAAGCTGAACAGAGAACTTCAGCAGCAAGAGTGAGGTCTGTGTAGTCAAGAGGAGAAATGTTACCCTGTTGGCTAAAAAGCCATTTGGCTCTCTCTCAAATTCATTTAAATCACCCCCTCTTAATAGCCTTCCTGGAAGTCTGTCGAATGTTAACAGGGGCCTGACTCTGTTCCCAGTTCGCCTCCTGTAGGCCCCATTCCTTTTTCTATTGATGTTCTTTGTAACCCTGCAAACTACTTTCTGGACCAAAAATTTCAGCCACATTAATTTAGTCTTCCCTGTGCCCTGGGGGATGAAGTCAGTCTCTTCAAAAGTTTTCTTTCTAATGCCAGGCTTTCAAATTCTGGTAGTCTTTGATTATTCAAAAATTAATACTTGGGGAGCTAAAAGGAGCTTCAGGGGTAAGGCGGTTGATTCCTCCCCATTTTTCTTCCTCCTGGAAAAGCAAGTAGGGAATTGAACTCATATCTTCAGGTAGAGTTGTATTTTTAGGAAAGACTAAACTAATTTGTGTCCAGAGACTGAATTTCCTAAGAGAACCAACTGCCTCTGCTGCCTCAGTACTTGGTATTTTCCGAACTGGCTCCCACATGCTCAGAGAAGAGAACTTCTCCCCAGGGGGTGTCTCCTTCAGGCTTGACTTGCACGTATGCAGAGCCACTTCTGTGTGTGACCAGGGGCCTCTGTCTGAAAAGTCCCCTAGAACTGGGGGCCTGGGGGTCCGGGTAATTTTTTGTACTTTTGATTGTGGATGCCTTTTACTGTTTGTATCATGTGCTATCTCTCTGTTTTTTTGTTTTGTTTTGTTTTGTTTTTTAACTCTCTGTCTTTAACAGCTTATTGGGGCATAATTGACCTGTCAAACTGCACATATTTAAAGTGTACAATGAATTGTTTTGATGTGTGTATACATCTGTGAAGCCGTCAAAAAGTCTAGCTAGTTCTGCAACCACAGCAAAGATGTATATCTCCCCTGAGCCCAGCTGAGACCCCCAGCCACTCGGTCTCCCTTTCTGACGCAGCTGTGTGGTCCTTGGATGGCTGGGGTGCTCGTGGGCTCTCTGGAAACCACATTACAAATTTTTAGGGGCTCTGTGAAGAAAAGGCAAGTGATTTTTACTTCTCCACTGCTCTCCCCCCAGAGTCTTGTGGCCCGGGATTGCGATCTGGCCTTGAAGAGCTGGTGGGGATGGGAGGGTGAGGAGTGAGGCTGGCCCAGGGCCCAGTCAGCAGTGGCGGAGGTTTCACTTCCTCATCAGCACCAAGACAGGAAGGGTCCTAGGAACAGAGCATTTCAACAGGAACCAAACCTAAAATAAATGCTGAAGGAGGAGGCACAGGCGGTGAGGGGTGGGGTGGATATAGGGGGTGGACACTAGAGCAAATGTCAGTGTAGGAGTTGACCTGCTGTGTTGACTAGGTTGTCGCATGGACCCCCCCTTTCCTCTCTTTCTCTTGGTTTGGACCCTGGGTGTATACTCAAGAAACCAATAAACGTAAAGATTGCCAGGTTCTGTTACTTTTAAAGTGTTGAGTTATGAAAGTTTTGCTTCAAACATACCCATCTTATGTATGCCTCTGGCTCATGTACAGAGGCAGTTACTTGAAATCTCAGTACAAAGGTTGTGCCCTGTGCTCACAAGCACAGTGCCCTTCTCTCGCGGTCTGTGTGCTGCACATCAGCTCTTCTACAGTTTTGTTTATGTTCTGTGGCTGTGTCCACAAACGACCCAAGTCATGTGTCTCACCTGTTTGAGTTACTTCCTGTGTCTTGTCATAGTAGGTACTCAATCTAGGAATATTCTAAGTTTGACTGTTCCTGTGGCTTGCTGTTTAATATCAGGGATGTGATTTATTCAGAAAGAAATGGGCAAAGACGAATTGACAATCAGACCTTTTGCACAGTCTTGTGTCAATAAAATTGAAAAACAAATAATGTCTGGTACACATGAAGAACAGGGCATGCTGTTTCAAGTGACACACGTATGACTCTTACTCCCTCACCCCCTTTCAAACCAGGAGGAAATGTGGTTTACTGTCTCAATTCACTAAGATTTTTCCTTCAGGATGCTCTTTTAGGAAAGAATGTTAAAAATCCATAGTTTTCAGATTCAGTGTAAATAGCATAAAACGTGTGACTCTTGTTCTTACAGTGTTGGTGGGGTACAAACAAAGAAGATAATATGAGGGTCAGATTGAGGCATTAGTGTGTTTTCTGCACAGCTGGACTTTCATATTTATTGAGAATCTTTATTTCTTACACTTTCAATATGCTATATTCATGAAACATTGGAGTGAAGTGAAAAATCAGGTAACAGAACTGGAATATAATGCTGGAATTCTGAATTAATGGTATTGAAAAAGACCTATAAGTTTGTAAACTTTATCTCCTGCCCTCCTTTAGGCCATACCCGCTCAAGCTTGAAAATATCACTGATTTAACTTTTCTTGAAAATATACTTGAATGCCTTGTTTAATGAGTAGAGTTTTAGTTTTGCAAAATGAAGAGTTCTCGATATTGGTTGCATGACAGCATGACTGTATTCAGTGCTACTGAAGCATACATGTAAAAAATGGCTAAGATGGTAAATTTTGTGTAACGTGTATTTTAGCACAGTTTTCAGCAGTGTCCTTGATACCTGGCAGTCTTCTTAGAAAGCATTTTGGGAGTCAAAACCCTCCTAGGAAATTCTTTGGTGTCTCTGTTAATTCCTTCCTCATAGAACGTCACATCAGAGCCTCTTTAGGGGAAAGGGATAAAGAGGTTCTTAATAGCACCTGTAAAATGTGCTCTTATAGGCACAGATCAGCTTAAGGAGTAACCGTGCTGAACACCTTGGGAAGAGACGAGGATGGCTTCTCAGAGGCTCTGAGACCCCGCAGTTAAGAGTTCAGACTGTCTTCCCTCTAGACCTGGCCCCTAGGAGAGGCCAACGGTAGTCCGCTGCCCTTTGGGTGCTCTTTGGGGAATCGTGGGAAATCCAGGTGAAGAGAATGCCGCTCCTGCTCCTGGACTAGGGAAGGAGAGCAACCAGGAAGAGCTTCCAGAAAAGGCAAGGCCCACGAAGCCATGGTTAGAGGCTGCTCCCTCCTCTGCCTTCTCTGCCCAAACTCTCTCCTTTCAAAAAGCACAGAGATTCCTGGCAAGTCCTGCTAAGGGTTGTGCCTTCTGGCTTCCTGGAATGTTCTACTCCTGGCTAAAAGCATAGACCTTGGTCATGGGATACCACCCAGCCTACGGGTCACCCAGACAAAATGCTAGGGCATTTAGGATACCCTAAAAGGCATTAAATTACAGCTTCTCTTTGGAATGGAAGTAGAGATGTTTTAAGTATCTCCCTGACAGGACATGTTATCACATGTGCTTGAGAGGACTCAGCAGTCTCTGACTGGGTTTGAATTTGGCATCTACCCCTTGCCAGCTCCGTGATCTGAGGTGGGGTGATCTGTCTAGTCTTGGTGCCTCAGTCTCCCCAGACATAAAATATGCCTATTTATATTTTTCTTGAGTTTCTGATCATCGTAATGGTCACATCTGGTCATGTCACCCCCTAAACCTGTAGAATCAGATCCCAACTTTGTGACAAGGCTGAGAGGCCTGTTCCCTTCCTTTACAGGTCCATGACCACGTTGCTATTTATCGAACCAGGTTTCATTGTCACACAGGCCCTACTTACATGACAGTCCTCACCCATTGCATTGAATTTAGTGGGTTGTTTGTTGGTTTTTAATTCTCTCTCCCCTACCCCCACCCCCCCACCCCCGCAAAGCAGCACCAGAAGCAGGAGTTGTGGCTTCCTCATGGTTGAATGCACAGGAGCTAGAGACAGACTGCCCGACCTGAAGCCCAGTTCTCTCACATAAACAGCTCTGCAATCTTCCCTATAGGAATAACACTGACAATACTAACTACTGGCCTCATGACGTTGAGAAGATTACAATAATGTCTATAGTACAGAGCACTTCTAATCACCTTACCAGATCTTAGACACTATTACAAGGCTTTACTGTTTGTGATCCTTTTTAATTCTCACAAGGATGAGATAGTGCTATTTTATTGAGAAGTTCATTCAACTTGCCTGAGGCCACAAGCTAGTGAGTGGTTCCTGAATGGAGGCTCTTAACCACGTGGCAGTGGGTGCCCCGTGAGTGTCTGTCGTTATGGCTGCTTCACTGTGAGCTCCTTAAAGCCGGGCTAGTGGCTTCCTGTCATGTGCCCCGGCACCTAGCCCACCTCCCAGCACATGGTGGGTGCTCCATAAAGGCCGCCCCACATCCAGGCAGCCCATGTATGTGAAGTAGTCTGTAAGCTGAAAGGTGTCAGAATTCTGGTAACATCACAGGTAAGTGTCTCTTTGGAGCAGAATCTCAATCCAACCACACGTTAGATTCCCCTGATCCCTGGGCCCCTCACAAACCAATTAAATCAGACTCCTTTCTAGGGTGGGGCTCAGGTGGTCTTGGCTTTTTAAATTTCCAAAGGTGATCTTCCTGTGCAGTCAAGGCTGGTAACCACTAAATTAGAACAAAATCCCAGGTGACATTTCTGCCCAGACCTCCTGCCTCATGTTCCAGAACCTCTGTCTCTGCACGAAGTACGAGGGTGCATTTGGAGGAACACATTTTTAGAGTACAGTGCACAGTCCTTGACTTTGTTATTGTTGTTGGTTCACGAGGAGGGCACTTCAATCAAGTAGCTTGAAAGAGAGCCTAGGATGTATCTTTGAAGAGATGCTGAAAGAGGTAGTCTGAGTATCAGGAAACACTATGTCTAGGTTGACTTTCCAGGGTCCTAAGAGAGGGGACTGGTTCTCCTGGTCAAATTCATTGCCAGAGCCCACCTCACGTTCATTGGAATGCAAGTCAGCGCAGGGTTTCCGTTTTGGTTTTGCTGTTTAATTTTCCCTCTACTCTTTGACTAAGGAAGTGAAAGTCTTGAAGATGATATGTCAACCGGAGATGTTTTTCTGGTTCAGCTAAGAAGGTCCTGAGGTTCTGGGTTTGATGAATTCTGATAAATTAGTCCACCCACACATGGGAACCACTGCACAGTAACTTAGCCTCTCCTTCAGTGAATACCTGGATATCCCCCAGTGATGACAGCTTGTGGGGACATGAAATGAGGATGTGAGGTTGGGGTGTAGAAGGGGAAGTGAAGAGAGAAAGTGTAGGTGGAGTTAACGAGCATTCAGTAATAATCACGTGTTGAGAACTGAATTCCACTTTGCACATACTATCTTATTTCATCCTCATGACCTTCAGTAGGTTGGTAGCATTCTGTGCATTTTACAGAAAAAAAAGCTGAAGCCCTGAGAAATTAAACTGGTTGGCTGTGAGCCCGCAGCAGTTCATGAGCCATGATTCCAATCCAGGCCTCTTGACTCCAAAGCTCTCCTGCTGACTAATGGCGATCCTGGACTCTTACGGGTGTGATTTGATGCCCAGCTCTCCAGGTGGCAGCGCGTGAGATCAGTGTTATCCAGGGGAGCTCTACTCGGGAACCAGAGGAGTCACATTTGGTCTAAAAACCCAGAAGGGATTGAGAAAGTGAGAGTCCCACTTTCTCTGCGCCTGCTTGTCCAGCTGAGAAGTGTTCTGTGGAAAGATGTACATCCAGAGCAACTTTAAGAAGCAAAAGTTACAATACTACTAATAATAAGTGCACATGTGTCTATGCATTTGTGTGCACATGTGTGCACACACACTCTGTATGGCCCTGAACATGAACTTAGAGAGTCAGACCTTCATCTTCTTATAAAGTGTTGGATAGCAGTGCTGGGCTCACATGCAGCCTCATGCTGGTTCTGTAGGGGTGGGACTAGGCAAAAGCGGGGCAGTTGGAAGTCGACTGCACATCCCAGCCTCTGCCCCTGGAACCATCGAATTCCATGGCCAGGGCAGTCAGGACAAGCACCTGGATGTCTGATCTCAGCCCAGGGTTCTCTCTACAGCACCATGACCTTGGAGAAGCTCTGGGAGGAAGAGACGTCATATTTTCATGATTTCTTCACTGTCTCATCCAGATGCTGGTGCCCGCCCGAATCCTTGACTTCTGTGATGGGAGCCTTTCAGAGAGGCTTTGAAAGGCAGCAGCACAGACAACTGAATCTCTCTTTATGCTTTTGACTTGGGCCATAGGCTGACCTTTTCTCATAGAAGTGAAGGAAACGGGGGCCAGGAGTGACAGCTTCCTGCCCAGAAGACACCCAGCCTAGCAACCAGTGACACTAGCTGCCACGGGGTCACAGCCTGTGATGATTTCTCTCTCTGCAGATTGACACACTATTATGAATGTAAAGTGTATTGATGCTACTCTGGAAAGGAAAGTGTAAGGCCTTAAGGAAAGAGCAAGCCAGGGCAGGATGGAGAAGCACGCATCCTAATCCCCAGATGGACCATCACTAGGTACAAACACCGGTGACAAGAGGAGTCAGTGGGTCTTCCGCATTGCATGCAAATCATCTCACTGAAAGTCTCCCAGTTAAATGTTGCAGATGGCCCTGCCAGGCCCCTGATTTATTTTGATTGAAATGATTTTGACAAAAAGAGACAGGCAGGTGACAAGAGACTGGGATGTGCACCTTTACGCTGGCCTTCCTGTATTCCCACTGACAGACCCCCTCCTCCACTGCCCACCCCCCCAATCCACTTCCACAGCTCCTCTTATTGATGGTGGTTGGGACTCAAAGAAAAATCCACAGAGAGGAGGGTTGACCCCAAGCCTGACCCTTTTCCAAGAGAGTCCTACTGAATATGTGGCGATCCCAGCAGTTGAAGATGCTTCTCTGATGGTTACTGAGGAAGAAGTCTCTTCTGGCTTGGGGAGGCTCCTGCATTTGGTGGAAGTTAGAACCGGGAGAAGGGATGTGATCCCTCAAGGCCACTGTGAAGATTGAGAACGGCCTTGACCTGCGACCGGAACTCAGAAAACACTGGCTTTTATCAGTATGAAGGCTTCTCTTGCTCAAATTCTATCTCCCCCTCACTTTTTATTCATCCATTCACTCATTTATTCATCCATCCGTCCACCCATCCACCCTCCCACCGTGTAGTAACTGAACATTTGGGCTAGACTTTATGGAAACAAGGATACATAGGTCACCATTTCTGCTCCCAACATGTTGTTCTTGAAAAGAAATAGACTATGAATAAGATGAAACTGTTTTGGGCGAGTCCGGAAAGGCTGGCAGTCCTTCTGCATGTGGCACTCAGCCATCAAGCCACTGGGGCGGCCAGGCTGGGAATCAGAGGGAAGGATGTGAGACCCAGGCCACGCTCTCTGCAGAGCGGTTCCCTCACAGGGTCTTGAATGAGAGGTAGTTTGGGCAGTAGAGAAAGAGGGGGGACATGGAGGCCATGAGAGTAGATATGCACCGGTGGGGCCCCACACCAAAGCAGGGCTCCTCAGAAGCAGGTGGCAGGAGGGACCCCCTTCTCCCCCCTTGCTCCTGCGGTGTGCTTGCAGAATTGCCCAAGAGAAAACACGGGTCCAGGCCATTCCCTGCCTCCTGGCTGACTGTACGGCATCTCTGATCCATCCCCCTCAGATCTAAGAGTACTTGGCTCAGTTCACCTGCTTTCACTTTTATGAATGTGATTTTTTAGACGGGATTCCTTCCTCTCGCCTTATCAGGCCGCAGAGGGCTGTTTTGCTTTGCCTGAATTGGGACTGACTTCATATTTCTTATGTGGCTTGGCTTCAGAATCAAGACAGAGTATCCATGCCAAGCTGCCTAATGGCTGTCTTTAGCATGTGTTAAAAACCTAATAAAATATTGCCTCCAAAATTTCTGGCCAAATTCACTTACATAAATATCTGACATAAGGTCTCTCCCAGAACATCCCATCAGGTTTCGGGAGATTGCTTTAAAACCCGCCCTGGGCAGGGAGCATGGTGCACAGTGCTTGTGTGCTGGGCGTCCTTGGGGCTGAACTCAGAGGAAGGTCCGGGGAGCTGCCCTTGGGTCATTCTGGGGGCTACGTTGAAGACGGGCTCTCTGCTGGGCATCACTTACGTGTGGAACCACACCATAAAATTCCTTCTTGGGTGTACTTCCAGGAAAAGGCTGGCCTGTATGCGAGCTTAGCCTGTTCCTTCAGTCTGCCTGTGTACCGTAGTAAGGTATGTGCCCGCGGCAGGCATTAGTTTATTGCATAGCTGGAGCTTCTTCAGTGGACTATTTTTACGTTCTTAATCCCCCTATTTTATACCATTTAAAATTGTGTAAACCTTCTTCACATGTTCTGGAAGTGGGGGTTGGGGGCTGCAGGAAAATAGCAAAATGATATTTTTGATTCAAGAATGAGGGTATTATAAGCTTACAGTTTCTCTTTGGCCCCCCGCGGCACAGCATCTGTTCTCATGCCCTTAATTAGCATGGCGCAAGGGCTAGGGAGGGGCTGCCTGCCTTCTGCATTGTTGCTGGTCTGACTTTAATGAAACTGCTCTTCAGGAATAAATATTTTTTAGCCAGAAGTTAATCTTCCTTCCTGGGAAACCAGTACCTGTGTGCTTTTTCATCCCTCTCATACCCCAGTGAGGGTGCCTTTTCATTATACTGAAGATAACATCACCGTCTGAGCACGGTGTATCTCTCTAGCACGGTACCTGCCAGCAGTTTGCAAAAGCAAGAGCAGTGGGGAAGGGACCCACAGGGAGGAGACATGGGGTGCTTCCAAGTTCAAGTGCTGACAAACATGGAAAAGCCAGTTCCCTGTCTCCAGGCCTGTCACCGAAGGAGAGACTTCTTTCTCTAGTCAGTAAATGCCATTTTAACCCTAAAGAAGCAGGAGGGAGGGACCGATGTGGGAAGGTAAGTTAGCCCCCAATGCAGGGAGGCGGGAGTTGCAGAGCAGACACGGGGCATGGGGAAGGTGTGCTATTTAGGGTGAGTCTGCCCAAGTAAGTCCAGTTCCAAGGGAAGTTGTCTGCTTTCTGTTCTCCTTACTGTGTGGCGATGATTTATTCATGGTTCCTGAGTTACAGGATCTGCCAGTTCACTCAAAAGAGGATTTAGATTCTGATCAGAGTAGGTCCCTGTCACAGTGGTGAAGAGGGAGGGATAAGTAATTTCTAAGGGGATTCAGTTACCAATTGAAGGAGAAAAGGGGAACCTGTTCTTACTGAGCACCTGTCTTGTGCTAGGCACTTTATAAATGACCATTTATGGAATCCTTGCAACAACCCTGTGAGGGAGACGTTATCCTCCCAGTGTTTCAGAGTGAAAGAAAATGCTGATCCCTTTACACATCGAATAGAACTAGAGTTTCAAGCCCTGTGGCCTCGCTACAAATCCACTGCCTAGGTTGCATGAAAAGGGCAGTAGGTGTTAAGGTCAGTCACAGCAATATGTGTGTATATGCACACACATGCAGATACTAGGTATGTGTATATATATTTTTTATTTTACTCCATTGCAACTTCCCACTCTACCATCATACTAGGAGGCAAGTCACATTGTTTGAACATCAGCCGAGTTACACTCTAGGCAAAGGACGGCAGGTGTCATGTGAGCCACACCACTTACCACTTGTGTACCTTGGAAAGGTGGCAGCAACCAAGTTACCTGTTCCTGAAAATGGCCCCACCTTCATCTTCCTTCTGGCCTGTTGCCATACACACCTTTACTAATAAAACTCCTAAGAGCTCCTAGCTCCTCCTGACTATAAAATCATCGGTTCAAATGACAGAAACCTTCATGGCCTCCCCCTGTACCCACAGAGTCCCTATTTCAGAGCTCCGATTTCCTGTCCACCTTTTTCCACTCTTCCCTGCGCTTGAAACAAAGGGAGTAGTTCCATGTGCAATGTCACGGACACCAAGTTTGCATTGGTCCTGTGATATTTGGCCCACTGGAAGGGTAACCAGTCTGCCGTTTGACCCTGGAGAACTCACTTCACCTAGTAAATATAGGGACAGTTTATATCCAAAGTAGTAATTTAGTACCTCATAGAAGGACAGGGTAGAGTCATTACAGGGTATGCAGACCAGGCTTCTTTTTAGAGGGGAAAAAAATGGGAGTGGTAGACATGACCGTGAAAGATGAGGTTCGAATCTCAAGAACCTTTGCATCTCCATATTTGCTCGAAATATCTCTGCATTGGGGCTGCAGACCTGACAGCCCTCCCTGGGAGAGGCACGTTGAGTGCTGTGCATCTTGTTGTGTTTTCGCCTCGCTGAAACAGCTACTGTTTCATGAATGCAGAAAGGCTGGGGAGAAGACCCATCCTGGATGAGCTGTCCTTATGACATTGCCCTGAGCAGGCTGGAATCCGGGGGTTTCTATGTAAATCAGCAGGCGCTCCCTAATGAACACCTGCCCGCAGCCCACAGTCCCGAGGGGGGGCAGGTCCTGAATCAAGCGAGCTCCCCAGCCGGCTGGCAGAAGTACTTTGCATTTCTGGAGGAGCAATAATTATGTACGCCTGTCAGAGCCTTCCCGATGGGCATCATTCACATGTGTGCAGGAGACGGGCTTCCCAGACAGATAGCAACCCCAACTTTTCTGAACCTGAGACAGGGTGCCTCATAGCAAAGTGAGGAAAGAGCAATGTGGAAATAAGAGAACGAGAACCAGAGAATAAACTAGAGTATACAGGAATAGTATAAAAGCAGGGTGGAGGGTGAGGGGAGACAACTGGGAAACCAAAAAGGTTTCTTCCTAGGAGTCCCCCATCCTGGGTTAAATGGCAGAGTTAAATGGAAGGAAAGCGAATGGGGAGGAGGGGGAGAGAAGTGATTGAAGGAGCCGTTTGTGACGAGTTGGTGGCAGGGACATTGGGTTAGGAGGAAGAGGTGCGTGAGATAGGGTCAGGAGTACAGACAGTGCACCTCCTTTCCTGCGTTTACAAGCAGCATTGCCTAAGTATGCACCACCGCCTCCTTGGGGCGCCTGGAGGCAGATGATCAGATTGAAACCTGGCCGCTCTTGCGTCTGAGCATATGGCATCTGGTACCATCCAGCTCCCCGCCGCACCCCTGCCTCTGCCTAGCAGTTCTGTGCTTCAAACCGGCTGGGAGGCTGTATGCAGGGCCCACCCTCGTCTGTGGTCTGCGTCCCTGCTGGGCCTGTGTAACAATCAAACAATAATCCTTTAGTCTATCCCACGGAAAGGACATGCAGCCTTTATTAGGTACCTACAGTGTGTCGGGCACTGTGCTAGGGTGCAGGGGGCAGTATTGCTAAAACCTAATGCCTGCCCACCCAGAACTTACTGTCTGGTAATATTTTGATCATATTTAGAGAAAGCAGCTTCCAACCCCTCCCGATCGGGCTATTTGTTCCTTGCTGGATCTGCACCCCAGTGTGTAAAACCAGAGCTTTGGAGGCAGACCCCAGACTCAAGCCCCTCATTTGCCCTTGGGGGGATGGTGACCTTGGGCACCCTAACATTTCTAAGCCCTATTGTCGCCATCAGTAACCGTTGCAGGGTTGCTTTGAAGATTAAATGAGATGGTGTAGGAAACCTGGACCTTTGCCTAGTGTGTGCCAGTGGCCGTTTCTTTGCCTGCGAGGACCCCTTTGTCATTAATGCACATTGTTTTATTCCTTCTTGCTTCAGAGCTTTGCAGCCTTTGCTGTTACGACCTGCTTAGTCCCCGCTTGACTGGGATGGCAGAGGGCTGGTCAGGCACCTGGGTCCTGGTCCCACCTATGCTGGCAGCTAAGCTGACCTTCCTTGACCTTGGACAGACTTCCCAGCCCCCTGAGGCTTAGTTTCCTTCCTTGGAAGTGAAGTGGGTTGGGTTGCCGGTCCGTCTGGCTCTTCCTGTAATCCAGCATTTGTAGGAGACCTACACCCACCTGACTGTGTATAGGGTTAAGGCCAAGAAGTTAGCAGCTGTGTGGATTCTGCAAGTTACTTTTCTCAGTGCTTCTGCTGCCTCTCTGTCAAATGGAGCTAATCCTGGCATCCACTTCTTGGGTGAGGATTGACTCCGTCGGTTCCTGTAAATCACGCAGGGCAGTGCTGGAAACCAGGCCGCACCCAGTAAACGGAAACTTAGCATTGACCAACTCATCAACCAGCTTTGCTGAGATACTCTGCCGCTGGTCGCTCCTGAGCTGGGCGGAGATAAAGCATTCATCTCAAGTCCTCTAATATTAGAGTTGGGGTTCAGGCTGAATGGAGAGATGCTCCTCTGGCAGGACTCATGTAGCTTTAGGCCTCCCTCCCCAGCCTCCCCAGAAGAGCACAGGCCCCATTGTTCTTCACCTGGGCCTGCTTAAAGGAAGTAGCCTCCCTGAACCCAGGAGCTGCTCAGAGGGCAGGAAGGAAGCAGCCTCTCAGCTACTCGGCCTGAGCATCAGGAGGGAGCCCTGGAGGGGGAGCAGCCAGACCCCTTGTCTGTGTGCAGAATGACCTCATGCTTTCTGCCCTTCACTGGCGCCCCCTCCCCAGGGATACTGAGCAGCCAGTGAGCATTGCCTGCTTATTACCATGCCCCCAGGGGCAGGGGCAGGGCAGGAGCCAGGCTCCCAGCTGCTCCAGAAAACACAATAACAGGCAGGGCTTCAAAGAAGCATCGGGTGCCCCTGTCTCATAAATGCAGAGCCTTCCTTCCCCGCTCTCCCTTCAGGTTTTCAGAAAAGTTGGAAAGGAAGGGCAGGCTGACCGTGCTTCTGCCCATCCTCAGCTCCCCGACCCTCCCTGCTGGCTCGTAGCTGCAGCCACGTCTGCAAGACAGGGAATCACCTTTCCTGGGTCCTGAGGCCCAGCAGTACCATCAGGGTAGGTGGCTGGGGCCCAGCCCCAGAGCTGTTAGCCTGGCAGCCCAGAGGTCACCGTGTGCAAAGCAAATTGTCCAAAACAGCCTTGGGGAGAGGGAGAGGTGACAGGGTCCGTCTTCAGACCCTGGTTTTTCGGGAAGCACAGATGGGAGCCATTTGATGTTTTAAATTTTTTAATACAGTTAATTCAGAAGTGGTGATTATGTTGATTTAGAATCTGAGAGATGCCCAAGGGAATGATGAGTAACAGAAAGGGGCTTAAGGGGGAAAATTCACTGAGGTGAAGCCCACTATGCCAATGGCTGACCTAGGGTGAGCTCTGAGATAGGGGCTTGTCCACCTGCATGTGACTTCTTTGTCTACGTCTCTGGCGCTGTAAAGATAGAATGTAAACACTAATGAAGGTTTTCAACTGAGATCCCAGTTTACGCACATCTCAAGCAACCAACAAATACTCAATTTCCTATGGTTGTGAAGTGTATGGCAAGTACTGTGAGGGGTAAGAGATCTTTGGGGTTTCAGTCTGAAGATGTGTATGAGTTTTCTGTGGCTGTTGTAACAAATCACCGCCAACTTGGCTTACCATAACAGAAAAGGGATGGGGAGAGAGAAACATCAACCGATTGCCCCTCACATTCCCACAACCGGGGGACTTGGCCCGCAACTCAGGCATGTACGCTGATTGGCAATCAAACCAGCAACCTTTTGGTTTGTGGGATGACGCCCAGCCCACTGAGCCACACCAGTCAGCATGGAAGAAGCTACCCTGTCTGAAGAAAATTATTATTTAATAATAACGTTAAGAGTAATCTTTTCAGGCAAGAATCCATTTCATCAGCCTAGTTCATCATCTTACATAGACAGATCACAGAGACTCAGAGAAGTGACAGTTTGTCTGAGAGCCTCTGTCTGGCATGTGACACCATGTGAGGTTTAAAGTGGTGGTATGCATAATGGCTGAGTGATGGTTAAAACATTCTGCGGAGGATTGCAGAGGTGCCAGGCTGCCACCTCGTCATCAGATTCTTCTCCCCAGACTCTGCCTGAGCAGCTCACAGAGATCTCTGGAAAGGATCTTTGTCAAGGGCATGTGCCTAGAGTACTGCGTGGTCGTGCAGCTGGTGGAGTGTTCTTTTGATCATTGCAATCTGATCCTGTCTCACCTCGGAAGTAGGCAGAGAAGTGGGCAGGCCTGTCCCTGAGCCCTGTGTGTGCTGGTTGTGCATGGTTCCCCCACTGGAAAAGTCCAGAGCCCTCAGGAACTCGGATCTGGGTAATAGAGTCAGACCAGTGATGATGAGGAGTTAATTCTGCTGTTCTTTCAGGAGCTGTTGAGTGAACAAGGTTAATTACAGGCTGAGAGAAAGTCAGACTTACAAGGTTGGGGGAAAGTAGGTTTAAAGTTGTTCTTAAGGGAAATAACATAATCATTAATAAATAATAATACAAAAAAAAAAAACCCCTCTGTTTCACGTACTCACAACTGTAAACCTACTTTGGCCCCAATCTCTAGGGACCTCATAGGGCCAGACATTATCAGTCACCATTGACCCCGAACAGGCTGTCTCTAACCCAAGATGCACAGCGTCGCCTTGCTCTGGTCCACACTGAGGCCCTGCCCAGTGTGTCCTGTGGAACTTGACTGAGCTACAGCCTCCCTGGCCTCGCTCCCAGCCCAAACCCTGCGAACTCCACGGATGTTTATAGAACAAGTAATTGTCAAATTATAATCAGCAGGTTTCTGTAAACATCCCTTCAAAGTACCGAAGAGCATAAAGCTTTCTGCTTACCCAGCAACTTTCTCTAAATCAGTTTTTAAAAAGTTCAGAGCAATGTAGTACATTAATCACTATCGGGTCAAGGTGGGCTATTGTCTTAGTTTGCAAGATCAGGAAATCACAGGGCTCACACCTTAAATGCTGTTAAACCAGCCGTCCAGAGAAGCAAGGGTTTGGTGTCTGCTCAGTCGGGATGAGCTAGGTTATGCTGTTCGTGACAGACGACCCCAGACATCTCAGTGACTTCACAGTGAGGTTTATTTCTCACTCATACTACACGTCCATCCAGCCGGTGGGAGTGCTGTCACTGGCGGAGCGGTCACAGGGGAAGACAGAGTGTGGCTTCTTAAATTATTATTGTTGAGATTTGATTGACATATAACATCATAATTTCAGGTGTACAACAAAATGGATTCAATAACTGTATCGGGTATGGCATTCAGAGGGACCTAAAATTTGAGTTGTAACCCCAAATCAGCATCAGCCCCTTAAGTGCCTTTATTTCCCCATTTGAAAATCGTGGGTAACACTGTGTTTTTTTGTGGATCATGTGCTCCCGAGTATATTGCATACCCATAGTTTAGTGCTACCCATGTATAATGTACACTCTTATTTTTCCCTCAAAAATTTGGGCAAAAAATGTGCATTACACACAGCAAAATATGGTAAATACTGGTTTTTCTTTACCGGAAGCTAGAGGGGGCTAACTTAAAAAATATTTTAAACCAACGATAGGCATCCAGATGGATACAGTCATTGAAAAGAATGAGTTTGAGACCATGCTTATTCCAGTGATGCTGCTGCTGCTCAGAGCCTTTTAGTTGCCTTCAGCTTATCAGTGGCCAAGAAAATTCATTTTCTCACTGTAGAAATTACAATATAAAAAGGTTTGTGGTAACCGGCTAAATCATAGGGATACGTCACCGTGGAAAGACCAAAAGTCAGTCTCTATGAGGCTCTGAGGGTGGCATCTATTACTCTGGTGACTCCTTCAGTGTGTGTTGCGTCAGATCTTTTGGAAACTTGATTTTCCATTTTCAGGGGTAGACTCACATTAATGAAGTTCAAAGGACTGGTGTATTAATCAGTACTGATGTCTAAAATGTCAGTGTACTAGATTTAAGTAAGTGATACAGTGCTCACCTAGACATTGCTTTCCTGGCTCATGATCCTTGACCTCTCATCCAGGAAATAGAGGCAGCAGAGGGTCGACAGGGACCTCTGAGGCCGGCTGGATTTCACTGGGAACCCTGGCTGTGCTGTGACCCAGGATGCCTGCATTGCCAGCCCAGAATCTTCAATGGCAAAGGAATGAGCTCTTAGATGGTAACACAGTCACGCCCGATGGTCAGCGCCATACTGAAAGATAGCAGCGCCTTAGCAGGTTCTTTGGAAGGATGGGATTAAAAGCAGAGCTGAATAGGTAATGTGAGTGTTGAATATGATCAGTTGGATTAGCCACATTTCTGCCACGTAAAAGGCCTTACCCCACCCCTGGAGCCCAGATCGTCAAGGCTTGTTGGCTAGGACCACGTTTGCTTCCCCAGATCACCTTCCTTTCCCAAACTGCTCTTCCAGCCCCCTCCCCACTCTCACCTTCCATTCAACCCTCCCTTTCTATGGAATGATTACTGTATTGTATCATGTTACAAACTATTCCAGCCCTGAGAGTACAGTCATACTTCAGTCAGTGATGGACCTTATAGACAACAGTGGTCCCATAAGATTATAACGGAACAGAACAACTCCTATCGCTTAGTGACGTCTTAGCCTCATAATGGTCTCAACACATTACTCACCTGTTTGTGGTCATATTGGTGTGAACACACCTACTCTACTGCACTGCCGGGTATTTAAAAATGTAGCACATACAATATGCACAGTACATAATACTTGATAATGATAACAAACGATTATGGTACTGGTTCATGTATTTACTATACATTTTATTATTTTAGAATGTATTCTTTCTACTTATTTGTTAAAAAAAAAAAAAAAAAAAAAAGTTCGCCGTGCCCTGGCCAGTGTGACTCAGTTAGTTGGGAGTGTCGTTAGTAACCAAAAGGTTGCAGGTTCAATTCGCGGTTTGGGTATGTATCAGAGGCAACCAGTCGATGCTTTTCTCTGCCTTCCTCTGTGTTTCTCTCCCTTCCTCTCTCTCTTAAAAAAAAGCAACGGGAAAATGTCCTCGGGTGAAGGTTAAAAAAAAGGTTTGCTGTAACACATTATGCCATGCTATCCTGGCAGCAACCTCATACATCTCATGTTTACCAGGTCTTTGGATGGCATCATTTTTCTCTTGTGCTTGATTTAATCTCATGTACTTTTGTACAGTAACATGCTGTACAGGCTGGTAGTCCAGGAGCAATAGGCTGTATCACGTAGCCTGGGTGTGTAGTAAGCTATACCTTGTAGGTTTGTGTAGGTGCACTCAGTGATTTCGCACAACAGTGAAATTGCCTAACGACGAATTTCTCAGAATGCGCCCTGATTGTTAAGTGATGCATGATTGTAATTCTTTCTCTTTCTGGGTGAATTTATGTATCTCTGATCAATTCTATTGAGAGGCTGGCTTTAAAGTTTACCTCTCAAAGACAGGGCAGTCTTATTTCTATCATTTCTAAGTCAGGGCTGGAAACCTCACCACAACCCTCGGAACCCACAATAATTACCTTGTAGCCACACCTCATTTTACAAAACCAGTTTGACCCGTGTGCTCACCTCCTCCTTCTTTGTCCCCATTCAGTAGACTTGACTTCAAGTGACTTTTTCAAATTGAAAAAAAAAAAATTCACTTTGAGCGCAAGAAGATTTATCGATAGTGAGGATGCTTTTACCAATGGGACACAAGCCTCAAAGGCGAATCCACAAGATTATCAGAAACGTTTCAAGAAAGTGCAGGCATTGTAGAAACACAGGCGACATTGAAAAGGGCAGCAGTCATTTGGACAGATAGATTATGCTACTTTGCAATTTAAAAGTCAGCCATATGGCCTTATATTCAGTCACAACTTGTATATTAAATGCTTTGTATCTGGGCAGCGAGGTGCCTTCCGGGGGCGGAGGTGGACAGACAGCACATCCCGCAGCAGTGCAGAGCAAGCACAGCCAGAAGCGCCAGGAGCCCCCTTATCTTGGATTGCACTTAGTCATTGATCAGAGACGTTCTGAGACCAGCCACATGTGCTGCGCTGACTCCATTCCTCGTGGTAGGTTGCTGCTATTCATGAAGGAGGGTCTTACATAAAGCCTTGGACTCCCTGTTGGTCACAGTTGTGTTTTTACTTTTTCAGACTTCAGTGTGAACAGAAGTATAGAACATTAGATGGCTTTGATTTATCAAGATAGATTCTTCTGTTGATTTATGTCTTTCGGGGGAGGAAGCTCTGCCCTCAATTCAAACCCACTCCTGTCCTTTCCAGCTCTTTTCACTGGTCAGTTGATGGTTATTGAGGCCCAGGGCTGGCGCCCTCTGAGCCCAGGAGTGAGGCACCATCAGGGAACCATCTGCTTTGGCTTTTTTAAAGGAACACCAGCCCTTACTCTGTGCACCTGCTAAAATCCTTACTGGCAGGTGCTGCGTGCTGCTCACTTTGTATCTCCCGCAGAATTGGCTACTGCCTTGCATATGTTAAACACTCAGTAATATTGAATTAAAGGAAGTGCACCCATCTTAGTCTGCCAGGGCTGCTATAACAAAATACTAGGTTGCTTAAATAACAGAAACAATTTCTCACAGTTTTGGAGGCTGGAAAGCCTGAGATCAGGGTGCCAACATGGATGGGTTCTAGTAAGGGCTGTCTTCCTGATGTGCAGAGGGTAACCTCACTGTGTCCTCTCGCGGTGAAGAGAGAGAGAGTGCAGGCAAGCCCTCAGGTGTCCCTTCTTATAAGGACACTAATACTGTCATGAGGGCCTGCTCTCATGATGTTGTCTAAGCCTAGTAACGTCCCAATGTCCCCATCTCCAAATACCATCACATTAGGGTTAGGCCTTCAACATACAAATTTGGGCGGGGACACAGTCCAGTCCAGAGCAGCACCCAGAGAGGGAAATAAGAAGTCAAACCCTTCATGTAACTCCTCTCTCTTTTTTTTCACAACCATCACCCATATCAACTTCCCCCCTACCTCCTGAGCAACCACCTATTTGTTCTCTGAATGTTATTTTTAAATAAACTTTTTTTAAGATTCCACATATAAATGAGATTATAATGTTTTTTTCTTTCTCTACCTGAGTTATTTCACTTAGCACAATATCTTCAGGTTCATTTATGTCGTTGCAAATGGCAAGACTTCCTTCCTTTTATGGCTGAATAGTATTCCATTGTATATATGTACCACATCTTCTTCATGCGGTCATCCATTGATGGACACTTAGGTTGATTACATGTCTTGTATATAAATAACGCCCCATTGAACACGGATGCATGTGCCTTTTCAAGTTGGTATTTTTTTCTTTGCATATATACCCAGAAGTGAAACTGCTGCATTATATGATAGTTCTAAAACTGTCATGTAAATCTGGATACTATGTCTTCCACTCTCCTAACAGAGGAGTGCAACAGAGTAGCCACCAGAATAGGAAACATACTCAGGAAGGCTATAAATGCACATATGAGGTCTGTCTAGAAAAAGTCCAACCATTACTATAATGGGAACGGTTTGCATGACATTGATGTAAACTGGCAGCCAGGGAGACTGGACTGGAATGCATAAGCGTGAACAATGACAACTTCACTGCACTAGTCAGTGGGGATGGTAGATGCCATTGGGTGAGCATGTGTACTGTGTGGCCGTTGCATTCAAAATGACTGAACGAGACGAGCAACGAGTCTGCATCAAATGTTGCGTTAAGCTCAACCATTCCTCTGTGGAAACTATTCACATGATTCAGAAGGCCACAGCTGTGGGCAATGGGGGAGTGGCAGCTTCATCATGACAGTGGGCCCGCTCATGCATCATGTATCGTGAAGAGTTTTTTGGCAAAACATCAAATCAACCAGGTGACTCAGCCCCACTACAGCCCAGATTTGGTGTCCTGTGACTTCTGGCTTTTCTCAAAACTAAAGTCACCTTTGAAAGGGAAGAGATTTCAGATCATTGATGAGATTCAGGAAAATATGACGGGGCAGGTAATGGTGACTGGGAGAACTGTGTGAGGTCCCATGGTGTCTACTTTGAAGGGGACCGAGGCATTGTTGTCTTATGTTCAGTGTCTCTTGCATCTGGTATCTTCTTCAATAAATGTCTCTTTTTTCCATAGTGTATGGCTGGATATTTTCTGGACAGGCCTTGTACATGCACATACACAAACAAACATACATTTTTCTCTTCTTGAATCTGTTTTTGCTCCGAGCTTGGAGACATCCAGCAAGTGTGCTTGGAATGGAGTAGTTGCCATAGTATGAAGGCAAATGTATTTGCATCTCCCTGACCTGGGAGCTAATTTACAGGTTATTCCTGCCTGTTAACCATGCATCTCCATCAGACAGCCTTTCCCGGGCTCCCAGCCTCAGAGCCTGGCAGTCTGTGGTCATCTCGACAGTGAGGGAACTGAGTGAATGGCATATGAACAGTCTAGGCCTCTACAGTGATTTCATGCCTGAAGCTCTGGTATGCCCCTTTACATTGGCAGAGGTGCTTAGGAAAGAGTTTATGATAAAAACGTTCTTAGGTAAAGTCTGATCTTCACCTTTGGAAAAGCAGATAGAAAGCGTGTTTTCAGTTTTATGCTTAAATACTATTCACAAGGCCCTTTTCCCATAACTTTAACATTTCTTGCAGGAGGGTACTTCTATTGTTTGGATTTTTAATTATGGGAGTGTATAGTGTGTTCAAAGGCAGAGTGTCCAGAGCCAGGATTCAAATCTCAGTCCTAACACTTAAAACAGAGATGTTTAGTCTTCTGGGTGCCTGTTTCCTCCCTGTACAATGGGGTTAATGATTGGACCACCTCATAGGGCTGCAGTGAGGATTAAACAGCCTGGAATTTGTAAAGTGCTTAGAACAGGGCCTGGCACATAGCAAATACCATATAAGTATATGTTAAATACAAATGTAATATATATTATATAACACATAACTGATTAATTGTAATAGTAATATAATTATATATTGTAACATTTTAAAATATAGTAATAAATAAAATATATATAATATTTTTATATATGTAAATTACATATGTAACATAAAATGTACTTATAGAATATGGGATATATTCATTATAATATTAATATTGCAATTAAATATTTGTTAAAATATGTTATAGAAATACATAAATATATATTTTATAACGCATAATGTGTATATTTAGTTTTTTATATGTGTATATACTTTTTAAGTAAGGCGTCTTCCTGTCAGTTCAGCGTGAAATGCTCTCCTGGGCGGGAAGGCGAGACCCTGGGCTTGGCAGTCCTGTCTCTGAGCGAGTTCCATTTGTTGGTAGAACAAACTACTGCGAAACAAGGCAGAAGGTCTCCATCTGTACTTGGCTGTTTGCTCAGTGGTATTCTCTTTGTCTACTCCTTTGGGTTTTATAAAAATCTTTTGCATTGATGTGCTAGAGCTTTGATACATTGCATTTAAAAATTATATAAATAGGAAATTGCGTGATTAGGAAATGTAAGCTCTCATCACTTACCCTTTTCCTATTTTGCTCTCCCTCCAGCCCAAACTTTTGGCCAAGGAGCTGCTTGACCTCGTGGCATCTCACTTCAATCTGAAGGAGAAGGAATACTTTGGAATAGCCTTCACAGATGAGACGTAAGTGCCCCAGGAGCCCTCGGAAACTGAAGGGAACTTTGAAATCACTGTCCCAACTGTTAGCAGTGTAATCAGCTACAGGCCACTTGGGTCCTGTGGTATGGGGTCAGCCCAAGTTCATCATTTGAATTTCAAAGGCCTTGTGATCATGCCTGGAACAGCCAAAGGATGTAATTAGAATGATGCTCATATTATGAAATTATTAGGTAAAGTAGTTCTTATAATCAAGCACGTCCATGTTCAGAACCAAATTTTTTATTTTTACTTCTTTAGATTTGCATGGGTTTGTTTTCTGTTAAAATGAAATGAAAAGTTCTGGAAATTAAACTTCTTTCTCCAGAGCTAGAATAACAATAACAGGAAGTGAATTTGATGATAAATTCAAAATGAAAAGTATCTGTGCAGTTTCACTGTCTAAGCTGAAATAGAGAGAATATAAAAATAAGAAATTTAGCTCTGACTGCGTAGTTCAGTTGGGTAGAGCATCATCCCTATATGCCAAGGTTGAGGGTTCAATCCCCAGTGAGGGCACAAGAATCAACCAATGAATGCATAAATAAGTGGAATGACACACTGATGTCTCTCTCTCTCTCCAATGAATAAGTAAAGTTTAAAAAAATCGAATTTCCATCACTCATCTGATGAAAAGTACATTTGCTCTCAATGGCCTTTCATTTCGGCACTATAACGTGGTGTTTTGCAACACAAGTAAGAAATATCTTTACTAAAAATTTCAGTTTCCTTCTTGATGTACTGTTAGCAATAAAATATAGTAAAAACCTGCACAGATTGCTAGATAAGAATGTGGACTAAGCAAATGTTTAATAATTTTCTTCCCTCTGTGTACACACACACTCTCCCCGCCGCCGCCCCCCGGCCAAATCTTTAGAATTACTGAGATGATTTTCTAAAATACTAAGAGATCAGGGTTGAGTTAGTGGCTGAATGGGATGGTACAGGGGAGGCCATGCGTCATCAACCAGATGGTGCTGTCCAGGCAGGATGGGCTCAGAAGGAAGGAGAGGAAGCAGCCACATTGATGAATAAGAGAGATGATCAGATATGTCTGCACCTGGATATACTGAGCCCAGGGAACCGCAAATCAAGACCCTAGTAGTAAAAGGCGGTATAAACTGGGGCATATGATCACTCTCTGAATTAGTGACAGTTCAGATGGTGGGGTGATCAGGGAACAGGCAGCGGGAGATGTCAACATCTTCTTTGAGAAAGCCAGGAGGAACCAGGTCAGCCCCTGGCCCTGAACCTGTCGGGAACTGAGCCAGAAGGAAGGCAGGAGAGGTGGCCCCTGGCCTGGAGGGGGTGCTCTGCCTATGGGTAGAGCCAAGTCAGCACTGCCGTGAATGAAGGGCAGTAGAGGGAAGGAGCCAAAGCTTTAAGACAAATATACACCGAGAAAGTGCAGGTGTTTCTATCCTTCCTCCTGAGAATCATTGTAAACCCCTGAAATTGCTATTTATATGTTAGTCACTAATTAGAAGGAAACCAGAAGTCTCAGTTAATCATATCCCATTGTTCACATTTCCCAAACACCATTACTCCTCTTAAAAGTCCCATGACCTCTACATGAGCCCCAATGAGACTTCCCTTTTGAATAAATAAGAATCAAAGAGTGAGCTTGTTGCCCTGGGCCAACAAGGAAGAAATAAGCCTGCTGCATGTGTCAAATCACTGCCCGAACAGCACCAGCCAGGAGCTGACTACCAGGCAGAAAGTCACTCTTCTCCTGGGATGGAGGAAAGCACATCACAGAAAGGAAAGTGGGGGCATGCAGCACAGGCCTCGTATCCTATCAAGGGGCACCATGTGTTCTGATCTGAGCTGTCCTGGTTCCCAGGGTTGGCCAGGAAGGCGTGTGGGTGCTTATGTGTGTGAGGCCAGGCTGGAGGAGCGTGTCCCGCAGCCTGGAGCGGCATTGGGGGAGCCGAGGGCTCTGTGTGTGTGTCGGCGGGGGGGCGCGGTGGGTGATGAAGAGGATGTGAGCCATCTCCTGGCATGGTTTAGAGAAAGTGTGGTCACCACCCATGTCTCGGTGGGAGGGTTTCTTCAGCAATTGCAGGAGTGGCCGGAGGCCAGCAGATCAATGGAAAAGAGCAGCAGCTGGCAGACAGTTCCTGAGAAAGAGCTGGCAGGTGGACCTGACTCATGGGGGAAATGGTGTCAGGGACCCCCAGGAAATTAAGGACAGGAGAGAGGCACAAAGGGGACAGCCATGACTCAGGGCAGAGTCATGGCTCGATAACATCAGGGGCCAAGGGATGTGGCTGGTGGGCTCTTTGATAATCTGAACTTTTCTTCTGTTCCCAGTAAAAAAAAAGGGAAGAATGAAAGCTGTGCCTGTGGGTGTGACTTAGTCTAGGCTGATGATCATATGAGGTCAATAAGCCCTAGCCTTGCAATATGTGCCCCCAGACACTAACATAAGATGTTTTAATAACCATGTTTTCAAATGGTGCATTATACTGTGACCTGTAGTGTGTGTGTGTTTCTGTAGGTGCTACACTGTATTTTATAATCAGATGCAGTTGAAGTTCCAGCCTTTATTCCAGCCCATGGCATATCCTGTGCACTGTCTATTTCCTCACGCAAATCAAACAAGACTAATACTTGGAAAGTGTTATAAACTGTGAAATGCTGTAGAAGTGTAAGATACTACCAGCAGTGTTGTGACTCATAGTAGAATATAGGACTTTTAGGTCATACACTATCAGTGAGTCTTTCAGTATTAACTGCTGTTGATGCCATTTTGTAGGGTCTGGATGGGCCTGAAAAAAAAAAAGGAGAGCAGAATGCACACACAAATTGGAAACATCTCTAAGCTTCTGTTGCCCCATAAGTTGTGTTTGGAACAAAGTGCCTGAGTCCATAGTACAAGACTTTATGCCCATGGATATTTAATGTTGCTAGCTAATCCACAATGTTGTAGTGTTATTACTAACTTCACCTTCTCTTTTTAAAATTTAATTTTTAGACTTTATATTTGGAAATAAGTAGACTTACAGAAGAATTGCAAAGGCAATACAGAGAGTTCCCATGCACCCTTCACCCAGCTTCCCCAAATGTTGATATTTTACAAACTGTTAATTAACATTACTGTAGTATAGGTCCTAAATTATAGACTTCACTCCAATGTCACCAGTTTTCCCATGAATGCCTTCTTCTGTTCCAGGATTCAATAGCGTGCAGCCCCTTCTACTTTGAATAAATCTTCCATGATAAAAGGAGAGAGAGATGGTTTTCTGTACTTGAATTGTGGTGATGGAAGCAACAGTGACATTTTGACCACCTTTAAAACATTCCAAAGCAAAGAGCAAGCCTTGTATGAATGTGATTCTAAACTAATTATTTATGTCTTGCTAGAGTTGTGGTTTTCAACCTTGGCTGCGTATCGGAGTCGCCTAGGACATTTTAGAAAGTGCTGGTGCCCGGGACCTGCCCCGAGACTTGTGATTTAATTGGTCTGGGAGTGGCCTGAGCGGCAAGAGATTTCCCATATGCATCCAAGTATGAAAACCCCAGTTCTAGAGAGAGGGGAACGTTGGAGTAAATTTCCTCTGTCCCCTTCCTCTAGAGCCAAAGGGAGAAGCTGATTTCACTCAGACTTAGAACATTTGGGGCCAATTGTGCCACGCGTAGGGACCTGCAAAGTTACAGACTCCGTGCATTCCAGACAGACTCTCTGGAAATCTAACAGCGTGAGAGCCAACGCAGAGAAGTTCAGCTTGAGTGTTTCCGCATCAGTTCAAATACTGCGGCTGAGATTTTCACTTAGCAAGCACTGGCATTCATCACTTACGGAACACTATTTTTACATTTTATTTTTGAAATATTTCCATTGCTGTTTTTAACACCCACATTGTTGGGTGTTTCTTTTTTTTCTCTCTCAGATCATGGTTTTGATTGTATAGTTTAAATCAGTAAATCCCTTTAATTACATGATCTATTCTCAGTCATAATTTTTGTTTCACCTATTTGGTTTCTTTTTTTTTTTTTAAAAAACAGCTTTATTGAGGTATAATTGATATACAAAGAACTGCACATATTTAATGTTATAGTTTGGTGAGTTTGGATGTTTGTAATACCAAAGTTTTTAATTTTTAAAATTAGAAGAAAATTGTTGACAGGGGACCCCATCATCAAAAGCTATAACTAAACAACTTTTGGCCTATTTAGCAGAAATAGTCAAACATACCCCAAGTTGAAATGATGATAATAATAATATATTTAAATTTTAATTTGACTCTCCTGTCATAAATTTTGAGAACTGTGTGTCAGATGTTGTAAGTGAGTATCTGTGTAATGAAAAGCTTTAAGAAGCATTTGGAAAGTTGAGGGAGAAGGATAAGAAACTTGGCCAGCAATCACTGCACATTTTAAAAGCCACGTACAATTAGAATATATTTTCACATACCAATTAAGAAATTTCACCTACTAATTAAGGAAGTTCTTAGCCTCTTATTTAATCACAGACCCCTTTTAAATTTGTTAAAGAGGTATGTTCTCTTGCCTCCACAAAAGTTTACACAAAAATAATCTATATTTAAATTTTAGAGGGTTTACAGACATTCTGAATCCAGAATCCTAGTTTAAGAACCAATTAAGGATTTTTTTTTTTTAAACAACATGCCATGTTTTAATTAATTGAATATTGATTACTACTGTTTGGGAAGTCTGATTTATCCAGATAATTAAGGCTCAGTGTGTCCTTAATTAATTGGTTCTGTTGACCCAATGCCAGGACAACGGGGCACAACTTCTGCTCTGCAGTGTCCCTAGGTCCTTGAGCCCCTTCACTGGAACCATGACTGGCACTGGCTGAGCCATCTGAACAGGGTCTGGGTGATGAGCACTCCCAGTTTCGAACTTATCTACAATTTAAAAATAAACAAAGCAGAACAGCGGTTTTCCAGTCATGGAAGAAACAATGGCATGATGTCACTTTGGGAAGGCAATTTAATATTTAGAAATAGGCTTGGGATTTCCATTCATTAAATGCCCTGAACCATGAGACTAAGGAGAAATCAGTGGCTATAACCTCTGGGCCTGAATTGTAACAGCTGCTTCTGGGAACGCAGCACTCAACGTTCATTGCCACCTTGGAGACTGGCAGGCATATGGCAAGCAGACAGATCTTCTGTTTAGTGACCAGAGAAGGGCTTTAGCAGAACTCTTTCTGTGTGTAGCTAAGATAAATAAAAAAAAGAATGGGGTGATCTGAGGAGACCTTAGGGACCCAGGCTTTCTCTTGACTTCTTCCTTTCCCAAGGAAAGTGATACCGTGGAGCTTGGATCCTTGACGAGGGGGAGCAGAGTGAATAATCACAGAATACAGAGACTCCCTCTCTCCCTGCTTTTACTTAGGGCGGGGATTGGGGGAGATGGTGTCTATACATGGATGGCTGTCCCTGTACTGACAGTAATATTGATCTGTGAGCATATTTGAAGCTGACATGTTGGTTCCTTAGCAGATGTTTATTTAGCATCCACTGTTCAGCACAGAAATAACTAGACTTTTTGATCCTCTGTATGGCTTGTATTTTTAGTTTAGGAGGTAAATAAGATACAGTGTAGGAGGTGCTATAAAAGATTTGGAACAAAGCCTCCATAAATAAAAAATTAAAGCCATAACCCTGCTGGGTGGCTCAGTTGGTTGGATCATTATGTTATACACCAAAAGGCTGAGGATTCGATTCCTGGTCAGGACACATACCTAGGTTGCAGGGTTCGATCCCTGGTCAGGGCGAGTATGGGAGGCAGCTGATCAGTGTTTCTCACATCTCTCTCTCCCCACCTCCATCCCCCCCCCCCATCCCTCCCTCTCTTTCTCCCACCCTATCTCTCTCTAAAATCAATAAACATGTCATTGGGTGAGGATTAAACAAAATTAAAGCCATAAATTCAGATGGACAAAATAGCCTGTGTTTTAGTCCTCTGGTCTCCCCAATACACTCCTTTCATTAACCGTCCTCTGTGTTTGTCTCTGGTGCAGGCAGGATCCCATTCCCCGCCTCCTCGCCCACACACAGACACTCACACACTGGAAGACCACTATTTGAGGGTTTCTAGCTAAATCAGTACCCCAGAGCTGTCCTTGATGAGCACATGTATTTCTAAGTCAGGATACTAAAACTGAAACATGGTTTCATTTAAAGAGCTCCCCACCTACCCCTCCATCTAGGGACATCTGTAAGAATCTCATACTCTTGCTTTAGCTTTCCATAGAAACTCATTCTGAATGAAGTCAGCCATCTACAGTGAAAACCTCTGAAAGTCACAGAGTATCACTCTCCCCTGGGGCCCAGGAATGATCCGTTCAGACAGTCTTATCATACACCTCCACCCTCCAGTAACTCTCTATAAACAAAGCTCTCCTTAAGGCCATCTCTTTTGAAGGTGCCAGCTCTTGAACCAGAAATCTATTTGTATTGTATGTAGAAGCTAAGAGCAATCCGTTAAATAAATGCATCCAATTTCTGTTGCCTGGAAGCAATTGCGTATTTATTACTGACCCAACAGTTTGACCTATTGCTGCCATAAACCAAATGAGTGTTATCCTGTGCAGCCTTAAAGATAGTTATCAGTCATGCAATAAAAAAATACTGAGTGTCTGCTGGGACATATTTTATTTTTGTGCTTTGTTATTAGCAAATGCACGGATGTGCGTTCTCAAATGAAAAATCAATGAGAATAATGAAAACCAAGCTATCAGGCATCTCTTACTTAGTTACCCTGTATTGAGAAAATGCTTCTATGTTTCTTTTACTTTTTGCTCCCTGGTCCACCCTGATTTAAATATTTAAAAAAGAGAAAGGGACTTGATGTTGGGACTATGAGATGTCGTGGGAAAGAAGAAGTCCTCGAAAGTGAGGAATTCTTGGTACCGCTGGGTGTAGGAAATAGGACTTTGAACCCCATACGATGAGCAGAAAATGTTTCAACAAGTCCTATTGCAGCCAGAGGGCGTGGTTTCAGAGCCAAGGTTTCCAGGTTGCTTTTTAACCCGCCTCTTGGCTTTTGTCTACATATTGAGCAGTTTTCATAAGGAACCTTGGGTGAGTCACATGTCCCTTCAGTGGAAAGACATTGGTGTGAGGGCCCCAGCACCCCAGATACGGGGGAGCCTCCTGCTCCCTGGACATCAGAACCCGGCATGTGTTCCCCTCATGCCGACCCTCACCAAACTGGGGTCACGGCGTTCATTCAAATAGCGGGGTGGAGAAAGGAAATTTATTGTTCCTTAAAGGCTATAGGGTTGATTCTGGCCTTCTTGTTCTCTCTGCTTCCTGACCATTTTTCTCCTTTCTAGTCAGTTCATTACTTGACAAATGCTAAACTAGTATATGGCTAGGGACAGAAATTTCCAGTTAAATAAATTCACTGCTAAAATATTATCCTTTAAAAAAGTTTAATGTGGGGAGTAAAATTACCTAGAGCGGAAACCCATCCCTCTTTTGTCCTCTGTTAACATGGATGAGGAAGAATAGGCCATGAGCAAACCCAACAGAGTGGTGGCCAAGTGACACCTATCTCAGTGTCTCTTCATGCAAAATGTTCCCACTTTGAGGTTCTTCAACAAACGAACTGTATCCCTCGGAGACCAAGGAGGAGTCCCAGCAGTCTGCGTGGTCAGTCCTGTGCCACTGGGGTGGGGGGAGCGTTTATTTCTGGGGGATTATGCAGATGTCATTTCCATCAGACTGTTTATCAAGAATTACTGTAAAGCAAAAGAATAAATTTAAATATACGTGGTCATTGGAGGGATTGCTATCCTGAGTTTTCTTAGATTCTATATTTATTTGACACCCGTTAATTATAGAGCCAGACTATCAGCTAGAGTTGTTTACATCTCTCCCTCTGTCCAGAGCCCGCTCTCTGACCCACTCCCTTTATCTCACTCACACACCAGGCCAAGGAGATCCCTGTCCTGAATCAACTCAGGGCCAGGCACCAAGCAGCTGGGGGCAGCCTTAGCCCCTAGGCTGTTTGCCCTGCCTTGCCTTGCCTTGTCTTTCCCATGGGAACCCCAATAAAAGCTATGCCTCCTTATTCCTTTTTTGCCTCATGATTGGCACTGGTGCTTTCTCTTGTGGCCCTACCTGGCGTGGTATGCCTCTCGTTTCTAGGGGAACTTGGAATAACATTCAGTTTTACTTTCCATGGCATTGACCTCTCCATGTGATTGCTCAGTTTTCTTTGTAAATTAAGATCTGCACCCTGGCTGGTGTGGCTTAGTGATTGAATGCCGGCCCACAAATCGAAATGTTGCTGGTTCGATTCCCAGTCAGGGCACTTGCCTGGGTTGGGGACCAGGAGCCCGGTTGGGGGCGTGAGAGAGGCAACTGGTTGTTGTATCTCTTGCACATGGATGTTTCCCTCCCTCTCTTTTTCCCTCCCTTCCCATCTCTCTAAAAATTAATAAATAAAATCTTAAAAAAAAAAAATCTTGGCATAGATCAGTTGCTTTTGGAAGTTGTCATCCAATCATTGAGCAAGGGCTTTTGAGCACCTAGTATTTTTGCCAGATCTTGTGCTTGGTTCTGGGATGATTTTTTTTTTTAAATGTTGAAAACTTACAACTTTGTTGGAGAGACAGGTCATATTTTTTTAAATAACTAAATGTACAAGACTGCACTATAAATGCCTTGCAGACGACACAAACCAGAAGTTCTGGAGGAGTTTGAAAGAAAGCCCAGACTTAGGCAATCAAGGGAGGCTTCACAAAAAGACTGCACTGAACTCAGCCTCGAACAATGGCTAGCGTTCAGATAAAGAAGATGGAGAGACTGTTCCAATTAGGAGCAGCAGCATGATCAAAGTCATCACGCAGAGCGTGCATATGGCCTGCGTGCAGGAGGCTGAGCACATGGAGCAGATCCTGGGAGATTTGGGACATTTTCAGAGGCAGGAAAGGAGTGGCTGGAGCTTCTTATTACCAATAATTAGGTCTCTCACATTTGTCTTAACACCTTCTAGTTGATGAAAAACACACACTTTTATTCTATGAGGTAGATCTCGCTGTGTTTTTCAGATGCGAAAAGTCTGTCCGGGAGAAGAAGGCATCGCAGAGTACACTGCCTGAACTGCGGGAAGTGCCGCAGCACAGGTGTGCCCAGCCTGGGCGCTACGAGAGCCCGGTCCCAGGCTGGCGTGTGGTGTGGGGAAGGTGCGTCAGGGGAGGCTTTCTGGAGGAGGCACAGGAGAGCTGGGTCTTGAAGCAAGGGTCAATGAAGGAGAAGAAGAGCACTGTAGGCAGAGGGAACAACATGAGCTAAGGCACAAAGGTCAGCATTGTCAGTAAGGCCAGAAACGAAGTTGGTGCCCTGGCCTTCTCTGTGCAGGTCCATGTTCTACTTGGCTGGGAATTTATCCCACCTTTCGAGAAGAAGTTGTTCCAGTCATTTTACGTAAAAAACTTTTTTTCCTGCTATGTTTCACCCTTACTGTGTTCACAGAAGAGTAAACAAAAATGAAAATAAGGTTTATAGAAAAATTTTATTTCCTGATGGAGATTCTCAAAAGGAGAAAAAAGAAGTAGATCCAAATGTCAGCCCTAGGCCACAGGTGTGGGCTTAAGTGAGAGAGAGACTCGTGCATGTATGCCAAAGGTACTACTTAAATGAATTCTTAAAATGGAGATAGGAGCCCCTCACACGTTTTCTTTCATTTTTTGGAGGCAAGCACATGCTTTGAGGAGCGAACATTATAGCAGGGCAATACAGACAGCTTTTGCTTCTTATCCTGCACAGAATAAGTGCCTTCACTTGTGCCCATGCACTTAAACATCGGTGTCATTCAGCATTGGGCACGTGAAGAGATGCTGTGCTGTCAGTTGTGTGTGATCAGAATGAGTTTACTAAGCAAAGGAGATTGGAGGGCTCTGCATTCTCCGCAGTGATGGACTGAGATTGGGCGAGGAGGAGGGAAAAGGAGGGGCAGATTGCTCTGCTCATACCTGTAACGTGGCTCTGCCTCGCTCTTCAAAGACCAGCCTTCTCATCGTGGCCTCCAAGGCCCCCGTAGCTGGTCCCAGCCCCTCTCCAGCCTCCTCCCTTTCTACTGACGTGACACTAACTTGTGGGGTTTCTTCTCACCTCAGAGCCTTTAGCACATGCTGGTCCTTCTGCCTGGAAAGTGGTTCCCCTTCCTCTTGGCTGAGTTAACTCGGGCAATTTTTCAGATCTCACTCAAACATCAGGCAGTGCTTCTCAGACCCCCAAACTAGATGAGACCCTCACATGTTCTCATAACTCATGGCCCTAATACTGTTAGTTATTGTGTAATTAATTGTGGAAGTAGTGGTTGAGTGTCTCCTTAAAAGCGTATAAGCTTGAGAGGAAAAGGGATCATGTTTACTTTACTCTCTGCTGCATCTCCAGACCCTTTATCAGACAAGGTGGTCAGTTGACATTTATGAAAGTAGAGATAGAAGGAGGTGAGGGAGAAAGAAATGCACAAGTTGCTCCATTTGTATATCATCAAGTGTCTCTGTGGTCCACTGTTTAAAATAACTGTAATGAGGCATAACTGACATATAATAAACGACATACGTTAGAAGTGCACAAGTTGATTAGTTTTGACACATGTAAGCAGAAATAAACTATCCCCATCATCAAGATGTAATGGACATAATCCATCACTCTCTCAAAATTTTTTTAATGTCCCCCATCCCCATAATAACTCCCTCTAACCTCCCCACACCTCAGGCAACCACCCATCTGCTTTCTGTCACTGTAGATTAATTTGCACTTTCTAGAGTTTCATCTAAATGGAATCATACAATTTGTACTCTTTTCTTGTCTGGCTGCTTTTACTTAGCATTATTATCTTGAGATTCATCTATGTTATTCTGTGCATCAATAGTGCATTGTCTTTGTTGCTGCATAGTATTCCATTATATAATCGTATCATAATTTGTTGATACATTTCCCTTGTCGATAAACATTTGGGTTGATTCAAGTTTTGAGCTATGAAAAATAATGTATTTCTGAACATCTGTGTGTGAAAGTCTTTTCATGGCTTAGCCATATGCTTTCATTTTTCTTGGGTAAACACGTAGGATAAGAATGGCTAGGTCGTATGGTAGATGTAAGTTTAATTCTTTAAGAAACTGACCACTATTGGCTTTTCAACCCATCTGCTTCCAGCAAAATGTTGTGAAGATTGACATCATAATTCTAAAGTGTGTTTTGAGTCTTTCAGGAATAAAGGCAGCCCATAGCACGGTGGGACGGGAATTCCGGGCGAGAGAGCGTGATTACATTTTCATTTTAGTGCAGCCTAGTGCGGCCTCTGCCGCGGGCGGCAGCTCTCTAACCCCTGACTCTGGGTGTCACTCTCCTTCCTCACATCACACCGTATCGCCTACTCACACACTGTTCCCTAGATATTTCCCTGGGTTCTTCAAATACTAAAAACATAATAGTGAGGGAAAGGTCCACATTTAGCTGTGATCCAGGCCATTCTGCTGCACATACACCTTTGTTCCAAGAAACGTCTGCAAAATCCAAAGCCCTAATCAATTTGTCTCTATTTTCCTCAGGGGGCACTTAAACTGGCTTCAGCTAGATCGAAGAGTATTGGAACATGACTTTCCCAAAAAGTCAGGACCAGTGGTTTTATACTTCTGTGTCAGGTATGTACACCTGGTATCTACTCTTTCGTTTCTCTACTCTTTCGTCTCGTCTTTCTACTCTTTTTTTATTTGTCAGGAAATTCTGGGAGGGTATAGTGATCAAAAGAAAGGAAAATCAAGTTTGTCTTGATTCATTACCAGGGATAGAGGTCATGACATAGCTACATTTCCAGTAGATATAAAATAGAGCGTGAGTGTGTAAGGCATGTCAGTGTGTGTGTGTGCACAGACATACATGTTTGTGCTCTTGCATAGGATGCTTGGGTGGAATAAAGAAACAAGGTTTTTTAAAATTTATTTACTTTTTGGGTGAGGCATATATCTCAAACTAAACTGGGTCTCTTAAAATAATACACACTTGTAGATTCTGTTTTGGTGGCCATTTGAAGCAGCATATTTTCTTTCCTTCTATCACAAGTGCCACTTGGCCTCTTGAAACTTACCAATTTATCCCAAAAAGGAGTGATTGAACCCAAGCAGTAAACCACAGATCAATGCATTCTCTGGTAGTGGAGGATATAATATGGATATGATATACTATAATATCAGAAACAATAGGCATTTCCTATTTACTAATCTTGTGAAGTTGTTAAGTTTTATTTTGTGACTGCAGAGAGCTGGATTTGCTTCTTGTAGCTAATATTTGCAACAATCTTAGGAAGTCGACCAGACTTAGCACATTGGTTTGCAGAAGGTTGTGTGAAGCCAGAGGGCATCAAGGTCATGGTTTCTGGGGAAAGGTACAAATTGTAGCAAAACTAGAATCTGAGCGGTAGTTGGTGGAGCCAGAACCCTCTGGCTTCATAAGGTTTCAGTCCAGAACCTTCATTGAAACACAATTGCAGAGACATGTGGCATGAGTGCCTCAGTCTTCCAGTGGACACTGGCCTTTCCACACACTCCATGGACCCAGCTCTTTTAAAATATGTGAACAGACGTGTGAGAGCAGGACACCGATTTACAATTCAGTTCTGAAAGAGCACGGCCAGGAGTGCAGTTTTGGCCATAGCCATGCTGATACCGCAGGAGGCATTAGGAGGGGCTAAAAGCAGAGTTAGGGGCCCCATTTAACAGGCAGGAGTGTGTGTCTTTACACAGCTGGTGAGGTAAACTTAAACTTGCATTTAATGACTTAAAAAAATTTTTTTAATCCTCACTGGAAGATATGTTTATTGATCTTAGAGCGGGTGGGGAGGGGGTGCGATGAGGGGAGAGAAAGAGAGGGAAAGAGAAAAGCATAGATCATCTGCCTCCCATATGTGCCTGACCAGGAGCAGAACCTGCAACCTAGGTATATGCCCTGGCTGGGAATCTAACCCACAGTCTTTTGGTGTATGGGGTGCTGTTCCAACCAATTGAGCCACCCAGCCAGGGCTAATGGCTTTTTTATTTGTTTAACAGCTGTGAACATATCAGAGCCAATCTTCACCATTTTTATTATTGTTGGGCACGATTTCAATGTCATGTTCTTTTGAATGGTGTCTGCATTTTCTCAGATAAATGGAAAAGTAACGTTATAAAGCAAAGAGTAACCTGTAATGGAAGGTGGCTGAGCACATTTGCCATACGTGCATTAGGCTGTTTCCTCCTTCCTGAGGCTTTTGAACATTGTAAACTAAGAGGAGAAAATACCGGGCTGCTTGTATGTCAGGTTTTTTTTCAGGTGCCTGCGATGGGCCGAGTTATTTGTGAGTTGGGGGAACCAAGCCTTAGGCAGAGGTGTCCAACTTTTTATCATCTCTAGACCACACTGGAGGAAGAAGAGTTATCTTGGGCCACATAAATACACTGTGACACATAATCACAAAAAAAAGTCTCATAATGTTTTAAGTAAATTTATGACTATGCTGGGTCCCATTCATAGACATCCTGGACCACGTGCGTTGGACACCCTGCTAGAGGAAAGCTTGGGGCACCGTGAGGTTGCCAGGTGAAGTGTTTTGTCTCTGAGAACATGCAGATGGTTTCAAATCACTCCACACTGACTTCTGTTTGTGAGACCAGACACACAGAGGAAGCTGCAGAAGCAGAACCGATGCTGACAACAGAGAGACCTGGGATTGGACGAATGAAAACCCCTCTGCCATGGCGTCTCGTTTTCCTAGCTGGCCGCAGCGGGCACCTCACAGAACGCTCCTTAGGAAAAGCTCTCCACGTGCTCATGTAGGGACAGACTTCTAACAGTATGACCACAAGGCAGAGGTCCTTCTCCAGCTCATCGCAAGAGCAGATCTTTCTGGAAAGCCTCACGTTCCTATTTCCAGTTATTTCTTGGTCACCTGAGAATTTCAACCTCAGCAGGTCCAAAGCCAGATTCATTGTCTTCCCACCTACTCCCACTTCTGCAAATCTCTTGTGGTCCCTTCAAATCTGTGACATTACTATTCTCATCATCTAGGCTTTTGGTCTTGAAGCTTTCTTCTTCCTCAAATTCTTATGTGCATTAGTTCTTAGCCTCTACTTCCAAAATCTCTTGTCTACCCTCCCTTCTCCATATCTTCTGTGACTTGATCTATTGCACCTGCCTCCCAGGGTGGGTGTTACCTGAGCACTGGCCACAGGGGATTCTGGCTCCCAGAAACTACATGGCCCTGAATCCCCACTTTCCCGTTGGCTGAACAGTGTAGGAACGGAACACCAGTAGTTTGTTTTCTCCGAGAGAGAAGGCAGATTCTCCCATGAAGGTGAATTCTGCATTTTTACCTTGGTGCTCAGCCTGGGGAGAAATCCCAACTTACAACTTGGTACCTTTCTGGGGATGCCCAAGGCCCTTTTCTCCAGAGGAGTAGTATGATATATTGTCTTCCTAAAAGACCCAAACCTGGAATAGGCTAGAGTCCAAACAAGGGTTTCCATCCAGCTGAGCACTTTCCCTGTGCGGCGACGCTGACCTTTCTAACAGGAGCATCCGTCACACACACGTCTCTGGGAGCAGCCTGGCCTCCTGGTCCCTCATAGCCTTTCTGCTTTTGTTTAAACATCTCTATATTACATCTGTCTAACATGTGTACATTAGCCTTTGTGGAAAAGTGGAATAAAACCACCTGAGAAAAGAGACCGTGGAAAATACCAGCCACCTTAAAGCTCAGTTTTAGGAATTCATCGAGTGGCAATATTAACCCTGTGTCACTGAGGTTCTGCGTTTGGGCTGCCATCCCAGCATGATTTGTTGTTTGACATTTATGTGCTATTTGGCATTTATATATTCTTCCTCTGTAAAGCATACTCAAAACAAAACATCTGTGAGAGGGAGGGCAGACTTACTGCCTCCAGCCAACCGAACAGGAAAAATAGAGCCCAAGGATATTAAATCATGTGAATTTGAACTCAGAGAATTCTGCCTCAGCCTTGAAGCCAGAACGTCTTTTTAATGAACATTTCTTCCTTGGAGGGCCTCAAGCTGTGTGACACTACAGAACTTTCCCAAAATGGTAGGACGTAGGACTAAGAATGCACCTTCATTGACCCAAAAAAGCCTAAAAGGGATCTGCTCCCTGCAACTCATTAGTCAAATCACCAGGAATGACCACTGTGGCTTCTAAGTCTTACTAATTACCTAAAAAGGAAAAGGGTCAGAGAGAAGGGGACTATCTGTTTTTCAGGATGATTTTTAATCTTCACAACAACCCTTGAAGCAGGAATTACTTATTATTCCTAATGAAAAATAGGAGATGGGTGCCCAGGAGTGTCAGGTAAATTCTGCCTCCAGCATGACTAGTAAGTTACAGCATCTGTTCAGTCAGAGCTGATGCCAAACCTCGGGCTCTGCCCCGCTCACCAGGCTGCCTGCCTCCTAAGTGAAAAGTGACACTGCAGTTGTTCATCGGAGACTGCCACGGTCGCTCCCTTTGTGAGGAGGGCCAGAGGCACCCAAGTCAAGATCCATGACCTTGGCTGATCTCGCGATCCGCACTTCGCCATGTCTGCAGAACCAGCATCTGTCTGTAGCGATGGTGGTGGGGACAGATGCACGTAGCACCGGGAGCGAGGCGCGTGCAGAGCAGCCCTCCCGGGCCTGGCGTACCTGTTCAGCGCCGCCAACTCAGACACCATTGGCAGAGCAGCTCCTGAAGGGCAAACCCACAGTCAGAGCTTGGCAGCATGTTGGAAACTCCGCATCAAGTAAAGGAGAAGTATATATGCATTTTCTCCAACTTGTAAGGTCCTAGCAGCTGTGCCTGTCATCATCTCTTTGCCAATTCGATCCAAACCCCACTGTGCACCCTTGCAACCACTCCTTTACCCTGGAGCTTACCTCCTCTTGCTCCATGGCACAGGTACATACATGTCTACACAGGTATGCATGCACACACACATCCCAGTTGGGTTGGGTCAGTCCGTCATACTCTTGTTTTATTTCTGCCCTGGAGCTGCCGCACGCGGTGGCGGGGTGGGGAGTGGAATCACACAGCCGCCTGTTGGTGCATGGCTGACTGTGACCAGGCTCACAGAGATCGCCCACTGTGTGCCTGTTTGGGGCCTCTGCCTGCCCACAGCGGCTTTCCTTCCCTCTCGCTGCAGGTGCCAAACGAGAGCTCACCCCCTTTGCTCCGAGAAGGTAGCATGGCTCATGATTTTGCAGAGGAGCCGAAAGCTAGCACAAGTGATCTCCCTCAGACCTCCCTATCTTTACCCACAAACTTAATTGTATCCACTTCATCTCTGTGGCCTTCTCACCCACCCACTGCGCGCGCATACACGGACATGGGAAGAGGAAGAGTGACCGTTGCTCTCCCATCATCCAAGGCTGGCAGGTTCATGCGTCCTTCCGTTCCAGCCCCTCTGAGAGCTTGCCCCCTCCACCTCCCCTCTTCCCTCTCCTTTTCTCTGTTTGAAGCAGCTGCTTCTCCGTGGATCCCTCCCCAACATGGCCACCTTGCTCCTACCCTAAGAAGAAAATGCCCTCCCGACTTGCTTCCTCTTCCAGCCACTACCCTTTGCTTCTCCTTTGGTTCACAGCAAAGGTTGCGAAGATGGGTCTGCACTTGCTGCCTCCCTTCCCTCATCCCACAGAGTCCACACTCTGTGACAGACCAGCCCCTGGTCCCTTCACCCTGCGGTCAGCAGAGGTCTGTAGGCCCCCAATTCCACAGGTGCTTCTCTGCTCCCTTCCGCCTGGATCAGATGATGTCAACTTTCTGTCCCCAAACTTACTTTTCTGTCTGTGGTACCTCCTTGTCTCTCTTATTGGCACCACCACCCACACTAGCCCCCCAAACCAGAAACTTGAGCATCAACCTTGATGTCACCTGCTCCCTCCCACCTGCTACCTTCTCTACCCTCAGTCACTAATTCCTGTAGTGTCTGCATCTTAACTAGTTGTTGCCTCCCTACCTTCCTTTCCACGCACACCCCCTTGGCTGTAGCGAGGGCCTTCACAAACGTGTCCCAGTTCTGAAATCTCTGTGCTCATCTCTGCTTCTGGCCTTGGCCCCTGTATGTTGCCACAGAGCATCTTTTTTTAGAAATTTCACCTCTTCCCCTACTTAACGGTTTTCCTGGACTCCGATAATCACACTGAGGATATCCTTGGCATATGCTGTGAGGAGACTTCTGCAGGCCTGCCGCGCCTCACCTTCCTCATCTCCTTACCTCTCACACACACACCTCACAAGCAGTCCAGTGATCACTGTAGGACTGAAATCCCATTCAGCAAAAGACCTTTGTTAGTGCTGTGTGGCAGGCTCCCCAAACTGGAGAACAATGATCCTCTGAGAGCATCCACCAGGCAGGCTTGAGAAATAGGTCAAGTAAAAAAAAACACACACACACACACACGAGGAACATTTACCAGCCCACCTAAGGAGGTCTCCCTCTCTTCGTGTAGATAGAAGTTTGTGCTCGGAGTGCTTCGTCTGTGTCTGGGCTGTTCCTGTAATTATCTCCCCACGTGTCCCTGGAGCTCTGGTCACCTGCACTGTTTGTAGGAAAATAAAGGGAGATGAGGTCTGTCTCCTGAAACGTAGCCTTTCACAAACGATAAACTGAGGTGGGCGATAGAGAAACCGAAGGAGGAAGCTTAAATTCAGAGGAGGGGATATACATCCAGTTCATAACCTGCCTGTTAGTGTCTTTCCCGACTAGGGGGCGACCCCGGTTGCAATTTCCTGCCCCTTACGGGGCAGCGATGGCATGGGTCTAAAATGAGGTGCCTGCTAACAGAGCTTGCCAGACCTCCACTGGGCGTCCCAGTTAAGATTTCAGTTCTGTTGAAATTGTAATCATCAGAGAGATTTGGCCGCAGAAACTCACAGCAGTCTCAATTATCCTTCTCATTAGGATCACTCCTTTTTGCTACCAAAAGTCAGCATTCCAAATGTGACATTTCTGTTTATTACAGAATGAAATCGCTGGTCCATTTAATTAACACTCACTGTAAATAGTCAGTGATTCCCCAGTGCCAGGGGGTGGATGTGAGAGGGAAGAGGAGCGAGGGGCCCGAGGAGAGAGTCTGGCTGATGTCATCTGGCTGAGCTGTGTCCAGTCCGCTGCACTCTGAGGCTTCCACAAGGCAGAGGCTTCAGGGCCTCTTGAGTGTTTAATGAGTGCACATGCATAATGACATAGCACATATTGATTCCTACTTCAGACAGTGTGATAAAACATTGTTGGGTTGGGATCCCCTGGGCCAGGTTTTATGTGACATCGTTCATGGAGCCCAAAGAACACTCTCGGCCAGGGTGTCCCCTTGGCCTGGAACACCATTCTCTTTGCTTCAGAAAAAGTCCTAAGATTCAGTCCTGTACATCTGCTGAAGAACCTGTTCAAGTGTGGGTTTTGTTATGATTCAGGTACGGTGAGGCCCGCAGGTCCGGAGACAGCTGCCATTGAAGACAGTTTGCTACTTGTAGTTCCCAAGAGGAGGGGGCATGCCAGGCCGAGGGGCAGGGGGTGGTGTGGTGCACCAGGCTCTGTCAGGAGGCAGAGGGACAGGAGGGACAGGGAACTGTGGGTAAGAGCTTGTATTGTTGTTTCTGCGGAAGGAATGGGTGAGGACTGGCTGCTTTGAATTATTTTGGAGGACTTTGGGGCACAGGGGCCGTCCCAAGTTGTTCTGTCCTGGCCCCGGAGCAGTTAGGGTAGGCGGATAGTGGCCCTGAGGGTGAGAGTCCACAGAAGAGACGGGAATGGGGTGTGGGCTCCCGATGGGTTGGTCTGCACGGGAGAGTCATGCTCACGGTGAGTCCTCTACTCTCTCTAGGAACTGAATGCTGGGAGGCCCCAGATGTCTTGTTAATAACCCATGGTTAATACAGAACCAGACTTGGAATTGTCCATTCAGACACTCTGAACCTGCGAATCACTCATGTTCTTGGGTTCACCCAGAAACCTGGAATTTTCTTTGTGAACTGGGTGCTTGGGCAAGCTGCAACACTGGTAGTTTAAGAAATGCAACATTGCCACCTGCTGCTGAAAAGGAGGACCTTTGACAAGGCTCTCAGGAAAATGTAAAAACAGACAGAATAAAAACAGAACTGGCTATAAAAAAAAAAAAAAGAAGGAAATTGAAAATTTCAACTTTGAACTGAAACCACCGCCATTCCCCATTTCCCTAAAAGTTACTCCTCCCCGGTGCACGGGGCCTCAGCGTGGACTGAGATGTCTGAGGTCTGTTTTTCTCTAGGCAGTTTTGACTCACCAGCTCCCTGGCACAGATGGAAACCTCAGGCTGAGGTTAAATATCCAAGGTTACAGAATAACACTATGACAGGCCTGGAACTCACAGGGTTTTCCAGGCTGTTTCTTGGTGATAAAGGTTAGCAGGAAACTGCTTTACAATTTCTGTCAAGAGGAGGTGATTTTTTTTCCTCCATCTGAGAATATGCTTGTTATTTCCTCTACATTCCTGCCTCTTGGACAGCCAGACAACACAGACCTCAGTGGAAGTGAAAGCTGTCGCAGAAAAAAAAAAAATAATAATAATGAGAATTTGCCATCTCATTTCAGTTTTCCATTAGAGAGTTGAAAGGGGAATTGTTGTGTTTCCCTAAGATACTGGTGAGAAAATAGGGGCTGGAGAGACAGAATGTCTTCACTCTCTCGTTTTTGAGAATTACAAAACACGCAATAAAGACATAAAGCATGGCTTTGAAAATAAAGTTACTTTACACCCAACAGGTTTAGACTCAAAATGGTTATTGCTCAGGAAGCCTCTGCTGTCGTTCTGGCTTTAGGGGTCAAGGCAAGCAGCGGCTTTGTTTGAGCAACTGTCCCCGTTCAGGGTGAGGGAAGGGGCCTGGGGGCAGGGCCTGGCCGCGCAGTGTAACGCTCCCTAACCCAGAATTCCATGACATCTGGGAAAGCGTGTAGTTGTGTATTTTTCCTCCCTCCCGCATTGCTTTCATCGCCCATTTCACCAATGGTGAACTAGCCAACAAACGGTGAGTGGAGAAAGCAGTTGAGAATCAGTGTTTCCGTCACAGATATGCAGTTAATGAGCTGTTTGTCAGACCCTGTGGTAGTGCTGGAGATGCCTTACTACGAGGAGGCGGTGGCAGCAGCAGCCTACCTAGTAAGACATCCCACGGAGCAATTACAGGACCACAGGCAACACAACAGGCAGAGTGTGTCATGGTGGCCAGGAGGAGCTCTTCTGTGGGAGAGTCAGTGGAATCAGATAAAATGTGTGGTGATCCTGAGCAAGGGCTGAAGGGAGCAGGAGTGAGTTGGGATGTGGAGGGTTGTTTTGGTGGGTGGGTGAGAGGAATAGCATGAACCAAGCTTCATCTGTAATAGGCCACACTTGAAAGTTGCCCAGCTGAACTGGCATTCTTCTGAAACACAGAGTGGGACCCTCCGCCCCCCTCCCTTCCCTCCCCTCCCGCATTCCCTCCCCCTCCCCCTCATCCCTCCCTCTCCCCCTCTCTTCCTTTTCCCAGAGTTTCTCCCTCCCTGCCTCCCTTCTTCCCTCCTTTTCTTTCTTTCCTTTTTTGTTTTGCTGTTCTGACTGCCCCTCTCCAGAAGCTCCTTACAGTGGATGTACATTTTAATTAAATTAAATTTAACTTATCTTGCTTTGAGATGTGGCATTTGCTACTGCATTGCAAGTTACCATTGTTAGAGAACTGAAAGTTATATACAACTTTGCAGTTCCCGAGACCACAGCAGAGGCCGTATGGAGGCCCCCATGTCCTGAAATGCTTGCTCCAGGAGGCAGATGCTTTCATTTCTTTGTTTGTTTGTTTGTTTGTTTTTGTGGGGCAGGGGGTATGATAGAGATCAAACAGCCTTCTCATTCCCAGGCTTTGCAAGAATGAGTGCCATATTGTAATATCCAAAAATCCTGTAGACTCCCACATGGTGGTAATTGCACTGATATCTGTTGATTGAAATTATCTGCTAACACTTGAAGTTACTCTGGAATCACTCACAAATTTAAATGAATTTGTATTAATCACAACAGCCTCTGTACACATTTGAAAAATGACAGGACACATTATTTACTTAGCCTGTGGACAAAAGGTTGCTCACTCGTGGGCCATGCACTTGACCTAGCATATGGACATGTTTTGTTTGCCTTATACAATGTTGGTTTGTTGTTTTTGCTGTTGTGATTGTTGTTTTAATTTGAATTGGTTTATAGTATTTGAAAACAGTAGACCTCCTAGATGCAGAACCCCCGCGTGAATCTTGTTGTCTTCTCTTACAATCTGGGAAACAGGCCCAGAGAGATTATGTGACTCACCCGAAATCTCACAGACCCGGGACCGGATCCCTGGCCCCTTGACTCCCTCCCCAGGGTTCTTCCCATCACCTTGTAATGCTGTCCTACATCATTATACCATTCGTTCCTTCTCTTTTCACATTCAGCGCCCTCTTGCTGTCTGTCCCCAGTTTCTACTAGGCAGGTATCCACTGCCCTCCAAGAGCTGCCCCTCCGGCTCAAAGCCCTCCTCCCCTCCAAGGCTCTGCATTTCAGTCATTTTTTCCCTCTCTCATGACAATTCCTTCTCCCTAGTGCAGCCGGCCCTTAGGTGAGTACAAGGACCTTCACTAAATTGGGATTTAATAAACTCCACAGTTGACGTGTAAGGCTTATTTAATGTAAACTTAAATAATTTTAGCATGTTTCATCTTGGGAAAAATCTGTAAGCTCCATCTGGGTAAAAATTAAATTCTCATTTGGCTTAATATGCATTAATAATTCAGTGTTACGCTTTCACAACCCTCTGGATGTGCAGGAACTCAAACCATGGATCGCCACCTTCGGGAAGAGCGGTCATAACCATTTCTAGGAGAAATATGGCCCCCTGACTTGATTAAGCAGAAGAAATTATCTTTTAAAAATCTAGCGCAACAATATTGAAAACAAATAATATTGAATACAAATTATATATATATATATATATATATATATATATTTTTTTTTTTTTAAAGGAAAGCAGGTGAGGGAAAAGAAATTTGGTGGTCAAATTCAGGTCCACTCTAAGAAGTCGATGGCAGGCCCAGTTCTTGGCCGCGGTAGGGGCTATTAAGCCTGATGGTCTTAACCCGCTGTAAATGGACTCAAAAAACACTGTTTTCTTTCAGAAAGGAATCATGCGAAAGTAACAGATGATGCCTTTTTCTTTTGTTCATTTAGAATATGGTGTGCATATCCTCGTGTCCAATCGTGTAGCTTAAAGAACGGTCGACTATCTGCCTGATCAGTGCTCCTGTGATTCATTTGCAGTTTTTCTCTTCCAGGTTCTACATAGAAAGCATTTCTTACCTAAAGGATAATGCCACCATTGAGCTCTTCTTCCTGAATGCCAAGTCGTGCATCTACAAGGTAAGAACTTTTTCTTCCCGTTTAGTTTCCCACTGAAATCTGAAAATATCATTTGAAGCTGGAAATCCCAAATTGCTGCCTTTAATGTGATCTTATTGATCAGTAGGGGTAACTTGTAAATTAATTACTATAAGTAAATGAGAACTCCATGAAACTAGAGCTACCAGCTTCATAATGTGACTCCATCTGATCCCACTGCTGGGTTTTTGGCTCCTTGAGGAGGTTCCTTAACCTGATCTTAGGGGTCTCCGTAACCTGGCAACTGAGACACAGAGGAAACCTAGGCAAGTATGACAAATGCACTAGTCAGCTTAGGTCTCACTAGTATGAATGAATTTTTTGTAACCAAATAACATCTATATTTCATCAGTTTTAGATATTCTAGCAGTATCTCTCAAAGAGACACTATTGGACTTTGGGTGGGACAACTTTTTTTAATTGTGCTAAGATACACATAAAATTTATTCTCATAACCGTGGGTAAATATACAGTTCCGTTGTGCTGAGTAATTTACATCATTACCATCTGTCTTCAGAATTCTTTTCATCTTGCAAAACCGAAACTCTGTACCCAAGAAACACGAACTCATTCTTCCCCTCCCCAGCCCCGGGCAACCACCATTCCACCTTCTGTCTATGAATTTGACTACTGTAGGTACCGCATATGAGAGGACTCAAACAATACAGGGTGAGGCAAAGGTGGATTTACAATTGTTCCTATGGAAAATAATACAATAATAAATAATAATATAAAAATAAACTCTGTGTTTCACATACTCACAACTGTAAACCTACTTTTGCCCCTCCCTGTATTTGTTCTTTTGCGACTGGCTTATTTCACTTAGTATAATATCCTCAAGGTTAATCCATGTTGTAGCATGTGTCAAAATGGAGATTTCCTTCCTTTTTAAGGCTGAATAATATTTAATTACATGGATATGCCACATCCTGTTGATCGATTCATTCATCAGTACACACGGGTTGCTTCCACCTTTTGGCTATTGTGAGTAATGTTGTTATGCATATGGATTTATAAGTATCTGTACAAGTCCCTCGTTTCAATCTTTTGGATGCATACCCAGAAGTGGTGTTGTGGATCATATGGTAATTCTACATTTAATTCGAAAGGAGCTGCCTCCCATACTGCTTTCCATAACGACTACACCAGTTTATATTCCCATCAACAGTGCATAAAGGTTCCAGTTTCTCCACATCCTCACCAACACCCGTCTTCTGTTTTTTGTAAGAGCCATCCTAATGGTGTGTGGTGGTATCTCACGTGATTGTAATTTGCATTTCCATAAAGATTAGTGATGTCGAACATCTTTCCACTTGCTCTTTGGTCATTTATACATGTACTTTAGAGAAATGTCTCTATTCAAGGGACAGTTCTTAATTGGGTGGGATAGTCCCTTGCACCACATCTGATTCCTCCTCTTTCTTGTAGTGCTTTCTATCATTGGATAACCCTAGTGTGCACAGCATTCCCAGCACACAGCCCCTCCCTGGGAGAGGGACTTGCAGACCACCACCTGGGTTGAGACCCTCAACTAGGAGAACATATTTAAAGTAAACACCCACTCCGCTGGCCCCAACATGCACCCTCTGTGCCTCACTAATGTAGCCTTTAGCCCACCATGTCGTGAAACCTGCCTACTCAGGTCTTACTCTGGCAGGCTGAGTGTTGTGTGGCTGAATCTTCACAGCACCTTTGGGAGGAATACTGTTGTACTTTTTATCCCTGTTTTCCCTGTCGGGAAGAGGAGGTGCAGGGAGGTTATGCAATTTGCCTGTGGTCACAAACCTAGTGAATCGCACTGTCAGTTGGGGTTGAGCTTGGGCACCCTGCTCCCTGGAGGGCATACTCGCCTTAGAGTTCCCTGCAGCCAGAGAACTTCAAAGCCAAGTACACATTATAAAATGGTCGATGGCTGTAGTCAAAGGACTTTTGGGGAGATCCCAGTACCTATATTTTCATATTTAACTAAACCCAGTTTTGAGCAATTTCAACAACCCGTAATCATTAACACACACAGGTTGAAATGTGGTATCCGCCATCACATTCCCTTCTGGAAGTACATCAGTACATTCATTGTACAGAATAGTTCCATGAAATGCAAATATTCAAAATAATGAGGGCCTGGTAGTGATCAAATGCAGGTCTGTGAAAGGACCTCACTTGGTGATGGTTGCTGAGCCAGAACTTAAACTGGGCTGAAACCCAGAGCACTCAAAACTATATTTGGGGTTTTTGCTTAAAGGAGGGAAAAGTCGCTAAATGTATGTAGTTCCAGGAACTTGCAGATTCTGTCCTCTCTCCAAGCTCTTGTTTTCTCATTATAACTTGGAAATAATAATACCAACCTTACATACCTCACAGTTTTTAAGAGTAGCTGTTGGTTTTTGTTTAATGAATGTGAGAGCACTTTGAAAACGTTCAGGAATAAAAATTGAGCGCTGTCCACTAGGTGGCAGGCGTGGGCAGTAAATGGCTGGAGAAGCCCCTGAGCTGATGAAATCACACCCAACCCCGGGCTAGTGAAAGTTGCCCCAAATCATGCTTGTGCGGAGGGAGAGACCATTTCTTTCTCTCTCTCTCTCTCTCTCTCTCTCTCTCTCTCTCTCTCTCTCTCTCTCTCTCTCTCTCGGGGTTGCTCAGTTCGGTCTAGTTACAAATGCCAAGCATGAGCTGAGGGCTACAGCACTTGCGAGTACTCTGGGATTCATGGAAAATAAAAAAGAAGGATAAATCCTTAGACCCAAGGGAAGGCGGTGTTCCATTCATTTACGATTAGGTTGCCCGCAGCACCAGCCCGCCTGCCAACATGGGTGGCGTGCCAGTCCAGAACCCGGGCTGCCTGTCTGGGGGGCTGTGGTAGCACTCGGTCGTGTCAGCGACCCAGGGATGGCCGTCCTAGAGTTTATATAGGACAGCAAATAGTGTCACAGACCTCCTGTTTCCCTTCCTGTCATCAAAAGTAACATTTTAATTTGCAGAAATCGACAGTGTAATTTTTAAAAAGCTCACATATCTTGTTTGAGCCACATGAGTGCGGCTGAGCAGGACACATTAACTTCTCTGAGGGAGGAAACTGACGTCAGAGAGGTGAAGGGACTTATTCAAAGACAAAGAGCCTGGTGTGGCCTACTGTGCACAGTTGCAAACACGTAAAGTCACTGGGAGTTCTAGTGGCTGAGAGATTGGGATCAGGGCTTTGGATTTGGTTTCCCCTCCGCCTCTCAGTAAATGTGGGCACCTGTGATCACTCTAAGCTTAATTTTCCTCTTTGGTTTTCAAGGATATTAAAAAACCCTACCCACAACCTTCTTGAGAAAGTCAAGTGAGATAAAGCATGGACGGAGTCAGCACCTTGCTGAGACAGAGCTGCTCCCTTGGGTTCAGGCCCCAGGTGTTGACTTCGGCCTGATCTTCTTTGTGTCCCCCACTCTGCCCTCGGGCTGGAGGGCGGTGCCAGACCTGGAACCCGTAGATGATGCTGATACCAGAGGCTTCGGTTGACACAGCACACACTTAACATCAGCTCCCTTCCTATGTCTTCGGGCGTGGTTCCTGCAGTACCCTGGGGTCCAAGTTGTTCAGATAAAATAAGCAGTGTATTCCTGCTTCTTCATTCACTTTTGAAAGCACAAATATTTATTGCCTATCAAAGTAATACACAACTGACAAGAGTGCTGGGGAAAATAAAAGGCTGCAGGAAAAGAAGAAGTCCAAGTATGAGATGGATTGACTCCAGAAAAGCAGCTGTCGGCAGGAGTCGACGGGCTGAGCCGGGCTGCTGAGGACAGGACAGCACCCATCCCTCATTCACAGGGTCTCCAGGAGGCGGAGCCATCTCATCGGCGGGGAACACACACCATCTGTGATGATGTTTAAAAGCAGGACGGTTCTGCCCTGGCTGGGTTGCTCCGTTGGTTAGAGTGTCCTCCTGATATGCCGAGGTTGCGGGTTGAGCCTCTGGTCAGAACACATACAAGGAGCAACCAATTAAGTGCATGAATAAGTGAAACAACAAATGGATGTTTCTCTCCCTCCTTCTCCCCTTCCCCTCTCTCTCTAAAATCAATGTAAATATAAATATGTATATGTACGTGTGTGTGTATGTATGTCTATATATATGGGGGGGAGAGAGAAGAGGGGCGGGGAGAGAGAGAGAGAGAGAGAGAGAAAAGCCGAATGGCTCTAAGAGCCCAGTGATGAAAAAGGACCCCACCCCCAGTCCCACCACTTTCAACAGTTTTAGCTGTTCCTTCTGGTATTTGCCTCTTTATTTCTAAATAATTGGTACAGGGCATTAGGCCTCGATTTATCCACTTTGACCTGTTGGGCTCCTGTGAAGGCAGGTGAGGACTGAGGGCTCCTGTCACTACCCGGACCTCGCCTTTCCCATTCTCCCAGTGCCGGGTGAGCGCCACAGCCGCCAGCGTTACTTTATTATAACTAATCCAAGCAGCGTCCTAGGGTTGTGATTCTTGTTTTAGATAACCAGATGTTTTACCTAGAGGTAATCATTGCCTTGCTGTTACTTGTTTGTATGTACCCATCGTTTTTTTTCCCCCAAAGCTCCTACAGATTTCTAAATGCATACCAGTGTTAATTTCCAAATGCATCAGGTAATTCATCAGCTCTCTTTGGTTTGGTTTTTGATGTTGCTGCCTTTTGGGTGTGTGTTTTGTTTTGTTTTGTTTTTTGGTTGGGGGGACGTCCCTTCTGGAGACGTCTGTCGCCTTGGTCTAGTTGGGATGTGGTGTCATTCACAGCCCTCATTAGGCGACGCCGCTTCTCCATCCCGTCTTTCTTGCACCCCCGCTCTGCAGTGGGTTTTTTGTTTACTGGACCCTGAGTCTTCCTGTGTTTTGTTTTACACCATCATTTCACTGGAGAATATCATACAGTAAATCCAGAGAAAGTGCATATGAGAAGTAAAATGTTTGGGGGCCTGCATATCTGAGAAAGTTTTCTACCTTCGTCTCTGACTAATAGTTTGACTGGTTGTGGAAATACAAAACGAAGATTTCTCTGAGGATATCACAGGTGTTGCTTCAGAGTTTCCTGCTTTGATACCTCATCTCTCCTATTTGTCATCTCTGTCTTTTTATTCTGTCTTCTAGGAGATTGCATCAGTATTATCTTTGATCTCCTCTGTTGACTATTTAACCTTTGCCGTCATGTTTTTAATTTTTAAGACTTCTTTCATATTATCTGGTTTTTCTTTTTATGCATATATTTTTCTGTTATTGTCTTTGAACCTAATATCCTCTTATTGCTCTGATAATATCAGTTATCATGCATGTTCTGTTTCTGACTAGTTCTTTTTTTTTCTTTAACCGTTTATTTATTGTGGTCTGTGTCTTTCTTATAGGAGGCTTTCCTTAATTATCTGTTGACCCTGGTCTGTTCACCTACATCTAAGAGTGAGGCACTTAAAACCTAACCGACGCTCCCCAGGCCCAGGTGGGGGTGCTCCCCGGTGGCCGTCCCTGTGGAGTGGTCCATGGCAAGCCGGTTCTTTCAGTGGGTACCCCAGGTGTCAGTGTTAAGGTGTCCTTTCTCTGTGGCTCCTCATTCTCTCTAGAGGAGAATTCCCCCTTCCTGTCCTGGGCAGGCAGGGGCCTCCATTCGGGGTATAGTGTCCCTTTTCATCCCTGGGCTTCCAGTCCACGTCACCCCAGCCTCCTGCTCATCTTCTACAGGAAACAAACCTTCGGCTTCAACAGCAGAATAGCGAGAAAAGGAGTTTTGTCTTACCATTTTTCCCAAACTACAAACACCACCTTCCTGCTTTCCACTCTCCTTTCACTAGGAGGCAGAACCCATGACCAAAGTGGATTTCTTTCTCATTTTCCCTTGCTTTATTAGCGTCACTATTATATACAAAGAGAGCGGGGAAACTCAGTCCTAATCTTTTCAAGTTGCAGGAAAAACCGACCACAGTCACAAGAGAGCAGGGCTCTAACTGTCTCGTCTTAAGTGGAGCAGGACGCAGTACACAGAATGGGGCCACTGATGCCCCACGTGCTCCAACAGCTCTTCTGTTGTGTTTTAACTCAGCTAAGGTGACATGTAAGAGATGGCAAGAAAATTTATGACCAGGGGATGGGTAGACTCATTTAGAAGTCTGTCTGGTCTCATGGCACACACCCATGGGAATTGTGCCTGGGGCTGTTGTGTGTTCCCTGGGGAGCGGCAGGAGCAAGCAGAGCTCTCCTGCAAAGCTTTCCGTCTGCTTCCCTCCCTCTCCGGATGTGGCCTCCTGCATCAGATGGAGAGGCTTGTCTCTCAGCCTCCCAGGAGACGGTAGACTTGTCCCCACTGCATGAGAGCGGTTGGGTGGCTGTGGATTCTCATCTCAGCTCTGTCCCCACCTTCAGGCTGCAGGATCAAATCCTGCTGCTCCGAGTTCTCCACTGACAAAATGAAACTGATGTCAAAAGTTAATCACCATAATAATTTTCAATAACCTTGCACACAAAAAGTGCTAGGTCATAAAATGTCAGTGTCTAATTTTTTAGACAGATTCCCATAGATTATAGACCTCAAAGTTGTAAGTGAAATAAAGAAAGATCCAGCCCCCAGTGTTCTTCACAGACAGATAAGAAAATTAGCCCTGGCTGGTGTGGCTCAGTGGATTGAGTGCCAGACTGTGAACCAAAAGGTCGCCAGTTCGCTTCCCAGTCAGGGCACATGCCTGGGTTGTGTGCCAGGTCCCAGTAGGGGGCACATGAGAGGCAACCAAAAGTTGATGTTTCTCTGCCCCTCTTTCTCCCTCCCTTCCCCTCTCTCTAAAAATAACTAAATCAAATCTTTAAAAAAAAAGAAAGAAAGAAAATTGGCTCCCACACTCAAAGACTTATCTCCATTCAGTTCCTTGTAGGAATAATTTGATACTTGCATGATTTAAATTGGGTGAAGTGAGGGACTAATCAAGTTAGTGTGCAATTATGAATCTCATGTTTGAACTGTGTAACCCTATCCAGACCCAAAGGGATTGACTGTTTGTTCTCACTTTATTTGTCAAAAAAATTTTTTTTGTCAAATTTAAACTATGCTTGATCTCAACACTTACCTTGTCTAACAATGGTAACCAAAGAAACGGAACCCATATCACCATCTGAGGATGGATTGAAATGTGCCTCTCTGGGTTGGAAGAAAAGCTGGCATGAGTGTTTTTCTGAGTGAATTTTTATGATCACTTTCCATGACTGGTCACTGAACCAGTCACATAGTCAATGCTCAGTAAATTTTTTAAATTGATTACTTTTAACTTAGGGAGCCAGGATTCACATATTTCCTGGGAAATTACCAAGTTTGGTGCCTACATGTGCCCACCGAGAACATGCAGATCATGTTAGAAAAGAAAAGGCTTAAAATCCCTGTGTTAGATGTTCAGGGGGGTCTTGTCCAGCCTTCTTTTCCAAGGTTTCCACATTGGTCTGGGAGCTTCCCATGTCACTGGAGCTTAAATAATCAGCTTTGGGCCACTTTTGCCACTTAGGTCTCAATACCATCACTCTTGACAAAATGGACATAAATGGTCTTTATTCAGGATCTTCAGAGAGCTTTGCTAATGAGCAGATGTGAAGATGAGGAAACGAAGCCCAGAATTAAGTCCCACAGGACAAAGAACTAACAAGAACATTAGTCTCAGACGTCCTGAATCCTAATCCTTATCTCTTAGTGTGATCAGTGCAGGTGTTGTGTGTGTGCTCATACGGCAGAGAGTGGAAGGTAAGGCCAGAGACGCCTTTCATCTTCAACTCTACGAACAAACTTGTGTGGACTGATCACCCTGGTTGTGCCCGTGACCTCTAGTAGATTCCTCAGGAGCGTTAAACGGGCCCTGTGCGGTAGACAGCAGGAGCTGTCCCTGTGCCACAAATAAACGAGGGAGCGGGGGCCCAGCACGAATGGTGTGTACCCCACCGGATCATTAGGCAAACGCGAAGTGACTTGACAGATGAGAAACTGGCGAAGGGCTAGCAAAAGGAGTTGTGCAAGATCACATCATCCTTATCCTGCCATCACAGCTCCCGCTGGCCTGGGGACGACTTTGTGCAGTCATTATGAGTTGTGCAATAAGGCGAGGCAGCTGCACAGCCGCAGGGGAGGCAAAGTGTGGGCATCAGGGCCCACTTGGATGATATACACACATGTGGACACATGCACACAATGCTGCCCACCTCTTTACCTATATATATATATGAGTGTGTGTGTATATATATCTCTTACTAAAGATTCCTATATATGCCAAAAGTGCTGAAGGATGGAGGCAAAATTGTGGAGGTCAGATTATCTGTAAGCACCAATCAGCGAAAATCAGTAATACAGACATGATATTTGTAGGGTGTCCTAGAGTTTCCAAATCACTTGTACATTTACACCTTACCGAACTCAGTAAAATAATTGGAAAAGAAATCACTATTCCCATTTGAATGATTAGGAAAATAAAACTCAAGGTCAGTGATTTATTCAGTGTTGCAGAGCTCTTTGGGGATTTCAGTGTTAGAACCAGGACCTGGAACTTCCAGGTGTGTGGAGAAAATGATCTTAAGGAAGATGGCAAGAAACTATAATCTTTGGGTAATTTGTGGGTGAGAAAGAAGGTGGTCACTGAGTAGGATTCATCTGGAAAACCAGTGGGCCAGCCCTGTGAGTCGTTCTGCATGCACTTTGCAAAGGTTGTCCTCACTGGAATCTTCTCAGCCTACCAGATGGTCGTTAGTCATATTTTTGTTATAATTATCTCATTAATCTTATGTGAAAGTCAGAATTTCTGTCATTCCTGACCATGGAGGAATGCTTTTCATTAAGATTCTTGGTTGAGTGGAAAGACCACCACCACGGTCCTCGGCGCTGGGGGACCATGACGAGATCCTGCAGCTCTCAGGACTTTGGAGAAAGTCCATAACACCTGCCCCTGGGGTTCTCGTGGGGATATTTGTTTGGAACACTTGGAGGCCCTACGATGGAAATCTTCCTGGGAATACTGTCAGGCACTACGCTGCTGATAAATGACCTCGGGCCTCTTCCTTCGGCTACTTCATCACCTGGGGTAAAACCGTGCTGATGGGGAGGAAGTGGCGCCGCCCTCCCAGCCCTGCTCTGAACACACACATGCACACACCTGCAGGTGGTCAGGTTTTGTCTTTCTCTACCATTTTTCAAAAGATCAAAGAAAGCAGCACACATTATTCAGTAGTACGTGAAACAGACACCCCCAAATACACACCAAATGGCCGCAATAACTACCAGACATCACATTCCCTTCCTCCAACATCCCCCTTTACCAGTGAGTCTCAACATAAAGTTATTACATGCCCGCCAGCGCACCCTGGATTCCCAGACCAGATTCCTGCTCAGCAAACCCTGCAGACTCCCTTCCTCAAGTGGTCTGAGGGCACGAGGGGCACAGAAGAATATCACGCCACCGGTGCCTGGGTGGTACCACGTGAGAAATGCCTGCAGGTCTTCTCTGAAAGGCCTTCTCTTGCTCCCCCTCCTTCTTTCCCAGTTCTCAGTCCAGGGAAAACCCACATCCGGGGAAAGTATGGGGGTTTCGCACACTCTTTTTGGTCTCATTCAGTTTATTTTCTCTGCCTGTGCAGAAACACATGAAAGAAGTCACCTCTGGGTTGCTAGGGAAGACAGATGAGAAACAGGTAGAATTGTCTCTTTTACGTTACCTGGCAGCCCATGTCTGAGAGGAGGATCCCTCAAAATGTTTTCACTCCTCGACACAGGGAACTCAGCTTCCAGGTTTTGAAGTAAAATAAAAAGGGTATGGCACGGGCAGAAAGCCTAGAGTTCTGTACCATCACAGTGGAATTTGAAAGATAAAATCAACTGGGAGGGTGAGATGTAAAAGGGGAAAATGTGTTACAAACAATAGACATCAGGAAATCAGGCAGAGACTGCAAGGTAGGGAAGTATTTCCTTTACAGTTAGGAATGTGTCTTCCCGCCGTTCCTAGATCAGTGCTTACACACAGTGTAAATCTCTGTACTGACTTCTCAGAGAAGAGATGGGATGATTCTTGAACATAATCAAGATTAGGTAGAAATGGTAAGTCACAATGCAACTATCTTTTCCATTAGATTTTGCAAATGTGTGGGGTGTCTGGGATGCCACTTTCTTCTTTAATCCTTTTTCCTTCACCACATTTTGACTGTTGCTGTGTTTAATATCTTCACTGGGAAATGGTCAAGGTCAGAGAAGGTTAAAACTCACCCCACTTAGAGGTGCTAATTCCCACTTAGCCTGCGGACAAATATGGTGAGAAAGAACTTGGGTAAGTCAGGCCAGATGCATAATTGTGCATTTTCAGTAGCTCTATTCTGAATAAGTACATTACAGTTAATGTTCACCCCAGATTAGTGTCTAGCAGTCTCTCTGGGAACTGCAGAATAGGCTGTGTAAAATCAAGTGAACTTAAAAAGGCCTCCCTTCGCTTTCCCCACCCTACTTCCCCAGTGTAGACATTCTCATTTGGCAGATGAGTCAAATGATGAACTCAAAGCTGTGTTCACACTTAAAAGGGTTGTTCCTGATGGTTGGTTTTGACTTACACATTAAATAAGCCTCTCAGATGTTAAATATTAGCCCGCCGTTGACCACTGGCTACAGCGGAGGTGTAAATGTTTGACCGAAGAGCACACATCCCGTTACACTAACAAGTACACCTGAGCGACTTCAGGAAGCCTATTGGTGGGAATGAAAATGAACATTGAGTAGAAATGATCCACTGTGGAAACCCTGGACCGTGTTTCTGTTAAATCATTTGTACGCTGTTAAATGATTTACATTCGGGGACCTGGTAATCCCAGAAACGCCATTCCAGGCGTTCCTCCTCATCCCAGCACTGGCGGTCTGTGTCAATTACAGCGGCGGTAAAGCTCCTTCAGCCCGTTAAGCGTAGAGAATTATTGTCCTCCGCCCTTCCATATGCTCTCGGCAGTTTGGTTAGCCCACACTTCTGAGGCAGTTCAGGAGCAAACGTTATTATCTGTCCTTGAAATTCCTAAGCCCGAAAGAGCCGAAACCATAGCCTTCCCTCAAAAGATACCGACTTGCTTTGGGGCGTTATTTTGAATTACAGGGGCCAGTTCTGGACCACAGAAAAATAAAAATAACTAGAAAATTCATGGATTAGAGTTAAGTGTGTAATTCAAATGAAAAGCAATTCTTGTTTCAGCTGCTTTTGATGGTAGATGTGGTTCTGAAAATATGTTGGCCACAACCAAGTCCTAATTGATTGGGGGAAACGCACACGCTGAGGAAGTTCACATGCTGGCTGGGCGAGAAGTTCCGGGGTGTTTCCAGCCCCATCACTGCCACTCAGGCCTTATGACTTTGGGCAAGTCCCTTACAGTTTTGGATTCTGTTCTCAGTAAAAGCAGGGGACTGGGCTAGCTGAGGCTGTCCCGGTTCTAACTTTCTGTGCTCTAATCGCTCACTTAGGGTCCAGCGATGTGAGAAAGAGATCAGCAGTTTGACAACAGAAGTGTAGTATCAGTTAATTTTGTTATTCTTACCTGCTGATGGGACCCCAGGTTCCCCTTTCATCTTTAAGATCTCTGCTATATATAAATAATACAGGGTCGTGTACTTAAAATTTGTTAAGAATGTAGATCTCATGTTAAGTGTTTTGACCACACACACAACCCCCCCCCCGCCCCCGCTGCCGCCCGCCCCCCGGCACTCACAAAGGGGACACAAGGGAAACTTGGGACCTGATAGATGTGCTCGCTATTTTGAATGTGGTGATGGCACACACTGGGGTATGCGCTTGCGAAAACTCATCAAGTTGTGTATATTCAACATGTGCAATTTTTGTGTATCAATTATACCTCAGAACTGTTTAGAAAGGAGATATGAACTATATGCATATTGAAAAAGTATATTAAGTGAAAGAAAAATGTGTATTAGATTTTTTTTTTGCAAAAGATTTATGTCCTTTTAGGGTCATGTCCATGGATCATGATGGAATGTTTAGGGGAGAGACTAATAGGACAGCCGCGGTTTTAAACCTGAACTCTAGCAGTGCTGACCACCAGAGCTTTCGGCAATGACAGAAACGCTCTATATGTGCTCTGGCAGCCAACAGCTGTATTGAACTCCGAGTGCCTGAGAGAAATGTGGCAACGGAGGAACTGTGTTTTTAATTTTATTTGATTTTAATTTAAAGAGTCACAATCTTATAATAAAGTTTCCTTCAATAAAGTCTTACTACTGATTTTGAAGTGGAGTTTACAAAGAAAACACAATTCAGAGAAGTTGCCTTGGTTAGCAGAGATATTCTCTGAGTGTTTCGGATTTGGGAGAATTCCTCAGAAAAGGAAGACCAGGCCCCTTTTTAGGGAGACATCATAACAAAGTTGTTGTTAAAGTACCAAACTTCCCTTGTTGGGTTTGTTTTCTTTTTTTGCAGGAGCTGATTGATGTAGATAGTGAAGTGGTGTTTGAACTAGCCTCCTATATTTTACAGGTAAGTTGCTCTCCCCTCCTGGCCACATCCAGAAGGAGGAATAAGACTTGCCATGCATGGCCAGCTGCTGTGTCCACAGCTCGGGGTCTCAATTGTTTTAGGCGCAGAGGGGAGAAAAAATTAGGGACAGTACATCAAGGCAGTCAGTAGGCGTCCTGGTATCCCCGAAGTTGAAGACGGCATCTCTCTACAGAGGAAGGTTGTGTGTGAGCCTGGGGGACACTGGTATCATTCTGTGACCCCATTTTCTTCAGGGTTGGCACTCTCTCCCATTCCGGAGAAAACCAAGTAAAAGCAGGACTTAATCGCTGAGACAATCACTTCACACACTCTGAAAAGACAATGAAAAGACCTTTAGCTTTATGCAAAAAAGAGGTTTACTGAATCTTAGCAACATTGGCAGTATTAGCAACACTGGCAGAATGAATTGAAATTAAGTAATTAATTTAACCCTTCCACAAAACTTTATTGAGCAACTGCTTTGTTCATGGCATTATGCTAGAGTCACTCAAGAGTCCATGGTCCCTGCCTCCAAAAGTCTTTAGTCCATTTGGGACTAGCCCACAATATGAGACAAAACAACCAGTAGCACAAGAGATAGACAGTTCTACCCAGACACACATTCCAATTCAAAATCTTTAAACTAGAAAAAGTTAGAGCAGGGGCACTGGTGGAAACTTTCCCTAGAGATGGAAACTTGCAATTTGTTATTATGAATCACTTGCTTTGATGTAAGTTCCTGAAGTTTAATTTAGTGCCTCATATTTAAGTGGCAAATGCATGCATGCCTTCTTAATTATATTTCTGTAGCAGAGAGGACCGTAGCGGTGGTGAGCTGGACTTACTCAGTGGAGGAGCTCTCATGACTATGGAATGTATTTTTAAGTCTTTAACACTGAACTGGAATGTTTCTCTGATGTTGAATTTTTTCTTCCACAGGAGGCAAAGGGAGATTTTTCTAGGTAAGTTTACAAAAGTTTTTATTTTTTTATTTATTTTTGCTTAAAAATGTATTCTGTTGCATCACTATGAAAAGGAAGTATTCTGCCTTTTGTAGAAGGTCCATTTATTAATAGTGAATATTTATGGTGAGAGCCAGTTCTCAGCTTGTCTGTTAAAACAGATACATCAGACATAGAAAATACTGTAATACCAAGAAGGATGTTCTGTACTAAAGAAAAGCCTAGAGGTTACGAGGAGGCCGAGACGAAAACCCATTGCCACACGTGGCCATGGTTCTGAGCTTTGTCGGGTTGTCTGAGTGTCTCTGTGACGCCTCGAATCACCACCATGGTGTGAATAAGGCTGCAGGTAACCCTGGCAGTCTTAATACGGAGTCGACATCTTCACCTTTTTCTTTCTCAGTTTTAGTCCCTGACCCTCAAGGGACAAAATGCTAACCCACAGGTGATTGTGTTCAGGAAAGCAATATCCCACTTCTACTTTTCTTCCATGTCCGAGTATCATGTGAGAGAACAGAGACAGACTGAACGACTGCAAAGCCTGCGCACAGCTTTGTTGTCCCTGTAGAAGTGCCAATTTCAGTCTTGCCATTCATTTCATAGGCACTGCCTGTTGACTGGATGGCTGAAGTGCCTCTCAGCTACTGGAGCCTTCGCAGAATAGGTGGTGGTAGCCATCCACCAACAGGACTGTCTGCTCAGAGACAGACATTACTCCTGGGATTCTCTTGTATCACACTTCCCTGGGGGAAGCCCAGGGTAGCCAGCTCTTTAGAATCAAGCGCTGGAGGCAGAAAAACTAAACCACATGTACAGGAAAACAGATCCATGGTACATGGGATTCTGGCTCAGTAATAGGACATCAACACAATTGGTATTAAAAAAGAACCACTAATTATACTTCTCCTCCATGAGGGAACTTTTATGTTTTCTCGTGCTTTGGGGCTTTGATCTGTAAATGCAACATGAACCACTTCGCTTGGTGGCTTACCTGTATTTGTCCTGCTCTGTCAAGTCATGCTGACTGATTCTTCAGGTCTTAGCTGCTGTCTCTTTTCTCTCCCTTGCATTTTCTAAATCTTTACAACAAAATCTGAGGTAAATGTTCTCAAATATCGTGGTGAAAGCAAAAATGTATTCAATGATCTAAAACAAGGACCGGCAAACAATTTCTGTAAAAGCTAGACAGTTACCATCTTGGGTTTCGCAGGCCGTAGAGTCCGGTTGCAGTTACTCGGCTCTCCCTAAGTGCAGAAGCAGCCACAGACAATCGGCGGTGTTCCAGTAAAACTTTATAGACTTGAAAACTTGAATTTCTTATACATCTTCACGTATTATGAAATATTCTTCTTCTTTTGATCTCTCCCCCGCCAACCCCAACCATTTAAACAGATAAAAACCTTCATTAGCTCACTGGCCATACAAAACAAGCAGAGACTGCATCTGGCCAGCACAACCTAGTGTGCTGGCCTCCGGTTCTGAAAGGTAGAGCCTTCAGCTCAGTTTGAATATTTGCATAAGGAGACCTCCAGGCCCTTTTTATTTAGATTTCCCAAGTTCTTTCTGTAAAGCAGAAGTAGTCCCTCTTATTCTTTTTTTTAAACCGAGGCTTTTTGTTACAGCCATTGTCAGGAGACTGAACACTATAGGTGGCCAATCACCATTCACTGAATTTGTTGAATGAAACGTTTTCAGGATGTAGAAGCTACACTTTGTTGAGTTCTTTTTCCGTGTTTCTTTTTTATGCCCCTCGTTTGGTATTAGAGTTTAGGAGTTTTGATAAGTGCAAGTTCCTATCTCCCGACAAAGGTTTTCGGGAGTCCCGTGAAAAATGGTTTAACAATCGCAGATCACGTGGTTTCTATGGTCTGGTCTACTTACTCTGGAGATGCTTTCCCCCCTTTTCTTTGGCCAGCTCTGACCTCTGCTGTAACTATGAGTCACCTCTGAGAGCGCCCTGACAGGATGGAATGTGAACTGTGGACAGCATTATCCGGCCCCGCAGAGCATGGGAACGTGCGACCACAGGGATCGCCAGGGAGGGGGAGCGCAGGCCTGGCCTGGCAGGAATTCGCGGCCCCCTAATGAGCTTGTGGAATGCCAGCTTGTTGGCTTCAGAGAAACAGGATCCTGGTTTGGCTTCATTTGTCAAAGTGCAGCCTCACAGTTTGTTTGGACCAGCAGCTGCCAGGGAGGGAGAGGTCAGACACCTTATCCAGAAGGTCAGTTTATCTCCCACATAAAATGCCCATCACCTGTCACGGCGGAGGTGACGTGTTACTGCACTGACTCCCCACAAACACCCGTTGTCCGTGGCAGGCCCGTGGTCAGTAGGCTCGAGGGGCCTGGAGTTTGGGAATAAAGTCATTCTAAACTCCTGGTTGGGGCCTCTTCCCATCTACATCTGGAAAAATCACAAAATATTGAAGGTGATGATTCCATTTGGTGTGGTGGCTGAACTAATTAGGCGTTTTAGATATCATAATCTTATAATTTAGTTTTATAGCAAGTTGTTTTTCCTCTGTTGATAATTCATGCAGGACTATACCACCTTGGTTGTGTTTCACTGAATGGCTTTGACTTGCATTCATACCCTGTACATATGTTTTCCTGAACAACATTAATAAAATGAGATGTCAGCTTAGAACACATAGAGCACTGGAAAAGCCTTTTCCATAATATGTGGTCCAGGGCATAATTCTAAGATACTCTAGAACCCGGAGAATCAAATAACCTCTTGAACTAATAGTCATGCCCAAAAAGCAAGGGAACTCTTTCATAGCCTGAGGGTCCTGCATCTTTAATTTCCTAAAAGGCTGCTTTGCCAAGGATGCCATTATTCTATATGTTTTCATTTTACATATATTGCATACATGAGTACATACAAATTAAATTTATGTATTAGTATTAAAGATCTGCAGATTATGGGAGCAATTTTCTTGAAGTACAGGAAGTGGAAGAAGATTATTTTTACAAAAGGGAGAAGTCGAAAGTGCTGAGACAGTTTCAGAGAAAGAGAACTATAGGACAACACAGAATCATAACTACTTCTCATGACACCCGTAGGCTGTATTGTTTCTTCTTCTGGACTCTCTCTCAGCAGACCCCTGAAGCCTTATTTTCACTGCACACTCCCTTTTCTTTCCAGTTAAGGGAAATGCCCATTTCCTTGTCTTACTGAGCTTTACAATGAAATCTTGGGTTCAGTGTTGTTGAAAGAAAATGACTCAGGTATAGATAGATAAGAAGAATTGCCCATGATAGGAAGAAATATATGTCATACATGTTCATACTCTAGCATATGGTGGACAAATTTGTAAGATATCATTAAAATTTAGGAAATAGTCTTATCTAAAAATAATATTTTCTCTCTTGTATTATTTTCCTTAGTACAGCATGTAGTCATCGTATTTCATTTCCTGGTGTATATCTATGTTAAAAAAAAAAAAGAATATTCATCAGCCATCAGGAAATCAGTAGAGTTGGCATTTCTGTTTAAAAACAATTGAGTAGCCCAAGAACTGTTAACCATGGCAGCTTTTATAGGCAAATATTAGGTTGAGAAGGGTCAACACAGTTTAAAAACAAAATGTGCTCATTTGATAGACACTGCTGGACATTAGTCAGCTGTGTTTTATGACATATATACTTTATTTAGCACAGACTCTACAGTAGTTTGAGTGCTGAGCACTGCCATTTCCTATTTAAATTTTTTTTTTTTAAACCTTGGGCTATTGTGGAAAAATAATAGTCTCTTATTTAAATATGTAACTGCAGGGATTACCTCATTTAATCAATTGAACAGGACATTCAAATTGTATAGTTACATACTAATTTAATTTAATAGGAGACCTTGCTACACTGTATTAAGTAAGGTGTTGCAAGAACTTGAGTTTTTGTTTCTTTCCCTAAGGGGACCCTAACTGAAAACCCTGGTGGCCAGTCTCTATCCTCCGATTTTGAGAATTGCCTCACTTTTTACATTCTGTCAGCCTGTCTGAAAGTGTGCCACTGAAAAAGAAGGGAAAAAATCATTTTAAACATTTTGCCAAGTCAGTGAATTGATTAAAAATACTTTATGCTGAACAGCACTAATAAATGCCCAAATCACACTACCTTTGATATAAAAAAAAAAAAATCACCCATACATTAATGGGGACTAGTAAAAAACATCTGGTATGCAGAATTTTTTTTTTGTTTTGCTAACAAGATTTATCGAAACCAGATCACTACAGCCCCGTTAATCTAGGCCATCTGTGGGGACCTGGGAATATCTTTGTTTCAGAGGACCGGATGCACTGATGCTAATCATCGAAACAGGCTTCTACCAGCATGAGATTTATTGGGACCTGCAAGCAAACAGCACCTGAAAAAGGCTGATACTAAGGAAATTCTGTGTAAAAATCCACGGGCCACGTTTCGCTTACCTGTTCGGCGGGGCCTGCCATGTGCATGAGAGGCAATGGAGGGGGCCCTACATTTGTGTAGACTCTATTCCAAATAAACACAGTGGCTAGAGAAAAAGAAGCAAAATTATGAATGAATCCTTAGGGGTCCGTGTATATGACATCTCACAAAGTTAAATGCTTGCCCAAGTGAGAGAGTGTCAGCTTATTAGAGTTCACTGGGCAGTAAAAGAACCTTACTGTATATTCCTGGTCTATCAACCTGCAGGTTTCTAATGGTATTTGTTTAGAAAAAAATGCTTTTAGAAATAGAGCAATGCATTACTCAGTCAATAGAAATGAATAGCAGTCATTCATTAACAGAGGAAATTGATTTTCACCTCCATTTCAGAAGAGGAGTTGGAGTATTTACTTGTGCTGAAAAATTCCTTTCCTCTTTCACAGGCTGCATGTTCTTAGCGCACTGGGAGAGCAGTTAGAAGCAAAAAAAAAAAAAAAAAAAAAGCCACAAATCTTTTAATATTTTATCTTCTGTAAACCATCAGACCACGTGTTCACTAATTAGGAAAGATAAATGAAATTTCTGTGACGAAAAAACCCCTCTTGGTTTTTTTTGTTGTTGTTTTCTGTTTGAAATCTGTTCTGCCTGTATAAAGAGCATTTGTGAATTAATGTGAATGAAACTTGGCTTACTGGTATCTGAAAATTCCAGGTTTGTAGGCCTTGTATGGTAACTATGTGATATTGTTGTTTAAGTAGTCACAGGTTAAAGGGAGAATTTTAGAAAGTCAACAGGAAAAGCAGACAGCACCAGTTTTCTTCTAAAAGACTTTTTAGGAGCATAAACATTTGTATAGATTACTATCTTTAAAAAGATGACGATGTTATTTTCTTGCCCAGCTAACAGCACTAAAAGAAAGTTGCTTAATCTAAAGCAGCAGTCTATAAATCACAAATCCGAGTCTACTAATATCATTACTTTGCACTTACATAAGTGGTTTAACTACTACAAGTCAAAGCAGGCTCAGTTTTAAATCATTGTTAGAGCATTTGATCATTTGGGGTATATTTTCCTACTGTTTTTTCATTAGCCTCTTGAAAGAAAACAGCTGGCACTAATCATATAGTAAGAGAGAGAGATTTGCTGAGACTTTTAGATGATTAGTAAAAAACACTCAGCTGTATTTGCAATAGTCAACATTTGGAATACAACTTATATAACCTAATAATATCTTGAAATACCCAAACCTTCAAATTTTGCTATTGGAAGCTTCCTAGACAAAAGTCATCCATTAAGCTTGAAACACATGTATCAACCCAAAGAACAGTTTTTGTGGGGAGAATTTAAATTTCTATAATTCTCATAATATTTTACCAAAAACAGAAGAAAGTGTTGTGTGATGTTTTCTTATGATTTTAAAGACATTGAGGGAGAAGCCACTGAACATTTCAAGCCAGCAAGACCTTTTGAAAGGAACAGAATCTATGAAAATTTGAAACAAAATATACAAATGGAAAAGTTACAGATTGTTACAAAAAGCTTTGTTGTGTGCACAAAAGTCCATTTTACTGAGATTTTCAAGTGTGTAATTCACATTTTCCAAGTTTAGAATGGTATTTAGATAGGGTATTTTACGAGATAATATTCTTCAAATACCACGGGAATTTTTAGACGCAAAGCAAGGAGGACATTCGGTATTATGACAGCTTGTCTGTTTTATTAAGCGTTTATTTAATATCAGTGTCATATTTTGAGCTGACTTTGTGAATAGTAACAAGGTTCATGGCAATGACACTGGGCCAGGTTTTCAGAGTTAAGATTCACAGTCGAAAGGGGGAAGTTGAAGAAAATCAGTCGCTTCTTGTCTATTTGACTAAAATTACTCTCTTAAATTGTAGACATAAAAGAATTTGTTTGAATTTCATAAGTTTAAAACTAGAAATTCACAAAACACTCACAAACATTCACAAAACCCTAGGGAACCAAATTCACTGATCAGGGAGGAAATCTTTCTTTAAGTAAGTTAGCAACTTGCATCAGAAATAAAGGCAAGTAATTCATAAATATGTTCATAATTTTTCCGCTCTATGACTGGTAAATTAGTGTGGCATAGTCACCCATAATAAATGCCCAGAGTCTAGAATCCTATTTTGGAGAAATTGCAAGAGGGTCCAAGGTGTTTCCGTTTGTCTGCAAAAGGTTACACAGTGGGAGGAGAAGCTTCCCAGACAATGTCTGCAGCCACCAGCTTTGGGAGCCCTCACTCCACACCTGAAAGAAAATCTATCATAGGAGAGAGACAAGAGTTCTCACTTTCTTTGCTGAAACCTGAACGTTTTGTAGGTTCACAAAGGAAGAAGGAGAGAGGAAGGAAAGCGGAAGGAGAGGAGAGAAAATGCTTTCTGCATGGCTTTTAAAGATCAAAGAAGAAACCATTTCTGATTGATATTATGAATCTGTCTCAAATGTTTTCTAGACCATTGCGCCGTTGAATATGTAATGCATACAGATCCACAATGCCTCTCTGAAACTGTAGGGCCCCAACGTTTCCAGATTCAGAAGTTTGTAGGTTTTAGGCAGATAAATCAGCGTGTTCCTTAACACCCGTGGCGGGGCCGGGCAGCGCCAGTCCGTTCCTGCCCCTGCTCACAGCTCAGGTGAGCACCCGCGTGGAGAGAGAACGGTCAAGTATTAACACGTGGGAAAAGGTTAGGCTTGACACCAAGCGGGTCAAAAAGGTTTGTTTCTTAGAGTTGTGCGGATTTTGGAACTGTGGATAATGAGGACCTATAATACTCTTCTTTACTTGTGAAACACTTCTCCCTGGAGAACTTGACCCTTATGGTACACTCGGAACATACGGAGGCGTCAGTATGCCACTAGTGTACTAAGCTTCTGAGTTTCAGGTTAGTCTCTTTATCTTACACTGGTGTACCTTTATGGGTTTCATGCTCTGTTTATAGTTTCAATTCTGGTGCGCACATGAAAACCACTCATTTCAGGAAGAATTCTCCCACCCTGAGCCTATTCTATGGGCCCCAGGCTTCTCCTGCCAGTTGTGATATCTTGTTTGACCTGAAAGGAATCTTCTGGAGAAGGGTTTCCTTGTCTTTAGAGAAAAACAAACACATTGTGAATTTTGCAATCCTCCTATCAAATTTAATTTTTGATTTCTTCACTTTATGATATCTTGGTTAAATTTGTTGTTGCTCTTGTGGCAAATTCTTTAGTCGATGTCTTGCTGTAAATCTTAGTTTTTTCATTCGAGTGTCCGATGCTTTATGAGCAGTGTGAGCAGTGGAAGAGAGGCCATCAGCTCAAAACTCCCTTCTGTCAAAGACCAGCACAGTGTGGAGAGGCCACTCTTTTGCTGGTAACACTAATAACCACCTGAAAGTTTGGAATAAAATGTGGTTAATATTAAAAATAAGACAAGTTTGGCTTTATTCTCAGTTTAGCAAATGACTCCCTTGGAGCCCTTTTGTTTAAAAAAAAAAAAAAAAGGATTTGAGAGAGAGAGAGGAAGGGAGCAAGAGGAGGAAACATCAATGTGTTGTTCCAGTTCTTTATGGATTCTTTGGTTGTTTCTTGCATGTGCCTGGACTGGGGATCAAACCCACAACCTTGGGGAATTGGGACAATGCTCTAACCAACTGAGCTATCAGGCCAAGGCCCCTCTTTTTTTTCCCCCTAAAAAATGCAACACGACTGCTGTTGGAACCTGAACTGTTTTGGGGTGTTTTAAAAGTTGGCATTTATCAGGCACACTGAACTGTGGGGGAAATGGCTGGGCGGAAGACCCTCAAGGAGGAACTAGCGTATTCACTAGGTTTTAGCTTCACATGTCTCTGGAGATTGAGTGGCCAGTCTTCCACTGGGGCAGCTCTCTGTGTTGCAGCCACAGAGTTTGGCCAGCTCCTCTGACAGGGCTGGCCACCTCTAAGTCACTCCAGATGTTTACAGACAGCAGAAAGGCAAATAGAACATTTCTACATCGATGTCCTTGGGGAAGGTTTAGGAGCCATGGATCCCTTCCAGAACGTAATGGATTTGGACAGGCTTCACGCCTTAGTGATTTCTTGTTATATTTGTCTGTGTAGCCTCGCCCTGGGGGAAAGCTGGAGAAGCCACTGCAAGCTCCAGCTAGGAAGTCAAACCTGGTACTGTCATCAGGGAAACTTGTTTGCCAACAAACTAGTGTTTGGTGGTAAGACAATCCCTTCCTCCTTCAGCACCTTCCTTCCCCAAATAAACTGTAGATGCGATGAGTGTGAGTGAACCCAAGCTGCAGCTTAGCCTCATGGCCTTTCTCACGGTCTCATCCAATAAAAGTTCATCCCAGAAAAGTGCCTTTGGTAGATGTTTCAGGTGCTACGCTGGACACTGACAAATCAGTGACTCCAATCCCTGTTCTCAGGGACCCTATTATCATTAATCAGGGGAGAGAAGATCCAGAAAATCATCCTCCTGGGCTCTCAAGTGTTTGGCAAACTAAATATTTTAAACTATGCCTTAACAGCATGTGAATAAAGATTCCAAACCCTGCTCGGAAATTGAATTTTTCTGGCCACCCAGAGCTTACCTGCTTGAAAACTGCCTGTGGCTGACTCCTGTCTGCTGGATCAATTCGAACTCTATCAGCCTGGCAGTGAAGGTTTTCAAAATGTGTGCCCAATCTGCCTTTTATTTAGCTCCATTGCTCCTTGTGTGCCATCCACTCTAATTGCTCTCTCTGGTTCAAATGGCATGACCTCCCTGCTGTGCCGCATTCCTTTGAGAAGAACCATGATATTGCTCTCCTTTCTCCACGCAGACCTGCCCCAAAGCCTGCTCTTACACCAGAGCCCATCGAGGCCTCTTCTTTCCTCTGAACGTTTAAATTTCGTTTGAATCAACATGATCAAACGCTGCTCATATGGTCAGTTATCTTTTCACTCATACCTCTCGCAAGTTAGCAAGTTGCTAACTTGTGAGCAACTTTTTTGGATGAGGACTTTGGTTCATTGTTTTTCTTTTCATTTTTTTGGTATCTCCTAACATACCTTCCACACAGCAGGAGCTTGTAGGTTATTAATTGAGAAACCCTTGGCCTCCCACTTAGATGATAACAGTTCCAGTACTTGGATTTATTGATTTAATAACAAGTTGAACTTTTCTTTCTAACTGGTTGTTCAAACCCAGGATTTTCAAACACCCACTGCCATGGTTTCTTAGTCCACTTGAAAAATGCCATTTCTGGGAACAGCTGTCATACCACCACCCACTATACATGTGTTTCTTTGTCACCGCCCACATGAACTGAAAGTATTGGAATGATTTTGCCTGATGCCCCTTGGTGTCCGAAGGGAGCTGCCGATTCCGTTGCTGTGGCCAGTGCTTCCAGCTGGGTGGGGACTCGTGGGAGAGCGCATCCTCCGCTTGGCCGTGTGGGCATTGGGGTGATTGTCGTCCAGGTGCCGCAGGAGCTCCCCGTCTATGATTTGTGCTCCTTCCTTCCTTCATATTCACTTAGTGAGCTGCCGTCTCATCTCTGTTTAGATGTTACTGCCCAAGGTCCCAGTTGGTGTGAACAGCACGCAACCTGCTAGCACAGCCCAAGTTAGGACCGTGTGAGCTTCTGCGACCCCTACAGGGCTCTGCCCGAGGGGCTTTGGTGGACGCTTTACTCAAAGTGGATGCCATTAATTGCCTCTGGAGGTAGACAGTGGACGCAAACAGCCAGTTGTGTATGGAGCGTCTAGGGGGGAGTCAAGTGTTCGAAGCTCACTGGTCAAAACTAGGGGCGGTGAGAGTATCTTCCAAACCCGAGAACACCTGAGTCTGTGGGGAAAAGCACTTCTAGTGCCCCGCCCGCTGCCTCATACCAGCTGATAATCCACTCCACACTGTCGGAGTCACCTCCATGCCTCACCAGCAGCAGAAGTTATTTATTTGTCATCTTCCAGAAAATAGATTCCAACGTGTGGTCAGTCCTAGCCGAGAAAATTGGTGTGTGTGTTAGGGAAGGACATAACTCTCAGGAAAAAGCCCAAGTGGGGGGGCCCTTCCCCGTGAGCCCATGGTGAGGCCCTGAGAAGCCCCTCCTAGGCCCTGCCCGGCCCCACAGGGACACTGTGACCCTTCTCCCAGATTGGTGCTGCTCGGGGTCCCTCCGTCTGTGCACGACTCTGCGTGCAGGGTCTGAGAAGGAACCACAGTCACCTGTGAGCTCTGGCTCTGCAGGTGGTGTGTGCTTCTCCCTCTTAAATACATACATACATACATACATACATACATATATACATACATACATACATAAATGGGAAGGACGCCCTTCCTCCCACAACTTGTCATCGAAAGGGACCAGATGCAGGGTCTACCGGACAAGGCACAGTGTGGTGGTTTACTCAGAGGGTGAGTGAGTTTCTTGGCATTCTGTCTCCCCCCGTCTTTCAGCAATGAAGTGGTGAGGAGTGACTTGAAGAAGCTGCCAGCGCTTCCCACCCAAGCCCTGAAGGAGCACCCTTCCCTGGCCTACTGGTAAGCTGCTTCTCCCCCAGCGCCCGGCGGGTCTCGCCAGGCGTGAGCCCTTCCCGGGGTGTGTGGGCGGGGGTGGGTGACTGGTTCCACCCTGCAGGCCACTGCAGGCCCAGCCTGGACTCATACTGTGTCAAGTGGCTTGGGTCTCCGTGGAACCGTTTTCCGCATTTACTTAAATGATGTGGTACATGTCGCATCTCTCCTGTCCCCATTTTCTTTCATTTTTTAAAAAAGAAAACCTTCTAAAATTTCGCTTTGAATGCTTCGCCTTCTTGAAGATCCCTTCATGTGCTGCTCGAGTTTCCTGGTGGAGTCCTTGTCGCTTGATGACAGGCTGTGTGGGGGTCTCGGATGGGGGAGAGCTGCAGGGTTGGGGTTTTTTCCTTCGCAGAAGAGAGACGTTGACTCTTTCACTTCCCCGCAATGTTTCTCTCTCCTGGTTCAGCTGCCATGTAACTTCATGCTGGAGTCCATCCGTCGGGCCTGAAGTGATTGATTCTGAATGAATCAGGCGCCTGAACAGTGCCCGGGCTGTGGTTTGGGTCCCTGCTGAGGCGCTTGCATTGCTGGGTGGCATGTTGGAACTCTGCAGGGCCGCCGACCCTGACCACTGTCCTTTGACAAGCACAGTGCAGCTTCCCCATGTTTATTCTGACTTCTTACCGGAAAGCATTGTAACTGCTTTTAGGAAAAAATAACAAAACTAAATATCACAGAACATTTTGAGCCTGATCAACTATAACATGACTCTTGCAAGCGCTTTTATGACGCGCTTTAGGAAGTTTACGGATTCCTAATCGTTCATCTTGTCTGGACACTCTTTCAGTCGCTTGGTTGGCTCTGGGAGATGCCTTCGGCTGGTGCAGGGCATGTGTTGATGCAGGCGGCCTTAGTGGGAGTAAACTCCAGGACGGGATCATTTCTCCCCAAGGGGCTAAGGGATGGGGCGGCTGGGCTGGAAATGAGAGAGCGCAGCGGGCTGGTATCCCTGATTTCATCCCTCTGAATGCCTTTGTTGCCATTCTTTTTTCAGTAACATAAATGTCAGTATTGTGGCTTTATAGCATTATAATCTGCCCCCAAAGGACAGCATCTGTTTAAACTGTGGGGACTTTGCATGTGTCAGCTTCCAAACATCCACCTGGTGGTCTGTATGTGTGAACCTCGGCAGACGGCATTCCTGTTCCCCTGTTCTGGGAACTCCGTGGCCCTCTCCCCAGCTCCCCCTGCCCCCTGGGCCTTATCTTCTCTCTTCCCCTTCGCTGCTGCTTCTCAGGAAACCACTGGGGAAGGAGCTAAAGGCACAAGGATGTAACTCTAGGGACCCAGTATTTCCAACACGAAGGGGACCTGTGCCAGAGGGGACTGCAGTGTTGGTGGGTTGTTTGGGGGTCACACTTGCTTGTAGCCTACTCTGTCCCTCAGTTACCTCATTTAGTGTTTCCAAACATTTTTTACAGCTTAGGCTCATTGCAGAATTAGGAACTCCTCTCTCCCCTCCAGCACACTTCTCTCTCCATCTCTGTCTCTGTTTCTGTCTCTGTCTCTCTGTCCACAGCCCTATCTCACGTGTTACCATTGATACAGAAACTCCTTCCTTCATATTCATATGCTCTCTTTTGTCAGTATGAACGTCCTCCTCTCCGCCCACACCTGTCGCTATCCAGCGAGAACGTCCCTGCGTCTCTGGGAGCAGCCCGGGCTTTCCCGGCCTCCTTTAGACCCCCCGGCGCCCACGGGTGGCATCTGTGCACTGAGAGATGGCAGGGCAGTGGGAGGGATGTTTTTGAAGTAGGCGCCCTCAGGCTTCACAGCCCGGCTTACGTACAAATAAGCCAGTAAGTAGCATGGCCATCCTGATGATGCATTGCTAAAACAATACAAAACAAAACAAAGAGGTCTTTTCACCTTATTTCATTATCTTTGGCTGGTTGTGGTTGCCTTTAACATTCCCGTCAACTTCTTTGGATTTTTGGAATGCAGTGATGTCAGGAATGGGATACATGCTGTTCATGCTTCTAATAAATAGAGACTGGGGACAGAGCAGCCTCCCGAGCTTGTTTGAAGTTAATCCCTTATCTGCAGGATTCACCGTGACCCTTGATTGCTAGAGAAGACCTCTACTCACTCCTCTCATGTGCCCAGTCAAGTTGCCCATAGTCTTGAATTGCCTGATCATTCTCGAATGAAGGATGCACGTTTGCTGTGCTTCAGGGCCCTCCTGCTCTCACTGGCCTTTGCAGATGCGATGGACAAGCTTCAGGCCAAACTAAGCCACGGGGAGCCCCATCACACTCATGAGGCACACACTTCTGTTCAGTGAGCAGAGCAGCAGGTTTTGGAATCTGTCATGTTCCTGAACTGTGGGGGAATGACCGTCCAGGAAACCCGAGTTACCAGTCCTTCTCCCCGCCTCGATTCCCCACTCAGAAAGTGGAATTAACCACGCCAACTGAATTCTGACTGATTGAGGGAGAAAGTTAAAAGTTACATAATACAATTAGAAAGTAGTGAAGGGTTTGTCATAATGCTGAGTAACAGTGCAATAGTCCTTCCTGCTAGTTTTCCTCAGGCGTTTAACACGCTTGGGCTTCTCATGCCATGTCATTTCCCTGTTGGGGAGGCATCTGAGACAGAATTATATGCTGAGGGCCGCGGAACAAGTCAGGATCAGGTCGCTGACCTTGATTCTCTCGGGTGCCTAGTTTGCGAAAGCTGGACCACCCACACCTCCTGGACAGGTATGCAGGGACATCTTCTTTTTCTCCACAGTCATAGACGGCTGCAGGCCAGAGGCTTCTCCAAGGCAGGGAAGGACATCTCTATCACCTCGTTTCCCTTTACCCCACCTCTTGCATCTCTGGGCGCCTTGTCTGCAGAAAGATGATTTAACTTCACGACATGACGCAGCCCATGGCTAGGGCGCAGTCCGCTGCAGCCATTTGTCTTTTTTCCTTCTTGAAATGCTGTGTCCTCCAAATAGTGTTTTGGGATTGTTTACTCTGGCTGAAGGGTTTCTGATAGTTATTCCATGGAATCCTTCCCACAAATCCAGGGTAGTTGGGGAGCTGTCTGCGGAACTCGGTGACCTCGAGCCTCGGTAGCTTGCAGAGGAGGACTGGAGGAGGGCAGGGGCCGGGCCGCGTGGCCTGCGTTATGGTACATGGGGCCGCGGTGTTTCAACTGGGACAAAGGGGTAGGGAAGCTGAGGAAGGAGAAGGTAGACACTATGACGTCCAGATGGCCTCAGACAGCAGGAGACAGCGCGAGCGAGGTGACGGGTGGCAGAGTCCAGCGGCCGTCAGGGAGGTGGAGACCCCACTCAGGCCATTTAGTCAGTAAACAGAAGAACAGCTGCCTGACAGTGTTTCTGATGTTCAGTGGCGTTTTTGCTGAGCCTTGCTTGTGTTTGCAGCTACAGCGCTAGATTGATTTTCGACTCTCCAGCTCAGCCCAGGGGTCCTGTCCCTCAGAGCTAAGAAGGAAACAGGCTCATACTACACTGACTTGCTTGACCCTGGATCTGGGAGTCAGCCTCACAGAATGCTAAATTGCGTGGTGGGAACCGTGGCCACGCCGCCGCCCTTGATTCAGTTGGTGGGGGGAGGAAGCTGGCAGAGCAACTCTGGGATGTCCTGACACAGCTCTGCATGTCTGTTGAGGCTGGCGTCTACCCCCAAGAGGATGCTTCCGGAGAATTCTGTCAGGAGAGGGCTTTGTCACACTCAGTGTAGAACTTCATGGAGCATGGGAGCCGAGGAGAAATAGACAGCTTCTGCACCTTTGGGAACAGAAGGTGCCCAGACTCCACAGAAACGACTCTTCAGCTGGAGCAAGGCCCTGTGTAGCCAGCTGGTCCCATTTCTGGGTATTTGTGAAGATGCTTTCATGTGAAAAGTCAGACAAATCTTACATGTGCTAAATTTCGGAACACTAATATGAAGAGATAATTCATAAAGGTTAAGATAGTAATTGGAATATAAATAAATTACTCCCAAATGGTAGATAACGGACATATAGAGCATGTCGCCCTGAGAAATGGTCTAGCTGGAAAAGAAGAAGGTGGGTGGAAGAAGGCTTTCCGTCAGTTCTGGGATAGTAAGTTAACAACAGGTAACAAAGATCCACCACTGAGGTCTTGAGGGTCCATCCCTAGGATCACATCCTGTCATGACGCCAGCCAGCCTGTGGGAGGAAGAGTGAGGCGGCAGAGTGAGGAACAAGGTTCTAAGGCGGCATAGCCAGGCCACAAGGCCAAGGCTTTTGGACTTGACTCCTCAACGGGGGGAGTGCTTCCCCGGGATTCCCGAGCTGGGCTCTGTGCTTCCAAAGGCTCCCACCTCCCTGGCCCAGGGGCACTTATCCGGGAGGCCCTTCCTGCCCTCCACCCTGTCAAAGAAGAGTTTGGCAGGCCCCCATCTCCCAAGGCAGGAGCTAATCTCTTATTATTTTAGAACTGAGAGTTCAGAAGATAAAAAGGAGTTCCCTCTGGGCCTTTTGTCATGGTTTGTGTTTTTTTTTTTTTTTTTTTTTTTTTTTGTTTATTTTTTTTTTATTAATTTATTTACTTTTTAAATACATTTGTCTCTGCCTTCCTGGTTTGTTAATCAGACCCAAATTCCAGAACTTTCCCATCCTCCTGAAAACCCCCAACCCTGACTAATTCAGTATAGGGAGGCCATGGATGTGCTTTGGAGGTCAGCACCTGCCCTCCCCCGACAAATCCCTCTGTAGACAGGATTCAGAAAATGAGGGGGAGAAGGTGGGCCCACTCTGATGTGCGTCCTGTCAGTCCTCTTCCTGTCCCCTGGCCCGTGTCCTTTCCCACTGCGAGGCCTGCTCACCGCTTCTTCCTCTTCTCTCATGGAATCATTTCTTGCAAGGAGTGGACCCCAAACCTGAGACCTAATCTTAATTCAGTGAAAGTCCAAGCTAAAGACAGTAGGGATCCTCTCAGGGCAAAACAGACTTTTCAAATCAATTCAGAAATGCCACTTCTGGACAAATCCTTTTTTCCAGGAGCTGTTGGCTCCTTGGAGGTTCTCATGAGGTTGCTTGGACTCAGAAGAAGTATCTGCATTAGCATGGTGCTCAGCCGTGGACCCAAGAAGTATACTAACGAATCCTTCCCTTATTCTTTTAGTGAGGACCGAGTAATTGAGCACTACAAGAAACTGAACGGCCAGACCAGAGGTCAAGCAATCGTGAAGTAAGTGGCCCTCCCAGCGCTCCTAAGAGCGTGTTATGTCAGGGTTGTTCAGTTCTTCTCAGAGAGCCATGTCCCCTGGGGGTAATGATTCATTTTAATTTCCAAGTAAATAATCATTCCGAGAACTTTATCATGCACAAACATGCAGATATGTACACGATAGTAGTTCTGCCAAATAACCACCCTATCTGTGCGTCTGTGTTGCCTTCCCAGCTACATGAGCATCGTGGAGTCTCTCCCAACCTACGGAGTTCACTATTATGCAGTGAAGGTAAGTGAACTCATTGGGTGAAGGTTGCCAAGCTTTCCTTAAAATTTTTAAAAATTCTCATATTTTTATTTTTAATTTCTTTTGAAGATTTTTGTGATGGAGTGCAGGCTGGGGAAGGCTTGGTCAGAAACAGTGCATGCTCTGGGGCGTAGGGCAATGGAACTCCTCCTCTAGGGGAGTAAGAGTCCATTCTGTTACTCTCCAAAACTCAGGTTCCCTTTTATGAAGTGGATATAGCAGATCCCTCCTCCCTGTCATTCTCAAGAGGGCCCTGGAAGACCAAGACCTCAGAGCCCCTCAGTAGGAAGATTCCTTCTAAATACATGGCACTGTAGAGAACAAAGACTTCAAACAGAATCTTATTAAATATTGTGATGGCAAGTCCAAAGTGACATGGACCCCATTCTAAATTCTCTCTAAAGTTATTAAGAATATCCAAGACTGGGGTCCCTTCTTTGAAATAATAATCATGTACCCATGTATCCTTTTCTAAGATCAGAAAGGATAACTTCTCTTTCTTAATTTTCCCCAACATGGAAAGTTTTAAGTCCTCGCCCCAGGACCAATAAAGAGCGGAAAACACTTCTGAGTTCACGATAACTTTCACCAGAAAGCCTGAGATTCTCTTGCTCTTCTACTAATTTCTTTTTGCTTGTTTCCACCCAACTGTATTTTTAATTCCTTTACATGAGAACATGTGTCACGTTTCATTTATCTTTGTGTCCCCCATGACAGTTCACACACTTTGCATGTCCTTGGTATGCATTTAATTGCCTGTCTCTTCCACCGAACTGCAGCCCTTTGATGACAAAGACGGTGTGTTGTATTCTGTTATGTATTCCTGGAACCCAGCGTAGTGCTGGGCACCTAGTAGATGCTCAGTAACTGTTTGCTGAGTGTTTATTGAAAATCGAATCAAGTGGCTAGAGGCATGCATTTCCATCACAGGGACAAGTGTTGGGACGCTGTTTGTGGAGCCCAGCTCTGAGGCATACACAGGGACTCCAGCCCTACCCAGCAGCTCAGGGTCTTTTAAAGTCTGCAATGGTTAAATTCTTCCTAAATCCCCCCAAAGCTCCTCCCACCAATGGGAGCCCTTAACCCCCCTTCATCGTCATTCACAGAACTCACAGAACCATCCCAACCAACCCAGCCCTTCTCAGGCCCAAGCTGTGGTCATGAGGAGTGTGACCCGACCTTCCGAGCTGTCTCTGATCCCGTATGAGAATGATGAATTGTCTAAGGAGATAAACCCACGTAAGGCTGTGCCCTGGGACATGGCCATTGAAGTCAGTGGGCAGTTAGTTGGCTTCTGCATGAAGAGAGGCTCACAATCCACCACTGGCTGCCAGTGTCGGACTCACTGCTGGTGGCGGCGGCGGCGGGGGGGGGGGCCCATCTTCACGTTGCCATGGTGTGACCGTAAAGGAAATACAAGAACCCAGCAATAGTTCCTGATGTTATTATAAGAGGTATTTCATAGGATTAACACTGTGAGTCTTTCGCTGTTGTGGAAATATTCTTCGGTGATGTGCGGCAAGGGGGTCTGCTTTCCAGAACGGGAACCAGGACCTCAGGATTCCTGGACACGTTCTCTGTTTGTTCTTAGTTTGATCTCATTTCTGTCACTTATAATTAAAATAGGGATTAAGAAATTTGCCTGTCCAACTATCCCCACAAGTCTTTGAGATGTTGAAAAACTGGAAAGATGCATTGATAGATGAGTAAGATGCATTGAGAGAGAGATGCATTGATAGACATTTAAGATTGAGATGGATAGGTTGGAAGTCCTTGAGGTAAGGCTTCAGTTAGTCTTTTACTTGTTTACCCCTGTGTTCCATTGCTTTGTCAGCCCTAGAGCTTGACAAACAGTTGATCTCTGAAATATATGCCTTCTGCCTTCCAATAAAACTTTAGAAATATGCTTACTCCCTTGCAGTGTGTTAGAGACCAGAAGCAGACCATGTGACTTTCAGAGTGCCAAATGCACTCTGTATGTGTTTGGCTTTTAGAATCTCCAGGCGTAAACAAGTGCTTTCCTGCGTGCTGGGAAAAAACATGCAAATCCAATAAGCCTACACCAATTGTAGGCAGACCCTCCCTGTTTGGTGGCCTTGTGATTTCATGGATGTGATATTTTATGGTGTGATGACAACTCTCGCCTGGCCAATCTAAAGTTGCAGCAGCGTTGGGTGTCCCTTTGTTCTGTTTTCTGAAACCATGGCAGCACACAGAGGCATTTTCCAGAGACAAAGGTTTTATAGCTTTAAAAAACTTTCTAAGAAATCGTATACCTTGAAACTTTTCTAAAAATTCAAAATGTATTTCTTTTCCCCCTTATCTTTGTGCTTACCTTGAAATAACTCATGTTTACAAGTATTTGAAAACCATAAGCCAACTTTGAGTTTTCAAGACATCAGCGATGGAGGGTATTAGGTGATTCGTAGATGTGGCAGTTAGGACAAAGCTTGGGAACGGTTGCTTGATTATGCCCACTGTCGGCTCCTAGCATTTGGGAGCTTGAATTAACAGCTCAGTCATCCTACTTGAATGCAGAATTACAACTTACAATCTGGTGCCAAGAGGTGTCAGTTAAAGGAATAAACAGAGGGAACTGCTGTTTCTAATTCAGTCACCAGAATGTCTAGGCTTCCATTTTGCTACTTTGACCAACAGCACGAGTCACTCAATGCTGCGTGGCGCCCTACTGTCCTCGCACGGACAGCAGGACTGCGTGGGGAGCATAGCCACCCTGCACTGCCCTTGTCCTGCCGGGGGCAGGAGGGTCCTTAGCAGAGCAGGGCCAACCCTTTGCTTTGATTTATTTGTCTGTAAAATTAGAGGAGTCTTAAATATGAGTTGTTATGTGAGAGAAGCTACTCTAAAAAGCTACCGTAGGATTCCAACTGTCTGACATTCTGGAAAAGGCAGAGCTGGCTGCCAGGAGCTGGGAGGGGCTGGGGAAGCTATGACTAGTGGGGCACAAAGGGTTTTCTGGCAGTGACACTACTCTGCATGACACTACAGTGATGCATACATGTCGGTATACATTTGCCCAAACCCATGGAATGTACCGTGGCGAGAGTGACCCTAATGTCCCTTGGTCTTCCGGTGACATGGATGTGTCCCTGTAGCCAACGCACCGCTCTGGTGAGGGGTGATGATAACGGGGAGGCTGTGCATATGTGGGGGAGGGTGTATTGCAAATCTGTCCCTTTCAATTTTACTATGAACCTAAAACGGCTCTAAAAAAAATAAAGTCTTTTAAAGAAATTATTTTTCCAAGGCGTGGCCTTCCATAACCTCCATGGTCCTTTCTAGCTCTGAGAGTTGATAGTTTCTCTGCCCAGAAGGTCGTTCTGTTAAAATGTTTAACACCTCTCAGATTTTCACTCGTGGTGAGTGAGGGACCCAGCACTGAACACCTAACATCTTAGAAGGAGGACAGAGAACAAGGCATCTGCTACTTACTCACGAAGGGGGAAAGGACCGCGGCTGTGCTGCTGGTGCGGGGCAGTGTGGGCTGCGCAGCCCCGGGCACCTGCCAGGTTACCTGTTCTTATAACTGAGCATCATTTGATGACTGGGCCTATCTGTTAAGGTAAAAAGTGGAGAGAGATGGGCTCCATTCACTGCAAGGAATTTGCCTTTTCCCTTCTGTTGAGATGAACCAGGAGATCTTGGTTAGTGTTTCATCTCCTTGGGCCCCGTATTGACCCATGCTCCTTTTGATGTCCTAGGACAAGCAGGGGATACCATGGTGGCTGGGCCTGAGCTACAAAGGAATCTTCCAGTATGACTACCACGATAAAGTGAAACCGAGGAAGGTAAGTGTGCTCTCCTTCGTGAGACGAGAGAGGAGCAGGCAGAGGAGTGAAAACCTAGTGCTGAGCAGCCCGAGGGCCTCTGGGCTCACCAAGCCCTTGCTGCTTTGAGTGTATACAAATCACTGTGCTGAAATCCAGTCTGAGCTCCCTGGGTGAATGTGTGTGTTTTTTTTTCCCCCGGTCACTAAGGAAACCTGAGCAGTTATAATCATTTAAGGTAAGGAGGCTGGCTCAGCTTTCCCACAGGAAGTGGGTGAAAGGACTTTGAGGGATTGCTCTGTTCCTTAATTTCCTGGAGAGCTGTGCCCTTGGGAAAGGAGAGGACCATCGCTCGTGAATCCTGAGGCTACTCTGAGTTTTCCCAGAGTTTGTTTGTGTGTATATGTGGGGTTGAGGGGAGGGCGGGGGTGTATGTGTAAGAGAGCTAAAAGAAAAGATTATAGGTCAAAAAGAGGTGAAAAATAAAGAGGCATGAGAGGTATTCCTGCAAATCCGGTAAATATTTTATAGCGTATTAGAAGTGATCAGAAATCTGGAAACAATAAGGTCATTTGCCAAAAAGAAAGGGAAGCAGAGAGTCATCTGCAAAGTCATTGTAAACACAGAACAGAATGTCTGAAGGGGACGCGGGGCTTGAGTTTTCTGTTTTCTTTGACACACATTTTTCAGACCAGAACAAATTGAAAAATTATAATGGAAAAATACCTCTAAGACGAGAGTTGTCATTCAGATTCTCTGGCAGAAGATCATGCAGAGAAGATGGTATGCAGTTTCAACCCTGAAATACAGAGTAAAAGCCTATCGAAACCACACTTGCTTTGGGAGAGAGAAAGCAGTACCGACCCATTCTGTCATCTGGACCGCTCTCCAAGCTTCTTTATCCACAGAACAGGGTGGAAGTCCATACTACGTAGCTGAGTTTATTGCTGTCTCTCTGGTTCGCATCTACCCTTAGCCAGCTTTTCATTAAATTGATAGGGCGAAAATGGCCCAGTGTTGAGAAGGATTTTCACTCAATTCATTAGAAAGTCAGCTAAGTTCTAAGAAAAGATCTTGAGCAAATGATGTGCAGAAACTCTTCTGTCAGAACAATCCAGTAGGAACCTGTCTGTTTAGAGCATATTATTTCGTGGCTGTCTCCAAACACTCTCCAGTTTGCATTTATATCCGGTAAGACGGGACTTGGACCCTGTGTTCTTATTTTTTTCCCTCTCTTTTCCTTGGTCACGCTGTCTCTTCCTCTTCCCCTCTACCTCTTTCTTACATGGCTTTTTAAGTTCCTGTGCTTTTTCTTCTCATGCTTTGTCTTCACTCCCTCTCCTTTTCATTTGACCATCTTTTCTTTTCAACCTGCCTGAAAGTTTTTTTATGCTTGCTAGAACCAAGAATAAATACTCCCAGATCTTTTAACGAAATCCTGATTGTACCATATCCAGCTCTTCATCACCCACTTTGGTGGGAGGCCAAGGCCAATGTGGATACTTGAGATGCACAGCCGAGTTCATTAAAATCCAGCAGTTGAATTCTCTGCTCTCTCAGAGTGTTTTGAAAGACATGTTAACAAGTACTCATACGTGTTCACTTTAATTCATTAATATGTTTAAACTTGCTTTATTTCTCTAATTGAGGTACTAATGAAGATTGAAGAGGTAACAAGATAACACTTGACGTATATAAAAAGCGGGGTGTGATACATTCCAACGGCTTGATAAATTGTAAATAAATTGTAACTCCATAAATTTAGAGTCTCTTAAGACTCTAAAACAGTCTTCAAGATAAGAACTAGGAAGCCAGAGGTGTGAATAATCAGCCATTGAATAAGAGAATTGTCTCTCATGGGTGGAACTTACCCAGGTCACTTAACATTTAAAAATGTTAAAAGACAAATATATTTATTTAGGTTATTGGCTCTACTCAAACTGAGTTATTACTTAAAATAACTTATGCGTCTGTGGCCTCTGAGGAAGTAGTTGTGCCAGTGAGGAACAACCAAGCCATGAGTCAGTGTCGATTCATTCATTCATTTAAAGAAATGTTTATTGTGTTCCGGTTATGTGCCAAGCAGACTGCAGGGTGCTGAGCTAAATAAGAGACATATCCTCAGGCTGGCCTGGGCTATCAGGGAGAGAGGTGTGTGGTCATTGCATCGGTGGTCCTCAGTGCTAATACCAGCGGTCTGTGTGAGGGCCAGCGGTGGATTAGAGGTCAGAGTCCTCAGCTAAGCTTAAGGAGGATAGATGAGACTTCACAGGCAGCAACATGAGGCTGGGTCCTGAAGGGTGGACAGAAGGTTTGCAGATGGACAGATGGAATGGGGAGATGTGTAGGCTGAGATGCCCGTGCTTGTGAAAGCGTGTGAAGGAGCCACCTGGCCTGGTGGGGAGGGGTGTGGCACCACGGGGGCTGGCACCTGGGGAGAGAGGAGGGCAGCTGGAGAGAAGGCTGAGGGGGCCCTGTGGCCAGAGCCCTAAAGGCTTTGCCAAGAGGTTCTCATCTTCCAGGCAGTGGGAGCCCTCAAGCATTTGAAGCAGGCCGTATCAGATTTTCCTTGTCACAGAAGCAGCTGTGTGCAGGTGGGTCTAAGGAATGCATGCAGGATAACACTTACAAACGAGGACCATATTACAGTGCTGTAGGTGGGGGACTGGGGTGGGCTCTCCGTAATAGGGATGGACACGGGGAAATGGAAGCGAGATGTGTAGGAAGTAGATGTGATTGACCGATTGTGTGGTCCGAGGGGATGGCAGTCGGAGCAGAAGGCGGCTCTAGAAGGGTGCCAGGCCTCTTGGTCAAAGCATGGGATATAAGAGAAGGGGGCATTAAGCTCAGTTTGCACATACAGAGTTTGAGGCTTGGGTAGCTGTGACAAGTAGGCAGTTGAGACAAGTAGGCAGTTAGGTATTCAGTTGGGGCCTAAGAGTATCAAGAATTTCCAGTGCATAACTGAACCAGAGACTGAACAGAGAGAAGAAAGGTAGAGGCATTTGGCACACTGGAAATGTTACCAGTAGCTGTGAGTAGATTTCAGGGCCCTACTACAAGACTCCTGTGAGATAGAGGCAGGCCCAGGTTGCATGAGCCCTGGACCTTACGTAATTTGGGGAGTTCTCTTTAAGAAACGAATGTACAATCTCCTTACGAAGTTAGTTGGGCACAGGCCACCCAAGGATGGTGTTTTGGCTTTTGTGTACGTTCAGACACTCAAAGTCAATTTCAGAAGTTTTAGAGCTACATGTGCAGAAGAACCTTGCAAAGCTGTAAAAAAATCAGTAAACAGGACTTAACAAAACTCTCTAATATATTTACATGCTTCAGAATACTGGCCCTTGCTTGCATGTGTGAGTTATTTTAAGGCAGAACCCCAGACAGTAAACAAGGACAGGTTACAGAATTTCTTATAAGCTTTTAAATGTTGCGCCATCAACATTTATTACTTCCCTCTATTTCTCATCACCCAACCATGTTTTCCCTTTCACTTGGCCTGCCTCGTCACTTATATGTTCTTATGCTTACTAAAACACAATACAACACTTCAAAACACCCATTTTGCTTATCTCAGCTCATCTCTCTTCTTTCTCCAGTTATGGTTTGGTGGTTTTTATGCACAGTAGTGTGGTATTAGAGTACGGGAATGGCAGTATCTACATACATAACTGCCTTGGTTTAGTAATGGTGAGAGAAGGAAGAAGGGTCATAGATAATTTTACCCTATTTTCTCCCAGCTGCCAAATTCCATTTTAGCATGTGTCTGTGCGTACAGTTATAGTGCTGCGAAAGCATGATGCCCTTTATTTCTTAAGTGACAGTCCTGTTGGCTTCTGGGAATAATGAGACACTGTCAGATTGGCATTTGGGCGCTTGAAACAAATCTTGAGCTTCATCTTAGTTTGCGCTTGCAGCCAAGCAAAGAGACCCGAGCCAAAGGAAGGAGGGAGGAAAGAAGGAAGGAAGGAAGGAGCCAGAGACTTTTGATCAAGATGGCGGCATAGGTAAACACAGCTCACCTCCTTGCACAACCACATCAAAATTACAACTAAATTATAGAACAACCATCACTCAGAACCATCAGAAATCAAGTTGAATGGAAGTCTGACAACTATGGAATTAAAGAAACCACATCCATCCACACTCTTAGGAGGGGTGGAGGTGCAGAATGGGCTGGTCCCATAACCATGTGTGGTGGATAAAAATTCAGGAGAGATATCTTAAGAGCGAGGAGTTCAGGAAGATAAGTCCCTGAACTGGCTACAAAAGTAAGTGGGGATTGAGTCAGTGGAAGAAACTTCTGGAGTCCCAAGCAGTTCCTTTTAAAGAACCCAACATGGACTTACCTAGACACACTCCCTCTGAGCTCTAGTATCAGGGTAGCTGCTCGGAAGTCAGCAGAGACATAAAAGGAGGAAGCGAAGTGTCTGACATCAAGGTGAGAGCTAGGGGACAGCTTTCTCCCAGGCAGAAAGGCAGATAGAGGCTATTGTGCCTTTTCTGAACCCTCTCCCCAGAGAGCCACAGAACCCGCAGGTGGGTGCCATATCTGAGGCTACATCAATCTGACTAACACGGTTTGGTCCACCCTGGAAATCTCCTGAGGCTCCATCCCACCTAATTTACAGCTGTTAGCAGTGGCTTTTCCGTATGGCTGGTCTTGGCTAATGCTTCACAACTTCCTAAATGCTTTCAAAAAAGCAACAGCTGGCCTCAGTGAGCCCCAGGCCTGGCACTAGCAGCAGCCAGCTTAATTTCACAGCTTGGCTTTGCCTAGGACTCTCCAAGCCCAGCACAAGTAGCAGCCATCTCAGATTGCTGTATACCTCAGACACAGTGTCCCTGGGCAAAACACAGGTGGGGACGGACCTTGGCCTGAACCACTCAGGAAACCCCAGGGCTAGTGCACCCAGTGGACAGCTACAGACCATGTTGGAGCACCACTCCCCTGCCTCTGCACAGATGATCCTCCATGGAGGACAGAGGTTGGTGGGTCACAGCCAATCTTTGCAGCTGATTAACCCAGGTAAATCCCTCCCGTTGATCTGCTAACAGCAACCAAGACTCAACTACAAGAGGAGGGTGTGCTCAGCTCACATGGAAGGCACACTTGAGTACCTGGCTTAGGTGATAGGGGAGGCTGTGCCACTGGACCCCAAAGGACACCTACTACATATGACCGTGCAACCAAGACGGGGAGTCATAGCAGCTCTCCCTAATACATAGAAACAAACACAGGGAGGCTGCCTAAATAAGGAGACAAAGAAAGGTGGCCCAAATGAAAGAACAGATCAAAACTGCAGAAAAAGAACTGAACAAAATGGAAATAAGCAGTCTATCAGATGCAGAATTCAGAACACTTTATAAGGAAGCTCAAGGAACTTAGTGAGGACCTCAACAACATAAAAGAGATCCAGTCAGAAACAAATATACCAATTGAAATAAACAACTATATACAGGGAAACAACAGTAGAGTAGATGAAGCTGAGAATCAAATCAATGGTTTGGAACATATGGCAGCAAAAAATCAACCAATCAGAACAACAAGAAGAAAAAAGATTTTTTTTTAAAAAGGATAGTGTAAGGAGCTTTAGGGACAACTTCAGGAGGTCCAACATTTGCATCATAGGGGTGCTAGAAGGAAAAGAGAAAGCAAGAAGTCGGAAATCTATCTGAAAATATAATGAAAGAAAACTTCCCTAATTTGATGAAGGAAATAAACATTTGCAAATCCAGGAACCACAGAGAGTCCCAATTATGATGGATGCAAAGAGGCCCACACCAAGGCACATCATAAATCAAATGCCAGAGGTTAAAGATAAAGAGAGAATCTTAAATGCTATAGGAGAAAAGCAGTTAGTTACCTACAGGGGAGTTCCCATAATATTGTCAGCTGATTTCTCAAAAGAAACTTTGCAAACTAGAAGGGACTGGCAAGAAATATTCAAAGTCATAAAAAGCAGGGACCTAGAGCCAAGATTGCTCTACCCAGCAAAGATGTCATTTAGAATCAAAAGGCAGATAAAGAGCTTCCCAGACAAGAAAAAACTAAAGGAATTCATCATCAACAAACTATTATTATATGAAATTTTATTTGAGAAAAAAGAGAAGATCAAAACTATGAACAAAAAAATCACAAAAAATACAACTCTAAGAACAATTGAATCTAAAGAACAAACTAAGCTAACAAGAAGAACAGAGACAGAATCATGGATACAGAGAGCATTTTGATGGTTGCCAGACGGGAGCGGGGTAGGAGGGAATGGGTGAAGAGGTGAGGGGATTAAGAAGTACAAAAAGGTAGTTACAGAATAGCCGTGGGGGTGTAAAGTGCGTTATAGGAAATGGGGGAATGGACTAGCCAAAGAACTCTATATGCATGACCCATGGACATGAACCGTGGTGGGGTGATTGTCTGAGGCAGTGGTGGCTGCTGGATGGAGGGGGGCAAAAGGGGGAAAATTGGCACAGTTGTAATAGCATAATCAATAGATTATAATTTAAAAAATAAAAATCTTTAAAAGAAAAAAGAGAGCCCCCTGTACAAAGTTAGCACCGCGGTGACATGCCATAGATTGCCTACCGCATCGCTTTTGGGCAGTAGTGCTGGAACAAGCAAGACTGTTTCCTCCTTCTTCCCTAAGAAGAGTTGAATGAAAATTTTGCAATATATGTTGAAGAGGCATTATTTATTAATTTCCGCACAACCAGGGTCACATGGGGCAGAGATAAAAAAGACAGGATGAAATCTGTCACATAGGGCCCTCCCCTGTAGGGGTGGCCTTGCTTTCCTTAGGTCAAAGCCTGAGAATGTTTGGAAGCTCTGACCTCTGGAACGATCTGCCCCTTCTTTGCAGCACTAGGACCAGAGGCGTTGGGAGGTTAGCCTTTCCCACACTCAAGACTCAACTCCTCTGCCCGTTCAAACTGAGCTGCTTTCTGTCATATCCTTGTAGTTGGCCCTCTTCAAACGCTACCAGCAATCTAATCATCAGAAGCTATTACAAATGAGGATGAAATGCTTTTTGAACAGGGCACCAAGAGAGTTAGAATAAAGGCCCCTCCCGCAGGCTCTGTCTGAGGCTATGAGCATTACATAGTGTGAAACATGTGACTCCAAAAAACCTCCCTAGAAGGAATATTCAGTTTCTGCAAATCATCAGTTATGGCTTCATCCCACTCACCAAGTGCATATTTAATGAGCTCTCTGTACTGGGGAAGAATGGCAATGCTGGTCCTTGTTTCATACTCGGCAGACAGCATTTACTTATTTATTGGATGTGCAATTAGGGGTGCTTTTATGTACACTTAGAGGCACAGTTAGGAGCCCTGTGGGGTCCCCTCTGAGACATTAGGAGAAAGGAGGAGACTAAATCGTCTGCCCCCGTCCCCAAGCAGCCAGTGTGGCTTCCTCTGGTTCCTGAGAGTATTTCAGAAACGGGTATGAGCCCAGGGAATTGATGCATTACCGTCACCCCCCAGATTAGTAAAGATTTTTGAACTGTCTGAGATGATGAGACAGGAAAAGAAAATAATATTTACAGGAAATATTCCATTAACTGTCAAGTAACTCCCCATGGAGTTTGCTAAATTATTCAGCATGCTAAGCACTCCATTAGGCGCACTGCTGACTTAGTTTTCAGCTTCTGTTTGGATGCACTTGGCTTATTTGGGGGTTGCTGAGTCCTCCACCTTGGCTGGCCTTGGGTGGGTGCCTTCCTCATTGCATTATCTGTATTCCTCTTGGAAAGCACACCCTCTGCACCCTAGAGCAGAAAAACTCCACTTAATACTTTCAGCATTTTTAGCATTTTTCAGCCTTTGCTTTTTCACAGGGTTGGATCAAAGGGCCTCCTCTGGCTGCCCCCTATCAGTCCTTCAGATCTCATTCTGCTGAGAGACCTGGAAGGGTTCACTGCCTGTGGGTGACAGGCTCTGGCCGTGGGTCACCAGGGAGGGCCTGCCTCGCAACTGAGAGCAGGCCTGCCAGAGGAATAGTGGGGTGGGGGCAGGGGGACAGAGAGAGTCTGCTGTCTAAACTAACCATGTAAGAAAGAAAGACAAAAAGCAATTGTATTCTAAGAAAATTGGCACGCCCTTCTCAAAACATTAATAGTAGACATGCTCTTCTTAAAGCACCAGTATTAGGCATGGCTGAATTCGCTATCTCTGCACTACGAATGCCAGTCTCTTCGCGCACACAAGAACTGCGGTCACCTGAAAGCATGGAGCTGGAGCTTTAGAACTTCAGTAGAGGGCGTTGAATACGAACTCCTCTCCAGTCAGTGGTCCCCATATGAGAATTACCAGGTGCCTGTTGTGGGCCAGGTCCTGCTCTAGGTCTTGCAGATGTGACAGTAAAGAAAAGAGACAGGTCCTGTCCTCCCAGAGCTTACAGTCTGGCAGGGAAGATGGTTAAATGATAACGTTAAGTAAATCTGTAATGTATGGTATTAGAGCCCTAAATTCTACGAAGACAACAAATCAGAGTAAGAAAGAGTGGGCGGGGTGGTGGATGGTCAGGAGTGGCATCTTGAAGAGGGGATTCTCGGAAGTTCTGAGAGTGTAGCTCCCTGGGCTCCCTGGGAGGCAGAGCCTGAGATGGATTCACAAGCCGGAAATGTGTTGGGAAGTGCTCTGGAATTAAGCTGGTGAGGAAAGGAAAGGAAGCAGGACCAGGTGGAGTGGGCAGCTGAGCTATATTGAAATCATGGATGAAGCTCTGAATCTGGAACAACCCTCAGAGCCATTGTCCCGAGACTGGGGACCAAGCCTTAGCCTTAGCATCAAGCGGTCATTAGATACAGGTGACCCTTAGGGAAAAGGTTGTGATCTTGGGAAAGGTGGCAGTTCCTGGAGAGAGAATAAATCCTCAGTCCTGAATTGAGAAGCCGGTCCGTACAGCACAGTTTTTACAGCAGTGGTTCTCGAAGCCCCCGGACCAGCAGCATCTACATCACCTGGCAACATGTTAGAATTAAAAGCTCCGAGTCCACTCTCAGGACTCACCGACTCAGACTCGGGGGATGGGTGGGACTCAGCCGTCTGTGTTTCCACAGGCCCTCAAGGTGATTCGGACTCAGGCTATGAAGCGTGAAGGACCACTCGTCTACAGACAAGTAACAAGATTCTGTATGGTTTAACCCTGCAGTTTTATTGTTGGAAGATATTTTAGTCTCTGCTAAAACCAAATCCTTTGGCCAGAGCAGATACACCTTCAAAAACAAAAGGTATTTTGTAAGGCAGGGGCCTCCATATGCACTCAAAGGCCCAAAGTAAATGTCAAAGTCTCAGCTGCAGAGGAGTTTTGATGCTGTTAACTCACTTCCAGTGTATTCAAAAAAGTTGTGATAAACAACTTACTTAACCTCCCTTGCGCCTCTCCTTTTATGTCTGTGAAATGGAGACTAAGACACGAAAAATAGCCTAACTTTCTTCATCTGGAATAAAGAGTTTCCTGTTCCCAAGATTAAAGTGCTGTTGTCCTTGACATTGCAAATATCGGTACAGTCTTTTATACTGAACGTGAGAGGTGGGATCGCCAGGAAGAGCAAACAACGTCTCTTTGTTAAGAGGATTAATTTTTTTTTTGGTCATGGGATCTGGGAACCAAGGGTCCCTCCGTTCCCACAGGTTCCTCTGGAGGCCATTTTGGAGCCTGGTGCTGAGGAAGACAAACCTCCAAGGACACCAGCTTGCTTTCTTGTCGTATTCTTGTTGCAGCTGTGCCCACAGCACCTGTGCTGGGGTCAGACAGTCACTCTGAAGAAGGTGGTGCTGTGGGCAGGAAATAAGAGCATCGCCCCATCCAGGTGGATAACCCTTAGAGAATAGCGATAACGTGACACTTATTTCTCGGTAGAGGTACAGGACGGGGGAGGTGGAAGAAGAGGCAGGGCCACCTCTCTCTCGGGGTGACATGCATGGAGATGCCTCTTGGAGGGCAGTGCCCCTGGTCCCTGGGATACTGGTTGCAGGGTCTGGCATAACCCTTTGGGTGCTACGAACCTGCCCCCCGCTCAGGCACCCTACTAAATGTAGTGGCAAGATATCTGCCCTAGGAACCAAGAAGGCTGTTCTAGCTCCACTTCGCAAGCTGCATCACTTCCCTGCGCCTCAGTTTCCTCATCAGCAAGGCCGATGCTATAGGTGATCAGGAGTCTTGGGGCTGAGAGACTCTTGAAACTAGAAATAAGTCAGAGGACTGCAGCAAGGACAGGCTCATTGTACAGCCAGAAAGGACTAATGAATAAAAGGACAAATAATAAAAAAAAAAAAGCAGCATGTTTCCAGAAGGAAGTGGTAGAGAGAGAAAGTGCTCATTTTCAGGTAGGCCCATCTTTGTCCTCAGGTTTAGCCAAAGCCCAAGAGAGATCTGATTGGATGACCAAAGTCCTTTTCCTCCCTTCCCCAGACTGACGCTCCTATCCCTTTTGTGGGATGTGAGGTCTCCCAGGGCTCATCCACTTCCCGCAGCAGCGACTGGACTCAGACTTGTCCTCCCCACATGAGCAGGCACATGCGGCAGCTGGAAAGACCATAGAAACAGCTGGTTTGATTGTGAGGACTGTTGGGTCAAACACTACGTTTAGTATTTATAACATGCAAATAAACACCCAGCCAGACAGGCCAGCAGCCTCCCCGAGGCCGACTAGCTTCTCAGTCACTCATGGAAGCAGAGCCCCGCCACTCAGGGAGCCCCAGGGACCTTGGGTGTAACTTAAAGAAGCAAAGTGAAACCATTGTTGTTGGATCCCAGGCCTCTGCACAAGAACACCCACTCCAAAAGGAACTGTGAACCAAGTAACTTAGGAACAGAATTGTTTTTTTTTCTAGCGGAAAAACCAAAGACTTTGCTACTCTGACAAGAACACTCACCACCTGGGACTCAAAAGGCAAAATGCTTTCGTCTCACACTGTTCTTTTAAATGTGTTCAGATAAAGAAAAAAATGCAGTCAGACCCTTGACTTTTTGGACCACTCCCAGGAAATACAAAATCACACAGTCACTTTAAGTAGCAAAATGAATTTTATTAAGAAATTAGAGTGCCCCACCCTTTATAAGAACCAGAGCTCCAAGCTTAATTTAAAGTTAAACCGTCTCCCCTCTCCCAGTTCAGCCTCAGCTCTCCTCCTCACCCTGTCTGACTCTTTCTAGGTTAGATCCCTCAGGCAGGAGTCAGGCAGCAGGCGCAGGTGCCCCTTACTCTCAGGAGATGCCGGCCAAGTCCTCCAGGGATCCTCATTTACCTTCTCTTACCAGGTTTGCCGAAGGCATGTGCCCTGCCCCCACTCCCCCCCAGCAGGGCGCGCCCGTGGCGCATCTTCCTCCCTCTAAAATCGTTCCTCGGTTTCTATCTTCCTCAATGTTTTATACCCCAACTGAGGGTAAAGGGTTTGAGAGTCATTTAAACCATAAGGTTTTAATTTAAAAAAAATTTTTAATTGTGATAAAATACACATAACATAAAATTCACCATCAGAACCATTTTTAGGTGTCCAGTTTAGTAGTGTTAGGTACATTGGCATTGTGGTGCAAACAGTCTCCGGAACTTCATCTTGCAAAATTGAAATTGTCCCAGTAAACAACTCCTTGTTTTCCCCTCCTCCTCGCTTCTGGCAACCACCCTTTCTGCTTTCAGTTTCTATGAGTTTGACTACTCTAGGAATTTCATGTGAGTGGCATTATACAGCATTGGTCTTTTTGTGACCGTAGGGTGTTAGTATCCAAATGAGGACACTTTTGAAAGTGAACAAGGGCATGGGTTAATCAGCGCATAGCCCCAGACCAACCATAGCTCTCCCAGGCACACCAGGGCTCACTGTGGCCTGTCACACTGGCACGGGGACCTGCCTAGCTCGCTCTTGGTCTCGTTCTTTTCCCTCTCCCCCTGAAGGTCTGCTCACTATCCGCATTAAGGAGATAGATCATCTCCTAGTCTCGGCCAGGACTTCCATTTTCAGATGCTGTGGCTCCGGTTTTGCTGTAGAGCCATTACCAAACAGACAGCATGATTTGTGATAAAGCTGTTATGGAGCCAGCAACTGGGGAGACTCCAGAGTGCCTTCCATCCAACCACCCCCTTCTTTTCAGCAGCGCCCACGGGTGTTTCTGGTGCTATGTGGGGTTTTGCAAGTCTCCTCACTAGTCCTTCAAATCATTCTGGAAGGCACACGCTGGCATCCAATGTGGCCCACGGGCTCCCCAGCCCCATCCCTGGAGTGGACTCAGCCTCCTTGTGATGACTGTTCCTGTCCCAAGCTTGTAGGAGGGTACAGAGCCCAAAGGGTCCGGATGCCATGCTCTCCGGGCCTGACGTTTGGAAACCAAACCCCAGCCTGCGTGCGATGTGCGTGAGGAGCCACAGCTGAGTAAATTTCCTCTGCTCGTGCATGCACACACCTGTCTATCTGTAAATACATCATTGAGTTGATGCTTGTAGCTGTGGGGTTGGAAAAGCCATGCAAAATGGGTCGGTGGCCTGCTGACACTATGAAAGACTGCAGGGTCACACCGCGGAGGAGGACGCCCCGTGAGGTGCCTCAGCTGTGATGGCTGGAGCTGTCAGGCCGGGGGAAGACAGCTGCCACCTGCGGAGGCCACCCCAGAGATCCGAGAGGAGGGCCTGGTAGGAAAACCGTCAGACAAGTTCGGGGTGGTTTCTTACGAAGAAGGGGCATCATTGGAGATTCAGGGGGTTTTGTACTGGACTGCCAGCTCCTCGTAAATAATTTATTTTATGGAGTTTTAACTGGGGAGCATCCTAATGATTCATGATTAATCCAGGCTAGAATTTACCAGTCCTGACAGGGAAGCTCCTAGTCACTTTGCATGTCTTCACAAGCCCAAGGCACCCACAAATCCACTTCTCTGTCCTGCTGGACTTGCCTATTCCAGACATTTTGAATGGAGGAAGATGTAATCTGGGACCTTTGGTGTCTAGCTTGTTTCACTTAGAATAAAGGTTCCTTCATGTTGTAGCACTAATCAAAACTTTATTCTTTTTTATGGTTGGGTAATATTCCACTGTCCTCTGATGTTTACTTCAGCATTTTCTGCAGTAACACAGCCCGCAGGTGCCCTGGGACTTTGCTCTCCTGCACGTCCTCACACAGCCGCAGGCTGTGTCCCGTTTCCTTCTGACAGCGACTCTGCTCTCTCTCCAGTGCAGCCTTCCCCAGACACCTTGTCAACAGTGTCCTCCTTTGCTTTTGTCCTCTGACTTCCTTGCTATGTAGTTTTCTTATTTATTTGCCTACCTCTCTCCTCACAAAAACCCATAGATGATTTTGTCTTTTTTTTTTTTTTAACTACTGTATGCCCACTGCCTTGCACAATACCTGACACGTGGTACACATTCAATAAATAGTGGTCAAATGAATGAAAGCAGTCAGGGCAGAATATCCAATAGCTTGTTGTGACCCATCACCAATTTTACGGACATGTCCGTGCGTGCGCAGTGGCCTCATTGAAATAGGAATAAAGAGTAAAGCTCCTCTAAGGAAGGGCTTGAGAGCAGGGCATTGTAAGGGAGGGGAAGGCAGGAGGGAGACATGGGAGCTTCTCACAGCTTAGACTATTGATGGGAAAGTGAAAAGTATGCAGAGTCCCTACAGGCCCTCCGGGCTTGCCCTCAAGTTCACTTTTTGTCTCTTAAACCAAATGGACCCTAAGAGCCAATAGTGACTAGACATTGAGAGTGAATTGCTGGAGTGCGGCAGACCATTGAACAATTCTGGTTACTTGACCGCCTTTTCTTTCTTAGAAGCAGAAACATTACACTGGGAACCGCTGCTTCTTGAGTCCGGTAAATTTTGCTTTGTCTTCGTAGAGAGATCTCAGCTGGTTTCTGCTGAGCTGTGTGCTACTTAGCAAGTTGTGTGAGTTTTGTTTTGTTTTAATGAACATGATTCAAAGGGGAAGCCCAAGCTGAACGGACCTTCCTGAAAGTGTGACCTGTGTAACACCAGCCTCGCACAGCCTGAAGGTATCCCTGTGAACCCGCCCTCACTCCCAGTGCCCTGGGGCGCAGTGTCAGCTCCTGCAGGCGAACAGGGGGGGTACTGAGGCAGTTTCCAGGTGCAGCAGGTAGCGAGGAGTCACCCCAGGTTGGGACTAGGATTCCAGCTTGGGCCCCCGGTCTCCTGAGACCTTAGACGTTCCCCTTTCACTTTGGAGTCCAGTGTCGTTCAGGCAGAGCTCTCAGAAGGAGGAAGGGCTGTGGTCCTTGGGCCGGGGCCTTGAGCTGCCACTCATGGCCACTTCCCTCTTGCCATATCCCTTGCAGTGTAGAAATGTATTTTTAACAAGATGTCTAGGTTCGACCACTGATGATACCTCCTGTCATGGAAGTTGCCTGAAATTCAGACAACCAGATAAGGGTTCAAGTATCAGCTTTCACCATTCCTCACCTGTGTGACTTAGAGAAAGTGACTTAACCTCTCTGAATTTCAGTTGCTGTGATACCTACCTTATAAAGCTCTTCATTCATTCACTCAGCAAATAATTATTGAGTGCCTAATATGCCCAAGGTATTGGGCTAGGTGCCAGGAAAATACCTTCAAGGAGCTTAGTCTGGTAGAGGAGACATTTGAGTAGAATAGAAAATTGCAACATGGGATAATAATTGCTCTGGCAGAGGGATGTATGTGTATGAATATCTGGGAGAACGAGCCTGGAATGGGGCTGGGAAGGGTGGGGTTTGTGGACGACTGTGGTGAAACAAAGGGGGTCGGGGGCAGGTTGTGGAGTGGGAGGCTCCATCTCCTCCTCTCCTATCCTCCTTTCCTCCACCCCCTCCCCCAGATTCACAGCTCCCCAAGTTGGTCCGCCCGTTCAGAATCCCTCGAGGGAAACAGGAGCAAAGCAGAGCTCTAAATAACAGCAGCCCTCCTGGAAAGACGGAGATTCTGGAGTTAACATTCTCACCTCTGGAAAATGCCCTCATCTCTCTTCTTTCTGGGAAGGAAAGATTGTGGGGCAGATACACAGTTACTGCAGCGAGAGGATCCTGAGAGAGAAGTCACCACATTCAACCAGGGCCCAGGCTGCAGAAACAGCCTCTCCAGCTCTTCAGCCAGCCGCAGGGGTGGACCCTCCAGCAGGACATTGGGGGTCGAAGTGGGGCAGGCCCCAGATTCCCTTCTCTGCTGGCTGCAGCCGCCATGGCAGAGCAGCCAGCAAGACCACAAGTGTGCTCTGCAGCAGCCTGACTTGAAAAGCAAGCTGCCAACCCTGGCCCGGTGCCCACTCAGCCGCCGTGCTCCCTGAGCCGCTCTCCAACCAGGAGTGGCTAGAGCTCGCACCTGAGGGCTCTGGCAGCAGGCGGCCCGCCTCTTCCCAGTGTGGTACCCACAGAAACCACGCCTGTGAGATCGATCCGCCTGGCAGGACGGGCCAACCTTGGAAGCACTGGCTGTACACAAGCTGCTCTTAAATAATTATTCCCAATGAGCCTTGAGGCGTACTAATGTCTTTCAGCTTTGTTTCACATGGATACCATTAGGTAGAGTTTTGTCATTTCATCCTTTTTTTTTTTTTTTTCTTAGCTTGATTGTGTGGGTTTTAGTCATGAGTATATATGTTTGTTTCCACATAATGCTGTCTGCCAACCCTTTCTCTTTTCTGCTCCTGTCTTGCATGGAGTCAAATGCCTCCACAGGGAAATCAGGGGATTATTATGATGCCACAGAGCTGCCAGGCATCAGAGAACTGAAAATTGCCCCTCCCGCCAAAAAACAAAACAAAACAAAAACGGGGAAAAAAAAAAAAACATATGCTTTCCCCAAAGTCTGCTCCTCCAAAGTAGTCAAAACAAAAACCCTTACAGCAGCCAAAAGGAGAGAAGTCTTTGCCACTGCAGGTGACATGGCCCGTCATAATTCGGAGATGTCAGATATGCCTCAAACTAATTCCTTCTTCGTAGCCTCTATTAACATAAGCCATAGCAGGTGTGATTAGCTTTCAGCTGTTTTTTGAAGGGAAGCCTGGAGCACAGAGAGGGTAAGCCACACATAACTGGGCCACAGTGCCCGTTGCTAGAAAGCCCACAGCGAGACCCAGATGTGCTGCCTGGCCGGCTTCTCTGTTGGAACACTAACCTCATCCACACCCCAGCGGCCACTCTGAGGAGAGAAGAAATGACATGAGTAGGCGGAGATTAAGAAAGGAAAAATACTTTCAGCTTCTCTTTAAAGTCTTTACGTTTGCCAAAGCTTTATAATACGTCTTTCTGCAACAAAAGCCAAAGTACACAGAATAAAATCATATATAGAGAGAGGCCTTCCCAGGAGAAAAAGAAAAGGAAATTAAGTCCAATGGGGAAAAATAAAATGGCTTGTGTTTCTCCAGGCCTGTTAAACACTGTTAACTCTCTTGCTCTTTTCCCTCTGGTAGTAATGACTCATCAGGCCAAAGCTAAAAGGTTTTTGATGGGTTAAAAAGAGGCCATCTATGAAAGGGTCAAGGCCTGGTGCTCTGGGTGTCTGTCACTGAATTAACCAAATCAATTTAGAGCTTGTGTCCTAAGACAGTGAGGAGGAGGCAGACTGCCAGAGGGACATCTTGATCCCATTAGATCTGGCTGCAGAGAAAAATTAGCCATTGTTTTCTTTGCTGGGGTTGTGGTCTTCTCGGCAGGTGACAGATGCCAGGAGCCCTCTTTCAGTGCCGGTAAGGAAGAGCATATTCGATATGCATTTTGTAAGCAAAGTATCTGCGAACATAGTTAGCCAGTGTTGGGGGGCCTGATTTGGTTCCCAGTATAACCTATTCCCTATAATACTGAGCCATATTACTGTAGGGTACTTTCTTCTCAGGGTGAAGGTTTTGTGATTAGAAGTTATAGCAGGAAAATGGTCAAAACGGACTCAGGTAGTGTCTGGCTAAGAACCAGGACCAAGAAGTCCACTGACATTCAGCGAACACCAGCTCAAAGGCAGTGATTGCTAAGCTGGGTTGGGCTTATGCTTGTGTTATAAGCAATCCAATTAACCAAAAACATTTTTTAAAATGCTATGGCACCTTATTAGCCATCTTTTAAAGAAAATTATGCAAACCTGTACTTTAGCCTGATACGTGTTCAAAGTATTCAGAACTTTATTTTTTACATTAAGAATAATACTTGCATGTAAATGATGGAGGGGAAAGAACATAATAACAGCTAGTATTTATTGACTGCTAACTCAATAATAAAATAATATACTGGCTACCATTGTGAGCACTTTGTATATATTAATTCATTCATACAGCAGCTCTATGAAAATAAAAATTGTCACTAGCAGTAATATTTCAAAGATAAGAAGACTGAAACACAAATTACATTGCTAATGATACATAGTCAGTAAGTGGTAGACACTGTAGCTTTGAAAACCATGCTTTTTATCAGTACTAGTCTGTATTGTCTCCCAATAACGAATTGTTTTAAGACAAGCTGCTTGAGTTTTTAAATTCCAAAGAGAAGCAGTGTGACATGCAGGGATTTACAGTGTTGACCTTCAGCCCGTCTGCAGGATGTAGGAATGCCCACACACAGCCTTCACAGAGAGGGAAGCTGAGAGGCAGAGGGGCTTACAAAGTCAGGATGATCACTGAGGCCTCCTGACTTCCAAGCCAGTGTTCTCGCCCCTCACGGTGATGAACCGAACCACGGAGAGGAGTGATGAATGAATATTGATTGTCTGAGACAAAAGCATGGGGCCTATCTCAATAAGACGGTGTGACAACTCTATAGATTTTTTAAACGTCTGATAAAGAAACTATAGGTGATTTTTTTCTTTTTCAAATTGAGGTTACATTGGTTTATAATATTATATAAACTTCAGGTGTACAGCATTGGAAATTAGCATCTGTATACACTATAGCATGCTCACCAGCAAGGGTCTAGTTTCCATCCATAACCGTACATTTGACCCTTTTTACCCGTTTCACCCTTCTCCCACCTTCTCTCCCTCTGGTAACCACCCATCTCTTGTCTACATCTATGAGTTTTTGTTTTGTTTTGTTTTTTATTTCACATATGAGTAAAATCATATTTGTCTTTGACGTATTTCACCTAGCATAATGCCCTCAAGGTCCGTCCATATTGACTCAGATGACAAGGTTTCATTTTTTTAAATCTTTTTTATAGCTGAGTAGTATTCCTGTGTGTGCGTACATATCTTATCTTCTTTACCTATTCATCCATAATTGGACACTTAGGTGTTTCCATATCGTGACTATTGTAAATAATGCTGCAATGAACATAGGGATGCATATATCTTTTTGAATTAGTGTTTTTGTATTCTTTGAATAAATAGCCAGAAGTGTAATAGCTGGATCATGTGATTGTTCTAATTTAATTTTGGGGGGAACCTCTGTACTGTTCTCCATATTAGCAACACTGATTTACAATCCCACCAACAGTGCATGAGGTTTCCTCTTTCTCCAACACTTATTTCTTGTCTTTATAATAGCCATCCTGTCAGGCATGAGGTGATATCTCATTATGGTTTTGATTTGCATTTTCCTAATAGTTAGTAATGTTGAACATCTCTTCAGGTACCTATTGGCTATAGGTATGCCTTCTTTGGTAAAATGACAATTCAAATCCTCCACATATTTTTAAATCAGATTGGTTGTTATTGTTGAGTTGTATGAGTTCTTGATGCAATTTGGATGTTGTTTCCTCATTGGATATATGATTTGCAAATATCTCCTCCCATTTGGTGGGTTGCCTTTCTGTTTTGTTGATGGTTTTCTCTGCTGTATAGGTGATTTTTAGTTAGATGTAGTCCCATTTATTTATTTTTACTTTTGTGTCATCATTGAAAAATTCACAAAAACACCACTTAAGACCTGTGTCCAGGAGCTTAGCACCTATGTTTTCTTCTATTTTATAGTTTAAGGTCCTGCATTTAAGTCTTTAATCCATTTTGAGTTGATTTTTGTGTATTGTGCAAAGTTGTGGTCCAGTTTCATTTCTTCACACGAGGCTGTCCAATTTTCCCAACAGCCCTTATTGAAGACACTTTCCTTTCTCCGTTGTATGTTCTTGGCTCCTTTGTCATAACTTACTTGTCCTATATGTGTGGGTTTATTTCTGGGCTCTCAATTCTGTTCCATTGGTCGGTGTGTCTGTTTTTCTGCCAATCAATACCGTACTTTTTTGATTACATATCTTTGTAGTACAGTTTGAAGTTGAGTATGAGACCTCCGGCACTCCCACCCCCGCCAGGAGTCTTGGCTATTTGGGGTATTTTGTGCTTCCATAAAGGTTTTAGTACTTTTTTGTTGTATTTCTGTGAAAAATGCTCTTGGGATTTTCATAGGGATTGCATTGAATCTATAGGTTGCTTTAGGAAACATTGGCATTTTAACAATGTTAATTCTTCCAGTGCATGAGCACACAATATCTTTCCATTTCTTTGTGTCTCCTTCAATTAACTCTAGATGATTTGAAACTCCATCAGGAAGTTATTACTATATCCTGAACACTGCCTGCTTTGTGGATGTTGCATCTTCTGAAATAGACTTAGATTGCAAGCTTCTTACAATACACATGTGCATTAGGCATTATGTCCTTACTTTTCCTCCTAGCGTAGGCTCATACAAAGTAGACATTACTACTTGAGTGGTTGGAAAGGGGGTGGGAATTAGAGGTTGCCTAAAACTCTTAAGGCCTTGCTTCTTTCTTCTTTAAGCACAAAGTAAAATACACTGCATGCTTACATAAGATGTAAGAAAAATTCTGACATACAGTGTTAACCCACTAAAAACATATATGTGCTTTTGTTGTTCCCTAGCATTACTTCTTCCATAATAGCAGAACCTCATCAGGGCTCACCTAATAATATTCTCTGAGCACACAAACTTGGTTTTGTTGTGGTAGACGTCCATTTTCATTAAACTTCACCCACTCCTTTTGTCCTGTAGCCCTCAAGGTGTGTGGCAACTCATTTTTTATTTACTGAAGGTATAAATATACCCAGAAATTAGTGAGTAACAGCCTTTCTAGAAAGTGAACAGAGTAGAAGTAAAATAAAGAGGTTTATTAGTATGTATGTTTCTTCTGAGCCTGGAGACTATTCCTGGCCATGAGTCTAATTCTTTTTAGAAGACAACTCCTTGCTGGTATTTGGAAAGCATTCAGCGTCATGTAGACTGCCAAGGGCCTTTGAAGAAGTGATCATTTACTTAATCATCAGCTTGAAACAGCCTTGTTCTCACTCATTGTCAGGTCTTCTGGTGTGTTAGAAAAAGCCCAGGACAAAAGTCACAAGAAGTGTGTTCCAACATCAGTTACTCATTTAACCTCTGCCGATCCCTTAACCTCTCTCCGCTGGGCTTTCTTTGTGTATGAAAGGAGGGGGCTGGACCAGATGGCTGCTGGCATTCTGTATAATGGCCCTGCTAGGAGTAGCAGGAAGTTACTCAGAGAGAGGTCATTAAGAGACTTGGTGATTTAGCCTCAGGGACAGGAGGAAGACAAGACTCCCTGAAGTCCTAGTCGAGAACCAGAGCAACTAGAGTGAGCTTCCTCTCAAGGCTATTTCTGCATCATTCAGCTCTCCCACCACCCACGTGCTGTCGCGGCACTCGGTAAACATTTTCGGGGAGGAAGTCTCATGCAGTCAAGGCCCCTTCGTGTGTCCCTGGTGGTGGGGGGAACGTTCACCTTTTCCTGCTCCGACCGGCAGCTGCACACAGGATGTGGGAATCCAGAAGACCAGCAAAGAGGATCCGCTGACCAGATCCTGCCCATTAAGTGTTCACATGCACCTCGTCCCACTTGGGGCTGAAGGTGGTATTTATTAGCCACCCTTGTTTGCCCTCCATGGATAAAGGTTTTCAGTCTCCTATTTTATACAGTAGGACATTGAGTCCAAAAAAGGGGAAGTGGAAGATCTGTGATCTCTTGGGAATCGCAAGTCTGGGTCAAAAATGATGACTGCACATCTAGTGCCAGCCGTCGTCCCAGGGATAGCGACAAACACTGTTTCCGTGAAACCGCTTCTGAATGGTTTCTCCACACTTTATTCAGGGCAAGCCCACATTATTAAGGCTATTCTTAATCACGATTTTTGTTGTTGGTTCTTAATTGAACATTACTGAATACTAAGGCATCTCTGAGTAGACAACTAGAGGAATCCAGATCTCCAAGAAGAGAAAAAAAGCAGTATCACAGCATTAAAGGGAAGAAAAGTCACTCTAGAGGACTAAACGAATTTGGTTTTATACTTCCTAGTTACACTCACACTGTTGCTCATTTGTAGAAATCATTCTACTCATAAAGTTAACCAGCCATTCGTGAGTAAGGGCCCTTCCCACTAATTGGTGGGCCCGTGTAGAAAGGAACATAGTTAGAGGTTAGAGTAATGGGCCAGGTGCCCTTGACTCCTATTTCTGGTTCCTTCGCTGACTTGCTGTGTGGCCTTAGGCAGTTTCTCCGAGTTTCCCTGAGCCTCATTTTCCCCAAGAAGAAAATTTCCCACTCACTCTTCTCAGGATGCTAAAAGATTAAAGAAGGGATGTTTACAGAGTTTTTAACGATGCCCTGGTGAAGTGTATTAGAAAGGCCTTGATTTAATAGGTATTAATTAATAAATCCTTGGTTACTGATAGACCCATGTATTTTATCTTCTAATTAGCTCCTTGGGCAGAGTTGCCTTAGGAGTTATACCAAATCCTAAGGGAACTAGCACAGTCATAATGATCACAGTGTGCGTATCTGATATCTGATGGGTCTCTGCTTGGAGTCGCAAAGCACAGGGACATCTTTACCTGGTGGCAGAGTTTTGAAGCTGTATCGAGCCAGGAAGGCTCTGCTAAGGTGACGCAGACTGTCAGGAGCTGCCCCCAAACCAGCACATCTGGAGCCCAGTGTGGCCTGTTGTCAAAGAGAGGCAAGGTCAAGCATCTTCTGTACCCAGCCAGCTTCAGGGGAGGGTTTAGCAGGCAGGACGTCCGAGCCGTGGGGCCCAGGGGCAGAAATGGCAGCCCTTGTGAAGAGGCCGTGCTCTCGCAGCCAGGAGTGACCACCTGGTGGCCAGTCCCCTCGGGGCCCAGCAGCGGCTCGCTGCCTTCGTACCCCTGCTGCCCAACCTCTCCCATTCCCCGACTGAGGAGAAAGGGTCAGGCCAGTGTGCCTGATTCCTGGGACCCTGCTAATGTCCCAGTGCACCCTGTCTGGAAAAACGGGGCATTCAGTCACCTCGCTCCCACCTCTCTTCCCAGTATTTCATTTGCAAAAATAGTTTTTTGAACCCCAGCTTAGAGCAGATGTGAGACAGAGCCATGGCTCTGCCCCCATTAGGAAATGTCTACAGACATCACCCTAGGGAGAGGCCAGAGCCGGGCAGCCAGGATGCAGGGCCCAGGACAGGAGTCTGGGTGGCGGCAGCAGTGGCGGTGGTGGTGGATCGAGGGCCCGCAGCCGAGCGGGGGGTTGGGGCCAATGGCTGAGGCGAGGCCCTCCATACCATCTGCATGGGGAGCACTGCGAGGGAAGCCCAGGTTGGTTCTGTTTGCAGGGACTGGGGGAGGGAGGAGCTGCCAGGGAGCCCGCGGCTGAGTGTTGACTCCAGGGCTCTGCAGGGTCCTTCAGCTGGCGGGAGGGGACTCCAGATAAAAGGCCCCAAGAGGTGTTTGCAGGCAAGCCTGTGCCACGTTTCCTTTCTTTCCTCCTGATGGAGAGGAGACAAAAGATACAGGGTGAGCACCTTACCCTAAATGCTGCTGAGCCCAGGATAGTGCCTGTGGCACCAGAACCAGCCAGGATCAAAGACAGGGACCAGGGATTAGTTTGCAGGCCCAGTGCAAAATGATAATGCCAGGCCCTTGATCCAGACGTTTGGAGAATTTTAGCATGTTAACTGCAGAGCAATAAAACAGACGGGGCCCTTCTGAGCATGGGGCCCTCGGGTCACACGCCTGTGCCGTGTTCCTGGCCAAGGTGGCTTGCAGCACAGGGACTGAGGTCCCCCCAGGGACCAGCCCTCCTCCATCCACCCTTTTCCTCAAAAGAAAGGGAAGAGAGAGAAAGGCAGGGAATGATTCTGGACACTTCTTGTTGGTTTCCAGTGTGCAGCTAATCAAATTGTATTTTCTTAAACTCCAGCTGAGAGCTTGAGTTAGGAGACCTAAGAAGAGTAATTTTGGTTCTGAGTTACTAACTTTTACGTCCCAGGATTTGTGAGAAGTCAGAACAATTAGGAATCACAATAAGATCTAAGTTCATCAAGGCCTTACTTTTTGCCAAAGCCCTGCCGGGGGTCCGTTGCTGCTGAGATGTACCTGGAAGGGGCTGTCGGTACCATTTTGCAGATGGGAAAACTGAGGCTAAAGGAAGTGCTGCCACTTGCCTGAGAGCAGGCAGTTTGGATGTAGGAAAACCTCGATTCAGACAGATGCAGTCAGACTCCAGAACCTGAGTGCTCGCCACCTAGGACTTGACGTGCCTGCCAGGTTATGAGGTCAGAGTCAGGGAATCCAATGGTTCTGGGGCTTTTCTGGCTGTGGCTGAGTTCAAGTGGAACATGCATGAATATCTAACAGTGGGGGGTCAGAGAGGAACTGTGGGGATTTTCATTGAGGGATTTAGTTAGCATCACAGGGCATCAGCTAGGAACCTGAGACTCGGTCCTGTCGTCTGAGTTACACAGGTTCTCCTCAGGCGACATCTCATCTGTGACCTGCCACAAAGCCGTTGGAGCCCATGCGGGGCTTTGGGTCACTTGCTTTCCTTGAAATGTCTCTCCACCCACTTGGAATCACCCCTGAAGAAAAAAAGAAAATTATAGCTTCCCTTGGCTTCAGAGTGATGTGTACTCTGAGCTGCGGACCAAGGAGGTGGCTCCGTAAAGCAGGAGAATAGGGGTCCTCTTACTTATTATGCGGGCAAAACAATCATAAAATTCTGCCCAACAGGTTCTGTGGAGAAAAGAATGCAGTCATTCTAGAAACCGTTTTTATTCCAGCCATTTGACAGAGGGGTGGAGTCCTCCTGCTAGCAGTCCTGAGCCTGGGAGGGGGGGTTGAGGGGACACTGGGAAACTGCCCTCGCATCTTTAAGGAGGAACCACGAGTAGGTCAGAGAGGGTCAGGGGCCCCAGATGACAGGACCCTGGGTCTAGGATGACACCCTGGAAAGCATATGCTCCTGGAAGGAGCCTGGGAGGACGAGAAGGGGATTCCAGCTTTACTCTTCTGCCAGCAAAATGAATTCAAATTCTAAATATATAGAAGGGGTGCAGTGTGAATCAGATATAAATAATGTGTGCATAACTTTAACCTCTTCTGACATTTCCCAGAGGGGTAAGTAACTTTCTCATTCTGCGAAAGGCACCCGCCCTCCCAGAGCAGTGCTGCTGCCTTAATCACTCCCAGTCATTGCAGTCGGCTTCTTCGTTAAGAGGTCCTGTCTTGGAAGGAAGAATGCCCACCGGGGCCCGAGGGGGGCCCACGGGGAGCTCTTTTTACTGCCTACTTTTCAGAACTGCCTTAACTTCCCTTCTCACCCCTCCCTGCTCGGGCCCCTGCCGGCAGCAGCGGGGACCCTTGGCTTTCTTTGTGCTGCAGAAAGCAGCAGGGACTTGACAGGCTCGTATTGTTATCTTGAGTTGCCTAGCCCGAAATAAGGTCAAGGCAGCCCCCGCCCTTCTCAGGGAGGCTTCCTGAGCTGCCGAATCACCAGGGTGAGTCCGAGCTCTTACACATTAGTGGCAGGAAGTGGAGTCCCGATGGGAGGCTGGGAATTTGAGCGCCTTCCCATTTCAGCACTGGAGGGAGGAAGCCTAGGGCAGCCCTCTCGCGCAGATGGCTACTGCTTCCCCCTGAGCTGCTCTGTGCTGGCCCCTCTGCCCCTCCCGCCAGCCGGCCTCCTCTCTGCTCTCTCTCCCTCCCCTCTCCTTGGAGGGAAAAGTCTGCAGAGCTGGGAACTGTCTTGGAGAACTCAACAAAGGCAAAGCAGCCGGCAACAACTTGAAAAGAACTTGTTTTGTTCCCGTTCAGAAACCTGCAGGAAAATCCACACCCATGTTGCTGGGTTTTGAACTGGAGAGCGGCCTCTGTGTGTGTGCGTGTGTGTGTGTGTGTGTGTGCGTGCGCGCATGTGTGTGTGAAGCAAGAGGCAGAGGAGGCGAAAACAACCGTACAGTCTCTGCTTTGATAAGGAAACTACCAGCTGTAGGAGTTCAGCAGCAAAGAGAGGACTGAGGCGGCCGGGAACCAAGCATTGCTCAATTTAAACCGCATTGTTTTCTGTCCAGATATTCCAGTGGAGGCAGTTGGAAAACCTGTATTTCAGAGAAAAGAAGTTTTCTGTGGAAGTTCATGACCCACGCAGGTAAGCCAGGAAAGTCCTGTACTTCTGGGAGGGCATGGCCCACCCGGCATATTATTTATATTCCTGTTTTTGTGCTGTCATTGTTGCTGTTCATTTTGATGGGGAGAGAGTGGGTGGTCATGGAGAACAGAGTTGAAATCAGACAGGGAAGCTTTGTTTTGTACTGTGTGTGTTGATAAATGCGGTGGATTCAAGAAAGAGTGTGTGTGTGTGTGTGTGTGTGTGTGTGTGTGTGTGTGTGTGTGGTTAGCCATTCCACGATCATCTTATCTACCTACACGTGTTAGTTGCGCATGTGAGTGGAATTGTTTTTACGTGCCGGGGCACTTTAGGGAAGATTTGTAGCTCTCCGTAACCAACCCCAGACTAAACGGGGCAACAGCAGGCTGTGTCCTTTTAGGAAGTTTTTGCCCAAGGAGAGTCTGAAGGATGGTTTGTCAGAGCCTCTGAGAGTGTGTCCGATAGGACACGCTGCACCAAGTGTGCTGAATTGTTTGATCCCGTGAGTGGTAATGTTAGAGTGTTAGCCTTGTGGATGGATGTGAAAGAAACACAGTTCCTTTTCTTTCCACATCACATCGTCTCTCAGGCAGCACTGGCGTACAAATCAGTGCTACGTCAGATGCCAAACAATAGGGTGCCGATTTGCACTGCAGCAGGCCCTGCGTAGAAGGTTCTGGGACAGTACGTACCCGCTGCTTTTCCTCTCTTTGTCTGCTAGCCTTTCTGGAGCTTAGGCAGCCCAGTAGCAGAGTTCCCTAAAATCAAGTCTAACACCTGAGAGTAGATTGCTTTGGGTAAGTCCAAAAAACAGATTTACAGCAAGGAGAAGGCAGTCCCGGGAAAATAGGGGAAAGGTCAGACTCCATAAAGAAGCACTTGTGGATATTAGATGCCATCGCTACTGCAGCCCTGGCCTGGGAACGAGGAGTTGGCACTAGCTCCCCTCACACATGGCCTCTCATGAGCGCTCAGAACAAGCTGCTGTGCTGTGTCTCCTGGAGAGCTGGGGCCACGAGACAGACGTCACCGGTCAGGAGCCCGAGGCTCGCACATCAGTCTGGGTCCCTGCAGCCGGTGATAACTGGGAGGGCTGCTGTGCTGCTTGCCCCGTTGTATAATCTGCACGAAACAGCCCCTTGGTTAGAGGAAGAGCACACCCCACGCCCCACAGTCACTACAGAAGGGGCAGGCGGAGAGCACTTAGAGAGCCTGGTCCCCGCAGTCAGGGGACGACTGTAGCATTGAGCAGAAGAACAACCTGTCCAGCATTTCTCAGGGTCCTGAGAAGGGTCTTAGAGTCCGGAGACCCTGCCTCTGCAGAGCAGGAATCCACTGTGCAGGCCGAGGTGGGGAGAGAGTGAGAAACACTGAAAATAATAGTCCCGCCAGGATGGAATGCACTGCTATTTGTCCAGGTGAACTGGGCCAGGCCAATTGTCGTAATGTGGAAGGAGGGAAAACTTACAGAAGAGTGAAATGAATGTTACCACAGTGGGTCAGATGCAGAAAGGGGAAACTTGGCAGAATAAAACTAAAGATAGGATCATCTAAGGGGCCGAGCTTGAGGGCTAGACACGCTTCATGCCTGTGCTCTGCAAAGTCGGGCATCTTGGACAAATCCTTGCGTGCGCGCGCGCGTGTGTGTGTGTGTGTGTGTGTGTTCATTTTCTCTCTGGGTCTATAGCCATGTCTCTGATACAATACAAAATTCCCTTCCCCAAGGCTCAAGGAATATAGGAAAAGCTCCAAACCTCACATAATACTATTACAAGGGCATTTTGCCTATTAAACGAAAGTGATCAATCCTATATTTGTTGGATGGCTTCTGTGTTTGGGTACCAAGAACTGGGCCCACTGCCTTCAAAGAACTTCTAGCATATTTGGAGAGAAAGGCAGAAGAAGGAACGTGATATTTACTAAGTGTTTACCATGTGTAAACCCTTTTCTCAATACTTGCTTGCATTAATTTCATTGGGTCCTCCCTGTAACCCCAGGAAATAGGTACCCCAGTGTTCCTGTTCTACATCTGGGGAACTGAGGCACAGAGAAACGAAGTAATGTGCTCTACATTGCAATTAGCTAGCTATGGTAGAGGCAGGATTCAAACCCAGGAGTCTGACTTCAGAGCTCACACCCCTTACTGCTACACTGTACACAAGGCAGCAATACCAAGTACCAAATGGTAAAAGCATAAATACTCAAGGCTACCAGAAGCCAAGCTGGCAGGGAGAGGCTTCCTGAGAAGGAGAGATCTGAGCAGAACCTCCAAAGGTGACCAAGATTTAAAGCTCATGGTGGGCCCTCAGGAGGATAAAGATGTGTCAGGAGAGAGAAGAGAAAGTGAGGAGCCCGAGGCAGCCTGAGCAGAGAGCAGGGTTCCCGAGAGGAAAACAGCTTCTCTCAGCCCCCAGGGAAGCAGGAAGGCCCAGGGGAGGCCGGGAGAGGCCAGGGAAGTGTCATCATTAATGCCAGAGCTGGAAACTCAGGTCCACGGCAGCTTTAAAGATACCTTTTCCAAATCCAGGGAGGCAGGCAAAGCGAATTGCTTCAGGTTAGTGGCAGAGCCGAAGCTGGAAGCCCAGTCTCTGCCTTCAGCAGGGGCTCTGCACACCCTCAGGGTGCTCCTTAAATGCAGCGGCCGTCCCATTGCTGTGGCCCTGCTTGTTCTGAGCAGGGAGGGCAAATCTGACTGGATATTGGGATGGTTCAGGGATCGGCCTCTTCCCCCAAACCAGGAAGGGAGTCAGAACCAAAGTAACAAGATGCAAATCCAGGAGGGAATCTTGTGAAGATATGAAGAGGTCATCCTTGGGGCATGTGAGGGACAAGGCGTTTATTTGGGGGCACAAGGTGCTTCCTGAATTGATGAGCACAGGGGATCACAGAAGATGCTGTGGGTTTATTCTCTGGTGCATGTGCCCAGCTTAACACCCACTGTGCTTGTATGGTTCTCTAGGCCTGGAAAACAGTTTCTAAGGTGTAGCTAAAATGGAAGTGTGGGTGGGGTGGGAAGAGCCTGAAGGGAAGATGCAGGGAAGAGATACGTGAATAAGGGGCAGGAGAAGAGCCTTCTGTGTCTGATCGAGATGCTCTGTGGCTAGTGGAACCTCCCAGACCTGAAGGCGTCTTAACTCACCCTCTCTCTCCTTACCTGGAAAGTGTAAGCCCCGAGCCTGGGACAGCTCTCACCACTTCCACTAAAACACATATCAAGTTACTTTTCTTTCTAATTCAGTTTTCCTGGGAGAAAAAAAATTGTATTTACTCCCAGGAGCAGCCATTGCTATGGAAGCCAAAATAAGCATTCAGATCAGTTTCTTTTAAACTTTACAGACAACTGGAGGTTTCCTCCTCACTCTCACTGGCTCCTTTTCCATGGTCATCAACTGTCTTTCACGCGCTGGTATTTTCTCTTTTGTTTTAACCAAAGGGAGAAACACCCTGCCTGAAGTCAGTATCACCAGCTAACCACCAGATTTGAATTTCTCCTTAGAATTGGGTCTGAAGAAGACCTACTGTTAAACCTTTAGCTCCCTAGGGAAGTTGACAAGGTTTATCCGTGACTTTAAAGTGAGGAGCGACTTTAAATTTTCTTCAAGGGAAAATGTGCCGTGAGAAAAATGTGGTTATTCCTAAGTCCTGACTACCCCCACGTTTCCTTCAAATTAGATATTTTAATCTTGAAAACACACATTTTCTTCAGACGCACACATCTGATACTGCAGACCCCACCCACTGTCCTATCACCTCGCCCGACACATGCATGCGGACACTTTTGTAATAAACACACTTCACAGAGAACATGGTTGTATAACTCTTTTTCCCCCAGTGCCATTGCTACATTGAGTTATGTTGGGAGGTGTGTTTCCACTTTATTTTTAAAATCCCATTTCCATACATAGATCTACTCCATGTCTTCGCCATACATGTATGTGTGGAGCTGGGTATTGGGAGGGGTGGCTGAGCTCATTTCTACCTGCCCGCCCTCTCCCGATTCTTTATTCCCTGCCTGCCCTCTGCATGGATTTGAAATTGATGACCAGCTCTTTCAAGGGACATGGAGTGAGAGTAATAGAAGAAGTCCCAGTTCCCTCAGAACTTCCCACGGGCTGTACAAGATGAGATCAGACCAGAATTTGCTCATCCTTCACCATAGGCAGCATTACCTGCTTAATAAAGGACATTCCCAAAGGCTTTCCCACTTCTGAAGTTTGTCTTGGTCCAATGCCAGGAGCTGAAGGCCAGAAAGGGCCATCCAGGGACCTAGAACGTCCCGTCTTATCACAGACAAGGCAGAGGCTCGGCCCTATTCTGAACACTAAGGAGCCAGTGCATCAAGGACCAGCATCATTCACAGTAGCCAAGATACGGAAACAACTTGGGTCTGTTGACAGATGAATGATAAAGAAATTGTCGAATTTTTTACACAATGGGATATTATTCAGCCTTAAAAAGGGAGGAGGTCCTGCTGTTTGTGAAAACATGGGTGAACCTGGAAGACATGCTAAGTGGAAAAAGCCAGACACAGAAGAAAAACTGCATGATCTCCCTTATAAGTAGAATCTAAAAAAGTGAAGTCCATAGAAGCAGAAAGTAGACCGGTGGCTGACAGGCGTGGGGACGCAGGGGGGATGAGGGGATGTTGGTCTAAGGGTAGTACTATGTTGCAGTTATGTAGGATGACTACGTCTACAGATCTAATGGACAGTGCAGTGACTGTAGTTACTAATACTGTATGGTATCTTGGAAATTTGCTAAGGGTAGGATTTCAGGTGTTCTCATCACATAGAAAGTAGTTTGTGAGAAAATGATGTTATTAGCTTGGCTGTAAGACTCATTTCACTGTGTGTGTATATATATACACACACACACACATATATATACGTATATATATATATAAAGATATATATATATACGTATATATATATCTCAAATCGTCTTGCTGTACACCTTAGATACAATTTCTATTAAAAAAATAAATAAAAAGCTGGCCCTTGCCACCAGTTTCCCAAAGCACACACATGCGCATCTGTCACCTTTACATCAGGGCATTTAGGACCCAGTAGGTTTTCAGTAGAAGCTGTTGACTGATCAGTAGAGGTCTTCATCATAAACATGGGTGACCCTTCTGATTCGTGCTTTCCCAGGGCTTCCGTGACGAGGAGGACGTTTGGACACAGTGGCATTGCGGTGCACACGTGGTACGCGTGCCCAGCATTGATCAAGTCCATTTGGGCGATGGCCATTAGCCAGCACCAGTTCTATCTGGACAGGAAGCAGAGTAAGGTAAGTCCTTGTCCCTTACTCTGGGACTGGGAGGGAGTCTGTTGTGACCAGACTTTCACCAAGGTGAGGGCAGATGAGAGCCCTTGTCTGCGTCTCATTGTGTGGGGATTGAGGATTGGATGGGTGGGGACGGCACTGTGTCCTTTGCCCTGAGCTGTGCACAGATGCAGGTCTGCTTCGGGGGCTATGAGAGGAATGAGAGGAACTCTTCAAGAGGGCACATTCCTCACACCTCGGCCAAGGGGCCCTGGCCCAGCCACAGAGAGAGCCACTCAAGCCATTGAATGGAGCCAGGTAGGGCCCTTTTGAGGAATTCTGACCATGCTTTAAACCTCAAGAACCTCTTCTAGGAGCAAGCAGCGAAGCCCTTTTTGGTGTTGAAACAGTGGCATATTGTTTTCTTTTGGGTGGGGGGGGGGGAGGCAATCCTTCTCAACTAGTAGACACCAACTACCTGTTTAGGGTAATTGCTGTGAAAACCCTCCAGGCATTTCCAACAGCCTACTCCATTTTTGTTGGGCGGGGAGGAAAGCAACAACTCTGTTTCCCTCAGGTGGGCCTGGAGCCTCAGGCCTTGGTAAACAGTCCTCCAGGGAGCTTCCATGCAGCCCCGCCCCAGATGCACACGGTACAGACTCTGTGGGTGGGAGAGTGACATCTCCTCAGTTCACATCAGCTTATATCAGCACTAACGCTCTGCCCCCTCTTCTTCCAGTTGTGTCTGCCCAGCTTCCCTGGCACTGCCCCCACAAACCACTCCCATTCACTACCCCTCAGGTGAAGAGCCGTTTCAAGATGGGTCCTGTGCCTTTCTTAGGATCTCCCTGCCTTTGGGGTAGAGTTGGGGGTATGTGTGGAATACAGAGCTGCAAACCGACACCAGCCTTGGCCCCCAGCCTAGTCAGCTCCACCACCTGTAGGAGGTTTTGTCCCATTGTCTGAGTTCTTGGGAGAGGAGGAGTTGGCAGCATCCTGGGCTTAGTGGGCACAGAATTCACTGGATGAGTGCCATTTTGGGTCCTTTCAGGTTTCTCTTTTGCCGGATTTTCCCTCTGGGTGGTGTTGCTTCTTCCCTGGACTGGGGAGGAACATGGAAGGAGAGAGCTGGGGTTGAGTGGGAGGTCAGAGAAAGAGAGTAAAATAATAGGACAGGAAGAAAGGGAGTAGTCCTTCAGGGGGGAATTCAGTTTTAAATCAATGCTGCTTCTGTGTAGCAGTCAGTGTCTCCTTTGTAACATTTTCTCCTTGACTCAGTCTTTTTCCTGACCCTTTTTTTGGTTACTTTCTGGGGTAAATGGGTACAGGATGGAGCATTTTTCGTGTTAGGAATCATGAGAGCATTCCACAGCTCTCCTAGTGGTGATGAGCATTGGCACAGGAATTTGAGGGCCAATTAGATCAAAAGATAACAGGGCCAGAGTGTTTTGACTCATGCTTTAGACTGAGTCAGTGGGTGGGGGTCAGCAGTTTGCCCTCTAGCAGCAGGAGTTGGAGGTCGGAACCTTAGAACACGGATTCCGTCCTCTGCATTTTTGCGTGGGGGCCCTCCTCCTGAACCCCACTGCCAATTCCTCTTACAGGCGGACCCCCTCACGCACTCATACCAGTTTTGAACAGGGGAAGAAAAGAATATTTCACCCTAAGGATCATACATCAGCTGTTTGAACACCTCCCCCCACCCCTTGCTGTTTTGCTTGTTTGGAGTTTTTTCTTTTTTCCTCAGATAGTCTCTTGGGTAACTCAGGAAGCCATTCTTAGGGCTCTGTAGCCCCATTCTCAAAGGTGGTCTTACTGTGCAGGTAGAGAAGCCTTGTTCATCAAGCTTACTGGGCAGCCCACTGATGCAATAAGTAAACCTCAAAAAGTAATGATCAAAGACCACATGAACAAGATGTCCTTTAAGAGGCCAAACCAAATGCCCACAGCAGTAAGAAAATTTCAGCCGGCCTCAGCAACCCCGGACTGAAGGCAGGGCACACGCTCCCGGGGGCAGGCTGAGTGCACACTGAGCTCCGGAGCCCTTGCGTTTCTTCTAGGAGCCAGTTCCTCCACCTTCAGGGACAGGTGAGGAACAGCTTCCCCATGTGGAAGGCCAAGGACTCTGTTTTCCAGTTCTGTGACCCTGCTTTGTTTTCCTCAATTAGAGAATAGGAAAGGAAATTCCTGACTGAAGTTATTGATTGGTCCAAAGACACAGTGTTTGTGAAATTGCTTTAGGAGATATGTGCTATATTTTATTATTATCATTATTAATCCAATATACTATTGCCTGGCCATCACTTACGTAAAGTTTAAATTCTCTAAAAGTTCTTCAAATTAAATCAGAGATAATATAATTCCCCGTAAGAGTTACATTGCCACACCTTTTGTTTCTGGAATGTTGTTCTTTATGCAACTGTGATGTGTACCACCTTGGTGGGCAGAATGGCCTCTGGGTGAGTGAAGGCTGACGGGCGTGGGCTGAAGAGCTTCCAGGTATTTCTGAGCAGCCAGCGTTGGCTGGCACACTGTCCGCTGCTTCACACTCCACCGTATCAGGCCATGCCAACCATTCCTTTCTCTGAAGTGCTTCAGAAAAGCCAGGCCTCCCAAGTGATGCCTATCAACCCCAGAAACAAGTGTGGTCTAGTGGTTTGAGTCAGCAGCGTGAGTAACCAAGAAGTTTCATGTTCTTCCTCTGGTAGTTGGTTATTTTCTTCGTTCAGGGCCATTATGTAAATCATTTAAGAAAACCAATCTCTCCCTCTCTCTCTTTCTCTCTTTCTTTGTGTCTTTCTCCCCCACCCCCCTCCACCAAAGACATAGTGAAGGGGAGGCTATATTTTGATATTGCTTGATTTCCTGGGGCATATCCCAAATGAGAGGCTGTGCAGGCACCAGTTACAGTTGGTAACACATGTGTGCTGACCCCAGAGAGCAGAAATGCTGTCAGCTGGATCCCGGCAACCTCTGTAGCCAGAGCCAAGGAACATCTTGTAGACTTCAGAGGAAAACCTTTGAAAGCTCAGATTATTTAGAGTAAATGTTAGATACCTTTCTACTGAACTCAGAGTGGAGACTTCTTGACATGGCCTCCAATCCAAACGTCTTTCCTTCTTTTTATTTCCTGATCCAGTCTGCTAGTCTTCATTCCATCTAGACCAAAGGCAGAGTGAAGGCATGATAGGGTACAGCTAAACTTTGCTGACAGGATAGCAATAATAACACTTTGTACGGCAAGACCCTCATAGCAAAATGGTCAGAAGTGTAGAAGTTCTTCCGGGGTGGCCCAGAGACTTGATTTTGCAGGGAGACAATCAGTATTCATTCCCTCTTAGCCTCCTCCACTGGTTTATTCGGTCACTGTGAATATTTCCGTTCTAGAGGGAAGCCTCCTGTGCATCTGGTCTTCCCTGGGAAGGGTTTCCGTTGGTTACTTTTCTGTATTTTGTTTTCTGCCTCTGAGGCTGATGCATGTGGCAGGAGTGGGGACAGGCCTTCCACGGGATCAGTGAGATCCCCACAATATCATGTTGAGTCACCAGTTAAACCTCATTTAGCAAATTACTGTCAGGCCTTGACTTACAGCCTATTTCTTTTCCGATTCCATTGGCCTTTGTCTGTGTTATCTAATTTAGTCCTTGTCACAACTCTGTGATGTGGGCTTTAGGATCTCCGCTTTAAAAGCAGCAATCTGAAAGTCAGAGGCTGAAGATCAAGGTTAAACAGTGATGAACGAGGAAGAGTCAGAATTCGAACTCAAATCTTTCTGACTTCAGAGCGCAGGCCCTTCACCACCAAGCTGAACTGGCCTATGTCCTCATGGGTTCTTATTATGTAACTGTAAGCACGGGCCCCTTTTTATTAAAGCGTGGGCATTGGTAAACCAGCGCTGAAAGAAAGGAAGTCATGGATTGTGCTTTCTGTGCTTGTGGGGAGGAAGAGTCAGCCCAGTAGGTGCTGTCGATACGCTGTGCCAAATTAAGTGAAAGGCCCTCCCTGCGTCTTCTGCCAGCCAGCACCCTCCAAGGGCCTGGCAGCACGACTGTTTTATGAACAAGGAGGCCCTACGCTGAAGGTGACCTGGTTCTGGATGCAGGGACCAAATCAGAGGTCAGAAAGGAGTTGTCAGTGGAAGGAAGGACCAGTGGGATTGAGAGAGCAAGGAGGAAGGCAGTTAGTTCATGGCCGGTGAACAAAACAAGCAAAAAGTCTCAGCATTTCCTTGGTTGCTCACACTTTCATTTTGTTAATGTGAGGAAAGTGCTCAGTGGTTGGAAGTCATTGTCTTTCACTGACGTCAGCACCGACACAGAGGCCAGAGGAAGGGCAAAGCCACAGGGGTTAGACAGCCTCTGCTGGGCAGCTGAGGGCAGCTAGGCGCAGGGTGTAGGTACGGGAGACGGTGTACCTTTGCCTCGGCAGTGTCCTTATCTGCACTCCGTGAGCCTCTCCTCGCTGTGGGAAAGACTTGGTTTCACACGAGCCAGGTGTACATGCATGAGAAGTGACAGAAAACCTCACCTAGTCCCATTCTTGTGTGTGCTGTCACCAAGGGCCACAGGAGGATTAGCAAATGTATTGGTTATTCCAGCATTTATAATGGTTTCCATAAAATCCATAGCATAGATAAAGCCTGTTGCCTAAGCATTATCACGAAAATAGATTTCCTGCAGAAGAGGGAAAAAAAGCAAACATCAAATGCACATGCAGGAAACGCTAACCCACTGCACTCACCAAAGATGGTAATTACAGCAGATGACTTCCCTACAAACAGTGACTTTTAGGAATGCAATTATGTAATTGTGAATATAGAATTCCCCTTCTGATTATTCTCACCTGCTGTTGCTATTAGCCAAATTGGGCCAGTTAATGTGTGGAATAAATGGAATGGAATGTTAACCAGAATCTGAAGAGTTTGGCACGTACATTTCAAAATTGAAGCAGTGCATCACATCAGGTGCTTACCGGTGGGGGACTCGAGGGTCTAAATGAGCTTTTACACCTGCATACCCTGTGGTTATAGGTCTAGAGCTCTGGCACTTTCCAGGCCTCTCAACTTTGCATGGTCACATGGCCAACAATATAAGAGGTTTAACTCACCTCAGGATTTATTGAAATTTTATGAATTTGTTTCAGATAGCTCTTAGGCCATTCACAAGGCTAAAAATAGTTTTCTTCCTTCTTTAAACACAAAATAGTTATACAGTAATCACTACTGTTTATTGAGAGCTGTGGACCAGGCAGGGGAGGGAGGGGAGAAGGTCTGTTTGACTCCAAAGTCCCTGCCCTTAAGGACGGACAGTATAGCCTGTAGAATAATAGGTTTAGAACATTTTCACTTATGTCAGCTCTTGAGTCATACCTGCTCCTGCAGAGAGCGAGCTTCGGTGATCTGTGATTGGGGCCAAGGGACACCAACAAAAGTGCTGCAGGTTGGGAGATGAGTCAGTTGCTAAATTTCAGGACTCCATGCAGGCGAGTGATTACTGTTGTCTCGGACGAACAAATGTCCATTTATGGCCCGATTGCCTTTCTCATTCTAGTCTAAAATCCATGCCGCACGAAGTCTGAGTGAGATCGCCATCGACCTGACTGAGACTGGAACACTGAAGACCTCGAAGCTGGCCAACATGGGGAGCAAAGGGAAGATTATAAGCGGCAGCAGCGGCAGTCTCCTGTCATCAGGTAAGCACAGCCTCGGGTTTGGGAGCCACCTTCCTGAGACCGTGAAAGAAGTTCCCGCTGAAGCCTGGCTTCAGCCCTGGAGTGGCTCCAGCAAAGGCGGGGACCCAGCAGCTGCTGAGGAGACAGCTTGGCAGGTTCACCAGGAGCTGGCGCTGGTTTGGAGACTGAGGCTTTGGGTCAAATGGGAATCCGCGAAAAGTGCCAGAACTGGGAAAGGGCGGGGGGGTCGGGGGAGATGGCTAGTCATGTAGGTGTCTTTAGGCACCCTCCAGAGCCTTCTGAACGCCAGCGGCTGGCTGTCAGGAATGTCCGCTTCAAGGACAACAGGTGGGGTTCACTCGTGTGGCATTAGAGGAGAATTCCGTTAAGGTAGGGCTGATAGTCAGGGTCGTGGTGCTGAGTGACACTACATTCTGTTCCCAAGGGAACTACTCGAAACTTTAACAAGTCCAGAACACTCTTGATCATTTGGAAAGGAGAGACTTGCTGTCATTAAGTGTGGTAGAGCAATTAAGTGCCTTTTGATACCGAGAGTCAAAGGACCTGATTCTGCTATCTCTTTCTGCGGACCCTTGGCAAGTCATTGTGTCATTAGATGTTGGGAGGGACAGGAAAGCTCTGAGGTTTCAGATCTGGCCATCTTCAGAAGAAGAGACTCCCTTCGCTAAAGCGTGAGGAAAAGCAGAGAGAGAGAGTGAGGCACTCGTTGCTTGGAAATGTTAGTGAAAATATTAGTGATGCAGGTCACTCCCTGGGCCACATGGTCACACAGTCTGATGGTTCTTGGGGTCAGTGCGCCCTAGCCTCTGCGCCATGAAAGTGTAGCAAGAAGTCTCTGCCTGACCTCACTTCCAGAGTTGTTTCTGTAACAATGTCTAGTGGCTGCATGTAACAACGTGGGAGGAAAAAACGGAGAAGAGACAGGAGAGGAGGAGAAGCTGAAAGCTATCTAGTTGTTCTCTGGGCTGCTGGAGTCCAGGCAGGGCCGGGACAAGGAAGAGGATGTGTGCCCTTCCTGGCCGGAGACGCCGATTCACGCAGGGGCTAAGCCCTTCGGCTTGGGGCCCCTCATTGGACAGGCCTTTCTGAGGCCCTGGGAGGGCCCCAGCCACGTGTTCATGTGGCCATGTGTTTTCACCAAATCTGCGAACATAATACATTTCTTTTTCTCAGATGGAGTCACCTAAATAATATAAGCCTCAGGCCCCACAAAACCTTGATCTGCCTCTGCCAGATCACCGCAGGGCTCCCCATCAGCCCCTCCCTGCTTCAGGATTTCAAAGGTTTTTTAGTCCTACAATGGGCCAAATTGTTATTTCTGAGGCCTAGAGGTTTACAGTTGGACTTAGAGAATGCTGTCTTTTATCAAAGAGAATGCCATTCAGAGCCTGAGCCCCTGCCTGGAGCTACAGCCGCTCCCGAACCCCTGCTGGAAGGCCAGGGGCCGGCCCGAGCCCAGCCCTGTGCTTGTCCTCTACACTCTGCTAACCCCTGCCAAGACCCCAAGTCTCAGAGTCCGGCCTGGCATGTCCCACCTGCCAGCCTCCTTATCCAGTCACAGACGAGCTGGACTCCTCCTTCACTGTCATCGAAGTGACATTTTTGTCACGACGTGCATTTTTGCTGTGGCTGCATATCCATTGGGAAATCTAGGTCCTTTCTGAACGTGGCATGCCTATCCCTGAAGGAGACTGGGTCATCCAGCTCGGGGCATCTCCAGCTTCCCCGTGCATCAGAACCGCTTAGAGGGCATGTTCAAACACAGATAGCTGGGCTCCGGCCCTGGAGTGTTTGATTCCGTAGGTCTAGAGTGAGCCTGAGAATTTGCATTTCTATCAGGTTCTAACAAGTCCCCAAGTGATGCTGATACTGCTAGTCTGGGGATCGGATCACACTTGGAGACCCCTCTTCTTGCTGAAGAAGAGAGAAGGCCTGAGGTGGCTGTGCTTAGGATCACAGGACCCAGGTGTCCCCGCTTTTGTACTTGTGCCCTGGGCTTGGTCCATTTGCGTAGGTCCGTTGTCTCTGGCGGGACCCAGGCAATAGCCTAGCAGCAGTTGTAGATGGGGTTGTGAACAGGAGCCCCAAAACCCTGGACATGGAAGTGACATCCCTAGACCATCAGAAATGAGACCCAGGCATCTTTAAGACAGAAAGCACCTTGACAGTAATGATCAGTCTGGTGGGCTAGAGTAAAGCGAGAGAAAGCCTTCCTGCTGAATCCACCCCCACCCCTAAAAGAAGCCTCTTTATTCCAAGATATTAAAGTGATTTCTCTGTGTTCGATAACGTGTGATGGAGGCCGCGAAGGCCGCCTGCTGGGAGGTGTGAGCCGTGCCTCTGACAGGCCAGGCAGCACTTCCAGCTCCTCCCAGGCCTTCAGGTTAGAGCCTCAAGAACGGTCCTTGAATGTGACCTGAGGCTTTGTGTGGAGACCCCTTTTCTTTGGCTTAGGAAAGACAATGGGGCAATGGAGGGAGAGGCTATAAGACAGGAAACTTCCACAGTCATCAAAGGGAATTTCTAGAATCCACAGATCTGGTCACCACTCTTTCTGGGGCTGCTGATTGCTGCCCCTCTCTCTTTTCTTGTGCCAGGAGAAAATGCCTTCACTTGATGCAAGTCCTTGGAAATTCCACCTGGAAGGCACCTGTTTCCCGTGGCCCACAATGTGGAAATAGGCTAGGCTCCCGCCCCATTCTTTTCATCCTCTTCTGTCCTCTTGCCTAACTGCTCATTGAAGTGTCTTTTGGTCATGTGCTCCCACAGAGTGGCAGGGCGTGCTCCTCAGGACAGCCCTGGTGGTAAATACTCTTCTTACTACACTTGCCAGACCCTATATTCTACCTTTTGTTCACAAAATACGGTACTTATAACCTAGTATCCTACTTGATCGATTGTTTTCTCTCCTTCACCTACTGCTTTATGCTTTTTTTTTTTTTAAAGGTGTCTAAAGAATAGTCCTTAAAAGCATTTCAGGAAATCATCATTTGAAAAAATTTTTATTCTACCTCTATCCCAGCACCTGACATCCAGTAGGGGCTCAATACACAAATTTTAAAATTTGTTTACGTTATATCCCCATGACTTACTTATATTATAAGTGGAAATGTGTACATTTTGACTCCCTCACCCCTTTCAGCGACCCGCCCTGGCAACCACCAGTCTGTTTTCTTCCTCTGCCTTAGCTCACGCAGCATAACGCCCTCAAGGTCCATCCATGTTGCTGCAAATGACAAGATTTTATTCTGTTTATGGTTGAATAATATTCTACTGCGTGTTCATATACATATATGCATGTACACATATACACACCACAGGTTTGTAATTTATTCGTTCAGTGATGGACATTTAGGTTGTTTTCGTATCTTCGCTGTTGTGAATAATGCTGTTGTGAACATGGGGGTGAAGTTGCTGTTTTTGTTTCCTTCATATAAATATCCAGAAGAGGAATTGCTGTATTGTGTGCTTGTTCTGTTTTTAATTTTTTGAGAACCAGCCATACTGTTTTCCATAGTGGCTGCACCAATTTACATTCCTACCAGCACTGCACAAGGCTTCCCATTTCTCTACATCCTCGCCAACACCTGTTGTTTCTTGTCTTTTTTATAATAGCCATCCTAACAGGTGTGAGGTGATATCTCATTGTGGTTTTAATTTGATGACACATGTTGTTGAGCATTTTTTTCATGTACCTTTTGGCCATCTGTTTGTCTGCTTTTGAAAAATGTCTATTTAGATTCTCTGCCCATTTTTTAAATCAGATTGTTTTTCCGCTATTGAATTGTATGGAATGGGCTCTTTGTGTATTTTGGATAGTAACCCTGGATTGTTCCCAAACTGAACCAAGTCCAAGGGTTTAATAGTTGTCAACCAAAAGACAACTCTGAGATGAGGTTATGAGAAGGAGCTTTACTATTATCGAGCAAGCAAGGACACACTGGGATTGTTCCCAGACCAGTGTTTCCTGAGCAACGTACGTAATCCATCTTTATTGGGGGAAGCCATGCATAAATACCAAGGTAGACTTCATCGTTGCATGTGTAAGTGGGGATGTTCCAGCACATGGTCAGTGAGGAAACATGTTCATATGTACATCACATGTTCAAATGTGGTGGAAAATTTCCACCCCTGGGAGAAGATTTTAGTAGTGGAATGAGGGAATAGTGAGGAAGGTTCCTGACGAGGTCACTGTGGGGTCCTGGGGCCGCTCCAGCTGGTCTCATGTGGTTCCAACTGGTTCTACCCTTGGTCCTGCACAAACATCTTAGGCTTGTTCCTGAAAAACTTTCCTAGCAATGATCAATATCAGGGATTGCCTAGGTATGGCTAAACATCTGACTAAGTCTTGGTCTTTGTGTGAATCTTTCAGCAAATTGCAAAAGAGTGTTATACAAACCTTATAAATTTTAGAGTGATCTAAGAGGGATTACAGGTTAATTGAAGCAAAGTTATAAACTCTTAACAAAGGCTAACCTGTGCTAGGTGGCCTGCTGGGCTAGTTTACATGACCAGCTATATGGGGTGCAATTAATTTCTCCCATTGAGCAGGTTGCTTTTTCTTACACCCCATTTTAGGAACCTTCTGTGTTCCCAGAGTAGATGTTATCTTGGGTCTTGCCAAAAACTCTCATATACCTGCCGCCAACATTCTCCCTCAAAGTGTAGTGTATTGCTTTTGTCATGCTGGCATTAGACCTTTGAAAGTCAATGTTGTCGGGTCAGGCTCCTGCTGCAAATGGAGTCCTTTGTTACCTTTCATTCATCCTTCCACCCTTGTCTGTACCCAGATTGTGACATAACTGAGCCATGTAACACTAACACTGTGATATTTCTATGGTATAAGCATATTTTTCCAGCTCCCAAACTTTGCTAGGGACTAGACACAGCATTCAAAAAGTTATAGCTCCTCTCCTCACAGTTTGAATACTATTTATTGACATAAAACAGAGATACAATATTTCCAAGCTCTTCATAACTGTGAAGGTGATGTCCCTTTTAACTAAGGGCGATATAATTTCCTTTGAAATTACTGAAGTCCAGTACATGGCATCTAAAGTCTAAGATGCTAAAGAGATGATGAAACAACCTTGGTATCTATTAAAGAAGTCAGAAGTTCACAGTTAATCATGCTGTGAGCCAGCAGCTAAAATTTGAAATAAAAAAGGTCCACATAGTTGGAATTATGTATTAAGGCGTGGGGTCAGAACACCCTAATTCTTTGGTGGTGATGCGCACAGCTCCCGCATATGAGCTCTAGAGTCCCGTATCCTGGTAGAGACCCTCAGAGGCGGTTCGGAGCTCCAGGGCATCTGTCAGAATAAAAGCGATGAAGTCCTCACCTTCTGATCCAGCACTGAATGGGATACAGACCCTAGGAAGATTATGGAACCCATGCCCAGAATCCATTGGTGAAGGGGCTCTGGTGGCCAGGCTTTGAAAGGATGTGAGGACCATTGTCCCCAGAACACATCTGCTGAGAGATGGCCTGGTCTTCCGGAGTGCCCTGGAGGAGAGGATGTTGAGGCGGCTCCCCCAAGCCAGGCCGGCAGAGCACTGCCCCCTGCCCTCCATACGCTCTGCATGGCGGGTGCTCAGTAGACCTGCTGCCTGGCCGCGGCAGGAGGTTAGCAGGACTCATTGCATTCTCTGTCCTGTGAGAGCTTTGCTTTGCTCTTCGGTTTCAGGTCGTCACTTCCTGGAGGTTCAAATAGGGTTTGAGAGGACAACTATGACTTCACACAATTTGGTTATGATGCTTTCAGAGTTTGAGACAAGCATCCAAAAATCCTTCTTTGTGGGAACATGGAAAGGTGTTTTCCTCTCTTCCCCCCCCCACCCCATTTTTTGAAATCTTAGAAAGGATTAGAGGAGGAACAAATAGAATAGCAGAACAAAGAAAACAATAACCGATTTGTTGTTTGTGGAGAGCATGTAGCATTGTCCGAAGCATTCTTTCTGGGATCTGCTGTCACAGAACAATTTTGATTTCGGTGGGAGTGTAGCAGCCAAGGGAGATGAGCTTTTGTTCTCAGCCATTTAAGGAAAATGGCACCAACTGGCTGAGGAAAACCCAGTGTTCTGCAGGCCTGTGCGACTTACTACATTAACCACCCAAACACAAACTCTTACTGTGCATCCTTTCTTAAAGGAATGGAACAAAAAGACTGATGTTGACCTTCTTGAATAGAAGTGTAAGGGCGTAAGCCACCCATTCTCTACAAAACAAAAGGACATGTTGTGTCTATAAATAGGAATGAGATGGCAGTTGAGTCATCTTCACTGTGATCAGCAGCATTGTGGAGAATGTGGTGATGATTTGGGTTTTTTAACATACACACACACACACACACTCACACACACTCACTCGCTCTGCGGTGTGCTATTATACCTCAGCTCTGATAGTTTCTGTTCTGGAGAAGACAGAGCTGTGCTCGGCATGGGGCCTCGCCTCGCCTGGGATCAGTCCCCATGCATTACTCAGCGCTTCTCACATTCTCATTCTCTGAATGCTAGCACTTCCTCCCATTGTTGGGGAGTTTATTAATAACTAATATAACAATGAGGATGCCAGCTATCTGATCTCTCCGTACAGACAAGTGGTTTGATAGGCGCCTGCCAGCTTCAGGGTTGAAAACACATTGCCTTACGCTGGTATAAATCACAAGTGTTTTTTAGTTAGTTGTTTTTTTTTCTTTGTCTTCATCCTTTCTTTTGTGCTCTCCCTTTATCTTCTCCTTGTGTCTGCCTCCAGCCTTTGAGAGTTCTCTGGTACCTGCTGCCTGTCCTCTCCCTTTTAGGTCTAATGGCAGCAGGATTCCAGGGCTCTGCAGGCGGGAACGGTCCTGCGGGCACTGCCCGAGGGCCCGGCCCCTGCCTGGGTGTGTTTACACTGGACTGTGTGCTGGGGAGGGTCGTGACATCTTTTGCTGTGGAATGGATGTTTCTGGACTTGCTTGAGTAGGACAGGCCTGAGTCAAAATTGAGACAATAAAATGTTTGTCCCTTTCCACTCTTGTATTGGGGAAATAAAACCCTCCAAAGTCATCAATACTGATATATTTTTGCTGTCAGGTGTTCCTAGTAAAGGAATATTTGCCTATGAAAGAGCACCAAACAGAATGGCAATTTATAACCGATATGAATGATTTCCCAAAGATGAAATTTTAAACACTGAAAAAGAAGTATCACCATCAGCTCTCATAGGCATGGCTTTGTTCCCACTTAGGCCAGCCCCCTCAGTACTGCCCTGGAAAACCACAGTCCCAGAGCCAGGGAGATAAGCCCCCTCCTTCCACAGTTTAAGAAATGGAAACCGTATGAGTTACTCATAAACACAAGTTTCAAGTAGGTATTTTACTAGACACTGCTGCTAATTTTTATAACCAGCCGTTCCTTTTCTCTCCCCCTCCCCCTCTCCCATGATACTTGTACTCTTCACCTTGTGGCGAGCGCGCCTGGCGCCATGGCACCCGGCCTGTGGGAAAGCTGTCCCGGACACGTGTCGCTACCATGCGAAGGTGCTTGCTTTTCGAAAAGCTTCCATTTCCATACTCTTTTAAGTGAACTGTTTTGTCTTTACAATTTCTGACCCTCGTGAAAAGTTTGCCAAGCATTCATTTTTCATGCTGAAAATCACATTTAATTCTCTGAGACCATCTCCAGGCACCACACGTTTATCCTGAAATCTGCAGTGTGGCATTATTTCACATTGTCTCTTAGGACATATTTTAAGAAGGGAATTCATAATTGAGGATCTGTATTGCAAAGAAATATCTCTCCATCATACAGGAGAGCTCAAACGTTTTCTTCATATTTATTCCTGGGTGTCTGCCAAAACTTTTCCTAACCGCTTTTACGTATCTGCCTTGAATACTTCTTTATTTTATTTTATTTTTCCCTGAAAGCCTGAACAGATTGTCATTTCCTTTGCTTACTTTTAGGATAACAGATTTCTTTCTTCTTTGGGGTGCTGTTTGTTTCAAATTTCCCCTCGTCTCAGAGAGGAAAGCACCCCTCTGTCTCCTGAGATCAGTGGGCTGGTCATCAGTGTTCCATCTGTGTGGACAGATGAGCCACAGTTCCTGAGAACATTCTCTTCGTAGGATGCGCACTCATATCCGGTGCTGAATAGCCAGGGTCCTTTGAAAGATTGGAGCAAATGCTCCCTCACAGCTGAACGAGGATATCCTTCCATCCACATGTTTGCCTGCGGGAGAGGAGCTGCTGTGTGTGCTGGTGTGTGTAGGGAGGACACACACACAGGTAGCAGAACAGATTTTTACCATATCTCCACCAATAACCTCCACAGCATCGGAGAGTTCACGCAGAAGATTCCCAACATCCACTGAAAACGGCTTCCTGACCTGAGCACAATACTCAGCTCTCATGAGCATGTTTTGTAGGAATTACCTTCTTCGAGGTCAGATCTTTTTCTCCTCCCCACCGGCCTGGTTTGGGTGGGCTGTTTCTATAAAATCCTTTGGATTTTAATTGAAACATGATAATAAAGTAGCCATAAAACAAAAACCTTGTATTTTCAGTCCTTTTACTCTTCCTCCTAGGTATCCTGAATGTACAAAGGCAGGAACACTATTTAATGAAAATAACTATGAATATTCAGGTAGCACTTATGTTCTGAGCTCTGTTCTAAGTATCTTTCAAGCATTACCTTATCCAGTTCTCCCAGCTTTTGAAGAAGTCCTGTTTTTACTCCCATATTACAGGAGAGAAAACTGAGACTTAGGTCACATAACGTTACCAAGTCCTACCACTGGTGAGTCGCGGAGCTGGGACATAAGCCCAGACCTGTTAAGTCTAAGCTGCTACACGTAGACTCTGCCTCTGGAGGCCACAACATCAGTGTATGTTTTCCAAACCGTATTTAGATCACTATTTCCTATACACTTGGGTACTGCTCTAAACTTTGACCAATGATAAAGTATGTGTGTATTACTTGTATTTTTCAAAAATACTCCAACTGACCCCTGATTTTCTTTTGCATCCCCCCCTGCCCCCACATTCATTATTCATGGGCTGCCCTTTCAAAGTAAGTTGGCTACTGTTTGGTCAATCTATAAATTTTGAAATCTCACTCTTGTGACTTCAGTAGAGTTTTCCATCCATCTTCCTACTTCTTTAATCCTAAAGACGGCTCAGATTAAACTCTTGGTTTGCATTCAGGCTTACAGATAATTTGCTTTGGTCTGTTGATTAGATGATAAGGTAAATTTTGTAGGCACTGGTTGATGACTAGACGTTCCCTTCCGATTCGAGGCAAACTCTTGCAGTAACCGGGGGAAGGACCAGAGGTGGCAGCATGTGCGTCTTTTCTAAAGGTGGGAATTGTAAAGAAAAGAGGGGCGATGGTGCTGTATATGAGGCTCCTTTTGTACAAACTGCAGAAATGACAGGAGGAGGCAAGAGGGAACTGCCCAAGTAAGTTATTAAGTTATAGATTCTTCACGTCTGGAGGGCTCTTGGAGGTTGGTTGATTGGTCATTTCTAGATGGAGACATAATGGCTCTGAGAGGTTAATAAGCCAAGGCGTCACGCCAGTTAGTAGTAGATAAGGGATGGAAATCCAGGTTTCTTTCCTGTCCTTCACTGTCCCTCTCAAAGATAACAGGCTCGGGGCTCCTCCTTCTGACACCTTTGATCTTCTCTCTGTGGACCTGTTACTGGGCCGTTATTGTTGCTAGGAGCTCTGCCACTTCTCCTCATGGTTGTCATATCTGCCTGGTTGCAGGTAAAAATTTCACAGGCTCAGATCCCACATGCTCTGAAATATAGGAGCCTGGAGAACTTGGAGCCCTTGCCCCAAAACGAGGTTTCTTTTAAACAAACAAAGGCCCTGGGAACTTCTTTCAGATGCAACCTGACCACAGACCTGACTGCGAGCAGTTACAGTAGCGCAGCTGCCCTCGCTGGACGTTTGCAGAGAGGGTGGCCCAGAACCCATGGAATCCCATGGCCCTGCTCCCACCCTCATTCACAGCAGCCCCAAAGGCACGTCGGCAGGGGCGCGAGAAACATAGCTCAAAAATAGTGCCTAGACCAATATTGCTGCTTTTAAAAGTGAGCTTTGTAGCCCAAGTGCAGAGTATCTTTTCTTTGACCAGTACCACCCTGAGCAATGGTGAAGAGGTGGTTTCAGTGACTTCTCTCTCTCTAATTCTGCCAGGTGTGCGTGTATTGTCTGTACGTATATATATGCGCTCGCTTGTGTTAAATCTTGCTCAAGGTTGAAGGATTACCTATCTATTCCAGGCATAACGGTGTCATATGTGCATTATATCACTTAGTCGTTAAAACACATTAAGGAGGGCAGGTCAGTTGCCCATGGTCGACATCTAGAAAGTGGTTTAGAGTTTAGAACCCAGAGCTGTTCAACCCTCTCTCAGGTGTGCAGTTACCGATAAAACGGTAATGTGCATGGCCAGGCCAGGCTGGCTCAGTTTGCAGAGATTTAGCTTGGTGCCCAGCACCACATTCCTTAGGAAACAATTTCCAGATTAAAGGTACAAAAATGCTAGACTAAGTGGTGCCAGACATGAAGAGGGCCTCTTGAGCCATCCAGTCTGTCTTTCATGGGCTGAGTATTTAGGCTAATTATTAGAAATAACAAAAAAAAAAATTAAGTAGATCTAATGAATCCTGTAACTCAAGACCAAAATGTAAATAATCCCACAACTAGCGATAAAATGATCTAAAAACGTTGTGCTTTACCTCCCAGGGTTTAATGTTGTGCGATTTTTGTCATCCTTGAACATAGTTAATTCTTAGATTTAACTTTGTACAGTATCATTTGCTAATGAGAGGTTAGGCAGGGTGAGGGAGAACAATGACGTTTTCACATGAGCTAGATATCCTTTCATTTGTCTTGGACCCAAGTTCCCCCAGGCCTGTTCTTTCAGTCCAAAAGTGATTAGACATTTATTTATTTTACAGAGTGATTGTACTGGTAAGTCTGGTACCCATCTGACACCATACATGGTTACAGTATTACTGACTGTATTTCCTATGCTGCAGCTATTTACAGTCCCACCAGCAGTGCATGAGAATTCCCTTTTCTTCACATCCTTGCCACAATTGTTGTTCATTGATTTATAGATGACAGCTCTTCTGACAGGGATGAGGTGATATTTCATTGTGGTTTTAATTGGCATCTCTCTGAAGATTAGTGACATTGAGCATCTTTTTATATGTCTATGAGCCCACTTTATGTCCTCCATAGAGGACAAGAATAGACAAGAGAAGTGTCTAATCATGTCCTCTGCCCATTTTTTAATTGGATTGTTTGTTTGGTGTTACAAGTTCTATAAATTTTGGATATTGATCCCTATTGGAGAATATCTTTCCCAATTAAGTAGGCTGTCTTTTTGTTTTACTGATGATTGCCCTGGCTATGAAAAAAAATTTTAGTATGATGTAGTCCCATTTTTTTTTCTTTTGTTTCCCTTGATCAGAAAAAATATATATTACTAGGAGAGATGTCACATATTTTACTGCCTATGTTTTCTTCTAGGAGTTTTATGGGTTTGAGTCTTACATTTAACTCTTTAATCCACTTTGAGTTTATTCTTGTATATGGTGTAAGAAAGTGGCATATTTTTATTTTTTGCATGTATCTGTCCAGTTTTCTTGACACTATTTATTGAAGACATTGTCTTTACCCCACTGTATATTCTTTGCTCCTTTGCTATTGACTAACTGACCATGTAGCTGTGGATTTATTTCTGGGCTCACATGCTGTTCCATTGATTTATATGTCTGTTTTTATGCCAATACCATGTCGTTTTGTTTACTATACCCTTGTATTACAGTTTGATATCATCAAGCGATGTGATACCTCCAACTTTGTTGTTCTCTCAAGATTGCGTGTAATATTCAGGGTGTTTTGTTTTGTTTTGTTTTTTGTGGTTCCATATAAATTTTTGGATTATTCTAGTTCTTTGATAAATCCACTGAGATTTTGATAGGAATTTTATTGAATTTATAGATTGCTTTGCATAGTATGGTCATTCAAACAATGTTAATTCTTCCTCTCCATGATCACAATGTATGCTTCCATTTATTTACATCTTCTTTATTTTTTCTTCATTGTCACATAATCTTCCGAGTACAGGTCTTTTACCCTTTTGGTTAAATTCATTCCTATGTATTTTTTGATGCAATTGTAATTGGGATTCTTTTAAGTTTCTTTTTCTGATAGTTCATTCTTAGTATACAATAATGCATCCAATTTGTGAATATTATTTTGTATACTGCTACTTTATTGAATTCACTTATCAATTCAAGTAATTTTTTGGTGAAATTTTTAGGATCTTCTATATACAGTATCATGTCATCTGCAAATAATGACAGTTTTACTTCTTCCTTTTCAATTTGAATATTCTTGAATATTCTTCTTGTCTAGTTGTTGTGGCTATGACTTCTAATACTGTGTTGAAAAGAATATCGAAAATGCACTTCCCGTGTCTTCTTCCTCATGTTAAAGGAAATGCTTTTAATATTTTCACATTGAGTATGATGTCAGCTGTAGGTTTGTCATATATGGCCTTTATATTTTGAGGGAAGATTGCTACTTTTCTGAGAATTTTCTCATAGATGGGTGCTATATTGTGTCAGTGTTTTTTCTTCTGCATCTATTGATACGATCTTGTGATTTTTATCCTTCAGTTTGCTTATGTGGTATATCACATTCATTGATTTTTGAATATTGTACCAACCTTGCATCCCAGGAACAAATTCCACTTGATCATTATGTATGATCTTTTAATGTATTGCTGAATTTGATTTGCTAACATTTAGTTGAGGATTTTTGCATCTATGTTCGTTAGGGATTTGGCTTATAATTTTCTTTTTTTGTAGTGTTTTTATCTGGTTTTGGAATAAGGATAATAGTGGCCTTGTAAAATGAGCTTCGGAATCTTCATTCCTCTTGAATTTTTTGAAATAGTTTGAGAAGATAGGTATTAGTCCTTTGAATATTTGGTAAAATTTACCTCTGAAGCCACCATGTTTGTTGGACTTTCTAGGACTTTTGTTTGTTGGGATTTTTTTTTATTATAGCTTCAGTTTCGCTAATTGTAATCGATCTCTTCAGACTTTGTTTTCTTTCTTGATTCCATTTGGAAGATTATATGTTTCTAGAAATTTACCCATATCTCCCAGATTGTCCAATTCTTTGGCATGTAGTTCTTCATAATATTTTCTTATAATCCTTAATATTTCTGTGGTGTGAGTTGTTAACTTCTCTTTCATTTCTGATTTTATTTATTTGGGTCCTATCCCTTTTTTTCTTGATGAGTCTGTTAAAGGTTTGTCAATCTTGTTTATCTTTTCAAAGAAACAGCTCTTGGTTCCATTGATCTTTTTTATTGTTTTTTCTTAACTCTCTTTCATTTATTTCTACTCTGGTCTTTATTATTTTCTTCCTTCTGCTCCCTTTGGGCTTTATTTGTTGTTCTTTTTCTAGTTCCTTTAGGTGTAAGGTTGAATTGTTTATCTGAGGTTTTTCATGTGTTTTGAGGTAGGCCTCTAATGCTGCGAATTTCCCTGTCAGGACTGCTTTCCTTGTGTACCGTGAATTTGGGGTTGTTGTGTTTTCATTTTTATTTATCTGAAGCTATCTTTTGATTTCTTTCTTGGTCTAATTATTAACCCACTCATTGTTTAGTAACATGTTATTTAGCCTCCATCTGTTTGTGTGTTTTTCAGGGTTTGTTTGTTTGTTTATTTCTTTGTTTTTTGGTAATTGATTTTTAGTTTTCTACCATTCTGGTTGGGGAAGCTGTTTGATGTAATTTTAATCTTTTTAAATTTTTAGGGTTTTGCGTGTGTGTGTGTATGTGTCCTAATGTGGTCTATCTTAGAAAATGTTCCATGTGCACTTTAAAGGAATTTGTATTTTGATGCTTTGGGATGGAATTCTCTGAATGTATCAGTGAATCATCTGGTCAAGTTTGCCATTTAAGACCGGTTTCCTTTTTTTTTTTTCTTTTTCTGTTTTGAAGATTTATCCATTGATGTTATTGGAGTGTTAACATCCCATACTATGACTGTTATTGTTGATCTATCCCTTTATAGCTATCAGTATTTGCTTTATATATTTAGGTGCTCCTATGTTGCATACATAAATGTTCACAAGGTGTATGTACTCTTGTTGGTTTGATCTCTTTAGTATTATGCGATGACCTTCTTTGTCTCTTATTCTAGCATTTGTTTTAAAGTCTGATGTAAGTATTAGTACCCCATCATTTTGTTTCTGTTTGCATGAAGTATCTTTCCATCCCTTTGCTTTTAGGCTGTGTATATCTTTCATTCTGAAGTAGGCCTCTTGTAGACAGCATATATATAGATAGGTCTTGTTTTCTATCCATCCAGCTACCCCATGTCTTTTTACTGGAACATTTAAGCCATTTACATTTAAAGTGATTATTGATAGGAATGTATTTATTGCTATTATATTCTTTATAATTATGGTACTCTTTTTTTCCTTTCTTAAAGAAGCACTCTTGACATTTTTTGTAATTCTGGTTCGGTGGTAATAAACTCCTTTAGGGTTTGATTGTTTGTTTGTTTGGTCTGGGAAGCTCATTATTTCTCCTTCAATTTTAAATGATACCCTTGCTGGGTAAAGTGATTCTGGTTGCTTGTCCTTTCTTTTCATCACTTTGAATATTTCTAGCTAATCCCTTCTGGCCTGAAATGTTTCTGTTGAGAAAGCAGCTGTCTTGTGGGAGCTCCCTTGTAGGTAACTGTCTTTCTTTTGCTGCTTTTAAGGTTCTTTCTTTGTCTTTAAATTTTGCCATTTTAATAATGTGTCTTGTTGTGGGGCCCTTTGGGTAAATCTTCTTTAGGACTGTGTTTTTCTTGGCCTTGTGTGTCTGTTTTCTTCACCAGATTAGAGAAGTTTTCAATCATTTTTTCTTCCAATAGGTTCTCAATTCCTTGCCCTCTACCCTCTCCTTCTGGTACCCTTTTAATGCAGATACTGTGTTTGACATTTTCCCAGTGGTCCCCTAAACTGTTTTCACTTTTTATATCTATTTTTTTCTTTTTCCTGCTCTAATTGAGTGTTTTCTGATACTTTGTCTTCCAAATCACTGATTTGATCCTCTCCATCAGACTAGAAGTCTGATGTTAATTCCTTGTAGTGTATTTTTCTCTTCTGACTGGTTCTTTTATATGGTTCATATGTCCTTTTCTATGTTTATTATCTTTTTTTATAAGTTCTCACTGAGTATATCCATTCTTCCCCTATATTTCTTGAGCATCCTTATAACCATTGTTTTGAACTCTATCTGGTATATTGCTTTCCTCCGTTTTAGTTCTTTTTCTGGGGATTTCTCTTGTTCCTTCATTTGGGGCATATTGCTTTGTCTTTTCTCCTTGGATGCCTTTCTGTCCTTGTATGACTCCAGCCTACTCTGATCCACCTTCCTTCTGCTGGAGACCAGGCTAAGTGGCCAACAAATGAAACTTTTTGCACTGGCCCTTTAAGAGGGCACCTGGGTTTCAAGCAGACTCCTGTGTCTCCATGGAGGACAGAATCTCTACAGATTTTTTTTCAGCCAGATGTTATATGGGCTCCTCTTCCTGGCTCTGGTGCTCTGGTCTTGGGAGCCAGGCATGGGGTTGAAACCCCATGCTTTCCAGGAGGGACCTTTGCAGTTGAGTTATCCCTTTGGATTCTCAACTGCCACACTGGGGTCCAGCCTTTTTTCCGTCTTTGTCCTTCCTACCAGTCTCGATGTGGCTTCTTCTGTAAAGCTTTGGTTATATGACTTCTGTTTAGCTAGTCTTCAGTTGGTTATTTGGGTTGACTGTTCTATAATTTAGTTGTAATTCTAGTTTGGACCTGCGAGGTGGTGAGTGTAATTTCACCTACCCCACTGCCATCTTTTTAATCACTTGATATGATTTCAGTCTTAAATTTGATGAGACTAAATTTATTGAGATAGATACTAACATGGGGTCTATCCTGGAAAATGTTCTCTGTACTTTTGAAAAAAAAAGTGTGTTCTGCTGCTTTGGGCTAAAAATATCAAATTGTCCAGTGAGTTATTTAAGGACATTGTTTCCTTCAGATTTTATGTGTGGATGATCTAATAAATTTATTTCAAAGAGGTGTTATAGTCCTGTGAGGAAAAAATGGTTTCTGCCACACAACTCAGCCTCTCCTAGAGTCTGAACATATTATGACTGTCTTACTGTCAGTCTATCCCTTTGTGTTTGTCGGTATTTGCTTTATATATTGCAGTGCTCCTAAGCTGGATGCATAGATGTTTAAAAGGGCTATATCTTCTTACTGGATTGATCCCTTTGTCATTATTTAGTGCCCTTCTTTGTCTCTTGTTTTACAGTCTATTTTGTGTGATATAAATATTGCTACCCCAGCTTTTTTTTCCATTTTTATTTGCATGAAATATCTTTTTCTGTCCCTTTACTTTTAGTCTCTGTGTATCTTTCAATATGGAGTGGGTCTCTTGTAGGCAGCATATGTATAAATCTTATCTTTTTATCCATTAAGCCACCCTATGTCTCTTCACTGAAGCACTTAATCCATAATACATTTAAAGTAATTGTTGACAGGTATGTAGTTGTTGCCATTTTATTGTTTTTTGATTGTTTTTGTAGTTTTTCTCTGTTCCTTTCTTATTCTCTTGCTCTCTTCTCTTGTATGTTGATGACTTTCTATAGTGTTGTGTTTGAATTCTTTTTTCTTTATTTCTTGTATATCTCTTGTAGATTTTTGGTTTGTGGTTATCTTGTGCTTCATCTATACCAAGTTTTGTTTATAGCAGTCTGTTGTAAGTTGATGGTCACTTAAGTTTGAATGCATTCTAAATTCTCTATGAGTTTTACTCACTTCCTCCACTTTTGTTTCCATCATTATATTTTTCTTTTATGCATGTGTTTGTGAGTATCCCTTAATTTATTATTGTAATTACACATGATTTTCCTACTGCTCCCTTCTAACCTTTGTACCAGCTTTATAATTGACTGGTTCACTGGATTTACTGTTTGCCTTTGTCAATGAGAAGTTTTTAATGTATATTCCTATTCATATTTTTGACTTTTCTACTTAAAGAAATACCTTTAATATTTCATGTAATACTTGTTTAGTGGTGATGAACTCCTTTAGCTCTTTCTTGTCTGGGAAATTCATTATCTCTCCTTTGACTCTCTGTGATAACCTTGTTAGGTAGAGTAATCTTGGTTGTAAGTCTTAATTTTCATCACTTTGATTATTTTGTGCCAGTCCTTTCTGGCCTGCAAAGCTTCTATTGAGAAATCAGCTGACAGTCTTATGAAAGCTCCCTTGTATTAACTATACTGCTTTTTCTTTTTCTACTGTTAAGATTCTCTCTTTGTCTGAAACCTTCAGCATTTTAATTATAATGAATGTTGTTGTAGGCCTTTTTGGGTTCATCTTGTTTGGGGTCTCTGTGCTTCTTGGATTTGCACTATATCCTTTAGCATGTTAGGGAAATTTTAAGTCCTTATTTCTTCAAACAGGTTTTCCATCCTTCATTCTCTCTCTTCTCCTTCTGGTATCCCTATGATGAAAATGTTGGTATGTTTGAGGATGTCCCAGAATTTCCTGTCCTCAACTTTTTGCATATTTTTTTTTATTTTTGCTGTTCTGATTAGGTGTTTTATGCTACTTTGTCTTCCAAATTGCTGCTCTCATATGATTCTTCATCTAATCTGGTGTTGATTCTAATGTATTCTTGATTTCAATTATTGTATTCTTTACTTAGACTAGTTCTTTTTTATGTTTCCGTATCTCTTTGTCGATGTTTTCACTAAACTCATCTATTCTCCCTTTAAGTTCATTGAGCATTCTTATAACCAGTGTTGTGAACTCTGTATCTGGTAGATTGTTTATCTCCATTTTGTTTAGTTTTTTGTTTTGTTTTGTTTTGTTTTTTAGAGTGTTTCCCATTCTTTCGTTGGGACACATTTCTTCGTCTCCTCATTTAGCTTGACTGCCTGAGTTTGCTTCAGTGTGTTAGGTAGATCTGCTACCTCTCCCCAGGCTGGCAGAGTGGCTGTATGTAGCCTGTTTCCTGTGAGGCCCAGCAGTGCAGTCTTCCCTGTTTACCAGAGCCAGGTGCTCCAGGAGCGCCCTTTGTGTGGGTGTGTGAGCCCTCCGTTGTAGTTGAACTTTGATTCCTACTTGCATCAGTTGGTGGTATTGACCCTCAGGTTGACTGTATGAGGGGGCTGCCTGTGACTTCAGTGGACAAGCTGTTGTTCAGGAGCCAACTCCACAGAGTGGGAGTTGCTTTAGCTGGACTCAAGTGCCAGCAGAATCTGTCCTTCAGGTGTGTTGTTTGTGGAGCTGGTTGAGTGGTGCTCTGCAGTGGCCACCAGATATATTGGCTCTGGAGTCTCTTTGGAGGGGTTCTGGGGCAGGCCAAAGCTGGCCACTATTTGTGCCTGGTTTAGGGCCACCTGCTGGGAGCTACAAGGTTATTTCTGGTTGGTTCCTTCTTGTGGTGGGTTTGGAGGCACTTGGGAGAGGTGATGCTATGAACCTACGCCAGCTCACGCTGCTCACACTGTTGTCTGGATGGGGACCCTTTGGGAAGCACACAGTGTGAGCTGAGGCCAGCTACCACTTGTGCCAGGTTTATGGCCACTTAGTAAAAGCTACATTCCAGTCCAACCCTGGCCGTAGCTTATGGCAGACTTGGGGCTGCTTAGAAAGAGGTACAGGGCATGCTGGGGCCAGCCACTGTGTGTTTGGTTGTGGACCTTTAAGAGAGTTTAGGAAAGTCTGCAGTGCGACCCAGCGTAGGCTGTGCCTGTGGAAAACTGCTGAAAGTGGCCAGGGGCGGGTGTGTGAATTGGGTGGGGTCTCGGGGAATCACCAGGGTGGGGCAAACAGTGTTAGCCAGGTTCCTGGAGACCTCAGATATGGCGCCCCCCACCCACAGCGATTGGCCGGGTTGGGAGAGTTCTCAACAAGGGGGCAGTGGTGCCTGCCAGCACTTCTGTCCCCAAAGAGCTCAGCCCCGCCCCCTGCCCTGCCAGCCCTCTCCCTGATGCTAGTCAATTTAATTCCTCCCTGTATGTCAGGGTGCTTTTCAAGCCGCTGCCTCTGCACCAGAGCCCAGAGTTGAGTGAGTTTGTGAGCAAGGGAACCTGTGCTCGGGCCCTGTAGGAGGACACCCGAGTCCACAGCTGCCCTCCGCGTCACCTGGATGCAATCCTCGCTGGTTTTCCCAGCTGCATGTTGTGGGGACTCCTCTTCCCAGCATGGGGGCCTGGGGCTGCGACCCCTCACAGCAGGGATGTCTGCATCACAGATGTCCATCTCGGTTCTTAATCACCACACATGGGTGGGACCTGCCTGTTCCGTGTCTCCGTGACTTTAACCAGTCTCTTTGTGGTTTCTTTTGTATACTTTCAGTTACAAGAATTCCGTTCAGCTAGTCTTCAGGGGGTTCTTAATGGTGGTTGTTCTGACATTTAGTTCTAGTTTTGATATGTTTGTGGGAGGAGGCGAACACAGCATTTACCTACCCGCTCTTGGCCCAAAGTCCTCTGAGCTGCCTTCTATACCATTGGAAGAAATTGACCAAATGACAGGGAATTCCAGTTGGATTATTCTCATATCTGTCATGCATTCACTGAATTGTTTAAAAATGTTTTATATGGAAATACAATTGCTATCCCCTCCCCTCAAAAATCCTGCTCCGATGTGTATTAGTACTGCAATGATTCTGTTAATTCCCGGAGTACTGGCATCTTCATCATGCCAAGCTTCTAATCCACGACCGTGCTATATCTCTGTCATTTTAGGTCTTTAGTTCTTTTCCACAAAGTATTACAATTTTCGTTGTAGATACCTTGCATATCCTTCGTTTTAGTTCTCCTTAGGTATTTGATGATGTTTGATTCACGGGAGGCCCTTGAATGCACACCCAGCGTCACCTGTCCTTCTAACACTCTTGCTACCCTGGGCCTGAGAAGCGAAGCACTAAGCAGCCGTCCCTCTCCCAGGGAGTCAGCGCACCTTGCCTAACTTACTGAGGTAGAAAAGGGGTAGTGGCTTTACTGCAGGAAACCTATTTCAGAATCCAGACACCACAGCCAAGATAATTATGCTTTCTTCTGACCTAAATCTCTGCAGTTGGCATTTCGACTTGTTTCCCTTTAGTGTGGTTCACAGTGTGCCTTTACAAAGGTTTTGTATCTAACTGTCTGTGATTTGAATCCTCTACCACATTGTTCCGCCACATTGTAAAACTATGTGTAACTTTTGTTAAGAGGGAATTTGCTCATGATACAGTGTTAAGAAATACAATAAAAATCTAACTTTATTTTTTAAATGTATAGCTTTGGTAAAAAGGTTAAAAGAAAATGTATGACTGTGGCTACCTCTGGCTGCCTAGCTTCTGGACTATTTTGATTCATACCTGCATTTTCAGAATGTTCATGTTAAACACGCATTTTCTTTGTATTAAGTGAAAAAAACAAAAAAGCATTTTGAAGTAGAAAAAGAGAAAATTAAAATTACATATTAAAATTACTGGCTTGAACTTCATTTTCCCCTTCATTGTACAAAGTCTATTAAAATTAAAAGTCTGTTGAAATCAAAACAGGTATGTGGCCTATCTTAAGATAACCAAGAAAGAGAAACTGCTTTTTCAGGCATTTAAATTTTCCTGCCAGTGCTTCTGACCAGCTATAAATTCCACTAAGTGCTGAGAATTCTCTCCTAATACTTGGAACCCTGAAACACCTGTTTTATTTCACACTTCCTTGATTCCTGGGATAAATCCCAGATCCACAGTGTGGGCTCCAGTTAAATTCCGTAGTGGTCCAGATGTGTGTCCCTCCCCCTCCCCCCATGAGCTGGCCTAGTAACCTCACTGTTTATTGACAGGTTCTCAGGAATCAGATAGCTCCCAGTCTGCCAAGAAAGACATGCTGGCGGCCTTGAAGTCCCGGCAGGAAGCTCTGGAGGAAACGCTACGCCAGCGGCTGGAGGAGCTCAAGAAACTCTGCCTCCGAGAAGCTGTAAGCAGTTACTGTTCTGTGCTGGGGAAATCTGGGCTGTCTTCACATAGTTATAAAAGGGGATGGATCCTAAAGAGATGATAAGAGGAATGCAAGACCTTTCCTGACACACAGATGTGCCCCATCAGAAACAGAAGTCGTTGACATTAATGGGACACTAGGACACCAGTGAAAGCAGGTCCTGGCCAAGTCCCCAGTGGGACCTCATGAGAGGCCAGACGACAAGAAGTCAGTCCAGTAACGTTGGCCACTGTAAATAACAATGTCTGCGTGCTGCCCCTTAGTTTATAAAGCATTTCTTCATATGATGCTACCTCCTTGAGCAGAGTGGTTTGCCACCATCTTCCAAGGCTGTGTGCCTGGGTGGACCATTGTGGTGGCTTTTGTTTCTCTTGAGGCTGTTTCAGATCTGTTTTTGGAAGTCATGCTGAGAAGCATCACTGGGAATCAACAAGAAAACCAGGATTTCACTTGGTTTTCATATATATAAATATATATATATGTGTATATATATACATATACGTATATATATGTATATGTATATATATGGGGGTTTAAAAACACCCTTTAAAACTCATCATCTGATGATTACACTCTTTTTTAAAAAATGAAATCTAAGAGATATTTTTAAGCTGTATGCAAAGTAACACTTCCTCAAGCTCAAGTCTGCGCTCTTCTCACGTTTTGTTGGGACTCAGAGGCTGTGACAGGCCACTGCGCTATTTATTTCAATGTCCGTTTCCACTTTCTCCCATTTATTCTGCAGTTCTGTTAGCACGTTTGAAGAATTGAATTGCTAATGCAGCACACATTACTGTGCATGTGTCTGTGCGTGGCCGTGCGTGTGCCTGTGCTTACACCTGCACAGAGTAGAGTGGGAACCCTCCAGAGAGACATTGCAGTTCATATCATGTTCCACGGAGCTGTACTGGAGAACAGCTGAGAAGCAGAAGTTTAAAGAGTTTCCCAAACTGTACTCCCCTCCCCCCAGTAATAGTGCCTCACCCCGGGCCTAATGAACAAGGAGCCTCAGAGTGAGATCACATTACATTTCCACTTGGCTTAATTATGCTCTGGACTGATTTAAACCAGAGCCAGCTCAAAGCAGACCCAAGTTAACGCAAACCCATTACAAATCTTGAGGAAGCAAGTGCCCTGAGGGAGCGAGGGCGGGCGCCCTGAGCAGCTTTTCCTAGACCTGGGAGCACCCGTCAGGGCCCTGGGAACAGGTGTGGCTCCCTCTGGTGCTGACCAGCATGGCTGCCTCTGGTTAGCAGCAGCCACAGGCATTTGTATAACAAATATACTGGAAGGATTAAAAAAATATGGCTTTGGGTGTCTGCATTTAATAATTTGTAAAGGCTGGTTTTATTTTTAAGAGAGGCAATGTCCCTAAACCGAGCAGGGAGTCAGCATCAGAAAATCGGAGAAACATGTCAGGGCAAGGTTAGCATGCATTAAGGAAGCTCTCCCTGTCTCTTTTAAAATAGAAAACAAAATAAGGGAAACAAAACTCCCGTTTCTTATAATGTTGACAGCAGAAAACAGAATTTGAGCGGGAAAAATAACTGCATTGGCCACAAGCAGCTAGATGGTTTCTGTGGTGTCTCCCACTGCGGTCTCCTGGCCAACCTGTAGTCAGGGACAGGTGAACCTTCTGGCTAACTCGGTTCTTACCCCTCAGCTCAGAATATCGAGCAGCACTGTTTGTCCCTGGCGAAGCTCGCAGGGCAGCCAGAATGAGGTGGAGTGGGAGCATTTGGCAGAAATATCTATATAAGAATATAAAAGGAACCAGGCCAAGCGCCCACAACAGTGTGAAATTTCTCCTCCCCCCTGAGGCTCTTTTTACATATGAAATCAGATTCAATGTGGAGAATCAAGGCCTAACGCAAACACCTTCAAGCAGATGGTGGAAAATCAGTAGCCTCATTTTTAAAAAAATATATTTGGTTTTAAAACCACAGATATTTTAGACTTATAAATCAATAGCCATGTTAACTTTCTCCTACTCTTTAGAAGTTTCAGGGTAAAAAAAGAAAATTCTAACAGTATAAAATCCTCAGTGTGTATGTTATTTATTGACTGACTTGTAGAGAAAAAGATGAAAATGTCGCAGAATAAACATATAACGACTTCAGCGACATTTGAATCACATTATAAAAAGAAAGAAATGGAGGAAGATGGCAGAGCATTCCATATTCAGACAGTTGACCATTGTTCTCCAAAGTGCTTGCAGTGAGGGACAGAAAATCCAAGGGCTCCCTCCCAGGCGGCCGAACACAGAGGGAAAGGGCCCAGGAGAGCGAGGCGTGGGCGTTCTCGCGCACGCCAGATGTACTCACACACTCAGCCATGACCCCAGTGTGTGCATGTGCGTGCCTGCACGCATACCCCATGCACACCCGTACACCCAGTGCGAGCACACACACAGCGTGGTAAAGAGCAGAGGCCAGCTCACTCCCCCTCTTAGAAGGTGGGTCAGCCCCTGGCCTCTGATGGTTCGGGCTTCCCGTTTGACTTGTGCTCGCACTGGGCCACACGACGCAACGGTGTTCCGTGTGGATGATGAACTGTGAGCTCCTCTTGAGTCTGTGCAGCACAGGTATTGATTTGAGACTAGAAGGCAGGGCTGGGCTTTGCTTGGACCTGCCACCTCTGCGCTTGGTGACACACAGTGGCTCTCCCAGGTTTTTCTGGTCCCTGGAAGTGACTCCTTGCAGCTGATGCCTTGTATTCACCACATGGATTAACTGCTGACTCAGATTTGATCTTTATTCAGCCCAGATATAGCCCCTAGTGTGGAGCCCAGTATTAATCACTACTCATTCCATGTGTTTGTAGGATCATTGTTATTGTGGCGTGTCAACAAAGTTCACTGTCACTGTACTAACAACAGTTAGATTTTCAGAGCCCAGAATGTATACACACAGGTTTGTTTTAATAGATTTGCCAATATTATGTGTTGATTTTCAGTTTGTGCTGAAACTCTTACTTGTATACATTTAATGTCCTTTAAGCTCAGCCTGTTTCCTGAGCATCTGGCTTGAGTGAAATGATTATCACGTTCGGTTTCAAATTTGTCATAGGCATTTTTTCTGGGATTTGCCATATAGATACCACTTTTCCTAAGAAAGCTAATTTGAGAAGCATTTTGACCTGAGACATTTGTGAGGGAGTGTTTGATGCGGTAGAAAGAGCACAGGAGCTAGAAAGACCAGAGATTCCATGTTGGCTCTGCTCCTTACCAGCTGTGCGGCCCTGCCAGGCACGCAGTGGGCCTGTAGGAGACACTTGGCAAACTAACAAATGGATGCAATGCAAGTTTTACAAGGAAAGCCAAAGCGATTTTGTTTACCTGCAGACACTTACTGCAGGAAAAACTTTTCAAAATGCATCTGTTCTGTAAAAAAGAGGACTGCTCAAATCCATTTTTAGAGAAACAAAAATCACATTTCAGAAACTCTTTTTAGGAATTTGCTTAAGGGGTACTATTTTGAATCTATGCATTGAAGTATATGCATGTTTGTCTTAGGCCAAGCACATGCCCCCTCTGATCCCCGTCACCTCCTCTTGATATTGCACATCTGCAGGAGCTGACAGGCAAACTGCCTGATGAATATCCCCTAGATCCAGGGGAGGAGCCACCCATTGTTCGAAGAAGAATCGGGACAGCCTTCAAGCTGGATGAACAGAAAATCCTACCCAAGGGAGAGGTGGGTCCTTCTTTCTGGTGTTAGATTCTATCACATTGTCCTCCTTTTCCTATTTGCTAGGGCTTCCAGGTTTTCTCCAAGTTTCTGCAGTCTACACAGTGCCAAACACCCTTTCCCCTTTCCTCCTCAGTAGCTTTCCTTTTGCCTCTTGTTACCTTAGCAGATCGGTCAGTATATGTCTCCCTAGGTAGGATCACCTTGCTTGAGCATTGATTTCAGTGCCAGTTATTTGTCTGACACAATAGGCCTGCAGCAAGCTGTTAAGTTAATCTAGGGAGAACATTTTAATAACACCCATGTCATGTCTGTTTAATGGCATGCCAGCCCTTTGTTCCTGAGAGTCAGCCAGCTGTGGGTTAGTGCGAAGGTGAATTCCCAGGAACGCCGGTCCCCTGGAGCCAATGGGAGGGGTGGACCAGTGTCCTGAGATCTGCACTAGGAGGTCCTGGGGGGCTGGTGGCCGCACCAGAATGCTTCCCCCAAGTCTAAAGCTCAACCAGGCAGCTCCCTGTTCCATCAAGTGAAGTTCAGAGCCCTTATTTCTTTGGGCCATCACTAGGATTAAATGAGCTAGTACCTGGAGGAAATTTAACTTGGGTCTTCACACGATGTGAGTGGCTCAAAGTGCAAAGGGGGTGTTACAGGACAGGTGCAGTGCTGTGGGAAGGGGCCCGATTATATCGGGGTCACAACCGGGGTGAGGGAGGGTGGGGTTTAGAAGACCATCTGGTCAAGTATTTCTCAAATCTGCTGTCACCAGAATTGCCTGAGGAACTCCCTCTCCCCTGTGCCGGGCAGATACCGGGCACTCACTCAACTTTCCTGAGGAGACCCCACCCTAGTGAGTGTTCTTCCACCCCGACCCCATTGTCCTCCCCACAGTTCCCTCCCACCGCACCTTCTCACCAGCTGCTCCTTCACACTTGTCTGCAAAGATGCCTTTAGTTCCCCGTGCATTCCATGTGCATCCCCGTCTTCCTCACCTTTCCCTGCATGTGCCGTTCAGAAATCGCTCCAAGGAAGGACGGCAGAATTAGCTGGCCTGCTGCAGTTGCTCTGGGAGGGAAGAGCTCCCTGTTTCTCCTGGAAACACACTTGGCGACCCGTTCACACAGCAGGCAGCCGTCTGTGCAGACAGGGCTGCCAGCATTTGCTTGACTCAGTTGAAGTAGCGAGACTTTGTCCTCGGCATCCACAAAACTTTGGGGCAGGGGTTTGAACCAGGGCGAGCACAGCTGCCAGGCTCGGCCTGTCCCTGCTGCCTTGTTCCGGGTCCCAAACAGGAGTTTTCTGATGCTCCTCTCCCTCCCGGGGAACGAATGCAGCTGGTTTGGGAAGGATCTGAGCGTTCCTTCTTGCCTAGGTAGTTCTGTTTAACCTTCACCTCTATTTCTCACTGCTGGTCTGTGCTCCCTTCAGGCTTGAATCGCTCAAAATGAAATCAAACTAACAGTTTTGTGCTGGATGGAGGCCTCAGCCTGGTGTGTGGCGCCCAGAGGGCAGAATGTTTTATTCTGCCAGTGACTAGGAAGATCGGTTGATTCTAGCAAACCTGGCGTTGTGCTCCTAGGTTGCTAGATGAGTTCCTGTTGGACTTTGGCATGCCTGTGGGTCACCTAGGACAGGTGTGGTCTCCCAGGTGTGGTCTCCCAGGCTTGTGGGTCAGATTTGAAGAAGCCACTGATGAGTCGCAGAGAGGCCAGCAACAAACCCACTGTCCCAAGTGTTGTCCTCTGGGTCCACAGGTCATTTTCTAACATAGTCTCATTTCTCTTGGGATCAAAGCTCTGAGGGAAAATCCATTGAACTCCTCCTTCTGGCCAGAGTAAGAAGTAGAGGTAGAAGGGAGGTACACAGGAGAGGAAGGAGAGTGTCCTAAGTCCTAGGTGGCAGGTCACGCCACCACCTGCCGTCCGCACCTCCCAGCCCGGGCAGAGCCGTTATGAGTAGCCAGCATGAGAGGGACACTGGAGCTCGCAGAAAGGGCTGCCAAGGAGATATGGGTGAGTGGCGTAACCCAACATGCAGGTCTCAAAGTACTAGAGAAAGGAGGGTGGTGGCGTGGGGCCCATCAGAGCTCCCTGGCAGCAGACCCACAGGAGAGCAGGGCAGAAAGCTGCTCTGAAAATAGTGCGGCATCCTTTGCCTAGAATGGAGAGGAAATACCAGCCGTATGGGTCTGAATTCCCATGAAGGCCTGCTCTTTGTGAACCTTGCTGGAGACCATGGAAATGAAGTCAGCGATTCCAAGACCCTCAGAACAGGCGACTCTCTGCTTCTCAGTGCTGGTGCCTGTGTGCAGACCTTCCTGGTCCTCGAGAGCCTCAAAAGTGCCTGTGCCCAGGGCACTGGCTGCCAGAGACAAAAGGAACAGGGCCACCGCGGGTTCAGGCAGGGTAGGGGTTAGGCACCAGGCCTGCTGGGTTCCTAGTACCCATGTCCCCCAAGAGTAAGGGAGACTGGCTCGCCTTGGGACAGGGGTCCCCCAGCCCTGCATGCCCTAAGTGTAAGCCCTGGCTCTCCCTCCCACAGGAAGCTGAGCTGGAACGCCTGGAACGAGAGTTTGCCATTCAATCCCAGATTACGGAGGCTGCCCGCCGCCTTGCCAGTGACCCCAACGTCAGCAAAAAACTGAAGAAACAAAGGAAAACCTCCTATCTGAATGCACTGAAGAAGCTGCAGGAAATTGAGAATGCAATCAACGAGAACCGCATCAAGTCTGGGAAGAAACCCACCCAGAGGGCCTCGCTCATCATCGACGGTCAGTGCTGCCCCCGCTGCCCCTGGGGACAGGCACCAGTGCTGTGAGTGGGCCAGAGCCCAGCTCCCAGGGTGACCTCAGCAAGCTACTTAATGACCCTGGGCCTTCATTTTTCTAGCCATAAAATGAAGCCAGTAAACCCTGAGGCCAGATGAGAGCAGTAAAGTGCACTCGAGTTCATAGATGAAAGAGTTATGCCAGTCAGAGCACCGTTGTCACTATTTATTGCCTCCCTGGGAGAGCCTGCAGCCAGAGCTAAACGCTCCTCCCAGCCTTCCCGTGAGCTAAACCTGGGTAACTGGGCCCGGTCAGCGAGTCTGAGCAGCCCAGGCTCTGACGTTTTCAGGGACCCGATCCGCCTTCACCAGCCTAGGAGGACATGTGCAGAGCCTGGCTGCGCTGCAGGCCAGCACCCGCGGCCAGCCCTCTGTCCGGCCCTGTGTCAGGGGCTCCTCCACAGCTGAAGCCGGGAGGGCTGGGCTGCCCACTCTGATAGTCTAGAGCCCTGAGCCAGGGTCAGCAGGGCTTGGGTGATTATATTCGGCAAACGGTAGAAGGAAAGACCCCCAAATCTGCCAATAACCATCAAGTCCTCCAATCAAATCTCCCAGTAACCATCAAGTGTTAAAATCCTTTTTTTCTAAAGAAAATTCTTTGAAATATATATATATTTAGAAAATTCATACAGATATATATAAAGTATTCTTTTACCCTTTTTTGCATGTTTCAAACACTTTTGCTCCAGGAAGACAGAAAGTAGAATGGGCCTAGGTCAGGGCAGGGGACTTTGTGCTTTACGGGGTCAGAGTGTCTGTTGGGGAAGATGAAAAACTTCTGGAGATGGATGGTGGTCATGGCTGCACAACAGTGCAAATGTTCTTAATGCCACTGAACTGTATGGAAGAAATGGTTAAAATCGTAAATTTTATATATATTTTACCACAATTTAAATGTACATATACATTCTGCATGAACACACACACACACACACACACACACACACACACACACACATTCTGCAACCTAAAAATGTGGACATGCTGGGGAAACAACAATGTACTAGATTCCAAGGTGCTGAAGACAAGGCTCTGTGTCTCCTAGGTCCATCAAGCAATACAAAGTGAATTTCTGGTTTCTGAAAGAAGGGAGACCATTAAAAAATCCTTTTGCTGTAGTCAATGAGGAGTAACCATCATTCCCCATCTTACCCTGTGGTCCGTGCCCAGCACTTTGCTCCACCCACGTCCCTGCAGAGCTGCAGTCCGCAGCCCTTCCCCTGCCCCGTTGAGGGCACTCGGGGGTCCTGGCTGTAGGGAGGGGTGCTGCAGGGATGGGCACCTCAACGGTCGGCCACGGAGAGCCTGGGCTTCCGGCCATCCTACCGTGAACGCCATTCTGTTAGGGCTGCTGACAGAGTCTGTTTCCTCATCATTATCTGTACTAACTCATGACTGGACCCATCCAGGCCTGCAGCCATTATTTTTTTAACCCCTCAAGAATGTATCTTCTCTGTTTTGCTCCCTCTTTCAAATGATGTTTTCATCACATGAGCCCATTTGAATTAGAGGAGTAATTAAGATTCCTTTTAGTTCCTTAGTGTGGTTTTTATTTCAAGAGATAAAACATTACAGTTGCTATCTGAAGACCTCTGGGACATTTTGCCAATCTTGCAAGGAGAGCAGAGCAATCCCAAACCAACCAGCTCCCTCGATGTGCCTCAGTTTCCCCAACTGTTAAAAGGGGAGGATTATCTTACTCTCTTCCTGTTTGACATGTTTACAGTTAATTGAATGGTGTCTATGAAAGTAAGCTTTGGAGAGAGAGAAGCTGTATTTAGCAGCTTGTTTTCTCTGCTAATGACTTAAGTTTATTTGGAAGCCATTTATTGCCCTGTGAGCAAAGCCAAGTTCCTTACCCTGGTTTCGTATCTGTAGAATCAGTACATAGCAGTTCACTTCCTTTGGTTTAGTCAGAACATGCCCTGGGATTGGGCTGGGACAATGTGGCCTAACCAGGCTGGGCAGCCTTTATGATGCATATTAAGCTACTCAGCAGTGCAGTGCCCTATCAAAGAGGAGCACAGAGAGCTCAGAGAAGGGCAGGAGCAAGAGCACATTGCAGTGTCCCTGTGGTTAGGGGGCAGGATGAGCTAACGACCCACCACAGGGACTACAAAAGGAATGCCCGACAACATTTTGATTGTATGTCTTGGGTTCTTTCTGATTAGAAAGAGAAAGATATGGGATGGTGCTGAACACATGATTTTTAGTCTAAGGGATGTGATAAACTCTCAGACTTTTGCTTTTTGTCTTCTCAGATGGAAATATTGCCAGTGAAGACAGTTCTCTCTCAGATGCCCTTGTTCTAGAAGATGGTAGGTTGTCCCTTTCCTGCTTGAGAACGAGGGGCACAGATTAAACAGGGATTGAGCTGTGTGTAGCCTGGGACAGGCTGGTGTAAAGGCAAGAGCCGGGCCAAGGTGGCGGCTGCGTTCCCTGCGGTTCTGTCACTTCCTGATTGTCACCAAGTTGGGTGGGAGTGGGTGGGCGCTGTGTAAACCAGGTCTATTGGAATTTTAGCATTTCCTGTGGCTGAGAGGTCAGATATAAGGTGATATTCAGTGAGTGGTACTTTATCTCATTAATTGCCAAAACCATACATTTAACTAGTCAGAGAAATCTGAGCACCGTATGTAGTTTCCTTTTGAATATTCAGTTTCTGGAGGAAAGAAGCAGACGTTGGTTTGGATTGCAAATCAAAAATTGAAACCTGCTAGGAGAGCCTGGAGGTAGCAGGAAAAACAGAAGCGATCCCTTGCCTGGACCCCCAGCCCACCAACCCACCACCACATGTGGGGGAGGAATGAATTGCAAACACAGAACCATCTCCGAGCATGTTCCTGTGGGTTTAACCCCAAACTTGAGAGGCCAGAACGTTAATGAAATGGAAATATGTTAAGTGGCAGTTAATTTTTTTGCCCCATAGAGAAGCCTCAGGTAGGCACTGATAAGTGCCTATTCAGACAGAAAACATAAAAGGTCTGACCAAGTGAGAGTAATGAGGATAATTGCAATAATAATAAAAATTGCTATTGATGTGGGGAAAGGCTGGTGGGTTATTTACCCGGTTGTCTGGGCTCTGCTATTAGCAATCAGATTGCAATATTTTTACTGTCAGCTTCATTACAGTAAGAATGGGTGTGGAGGAAATTGGACTTCAGCAGAGCAGGGAGCTGTGTTTTGAGTATCAGAGGTCCAGTCCTAGCTTTGGCCTCTGTGGATTCAAGTCTCTCTGGGGAGGGAATGAGAACAATTTCATGAGATCACTTTGTAACAGGAGTGGGGGAGTTATATAACTGTCATTGACTAATTCTGATGAATCTTTTGTGATTAGTTTCTTCCCCACATTCCATGCCTCCAGGCTACCTGGGGCATTACTGCCTCACTGGGACTCCCCACGCCCCTTGCAGGCTCGCTCCCCACAGGGGTGCTTTTCTTTACTGAGTTGAGAGGTGCAGAAGCAGTGGAGGCATAGCACGTGCCCAAGTCGCAGGGGACTGGGAAATAGGCTGTGAAAAGAACACTAGTAGGAAATGGATTTAGGACCCTAAACCCATGAATGGCTATTGGGGTTTGAGGTTAGTTTCTGGGTAGCGTTCCCTTCACACGCCCACCTCTGCCTTCAAAAGGAACACTGAATTTTTCCTGCCTCTCTCTGCGCAGTGCTGCCCTGCTCTGGGCTCTCAACGCTGGATCTCTTCCTTAACTCCTCCCTAGCGCTTCTGCAGGCCCTGCTCATGTGTGAGTCCTGCCAGATGACTAAACAGAATTTTCACCCTGACACATCCATGCCTCATGCTTCTGTGGCTTTCAGACCTGATCCTGATGCCTGAGCTTGGCATTGAAGGCCCCCTGTCAGTGGGGGCACCGTGCTTATCTCAGCGCTCACAGTAGGTCTTTTGCACTTGCACTTGATCAGAGCTCCTCCCTCTCTCCCTCTGCTCCTCCTGACCAGCTGCTCTGCCAGCCGATGTGCTCCTGGCCTCCTCTGCCCTCCTCCTCTGCCAGGCCACCGCTGAAATCCCCTCCAGACCACAGCTCCTCCCTTGACTGGCTGAATTCGCTGTCTCCAAAAGTCACCTAGCACACCAATGTGGTAGCGCGCTGCCCCACAGAAGGCAGGGCGTACTCGTCTGTCCATCTGTACTGGTTGGAGCCCTTCTTCCTCCCAAAGAACTTAATGCAGTTCTAAAATGAAACTATTATGAAGAACATATTAAAAACAATGTACAGAGATAGCCCTGAAAAAAGCAGAGCAGGTACCTAGAGCCACCAGTAGATAATTACACTTAACAGATACACCTTTATTCACTTTTTTCTAACAAATAGTCATTGAACACCTACTATGTGTCAGTAATCATTGTACACACTGAGGATGTAGCACTTAACAGACTAGAGAAGACCCTCCTGGGACTGAAACCCCCCAAGGCAAATTAGACACTCCTGTCAATTAAAAGAATACTTACAATAACGACATTTACCTGTTTGATATGAAGCAATCATGTGGCATTTAGTGAACTTTGGGCTTACTCCATCATATTTGTAGCTCATCAGGTTTGAACCTCCTGTTTCCATTTAACGCTGCTCAGAGTTCAGGTTAGATTTGTTCCAGATTGACTTGTCCTGAAAACTGGGAAAGCGTCCTTGGCGCCTCCCCAAGTGGATGCCGGCCTGGCTCCCAGGTGTTGGTGTTGGGGCAGGGGTGGGTGGGGGCCTGCCCAGGGTCGGTCTGAAGGATGACCCTTGCTCAGTTCCTCTCTCTCCATCTTTGTGCAGAAGACTCTCAGGTCATCAGCACACTGTCCCCCTTACAGTCTCCTCACAAGGGACTCCCTCCTCGGCCACCGTCGCATAATAGGCCCCCTCCTCCCCAGTCCCTGGAGGGACTCAGGCAGATGCACTATCACCGCAACGACTATGACAAGTCACCTATCAAGCCCAAAATGTGGAGCGAGTCCTCGTTAGATGAGCCTTATGAGAAGGTCAAGAAACGTTCCTCGCACAGCCATTCCAGGTGAGTGCGCTGGGGAAGGCCAGAGGAGGTACTGAGGCATCAAGGGCTGCCCCAGATGGCTCTGTACGCTGCCGAACCCAGACGGAGCTAGCGGAGCGCCTCCCTCCTGGCCTTGCCCTTCCACGGGACTGCTGACCATGTCCAGGTGCGGGTTTGTCATTCAAAGGGAAATTGGGGTTTGGGGCTCACAGTCAATGTGTTGGCAGATGACTTTAATATATTGCTAAATTCCACCGCAATTAATTAGGAAGTCCTGGGCAGCACTATTCTGAAATGGCAAGTGAGAGCCTACTCGCAGGGATCCCCAAGTGGTTCGGAACCTTAAGCCATCAGCCACCAGAGTTCTGGAGCCAAACAGCTGTAATCTTAGCCGTGCATTATCAGCTCATTACTCGGCTGAGCCTGGAGAGGAGGGGGGGGTTTAGAAGCCATTTTTGGTTAGCTTCTCTGGTTTTCTCATTTCTGTTAATTACATCATTTAAATTCCTACTCCTAGTGGGCGCTCAGACAGGTAAACATTTGTCTCTTGGAAGCAGAAATTACGATTCAGGACAGTGGCTTCACAGAATAGTTGTGCTCCTGTTCCAGCAAAGGCTGACAAGGGTCTCCGTCTCACATTGCCCAGGGGTCAGGGACAAGGACCCCTTCCCACTTCTGGGGGAGAGGCTGAGAAGCAGAGTAGAGATCTGAGCGGGGGAACGAAGGAGGCCTGAGCAGCTTATCCAGCACCCAGACTGATGCCCAGAGGCTAGTCAGCTCCCTGGGAACAGGTGCGGCGCGGACTGGTGGTGACCAACATGGCCTTCTCTGGTTCGCAGCAGCCACAAGCGTTTCCCCAGCACAGGGAGCTGTGCCGAAGCAGGAGGGGGAAGCAGCTCCCTCCAGAACAGCCCCATCCGCAGCCTCCCTCACTGGAACTCGCAGTCCAGCATGCCGTCCACACCAGACCTGCGTGTCCGGAGCCCCCACTATGTTCATTCCACGAGGTGAGTCCACCCAGCCCTCGCCCTCCCTGGCATCTCTGGCCCCAACTGGCCCAAGTAATGGGTGAACTAGAGTCACGCCTAAACTAGTGAGGTAGTTTCTTCCTAAAAAGCAGCAGAATTTAAAACTGAAGGCTGGCAGCATGCTTGTGGGCACCTGGAGTCTGACCGTGAGCATGGCAGAGACCTGAGCGAAGGGAAGGCAGGCGATGCCGGGCGGATTAGCAGGGAAGTGCGCCGGAACCAGACCTTGCACTGATGGGGTGATTTTTGCTGGATGGTCCCTGTGTAGCTTTCTACTGGGGCCTGATATATCCTGGACTTTTTGATGTCTCAAGGTATAAGTTCATAAAAGACCAAAGGAACAGGCAAAAGTGAGGCTCCAGTGAATCACATCTTCGTTTTCTAAAAAGAGGCAAAACCAAAGCCACCATTCCATTTTATCAAAAACTGAGCCCATAGGGATCACACCTCAAAGGACAGATGGTGTGATCTTCCCTAAATAGTGAGCTGTCTATAAGATGGAGCGCTCCAGGCAAGATTTCCTCATTCATTCATTCATTCATTCATTCACGCCTCCCTTCATTCGTGCCGCACACATTGATAACTATTCTAGGGGACAGAGCAGTGCAGAAACAGACCATGCCCCTCTTCCCACCAGACATACATATTAATTGGGAGTCTTAATAAATATGTGACGAGGGGTGATAAGCATGAGGAGGAAAAATGAACAACAAACAGGGCAAGGGGCTAGAGAGTGAAAGGAGAGGTGATTTTTTAAATAGAAGCATTGGAGAAGCAGAAGGTGACTCTTGAGCAGTGACTGAAGAGATGGGGAGCAAGCTCCAAGGATATCCAGGGGAGCAGCAAGGTCGTAGATAGCCCTGGATGCGGGCCTGAACTTGGCGTGTTTCCAGGAGGCCAGTCTGACTGGGACAGGCTGATAATGGCGGGGTGGACCAGAGGGCCACAGGGTCGGTATTCCCCTGGGTGACAGTCAGAACCAGAACTCAGGTGTTTGTGTACTTGGCCAGCGGGGCCACCCTGAATTTCACATGTGGCCCTAGCATTGTCTGCAATGTTGATGGATATTTATAGCGTGGGCTCAGATAAACAGAACGGATTATAAACAAAGTGGCAGCGTGGTAAGTTTTTGCATCAGTCATGTGCCGTGTTCCACCAGCCTTCCCTTGTGGAGTCTTCATGGAAATGGAAATCTGTTTATGTGCATTTCTAAATAGTATTTGGCTGAACCATACGAAATGTCCCGTTTTTTGACCTACAAAAGTGGGCATTTCATCTGTGTACTAGGTATTTCATCGTACGAGAATAGTCGCTTTCTTGGTTCTCTTTGTATCTATAGAATCCCTTTCCACCTTTAAAAAAAAAAAAAAGAAGCCCTGGCTATGGGCACACTTTTTCCAGAGGAAACCTTTATGTGGGCACTGTCTTCAGTCCCACCTCCCATGGGGAATCAAAAATCACAGCAGAGACCAGCCTTGATTCCAGGGATCAGCCTTGCTCTCCCTTGTCCTCCACCCTGCTCCCCGCCCCCGCCCCGCCCCCCCCCACCCCCCAACAATGGGAAGCCCTGGATGCCCCGGGCAAAACAGCTTTGTCTGTTTCCCAGCTGAGCATTTGCTGGAGGCTTTTTTCTAAATCTGATGTCTGCAGAGCCCCCAACCCCTCCTCTGGCCCCCTAGACCCACCAGCCTCTCCCTGCAGGTCGGTGGACCTCAGCCCAACGCGCCTGCACAGCCTTGCCCTGCACTTTCGGCAGCGGAGCTCCAGCCTGGAGTCCCAGGGCAAGCTCCTGGGCTCGGAAAACGACACGGGAAGCCCCGACTTCTACACCCCACGGACTCGTAGCAGCAATGGCTCGGACCCCATGGACGACTGCTCATCCTGCACCAGTCACTCAAGCTCAGAGCACTACTACCCAGCGCAGATGAACGCCAACTACTCCACGCTGGCGGAGGACTCGCCATCCAAGGCGCGCGCACGGCAGCGACAGAGACAGCGGGCAGCAGGGGCGCTGGGCGCAGCGAACTCAGGCAGCATGCCTAACCTGGCGGCGAGGGGCGGCGGCGGGGGCGCGCCGGGTGTCTACCTGCACAGCCAGAGCCAGCCCAGCTCGCAGTACCGCATCAAGGAGTACCCGCTATACATCGAGGGGGGTGCCACACCCGTGGTCGTGCGCAGCCTGGAGAGCGATCAGGAGGGTCACTACAGCGTCAAAGCGCAATTCAAGACCTCCAACTCCTACACGGCAGGCGGCCTGTTCCGGGAGAGCTGGAGGGCCAGCGAAGAGGGCGACGGGGGCCGCCTGACGCCATCACGCTCACAGATCCTGGGGACTCCGTCGATGGGCCGCGAAGGTGCCCACGACAAGGGCACGGGGCGCACAGCCGTGTCAGATGAGCTGCGCCAGTGGTACCAGCGCTCCACTGCCTCTCACAAGGAGCACAGCCGCCTGTCGCACACCAGCTCCACCTCCTCCGACAGTGGCTCCCAGTACAGCACCTCCTCCCAGAGCACCTTCCTGGCCCACAGCAGAGTCACGAGGATGCCCCAGATGTGCAAGGCCACGTCAGGTGAGTGGGGATGGGGTGGAGCCCCCCACTCATGTGCTCGGCCTAGGGGTGGCCCGCTGACTCATTTCAAGGGCTTGGAGATTTTCTTAGAGCCTGCAGTGAGGAATCAGATGGTTAATTTTACACACCTAGTTGTCTGTGGGATGCATGAAACTGGAGGTTTTTCAGCTCTCCCCCTTTTACCTCCTCCCGTTCTGACCCTGGTCTTGCTGAGAGTGACAAAGACCCCAACAGGGTGCGGCAGCGCAGTGGCCTGGGCCAGCTCGTTCCCCTTTCAGCTTTCTCGGTAGGACGCAAGCCACTCTCCATCCACCTCTCCAGGTACGGACAGAAATCAAAGTTGAAGTGGTGTCTCTGGCTTCATCCAGGAAAGCACACCTTTACCCTGGTCAGGAGTGAGACATTAGTAAGGTAGAGACCTGGGTGGCACCTCGCAGAGGAAGGCTTGCTTTGGGCCTTGGCTTGTTGAAGCCCTGAGGTCAGGCTGGTGTGTCCCCAGGTGCGGCAGGCCAAGGGCCGGAGCCCGGAGCGCAGCACTTGGCTTCGCTGTGACCACATGGATAGCTGCTTCCTCGTGATCACATTTCACTGGTCCTTTTTCGGAAAGTGCTTTCAGATTGTCACAGCCAAACCAAGGGTTACCTTATTCTTGTACGCAGAGCGTTGAGCAGTAAAGAATTGAGTAACAGAGGGAAGGAACCACGCTTTCCCCTAAGAAGTTACACTTGCCCAGCAGTGCCCAGGCGCTGGTGGGGCTCTGGGCACCTGCAGAGACGAAGGCAGTTACGTGCTCAGAGCTCAGGAGGGGAGGGCGACTTGTGCAGGGATGAGGCTGCCCATATGGACCGCAGGACAAGACACAGGAAGGAAAGGAGTCTGACCCAAAAATGATTTAAAAAGAAGAGAACCAGCAGCAAATGGAAGGACCTGCAAGTCAGGATTTGACTTGGACGTGGGAAGAGAGCAAATGAAGATCAGGGGAAAGAGATGATGCTAAAGACAGAAAACAGGGGTCATGGTGGGGAACTGAAGGAGATTCTGGGGGCCTGGAGAGAGCAGGGCAGAGAGGAAGGGCCGGCCAGCTGCCCGGGTGGGCCAGGCCACGCGGCCCCTGCGTTCTATCCCTACAACCCCATTGGCTCCTTTATATGGCACAGCCATCAGATGACACATCACAGAGATGATAATGGAAATGATTCGTTCAATCAAGAGAGAGAACTGTGGACTTCACAATCCTACAACCATCTCCATATTCCTCCGCTGTCTATAAAACAAGCCCAGTGAAAACTGCTATCGACCTCCCCAGGGCACTATGAGAGTGAATGAATGGGCGTGTTATGTAGGCCATTTCAGGACCGTGAGCCTCTGCAGCCTGTTAGAAGCAGCAGCTCTCTGACAGAGGGCCGGGGGTGTTTAGCTTCCATTACAATCTTAGCACTTGCGTAGTAGGTTTGCTTTAGATACAATCTGTTGCAACGTGTTTTAGACTAAAATTTTAAGAGCTGTTATCTGAGGTTTCCTGATGAAAAAGGTTCCATTCTCAAGAAAGCAAAGGCAGCATTTAAGGAGGTTTTATTTCCTACTAAACTTTCCCAACCAGAAAAATATTACCTGTGTGAATAAACTCCTAGTAGTCAGATTTGGATGAGCTATTAAAAGCCCTGGGCCCCTTGAAATGTCCAAAGGGGTACATCCTAAGCCTGAAACAGCAGAGGGCAAGCTCTGAGAACCTTTCTGTTCAAGGCAAAGGCACAGTTTTGACTCTGGGGCCGCATCTACAAATGCCCTGGTGTCCAAAGAAATGGGGCCCCTGCATTAGCCCTGCCCAGGAGTCCCTCAGAGGCCTGGGGCGGGGGCAGGTTCTTTGCTCCTGTGGAGGCTGTTGCCATCCGTGTATGCATGGGGCCACCTCCCAGTGGTAAAGCAAGGGCTTAGGCTCCCAGGTTATTAAGTCAGGGCAGAGCTGCTGCATGGTCTGGGGGAGGAGATGTAACTGGGTGAATATGGGGGAGGTGGATCTTTCCGCAGTGTGACCCTGCTACGGGGTGACACTCAGCATCTCTGGAAAGAAGCTCCTTCACTTGACTGGTGTCTGACCCCTGTCTTTCTGCACCACCTGCATACAGCTGCCTTACCTCAAAGCCAGAGAAGCTCAACGCCTTCCAGTGAAATTGGAGCAACCCCCCCAAGCAGTCCCCACCACATCTTAACCTGGCAGACTGGGTGAGTTCTGTCAGATCTTTTATCCTCTTCTTCCAGCTTCTAGAATGATCCTTGGCCTGCCTTGTCAGATAGGAAGAGTGTAATGCGTATGCGATCCTAGTAACAGAAGGTTTATCAGTAAAAATATAACAAGTGCCCTCCATCCCTGGGAGCCTTCTTCCTTTCCAAAGCAGCCCCACGAAGCGCTGTTCCTCCCACCCCTCTGCTTTCTATCACTATCCCTTTAGACGGGAATTCTCTCTACTGCCTTGTAACATGGGCGGTGGCCCCAGGACCGTGGGGGAGGTGGTGCCGCGAGGCCAACTGTGCCGCTTTGAACATGTAAGCTGGGTTCCAGTTAGACCAGGACCACTTCCAGGTGCCAGGTGTGAAGGAGGGAAGGGAGAGAGAGGCCAGTGTAAGCACCCCATGCTGGGCCCCAGTCCCATGTTTGACCTGCTCCTCAGGGTGCCCACTTTTTTGGTATCAAGACGCATTTTAAGAAGAAAGGGAAAATGCTCAAATCCTCTCTCTCTCCTGGCCAACTGCTTAATTGACACCTAAAGGGGATCAGACCTTTAAGGGACCCACAGCAAGATAAGGAAGCCAAAATACAGCCCCTTTTATAGCTTGCAGAGTAAACAGACATCGTGATATCAAGGACATACAGGCTGTGCTGATCTGCTGAAGAGTCTGGCAGGTGCATGTAGCTTGCTTTCTGCACGGTTCCTGCCTCTTTTGTTGCTCCTAAGACATCGTCTGTAAGTGGATGTTACATATACTACCAGTGTCTGCTGGAGTAAAGGGTCCCTTTACCCAGATTTAGTGAGCTGCTCATTTGCTGGAGCATTGCTGGGGATGTCTAGAAAAATCTGAAAACTCTTGTGTGAGTTGAATCATGAGAAAACAAGAGAACCAGAGTTGGCTCCACTGACTGCATTTCTGAGTCTCATGCTTGGCAGACGTACTTCGTTTCTGCAGATTTATCTGTAGTGATTTTAAACCAGGCTTTAGGGGGTCTTAGCATTTGACAGAAGATAGTGGAGCTAACGTTTATTAAGTGCTTGCTCTGTACTCAAAGGCTGGAAACTACTAACGTGTATGAGCTCATATAATCCTCACTGCAGCCTCGCTCGGAAGTATCAGATCTTTTAGTTAGACAAGGCTAACAGAAAATGAGTGCCTTGCCTGAAGTTATGTGGCTGGGTGGAGCTAGAATTTCAGCCCTGCGCTCTGGGACCCCAAAGCCCTCTTTCCACTAGGCCAGTGGTTCTTAAAGTGCAGTCCCCAGACCAGCAGCATGAACATCACCTGGGATCTTGTTAGAAGTGCAGGTTTTCAGATCCATCCGTGGCCCTACTGAGTCAAAAAGTTTGGGGGTGGAGCCCGGCGGTCTGTGTTTTAACAAACCCTCCCAGGTATTCCGATGCCCGCTCAAGTTTGACAGTGTTCTTGTGTCCGCTCCCACTTCTTCGTCAGTTTTTTGGGCAGGAACTTCCCCCCTCTCCTCACTGCAGATCATGAAAACACTCCCTTAACACAGCATCCACACCCCAGCTCTAGCTTGTGTGGTTTGGCATCTCCTGCTAGGCCCAGTGCCCAGGAGTCTCACCAAGATTAATTCATAAAAAAACAACCAATCTTCTGTATCTATGGTACCTCCAGTGGTAAACCATCTCATCTGAATAAGGGACTTCAGATTGCAGGCTCTTTTTCTGGACCCTCCAAAGTTTCTGGATGATGCCGTCTCACCTGATCCAAATATATTTATTTAACTGACTGCGGGCTCTGAAATTTACAATCTTTCACATGCCTACACACTTCAGCTGGTCTTAAAACCTGCCTGTGTTTCACCACATATAACAAATGAGGACTCAAGAAATTTGAAGCAAAGATATTTTGGTCCTTGTAGTAAAACTCTTTATCAGATTGAGTTATCATTAACAACTATTCTCTGTGATGTGGCAAGACAATGAGAAATGGACAGAAAGTGCCAAAGCCTGCCTTCCTAACAAAACTAGAGAGGTCTTTTGACTCACTCATGGGGGTTAAAGTTCTGCATGACTTATTTGTCACTAACACTCGGGTGTGTATTCAGCTGGTCTCTCCAGTGTATCAATGAGCTACAAATCATGTCTGTGTCAGTTCCTCTCTTTAACATGACCTCTCTTCTCTTCCTCCTTCTGCTTTCCTTTGTTCAGAGAAGCAACAGAACACTCGCCCATTATGGATGGGTCTGAGTCTCCAACTCACCAAAGTACTGATGAGTAGAGGTATCGTAAGGGAATGTTTTGTTCTTACAGCTCTTCTTCCTTCACTGCTTATGAGTTTGTGATCTCAGATGTGTTGCATATGTGTTGCCCTTGCCCATATCATAATTTCCAGAAGGAAGCATCTGCATGGTGTGGAAGCCATTGTTTTTATGTCTGATTTCTAGATACATGTGGAACTATATGTTTATGTGTATATTTTTACATCAGATGTTAGATATTCTTACGCTACTTACCAGAAAAGACCCCAGAGTGTATTTTAGATCTTCCCAGGCTCTACCTAAATGCAAATACTTGGTAGATACATTTATTCATTTAGTAATCCCTGTCCATGAAAAGAAAAGCATCATGCAGTTTATGTTTTAAAGCACCAGAGTCAGAGTGGATCCAGAAGCATCGGAAAATCTCTGATGATTTCCTCCCAGCATTCTTGAGTGACAGGTGTATACTCTCCCGAATGCTGTAGGGTCCTGCTTTCCAAAATGTGGTCCCTAGAAGAACATCATCATCTGGGAGCCGGTTAGAAAGCTAAACTCCTGGGCCTACTAAATTTGAATCTGCATTTTAACAAGATCCCTGGGTGAATCAAATGCACTGCTGTGCTGGGCATACAAACAGGAACACCTGGTCTGGGTGCTGTCCTCAGGGACCAGCAGAATTGAACCTGAAGAAAAGACATTGAAATTAGGTAGTGTTTCAAGGTTAACTAAAGAGATAAGGATAATACTCAGAAGTGAATAGTTTCAAAACAGTTGAACCCTCGCTATATTCTAGGAACCATGCTAGAGGCCAGAGTTCTAAGAGTTTGAGTTCAAATCAACAATTCATAAACCTATTAGGATTTTTGCATACCAGAGCAATAAGAAACTTGCAGCACTTACGTATGAAGTACTCAGAGACTTTAAACAAGGTGCTAAAAGGAATCCAAGAGGACGGGACTTCTGGCTTCTTGAAGATGCTGCCTGAGTTTGACTTCAGGGACCTCTCAGGGAGGAGGAAGGTTAGAAAGGTTAGGGCTGAGAGGCCATGCCAAGGCAAAAACACAGGTGCAGAAGCAAGCAGGGTGTCTAAGGGCACAGCAGTCTGTCTTGTTTTGCTGTAGAGAAGGAGCTGGACCTCAATCTGAACACATTAGGAGAGAGACATGGAACAGTTTTTACTACAGGTCCCCGGAGTTGGCAGATGAAGGATTTGGAGAACAGGGGCTTTGCCTTTGAGGAATGGTGTTAAACAAAATTTGAGTAAATTTATAAGATATTATTGGCTCTATTCACTGATTGATGAACCAGACAGCATTCAGCCTAGCGGAGAGAAAGGGGCTCTGAGGAGCTGAGCAAATACAGACTCTTATAGGCGGGGGCAGCAGGAACAAGGGAGCCACCCTGGGTGAGCAGGCGACTTGGTCGCTGCAGAGTCGCTGCCCTTCAGGGCTGGCAGGGGTCTCTCAGGCAGGCACCGCACCAGGGCTGACCAGGCTATCCCCAATTGACAGGTTTCAGATGCCATTTCTGGGGGAGCCCAGACCATAGTTAAGTGTCAGTATGGTGGTCGGCAATTCCATTTTGAGCCCATTCTCTTAAAAAATTGTTTTTAACAATTTCCCCGCTTTGATCAGACTCTCAGCCTAGCTGAGAAATGTGATCAAAATTTAAGGCATTAGCACTACTCCCAGCTATTGCTCTGGAGCCCACTGGCTTACTGAGTGATCTTGGGTAGCCGAGTCTCAACTTCCCCGAAGTATTTAATCCAGGTGCAGAGGTGGTGTTGGTCACAGCGTAGTCTGTGGAACAGGACTTAAAGATGATTACCATGCAGGCCAGTAACATGCAAGGGTCTGTAGACTGCACAGGTGGTTTTATTCCGGCCACCTTTGCCTCGTGTCCCTTTCTTGGACACAGAGCCTGGATGCAACTTTCCCCCAGTCTGGGTTGTTAACCAGAGGAAGGGAGGTGGATCTCCTGGGCTCAGGACTCTGACACAACAGAGGAGGCTGAGTTTGCCCCAGAGGAACAAAGGGAGTGAAACTCAGGGAGACATTTGGGACGAGCAGAACTCAAGAATCACCCTCATGATAGCAAATCCAGCAGTTGTTTGGAGGTTGGATGACCACCCTTTACAGTGGCCCAAGATATGGGAACAATGGCGTTATCTTTCTAGGCCAGGGCGAGGCAAAAGTAGTGAGCAAAAGAATCATCAAGATTCATAGTTTAAGAATTAGGGAAAAAATGGTCAGAGAGGGAAGGAGAAATGGAAAGAAGTGTTTTTGATCTGACATCTTGGTGGGAAGCAGTCTACTCTGACGTTGGCTATTTTTTTCCCCAGTCTGACTGTGAGGGCTCCAGCCTTTGCACAGGACCAGAGGTCAGGTGGAGCCTTCCTCACTTGTGAAATGTGCACCCACGGCTCAGCACCTTGTGATCTATCAGTCGTGTCAGTGGTCGAGAGTCCCTAGTATGCCTGTCCCTAAAGATCTGATCAGAGTGCATTGTAATGGAACTGACAGGGAAATGTGTTTATTTCTGTGATGCACAACATGTTACGATAATAACTGGAATTAACAACTGATGATACTAAGACATGTTTCTAGGGATTTCATAAAGTTTCTAGAATGCACTGATTAGAAGTCTAACCTTTAGAATCCTTAATTCCTAATGAAAACTAAGAAGTAATTGTGACCTGTTTGTTACACTAACATTCTGTGGATGGCAAAATTATAATTATTACATTTCATAATTTTTAAAAGTATTCTCCCTCACAGTAAATTTTTCAGTGTGGCATAAACCATGTTGACTGATAGACCTGGCACTACAGGCTTCTAGGAGCGTGTATTCTGGGAAGAATTCTCACCCTTCGCTGGCTTCTGCCAGTTTTCGCACGATCCACTCTGCAGACTCCACACACTGCAGGCTCCGGAACGAAGAGGGTTAATAGTAGAGAGTGCAACCCTGGTCTCTCTCAGAATTTGGCAAGGTTTTCCATTGATTTTTGTTTTCCCTCAGCTGCTTTAAGGGAATAACTGGTAGCATTTTTCTAGAAAAATCTCTCAGAGTCCCATCAACCTTGAGAGGGACCCATTTCAGAGCATCTGTACAATCACTGACTTGGCAGACTTTTGTTCAGGTATTATAGTCTCTCTAGAGTGGAAAGGCAAATTCAGAGGTTAGACTGTGGGTACTCAGGTAAAGGAGGATAGTGGAGTGTAGTAGGAGTCAAGTCAGTCCGATAGTCTTTCGTTATAAGAACCTCTGTGTCTTTTTTATTAGCCACTTTCAGTGAATCTGTCAGTGAAGCTAGTTTGTAATCTTGAAGCCTTTTGGAGGTGTTTTCATGACAATTAAAGTAGGTATCCTGTTCTGTTTGATTTGGCAGCCCTTGCTTTCAAAATGCATTACTTAAATGAATGCTGTGGTGTAATTGGAAATGCCCATAATGGCTGTTAATCTATATAAGAGGTAAACTGAAGCAAGCTCAAATGGACAGAGTGGATTTTGATTCAGGAATAGCAGCGGAATTGCAATTTTGGAAATGCATGCTATAGCAAGCTACAGGTGAGTCCATTGCAGATTTGCAGTGGGCTGTATTTATGGGCAAGGAATGAAAAGGGGGTAGGGGGAATCCAGCCAGGGTCGAAACAGTAAATTTATTGGCTTGAGGATGGACGGAGATTCTTGGCAGATGTTCACTTGTCAGGAGGTAAGTCTTGGTCTTCTGTTAATCAGACAGGAAATTGGTCTCCCAGATCTTATGTTCTGCTTTCCTGAGGACACACACATGCATGGAATTCTCCATTTCATATTCTCCAGTTTCATTTTAGGTTGAAATCCTTTCACATTTCTCCTCTTGATGAAGAGCTTTTTCAGAAAGTACCATGGATCAGCCATGTGATTTAGGTATTGTTTTTATCCTCCTTTTTCTTTGACCTAAGATGTTGTTAGGGCAGTACATGTCTCTTGGAGCGGAGAATGGTCACCAGCAGGTGTCTAGTCCAAGGAAGAGGGAAATGGCAGGTGGGTTTCACTGGCATCATTTGAACAAGGAATTTCAACAACCAAACCGTGTGTCTGGATCAGGGTAGCTGAGTCAGGGGAACAGTGAAGTCCAGGGGTGGGGACAAACAGACTTGATGGTTGGGGATTTGAGAAGAGCTATAAATTCCCGTAAGATAAGGTTATTTCCTGTATAAGCCTGTGTTGCCCATCTCCATTTTGTCTGTGACACAAGTAACTCCATTTTAGTTTGGGTCTCCATTTCTACTTTTGGATCTAGTCCCTGTTATGACGTACTGATCACTCAGTTTATTGCTGGGTGTCTCTTCTGCATGGTCTTCATCCATTTTGTTTATTTTTCTTCACCATGCCATAACTAGACATCTGCCTTCAGAGTGAGAGAAGTTTTGGGGGTTGTTAGCAACCAGAAGGCCACATTTGAGCAACTTCCTATAATGGATCAGAGTGGAGGGTCAAGGGTATAGGTATTAGATATCAGTATGTAACACTGGGCAAGCATTAATCTATCAGGTTTGTTATTTTTATGAAGACAACAACTGAGTACTTGAAAAATCAAAACAAAAAATATGACAAATAGGATAGAAAAACCAAATTGTAACCCATGAGCCCAGTCCTGTCAGTAACCAGCTAAATAAATCGAAATTCCAATGTGAGTCAGATTGGGCTTGACCTTGAATTTTATGTAATTGAATCTTGAGTTTCCCAAAAGTATATCCAAGTACAAGTAGCATTGACTACAGACATCACATTCAGGGAAGAAGTAATCAAGGCCTGTCCTGTTGTCAAGGACAACTTTAACTAGAGGGTCTAGGAATTTCTGTTGCACAGCTAAGACTTTAGTAATACAGCTGGCGATGTTTCCAAGAGTTAAAGGGTTTATGATCATTGCCTCATTTTGTACTCACTTCTAACCAGACAAGTAAGGATCTGCCAAAGGAAGTGAACCCTGAATAATCTGTGTAAGTCCATTCTTAACTTGATGTAAATTCAGCAGAGTTGACTAGTGAGGTGTCTCAGTTTGGCTGGGGACGGTTAGGAGTATAGTACATAACCTGAGTAAAAAGCATTGCCCGGTTATATGCCAGCCTGGGATAGGTTAGGGCTTTAGTGCACCCAGGAAGTAAACCTCCTAGCCTGAAACAGAAAGCTGTTCTAAATTCCTTGCAAAGGTGGATGCTGCTGGTAAGATTTTTTCACCACTGGGGCAGGTATGAGTTAGATAATCATTAAGAACTTGGGGGTTGAGAGTGTACTACAGTGTGCATAGGTGTTTTTTGTCCAGCCGGGATAGTACAGTTATAATCGGAGGAAGGATAAAAATAGAGGCACTGGGAGCCTGGCGGCAAAAGTACGCGCTATAGCTGACCCCAAAGGGAATTAGGGTGTCCTTTATGTTGGCATTAGGGACATAAGAAAAACCAGTCACAGGAAGGACCAGGATCTCCTGTGTCATGGGAGATAGGGAGTTTTTGGTGGCAAAACCAGCAGCCTGGAAGGTTGCCACCCTTGACAATCACGTGGGAGATACAAACATGGGCATTATACATATGGACGAGATCAAGGACCAAGGGAAAACAGCAAATAGGAGGAAAAAAGAAAACAGAAAAGTAGAAGAGTCCATTCCCCTCCTTGTGATTTTCATAGTAAAGGAGAACAGTGGCAGAAATCGAGCTTTTAAGTTCTACAGGCCCTGGTCAAGTGTTTGGGATGGCTGTCTACATCCAATGTCACCTGCTCTGGCTGCTCGAGGATCTTGAGATCACTGGTGGCTTTTCTGGTCCCTTCAGGTCTTGTGACTCCTTAAGTTAGTGATAGATACCTTCAAATTCAGCTGCACAGGAACTGGTGAGCAGTACCAGGAAAGGTCTTTCCAGCATGGAAAGAGGGAGTCCTTTAAATTAGGACTTTTTCAGTAGCAGTATTCTCCAGAAAGTAGGTCATGAGGGAAGTCAGATGTCAGGGTATATTTTTGTTCAGCACAGACTTCTTAAACTTTTGAGAGATGTTTCTGAAAGTAAAGAACAGGTAACTGGAAATGTTTTCCTAGGTCCCACTGGGCAGTGTGATGATCAGTATGGGGAATGAGGCAGACACAAGGTTCTGCGGGGTGCGATTTCGCAGGGAGCAAGCTTACGTTTTTCAAAAGTTAAGGAAGAACAACCTTAGATTTTTTTGGACTTGTGACGACACGGTCCAGTGAAGTGCCCAAGACTCAAAAAAATTTTCCTAATTGGGTTTTAATGATGCCACTGTTAGTCACTTCTGCTAGTCCTGAAGACTGAGGATGATGTGGGCGATGCCACACAGGAACAACTGCAGCGTTCTTGGGTTGCTTGACCAGGAAAATGAGTTCTGAGGTCACTGTAGAAAAAAAGAAATCCCATGTAGGGATGATGATTTCATGTAAAATTTCTTTGCTACAAAAAGTTGCTTATCAATAAGAAAAAGCTTCTACCCAGTGATAAACATACAGACCATGACCAATACCTCTCTGTTTAACCACTTGTTCTTAACAATTATGCTTAGGTCAGTGATGACAATTTCTCAAGATATTAAACAGCGAACCAAATCTTAAGTTATCTTCCCTGCTGACCAATTTTATAACAGAGATCACAAACTTATTTGATTAGTAAAACCCAGGTAGAATAAAAGTTGTATTTCTGCATTGTAGTAAAGCTGGTAACTCTGAATACATACATATTTTAATTAAACCAACAAACTTAAACTAGCTTTTATTTACTAAATATTTATCCTAAATCACATAAACTTGAAAAACATCTAAGTTTGTATATTTCAGAGAGTTTAGAATACTTAATTTGGTAAGTGCTTATTTTTCTTTAAGCCAATTAAATAGAGCTCACTTACAAACTAATTTTGGAAATACCATCCAGAAGTAGAAAAATATTTCACAATTTACAATATACATACATAAACATACCAACAGATTTCAATTTTTGTTTTAAAATTTTAGCCTTGAGACAAGCACAATCATGCAAAACTTACTAGTTTATAAAAGAACAGATGGACCAAACGGTGTTTCTGGAAGAAATTTGAAGACTGTATTTCTTCATTTAAGCATTAGGTCTCACAGAGCCAAATTATTTGAAATCACAGAGCATGAAAATTTTCTTGAGACTGGCGGGTGATCTAGTGTCAGTCTAACCTGTTTTGTGACCAGCTTGTCCTAGCATGAGTCTTAAAGTTAGTTGGCAAACACTCTTAACAACTTTTAAGTGCTCAATCTGTGCCTATCAGTTTTGCAGCTTTGGCTTCTAAGATCCCATTAACCACAAAACTATTATTCCTTTGCCTCACATTAACAGAAACCAGCAGTAACCAAAAAGATGGTACTGTGAACCAGCCAAGAGAGAAGCCTTAGGTGCGCACCACCCGCAGGAGTTCCCAAAGTGGGACTGGATGGAACATGAAGATCTCAACAAATGGGCACTGGGAACTAATCAAGGGCTAATGAGTGGTGCTCTTAGAGCCTCCTGCCAGTCTAGAAAGCCAGTGAGACTGCTAACAACACAAAGAGAACCAAGCTTGGGACCCAGAGGAACTTAGCCAGGGCCCCCAGAAATAGGGAGAAAATGAATTCAAAAGGTTCACAGAGACCAGTGCCTGTGTTTCTTGTCCATGAAGCTGTGAGATACCTCCTCAGGGTTCCACCACTGCTATCAAACTGTTAAAAAGCAAAACGCAACTGAGCACACTTCCAAGATCTTTCTGGCTTTTGTTCAGTTAAGTTGCACCTTAATTCCTTGAGGAATCAAAAATCTTTACAAAAACAGAAATGCAGCACTCAAAACACTTCGGATCCCACCTATCCTTTCTTGCAATCCAAAACCTCCCCTACACATCTCAAAAGGCTTACAAAGTGTTGTAAAAGATCAGGATTTAGGGAACAGTTTTCCCCCGTGCCTTTGAGATACGAATGTTCTGCCTGGTCTTCTCTAGTTCTCCTCTGGGTTATCTCTTTAAAATGGAAACTTCAGGGAGGTAATTCTTATCAGAAGGAAAAAATTAGAACTTAGGTAAGTGAAAAATCTTAAGTGTCTTCTCCACAAATAGTAATGACAAGTTTTAGCCCTCTGAGCAGGTTACCTTAATTTATTCCAACTTCCAGAAACACAATTTGGAACCAACTCTCCCTCATAAACTAGTGAGCTGTGGCTCACGGCTAAGGACAAAGGTAGAGCCAGGGCTTGCTGCTCTCTTTCCATCTCCACCTCCACCCCTGCTGCTGTAACTGCCTTCTCCCTGCGTAGAGTGAAAGCTGCTTGGCCTTGCTGTGTGGCCCATGCCCATCTTTGAACCAGTGACTGTGGCTCGAGAACTCTAGTTGGCCCACGTGAGACACCTGTCCACCTCTGGTGAGGGTTTGGGTTGACCCTTGGCAGAAAATACCTGTAGGACCACAGGACTCCGCCCCTCCCCCCGCCCCCGACCCCAGGAACAGCCTATATCCACTGTGGGATCCAACCACTTTTTGCCACAAAAAGTGTCCCAGTTCCTCAGGCACAATGGCAGAAGTCTGTTTTGTAGGGCAGATAGGGAGTTTGCAGGATGGATGTAATGCAGGTAGCCATTTACCATGCAAAAACTCTGAGTCTAATAGATATCCAGAGCTAGCATATAATTAAGGAACTTTGTCACTTTGCATCTGAAGCCACATTTAAGCAGCATTCACCAAGGTTCCAGGCATAAGACTCAATGGAGCCCACAATATGCTCACATGCCTCGGGATTTTCTGACTTTAAAAAAAAAATTATTTATTTTTAGACAGAGGGGAAGGAGAGAGGGAAAGAAACATCAATATGTGGTTGCCTCTTGTGCACCCCCCGACCAGGGACCTGGCCTGCAACCCAGGCACGTGCCCTGACTGGGAATTGAACTGGTGACCTTTTGGTTTGCAGGCCAGCGCTCAATCCACTGAGCCACACCAGCCAGGGCTCTTTTTTTTTTTTTTAAGCCAGATGAGAAACATTTATAAAATCCAGAATGCCTTCATCCAATTATTCCTAGAGAAGGGACCAAATCAAACAGAGAAGTGGGACGACTGAATCACTTTCAATCATAAACTGGTTCATGAGGCCGTGTTTAAGATGCTCTTTAAACCTGCTTTTCTTTGAGCCACACTGGGGACTCTTCCTGTCACCCATCCCAACCATAACCCTAGTATAGGTACAGGGAGATAGGTCAGCAGGGAAGAGAATCTTCTGAATATTTTACGGAAAGTCCCTGTGGGGTTTTCCAAATAGATCTTTCTGCCCCCTAATTGGCATATGCCCTGGGGAGGTCAAACTTGAAAATCCAGCCTTTACAACACACAGATCTGCTAACTCACAGTCACAGTCCAATGTCATTCACAGGAACGTCACTTCAAAAACTGAAGGCTGGGTTAAAGGCCTAGAGGTTTCATCCCTTCAGGAATTGGCACAAATGAAAATACACTACTAGTTAGAGCAAAAAACACAAGAATGAGCACACAACTCACTGCAGACCACACTGCAACTGTAGAAACGGGGTGCCCATGCTGGGGGGGGGGCACCACCAGGGACTCTGGCAGCAGCGGGGCTGGAGGAGAGAATGTGGGACTCCCGTCTCCTCAGGCCCTACAGGCTGCTGCCTGCTGAATAGCCAGCCTCGAGGGCAAATTCCAGCCTGTATCTTGCCCTGAAAGAGCTGGCCCCCAGAGAGGGGCTATTTTTCCTGAAAGTGATTCCTAGTGATGATTATGGCTTTAACACATATCTTTGTGATCTTTTCTTAATGTGTAAAAATTCCTTCTACTCAACCTACATAGTGATGCCTACCTTTTTAAAACTATGTATTTTAAGATTTTACTGGGAGGTGGGAGGTGCAGCGCTGGGAGGGTGAAAGAAAGGGAGGAGAACCGTCAATCTCGCACTTGTCCCGGCTGGGGACCAAACCGGCAACTCGGGCATCTGCCCTGAACAGGAACTGAAGCGATGGCCTCTTGCATTGCAAAATGATGCCTAACCAACTGAGCCACACCAGCCAAGGCAACACTTTTTAAAGTCTTTTGTTTTCCATATACTTTCTTGTGTATTTTCAATACGTTTTTGTTTTTTTTTTATAATCACAACACCTACTATTTAAAATGACATTGATTCAAAGTTTTTAAAAACTGAATTCAAAATATGACTTCAGTTTCACTATGGGGAAACCTGACATTTCCAATGTGCTTCTAGGACATAATAAAAATCTGGTGAAATCCGGTCAGCTCCTGGGTGCCAGGGAGGACAACCCAAAGCAACTGTTTCATGGAAGAGGAATCCTGAGGAATCCAGCCTGAGAGGTTCTGTGCCACTGAGGCACAGGGGAGCTTTGCAAGCTCCCCACAGTCCAACACACCTCAGGTCACTTAAACCAGCACCTCCGGAGTGCGGCCCACACCTGAGCACTTCAGAGTTCCCAAGTGATCCCAGTACGCAGCCCAGCCACATAAGCGAGCATTCGCTCCACTTCCCTCCTTCCAGAGATGGCAAGGGTTAGGCCCCTTTTACGTGGACTGTCTCAGTCCGTGAAAGCCTTCGACCTACTCAGCGCTGCATCAGACCTAGTTCCTTGCGGCCAGGGAAGACTGCTGATCAGTATGAAACCCTGCATAAATAAGCATGCACTTCAGAATGCAGGCAGGTAAATGCCATTCCCCCACTAACTGTCTTCTCTCCTTGGACTCCCCGCAGGAGCTACAATGATAGCTGTTTCCTGGATTCCTCCCTCTATCCAGAACTAGCCGACGTCCAGTGGTGCGGGCAGGAGAAAGCCAAGCCCGGGACCCTCGTGTGAGCCAGCGGCCTCAACCTGACCGCACCGACGCCATTCTGAGACCACCTCACTGCCTCCCATTTGCCTTACCCAGAAGCACTGTCACCCTGCACCAGCTTCAACCCGCAGCACTTTTGTTCTCCTGTCTCCGCATCCCCTCACACTCAAAATCCTGACTGAGGAGACATTCTGGAAGGTTCCGGTCCCACTGTGTGTCCCCTGGCTCGCTTGCCTACAGAGAGCCAGGCACCTATCCTCAATGGCACCTTGGTGGCTTCCCCCTGCCACGACAGCCCCCGGACCAGGAACCATCAGGGAGGCTGGCTGGCATCATATTCCTGTGGACAAGTGGCATGTATAGAGGACAGGAAAGGAAACTTACATACAGGGTGACCCAGAAAGACTAAGTTGTGGCCAGCCTGCTGCCTGGAGGCCAACCAAGCACTTCAAGAAGAGGATGCCTGGTGGGGGTGTCTAGTTCACAGCTGACATATTCCTTGGGGGGAGGGGGAGGTAATGAAAAATGAAGCTTAACATGTCAGAGATACATCAGAGGATCACAATCAGTTCTATGCTGCCAAAGATTTTAAAAAATTAATAAATAAAAACAAAAAAAAAAAAGAGGGGCCAAGAAGAAGACATTCTTTGTGCAATGAAACACCCTTCAAATTCTAAACTGCTACAACACACACGTCCAAGTCAACCATTTGTAAATTGTTGCCCCTCTTTACCCTCTCCCTTCATGTTCACCTTCTCTGTCGGTGGAGAGCCTGAGAAACTGAGCTGATGTGCTGGTGAAGCCGGCGGGGCCTTGGCTGGCATGGCTGACTCGGAGCTCCCTGAATCCGGACGTGGAGCGGAGCAGACCTATGGGGAGCAGCGGAGCGTACTGTTAGCCCTGTCTGTACCCAGGACTCAAAGCCGCTTTCCTCTCGGGGTCTGTAGGAAACATAAGGTGGTGATGCCAAAAGTGGTTCTCTCAGTAAAACAACCAGTAAAACTGCATCCTGTTTTTTCGCACAAGGTGTTTCATTTTACTTTTTATGGGAAACCAAGGGAAAAGCACATTGCAATTCATTCAAATGTTTTAACTGTTGTGGCTCATTTTATGTTTGTTAGCACTTGTGTGACAAAGAGCTCAGATCCGACTTTGGTTACCAACGTGTCACTTAATCAAAAAAACCCAACTATGCCCTTAGGTAGAAAGATTTTATTCATGTGTCTACTAGGCAAAGCAGGGTCGAAAAAAAAATACCAGCTCCCAGGGGGCCCATATACTTAACAACAGCGTCAGCCACCTTGATGTACCACATTTGTCTGCAGGTACCAAAAGGAGCAGAAGTAAGGTGGAGGAGCTACACGTTTACATGTGTTTAAGCGATGCTTAATACACAACTGGAAAGCCATCAATCTTCAAAGGCCTCAGAACTACTTTTATAATAATAACAAGTGCACACTCTTAGTTGGGTTATTCCAAATGGCACAAACACGGTCTCCACAGAGGTGGTATGCTGTGCTTATTGGCGCAAGTGGGGAGGGGTGGGGGGATATTTTCTCTCATTTGTAATGACTTCCTATGGGAAAAAAGCATTGGACAGCCAGAGACAGGAGCCGGGGTAGGGGTAGTTTTGTGGGAAAGCAGTATTGAAGTTAGCTTTAGTGTGAAAGGGAAAATCTTTGTTCTTTAAGTATGTGTAATCCAAGAATAACTAATAGACTCCACCAGACCAGGAGGGTATGGATGGACATTCATCAAAATAACTAATGCTGGTGCGCCCTCTGCTGCAGCTGGCCAAAGTGCGTGGACCCGGAGCAGGCCAGTAACCGTCTGGACGATTCAGGACCCGGTCTGTAAGGCTCCGCACAAGGCTGGGTTGGTAATACCAGCTTGTGGGAGGGATGCATATTCTAGGACACTTTAGGGGTGAACCCTGAAGGATAAATAAAACTGGTTTTAAAGTTACTGAATGGTTCTGGGGATTGATGGGGGAGGGGGGTGCTATGTTTTTGTTGCTCTTATTTTATGGTAAAAGTACCCACAGCAGGTTTTTTCCCTTCCCAGTTTGGAAACATTATACGTCAGGTCATTTTTCTTTCTCCCAAAAGCTGGTATGTGGATAATCAAACTGAACTATGTGCCAACAGGAAAAGTCAAAAGGGAAAGGTTACACAAGGCAAGGGGACAAGGTTAGTAGTTGGACATCAAGTCTGAAGTCAATCAGGTCAAGCTTTTAGCCCAACTGGGTTACAAGGAATGAGAGAGGAAAATTCTTTTTAAACACCTGGGTTCCGGGTCCTGGGTTCCGGAAGCAGAAATGAATGGAGTGGGAGGGGGATTACGGTTCAGACAAACATCACAATAGTCTGGTAGTAAAGACGGAGATTAAGTAAAACAGGTTTTACTGTTTAGCTGCGTTCAGTTACTGCAAAGTGTACATAAAGTATTAGTCCTTGGAGACTAATGTGATTAATGAATGAGCAATGTGGTGGGAAACAATACAGTTATTGTACACAGGCACTTGCAAGCTCTTTATAGATCCCTGTTTCTTTAAAATAAAACAAGAAGAACCATAAAGCCCCTGGTCTGATATAAAGTCCCTATTGGATTCTGTGGATACATGTAAAAAATGGCCTGTTTAGCCAGAAGACTGGTGAAAACACATCAGACTTTGTTGTTAGACAGGTGGGGTTTTTTATTTTATTATATGGAGGCGAGTGTTGGAGAAGTTAAAATTCCAATTTGTTCTCATTCAGTATTAGTTTAGTTCTAAATATAGCAAACCCCATCCTGGTGCTATCAGATGACCAGTTACTGCTTAGTTAACTAGGTGTAAAGTTTTTCATACACATTAATGTCAACAATTTATAACAAGTTGTGTAAAATAGACTCTAGTTTAATAATGGGGAAAAATGGATTAGGTTGCTCCTGAAACTGACTGTAGAGCATGTAAAATGATTTTACTGGATTCTGTTCAACTGTAATCAATGAAAAGATGTATGTTGTAGACAAAGTGGCAGAATTAAAAAGAAATCTGCTTTTAATTTATTCTTTTTGTATTAAGAATTTGTATAGTACCTTTACATTTTGCAAAACAGTGTTGTCAACACTTATTAAAGCATTTTCAAAATGGAGAGGTCTCAGTTGCTTCTTGGAGGTTTTGTTTCTAAGTGGTAAGTGCTTACACACACTCTGGAAGTCTCTTAACTCGGGTGCTTGTGTCCTCGCCAGTCTCATTTTTAAAGTAAACCTAGAAGTGCTGTTTTTTTCATTAAATTTTTGAATTGTATTTTTTAATTATAACTTGCATGCAACATTATTTCGTATTAGTTCAGGTGTACAGCAAAGCAGTTAGACAGTCATATACTTTACAGAGCGGTCCCCTCGATGTGTCAGGCATCCACAGTATGGTGGGCTCCATTCCCTGGGCTTCACAGCCCTGTGACTGTTTAGTAATTACCAACCGGTACATTTAATCCCTTCTGTTTTTCTTCGCTTAGCCCCTCAACTGTCCTCCCCTCTGGCACCCATCAGTCTGTTCTCTGTATCTAGAAGTCTCTTTCTATTTTGTTTGTTTATTTTGTTCTTAGATTCCACATGTGAGTGAGTGAAATCATATGGTGTTTGACTTCTTTCACTTAGGATAGTACTCTCTAGGTCCATCCATGCTGTTGCAAATGGTAAGATTTTATTCTTTTTTATAGCTAAATAGTATTACATTATACGTATGTACCACAGCTTTTATACCACTTGTGTATTGTGCAGATGCTATTCTTACTGCCTTGTCTGATGTTGTAGACAAAAAGCTCGGTTTGTTTAGTAGATGCTAATTCTTACTCTATTTTTCTTTTGTTACTTAGATGAAGAAAATACATTCTCATTGATACCTATCTCCTACTCCGTACAAGGATGGGAGATTAGATATCAGGTCCTTTTCAGGATGCTATCTTAGTATTTGTATCGCTGTTCATTACCAATAGTTACCCACGTGTGCCAGGCATGGGCACTGTTCCCACAGAACAGCCCCGGGGAAGAGACACTGAGGGGCCCTGGGCTCTGGAGGTCAGCCTTAGTCTGTCTCCCTGTGGTCCCTGGTTCTGTGTGGGATGCACAGGGCCAATCAGGGAGACAGGCAGGATGCTCAGGCTCTTTCCCTCCACTGCTGTTCACCCCTGTGCTCAAACCACAGCTCGAACTCTGTCTCTGGGCCAGCAGGTATGAAAAGGCCCATGTTATGGGCAAAAAGGTAACTGGCTGACTTCAGGAGAGACTTCGCTGCAATTGAACCCCTACCCCTCAACCTAAGCCGACGTACATCTCTTTGCTAGAATCTCACAGCCAAGAACATCCCTGGATGAAAAGCCCTCCCCAGATGGAAAGCCCTTGCTTCTGCCACCAGGGCAGGCTAACTAACACCTGCCAAAAACAAGAGCAATCCACTGAGAACGCAAAGCATGTCTGGAAGCGAGCCCATTAAGACAACATTTTATATTTCCTAAAGCCTCTTTTTGGGAAAGCAACCAGGGCCCCTGTATCTCAAGATAATCTACACTCATTTCAAACAAACAGGGATCTTCCGCAAGTCTTTCACATGTAAATATGTCACAGCTCAGGATAGAAATCTAGCAACACTCATTAAGCTCTATCACATGAAAGCAACTCACACAGAGCAAGATGGGACTTTCCATTTCTTCCCCACCCCTTCCTACCTTTCACCACACGCGGCTCCCCACCCCCACCCCCACCCCCTAACAAACTGCCAACAAGGCAATTCCAAACAGTTCTCTTGGTTATTAGAGAACACAAAAGGAAACTCCACAGCCCAGAAAAAAGCATGAGATATTGCCAGGCCTTTCCTTTCTCCCACAACACCACTTAACGAAAGCTCAAACAAAATTCTCTCTAAAAAGAGGTGTGTCACAGATGAGGGCTAGCAAGCAGGCATTGGCCCATAGTTGAAGTCACTCATTGCATGTTCTGTGCTGTGTCCAGGTCTTCAAAAGCTGCTGGTCTGAACAATTAGACAAGCAGGCACATGGCCACAACATAGGGGGCAATCAGGTTATAAACATTAAACAGAAGAGATTAAAATGAGTCCCAAGGATAAGAGATCAACAAGTGTGTAAACAGTGTCTCTCACTGATCCCTCATTCAAGGAGGTGGCTGGTCAAAGAGATGGCCGAGAAAAGCCACAGGAACCTACAGAGCTGTAGCCTCTTTGGCCTGGGACAAGGCCATGCTCCCAGCAGAGTCAATATCTATTCAGGAAAGAGCTGAAGGGCCTGGATTGCAATTCAGGAGCATGAACAGTAAGCAGATTATTTAATACAGCTCACTCGTTTATAATTGCCCCCAAGATTTTTTTTTAAAATCAAACCTTTTTCCTCTCCATAAATCCCATCAAACTATAATTATCCTTTTAATTTAGTCATCGACTTTCTACCCAACTCACTCCAATCATGTTTTCATTCCCCTCATTCTACCAAAACCACTCTTGTCGAAGTCAAGGATGACTCCCCATGCCAAAAAACACCTGTTTTCATTTTATGTGACTTATCAGTTGAGCCCTCTTGCGCACAGCCTATCCCTCTTCAAGTTTCCTTCATTGTAACATTTTCTTCCCTTGGACCCCAGGTTTTCTTCAAGTACAGGACTCCTTTCCAATCCCCTTGGTAGTTTTTCTTCATCTCTCTGACTTCTTAGCAGCAGAGTGACCCAGGGCTCAGTTCTTGGGCTTCTTCTCTTCTTTATAATCACTCTTCTTGTAGATCTCATCTCTTCTCAGGGTTTTAGAGATCACCTCTATGCTGACGGCAGCTGACTTATCCCTACACCCGGGACCTCCTCCCTGAAATGTGTTCTTCCTACTGCCTTCTCAACATCTGCACAGAGCTGTCTAACATGCTAACGTGTCCAGAACTGGATCTGACCCTCCCCTCCACAGCTGCTGTATTAATGATCTTCCTCGGCTCAGTTATGGGCAATTCCAGCCTTCCAGTGCCTGGGCCAAAAAACTCTTGGATTCATTGCTTTCTTTCTCTCATACCTCATGTCTGCAGTGAAACAAACAAATGTAAAATCCCTGCATTTAAGAGATTTATACAATATTTGTGGGTGGAGGGCAGGAGAAAGGAAAAAGTAAATTATGTAAGATAGTTGATGGTGATAAGAAAGCAGGGACCCGTGGAAGATTTAGCCTCTGACAAGAAGGAGAAACACCTTTTCCTCCAAGTCAGGTAAGAAAAGCTGCTGGCAGGTGTGGAAGTGGAGAAAGGCCTTAAGCTTGTTCTACATTCAACCTGCTGTGAGAAGAGATAGGTGAGATCACTCTTCAGGGGGTCAAGAAGCAGCAGAGTAGGGCCAGGATAAAGCAGAGTCACAAGGATCAGAACATAAAATAGCCTGAGAGGAAAGGAGGACAAAGAATGTCCTCCAGGCATCACTTAGGGCCCAGCTGCCACTGGACACTTGGTAGCTGTGATTCCCTCCTGGCACTTCCTAGCCATGGCATGGGAGACCGATGGAATGACACAGACAAGTTTTATAGTGTGGCCTGACAGAAGGACAGAAAGTCCTGGTGAGAAAGTGGCTGAAAAGATGGCAACGATTTCTAGATGGACTAGGCAGGAAGTAAGGCCAGGAAGATGCTGATAAAGCACCAAACAGGATGCCTTGAAGAGGCTAAGAAACAGCAGAATGGAAATGAAAGAGGGAGGGAGCAAGGGTAGGACTTCATGACCAGAGTCGTTTTCCCATAACCTTGGCTATCCCCGTGTGGCATGAACCACACAATCTAAAAACTGAAACATGGAAAAGTCCCTTTGTCATGCTGACACATGCTAGTGAATGTCAACCGGAGCTTGGAGTTGCTGGGACAAGCACCTGGGTCTCATTCCCTTCGGGCAGGAGCTGCAAATCTGGCTGCCCATTTTATCAGGAGACCAAACCCACACCAATTATTTTAACAGAGATTTCATAAAAACAATTGTTAACCAGATTGTAAAGTGACAGATCAAAAGAAGGACAGTGAGATGTCACAGAGATGATAACACAGGAAGCAGCTACTGCTCTTTGGAATGGGAAACAAAGACAAGGAATTATTAGGACATAGAAGCTTATAGGTAGCAGCCTGTGGAGCTAGGAGTCAGACCTGAGGAGCGGACAGCACCCTGCTGGCACCCTGCCCTGCGCCCTCAGCAGGGCCCTCGGGCCAGGTTCACACCTCCATGGCGGGGGAGGGGCGCTGACAGTGCTGTGATCTTTGAGTGTGATGACAAATTTGTAAAAGTGCGAAAAAACTGGGAAGTGGCACCACTATTAGGGACAGGAAGCTAACAGAAAGGTTTGCTTCCAGCGTTCTCTTCCAACAAAATATTTTAAAATCTATTTTCCTAAAAATTCTTCCCCCCCAAAATTTTTTTTTTGCTTAGTAAGTTTGAAAGTCTTTAATTTGCAAGGTCATGCACTTTTCCCCTGTGTGTTTGTTGTTAAATACAGGCACTATTTGATACATTAATCTCAGCCATTGTTTCAAGTTCACAAGAATCATTTAAAGTGATATTTAATGACATGCCTAGGACTTTAGACAATATTATTGCTACCATGGAATGGAGACACTAGGTCCTAAGGATTTAACTAGATGCTGTTTACTGAAACTGAACTTCATCAAATCCTTCCCCATTCCACTGTGGTCTCCCATATTTCATTATATCGCTCATTGTTATTGCCAAACCTTGTATCTTTTAAACTATTAAATTAAGAACTAATCTTCCCTGATTTTTGAGGTGACCTTTCTCTTCTGCTATCCCTTTAATAAAGGGAAACACTCCCTCTGGTCCTTTTAGCACCCTGTGTGATTAAAGGGTTTCTAAATGTTCACACTTTTTGAAATATGTCATTTTCTTAATATTTTTTCTTTACCCTTCTCCAAAAAGTTGTTGCTATTTCTTTTAATTATTTGGGAGAAATGATCAGCCTCCTCTTCTGCTTTTGTGACATACCTATTTATAGTAGAGCTCCTTGGTTTTTGCTCAAATTTCTTTTCAATCTACCCACCTTTTTGTTAGATATTTTGAGCTTTTAAGTGCAGACGTCTGTACACATTATCCCCTCTTTCCCAGAGTAGCTTTCCAAAAAGAAGACTGTTAAAATAGAGAAAAATGGAGGTCACCAGACGAGCTCTTCCTACATCTCTCCTCTACCAAAAACATCTCTATAGGGACACAGGTCCTTTCTGCCACCTTGCTCTCCCATCTTCCTGACGCTAATCATCCCTGCTCTGGACTGCACCCACCGCTGCCTTCTCGGGGGCCTTGCTCTGGCATTCTCCCTTCTCCTCTACCTTCATCCTTTTTTTATTCTTCCATTACCTCTTACCCTTTCACATATAAATATACTCACATTTTTTTCATCTTAAAATAAAGACGAAATAAAGCAGTGTCTCTCCCGCTAACTACTACCACAGCTCTCTCCTCAGCCAAATGTCTGGGACGGGAAGCCCTCGGTGGCTGCCTTCACTTTCTCACGTCCTACTCCCTTCTTCACTCGCTGCCTGCCATGCTGCAGGCGCGCATGTCCAGTCACCCAGTTGCCATAACCGATGGCATTTGCAGCTCTCCTGCCCTCCCAACATTTAACTGTGTTTAGGGAATGACACTGGAGCGCCCATCCGCCTGGCACTGGGGTAGGTGCTGCTGTAACAGAAATGGAAGGCAGATGTGATCCCCACCCTTATGGTGCTCAATGGGCCAGGCGTTCCTGAAAACACTCAGGTTTATTTACTTCCGCTGCTCACCTTTGCAAGCTTCACTTAAATGCTACCTAAATCTCCCTGTTCTCTAAGTCTCCTTTAAAAAAAAACACAACAAAAACAACTTTTCAAATAATCACTTCTATACTCATGGCTTCAACTACTTTTATATACTCTAATGACAATATAATTTTAAATGTTTTCATTTCATTAAATGTTTTATTTATAGTGGATGCCTCATTTACTAAAACCATAGATTCCAAGTTGCTCTGTAAAAGCAGTCACAAAAAAATATGATATTCTTAGCAGGTCAACTTTAAGAAATTTCCCTAAAAACTTTTTATTGGTCTGATGTGAAGAGAAGGATTTAGGCTGGGAAAAGGCATGAAGGAAATTTCTAGGGTGCTGCTAGAAATGTTCTATATTCAGATCTTGTTTTACATCTTGATACATACTACATATATCAAGAATCATTGAGCTTAACAATTAAGATTAGTGCACTTCATACACTACCCTATTTGTTGAGGATTGCTCCATCTCAGAAACAAACAAAAAAAACCCACAAAACTACCCCATTAAGTGACTTTTAGAATTACCTCCACAATGAATTTCATAATGAAGAAAAGCTCTAGGTTTATACATTTATCAGCGGCTCACAGACCACTGGCCTCTTTTCTAAATGAGGTTTTACTGGAACAGCCGCAGGCAGCGTCCGCTCCACAGCTGCGGGGGTGAGTGGTTGAGACAGAGGCCTATGAGCCTTTAACAAGATGCTTGCCAAACTCCGACTTAAACTTCAAATAATATATTTAAACTGTTCCCTTTTTAGGATAATTCAAATCAACCTCACCTAAACACTAAACTAACATGTAGAGATATAGGGCAGTTTAGAAAATTACTCAAATGTAACCAAGAATTTCATAAAACTCTCACATAAGGGTGGCAGCATTTTTTTTGCCCTAGGCTGCATTATGGGCTTAATGACACGGATCACAAATTGGAATTTTATTTGGCCTTACACAATGCTAATTTTTAAAAACTTGGTGCTGGAATTTTAAAAACAGGATTTTGCACTTAAAAAACAAAGAATCCGGATCTTGACTGCTCATACAAAAATGGAAGGTGGGGCAACACTGGAACCATATTCCTATAAGGTAACAATGAGCTGCAGGGACTCCAACACTGAGCCTAAGCGCCGGCCTCCACTTCACTCTGTGCTTGCACTGCCCACTTTTCTTACAGCAGAGCTGAGAGGAAATGAAATACCGCTGCTATTGGTGCCTGCATGAAAAGCAGGAAAACAAGACAGACAGGGGCCAGGCGTTCCTAAACACTCAGCTCGCTTGTTACCTGACTGTCCAAGGCATGCAAGTGTACAACTTTAGGCTTAAGCAATGGCGTAGAGGAAAATGGCAGAAAAGAACCACAGCCATCTAAGGGCCAGAAGGACCCGAAAGGGCAACAGGCAGCTCAATGCTTGCAAAACATGAAGTGGGAGGGACCTCCCCGATATCATCTGAAGTGTCCCTATTCCTACCTCAGGTAATTCTGCCAGGTAAAGAAATTGTTCATACTATTTTTTCAACCTCTCTGAATCTATATTTATTTCAAAATTAAATGTTAAATAAAAGCATTTCCTTACACTGATTAGAAATCTGCAGTCCTTCCTGTACCTTAATCAGTCTGTAGCCACATAGGGTATGACAAGTATAATCCCTCTTCCACCAGAAAGCTCTCTCATTTTTTGTAACTCTCTTGCCCAGATCCCCACCAAGAGTCTCCTTTCTCAAGGACTCTTTTGTCCTATAGAGCATGGGTCCCAGCCTCTGACTGCAGGACTGGTACTGGTACAGGCCTTTTAGGAACCAGGCCACGTAGCAGGAGGCGACCTTGAATACAATGCACTTGAATCATCCTGAAACCATTCCCCCAACCCCAGTCCATGGAAAAACTGTCTTCCATGAAACCGGTCCTGGTGCCAAAAAGACTGGGAACTGCTGCTATAGAGATAGGGTATCCATTCAATCAGCAGATATTCACTGAGCAACCACCGGAAGTGTAACACGTTAGTTCTAGACTCTGAGGATAGAACAGTGAACTATGTTCTTGCCCTGTGGAACCAATACTAAATTATTACATCTAATAATGTAGCATCAGCTATCCTTAGACTTTCCAGTGGCCATATATTGCTAATATTATTACAGTTATAGTCCACTAAAGTCCCATATTTTTCTTCTTATACATTGCTCAGATGTATGCTCAAACAACTAGGTTACTGGATCCAAATTTCTTTATTTGCTAAATGTTTTATTTTTAGAACCTGCCCTTTTCTTCAGTCTGTCAAGAACTTCTAGTATATCAGTTTCTTTTCTACCTCTTAGCACTCACCCTATACTTTCTAGTATCTTGTTGTCTATAAATCTGATAACTATACCTCTCTGTATAATCATCTGCATCGGTCATTGAAATACTGACCAGGACAGTACTCTGATCACTAAGGACCTACGGCATATGTTACTAGCATGCACCAAAGTAGACATGGATTTGTTACTCAGCATTCCATGGCTTCCCTCACTCAACAAGCTGTGAGTCACCTGACAATACTGTCATTATATCTGTCCATGAAGACATTATTTGGTTTAGGCCTAACACCTTCCCAAAGTTCTGTTATGGAAAAAAAATTTTGTTTTTTTAACATGGACATTTCCTATTCACCATGTAAAGGCAACAGTGTGGAAATTGCCAAGGGAGTGAGAGAGAGAGAGAGAGAGAGAGAGAGAAGGCTGGGGGGACGGTGCAAAAATTAGGACAACTGTAACAGCACAAACAATAAAATATTAAATTCTTTTTAAATGAAAGGATAACAGTTAAAAGGATGAACAACCGAAGGAGAGTAAGTCACTGTAGCTTCCAGTATAAACCAGAAAGCTTTAAAAAATAAATACTAGGTATATTTTTAAAAAGAAAATCAGTTTATGAGGAAGTACCATCATTAAAAAAGGAAATGCTTTTTAGTTAAGATAATTTATATAATTATATGAACTTTTCTATGCACTATACTTTGATCAGGGTATTGCTGAACACTAACAAATTTAATCATTGGAAATTGTTTTCTATTGTTAAAGCCAAATAACTTTTCTTTCCCAACTAAAAGATTTTTGCCTTCAATACATTCACTGGTGATTATTTTAAAAAATGGAAATGTTCTAAAATTCCCATAACTATATTAGAGCTCTATAAATTCTACCATTTATACAGAAAACCAGGTTAAAATCATTTTTTAAAATGCTAATATATGTGAATAAAGTATAAAGCATAACATAAATTAATATTCAGCATTTGGAATGGAAATACAAACAAAAAGATAATTCATGAATATGGTAATGATTGTTCTCTGGCACAAAATCTGAAAGCACTTTGTGCATTTTAAGCGAATTTTCAATTTTAAGTAAACTTCCAGAGTATCATCTTCCAGCTTTAGAATGAACATTCAGCAAAAGTCAATATACAGGCACAGCCTGGGATTCTTGACAATTTGGCAAAAGCAAAGAATGCAGTTGATTTTCTTTTTTCTCACTAAGCAGAAAAATTTAATCAGTAACAAGTGTACACAAGTTTATGTGAGGTATGTATAATACAACTAAGGAAATAAACTAAAAACACTTCAGACTATTTGTGTAGAGAAGTGTTGTTTTACACTACTTAAAAATTATATTCATTAAAACCAAATCTTTACTAATTCATATCTTTTATGCTAGTAAATGTTAAATCTACCTAGAAAATAACAAAATGAGATTTACTGTAAAACACTCTAAATTTGCTGCTCTTCACTAAACTCCCAAAGCAAACTGCAATAGTCTTATTTCAATGCTGAGGTAAACGGAAAGCACAACCCTTCACTCTGTCTTGCAACATATATAAAGCTCAAAAGGTTTTATGAAGGTGGACCCCCCAAAAATGGGAATTATCTCCTGGAGGGCAGGCCCCTATAGTATAGGCTTCCCCCGCTAAGTGAGTGTTCTAGGAACCCATCTGTATCAGTGCACCAGCTGGTGTTGTTAGGAGAGGCTGCATTCAGCCTCAGTGAATTTTTTCTTAAGATTTTTTCAACATGTTTGCCCATTTTATGATGGGTGATTTACGAGCACACCTGCCCGCAGCATGCTAAGTGTTCAGCATTTTCTGACCAAACATGGAATGACCCCTGTGCCCCACTCTCTATTCACCTGATCTCACTCCAGGCGACTTCTTTTTTGTTTCCCCAATGAAAAAAGGCCTCAAAGGGAAACATTTTACTGACGCGGAAGAGGCAAAACAAACAAAAAAAATGGCAGAAGCACTAAAAGGCATGAAAATCAATGAGTTCAAAAGCAGTTTTGAGCAATGCAAAAAAACAGTTCAACAGGTGTATTGCATCAAATGGAGAGTAGTTTGAAGGTGGCTTAAATTTAAACATGTAAGAATAAATACATATTCTTTTTAAATAAATTCTGGAGTTTTTTTTGGTCCCCCCCTTGTATTTTACTCAGTGAAGACGTCTTAACACAAGTATTTATAAGAAGTGGACTTATATCCTATGATGCTATGTTGTATTTGCCACAGTTCTTTTGCTCTCAAAATAGAGTTTTGGAACAGGAGAGCGTTAACCTCCAGAGAAATGTCTTTCCCTCCAAAATGCTTCTCTGAATGTATTTCCTCTGTGTTTCATCATTTAAAACATGTGCAACATGCTTGGAAAACATCTTTTCCCTACCAGCTCTGGCATGGATACCAACCATCATGACATCAGGGGTCAAGGGGCATTTCCATGAGCCATCTGAAGATAAAAACCATTAGCCGAAAAAGAAAGATTAAGAAGAGATCAGAAGAGCAGAAATATTGCGTTGGTCCAAATTCTTAATTCAAGTATTTCACAGCTCTTTATGATATAATTTTCATTCCCCTTATTCAAACAAAAGAAATTAAAATATGGGATGACTGACTGTCCTGCACAGGACCACACTGTCCATGGAAAAACAAATCAAAGCTCACCTTGTGAGTGAAAGACAAACATTGCTCTGCAGCCTTTGTGCACTAAAAATTAATGCACTTTGATCTGGAAATACCAGGCAGGGAATTTGATGCACTGCCAGAAAGCTCTAGTTCGGCTCCCCTTTCTACCCAGCCGTCTCCACAGGTGGTCACGCAGAAGACAGAAGCTGACTAGTTCCTCACCATCCAACCTGAAACGCTGTCCACTCCCTGCACAGCAGCCAGGCCTCTGGCAGCAGCGGGGGCTCCGCACGCCGGGGCTACGAATGGAGGGCCCACGCAGAGGTGGAAACAGAATAAATGCTGGCTCTTGAATCAGCTCAAGGACAGGATCCGTTCACCGTGGCCCCCAAACCTCCCACCTGCCTGGAACCTTAAAATAAAAGCTACAAAACGTAGAGACAGAAACCAATACAGGCCAATGGCTCTTTTCCTAAACCAAGCCTGGAAACTTGTGAAGAAGGAAGAGAAAGAAAACCAAAAGAGAGAGCAAGGAAATTCTAAAAGACCCTGAGGGTTTCAGAGAAGCCTATACAGCTAGGCCTCAAAGAGATTTTAATTAAAAAAAAAAAAAAAAAAAAAAAAATCAAACACTAGAAATAGCTCTACTTAATTTTTTAAAGCTTCATTTCTAAAGGGCACATACACATTTTTATCACTGATTCCCATGTGTGTAAATTTTAACACTGGATATTAATTGAGAAAATTCCCAATATTTAGTTCACCTAAATTTCCAAATAACACTGTCCAAATAGATTATTAAGGTTTCTTGGTTCTTTGTGCAGTTTATACAACATAAACTTTCACCTGAATCTCATATACGAGAATGAAAAATGTAACAAGAGGAAAGGCAAGTGATCTGAGTTCTATTGCAGTGACGGTGGCCTTAACCATCCGTTCCAGCGCTGTCCTTGGTAAGCAGCATGCAACTAACAGAAACCATTCCAGAATAAAATTTATAGCCATAAAACCAAACCTTTTTGGGGGATAAAACTCACTAGCTCCCATATAGAGGGAGCAAAAACAACACTCTAGCCTCATCCGCAGGAGGCTCTGATGAAGGAGACCACCCAGGCACCCAGGAGGGCCTGCCGTCCCTCTGAGCACAGACACGCAGAGCCCGGAAGAAGCCATGCCGCCCCCACCTTTCGGTCAGAGCCTGCCTCCTGTTCTGGACCTGCTGCCCCTGAACTGCTGCACCGAAATTCTCCACGGCTGCCCTCTGGGGGGCACGGCCACCGGAAGGCCCGGTCCTCCCCCTCGGCGTACGGCCCACCAAGGAGTGTCCCATTTCCCATGCCCACCCCTGGGGCACCAGGCCCTCCTCTTCTTGTTCCGCTCCACCAACTGACAGCCCTTCCGTCGCCCCTTTCTGAACTCTACCCCAGCAGCGCTTGGACACCAGAGCTCTTTCCCCATGACCCCTCCTCCCAGGGCCCATTCAGGAAGGAGCAAGGGGAAAGGGTCCCCCAACCAGGGGTCGGTCACGGCTGCGGTCCTGAAGTGGGACAGATGGACGCTGGCAGGCTGACATGGAACTTATTCTAATAGAAACAAGTGTAAAGGGCAGTCAAATCCCACTGTATAATTAGTACAACTGTTCAGCTATATTATGAGTAGTAGGTATTTATAGCTACATAACATTTTTTCTGCAGGTTTAAAATTTGTTCCAAGCTGTAAGCAACAATCTAAAAATTTTGATTCAGCCCCACTCATGAAATGAACATTGCCTATATCCATCCAGTTCATGACCTGAAGAATCTTTTCACCTACCTTAAAAATGACTAAAAAACACAGGGTGGTTTGAACGTTTTAATACTGAATGCTGTCAATACATAAATAAAAGGGTTTTTTTGTTTGTTTTGTTTTGTTTACTGCTAATTCATTTCACATTTATTCTTAAATCTCCTATGTAAAACACTTCACACTAAACGAACATATTATGCACACAACCTAAATAAGCTCATAACCATAATTCCAATGGACAGCACGGTAACGTAGCTTCACATATTGTCTTTGCAACATGAATTTAGTAATATGTATTATGGGCTCTTTAATAGCAGCAGGAAGATTCTGGAAAAGAAAAAGCTCAACTAATTTTGGAAGCTACTGTGTGTAGTTACTATAGTAATTTATTCTGACTTTATACATTGTATTTTTTCAAAATCAGTTAACAAAAGAATTTTTTGAGAAACCTCACCCTTTTCGACAGCTTTCTGAAAAGGGGTCTGAGGGAGGACTCGGCCTGTCTCCGAGCGTGAGCCCCGCTCAGTTTGCCCTGCCCACTGCCCTTTTCACAGGGTCTTCCCTGGCGTTCAGTTCTTCAGCCCAAAGGCCAGGAAGGAACTGGTGAAAGAACGGGTAAATTTAGACTGCAGTGCCGCCCAGTGGCTGAACAAACTTAAAAGCTCGCTAACACACCAAACAGTGTATTATCATCCTTAGAATTTCTCCACCTGATTAAAATTTCTTCAACTGATTAAAATATCATCCTCCAATATTTAATTAATAAACTATACTTGCTTATTCTGTCATGTGTGTTTTTAAGTAGCACCTTTGGCATTTCACAACCTTGCCTATTCTATATCTATTCCTAGCTCAAAGAGTCCATTTCCCCCTAAAAAGCATTACCAAATGACATAAACAACTATTTGACAGAGATTTTCTGCTACCTAAAGTATACCCCACCTACATTATCAGGCATATTATAATATGTAGTGTGATATTTAATCAATCCCCCAAGTATATTTTTGTAGTATTCTGACTTTCTACTTTTGCAGTAAGAGAAATAATTCAATTAAAAATTCCCACTAAAGAGCCTAACTAAAGGAAAAGGAAAGAAAAAAAAAAAGGAACAATGACCCACATGCTCTCCCCACCCCACCCCAGAAAACTACTGCAGTGCCCCTTGGGTTTACCTGTACGAGGAGCACACTTCCCGAGGCAGATAAGCAGGGAAGGCTGAAGAGAACACACCCCTCTACTGGCATGCCCTGTGCAACCCTGTATAAGGAGGGGCCACCACTCTGAGAAAACTTTAGCTCATAACTAGTTCCCATGCCCTATCTAGTTCCATATCATTTCCACGATAGATTCAGAATCTGGATGACTGATATGCTACACTTAAATTGTAAATGCAAGTAAAAGCACTTACTGCATTTAAATCTCATGGCCTGAATACAAACTTGTAAATAAATGTTGAAATAAATCTGGGATTTGCACACACTCTACAAAAACTATTTACTAAAGACAGGAATGCTGAGAAGAAAGTTGGAATGAGCCTATCACAGCCAGAATAAGCAGCTTTCTGTAGAACTGAGAAAATGAACAGTTTCTGAAAGGTTACTGATGTGTTTGCTTTTTTCACTGACAATGTCCTCTTTCCTCCTTCCTTTCCTTACTCTCATCACCCCTCAAAAACGATTCTGGAACTCCCTCCTCACTGCATTTCTTCTTAGACTGTTCTAAAAAACAAGGTAGAACTCCTCAAACGTCTTGTTCATTGCACTGCTGTAATTCTATTCTCTGTGTTTACGTTAATAAGTCAGCTTTAAAGAAAAGTGTCAGAAGAACATAAATATACAGTGTCTTCAATTAACTTATACATCCAAGTGCACAGAGTCATCATAAACAGGGCACATGCCAGAAATGTTTATTTAGATTTCCCTTCCCAGTCTTTAACCACTGACAATCCAAAAATATAAAACAGTACTTAACCAACCAAAACATCCTCCTTTCTTAGCCTAAAAGCACATACCTTATGGAATTTGGTGATGATGTCCATCTCTCTACGATCATCACCTTTCCCTGAAGATTCTGCCAATGCCTAAAGAAAAACAACGCTCCAGCTCATTAGTAAAGAGCAACAACGGAATAAACGGAATAGATATGTTATCAACGCCAATCTAAACATGGCTCTTCCTTACAAAAACTGTCCAATTGCTATATAAAAACCTGATGGAATTTCTAGATATACATTTTTAAAAACACCAATTTGCCATTTAAATTGTGAAAGCATGTTATCTTTATGAATCAAAAGACAGAAGAGGGTAAGGGGAGTGGCTGCTAATGCACATGAGATTTCTCTCCTCAGGGGAATGAAACTGTTCTAAAGTTAGGTTGCAATGATAACTGTACCACCCCATAAATTTACTAAAAACCACTGAATAGTCTGTACACTTTAAATTAATAACTTGTATGGGATGCAGACTCCTCAATAAAACTATTAAAGAAAAGGAAGGGAAAAAGAAAACCCAGAACTGGTTTCTCATACCAGTAATTCCAGTAAAATTTAGGGTCCATAGATAGGTCTTGGGGTTGGGGGATATAATTAAAAGGACACCCTCTTCAACTATGTCTGCCACGTGCAAGAACTAGGAATAAAAGGAAAAAGAAAACTGTTTCCATTTTATTAAGAGCTTTAAATTAAGCCACAGTGTTTGCTATTTGGATGACACAACATTGCTCTTTAATTGAGATTACACCTATCACTCCACATTGAACACACAGGCAAAAATTAGAAAGCAGAAGATTGCCCAGTGTTGAAAGGAATGAAGGGATGCAAGACACATCCTGCTGGTGCGGTAGAGACTGATACAGCCATTCTGAAGAGCAACTTAGCAGCACTTAGACAAGTTAAATCACATATACCCAGCAATCCCACTTCTGAGTCCGGGGGGTGATATACAAGATTATTCATCACAAAGCTGTTTGTGGTGATAGGAAGCTGGGAGTAATCTAGTTGTCCATCATTATGGTGTTGGAGACAGAGAACAAAAGTCAAAGGCAGTGAATACCACAGGGTATGAACTATTACTTAGCAGTTAAAAGCAAATATTTAGCTGTACCTAAGGCATCAAGGATGGGTATTAAAAACACAGCTCAAAGTATAAAAAGGAAAAGTAAAAAAACAGAATGAAGATTTTCACAGAATGCCATTTATACAAATGAAAAACATTCACACAAAACACAATTGGTTTTAGAACACCACCAACAAATAAAACAATAACATCAAATATATTAGAATGACTACTTTTGAAGGCAAGAAGCAGAGGAATGTGAGCAGGGAATGAGAAAAAAGGGAGTGAATAAATAAAAAACATATAATGAAAGAATAGCCTCTGTAATGTCCAGAAACAAAAGCATTCTCTGAACTGAGCAACCTGATGAACTCAACCATTTGCTCCAGGGAATGGGGGGGAGTGGGCATGTGTGTGTGCGGGGTGTGCGGGGCGCGTGTGGGGGGGGCAGGGGGCGTGGGGGGGCAGGGGGTGTGTGTGTGGGGGCAGGGGGCGTGTGTGTGGGGGGAGTGGGAGTGTGGGGGGGCAGGGGGCATGTGGGGTGGGGGGGCAGGGGGCGTGTGTGTGGGGGGCAGGGGGCGTGCGTGAGATGTGTACAGGGAGGGGAGGAGGTGATGAGGTACAGTGGGTATAGCAATTACCTCTAACTCTTCAATTGTGGTGTTTTTTAATGAAATTTCAAATCATTCTGTGTGTCTTCCTCTCCAGGTTCTTGATCATCCATAGTTCATTCGGGTATTGCTGATCGATCTTATCCAAAGCTGCTTTCAGATCATTCTTCAATCCCTAAGAAAGGTGAAAATTAAAGCTAATATGAAATTTCCCTGAGGTTTCACTTAATTTTTCACTAATAATAAGTACAGTGCATCTCAGACAACCAGTCAAGGTGGCAGAGCGGGTAAACACTGTTCTTGCCTTCTCCCATGACCACATCAAAATTACAATTAAATGATAGAACCACCATCACCGAGAACCACCTGAAGACTACTCTGAACTCCCAAAACATTCGGAAATGTCAACAGTATAAAACTAGTGTCTCATTTATATACTAAGCTACCACTATGTTTCTAACAGCAGCAAATTCCACATTCTACTCACATCCAGTTTGTGACCATTTAATAAAAATGAAAGCCTTAAAGCTGGACCCTTACTGTACACCATATACAAAAATTAACTCAAAATGGATCAAAGACCTAAATGTAAGAGCTAAGACTATAAAACTCTTAGAAGAAAACATAGGGGGACAGCTTCATGACATTGGATTTGTGAATGCTTTCTTATTTGCAACACCAAAGCACAAACAACAACAACAAAAATAGATAAGTGGGACCTCATCAAAATTCAAAAAAGGTTCATGCCTCAAAGACACTATCAACAGAATGAAAACATAACTCATTGAAAGGGAGAAAATATTTGCTCATCATATGTGGTAAAGATTGATATCCAGAATACGCAGGTAACTTCTATAAATTAACAACAAAAAAACAACCAAGGTGATTAAAAATGGGCAAAAGACTTGAAGATCTGCAAATGGTCAATAAGCAAAAGAAAAGATGCTCAACGTTACTAGTAGGTAGGGATATGCAAATCAAAACCGAAATATCACTCCCATTAGAATGGCTATTACCCAAAACAACAACAAAAAACACCCCAGAAGACAACAAGTTGTGGCTAGGATATGGAGAAATGGAGGAGCTGCTGTGGAAAACCGTTGGCAATACCTCAAAGTACTTAGACACATTATAATTAAACACCAAAACACATTATGATTAAAATGTCAAAAGTTAAAGACAAGGAGAGATTCTTAAGAGGAGGAATAGAAAGCCAACCAGTACAATCAATAAAACCCGTATAAGACCATCATCAGGTTTTTCAGCAGGAACTTTGCAGGCCAGAAGGCAGTGGCACAACATGTTGACAGTAGAGAAAGAAAAAACTTCTGAGCAAGAACACTATATCTGGCAAAGTTATAGTTCAGCACTGAAAGAGAGATCAAGAGTTTTCCAGACAAGCAAAAGCTAAAGGAGTCCATCACCATTAAACTGGATTTATAGGACTGTTAAAGGGACTTTTCTAATGTGAAAAGAAAATGTGCTAATTAGTAACAAGAAAACAGTACGAAAGAAATCTCACTGGTAAATAGAAGGGCAGTGAATTAATCGCATATGAAGGAAGTATGACGGTTAAGACAAATGTAGTAAAAACTAACTACACTAATTAATTAAGGGATATACAAGATAAAAAGATGTAAAATGTGACATCAAAAACAAAACGTGGGCTGGGTCAAGTAAAAATTTAGAGCTTTAGAATGTGTTCAAAATTAAGCTGTAATCAACTTGAGAGACTTGCAGTTATAAAATATGTAAATCACTAGTATGTAATGTACAACGTGGTGACTATAATTAATACTGTTTTGCATATTTGAAAAAATTTCTGAGAGTAACTTTTTTTAATCCTCACCTGAGGATATATGAATGTATTAATTTGGGAAGAGGGAAAAAGGGAGAGAGACAAGAGACAGAGAGACAGACATCAATGTGGGAGACGAACAGCAACTGGTTGCCTCCTGCAGGCACTCCTACCTACAGGGGACTGAACCGGCAACCTAGAGATATGTCCTGACCAGGGATCAAACCCACAACCTGCAACCTTTTAGTGTACGCTGTATGGGACAACGCCCCAACCAAATGTGCTACTCGGCCAGAGAAACTTTCTGTTTTGTGGGTGGTTCCTCTTGCTGTGCAGAAGCTTTTTAGTTTGACAGAGTCCCATTCATTTATTTTTGCTTTTACTTCCCTTGTCTTTGGGGTCAAATTCATAAAATCTTCTCTAAGACCAAGGTCCATGAGTTTAGTACCTATGTTTTCTTTTATGTAATTTATTGTTTCAGAACTTATATTTAGGTCTTTGATCCACTTTGAATTTAGTTTTGTACATGGGGAAAAACTGTAGTCTAGTTTCATTCTTTTGCACGTGGCTTTCCAATCTTCCCAGCACCATTTATTGAAGAAGTTTTCTCTTCTCCATTGTGTGTTTTTGGCTCCTTTGTCAAAAATTACTTGCCCATATACATGTGGTTTTATTTCTGGGCTATCAATTCTGTTCCATTGGTCTGTGTGTCTGTTTTTCTGCCAATACCATGCTCTTTTGATTATTGTTGCTATGTTGAAGTGAGGTAGTGTCATACCTCTGGCTTTGTTCTTCCTCAGGACTGCTTTGACTATACAGGGTCTTTTGTGGTAGCGTACAAATGTGATAATTGTTTTAGTTTTTTAAAAAATGACATTGGGACTTTGATGGGAATTGCATTAAGTCTGTATATTGCTTTGGGTAATATGGACATTTTTAACCATGTTGATTCTTCTAATCCATGAACATGGAGTATCTTTCCATTTCTTTGTCTTTTTCAATCTCTCTTAATAATGCTTTGTAGTTTTCATTATATAGGTATATATATAGGTCCTTCACATCCTTTGTTAAGTTTATTCCTATGTATTGTATTCTCTTGGATGCAATAGCAAAAGGAATTTTCTTTTTTCATTTCTTTTTCTGAAGTTTGTTAGTACTGGGTTGGCCATAAATTTCTTTTAGTTTTTTCCGTACGATGGCTGTACTAGTACTTAGTTGTCTTTAACTTCATGCACAACAATATTACTAGGTTGTATGGTGACAGCTCTCATATCAGTGTGCATTTTTTAAAAAACATCAAAACTGGTGAATTTTTGTGCAGCCATTTTAATATTGAAGATGGAAGAAGATAAGCAACATTTTTGGCATGTTATGTTTTATTATTTCAAGAAAGGTAAAAACACAACTGAAACGCAAAAAAAACATTTGTACAACGTATGGAAAAGGTGCTGTGACTGAGCGAACATGTCTAAAGTGGTTTGTGAAGTTTCTTGCTATTATTGATATTTTGGCCAAATAATTCTTTGGGGCTGTCTTATGCATTGGAAGATGTTTAGCAGCACCCCGGCCTCTACCCACTAGAAGCCAATAGCAGGTGATAGCTGACACTACTCTAAATATCCAAATTAGTAGTTATTGGTGAACATGAAAAATGTGTCTTTTAAGGAAAAAAATAAACAGACTTTTAGGCCAACCCAATATATAGGAAAGCAATGGATTTTTGTACATGATTTTGCATTCTGCAACTCTACTGTATTATTGTTTCTAACAGATTTTTGGTGGAGTCTTTAGGGCTTTACATATATAGAATCATGTTATCTGCAAAAAGTGACACTTTTACTTTTTCATTCCCCACTTGGATGCCTTTTTTTCCTCTTGATTGCTCTGGCTAGGACTTCCAGAACTAGCCAGAGTAAGAGTGGGCATCCTTGTCTCATTCCTGATTTGAGAGATATAGGTTTCAGGTTTTCACCATTGAGTATGTTGGCTGGGGGGCTGTCATATAATTGCTTTTATTATGTTGAGATACTTTCTTTCCATACCTATTTTATTGTTTTAATCAGAAATGGATGTTGTATCTTATCAAATGTTTTTCTGCATCTACTGATAGGATTATATGATTTTTATCCTTTGTTTTATCAATGTGGTATATTACACTGATTGAATCATGTGTACTGAACCATCCTTGTGCCCCTGGAATGAATCCCACTTGATCTTGGTGGATTATTTTTCTAATGCATTGTTGTATTCTATTTGCTAGTATTTTGTTTAGGATTTTTGCTTGTGTAATCATCAGAGATATTGGTCTGTAACTTTCTTTTTTTCTGTTATCCTTGCCAGGTTTTGGTTTTAGGGTTATGTTGGCCTCATAAAATGTTTTAGGAAGTATTGCCTCTTCTTCAATTTTCTGGAAGAGTTTGAGAAAGATAGGAATCAAATCTTCATTGAATGTTTGGTAGAATTACTAGTGAAGCTATCCAGACCCGGACTTTTATTTTGTGGGAGGCTTTTGATAACCATTTCAATTTCTTCACTATTTATTAGTCTATTTAGATTTTTCGAATTCTTCATGATTCAGTCTAGGAAAGTTATCTATGTCCAGGAACCTATTTATTTCTCCTAGGTTATTGAATTCGGTGGCATATAGTCTTTCATAGTATTCTAGTATGATCTTTTGTATATCTGTGATGTCTATGGTAACTTCTCTTTCATTACTGATTTTGTTTATATGAGTTTTTGCTCTTTTTTCCTTAGTGAGTCTAGCCAGGGATTTGTCAATTTTATTAATCGTTTCGAAGAACCAGCTCTTTATTGTATAGTCTTTGTTCTCTATTTCATTAAATTCTGCTGTAATTTCTATTATTTCTTATTTCTTCTTTCTTCTGCTGACTTTCAGATGCTTTTGTTCTTTTTCTAGTTCTTTGAGAGGTAATGTGAGGTTGTTTACTTGAGATTTCTCTTGTTTCTTGAGATAGGCCTATAATGATATAAACTTACCTCTTATTACTGCTTTTGATGAAACCCCAGAAGTTTTGCTATATTGTACTGTGCCTCTCATTTGTCTCTGTATTTCTTTTGACCTCACCTTTTATGTTTTGACTCAGTAATTTTTAACAGTATGTTGTTGAATCTTCACATATTAAATTCCGTTTTGCAGTTGATTTCTAATTTCAAAGCACTGTGGTCAGAGAAATGCTTGGTATGATTTCAGTCTTCTTAAATATAGTTCTTCTTAAATCTTCTTAAATATAGTTCTTTCTACAGTATATATAAAATTATAATCGCTGTTAAGTCTATAGTCCCTAATTTGGAGGTGTGTTATTATTTATAGCTCTTATTCCATCAATGACTATACTTAACTAAAGATGATGCCTCATTTTATTAGTAGTAATTATAATAGTACTCCAGTACCACGCCCCACTCAAGTATTTTAGTACCTCATAGTCCAAAGCTCATTCCATCAATGACCATCAATGGATGCTAAGACCATCATAGGAAAGAAAGATTGATGGTGAACAATGGAAAGACCAGGCTGCCAATGCTTGAACCCACTAATCAAGCCTGGCATCAAGAAAACATTATGTTTTATATTATATCCTGTGTGAACATTATACCCAGTGTTATACACGTAGGAAATACACATCAATACAGCATTCCTGCCGAAAAGGTCAATATGAATCTAATCAAACATTTAGGTCTAACTTCAAGTTTACTAGAAATACAGGAGATAGAAGAATAAGCTAAATAATAACACAGGGAAACAATCAAACACTAAAGGAGTTTTACATAACTATCCCCAGTTTCTCCAACAAGTTAATGGCATCGAAAAGGGGCAGATCTGGGGGGGTATAAAGATGTTCACAATTAAAAGAAACCAAGAGTATAATAAACAAATGAAATGACTGTGACTGAGCTTTGTGTGGGTTTGATTCAAACAAACCAACTGTAAAAAGACATATATATATATATATATATATATATATATATTTTTTAATTCAACTGGAGATGTTTGAATGTGAAAGTATTGATATTAAGGACCTAATTTTAATTTTGTTCGGCATCATTTTGTTTACATAAAAATATGTTCGTGTTTTCTAGAGGTACAAATGTAATAGATGAAGAGTAGACAAGGGCTCATTATACAATTATGTTTTCAGGTATGCCTAAAACTTTCATAATAAAGTTTTTTAAAAGATCATTCATTAATTCAAAGAACATTTACCACACACCAAGCACAGCTTCACAGATGTAACGATGAAGATATATCTGGGGCTAAGAATTGATGATATCATTTGAATATCAAAACTACCCTGAAAAAGGTGTGAACAGATAATATTAATCTCATAGTAGAGGTGAGACACATAAGAATTAGAAGGTGACAATCCCATAACTTAGCCTCATGAATAACAGAGGCAGAACTAGAACTCTGGTCCTTCAGTTCTTTGTACTGTCTAGTATTCCAAACTACAGTTCTCCACTCCCAAAATGTTATTTTAGCATCATAAGTTGCTCCTTTGCCTATGTAGCAGGTAATTTCATATTTCAAGTAAATAAGCTGACAAACACATACGATCTCCTTTCAGAAAGGACAGGTATAAAAGAAGAAAGTAAAGAACTCAGCAGGCCAGAGCCCATGGACTAATCTGTAACTGATATTGTTTACTTCCATGTCTCAATTTCATCGAATATACCTAACAAAACTTTAAGCCTAGAAGACCACTTATCAAAATGCAGTTCACGGAATTGTGGGGGTTTCTTAGACCACATCAAAATTACAACTAAATTATAGAACAACCATCACTGAGAACCACCTAAAGACTAGATGAACACAAGTCCTATAACGAAGGATATAAAGAGGTGACCACCATGTGACTGGCAGGAGGATAGAGACATGGAGCCCACTATGTGGTGATTCCGAATCAGGAAGGATATCTCAGATGCAGAAGGTCCCCTTTGAGGAGCGAAGGCTCCAGCCTTACACCAGGTTCTTAAACCTGGGGCACCAGCGCCAGGAAGGAGCTCCCATAACATCTGCCTGTGAAAACCAGCAAGAACTGCTTCTGAGTAAGAAAGTGGGCTGATGAAGACCAAAGCATCCTCTTAAAGGGCTTGAGCACAAACTCCCTTACTCATAAACTCACTTACCCTGGGGTCCAACACCCAGGCAGCAACTCACAAAGTACCAGAGACATAGAGGAAAGCATTAAACTGACTAGACTCAGGGCAAAGGCTGGAAGGGCAGAGGTAAAAGCAACTCTCTCCTGAGAAGGATGAACTGGCAGGTGCCAAATTTGGGCTCTCCACTGACATAGCTAAAACTGTTCACTCAGCACTGGTGATTCCTTGAGAGCCCGTCCCACCCAAAAGGTCACTTGCAGAGGCCTTTTCACACCAGCAGCCAGCCTCAGCTAGTGCTGAGGACTCTCCTAAAATCTTTCAGAGGTCCAAAAATACCAGACAGTGGCTGGCCTCAGTATGGCCTGTACCTCTTGCTAAGCAGGCCCAAGCCTGGCACAAGCAATGACAAGTCTCAACTTGCACTGTAACTCCCGTAAGGTGGCCCCCAACCTGGCAAATTAAGGACCTAATTTGCCACAAACTCACACTGCGGAGCCCACCAAAGGGCCCCAAGGCTGACATTAGTGGCAGTTCACCTTGGCTCACAGCATAGCCTCTCCCAAGTGCCTCCAAGCCCAGCACAAGCAGAAACCACCACAGATTACTTTTAACTCCCACCAGGTGGCCCTGACCTGGGCACAAAGGGCAGCTGAACTGACCCTTCTTAAGAAGCTCCAGAACCAACATATCCCGTGGCTGGCTTCAGATGACACCAGAGAACTGCACCACAGACAACACACCTGAAAGGCAGACTTAATTGGCACCAGAGCCACAGTAAAATGACTCCTACTTCATGCAGCCAGATCCCACACAACAGCTTGTCTGCTGCAATCATGGACAGCCCTCACAGCCAGTCAGCCTGAAGGTCCATCCTACCCACTGCTGTGTCAACAGCAACCAAGGGTCAACTGCAAAAGAAGGGAACACACAACTCACACAGGGGACAAGGGACATCCCTGGAGCACCTGACTCAGGTGATAAGAAGACTTCACCACTGGGTCTCACAGGACAAACTATATAAAGCCACACTGCCAAGAGTGGGAGATTTAGGAGATCTACCTAATATATAGAAAGAAACACAGGGAATCACCCAAAATGAGACGAAGAAAAATGTTCCAAAAGAAAGAACTGAACAAAACTTCAGAAAAAAAATTAAAGAAAATGGAGATAAGCAATGTACCAAATATATAGTTCAAAACACTGAAAAACTGGTTATAAAGATGATCAATAACTTAGGAGAAAAACAGATGAACTCAGTGAGAACTTCAACAATGAGACAGAAACCATAAAAAACACCCAGTCAAAAACGAAGAACACAGTAAAAGTGAAAAATACATTAGAGGGAACCATCAGAATAGATGAAGCAGAGGATCAAATCAGCCAACTGGAAGACAAAGTAGCAAAAAAACACCCAAGTGAAACAGCAAAAGAATAAGGAATCCACCGCTGACCCGTGTGACTCTGTTGGTTGAGCGTCACCCTGTGTGGCAAAAGGTTGCCAGCTGGAATCACGGTACGAGGACAGGTCTGGGTTGCAGGTTCAGTCCCTGGTCTGGGCACACACAGGTGGCAACTGATCGATGTTTCTCTCTCTCACATTGATATTTCTCTTCTACTCTTTCTCCCCTCCTCTCCTCTCTAAAAATAAACAAATAAGCCCTGGCTGGTGTGGCTGAGTATATTGAGTTCTGACCTACGAAGCAAGGGGTGGCTGGTTTGATTCCCAGTCAGACCACATGCTTGGGTAACAGGCCAGGTCCCCAATACGGGGTGCGTAAGAGACAACCACACACTGATGATTCTCTCCCTCCCTTCCCCTCTAAAAATAAATAAATAAAATCTTTAAAAAAAAAAAGTAAAATCTAGAAAGAAAGAAAGAAAGAAAGGAAGGAAGGAAGGAAGGAAGGAAGGAAGGAAGGAAGGAAAGAAAGGAAAGAAAGGAAAGAAAGGAAAGAAAGAAAAGAAAGGAGAGAAAGAAAGAAAAGAGAAGAAACAAAACGAAACGGAATCCAAAAAAAGTGAACATAATTTAAGAGACCTCTGGGACAACATTAAGTAAACCAACATTCACATGATATGGCTGCCAGAGAGAGATCAAGGGATTGAAAACCCATCTGAGGAAATAATGACCAAAAAATCTAAGATGGCTGCAGAGTGGCTGGAAGCTCTATCCACTTGCTCCCAGGTCCAGACTGACCTTGCAGCTAAACCACAGAGCAATAAACTCAAAAATCCAGCTGAGTGAGAGTGAGTGTGAGCGAGCATGTACACAGGTGAGTGTGTGGGCGCATGTGAAAGTGTGGCCCGGGCTCTCCTGGTGGAGCAGCTGCCACTGCTGCTGCCCAGCTTGGTGCCTCTGGTGGTGCAGATTGGGGGAAGGAGCCATTTTGAGGAATTTTAAAATATCAAGGAACATATATATAAAGGACCCACGGACATATACAAAGGAGGGTAGGATTGAATGTGGGAGGTGAGGGGTGGGTAGGGCAGGGGAGAGTAATGGGGGGGGATGGGGACAACTATAATTGGACAATAAAAAAAAGAGTTCAAGAAGAAAAAAAAAACATGTGTATCCTGATTTGACCCATTATTAACAATGAAAATATCTGTAAATTGAAAAAAAAAAAGACTAAAAACCATCCTACCCAGGAAGAAGCCTCGGAGAGCCTGCACCTTGGTGCCCAGACTTTTCTCAGTACCCTCTGCCCCAGGCAGGGCTGTGCATCCCGCTGCTGCCAAAAGCCAGGATCTGGGGACTGTGGTACTTACCGGGGAGGGAGCTGTCACCTCCCTGACCCAAGGCACCAAGGCAGAGTAGGCTGGAGGCAGGGACCACCCAGGGAGCTCAGTGGTGCAGCTGCAGCGGCTTGGCAGCAGGAGCCCAGCTCCGTGGCAGAAGCTCGAGGCCGACTCACTGGAGGGAAGTGGTGCAAGCGCCTCAGCCACAGCTCAATGCTGTAATACAGCGGCTGCGCTCTTCCTTCCCCCGCCCCATCAGGATGATGTAAGACTTGAAAGAAGATGATGCATACGGGATATAATCTATTAATTTAGGAGAGAGGGAAGAGGCCTGGGTGTGAGAGAAAAGGGTGGATAGGTGGCTTCTGGACAGGACAGCTGTCACAATACAATCTAACAAAATAGTTTCAAATGAAGTTAAAGACAACTAAGTGCTACTAGAGTCACTGTACAGAAAAACCGTAACAGACTTTTTGGCCAACCCAGTGTATACATACATGCTAAGCTTTTTATCAAATTTCAAGGAGCTGATGGATACTCTGAAGTCCATCCAAAAGGCTCAATGGTAACTGAAATCTAGAGGTTAATATAAAGTTAATGTAAGAGAATATTCAGTGTGAGGAGCGAGTGGCCTAGACCTGAACTTTAATAAAAACTAACATTTACAGAACAAAAAATAAACAATAAAAAAAAAAGGTGCAGCCTGTCAGGGAGATCAAGAATAAGCAGCCTGAGGAGTCAAAGGAAAAACAGGAAGCTGTGGTGGAAGAGATGCCAAGGGAAGAATGAAGGAGGAGAACCAGTGAAGAGTGTCAACTGCTGTTGTCAGTCACGAAAATGAAGGTCACTGTTGTCCCTGATTAGGTTGGAGTCAGGATAGCTGTGGGGACAGAAACCAGCTCGCATCAGGTGAAAGAATGAGTGAGAATTAAAATTTATTTTAAGAAGCGTGGCTACAAAGAAGAGTCGCTAAAAAATAAAAACAAACAAAAACCTTTTTAAAGATGGGAGAGACATTTGTATGTTTCAGTGCCCATGGAGATTTGCATGTTTTGGTAGAGATTACTAAAGACACAGGAAGAAAGGGGATAAGTGATACTAAGGTTCCTGATGATGCTAAAAAAGGATGGATGAGTTGGGATCCAATGCGCAGGTGGAAGGTTTCACCCAAGCTGTAACCGATTCCTCACTCATTTTAACAGAGGAAACGAGGTGGGATTCCTTGCCCGTTGGCTTCTTTTTCTCTTTGAAATTGAATGCATATTCCTTAAAGAAAAAGATCAAGCATTGCTTTCTTTTTAGTCCTCTGTGGCAGAGTGCAGTATCATGCATATAGGAAATATCTAACAAATACTGGAGAAAAAAGCTATAATTCTACAGAAAGCCCACCCTCATCACTACAATTAATAAAACTGCTAATTATGACCCAACAGTCCAGTTTTCCACATAAATGAGGCATTGCCAATGATTCACCAATCCCAAGCCTTCAAAGCACTGGCATTCAAGCAATTAACTCAACGTAGTTACACCAGACAGAACAGTTTCAGGACAGGTGATAAGAGGTTTATCTTAGGAGAGTCTCCAGTTTAAAAAAGGGGCACTCACAAAGTATTTATTCTTTCAACTATCAGCCTAACAATAAAAAGCTGGGACTCCGCTAGAAATGACCAAGATGAGGAGGCTCTTCTGAAAGAACAATATAGAACATAGATGGGTATTTCCCAGCTACAGTGATGGCAATGAAAAAAATTCAGAGATCTCCAACCATCATTAAAAAAAGGAAAAAAAAGAAACACAGAATGAATTAAAATAATAAAACAAATGACAGAACCACATGTAGGTAAGGTAAGAATTGTTTCATGAAACTTCATATGCATATCAACAAAATATTAAAATTTATTTCTTATTGTGTTAGAGCAGTGAAAAAATATTTAAAGTTACTGACATGAAACAGAAAGATAAAAGCTATAAAGCAACTGTTTCTATTCAGCTATAAAATTATACAGCTATAAAATGCTGTCTTCCCATACATACAAAAAGTAAATATGTCTAGTCACACATATTCTTATATAGGCACACCTTGAAGATACTGCAGGTTTGTTCCAGACAACCTCCATAAAGTGAGTACTCCATTAAAGCAAGTTGTAACTGTTGGTGGAGGGTCTTGCCTTAAATCTGAAAAAAAAAAAAAGAAAAAAAAAAGAAACATTTGTGAAGCATAATAAAGCAAGGCATAATAAAGTGAAGCACAATAAAACAAGATATGCCTGTATTGCTCAAGAGCACTCACCTACCTTCTTATGCAAATATGCACATGATAAACCTGGAGGGAGAACTCAGTTTTTCACGATTCAATTTTCCTTCTAAAGTACTTAGATTTCAACATCCTGGTCCTCCTAAAATCAGTTATGTATTCCAACATCTAAGCTACTTTTTTTCAAATACTCTCAAATCACTCATCTAAAGAAAAAGGTCCCTGAAGTAGAGATAAAAATATTTAGTTACAAATATGAATAAAGTTTCCCCTTTTATTTACTAAATAATATTCTACTGAACTCCATCCACCATATAATCCCAATTTCCTCACACCTCATCATATACATAATCTTACATTACATCTAAAGATCTAAGCAAATGTTCTCAAAGTATGGTCACCAGACATGGGATCCTTAAGATCCTTTGCAAGGGTCTGTGAGGTCAAAACTCTCTTCAGCACTAAGGTACTATTTGCCTGTACGCTCTCGGACATTTGTACCAAGGGTAAAAACCAAGGGTAAGTCTCCTGAGTCTCGGCAAGCACGCATAAAGCACTTCTTATTTATGCACACGAAGTATGACGTGTGTCTGGAAGAAAAGCAATTGTGTGATTACACTGCAAACTAAACTGGTTGCTTTCTTCATGGAATATTATTTTTACATGAAAGAATACCTACAAATGATAGTCATTCAGACTTAGACAACTTCCCAAAAGTGAGCAAGGTAAACCTGCCACTTCCAGCAAACAACTGATGGTATTAGCTGCCTATGATAAAATGTCAGCTTTCAAGTGAAAATTAAAATTGTGGAGATCTTAGACGGTGTTCCAATACTTAAAGATGTTTCTCATGACGTCACTGGTGATGTTAAATAATGCGATTTTAAAATATGATGTAATGAAATTTATCAACATTTGGAAGACATGCATAACTCAATAAACCAATACCATCACATAATCAATGAATTAATACGATATATAAATACTTTTAAATATTCTCAGTTTTAACTTCTAATGCAGTAAATACTGATAAACCCATAAACAAAAGCCCTATGGGATTATTAATAATTTGGAAGAGTGTAAAGGGGTTCTCAGACCAAAAGCTTTGAGAACCAGTAATCTAAGTTATTGCTATGCAATAAAGGAATGGAAATCAACTTAAGGACATTTCTAAGTCACATAATTCTTTTTTCCTCTTTATCCGCTGTTTCTCCAACACAGTTTCAGCCTCCCTGTCAGTTAAGAGCTGACCAACTGGCTTTTCTATGTGTATAGGATGGTGGGGGCGGGGGGGGGAGATAGAGAAGAGAATACAATAAAAAATCGGTTTTACCAGTAGGAAGGAGCCGAAGTCTGCTAAAAACTAATTCTGAATCTGCCCTTCCTCTATGCCTCAGTTGGGCACAAACCGTTAGGAAACTCCAGACATGATCGACCAGAAGAACCAGGGCAGAATTCCGAAGAATACCGACAGATGGGAGTGAGTATAAGAGGCAGTCAAGGAAAATTGAGAGCGCAACGGGCAGCTGGGGGAAATTTTGCCAAAATCCTGGGTTTTCCTGCAATTCCCCCATTTCTTCCATAAGGCTCCCGAGTAAAAGGGGTCAAAGGAGGACTTGCAGGGACCGCTCCAGGGTTGGGGGTGGGACCCTCTTGTTAAGCCCCATCCCCGCCAGAGTCCTTTCAGTAGCAGTCCCCTGGCTCCCAGGCTCCCCGGCTCCCCTCTCGCACACCCCTACACAACCCAGCGCCCACGACCCCGCGGTTCCTCACCAACTGGTTCCAGTCCTTCACGAGATGCCGCTTCCAGAGGATCTCTGACCTCAAATATCCATGTTACCCAAGTTTCAGCTCGATTTTGCCTCTCCAGCTCCACCCGCTAAGCCTCACTCAGCCTCAGGCGGCGAACCCACCAAAAAAAGGAAACCCAAATACTGGAAGAAAACACAAACACGGGCTGCTTCCGGCGGCAGCTAAGGTGAGCAATAGGAAAGAGAGCTCTTCAAGGCGCCTTTTGTTGACGGAGGGGCCTTGGATTAGCGGCCCCTGGCGGCGCCGTCCGGCAGTGCGCCTGTACTTCCCACTACTACACAAATGGACTGAAACACCTATCTTCTGAATTGTGTGTAGGTCGACACACTTCATTTTTAATGATTTTGTCATACCTTCTTGTACCTGCTAGTCTAGTTCAGGTCCAAAAACCTCCTCGCAGAACACTTCAATTATGCTAAATAAGGCCAGATCCTTAATTATTCTACCAGAAGTTCACATCAGAGTTTCTGAAGTTCCTTGCTTGCCAAAATTGATGTCCTAGACCTAGAGAGTGAGAAAAACCTAAACAATACTACAAGCTCATTAGTACAAAGTAAAAGAGCAATGTCCATTGCTAGCCTGTTAAATTCCCTGTAAAGTTAAGCATCTGCACCCAATTTGTCTTTCCTTTCTCAGTTCTAGATTGTTTACATCTTAGTGATTGAACATTTACTCCAAGTTAAAGATAATCTTTTTGGTCGTGTGTTCAGCAATCAAGATTTTCAGGACATGATTGGAGACATAGTCAGAAATTATTTCGTTTTTAGTCCAATCCAAGAAGAAAAATAAACTGGAGAAAAATCACATAAGAGATTTTAATTAAAAAGACCCCAAACACTGTTTACAATGCATTTATTTTTGGTTGTATGCCCTTGAATATTTTTTTAATTCTACTGATAGTCACTGAACAATATTTGACATGTTAGTTTTTCCCACTCAAAGAAAGAAATATCATTCTCAGTCAATTGATAATGGGCAAGATGGCTTATCAAAATAAAAGAGAATTGTTCAGTTCAATTTAAGTTTTTTATTACATACGTGTGTGTTGGTTATGTTACACCTAAAAGATATCTGACTTTGCCAGAAATAAATTGTTGAGTTAACTCTCTCTGCCCTAAGATGATTTGTTAATTTTTAGGGTTTTTGAAAGCTTAACATACTTTACAAAGAAAAGGTTCTTGAGCTAATAAACATGGTGACATTCTTACATGAATATCTGTTTCCTGAGTCACTCACAATTCAATAAGCAAATAATCATTTATTAGGGTTTTCCTGATTTAGGGATTAGCAATTATGACACAAAAACCTGAAAGGTTGACACAAAGGATAGTAACAGGGAAGTCTACAAGGACGCAAAGGAACAGCTGGCCCGCTGGGATAAAATTAGTGTAAACCAGAGAAATTACTACATACCATAAGCAGGCTCCTATTAAATTTCAGGATCTCATTGATTTTGATGTTTATGTAAACATGTGAATTAAATCTTGATTAAGACCTGAGATGGAAAACATAACAGAGGTGAGTACCTGAACAAACAAAATAATGAGTAAGTTTTTCAATACAGAAGGGGGTAAAAAATGACCAGGAGAGTTTAGAAACACTCAAGAAAACCAATGAATCCTGACTCTAAAGGAAAATGTATTCATTTAAAAAATATGTATCCTATTTCATCAAAATAAAATTTAAAGTGAAATACTGCAAACAACCCAGATGTCCTAAATAGGAAAATTGTTAAATAAGTTATAGTTTATGCATAAAACCAAATAATGTGAAACATTGAAAACCATGTTTCAAAAATATTCAATGATATGAGAGTGCTCATGACATGAAAGTTAGTTAAAAGAAGAATTAATGAAACTAGAAATAGAGCATGTAATCTGTATTTGGTAAGAAAAGCATATAAACCTAGAAAAATTATTTAAAGGAGACATAAAAATACCAAGTCGTTATCTGTCAATGGTACTACCTGGGATTCTTTTCTTCAGTTTGTACCACAATTTGGTACAAATTCCATAATTCAGAAAAAAACATCCAGATAGCAGTCATTTTCTGTTTTATTAAGTTATTGTTGAAATTTTTCATAGATTTTCTAGCATGATTACTTTAGAAACTGTGTACATAAATTTTAAATAATGCCAGTAAAAGAAAGCAAAGGATTAGACAAAGTATATATTTTAAAATCTTTATAATTATTCAATCAATGTTTAAATATTTTTTTATGAGCTCTGTATTGCCTTAGATGCTATAGCCTAAATCAAATATAAAAAAACAGTTCTACCCTTGAGGACATTACTGGTTAACTTGAGAATCAAGAAATAGGTCCTGAAAAGGTAAATTAGGTAAGATAAATATGATTTAATAGCATATATTGGGCAATAATAACATATTCACAGAAATTAAAGACCAGTGATTTTTCAAAAGAAGAAATAGTAAGAATCAATATATGATCGATAAGATTATTCTTTTCTTGGAGAAACTCATCCTAAGAGATTATTTGTCATTTCCTGACACTGGAGGAAATACCACACATTTATTCAAGATGGTCTTGGTTTGTTTTGCTGCTATCCTAAAAGATAGAATGTAATATGGTTTTTCTGTTTGTTTGTTTTTCTTTTCTTTTTGGAAAAAAAAAACACAACTATATGATCTAATACATGGCCTCAATCTTCAGAATAACCAGGAGGACTTTTTGCACCCAGACTGCTGGTCCTGATTCCCAGAATATCTCTCTCATTCAGGAGTTTGGGAGTGGGGCCCAAGAATCTGCTTTTTGATCAAGTTCCCAAATGAGGTGGCTGCTGTTGATTCAGGGGCCACACATTCTGAGAACCAATGATCTAATACACTGTTCTGAAGTCTCTCTGGGAGAAAAAAAAGTTGGGTGAGTCAGAAACTCAATCTGTATGGAGTCTTTTTTTTCTTTTTATTATTATTATTTTTAATATCTATTTTATTGATTCTGCTATTACAGTTGTCTCTTTTTTTCCTCCTCTTTATTCCCCTACACCCTGCACTGCCCTTCCCCCCAGCATTCCCCTCATCTTAGTTCCTATCTGTGGGTTGTACACGTCAGCTCTTTGGCTTCTCCATTTCCTATACTATTTTTAACTTTTCCCTGCCTATTTTGTACCTACTATTTATGCTGCTTATTCCCTGTACCTTTCCCCCATTCTTCCCCCTCTACTCCCTCTGATCTCCATTTCTATGATTCTGTTCCTATTCTAGGTGTTTGCTTAGTTTGTTTTTGTTTATATTTTTTGTTTGTTTTTAGGTTCAGTTGTTGACAGTTGTGAATTTGTTGTCATTTTACTGTCCATAGTTTTTGATCTTCTTCTTTTTCTTAGATAAGTCCCTTTAACCTTTCATACAATAAGGGCTTGGTGATGATGAACTCCTTTAACTTGACCTTATCTGGGAAGTACTTTATCTGTCCTTCCATTCTAAATGATAACTTTGCTGGATAGAATAATCTTAGATGTAGGTCCTTGCCTTTCATGACTTTGCTTCTTTCCAGCCCCTTCTTGCCTGCAAGGTTTCTTTTGAGAAATCAGCTGAGAGTCTTATGGGAATTCCTTTGTAGGTAACTCTCACCTTTTCTCTTGCTGCTTTTAAGATTCTCTCCTTATCTTTAATCTTGGGTATTGTAATTATGATGTGCTTTGGTGTGTGCTTCTTTAGGTCCATCTTCTTTGGGATTCTCTGAGCTTCTTGGATCTCCTGGAAGTCTATTTCCTTGGCCAAACTGGGGAAGTTCTCTTTCATTATTTTTTCAAATAAGTTTTCAATTTCTTGCTCTTCCTCTTCTCCTTCCAGAACCCCTATGATTCAGATGTTGGAACATTTAAAGTTGTCCCAGAGGTTCCTAAGCCCCTCTTCATTTTTTTGAATTCTTGTTTCTTCATTCTGTTCTGGTTGAATGTTTATCTCTTCCTTCAGCTCCAAATCCTCGATTTGAGTCCCAGTTTCCTTCCCTTTACTGTTGGTTCCCCATATATTTTTCTTTATTTCACTTTGCATAGCTTTCACTTTTTCCTCCATTTTGTGACAATATTCAACCAATTCAGTGAGCATCCAGATCACCAGCGTTTTTAACTGTGCATTTGATGGGCTGGCTATTTGTTCATCACTTAGTTCTATTTTTTGGAGCTTTGATCTGTTCTTTCATTTGGGCCATGTTTCTTTGTCTCAGTGTACCTGTTACATCCAGAGGAGCAGAGCCTTAGGTATTCACCAGGGTGGGGCAACCCAGGTCACTAAGTTGTGATGCTGTGTGTTGGGGAGGGGTCTGACTGGGAACAATACCACTTGCTCTGCTCTTGGCCAGAATTCAGTCCCTTCCCCCGCTACCCACTAGGAAATTGGGCCCTTCTAGTGCTGATTCCCAGGTGGGCGGTTTGTGTACATTCTAGGGCCCTATGGGTCTCTCCAATGGACTCCCCTGTGAGGCTGGGAGTTTATCCTGCCACCACAACCCCCACAGGTATGTACATCCAGAGGTTTTGAGGCTTTCTTTTCCCGCACTAGATACCTGGGTTGTTCAGTCTGTCTCACGCCCCAGCTGTTCCTCCCTGTTTTCCCGCACACAAATGTGGCATGGCCTGGTCCATCAGCCGCTGCCTTGTCTCACATCCTCTCACCTGGGCTGCCCATCTCTACGCCTCCTACCCAACTGGATGAATGTTTCTCCTTTAGCTCCTTGGTTGTTAGACTTCCATACAGTTCAATTTTCTGGCAGTTCTGGTTATTTTTTGTTTTTAAATTTGCCGTTGTCCTTCTTTTGGTTGTGCGAGGAGGCAAAGTGTATCTACCTATGCCTCCATCTTGGCCAGAAGTTGCTGTATGGAGTCTTGATGAACAGGAGCAAAGGGCGAGGCACATGTCTGCAGCATCATCATGGGTGCCTCTCAGGGTGCCCGCCCACTCCCAGTGACACGTCTATCAATTCCTGAATGGAGAGGGGGCAGACTCCCTTGGATCCAGCCACATTCACAGGCCTGCTTTGTGGGGTTATACCACGGGCAGGTACCAACCCAATCTGGGCCAACCAGAGGCAGTTCCCTAGAAAACTGATAACTGGAATTGAGTCAATATTACCAATATGCAGGAAATATGGAATGTGAATTTGATAGTGGTGAAGAGCCATGTTAGTGGCATGCTGGATCCAGAGAATATCACTCGGACCTGCAAAAGCCCACTGCTAAATTTTTAAGAACTTTGTGAATCAGCTCTTAAGCTTAGCCATTATAAAAAGTTAAATGTTTATTTACAAGTAAACACATTATAACAAAAGTAATAAATATACAGAACCTATTACTAATTATATTACTACATTTTACTATTATTTATGTTCTTGGAGTTAGCTATGACTATCGCATCTTTGTAGTGTAAATACTATACAATGTGGCTATTGCATATCTTCTACAGACTCCATGTTTGAGGTTATCATACTGGCAGCTTGAAATTAGCCATAATGGGAATATTTGCAGCACAAAACATTGGTAAGTGCTACAAATCTGGACTTCATTTATTGTTTTGTTGATTGTCTAAACTTTAAAAAGTGATAGAGGAGAATCAACATAGCAGAGGAGTGAGTGGAAGTCACCCTGACCTCCTCCCAGGACCAACCTGGAATTACAACTGAGTTGTGGAGAAATCACCTGGAACAAACAACTGAACAATAGCGAGAGAGGAGCCTTATAACCTCAGACAGACAGAAGAATCAGCTTTAGCACAATTTAACTGGTAAGGAGTGCAGTTGAGACTTGAGAAGGTGGGAGGGGCGCCCATGGGCGGCAGCACCAGAAGGCTACTGAAAAGGCCAGTTGGATCTCCCTGAGAAGAGCGAGGTCTAAACCATAAGCAGGGATCTCCAGCCTACAGCACCAGAGCCCAAAAAGTACACAGATAACGGCCAACTGTGAAAAGCAGCAGGGTTGCTCTCTGCCAGAGACAGGAGGCTGGAGACACAAAGAGTCATTTAAAGAGCCAATGGATAAATTTTTATCTGCAGCCACTTACCCTGGGCTTTGGAAAAGGCAGGGGCAGAGTGGGCTAGAGACGCTGGAGGAGAGACTAGAGACGAAGGCTTTAGGGAGAGAACAGAGAGAATAGCTGGCAGGATCTTGGTGCTGACTCATCCCCCATATGGCTGTAGCCATCTGGCTCAGGCAGACCATGCCCCTGAGCAGGAGCAGCATGAGAGGACCCAATAACCCCACCCTCTGGAGGGACTCTGCCTTGCCCTGTGGTGTCTCTAAGCTGGCCTGCTGAGTGCAGAGTGACTAGATTAACAGCTGAAGGAGACAGCTACAGAAAATAGATTGCTGGAAGTCTCAAACAGACTGCCTAAGATCACAGAGGGTCAGCATCTGACATCATCAGAGGCAGATCCAGAAAGAAAAACACAACGGTCTCCTACCACAGAAGTTCACACCACAAGGTCAGGAAATTAAGACAGATCAATTTAAGAAGCAGAAGCAAAAAAGAATAGTCTCACAAATAATGGGAAGACAAAGAAACAACCCCCAGTCGAAGGGAAAGGAGGAATCCTCAGAAAGAGAACTAAATGAAATAGAGGCAAGTAAACTATCAGGTATTGAGTTTAAAAAAAAACAGTTCTAAGGAAGCTCAATGAGCTCAGTGAGCTCAGAAAGAATTACAAAAAACTACAGGGAAACTACGAGGAACTCACTGCAAACTATATCAGTATGAAAAAGGACATAGAAACCATCAATAAGAGACAAGAGGAAATGAAGAATACAATTTCTGAATTGAAGAACTCAGTAGAAGGAATCAAGAGCAGGCTAGATGAAGCAGAGGAACGAATTAGCAAGCTGGAGGGTAAGGTAGAAAAAAGCTCCCAGAAAGAGCAAGAAAATGAAAAAAGACTCAAAAAGAATGAAGAGATGTTGAGGGAAATGCAGGACAACCTGAAATGTAATAATATCCATATAATAGGGATACCTGAAGGAGAAGAAGAGAAGCAAGGGATAGAGAATGTGTGTGAAAAAGTAATGATGGAAAACTTCCTTAATTGGAGGAGAGAAAAAGTCATAGAAGTCCAGGAGCACAGAGTCCCATTCAAGAGGAACCCAATGAAGCCCACCCCAAGACACATCATAATCAAAATGGCAAATATCAAAGACAAGCAGAGAATCCTAAAGGCAGCAAGGGAAAAAGAGGTAGTAACATATAAAGGAGCCCCGATACGGCTAGCAGCTGACTTCTCAACAGAAACATACAAGCCAGAAGAGAATGGCAAGAAATATTCTAAGTCATGAAAAGCAAAGGCCTGCAGCCAAGACTGCTCTACCCAGCAAGGCTCTCAATTAAAATGGAAGGTAAAATAAGGAGCTTCTCAGACAAAAGAAGGCTCAAAGAATACACCTCCACCAAACCAGCATTGCAAAATATGCTAAAGGGACTGCTTTAAGATGAAGAAAAAGAACATATAAATACCCAGTTCCTTTCACAGTCAGCAATATTTGATATTACCAATATTTTTAATACTTAATCTGATTCTGACAATGATGTGTTATTTTCATTGTTACTTAATTATTGGTTGAAACTAAACCTGTTTTTGTATATTTCTTGCCTATTTCCATTATTTTCAAAAAAGCTTTAAATGACTTTTTGGTATTCTTTATCCATTTTTTGATAAATGTTTGTAGAATTTTTTCCCTAAAAAAAAACAAAACCTATTAACCCTTTTTCTAGATGTGTGGTAAATACTTTCCCATTCTATTACTTTTCCTTTAACTTTTTTATACGTATATTACTATATAGTCTTAAATGTTTAATATAGTCATATTGTCAATATCTTACTTTATAGCTTCTGGGTTTGAATATGTTACTTCAGGGTAAGGAAAATATTATTTTGTATTTTCTCCTAAAACTCCTTAGATTTTACATATTGATTTTTAACTCACCTTAATATTGTTTATAGAACAGGGCTCTATATTGTTTGTGAAATAGGGCTCTATATTTGTTTTATTTCAAGTAATAGTGGTCCATGCACCTTATTTGTTGAATAAGGCTTATTTTACCCATTGATTTGAAATGTCAATTTAATCATTTATTACATTATTAGAAAGATATATACATTTGTTTCTACAATGCTCATTTTATTTCATTGATCTACTTGGTTATTTCTCTGCTGGTGTTAGGTTGGTTTAATTGCTGAAACTTTATAATGAATTTCAATTTTTTAATATTTTATAATGGATCTTGAAGTTTAAGAAAAATAAATAAATAAAATTAATCTGCATTTAAAAAAAAGAAAGAAAGAAGGAACTCCTACCTTCTGTGAAATGGATGGAACTGGAGAATATTATGCTAAGTGAAATAAGCCAATCGGTGAAAGACTAATACCATATGATCTCACCTATACGTGGAATCTATTCAACAAAATCAACTAATGAACAAAATAAACCATAGGCATGGAAACATGGAGCAGACTGAAAGTGACCAGAGGGGATGAGGAAGGAGGACAACAATGGAAAGAAGGAGAAGGGACTAAATAAAGAACATGTATGAATGACCCATGGACATGGACAACAGAGTGGGAATTGACTCTGGGAGAGGGGAACGGGGTGGGATGGGTGGGGAGGGCAAAGGGGGAAAAATTGAGACAATTGTAATAGAATATACATGATTTAAAAATAAAAAAATTTCAAAAAAGGAAGTTAACTTCAAAAAAACAAAAATAAAAAGTGCCAGAGAAAATGTTAATAATACAGACCAAGGTTTTTTAACCTTGGGCCAGATAATTTTTGGAGGGAGGGATGTCCCTGACTTGACCCACTAGATGCCAGTAACACCCCTTTTACAGTTTTACAACCAAAAATGTCTCTGGACTTGACAAATGTCCCTTAGAAGCAAAATCTCTCTCCACTTGAGAATCACTGAAGCAAATTAAATGTACAAGTGCTGTTGTCTGAACCTGTTACATAGCCAAGAGGACAAAGACTAGAAGAGAAATTCTTCTAGGATTGAAAAACAATTGTCTTATCTGATTCAGTAAAGTAGTTTGTCAAATTATTGACAAACAGAGGAAGTTTGAACATGCATCTTCATTGTTCATTTTTATCTTATTAAGTTATACAAAAATATCAACCAGCATTCACATTAGAGCTGAATTCATTTATCAGTTGTAGCCACAGATTGGCTAGGGATACTGGCGAGGGAGAATAACCAAGATCCAAAAAGTAGTAAAGGAAATATAAGAAATACCACCTGCAAATCCATAGCAATAAAGTCAGAAACTGGAAGGATATGAACGACTTCCTAACAAAAGGTTAAGCTACCAAAATTGTGTAACAAAAAGTAGAAAACTGAAATAAGCAATTATAGCAGGGAGAAAGAAGAGGTGATTGAAGGTCCCCCAATTTAAAAGCCACCAGATCCAGTTTTTTCTTTTTTATTATTACTGAGATGCATGGCATCTATAAAGAACAGACAACTTAAACTTTCTGGTTTCAGAACCCATTTCTATTCTTAAAAATGCTTGAGAAACTCAGAAATGCTCTGTTCATGTGACTAGTAACTATCAATATTTACCATACTAGAAATTAAAACAAAAATTTAAATAATTAATTTATTTACAAATAACAATAGCATATTACACATTAAAACAAAATATACATTACTGTAAAATATTATGTTTTTCAAATATTTAGTGAAAAGGGTGGCATTCTTTCACATTAATGCAACCTCTTGTATGTATAGCCTAAGTAAAAGATATCCAGGTTCTCATATCTGCTTCTGCGTTTAATCTATTGTATTATGTGACTTTGCAGTATATGAAGAAAATCTAACTTCACACAGATACAGAGTTGGAGAAAAGAGGAGTATCTTAATCAGATAACTGTGGGCATTCTTCTTTGATACCATATCCAAACATGAGTGGTAGCTTTCTAAAAGTTAGTTGCAATGTGGAATCTGAAACCATATCCATAAACTTTTCATAGTGTTACATTAAAAATCCATTGGTCTATTTTTGAACTTTGAACTTTGAATGGATCTTTACTCATTCATGCATCGGTCATTTAGAAAATATTAGTTCACTGATTTATACATATTTTCCAAATGTTGACACACTTTATTACATAGTATTTTAAAAATCACATTCATTCATATCACCACCTTTATCCCATCAGAAAAGTTTTTCGATTATTGGGAGGAAAATAAGCTCATAGTGGTGGACACAATTTGCTAATTGTAAAATGCTAATTTTGACTGAAAGCTCATATTTTTATCACTAGCAAAAAATATGGTTAGTCATTTTCTTTAAGTGCCAAGCTCACTGTTCATTTGCAAGAAGACATCTACCAAATACCAAAGTCTAAATGAACACAATTTGTCTTTTGGTTAGCCTTCAAGTAAAAGTAGTGTCCCATTAAAACAACAACAACAACAACAACAACAACAACAACAAAGAGCTACTTCAACTTGCAGTTCAGTCACTTGGTGCTTTTCCTAAAGCCGAGCGTCACACTTCAGTGTGCAGCACAAGGGCTTTGTGTTCCCTTCCTATTTCATTACACAGAATATTAAAAAATGCCCATTGAAGTGTCAAGATTTGATGGAATTAATAATTTTTACTCTTTATTAGGAACATTTTTTAAGTGAAGCAGGCTGTTTTGTGTGGGAGTGATACCAAAGTCAGGTTTGGCTTCCTGTCCTTCGAAAGCCAATAACTCTCAAGAGACAGGTGCTGCTGGAAGCAAAGATGGTTTATTCAGGTGCCGGCCAGCTGAGGAGGGGCAGATTCTCGTCCTAAAGACCATCTCCACACCCCAGTGCAGGCAAGGGTTTTTATTAGGAGGGAGAGGGAAAGTAGAACAAAGAAATCAGAAGGGGGACTGGAAGTTTTCTCTGTGTAAGTCAGCACAGTCTGTTCCTATGATTATCTCGAAACTGGTCAAGCGAAGGTTTGGTTTTAAAGGTTCAAAGGCAGCAGGCCTCCTGGAGTGGGAAGGTCTGGTTGCTGGAGTAAGCTTCCTTGGAAGGTAGTTCCTAGAAATCTTACACAAATAGGCTGCTTATCCATGGGTTACATACATGTTAGTTAGCAATTCATCTTTTACAAAAGTGCTTTTAACAGAAACTGTATTAAAAGAATGAAAACTATAATTAAACAACAACAATAAAAAAAAAATGGAGGGGTGGATTGCATGAGGGCATCGGGGAAGACTCCGGCCACTGGGACGGTTCAGTGCTGCGGCTTTGATTCAGGCCAGGGTCTGAGCAAACTTACCATTGCTTTTGTACCTTCAGTGCAAATGTTAACTTTCCCAAAGGCAAAACATAAATTCCACATTTCACTTATGATTTTTATGGAGTGGAGTTTTGCAAAAGGAGAAAACGATCTTAAAGATGACAAGGAAGTATACATTTCCAGTAGTAGTCAGAAAATGGTGAAAAAGTATAGTGGATTGTTGCTTCTGCCTGAAGGAGTACCTGCTGTAGGAACTTATGTCTGACCATCAACAACTAGAAAAACAGGCAAAATATATGAAACAACAATTTTTTTTTTTTTACATAGGGCAACAGGCAACACTGGGCTACGGCTCATAGGGAAAGGACATAAACGAGGTGAGCACCTGCCCTGGATTACTGCCTGGCGGTGGTTTTCAGGATACAGCCCAGGGGCAGGAAACCCACAGGAGCCCAGTAAGTTGAGGGAAAGGAGATTACAATTCTGGGAGACTGAGGAAGCTGCATGTGTGGGGCAGAATATGAGTAAGGAGAGAAATGTTCAGGGGGAAATCTGGAGAGATCTTCCAAGGCGTCCTTTCAAATCATTGTCTGAATCCTAACCTGCATATGTTTGGATGAAACTCCCCAGACTGCGTTAAGAAACACCATAAAGCAGTGGGCCATGCAATGCCCAGAGCTCTCACAGGATGGACATAAACCAACCATGCAAGAGAGGCTTCTGAAGGGAACCACCCAGGTAGTGGAGCTAACTTATCCTCGACTGAAGGCTGCCCTGACTCACCCTAACAAAGCAGAAAAGCAAGACTCAAAAGGATCAAACTGATTCCAACGAACTTAGCTTCACATCACATCAAAGGCCAATATTTTTTAAGGAATACAACAAAATCTAGCACCCAAAAATAAGAAAATCCAACAGTTAATCAATGTAATCCATCATATCAATGGGCTAAAGACAGCAAACTAGGAAAGATCATAGAAAAAAAACACCCTACAGCTAAAGTCATATTCACCAGTGAAAGACTCACTGGTTCCCCACTGGATTAAGGAAATGACCCAAATGTCAAACAACTGTGTTATTATCCATTCACTAATTAAAAAGAACATAAGCACCCCTATGTTCATTTCGGTGTTATTTATGATCACCAAGATATGGAAGCAGCCCAAAGTGTCCATCAGTAGATGAGGAGATAAAACAACCATGGGACATTTACACAATGGAATTCTACTCAGCTATAAAAAAAAAAAAAGAAAATTTTACCTTTGCAACAATGTGGATGGACCTGGAGAACATTATGCCAAGTGAAATAGGCCAGTCAGAGAAAGACAAATACCATATGATTTCACTTATATGTGAAATCTAATGAACCACCTGAATAAGCAAAACACAGACTCATAGATGGAGAGCATATGACAGCTAGTTGTGGGGGGCGGGGTGGTTAGGAGGTCGAGGGATTGGGCAAAAAAGGAAAAGAACTCATGGACATGGACAATAGTGTGATGACCGCTGGGGGGAGGGGGTATAAGGGGACTATATGGTAATGGAAAAAATATAATAAAGATTATATATTAAAAAAAGGAATACTATTCTGCAGTAAAAGGAATGAACAGCTGAGACACGCAACAACATGAAAATACCACATACTTCACAATTCCATTGATATGAATTCTTTAAATTAAAACTATAATGATAGAAAGCAGATTAATGGTTGTCAGGAGCTGGGGCTTGGGCTGAGAACTGACTACGAAAGAGTGGGAAAAAGGCATTTCCAGACCTTCCCTAAACTTCCTATCATCTGGATGTTCCATACTCTTCCAACCACATCCATCCCTTAGCATCCTCTACCACCCTCGTTTCCTGGGCTAACCACCATGCCCAAAACACACACTCCTCTAGTTTTTGGAGGATGGCCCTACTTGTGACAGCAGCTATTACAGTTCGTAGCACCCAAAGGAAGGACAAGACGGTCACAGCAATGATCATGAGGAAAGCTGACGTGGAGCATCCCCCGCTGTAAGAAAAATCTATCAGAACATGTTTATGGACTACATTTCATTATTTTAAGATGCTTTTTTTCACATTTAATGTCTGTGAAAGAGGGATGCATTTTTCAATTAAGGGCACCATGCAATTATAATTGGATATGTTTATTTTTCTTAGTGGTAATTTTTTTAAACATTGCACCTAAGCATTGATGGCAGATTTCTGACTCTAAATTTCCATATTTTCCTAGATGTTATAACTAAAATTATTTTATATTATGTGAGATTTTAATCTTCTCTACAAAAGAACAATTCAAAACTTTTAAATTCAATTATTTTTTATCATAACAGAAGTGATTTCTAAAAGAGAAGCCAAAGCACTAAAGTCAGAAAAGGTAAAGAAGTTATAACTAAGTCATGACAGATTTTATTGAAATGATTCCAAAACTAGAGCACATACCATATAACACATAACATAGAACATATAACAGTATGTTCTTCAGTATTAATATTTTAGATTTTGGAACAACTCACTTGTTAGTGAGAATACACTGACATTTGCACAAAGATCCAAACTAAATATGGACTTATATTACTTGTTTACTGATGTCATATTTTTAAAAAAATCCTACTGTAATCATACCTTGGCAAAAAATACAGTGAGGTGAGTTTCATTGCCAACAATATCCAAATAAGCAATTTGGAGATTTCAACTAAGAACCAACCTAGAACAAATATAGCAAAATAAACAAACAAATTAAAATTTTATACTGCCTGTTATACTGCCCATGAATATGTAACATAACAGTGTCCAATTCATATTTAAATGGAATAATGTATTGTGCCAGAATGCCTTACCCGTAAAGATCGAATGCTGAATGTAAAGTGAATGTCATAGAGATGACCAGGCCTAAGCTTGTGCTGTGCCTTTACACAGAACAACAATCACACAGATGTAACACAGCTAGAAATGATGAGTTTAGCCCCAAGAATCATTCTCAAGTTTTACTAAAGTTCCTAGACAGAATGCTACTTCTAGAATTTCAGCTTGGTACCTCAAAACCCTAAAACCATAAACTTGGTCAGGAAAATAATTATAAATTAACAAATGAGTAGATTTATGAGTAAATGAGGGAAAAAGCCTTAAGAACATCCTGTCTTCAGAGAACCTAGAATAATAAAATAATCTCTCAAAAGCAGAATATGTATATCCTCTAAAACATTTAAGTATATAAAAGAATCCTGCCATTTGACTCTTCATGGTAGGAAGTGAAAGTTTACAGTTTTATAACATGAAGTTTCTTTAAAATGTTTAAAAAGTTACACCTATAGCTTGGCTTCAGGGTTACCTATTTAATGTCTAAAAACAACAGTACCAAAAATGTGACGGTATCATTTTTGTGTGTGTGACTGAGAAAAAGAAAGATTAATATTCAATAAAAAATAGAACTGTGAAAACCAATCACATTCACAACAATCAATTCCACATTCTTATGGGGACAAAGATTTTGATTTAAAACTAATCTTGCCAAGCAAATGTGCTGAATTTTCTTTCACACACAGACTCTCTGGAGCTGGGAAATTCCAAGAGGCTCCTTGCAGCAGGCAGGGCCAACTCTTCTTCCCTGATTAGTCAGCCGCCCTGAGAAGATGTCCTGCTTTCACCGCCACCAGGACCCTTTAAATTTTATTCTTATCACTAGGAGGGAAGTGAAAAATAGGTAGTCTTTTATATTCAAGGAAAGAAAAGCAATATTTTACTCCTATGATGTAAGGGATGAGTTGTATGTGCTAACGGCAATGGTGAACCAGTAGTGTTCTCTGTTGGGGACAACAGAGAACAATAGCCAAAGGACAATGAAAAAGGAAAACCTCTGATTACCTGAAAATCTCAGAGTAGAAGGCATCTTAGCGGTGTGCAGTGCAAGTCCTTCAATTTTACATAAGGAAACAGGAAAGTACATGGGATCAGCGCCTTGCCAGAATACAAACATCTAATTAGTAGATGCTGCAATTAAAACTAAGATTTGACAGTTCCTCAAAAAGTTAAGCATATAATTACCACATGACCAGGCAATTTCATTCCTTGCTATATATACTCAAGAGAAATAAAAACATGTTCAAAAGAACTTACACATGAATGTTCATAACAGTATTTTTCATAATACCCCAAAATGGAAATATCCATTAACTGATAAGTGTATAAAAACTATTGAATTATATACTTTAAAATAGTAAATTTTATGGTATGTGTTACATATCTATTTTTTTAAAAGGGCATAGTCACCTTCTTTGTTCACGTGTGTGTACATCTATACACAGAGAGAGAGAAAAAGAGAGAAAGGGGAGCAGGGACAAAGAGAAATATTGTTTTATTTGTATTAATGAACACCTATGGTAAAATAATATGTAAATGTTCATTTCACTTCTAAAGGGCAATTTGCTACACTACCAAATAGGAAAATGCTCAGGTTCACAAAACTAATACAAACACAAATATTTCCTTAATGCTATTTCTCTAAACACCTGGTATAAAGTAAACATACATAGATTTTTGTTGAGAACAGTCCTGTCTGGTTTCAGGGACTGTAGCCTCACCAACAGGCAAGAGGGCCCCAAGGCTGGAAATAATCAAGGAGGCCTTGGGAAAACAGGCCACTAAGGAGACAAAACCTGTCCCTCTTTCAGGGGCACAGCCCCTGCCTCCCTCACATCACCCTGCTTGGCCCTGGGATGGTTGGTTAGTTAGTCAAAGATGGGTAAGATTCCTCAGGAGGAGGGACAGCCTAAGACAGACACGGCTGGTATGGGCAGCAGACAAGGACTTGGGGGACATGGAGAAAGGCAAAAAGACCCTCACCCCTCGGCTTTGATTAGGCCAGAGTCCTCATTCTATCTGAAAGAAGTCTCCTTATTTCTTGGTGGCTCTGCCCCACCCCCCCACTCCCCATCACACCTGGCTCAGGCTTGAAACAATACTAAAGGCAGGTACAGCCCTAAACTGGATCGGGCAGTTCCCGGGGACAATCAGGCCTAGAAGTAAGTTCCTCTAAGCACGCTTTGTTCTTCCCTCAAAAGCTATGATAACCAGCTCATACTGGGAAGGAGATTTACAAAATTCATAGACCCTGACCTGAGGCAGATCTCTTGTGTTCCTCCAAGTGTTATCTATGATCTCTATTTGTTTTCTGTAAACATAGCCTTTTGACATTGATTGATGAGCTTTGCCTCCATACCCCAGTGCATATGGTTCTCAATGAAAGTCTTTGGACACAGGAGCTTGGGGCCTTCTCCACTACAGGGCAGAGCCATGTCCCGTCTCCTCACAAACAGAGAAGTGTTTGCTACAACTTGTGTTTATTCCCCACATCCATGACAACCCCGGGACAGGCTCTGTGTGATTCAGAGCCCCACTCCCTCCTCAGCTGGCTCCAGACAGTGACCCTCAGATCCAGGAGTGCCCCACGTGATGCTCCCCATGACAGATTTTGGTAACAATACCTACAATATATACATATGAACAGCACACTGTAATAAAGTTTGTTTTAAAAAAAATGCCATCTTGACTCGGTTTGAGGCCCCGGCTTGAGGACGGCCAGTTCCCTTAACAAGGCCGCTGAGTAAGCCTGCCCCCGGCCCCTCTCCTTAGAGGTCTCTCCCACTCCAAGCCACTAGGCATTGCCTGCATGGCCCAGGAGCTGGTACCACATGACAAGGGAGAGCCAGCCCTTATGTTGGAGAGTTCATGGAAACTATTTAAATTAGACAAACCACCCTGAGCCCATGAAACCTAGCTGGTTCAGGCCCCCATTCCCATACATAAGGTGCCCCCTAGGGTGGCAGTTTGCTGGTGGCCTGGTCCCAGGTGTAACCCTGGGTGGCCCTGCCTGGAGGCCCTCTCTGGTTGGGAGCTGTCAGTAACTAGCAGTTCTGCCTTTCCTCTAGCCAGGTGTTGGTGTGTTATGTCTGCCACAAAAGGAATCTTCAAATCTTATCAAACAGCACAGCTGTTGTTAGAATCTGGAGCAATGTGTTAGCAGGGGAACATACAGCAGCTGTGACTTTCTACTACGATTCTGGGGGAACAGACATTCCTCTGTTGTACCTCACAGATAGAGAAAAGCAAAAGCACATATTTAGAAAAGCTTATGATTATGGTGAAATTTTCACTCATCCATGGGACAATATTTATTGAGCTCCTACTATGTACTAAGAAACAATGTGCCTGATTTCTTCAAAGAATCTATATTCCATTAGGATGACAACAATAGAAAAACAAAGTCAACATTATTTAAAAAAAAGTAAGTAAACACAGAAGATCATTGTGGAGTGATAGTTCCTATGAAACAACGTTGAAAAGAGTCATTGAGGGTATGGATGGTCAAGGAAAGGGTCTTCGAGGCACCATTTGAAGCAGAACCTATACATCATATAATGATAACTACAATCGAGCCAGTTACCACATCTGTCACCGGCATATAGTTATCACTTTTTAGGATACATACGTGTGTGTGTGTGTGTGTTTGGAGAAAGGGATGCAGCTTGATTCTCTGGTTGTCAGACTGACTCAGACTAGTTTTAGCTTGTATAATTAAAGTCCCAAAAAAGAAGAGTTCTTACTCTTTAACATTATGCTCACTGCCAATGAATAAAGGCAGGATGAAGCCTATTTGATTTTCATACCATATCATTCCTTTCCAAGTGTCATGAAAGAGGAATGCTGTATATTTAAAACAAAAAAAGAGGCGGGGGAAGGAAGGAAGGAGGGAAGGAGGGAGGAAGGCAGGAAGGCAGGAAGGCAGGAAGGCAGGAAGGCAGGAAGGCAGGAAGGCAGGAAGGAAGGAAGGAAGGAAGGAAGGAAGGAAGGAGCAAGGGAAGGAGGCAGTGTGGGCATAAGACACTGTTACTGTTATTGAAACTAATTGCCACCACCAGAACCACTGCCATGGAACCACCATTCTATCAATAAAATGGAAAAGAAAAGTAGGTTTTGTTTCTTCCCTCAAAATGAGGACATGTTAAGTGTAAATCATTAATGATTTAAACCCCATTTAAAACTACTTGGAATATCCAATATTATTTTGGATTGTGTAGGAAAGTAATGAAATATATATCAATAAATGTGAGTTTCATGCAGTTCCTAAACTTAGCACATGTGTTAAAGAGTTTAATGCTGTTAAATGCCTGGAGTTCCCTTTTTAGTGTGAAATCATTTTTCAGATGGGACAGACGGAAAGTCAGAATTTCAGGCACTTAGCAGATTCTTTTTCTTTGCCTGATAAAGTATCACCAGTTTTTTCAGTGAAGCATAATGTTAGTTGGTGAGGAAGAAACAGAACATTCCTTTCCCTCACTTTACCAAAAAGTATATTTATATTCAACAACAGATGTCTCTATTTCATAAATTATTTTGTACTGGGTTCTTCCTCCCAGCCCTCAAAAAGGAACAAACCTCACAAACGGGGAATTCAGCCTGATCGGCCAGCTCAACTCTACCTTTGATAAGCCTGTCACTTTAGGAAGGGAGACCAGGAAGAATCTGAAGGGAGTCTGTAAGAACAGCAGTAAGCTGTGTTACCACAGAAGAAAAATACTACCCACAGCAGTGAACACGTGAATAAAAACCATTCAAAGTACCTTAAAAATCAGCTTACCTTACAGTATCTTAAAGCTTCCATTAATGTTAAGAATCCTACAGCTGCTTGTTCATGTATACCAAGAAGTTCTGCCAAAAAGCAGTTAGCATTGTATTAGTACACATAAACCTGAAAAGTACTTATATGTAATTATATATATATATATATTCTATACCAAAAATCTTACTTTCACTCCAAACTATACTTAAAACCTAGCACAGATTTATTAAGTGTTCCCACCAAGTCATCATATTACAGGTATTCAGTATAACATACCATTAGATCAGGTTTGTGATACTTCAGATGTACATTAAATGTATTTATGAAACTTTATATTCAGTGTTAACTTCTAAATGGAGGCATTCCCCTCCCTCTCCCCCCCCGAATCTAAGGAATTATTGGCAAAAATAAGAGGAAAGATACTAAATCATATCCATGCAAAATGATTAACTTGAATTTTGTTTTAGAAAAACAAACGGATATGCCTATCATAGTTTGTAAAATTTATTGTTGGGTAACAGTGAACTTGCACAATACTTGAGACATGGACAGTTGATACCATCCTTCTCTCCTGGAAATAAACCTGGGCAGTGTGCTTAAGACTGGGGAAATAAAGACGAATGGAACACAGTACCTACCTTACAAAGGCTATGAGTTTATCAAGGAAGACAGATGAAAAAAATGTGTGCTCTCTCTGTTTATACAAACACACACAGAGTATATAAGATCATTTGCGAACTGTATTACAGAAGTGGTAACGTTTGAGATGAATCTTTAAGTATATGTAGGAATTTTCCAGGTTAAGAAAAGGATAAGAAGAAAATTAAAGGCAGAGGAAACAGCAAAGAGACATGAAAAATCAATATATTTAAGGGGTAAAAAATTATCAAAGCTTCCTTAAAGTTTCCTGGCCTAGGAATCTGATGAATGGTGATTAATTAAAGGAAAGGATGAAGGAGGAGCAGGTTCTGGAGTGATATGAAGGGAGAACATGAGCTTGGCTTTACATGCACTGAGACTGAGGGACCTTTAGGACTTCTGCCTGGAGGCGGATACTCAGCTGGAAGCGAGGCTCGGGAGCACAGAGAGAGAGGCCAGGGCTGGACACACAGTGCCAGGAACCATGAGAACAGAGGGGAGGGCTGACCTCCTGGGTGTGGGTCAGAAAGAACACAGCAGAGAGAGTGAAGACGTAAGAGGCTGTTTCACAACAGGGTTGGAATTGTGATGATACTGAAGTCTTCATAGACTGCAGCTCTCAGCTAGTGTACATTAAGTAGAACTATAATAATTTGGGGTTTTATGTATTTCTAATAAGCAATTTTTCTGGTTAAAATTATGTCTATTGAAAACATAATGTATATATGATTTTGCACCCTTCAGCGATCTGGTCATCTCTTGTCCTTTCTTCTATCAGGAAATTATGTTTTTCTTATCAGTTAATGTAGTAATCAGTCATTTTTGTTGTAAATATTTTACTATGTATTCTTAAGTACAACATCCAGATGGTATAAGCCAAAAACTGGTAGTTTAACCTTTAGAATGTATAAATTCAAAATTAATAGAAAGCATGTATGCATATAGTTTGTATTTCTTCATTAGCTTCTTATAGGCACAGAGGAGGTACAGCAGTAGTTCTCAAATTGTAGATTTGGATTCTTTGGGGTCCACAAGACCTTTTGAGAAAATACACAAAATTAAAATGATTTTTATTAAAGGCCATTAATTGTCTGTGTTACTCTTACACTCTCATGCATGTAGAGTGAAATTTTCCAGAGACTACACGATACGTTGTATTCCAACAGATTGAATCTATAAACAAATATGAGAATCCAGCTGTCTACTAATAACCTAGACATTAAAGGGATTTAAAAAATGTGAAACCAAGTCACTCTTACTATATTTTTTTTTGTTTTGGAAAGTAGTTTTTTTTAATCAAAAATATTTATATTAAGAAGTATTGGCTGTGTTATTGTTATTTTTAAATAAATTAATACATCTTTTTAAGTTTCTCAGTCTTAATTTCTAACAAGAAAAACACTGATCATTATTTGCTTATGACCCACATTAGTGAAAGTTCTTTAGGATGCTCACTAATTTTTAAGAGTCTAAAGGGCATTCAAAGGAAAAAGGAGAGTGGGGGTGAGCAGCTCAAATAGATAGAAATGGTACTGTATAGTCTTGCAAAATTTCCCCTCCTTTTCTTCTGAAATGTAAGCAGCGCTAAATGTTTTTGAGTTCAAACGAATACATACGTTAGAAATAGTTTCACACTTTAGCTTCTGTATAAAATCAGTTACCACCACCTAGTGTTATGATGAGATACTACATCACCTTTTTCTTCAGAATTTTAAACAAACGTCTAGTCTATTTATAATAATACCATGTTACTCAATACAATAAAGTAGCTGCTCATAATTCTTGAGTAATAAATTATTCATATTAGGTCAGCAATCACATGTTTAAGCATGTAGTCTGGATGGTATTATTTTAAAAATTTATTAATGCTGTTTCCTTAAATAGAATATAGAATTAAAAATTTTATCTGCTTTTGATGGCTAAAAATTTTATCTGTTTTAATGATGGCATCATTAAGAATATTTATTATACAAAGTTGTAATTAGAGAGAGGATATAATATACTTACATATTACAACTTATAAAATTTACTTATGAGACTTTTCTTAATAAGTCTAAGTTTATTCACATTTGCAGAAAATTCTAATAATTCTGTCATTATATTTTAGAATTTTTCTATCTAATTTTGTTTTCTGTGCCTAGCATTTAAGATGAATTGTTATGGGTTCCTATCAACCCTTATTTGCATCAGTCAGTGAGACTGTATATATATGCAGAATTTTATATTTCTGAGTTTGCTTTTTTATAGTCTTCTCCTCTATTCTCAACTATCACATCTCACTGATCTCATAGGATATCTATAGAAATTCCTCTAGGACCTTTCAAATTTGATGTGTTAACTTTATTTAACAAACACACCTCGAGTGCCAAGTATTGAAAAGAACAATGATAAGCACAGTGTCGGAATACGGAGACAAAGAAGACTATTCACAGTAGCCAAGATGTTGAAACAACCTAAATGTCCAGTAAGGAATTAATGGATAAAGAAATTGTGGCACACACGATATAGAATATCATTCAGGCTTACAAAAGAAGATCCTACTGTATGTGACAACATGGATGAACCTTGAGGACGTTATGCTAAGTGAAATATGCCAGCCGCAGAAGGAGAAATGATCCCACTTATAAGAGATATCTAAAATAGTCAAACTCACAGAAGCATAGTAGAATGGTGGTTGCCAGCAGCTGGACGGAGGAGGAAATGGGGACTTCCTTTTCCATTTTCCAGAGGCAAAGTTCCAGTTATGTAAGAAGAATAAGTTCTAGAAATCAGCTGTACAACTTATCTGTGGTTATACTGTATCTTAACTTGAAATTTCATTAAGATGGTAGATCCCATGCTAAATATTCTTATACAATTTTAAAAAATTCATCCTCCCCAAATAAAAATAGTTACAAACTGAATACTGTCCTCAGAGGTAAGAGAGATCCTTTTTAGCTGTGAGGATGAGGAAGCTCTGCTGGGGAGGGCTGCGCACGACGTGGACACTGAAGGACGGACAGCCATAGATGGGAGGGATTTAGGTCTTCAGGCACAAGGAGTAGCATGAACAAAGATAGGAAAGCAAATAGCATAATTTTGTTCAAGTATAGGCTCATTATGGCTGAAAAAATTACCTGGGATGAAGTTATGTAGGGTCCTTAAGTAATGTAAAGAATCTGTAGTTGAAAAATTGAAAAAAACTAACTTTATTATAAGAAGGTTAGAATAGCTAAAATAAAAGGCAATAATATACTAAGAAATGCTTAGTTATCTCACAGGCAAAGTACATACAATTTGAGTCATGACCTTTGTGAAACCTGTTTCTGAAAGTGAGGAGCTTTTTAAACCCACTTGCTGATTGCCTGTTGGATTCCTAAGAAGTCAGGTTGCTGGAGGACTGGCACCTAACTAGGGCTGTAAGATGTGGCGAGTAAAACACAGACGTCCAGTTAAATTTAAATATCAGATGGAAAATATGTTTTTAGTATTTAAGTATATTCCAAATACTGTATGAGATATATTTACACTAAAAAATATCCACTGTTTATCTGAAATTCAAATTTAACTGGGAGTTCCATATATTTTGTCTAGAAACAGTTCCAGCTAATTAAATGTATTTTTACAAGTAATGAAATTTGGAGAAAATAAGCACTTTTGATCTTTTCTCACATTAATTCTGATAAACCAAAAACTTTTCTCAGTTTTTCACTTGCAAGAGTTATTTCAATCATATAAAATGAAAATAAAATAAAAACAATCATCAAATAAACATAAAAAGAATGCATGCGTAATACATACAAACACAGAGAGATTCCTTTGAAAGAGAAAAGAGACCATGGGAAAATTGATCTACAGAAAAACAAAATCAAAGGAAACCTCAGCTCGAGTTCGTGCAGTGGTACAGAATGGAGACAGATGGCAGGTAGGCAGAGGCCACACCACAAAAGGATCTGACAGCCTGGGTAAGGAGTTTGGATTTTAAGAGCATGGACAAGTCAGCCGATGGCTTTAGGTAAGAGTATCGTGATCTGTTTTTGCTTTAAATACATGATGGTAGCCACTGTGAAGGACTGAGGGGGTGGGCAAGAAGGAAATTAGGTGATTAGTTCCACTGTAGTTTTATTTCTAGTCTATTACAGAAGCAAAAGACAATTCTAACAATTAAGGTAGAATAACGTACATGGTTTCAAAAAACTATGACGTTTGTCCAGAAGGTATCCAGACATGTAATGGGAAAAGTAGAGACATTTATTGAAAAAGATACAACATACAAGAAACATTGTAATATGATAATGAAACCTCAGTCCCCTTCAAAGCAGGCACCTTGGGACCTCACACGGTTCTTCCAATTGCCATCAGCTACCCATCGTATTTTCGTGAATCTCATCAACGGTCTGAAATCGCTTCCCTTTCACAGGTGATTTTAGTTTTGGGAACAGCCAGAAGTCACAGGGTGCCAAATATGGGCTGTAGGGGGTGCTGAGTCATGTGGGTGATTTGATGTTTTGCCAAAAAACTGCACAAGATGTGATGCATGAGAGGGTGCATTGTCATGTAGAAGCTGCCAATCACTAAGTTGCCTGTCGCAGGGAGCACAGGGCTCCTGGGTCTGAGGGTCACTGTCTGGGGGGCCAGCTGAGGAGGGAGCGGGGCTCTGAATCCTGCAAAGTTTGTCCCGCGGTTGTTACGGATCGGGGGAATAAACATGAGTCGTCACAAACACTTCTCTGTTTGCCAGGAGAGGGGAAAGGGCACTTCGCTCTAGTGGAGAAGGCCCAAGACCCTTTTTCCAAAGGCTTTTACTGAAGAAGTTATCAATGGGGCTAGGTAATAGGAATGATCTCATTACATCATATGTTAATGTTTACAGAGAATAGATGATGTTGTGAAGAAAACAAATGGCAGGAACACACCGATTTACATGGGTCCGAGAGGAGACTAGTAAACATGAGAGGGTAAACATGAGAGCGCCAAAGGGTTTAGGGTTAGGGCCTATGAATAACGTAAATGTCCTTCCCAGCATGACCTGGTATCATAGCTTTTGAGGGACAAAAAAAAAGCATGCTTTAAAGAATTTACTTTTAGGTCTGATTTCCCCTGGGAACCTCCAAATCCCATTTAGGACTGTCTAAAGCATTGTTTTGAGCCTGGGCAAGGCAGGGGAAGGGAGCCTCCAAGAGACAAGGAGACTTCTTTCAGATAGAATGAAGACCCTGGCCATATTCAAGCTGAGCTGAGGGGTGTAGGCCTTTCCCGTCCTTTCTCTGTGTCCCTCAAGTTTTTGTCCTGCTGCCCATTTCAGCTGTGTCTGGCTTAGGTTGTCCCTTCCATTGAGGGATCTTACCCATCATTGACTAACCAGCCATCACAGGGCCAAGCAGGGTGATATGAGAAAGGCAGGGGCTGTGCCCCTGCCACAGGGGACAGGTTTCGTCTCCTCAGTGGCCTGTTTTCCCAAGGCCTCCTTAATTAGTTTCAGCCTTGGGGCCCTCTCACCTGTCGGTGGGACTACAGTTCCTGAAACCAGCCAGGGTATTTCCCAACAGTTGTCCATAGCTGCAGCCTTCTAAATCATCTGAATCGTTTCTGTGGAGGAATGGTCAAGCCTAATGCAAAATTAGATGCATATTCATTGCTCTTCTCAGTCATTCTGAATGTGACAACCACACAGTACATATGTTCACTCAGTGGCGTCTACCACCCCCTGACTAGTACAGTGAAGTTGTTATTGTTCACACAAGCGCATTCCAGTCCATTCTCCTTGGCTGCCATGTTACAGGGAGGTCATACAAACCATTCTTGTTACATTAACAATGGCTGGATTTTTTCCGGACAGATCTAATATTTTCCTCTCTAAAATAATCATATCGAAGTCATTGCTTAGTTTTGATTAAACTATTTTTAAAACAAGTCCACAAAACTAGTATTTTAAGAAACAGAAAAGGATGAATTTGTACATATCAAGAACCAAAACTTAGATAATTGACTAATACTCTGTAAAGATAGTACATGGCAAGAATAAAAAGCCTGTGGGTGGCTGGGTGAGGAACCGCTTAGGGAGACATCAAGAATACTCTGGTTCTGGGAGCACCTGCAGAATGTGTAGAAAGGAGGGGCTTGCTAACTAGTACCAAGAGCCACAGCAAGGCACAGAAGTCCAGGTGGAAAGAGTTCTGAGCCTGAGCCACACACACAGAAGTCGTAAGAACCAAGGCCAGGTGGGATGAGACCTCAACCAAAGTTCAGCAGAAACCAGATATTCCTTCTGTGTCATCTCAGATCATTAAAGATACCTCAGTGGCTGGAAACCATTGAGAGAAGAAGAAAGAGGAGCTGTGCAGAAGGGATCGTGGGTGAGTATGGGGAGAAACCTGCGTATGACTCCAGAGAGACTGACACCCCTTTAACTGGCGGGATGAAATGCTTTCAGCTGTTAGTCAGACTGAGGATTCAAGACGACGATGGGCTCAGTTCCAAAAGTTGAGCAAGGTAACTTCTTTAGTGATTTGTCTGTGAATTTTACTGTTTAAATTTTGACCTTTACCAGAAATTAGTAAAACTAGGTTCTCACTCTAACCTCATCATAAAATGAGTAATTTCCATATATTATCTAATGTAGGGAGGGAGGGTAGTTCTTAAATTTCTTAAACAGTAAAATGAAGGGTTGGATTGTGCTAAGGAGTCTTTTAATTCTGAAATTATACAATTTTTAAAATTTTTGTTATTTGGCATGACATTGGTTAATAAAATGACATAGGTTGCAAGTGTAAAATTCTAGAATATATCATCTGTATATAGCACTGTGTGCTCACCACCCAAAAGTCAAATCTCCTTCTGTGACTATATATTTGACCCCTTTATCCTTTACTACCTCCCCACACCTCCTTTCCCTCTGATAACCACCATACTATTGCCTTTGTATATAGGTTTTTGTTGTCTTAACTGGTTGCTCTTTAGTTGTCTATATCATGTGAGTGAAATCATGATTCTTGCCTTCTCCCATTCAACTTATTTCACTCAGCATGATATTCTCAAGAGGTGCTTCTTAATTCTGAATTATATAATTTTTACTGATTTTTCCTTGAAGTTATATACTTTCATGTTTCTGTTAATTAACTATACATATTTCTAAAACTTGAGAATAATTCAAATTTAAGATTAAGACTCACTTATTTAAGTGGGATTACAAATCAGTAACTCTTATTTTCTCAATCATATTTGCTTCTGCCATTTGGTGACAGTTTTATCTAATTATAGAATAAATTTCCCTGTGAAATATAGGGACTATGGAACTTCCTGTCCTATACTACATACTTTAATAGAGGGTACATAGTAGTTATTCAATATAAGTTGTATGAATAAATACATGAATAAATAAATTCATTCAATATAAGTTGAATGAATAAATAATGAATTTAGACTGACTCAGCAATAAGCTTAAGGGCATTTTAGTCAGAGCTATATATCAGGTGTCCTTAAGTGGATGGATTGGTCAAAGACGTGTCACTTTAGTTTCTCTGGCAATATATGAAGCTACAGAAGAAAAGTAATTGAGGCCATAAATGGAAAGAGTGGTAGAAGGGGTAGTGGTTTAAAATTCTCAAGTAACATTTAATTTGCTCAGCACCTCAATGGAAATTATGCACATTAAAAATAATACAGGAAAAACCTCTAGACTCTCAAAGCAAATTTTTCCTCTATTTTAGCAAAATGTAATAGTGTTCCAGAATTATAGGTACTACTACATAAATAACTACTTGTCTTATATATAATAAGCAATCTATATTTTACTTTTTCTAAAGAAGATAGTCCTCAACCCCAGTTTTACTTTAGTTTACTAGTGGAAACTAAAGGCTTGAGAAGTTAAGTAACTTGGGATTTGAGCCCAAGTTTGCCTCCAAAGTCTATGTTCTACATGTCATGGTCCCTTGAAAACTGTAAAGGCTTTTACTGTTATAAAGCACTTATCTGAACCTCTAGGTAATGCAGAGCCATCAAACAGATGTATAGCAACCAGCTCTATTTTAGTGGAATATAAATCATAAAGGAGATAAACATACAAAGAACAGACTTACTCATTCTTGAGCATTTTCTCTCACTATCCATATATTAGAAATAGCATGTCTTGTTAACAGGTTAAACTTTTACTATCAATAAAAATTAAAACATGAATAAACTAATTTTCAAAATAAAATGATCCTTATGGTAAGGCATAATCACTTTTTACATTAAATTATGTTGCTTAAGGAACAAAGTTAGAAAAAAGCCTTCTATTTTTAATTTTATACACTCAACACAGCCTTGTTAACTGTATCACTAAATGAATCATTACAATGGCATAATTTGTTCTATTTATTCATATAAATTTAACAACTTTATACAAGATACCATATTTAAATAAATAAATGAATGATACTTGGGCTGATAATTTACTTAATATTTATAATCATTAAAAATACATAAGCAAATGTTATTTTGTGTTTCATGGAACATATGTGAATTTTAACCTCAGAGGCAGAAAGTTCTAAAGAGAAGTACTTATTTTTTAGAGTAAGTTAATCATCACTGTTCTATTGATTTTAATAGAAAGAGAGAAAGAGCTATTAAAAAGTTTGAGAAGGAGGTAGTGTCATAGAAAAAAAGAAAGCATTTTCTTTCTTCCAAGCAGGAAAACATTTATAAATAGGTAATGACATATTTGTTTCTAAGTCAAAATGAATAAATTTCATCTATTAAAGTTTCATAACTGGAACATCCAGTTGTTAAACACCTGGTGTCATCTTAAGACCAAATATTTGCTACAACAAATGCACTGCACACATTACCCTAAAGTGGAAATTAACATTTCATACATAAGGCAAGCAATGCATAAAGCACAAGACTGCTCAAATTCATAAACTTTATGCTGTCAACACTGACAAGCTAAATTTTCTGACTCTGTAGTACTTTAAAGTCAAGTTCTTAAAAATTAAAGTCCATTTGAGGAGATAATAGATTTTAGCTAATTACCTGCCATGCCCATCCATAGGATATAACAAAGTTTCAGTTGAATTTCATTTTTTTTATATTCTCAATGCCCTAAAGAAACCAAATATTCTTGGCTTTTTTATTTTGAATTTTTATTGAATTTTTTGGGGTGACACTGGTTAATGAAATTATGTAGGTTTCAGGCATACAATTCTAGAATACATCTGTGTATGTATTGTGTGTTCACAACTCAAGGTCAAGTCCCCTGTCACCATTTAGCGCCCCTTTACCCTCTTGCACCGCCCCTACCCCCTTTCCCTTTGGTAATCACCACACTGCTGTGTCTGTGAGTCTGTTTTTTTAATCCCTTCCCTTTTCTCACCTAGATCCCCACCCCGCCTCCCTTCTAACAGCGCTCAGTTTGTTTTCCGTCTCTAGGAATCTGTCTCTATTGTGTTTATTTTGTTCATTAGATTCTGCATGTAAGTGAAATCGTATGGTATTTAAAAACTAGGAATGAAAATCATAGTAGATTAAAAATTGACCTGTTTATATACAATTATTTAAGTAACTTTTCTCCTGAAGAACGAACCAGATTTGAATTGGGGGTGCACTTGGGATGATAATGGAAAGAAGTTTCTCCAAGAATATCTTTTTGTTTTCTTTCATGGGCTCTATATAAAGAATACAGGTAATACACCTAATGTTGGTTAAATAGATAGAGATAAGGTTTAAATCTGAAGAGGAGAAAAGAGAAAATTATTTACCATAGTCAATATTCATTTGACTTTAGGCTATAATATACCTGCTAAAGTATTTGATATATTTTCTTAGATCATTTAGAAACCTTATTGGTATGAAATACATACACACATGAGTGTTTATAGTGATATAAACGTAAATACACAAAAGGTATAACCAATATATAAGGAAATGGAAAGTTTGCTTCTGGTTGATCTCACAAATATTAGTAATTTAAATGTGTACTGAAAAAATATAAATTAAGAGGGTAGGAAGCTTATTTTCTTGAAAACCAAATTTATAGTATTTTTAATCCCCAGAAGAGCATCCAAATCCCAAAAGGTCTAGATACCAGATCACTATAAGAGGGCCTAGTTGGAACTTGATCAGCTCCAAAAAAACGAAGATAATCTGCCATTCATTGTGCTACTCATTTAACTTTAACCATTGGCTCTATCAGATTACAGGCCACTTCTAAGAATTAAAGAGATGATTAATCAATTACCAAAATATTTAATGATTGTGTAAGTACATGTAGGAGGACACAAACAAGTAGGAGACCTTGCACATGCTTTCCTTGTGAACAACAATACAAAGCAGGCTCTGATAAAGCCAAAATGAACAAAAGGAACAAGTGACGTAATCACTGGGGAGGGAGGGGACATCATTTTACAGACAGGCTCAATGAAGAGCAACTAGACATTATGGTTTATTAGCTATAAAGGACAAGAGACAGAGGAGGTATCAAAAGTCTTGAGTATGCAGTTGGTTGGAGTCTCCTTCTGATACCCCAAGGTTGCCGGTTCTATCCCTGGTCACAGGACATGCAGGAATCAGCCATGAATGAATACATGAGTGGAGCAATGAATCGATGTTTCTCTCTTCCTTCTTCACTCTGTCTAAAATCAATCAATTAAAAAATTTTTTAAAGTCCTGAACATAAAAAATGGCAGAATAATGAACAATTAAGGCGAAGTCATAACAAACCAGTCATCTTAGATACCTCCACCGTTGGTATTCACCACTTCTAACCAACTACCAAGTACTTTTCAGTCTTTCACTTAGACATCCTCCTAAATGTTTTTAAATTCGTAAATTTAAAACATGCTTTTAAATATGCTCCTTTTCTTTTCCATTTCCAAGGTTGCCGCCCTAGCTTAGGTTCATCTACTTCAAAAGCCACTTTTCTAGTTTTCCTGAATCTACCTGTACACTCCACACACCAACTCCCTCTAGCACAACTCTTATCCTAATGTAAGGAAATTTCATTAACAAAAACATCTGGCTACTCCCTTGTTGAAAATTCTTGTTCTGTTCTCATTTTGGCTACATGAACTCGAAAGTATTTTTGCATAGTATACAAAGATCTTCATATTTTAAACCTCATTTCTATCACTGCTCAGTCTTATCTCCCACAAGGGCCTTTCTGTATATCACACTGCAGTAATACAGAGTGATTTATGGTTCCCCATGTTGCGCGAGCAGCCACTGCTGTCGGGGGACGGAGCGCACTGCGGGGAGCACGGGACACCTGGATCTGAGGGTTACCATCCAGGGCCAGCTGAGACGGAAGCAGGGCTCTGAATCCGGCAGAACCCGCCCCGGGGTTGTCAAGGATGAGAGGAATAAACACGAGTCATCATCGCACACACTTCTCTGTTTGCCAGGAGAGGGGAAAGGGCACTTCCCTCTTCCTTGAAAAGTCCCTTTAGCCCCTTTTTCCAAAGGCTTTCATTGAAAAGGTTATCAGTGGGGCTAAGTAACAGGAATGCACAGGTTATCTCAGTACATCAGTATGTTAATGTTCATAGAGAATAGGTGACGTTTGGAAGAAAACAAATGGAAGGAACGGGCTGATTTACATGGATCCAAGAGGAGACTAGTAAACAAGAGAGATGACTAAGCTGGCTAGAGCTTCTGAGGGAAGAAAAAAAAAAGCACAATTTAAAGAATTTACTTTTAGGCCTGATTTCCCTGGGAACCACCAGGTCTGGTTTAGGACTGACTCTGGTATTGTTTCCCGCCTGAGCCAGGCTGGGGAAGAGAGCCACTAAGCGACGAGGAGACGCCTTTCAGATAGAATGAGGACTCCGGCGATGTCCAAGGCCAAACTGAGGGGTGCGGGCCTTTTTCCCCTTTTTCCGTGTCCCCCAATTTCTTGTCTGCTACCAATACTCGATCGAAATCTGTCTTAGGTTGTATATCTCCGCTTGAGATAATTTACACGTCATGGATTACGATCATTGCATGGCAAAGCAGAGAGGCAGGAGCTATGCCCCTGCCGGGGGGGACAGGTTATGTCTCCTCAGGAGCCTGTTTCTCCAAGGTCTCCCTGATTATTTCCAGCCTTGGGGCCCTCTAGCCTGTTGGCGGGGTTTACAGTTCCTGAAACCAGACAGGGCGTTTCCCAACATCCCCCTACACCTGTTACATGCCCAATTGATTATATCTTTATATTTGCTACTCTCCCTGCTTGGAATATACTCCCAGAGCTTTTCTGTCTAGAAAACTTTGCCTCATCTATAAAAGGTCCCTTCTGATTCCACCCAATAAATTTAGGCATACCTTTACTATTATTCCTTCAAGCTTGGTGTTGCAACTCCCTCTTCTCTCTCTCTCTCTCTCTCTCTCTCTCTCTCTCTCTCTCTCTTTCTCTCTCTCTCTGTCTCCCTGCCATAATGGAAGTAATCATTACTGTGCTGACTGTTGTTTACAACATTGAAGAGGAATCATTAAACAAAAGTACATCCCATATTATAAGTCGAAAGAAGTTTGATTGTAGACATGGTAAATCTAGTAGGATAACTGAGACTAACAGGCTACTAAAGGTATGAGACTGGCACTTGGGGACTAATAACAGGACTGGTGCTGTGCATATTGGATTTAAACACAGAAAGGTAAGCTGAGAGGATAAAAAACGCATTCGAAAAACAGCACACAAGGATGCAGGGACTGAAATTTCTGGATTACAAAAGCTTAGAGGAGAAGAGAAAGAACCAGGAAGTGTAACAGGTAAAGATGGAAAGATACAAAGAAAAAAATAATTATGAGACATTACAAAAAGGAAACAGTGCAATTATTTATCAGATAAGTTACAAAAGAGAGTGGGGGTTTAGAAAGAGCTTCCAGAAGGGGTTAAGGTGTCAATTGCCAGACACTGCTAAGAGCAAAGAAAATAAAATTCAGAAGAATTGAGTGCATTTCATGATTAGCACATTATTGATAACCTCTGCAGTCCAGAAGGCCATGGGTGAAAGTAAATTTCAAAGTGGTTAAGTAACAAGCGAGTGGTAAGGAAAGAGAATTATTATCAGCATAAGAGACTTTTATTTGGAGATTTAGAAGCAGCATGCAGAATAAATTTTTTCCTCATAAAAACCAGCAGAAGCATCTTCTTAAACAAAAGTTTGTCAGTAACACAGAATACTGAAACAGCAATACTCCAAATTTGTTTCCCCACATTGACTACTGGTACAAGACAGCGTCTTTTAATTTAGCATCTTTTACTTTAAACAACTTCTGAATGACCTTTTTTTTGGAGGGTGAAAAGAATTAAGTATTAGTACCATCAAGAGGTTTACTGCATCCATAAATGGGAAAATGCTTAAACTGTCTTATACATTAAAATGCATATATACAAATAGATTTTTTGTGTTTGAGATTTTCAAATACAAATTTAGCCATTAAGAGCAAAAGCTATTGCTGACAGCTGTCCTTATATATAATATATCCCAGTAAGATCGAATGCTTATTTGGTAGGAAATCTCTTCATCTCTTAGGTGAACTGTCTGGCATCAATAAATTCTTCAATATGTATGCAGGTATTTAAGGAATGAAGTGGCCCTCTTCTAAGTTTAAAAACAAGCAAAACTTGACTTTTTAAAGCCTGAACATTATTTAACAAATATCTGAATACCAAAGATAAGTTGTACATTTGTGACTTCTTTGAAAAGAAATTAGTATTAAAAATCAAATGCTACCTATATCACTATAGCAATCCTTACAATTTATTTTGTAATAAAATGCTTAAATGCTCTAATGAAAACATGACACATTTTCACATGAAACATGACATGATTTCATTTAAATGAAAATTATAGAAAGTGTATTTTGACAAACAATAATTCAAATATTTATTATATTGGAAACCTTTATAGTCACTCAGGACTGAGAAACATTAAGCTAAAATCATTTTTTCATTGTAATTAAAAAGCTTTTAATGTTATAAGAAGCATATTTTGATAATTTAGGAATCCAAATTATTTAAGCACATATTTACAAATTATTTTTTTAATTTGTAAACAAATTAATCCTCAGGCATATAAATCTAAGACCTTTCCCCCGTATTAACAGACTTAAAATGGCAATGTGCTCACAAGTATTTTAAATGTTCCAATGTTACTTACTGAATTAATGCATGAAATTGCTCAAAGCCAAGCTCTGTAACAGCCAGGGAAGCTATACATAAAAGACACTTTTCAGCACTACACATGGCAAGTAAATGACATGAAATATACACATCAGGCTGTAAATACTTTCAAGCAATCAAAATATTCCCTCTTTTCATATTCCCTTAAGGATTCTCAGTTTATTTTTAATTTTACTATAATATAGATTTATACTTCAACAACTTAGTTACCATGATTACAACTAAATGGACATAATACTGAGAATGTAGAAGGGTGATTAAATGATAAACACTTCAATTCAGTTAGGCTAGGATAGTTTTTAAAATATGAGAAATTATTGGCAATTACAGTGCTTCACAAATCATTGTAATGTGGCCTGAACTTTTAAATAATCTTTCAATCCACGGATCCAGGTAAAAGTATCATAGCTAATCTTTCTATTCATAGTATAAAATCTTTAGGTTAAATGCTTAATTAATAAAACAAATGTATATAAATAAATGGTGTTGAGAAAATTGGACAGACACATCCAGAAAAATGAAACTAGACTGCCTTCTTACACCACACACAAGAATAAATTCAAAATGGATCAAAGACTTAAATGTTAGACCTGAAACCATAAATATTGTAGAAGAAAACATAGGCAGCAAAATCTTGGACACTGATTGAAGCAATATTTTATCAGATATATCTCCCAGGCAAGGGAAACAAAAGAAAAAAAATAAATGGGACTACATCAAACTGAAACGTTTTTCCACAGCAAAGGAAATTATCAACAAAATAAAAAGACAACCCACAGAATGGGAGAACATATTTGCCAATACATCTGATTAGGGGTTAACGTCCAAAATTTATAAAGAACTTAGAAAACTAAACACCAAAACAACAAAAAACCCAATTAAAAAATGGGCAATTTGACACTGAATAGACACTTACCCAAACATGACATACAGATGGCTGATAGACATATGAAAAGATGCTCAATGTCACTAATCATCAGAGAGATGCAATTTAAAACCACAATGAGATAGCATCTCACACCTGTCAGAATGGCTATCAATAAATCAACAAACAACAAGTGCTGGCGAGGATGTGGAGAAAGGGGAACCCTTTTGCATTGTTGGTGGGAATGCAGAGTGGTGTAGCCACTATGGAAAGCAGTATGGAGAGACCTTGAAAATTAAAAATAGATCTGCCTTGACTCAACGATCCCACTTCTGGGAATATATCCAAAGGAACCCAAAACACTAATTTGAAAGAACATAAGCATCCTATGTTCATTGCATGATTATTTGCGTTCAACAAGATATGGAAGCAGCCGAAGTGTCCATCAGTAGATAAGTGGATAAAACAACTATGGGGCATTTACGCAATGGAATACTACCTGGCCATAAAACAGAAGGAAATTTTACCCTTTGCGACAGTATGGATGGACCTGGAGAACATTATGCTAGGAATAAGCCAGTCAGAGAAAGACAAATATCATATGATTTCACTCATATGTGGAATCTAATGAACAAAAGCAAACTAACAAGGAAAATGGGGACAGACTCTTAGATGGAGAGCAGGATGACAGCTAGTGGCAGGGGAGGTTAGAGAGTGGAGGGATTGAGCAAAAAGGAAGACTTATGGACATGGTGTGGTGATTGCTGGGGGGAGGGAGGTATAAGGGGACTAAATGGTCACAGAGAAAATACAACATAGATTAAATTTTAAAAATGAAATAAAAGGTATAGCATTTTAAAACTATACAGGTCCAACAGCAGCTTTAAGTTTATCATTCATTTGTACAACTGTTGAGAAGTTTTGAGTAACTTATTTAGGTTATGTATATTAATGCTGTACAATTATAAATATAAAAAATCTAAGTAAATCAAAGGTAGAGTTTAGCACTTTTCTACGCGCCAGGCCCCTTTCCTCACTTAACCCTCCTCACAACCCTCTTGTCCTCCTTCCACAGAGGAGGCAGCTGCCGCTCGGAGAAGAATCCTCTGAAGTGCGCACAGCAGTGAACGGCAGAGCTGAGATTTCAGCCCAGAGAGTTTGGCTCCCCACAGATAAAGTCTTTAAAGGTGAATCAAAACACCTACTCTAATTTATCAAAATGAACAATTTCATATGTGTATATATGTTTATAAAGCAAATCTTAGTACTTAATTCTCACTACAGAAATTGATTCAGGAAGAATTCAAAATTAAAAAGTTTTGATTTACAATGTAAAAGGTTGCATTGCATTAGCCTTTCAAAGTCCAGTTTTAATTTCGAAATGTTTCAAATGACTTTTCAAAATCTTGAAAAATCCAATGGCTTAAATAATCTTCTCATTTGTGTGGGAAACAAACAAAATTGAACCTGAGTATTCACTGCTGCAAACAAGTGTGAATTACTACAAGTCAAAACTATATATACCATACGAGTCAATGAAATTGATGTTTGTACAGAATGTAATACTGACGATGGGGAAAATACTTCACATTTAAAATTTCAGGATAAAATAAAAATTCTATCTAACATTTTCCAAATTGTACTAATTTTTCTGTGCCTGATTATCTGAATAATTTTACTGGGCATACACTACAAAAGTTGACAAAAAGACAGCGATTTAGAGAAAGGAGGCAAGCAAATAAAAAGCTTAGCAGGCAGAATGGTGGAAAAATATAAAACACAAGACAAAGAACATAGCTGGGAATAGAGGAAAGAACAGGTAAAAGAGATTGTTACATGGAATAAAAATTGTAACCTAAGTTCATTTCATTTGTAAACACCTAAGGTAAATTCTCAAATTTTTAGTTAACAAAACTCTTCAAATTTATAAAACTATAAAAATGAATTTAAAATCTGGTTTTACTCTTGTCCACTTTTAAAATGAGGCAAAGTGAACTGGAAGGTTACTAAAATATGTTTTTCAAAAGGGAATTCAATATAGTAAGCCCACATAAATTAGTTACTGAAGTACTCATGCTAAGGTATTATGAGGCCTATCACAGTAGAATGTAAGCACACAGTATAGACTAAGATATTAATAAAAAATGTTATAAAAAAGATCTTACTATTTTCTTACATTATAATATACAGACTGGCTTTAAGCGTTAATCTTTAAAAGAACTTTTAATTAGGTCAACTATTCCTATCAAAATTTTGATAACCTTAATGAAACTATTCAACATGCTTACATGCAACCCGGTAAAACTGGAAAATATTTAAAACCAATCTTAATGACATTTTTGACTATCATCCTTGTGAATATATTCCACTCATTTCTTTCAACTGTATTATCAACTCTAAAAATGTTAAAATTTTTTTTAAAGATCATGTTGAAAGGCTTGAGACAGAAACACCATTGAACAGTTTGTTTCAAAAATTCTTCCTCGCGGATGCACCATCGTGAGAATGTACCGCTGCAGCCGCAGAGGTAGCAGAGAAAACACTGACATCACAGACACATTGCAGCTCCAGGGCAACAGTGCATCACAGACTGCCCTACAGGGAAAGCAAGCTGTGTATCACCAACAATCAAGATTTACTCGCTGGAAATTGGCTAATTTCTTTAATAACAACTTCCATAGATGATAGTTAATGGAATGCATTAGAGGTAGAGCAAGTCACTTATTCAATATAAGCACTTGGAAGTACCGATTATCAAAAGCCACCTACTAGCAAGATAGTTCCTGAAAAGGAAAAGAAAGCAGCAACTCTTTTTATCTAGCTTCTGTACCACTGGTTCATTCTGGAAGTTTTTAGGCCAGTTACATAAGAATTTTCAAAGGCTAAAGACCACAGGATATATGATTTCTTAAAGAAAAATAATTATTTTATTTCTTTTAAAGAGAAACCTTTAAATTCTGAAAACTTAAATAGATATAAAATTAAAACATAGTTAAAATTACTTCAAAATAATTCATATACAGTAACAATGTCCAAAAGTTCAAGAGGGAAGGAAACAATGCAAAATGAAAAAAATTCCCATTTTGCTCTAGGAAGCAGTGAAAACTAAGAAATGTTCTAATGTCAAAAAAATCCCTTTTCTCCCCATTACCAAAGTAAATATTAAAGCATTTGAAATTAAAGTATATAGAAATATGTTCTTTAAACTTTCTAAACGAGGGTTCCAGTGCTCAAATGAGAATGTCATCAAGGTTAACTAGAACTTTAAAAGTTTAAGAGATACATTTCATTTTTCTCTAAAATTGAAAGCAGAAATAAACCAATATTCTCTAGTAGTTAAAATAATCAAAAGGGAAATAAAAAATACTAAGGCTCATGAATTAAGCTTAGGCTAAAATACTTGCTCATGATGTTAAAAACTTTTTAAAGATGAAGTACTAAACTTGCTGAAACAAAATATATTTCAACAGTCTTTGTTTTTGTAGATGAGAAGCTCATCATGTTACTATACCCCTCCCTCATTTCTCTCTTAAGAGAGGAAATAATAACTTTGCTGGTTTTAAGCAAGAGAGGTGATATTTCTTCATTTTTTGCTTTTGTAGATGAAAGGCTCATAATGATACAAGGGGGGACCGCAAAGAAACCGGCATTTATTTATAAAAATTGTGTATTTATTCTTACATATTTAGCCTTCAGTCACCCTCAAAGTACTCTCCATTTGATGCAATACACCTATTGAGACTCTTTCCACTGCTCAAAACAATTTCTGAACTTGTTGATTTTGATGCCTTTTAGTGCTTCTGCTGTTTTTGTTTCACCTCTGCCACATTGGCAAAATGTTTCCTTTTGAGGGCTTTTTTCATTCAAGGAAACAAACAAACAAAAAAGTCACTGGGGGAAAGAAGAGATGAATAGGGAGGATAGGGCATGGGGGGCCATGCCATTTTTGGTCAGAAACTGCTGAACACTCAGCATGGATGTGGGCCGCTGTGCTTGTAAGTCACGCCTTGAAACAGTCTTCAAAAACAATTCATTGAAGCCAAAGGCAGCCTCTCACAACAACGCCAGTTGGTGCACTGATACAGATGGGTTCCTGGAACACTCATCTAGCAGAGGAAGCCTGTACTACAAGGTCCCCACCTCCAGAAGATAATTCCAGGGCTTTTTTTTTGGTCCCCCCCTCATACAACCCCTAATTTCTAGGAGAGTAAATACTTACTTTCCGGATTTTGAGCAGGAGAGGTGGTATCTCTTCAGTCCTTGTACTTGTAGATGAGGGGCCCATGATGATACCACCCCTCATTATTTCCCTAAGAGAGGAAATAACAACTTTGCTGGGTTTTGAGCAATAAGATGCTCTTCTTTTTTCCAGTTCTTTTTGTAGATGAGGGGTTCATGATGTTACAACCTCTCATTTCTTTCTTAAGATAGAACATGCTTTGCTGGTTTTTAAGCAGGAGTGGTGATATTTTTCCAGTCCATGTTCTTGTAGAAGAGGGTTCATGAAATTATATAACCCCTCCTTTTTTATGATAAAAATATTAACTTTGCTTGTTTTTGAGCAGAAAAGGTGATCAATTTCCAGGTATTTACTTTTTTTGTAGATGAAAAGGTCATGATGTGACAACCCCTCATTTCTTCCTTAAAAGAGGAAATACTAACTTTGCTTTTGAGCAGGAGAGGTGATACATTTTTTAGTCCTTTTCTTTGTAGACGAGGGGCTTCTAATATTACAACCCCTCATTTCTCCCTTGTGAGGAAACTCCAGCTTTGCTGGTTTTCGAACAGGAGAGGTGATGTTTCTCCAGTCACTGCAGATGAGGGCTCAGCATGTTACAGCCCATCATTTCTCTTTTAAGATAGGATGGCATTAGCATGCTGCATATTGGTGATATTATCAGCACTGCTAGACTTTTTTATAGCCACTCTGCACAGTTTTTTGTTTTTACAATATCTGGAAATGGCCTAGGAAAAGAAATCAAATAGAACACAGGTATGTCAAAATTAAAAGAAAAAAAAGTGTTCCTGCCTTAAAAAAGAAAACATCACTGATAAGTCACACATTCTTATTCTTCTTCTTTTTTTTTTTTTAATCCACACCCTAGGACACTTTTTCATTGCTTTCAGAGAAAGAAGAAGGGAGGGAGGAAAGGAGGGGTGGAGGGGGTGAGAGAGAAAGAAAGAGATCAATGTCAGAGAGAAACATTGATCATTCTCCTTGTACGCACCCCCAACTGGGGATTGAAACCGCAAGCTGCGCATGTGCCCTGACCAGGAATCCAACCCATGACCCTTCAGTCTATAGGACGATGCTCCAACCAACTGAGACACATGGGCCAGGGCCCCACTTTTGTATATAGATTATAACTGACTCTTTGGAGAGCTGTGATCAACACTGACAGGTCCTTGAGTTTCTACTTTATGCTAATTCACTAAGGTAGGTTTTTTTAGGGCTATGATTAGATTGCAAGAGCAAAGGGGAACTTAGAATTTTTAAAAGTTTGGGTATTCTCAATGATGTCAAAGGCAGGGTAGGCTCCTAACAGCAATATCATCTGTTGCCTGTACACTCGGTTCCTTGAATATAATATGCATACCTTTGGGAAAAATCAGGGTTTACTCAGCTACTAACATTCTATCCAATCTTCATTAGTTACTATGAAATAGCTATATTAAAAAAATATAGGCATGTGCTATACTTTATTGAAAGGTAGGAAAGGTCTAATGATTGAAGCACCATAAGGTGCTATTTCACTTGCACATTAATCAAGGTAGAAAACATCGTATTCTAAAGTACCACCAAGGTATTTATGAATAATTTCGTTTTATACTCACCAAAAGTCATAAACCATAAATATTACTTTGTCCCTTGAATTTTACCATTTCCATTAAAAACCCATGCACTTCCTATACCCAGTATTTGAAACATGTATTATACAATCTAAGCATAGGTCTCCCAGGTTAGTGTTGTCTAATAAACTCATGTGATATATACATCATAGTTATTTCATATATACATGGAATGAATTTGCAAACTGAGTTAAATGTAGTAAGTGGATTGTGTTTGTAGATATGATTAGTGATACAATTGTAAGAAATTATTCATGTATGGTTAGAACAGGGTAGTTTCAAATAGAAAACCATAAGCAGAATAAATTTGATTTAAAATATTCTGAATCATGATCACAGAAGAGATCTACAATTTTTTATAATATGGGGTTCTTAATAAACCACAAAAGACACCAGAAATATGATACAAAAGGGTTAATAAGTCTTCTTCAATGTGTTAATCTAAAAATGCTTTTCATTTTCCTAATCATTGCTTCATATGATTTATCCACAGATGTTGGCTTTGATGTCTGACAGAAAACACTCAGTGATTCCACACCCTTACCTCTAGGTTCTGTGCTCTTTCTTTTTGAAGAGGAGCAAATACACTTGGCAGTCCATGGTCCCTTGCTAAGGATCGAAGGTCAAAATAGTATTTGGCATAGACACTGGCAGAAACATTAAGACGAAACTCTAGTAGATCTAAAAAATGCCTTTCCATCTCATTCCTTGGGAAAGAAAAAAGACAAAACCAACAGAGGACAATTTCAGTCAACCTGGCTATTTTCAAAATAATCATTCTCAGCTACCAGGATGGCTCTGAATTTTGTTTTAAAACAAATAAAGGCTACCCAACTTTACTAATACACTAATGTTCAAACAAGCAAACCAGGTACAGCAGTTGTGGTCCTTTTTGCATCCCAGGACATTCAGTTTGGGACAAGGGGGCGGAGGTTGTGTCTCTCTTGTGCACTTGGGGCTCATTCTTCAGAGTCCCCTTGGTGCAGCTGCACGGTTCATGCTCCTCGCTTACCAGCAAGGCCTTACCAAGAGGCAGAGGTTAGACTCTGGTCCCACAGACGTTGCTCTGGGTCGTCACAGATGGGGGAAATAAAGTAAGTTGTTCGAGACACTTCTCTGTCTGCCAGAGAAAGGGGTAGCATTTCCCTCTAATGGAGAAGGCCCCGAGCCCCTGTGTCTGATGGCTTTTATTGAAAGGGTTTTCAGGGGGGCTAGGTAGTAGGAATATACAGGTGATCTCATTACATCATATGTTAATGTTTACAGAGAATAGATGATGTTGTGAAGAAAACAAATGGCAGGAACACACCAATTTACACAAGTCCGAGAGGAGACGAGTAAACATGAGAGAGTAAATGTAAGAGCACCAAAGGGTTTAGGGTCAGGGTCTGTGAATAATGTAAATTTCCTTCCCAGCATGACCTAGTTATCATAACTTTTGAGGGAAAAACAAAGTATCCTTCAAAGAATTTACTTCTAGGCCTGATTTCCCCCAGGAACCACCTGATCCAATTGAGAGCTGTCTCCAGCGTTGTTTCAAACCTGAGCCAGGCAGGAGGGGAGAGCTGCTAAGACATAGGAGACTTCTTTCGGATAGGATGAGGACCGCAGCCATATCAGAGCCGAGGGTTGAGGGTCTTTCACCCTTTCTCCCTGTCCCCCAAGTTCTTCCCTGATGCTCATGCGGCTGTGCCCATCTTAGGTTGCCCCTGCCTTTGAGGGGTCTTACCTGTTCTTTACTAACCAGCCTTCCTCCAGAGCCAAGCAGGGTGATGTGAGGGAGTCAGGGGCTGCGCCCCTGCCAGGAGAACAAGTTTTGTTTCTTCAGTGGCCTATTTTCCCAAGGCCTCCTTGCTTAGCTCTAGCCTTGGGGCCCTCTCGCCTGCTGGCAGCAGGGCCAAAGGTCCTGAAACCAGATGGGACATTTCCCAACATTCCCATACTGATCAGATTGAAAGGAATGATGTGTGCTATTTCTTAGCTTTAAGAACTTGCAGACATTTTCAATAGGCTGATAAGAGGAAGGGGCTTACTGAAGTGGAGAAGTGCCAACAAAAGGAGCATGCACATCACCGTGGCAACAAATGGATACATTGAAAGCCACCACTGTTATATCTGAGGGAGAAAACTTTTGAGACAACAAGGTTTCTTCTCCAATAAATAAATAAATAAATACACCATATTCAGTGGGAAAGGGAACCCCTTCCCTGCCCCAGTGCATGGGGTTAATGTCAAAGAGCATAAAAATGCAAGTCTCTGTTCGCCTTTTTCTAGGGTGAGAAACTGTCACTATGACAGAACTGAATGCACTTTTAAAACTTGTAAGGCAGAAAGATTAAAGATAGATATCTCAAATGGACTAAACCTACTTTACAATATGACCTCCAATAGAGCACTGGACCCAAACAGTGCTTCTCCCATGTGGGGCATGCACTCCCGAGATGCCCAGCACCTCTGCCCTTTGCCAGACCAGAAGGGGAACATCCCCTTGTGGAGTAAGTTCAGCAACATGGGAAAGAAATTTCAGAGCAGTCTTTTGCTATGTGACCATACTGCCATCACTTGCCAAGTGGTTAAATGAATATAAAATCAGAATAAATTGTTCTGTTTCCACAGTCATTCCATTCATAGAGTTAATAAAATGACAAATACCTGAACAAACATGAGGGAGCCTTATTTTTTTTTAACATATTTGGTTTGTTCATTTTAAATATTTAATAATTTTTTATCCATTGGATGGGTCAACACAGGCTTAATGTTCTCCTGTATGGAGAGCAGTCGGACTATAAGCAGAGATAAGGTTTTTTCATTTTTAAACTTTAAACCTAACTGAACCTACTTCAACATTTAATTTCCTGTTCATATGGCCATAGCTCTATAAAATGTAAATCAGATAATGTTTTGATAATTAGGTAATCAGGACTTAATATACTACAGGAATGAATGCACTTTACTATCCTTTTTATATTGTCTTTACTAATATATGCTAATTGTGAAGAAATACAGTACCTTTATTGGATTACCATGTCTATTAATAGATGCTTAATCATGGAAGAAAAGCATTATGCCTACAGGTTATTCAACATCTGTTTTTGTTGTTTTTTCAGTGGCTAGATGGCTGACTAGCATACAATTCACAGGTTCAGCGACTTATCTGAATAGCAGCTGCTCAGTTTAACTTATTCTTTTGAAGGGAAATAATATTCTAAAAACATGCATAGATGTTGGAAAGTTTCAAGAAAAAGCTGACAGATTAACAATTTTTCAATTTAGACTCAAAATAAGAACATTAAAAATAGCACAGGAATGATACCAATGTATACTAAACACTGTTGTAATGCCTTATAATTTCCAAAGATCATAAACAAAAGCACCCTGTTGTAAACATAGTTCCCGGTGTTTCTCTGTTCATACAGAGAAAGCATTCTTTACAACTGGTCTTCCTGAAGCTAGACACTGCCACCATTGCCCTGGGAGCTCCCACGGATGAAAACCCACAGATTTCTTCCTGGCAGGGCTAGTTTATGAGTACAAATTATCCTTCCTTCAGGGGACTGGTTTGAAGACAGGTGACAGTGGTGTCAAAGTCACTTTACCTTCTGCAACTTCCAAAAGTACTTCCATTTGCTTCAAATTTATTATTTGCTGCCACACTATTTGCTAAGATGGCTACCAGCAATATCACCATGACTACTCAGTTCACACTATTATCAAAGTGGGCATTTTTTCCAAAAGCCACTGATGGCCACTGATAATCCCTGATCCCTTCTCTTAGCCAGAGCATCCTCAGTTTAGCTGTCAATGTGCATTTTGGTTGTTCTGAATGAGTCTTATCCAGAGTAATGAACAAAGGTAACAGAAACAAACTTTTGCCACTGCCTGCCATAATTTCTTCTATGCTCCTCAATATGACCAAGAGGTGTTCTTTCACATTTTCTTAAATGCCAGCACAAAGACATTTTTAAAACAATTTATTAAATTTATTGGGGTGACATTGGTTAATGAAATCATGTAGGCTTCATGTGTATGGTCCTATGAAACATCATCTGTATACTGCTTTGTGTGTGTGTAACCCAAAGTCAAATCATTTTTCATCACCATATACTTGACTCCCTTTATACAAAGACATTTTCACTGTCAAGCAGGCACTTTAAGAGTCTGTGGATATACCTTTTTTGTTCATCCTGACTACCACCTTCAGGACCCTCCATAGCATTTAGTGTAGCCACATCTAAAGCCTTCATTGTTTGGTGTTTCACTGCCATGTTTGTGTGCCAGTTCTGAGGAGCAACCTCATGGTTAACCTACAGCCTCCAACAAAGCACTGCTGTGGTTGCTGTGCCCCTAAAAATTCTTGAATGGGATGGCACTGGGAGATGCCCAGTGATGCTACTCTGCCTGCCTGAGAGGTAGGAACTTCCTAAATCATCAGACCTATTTTCAAACACATGTAATGCTCATTAAAAAGCAGGAAAGAGCATAGAGATCTTAAACCTTCATATGTGACTAATTTCTTATCATGGTTTCTTTAACAACAGAACATTAGATAAAAAGGAGGAAAAGATCAGTAAAAGCAAATATACAATGTGTGGCTCAAGTTTAAGCCAATAACCCCCTTGATAGTCTTGAGGCCCTAAGACCATAACAGTGGCCAAATACTTATTTCAAAAGCCAGATGTATGCTCCTAAAAATTGACCGGAGACAACAGAAAAATGTTGGATGGGATCCAAATTAGTTACAGAGTAGGTTAAAGTTACAGTCACCTCATCCCAGGACCAAACTGGTGTTACAATTAAAATATAGAAAAATCAATCTGAATAATCAATTGACTACTAGATGAACAGAAGTCTTACAACCAAGGATTTACAAAAAAGCCATATTGAGATTGGTAGGAAGGGCGAAGATCCCAGAAGGGCTGGCCCTGCTCCCACATGCTGTGACTGAGAATCCAGAGGGATATTTCAGCTGCAAAGGCCCCCCTCTTAAAAGAAAGGGGTCTTAGTCCCACAACAGCCTCTGCAGCCCAGAGCACCAGACTGTTTTTATTGCAGTGGCCTTATGGCATAGTTTGATATTAGGTACTGTGATACCTCCAAAGTTGCTCTTAGTTCTCAAGATGGTTTAGAAATTCAGGTTCTATTTTTGGTTTCATATAAGTTTTTGGAATATTTGTTCTGGATCTGTGAAATATGACATTGGTATTTTAATAGGAATTGTGTTGAAACTATAGATTACTTTGTGTATTATGGACATTTTAATGATGTAAATTCTTCCATCCATGAACATGGTATATGCTTCCACTTATGTATCTTCCTCTACATCTTTCTTTAGCGTCCTATAGTTTTCCAAGAACCGGTCTTTTACTTTCTTGTTCAAATTTATTCCTAGGTATCTTATTTTTTTGTTGCAATAGTAAATGATATTGTCTCCTTAGCTTCTTTTCCTTATAGTTCATTACTGGTGTATAAAAATTGTCATCGATTTCTGAGTATTGATTTTGCATCGTGCTACATTGCCAAATTTATTTATTAGGTCTAGCAGTTTTTTTGGTGGAGCCTATATGGCTTTCTATGTACAATATAATGACTGTGAATAATGACAGTTTTATTTCCTCCTATCCAATTTGGATGCCTTTTATTTCTTCTCTTGTCTGATTGCTGTGGCTAGGACTTCCAGTACTATGTTGAATGAGAGTGGCAAAAGCAACACCCTTGTCTTGTTCCTGATCTTAAGGGAAATGATTTTAGATTTTGCCCATTGAGTATTATGTTGGCTGTAGGTTTTCTGTATATAGCCTTTATTTTGTTGAGGTATGCTCCCTCTATTTCCATTTAGCTGAGAGTTTTTATCATAAATTGGTGCTGGATTTTATTGAATGCTTTTTCTGCATCTATTGATATATCATGTGATTTTTATCTTTCATTTTGTTTATGTGACATATTACATTTATTGATTTGCTGTTATAGTAAAAATCTTACATACCCAGGGTAAATCCCACTTGATCATTGTTTATGACATTTTTAATGCATTGCTGGATCAGATTTGCTAATATTTTATTGAGGATTTTAGCATCTATGTTAATCAGGGAGACTGGCTTAGAGTTTTATTTCTTTGTTATGTCTTTTCCTGGCTTTGGAATTATGATAATATTGGCCTCATATAAGGAGCTTGAAAATCTTCCCTCTTCTCAAATATTTGGAATAGTTTGAGAAGGATAGGTATTAATTCTTTGAATGTTTTCTAAAATTTGCCTGTGAAGCCATCTGGCCTAGGACTTTTGTTTGCTAAGATTTTTTTTGATTACTGCTTCAATCTCATTAGTTATCAGTCTATTCAGGTTTTCTGCTTCTTCCTGATTCAGTTTTGGATTCTTGAATGTTTCCCAAAATTTATCCATTTTGCCCAAGTTGTCCAATTTCTTGGCATATAGTTGTTCATAGTATTTTCTTACAATCTTTCATGTTTCTGTGGTATCAGTTTTTACTTTTCCCCTTTCATTTCTGATTTTATTACTTTGGCTTCTCTTTTTTCTTGATGAATCTGGTTGAAGGCTTGTCAATTTTGTTTATCTTTTCAAAGAACCAGCTCCTGGATTCATTGATCTTTTGAATTTTTTTTTTTAAGTCTCTATATCATATATTTCCTTTCTGATCTTGATTATTTCCTTCCTTCTACTTACTCTAGGCTTTGTTTGTTGTGATTTCCCTAGTTCTTTTAGGTGTGGGTTTAGACTGTGTGATGTTTTTCTATCTTCCTGAGGTAGGCTTGTAATGCTATGAACATCCTCTCAGACTGCTTTCGCTGTGTCCTATAGGTTTTTGGTTGTTGTGTGTTCATTTTTATCTGTTCCAGGTCCTTTTTGATTTCTTCCTTGATCTCATTGACCCATTCATTATTTAATAACATGTTATTTAGCCTTCATATATTTGAATATTTTTGAGTTTTTAAATTGAGGTTGATTTCTAGTTTCATGCCATTGTAGACAAAGGAGTGCTTAACATTATTTCCATTTTTTAAAATTTGTTAATATTTATTTTGTGTATGACCATGTGGTCAATCATTGAGAATGATCTAAGTGCACTTGAGAAGAATGTATGTATTCTGATGCTTTGGGATGAAATGTTTTGTAAATATCACTTAAATCCAGTATCATTTAAGGTTGTTATTTCCTTGTTGATATTTTTGTCTGGAGAATCTATCCATTGGTAACAATGGGGTGTTAAAATCCCCAATAATGAATCTATTGCTGTTGATCTCTTGTTGAAAGTCCACCAAGATTCTCTTTATATATTTAGGTGCTTTTATATTGGGTGCATATATGTCTTCAAGGGTTACATGTTCTTGTTGCTTTTATCCTTTTAGTATTTGTCTCTTCTTATGGCCTTTGTTTTGAATGGCCATATTTTGTCAGGTATTTGTTACTTTTTTTTTTTTGGTCTACATTTTTCCATCACTTCACTTTCAGCCTCTGTAAATAATTTTCTCAGGAATCAGGAGAATGGGACTCCTAGATCTTCTGCGGGAGGTGCCTTTCAAACTTCAGGGAAGATGGTGGGTAGAGCCCCATCCCCTATCCCCACACCATCTGTTGAGTCTGTCCCAGATTGTTTCCCTCAACTCAGTGGGGTGGAGCCCCTAGTAGGAATGTGGGTGGAGCATCCAGAGCCCAGAGTTCAGGCCTCCCCAAAACCAGGAGAGTGTTTTTATGCCATGGAGAAATTTACAGTAAAGTTGTTCAAGGAAGTGGGGCTGTAAAATGTTTTTCAAAAACCACCAGAGAAATACATTTTAAACTATCACATAGATTATTACAACAATAACACATCAAGACCTACTAGTAATGAGGAATATGAATCATTATATTAAATGTGGATAAAAACATATATGTACTTTTATGCCAATTTCAGTTCTCTGCACAATGTAACCTTTAAAATATTTCTTAATATGTAACTTTAAAGGGGCAAATAAGATACTGGAAAATGGTAAGAAAGTTCACCAAAACTGTGAAAACTTACATGTCTTCAACTGTAATGCTCCTGAGGATATTGCAGAAGTCTGCATTCCATATAGCCAGATCATGCAAGTACTTGGAGGCAAGAACAATGGCTCCCAAAACAATTCTTTTCCAGTTAGTAGGACAAATGTCAATCTCAGCATAAATTAAAAGTCTTTCCAAGTAAATCTGCAAAAGTTAGAATACTGGTTTTTTATTTTAGTTCAGCTTAAGTGCTGTAATAAGAGCTGTTATGAATGATAGATTTCATCCGTGTTTGACATGCCTTTTATTGGGTTCTACAGAGACTGCTTGGCCAGCCACAGCCAGCAGCTATGCCACAGTTGCAAATCAGATACTCCTATTGCTTACATTGCCTATGTGAATTTCCAGCCCAAGTTTTGGTCATAGGAATGAATGGGCATATTAGCAAAGGACTTCCTGAAGAAATGCTGTTACCTTGGCACTTGTAAAGGGCAGCATAAACAGGCCCAGTATAGATTCAAGTTGTTCAAGAAATACTTGAATGCCTACCATATGCAATGCTTCACACTTGGCTGGCAGTTATGTGGTGATTTTACGTAATATTTGAATATGTGATCCCTGGTAATACTTAGCATATTTATATCTTCCTTTTTACAGTAACTAGTCCTTTGTGGCACAGGCTGAAGTTAAAACCCGGTCATCAAGACAGCCTCCCAGTGGCTGCGGGGTGGCGCAGCAGGACACACAGCACAAACAGGAGTGCCGGAGGCAGGCCTTCACAGCTGCCAGGCATTCCTGTACTGAGTGACTTTGTGAAGGACACACATGCGTACAAAGGTTAGTCCTTTATATATCCCCTAATTTTCACATCTCCATGGTCATTTTATGAAATTTATCTCTGCTTACACAACCTGCAGCTTAGCCAGTTCCGTTGGTTTCAAGGTGGTCTCAGAGCTGCCAGTCTTTGTATCCCTGGCACTCCTCTGAGCCAGCCAGGTAGCTTGTGAGGTTTCATGATTTCTTTCATGTGTATTCATCCCACAAACACATCTTTTTGAAGAATCCTCCCTGTCTGCCGGAGATTCTCTCCAACAGGTATGAGTTCACATTGTTCCCACCCCACCCTCACAACCCCTAGAATGCTTCCTCTTGTTCTGCTCACAGTAAAAGCCCTAATGCTACTTCTGATCTCCCATTCTATCCATAACCCACTTTAGTCCGCCCCCTGCAACTATCGCTCTTCTGAAACTACTATTGCTAAGGTCATCCGCACCTTTGCACATACAGGCCGGAGTTCTACATCCCCATTCTCTACTCTCAAGCCTTCCCTAATAACAGAAAGGACACGGCCATTTGCCTAGTTGCTGGGCTAGGAATCTTCAATTGAGTTAGCCTGCTCCAATCTGTTAGCAATTCTTGTTATGTCTACCTATCATTGGTAATCTGACTGCTTTCTATTCTATTTTACTTCTTACCTCTATCCCTGTTACTGCCTCCTGACTTCTCAGCCTCTACTTGGACACACAGCTACAGTCTCTTCTCCCCAAAGCAGCCAGGACAGCTTTTTTAATTAAGAGTACTTCACTACCCTGTTCAATGTCTACCCAAGGTCTCCCATCAAACAAATAAAAATTTAACTTCTTCCCATTGTCTGCAAACTACATGGCTCTATTACATAGGATATTACCTTCTATGACCTGATCTTTTACATTCTTCCCCTCATTCTACACTTTGCCCATATTGGCCATACCTCCCTGTTCCCTGAACACACAAAAGATGTTCCTGTCTCAGAATCTTGCACTTGTCTCCTTTGTCTTTTCTTCCTCATTTCAGTCAGGTAATAGTTCAAATGTGACCTCTGTAGAGAGGCTCTTCCTGATTATAATACTACTTAAATAGTAAGCCCCTGTAATCACTTTATCACTTTACCCTTCTTTATTTTCTTCGTACTTACTACTACCCAAAATAGTGATCTTTTTAAAAACACTCACTTAAAAAATAGTTTTGTCCTCCTCACTAGAATATAAGCTCCACAAAGGCAAAAGCTTTATTCAGCTTTTTCTTTCCTCTATCCTCAGCATTTAGATCTGTAAGGACTATCAGCACTTAACGGACAAGTTCCCAGGAGTGGCTTAGAGTGGTAGGAAAACCAGGAGAAAATAAAAAAAGTGATCAAGATAAGTGAGGTTCAAGAAAGACAGTGTGGTCAAATGTTGACTGCTGCCCAGCAGTTGCTCATTCCGTAAATATCCACTAAATACCTACCCTTTGTCACTATTCTATCTTCTACACACTTATTATTCACATGCTTCCTCTGCATTTGAACAGCTACTCTTAATTCCCTACCTCTAGCTCAGACTCATGTTTTAATTCCACATATTCAAATGATTACAAGAAACTGCCACTCACTGTCTTGCAGGTGCATCAAGCTTAACTTGTCTGCAAAGAACTCACCCTCCTCCAACCCAAATGCTCTCCTTCCTGTATTACCTAGTGCTGCATATGGAAGTACCACTCCTGCTTTTCTCGAGCATGTGCTGAGCACTCCAAATGGCTGGTAGCTCCACGAATAGGCCTGTGTCTGATCCAGTGCCTATTGAGGGGTCTCCATTCAGAAGCACAGGCTGAATCTCCAAAATTTTAATTGGATGCTAAAGGAGGAGGCACCCACCTAAGTATTCTTCCCCTTCAGAACATGCAGTTGACTGTACCCTGTAAGGCTTTGTGGGGAGGAGTAATACAATCCCGACTACTTCTTAATACAGCAGGACTGCTTACTCCAAATGTTAAAATCTTACCATACGAATTCTGTATGGATGACACAAAGGTCAGTGCACAGCTGCAGCTCAGAAGGCAACTGGCAAAGCCCCTTTAAGCTCTACCAGCTCTACAGTCCTGGACAGCTTCACAGGCAGGCACAAGAGGAGAGCAGGGATGGATTAACACCCATCATCCAAGGAACAGAAAATTTAGAGCTATTGTTCTCAATCAGGACACACAAATACAGCTTAGGGCTCAGCTTAAAACTACACTGAATCAGTCTCTGACTGGGGACCAGATGGTTTTGTTATCGCTGTATCCTACCCCCTGTTTGTGTGCATGTGTGTGCACGGCACGTACATGTGTCTCCTGAGGGGTGGAGGGAGAAACCAGAAATCTCTCCTTCTGCCTTTAATAGCAATTGCTTTGTGATAAGAAAAGCAAGGATGTTTTAAATTATAATAATTCTTAAGCTCAAATGTGTGTATTTTACTTCCTTTGATAGGTTTCTCTTAATAAAGTTCTGATGATCATTTCAGGAATCTACTTTTTTTTGAAAATTAGGATCATATCCTGTGGACAAGAGAGAAAAGGTGCTTTCTGAAAGAATTGTCTTACCAAAGTTGTTATTGCATATTCAGCTCTTAGCTGTGTGGCACTGAAGAAAGGACTAATAAACCTGTAAATGGATTCAGGATCAGGATCACGATTAAAGTATTCATCTGGAACAGTTTCTTGCTGATAAGAGAAAAAAAAAATGCAATATAAGTATGCACTGAAGAAAAATATTTAAGTACTCTTATGATAACAGTCTTCTAATTGTGCCCACATGCCCTTTAAAATAATTTTGATTGGATGACATGTTTCTTAGTCTTTTAAATAGAAAGAGCGGGACCTGAAAAAACAGTAGTGATTCCATACAACCACTCATTAAGAGAAAAATATAGGCACATCCTCAGAAAACTTATGTTTCTTTCCACCTTCCCCTACAGAATTCCATCTAAATATAAGTTATTTTAAGGCTCAAAAGTTTTACTGATTGCCATGTCATAATTCTCTGCAATCAACTCTGAAAATACATTTTCAGTTTCCTGTAACCATCAGGCTCTAAAGCTGAGCTGAGCTGTGCTGCACAGTAGTCACCAGCCACATACTGCTATAAAGCATCTAAAGAAGTTGAAAATTTTTGTCATTCCAATTGTTTCAAAATTTAAATAGCTGTTTAATTTTCTTCCTAGAGAGCATGACATATATGTCAGGTTTATTTAAAATATTTATATTGTTTCCTGCTACTGAAAATTAGCTTAGAAAAAGATATTTTGCCCTGGCCAGGTAGCTCAGTTGTCCGAGCGTCCTCCCTATACGACAAGTTTGTGGGTTTGCTCTCCAGTCAGGGCACATAGAGGAAATACCCAATGTATGTGTAAATTACAAGTGGAATAACAAATTGATGTTTCTCCTTCCCTCTTTCTCTCCCTCTCTCTCTCAATCTCTCTACCGCAAATCAACAAATAAAAATTTAAAAAAACCCAAACATTTGTTTTGGGGGCATGTTTACTCACCTTTACCCACAAATTATACAAAGCTGCCACTTAGTTCTTACTAACATATATCTTATACCACACTCCTTTTGTAAAATAACTAGATACAACATGGGGTAGGGAAGAAAACTCAAAAGAAGATAATTTTGACTTCAAGTTGGAGGGAGTCATCTTCTAGTAATTAATTTAAAAGCAAATCAACATGAGCTATAAACACAATTGTATGAAAGGAAAATACAACGTCAATACAACTGACACTTACTGAGAATGGATGTAATCTTTCATCAAAAATATCCTCGGATCTATTTGCATCTCTAGAAAATGAGAACGTGTATTTAAAACACTAATTTAGCAATTGTTAATATCTTCGTAATAAACACATCTGCTAGGAATAGAGAGAGGGTTGGAGGGAGAAGTTTTACCTTCAACTAAGAGCTTCTATTAGTTCTTCTTTTGGATTCTGTAAGTGTTTTCTGACCTCTTTTTACTCAGCACATCAAATTCTGTGAGATCTTTTCTACAGTGACCAGTCAGAGTTGCCTTTATAAGCAATGACCATCCCTAACAGACAATGTTAGTAAACCAAATATATTTCTACTCCTCTAACCTCACATTGGAATACACGAGAACATTTTAGAAAGCAGTAGTGGTGGGCAATAATTGACGTGAATATGAAATTCATGTTTTTTTCTGTTTTTCTCTCTCATTACTTTCCTATATTATATTCTTTTTATTTTAAAGATGTTATTTATTTTTTGAGAGGGAGAAGAAGGGGGAATGGAGAGGGAGAGAAACATGGACTGAGAAACATTGACAGCTCAGCAAGGGGAACACTGACCGGTTGCCTCTCACACGCCCCCAGCTGGGGACCTGGCCAGCAACCCAGGCATGTGCTCTGACTGAGAATCAAACCAGCAAGCTTTCGGTTTGCAGGATGATGCCCAACCCACTGAGCCACACCAGTTAGGGCCCTATATTATATTCTTGATATGTATTTCTTCTTGTCAGTTTTACATAGTTTGAGTTAAAAACTTGCTTTTTTATTTTAAATGTGACTTTTTTTTTGTTTACCACAGTAACACACTCTACTCATTTAAATGGTGGTTCTCCAAGTGTGTTTTGCAGGTCTCTGGTTCCCCTAGACCCTTTCAGGAGGTCCATGAGACCAAAACTGTTTTTATAGAAATATTAAAGCATTCCCTACTTTTACACTGACATTTGCAATGATTGTATAAAAGTAAAAGTCAGCAAAACTGGTTTCTGAGCATGAAATCAAGGCAGTGGTACCAAACCATATTAGCCGCCATTCTATTCTTTACTGCCACTTGTTAAAAAAAAGAATTCTGCTTTACTTAAGAACATCTTTGATAGAACAGAAATAATTATGTTATTAAATTCTGGTTGTTTTTATATTCTGAGTAAGTGCAAAGTATGTATGAAGCACTTCTGAATACTGAAATGTATTGTATTAAGGAAAATCACTTGAGACTTAGCTGTGAACTGAACAGACCACTTTTCAAGTAGAATAACATCTTTATTTGATAGCACAACCGTCATTCTCTCAAAACTGAAAAGTGAGCCTGTTGCTTCAAGGAAAATAACTTGTGTATTTGTTGCCAATGACACAATTCAAGCTATCAAGCTAAAAATCAAGATTGGGGAAAACCTCTACCTCAAAACTTGTACCCTTTTTGTGAGCTTGAAAGCTTTTCAATATTTAAAGACTATTCTGGTAAGAGTGGTGGTAATATGATACTAATAAAAGTAGGTTTAAACACTGTATAAAGAAATGTGACCCAATACTTTCCAAATGACTATTGTATAATATTACTATAAAATTATGTGCAAGTAAAAAGATCCATTCAGCAAACAAGATATATGAACGGGTATTAATTTAACAGAGACCTTACTACAAGTTCACAGATATGACTTAAAATTCTATTGTAACTAATTTAAGAAACTAGCACTTGAGGACTTTTGGTACAGTATCAAAGAATATCCCCAATTTTCTGAAGGCTTTAGAAATGCACCCTTTTCTAGCCACAAAGTTATATGAGGCTGGGTCTTCTTCATATTGTTTCCTCAAAAAAATTTATTGAATGTTGGGAAACACCCTGCCTGGTTTCAGGGACTGTAGCCTTGCCAACAGGCAAGAGGGTCCCAAGGCTGGAAATAATGAAGGAGGTCTTGGGAAAATAGGCCACTGAGGAGACAAAACCTGTCCCCCTGGCAAAGGTGCAGCCTCTGCCTCCCTCACATCACCCTGCTTCGCCCTGTGATGGTTGGTTAGTCAAAGACAGGTAAGATTCCTCAAGAGCAGGGACAACCTAAGCCAGACACGGCTGGTATGGGCAGCAGACAAGGTCTTGGGGGACACAGAATGGGCAAAAAAGACCGCATCTGTCGGCTCAGCTTGGACAAGGCCAGAGTCCTCATTCTATCTGAAAGAAGTCTCCTTATCTCTTGGTGGCTCTGCCCCACCCACCTGGCTCAGGCTTGAAAAAATACTAAAGGCAGGTACAGCCCTAAACTGGATCGGGCAGTTCCCGGGGACAATCAGGCCTAGAGGTAAGTGCCCTGAAGCGTGTTTGTTCTTCCCTCAAAAGCTATGATAACCAGCTCATACTGGGAAGGAGATTTACATTATTCATAGACCCTGACCTGAGGCAGATCTCTTGTGTTCCTCCAATTGTTATCTAAGATCTCTATTTGTTTTCTGTAAACATAGCCTTTTGACGATGATTGATGAGCTTTGCCTCCATACCCCAGTGCATATGATTCACAATGAAAGCCTTTGAACACATGGGCTTGGGACCTTCTCCACTAGAGGGGATCGCCATGTCCCCTCTCCTGGCAAACAGAAATGTTTGCGATGACTCGTGTTTTTCCCCCCATCCGTGACAACCCCGGGACAGGCTCTGTGGGATTCAGAGCCCCACTCCCTCCTCAGCTGGCCCCAGACAGTGACCCTCAGATCTGGGAGCCCCCCGCGCAGTGCTCCCCCGCAACCATTGAAATGATTGAAGTAATCACAAATGACTGAAGACAGGGTATACATGAGAATCAACTGTCTTTTACTAAATCAGATACAAGGGGACTTCCAAAAATGTAAATGACATAATTTCCACTCAACTCTTCATTGTGGAAAATAATTCTTTCTTATAACAAATTATGTTAATACTATTATTCCAAATCAGGGGTGAGTTTTGTCCCCCAGGGAACATTCGGCCATGGTTGGAGACCTTTTTTTTGTCACAATGTGGGGTAGGGAGAGGGTACTACTGGCACCTCCTGAGTAGAGGCCAGGGATGCTGCTAAATGTCCTATAATGCACAAGGCAACAGCCACAACAAAGATTTATCTATCTCAAAATTTCAACAATACTATACAAACCGTGTTTTAACATACAATGGACTTATTTTTAAATCCTCACTTTCAATTTCTAACACAGTAAATATCAATATAGCCCATGTAAACAAATTCTCTTTGGGATCCTCAATAAGTGTTAAGAGTGCTAAGACAAAAACAAATGATTCACTTCACTAATGTAATAAAAGCATTCTATAGTTTGCTCCAATAGTGTCTATAGCTATTACCTAACACTAAACTTTATGTCTTGTAAATTTATTAGCTAGAATAAGAAGACAGATTTAAAACTCACCTGTTCTTTATGTGGTAATAGAGCGCTAAAGCCAGGCTGTGGAGGAAAAAAAAAAATTTAGCAATTGATTTTATGTTAGGTCTGATGACAATTTTTACAGGGGGTTGTAGTTGGGGAAGACCTTCTTAGCTGCCCAGTGGCTATGAAATCCTCATTCAGGACAGTATCACACGGGCACTTTTTGCTTTGTTTTTGTTCTTTGTCTTCTAGCAAAATTAGGAAAATTAAAATGCTAGGTAATATGTTGTCAGAAGACATGTTTTGGTTGATTTTTATGTTATTACACAGCTCTCCTGTCATATGCCCTTCTGCCTATAGAACCTTTTGTCCTGCACAAGTTATATCTATTTGTACACATGCCTAAATTTAAGCCATACAGTAGTTTTTCCATCTACCCATCCACTTTCCACCATGTCCCTAAAGGTTAGTAAAATGCTCTATACCAAAAAACATCATTTAAGATCACTTTTACATAATTATTAGAAAATTTAATGGCAAATATAAGAACCCACAAAATTAATAGGTCTAACTCTTCTAAAATAAGTAGTGCTAACAATGCAACATAATAGTACACAGTGTGATATTAATAACATATATTTCTAAACAAGTTTAAACGAAATTTTCATGAACTGATGGAAGTCCTCGGATACTGTGTAAATTACTGTATTCCTAGGTTATTCACAGATGTTGTGTAATATGGAACAAAGGGGTAATCTAGGTTAAGTCATATGCTTCTCCTCCTTGCCCTCAGTATCTATTATAAAAGGAAACTCAAAATAATTGAGGGAAAGCAAATCTGCATTTGATAACTAGGTCTGTAGAATGTTAGCACTTGTAAAAAGGTTTACAATATTGTTAGCAACCAAGATGGGTACTTTTATAGTGCTTTAAACCGTTCCATCTTGAAACTGATTTTAACATCACAGAGTTTGAAGTATAGAAGCCGAAAAGGACAAATGAACTATTGATGACATGTAATTCAACAACCTCTTTTACAGAGAAGGTAACCAAGACTGAAGTGATGTGGCCCAGGTCCCACCAATCCTGAGAAGCAGTTTTCTTTCACCGACACTCTAACCAGGCAGTGGTTCCCAAGCTTGGCTGCACATTGGGATCATCAGAGGAGCCTTAAAAACTGCCTGGCCTCCTCCTTTAGGTGACCTCCTCCTCCTTTAGGTGACCTGATTTAACTGGCATTGGGTATGACCTGGGATTGTTTTTAAAGCCTCTCGGGTGACTGCAACATGCGGCAAAGTTTGAGAACACACGGATTAGGGTTAAAATCAGAATCACCCTCATGCTTTTCTCCATGTAATTATGCCTCCCGCCCTTCCTCAGCCTATCCGAAGGGCCTGTGAAAGTGTGTCGGGGGAGGGGAAATGGAATGTATGTGGTAGAGACGTATATTTTGAAAAAATTTGTGTAAGTGATTCTGGTAAGTCTTACCCCACTGAGACCAATAGCCCATAATAAACATTTTTTCAAAACCATTCCTAAAAGCAAATTAGCTTTATTTAATTTTCTCTGTAAACCTTAATTTAACCCATCAATAGTAAATGCACTGAATGATCATTTTCAAAACTTGAGAGCAAATTAAAACTTACTCTACTTACAAAATTTAGACTGATATGGAGATAAGCAGCATAAAAATTACTTGTATGAGCAAGGTTAATCTTTAAAACTACTTTTGAATTGTATACTATAACATAAGAATTTTTGAATTCAAGAAAGGCTATGGAATTCAGCCAAAGTCAAGTGGGTTTTTTACACATGGATTTCATGTCCTGGCTAAATAAAAACATCCCGTGATTATGTGATAGGTGCAAAGTTCAGGACTTTAGAGAGACATGGGGCTCAATTTTTGCTGAGACACAATCTGATCTCAACTATTGTTATGAGTGAGAGAAGAAAGTTACATTATTATGCTTGTGAACTTGCTGTTTGTAATTAATGAGAAGTTACTAATAATTTGATTAGCAAAAAAAAAGCTGGTGCAATGGAACAAAATTAAGTTTATAAGCAAATTATGTTTTTAAGACTGAAAAATAAAATTAGGAATGAGAATATTAATATTTTCAAGAAGTATTTTCCAAAGTGTGTTCTGAAAAATCAACACTCATATCCCAGGGAGACATTCATAACGTGCCAGTGGGATTCTGGAAGCTCTTCATGCTATTTTGGTTTGATTTTGCCTTTAAATAAGCTTGAAAGTTTCATCTTAATGGTATTTCTAAAGTGTATTGCCAATCTCTCATTTTTTTCTGCTATGATTTTCTTATAAATGGACTGATAAGAGTATTTTGGAGATATATTTATATATCTCTACATATACATATATAACTAAATTTAATATATCTATTAAATGAAAACCTTAGTTGAACAAATTTTATCCACAAGGAAATTAACTTGAAAAGTTTTTCCTTAAGGCTGGTTTGATGCATTTTTTTTTTTTCCTGGAAGAAGAAGTGAATTTTAATATAGAAATAGTGCAGGAAAAAAATGTACAATGGGGGAAATCTGACAAAATACAATTAAATTTAAATGCAGATACACTCTGGTGTCAGTAGGGGACAATCTATTCCTTCTTCCAAGAGTGGCTTCTAAAGCAGTACACACTGTTTTAGGCTTGAATCTCATAAAGAAATGCTTTTTTCTACAAACATTCAATAAAAAGCACCTCTATTTTCATTGTGTTCAACTATGTCTCAACAACAGTAATGGATCATATAAAGATAAATACTTTGGGAGGGATTTTTTATTTGCTAACTGGCTTCCCCTTCTTCCCCCCTATTCTAAGAATAAAATGGAAATTGAAAATTTATATTTATGTCCTTGAAATCAATATATGATTGACATCAGTTTCTCAACCTGATCACTGAAAGGACAATCAAATGATTAAAACTATATATGGGTAGGATGCGCTCAGCATAAGGGGGTTGGTCTGTTAGTGAGCCCTGGGCCGCCTATTTGCACTCACCATTGTACAGTGATCCCAAGATTAGGCTGGCAAATTGTGCTGTCATCTAAAAAGATTGTTGAGCACGAGCTGTACTTTTCAGTAACATGACTTAGAGCTACCTGAAGGGAAAGAGAAAAAAATTTTTTTAAATGTACAGAATTGTGGGTTTTTTTCTTGGTTAAAATGTCGATCGATTAGGCACTAAGATTTTTCTCATGCTCCTTGCACTGCTTTAGTGTGATATCATGTGCAGCTCTGTGGAAAACCCCGTAGATGCTCTAACTTCCACAGATGAGATTTGATGAATGGGTTCTAAATGCTACCCTTGACATTGTACCTATAATCGAACCTGGCAAACACCTATGATAAATTCCCTTTACAATAATGTAAAACATTTAGAATAAGATTTCAGTGTTTCCTCCTTAAAAATGAAAAGCAGCTGAGATTTCTATTTCTGCTATTTAGTGTAAACATATATAATTAATAAAAATTAATATTTATTAAAACATAATGCCTTATATAATATTAAAGCAAGAGCATTTTTAGGGAAGTAACTGAAATCCAACCCTAAGTACTAGTTCAGGAGACAACATGACAAAACAAATGTTCTCGAGGCAGAGGGGTGTGTGTTGCGCTGGGGCTGCGCTGTGGCTAACAAGCTAGGGGGCCAGAGGTCCCTTTGGGCATCAGCTTCCTCATCTAGAGGATAAAAGAGTATTGCTTTAATATTCTTTCCAAAAAACAGATAAAACAACTCTGAGAATTTAACTCTCACTTCACTTTTAAATAAGACTAAGTACATTACTCAAATGAGAACCTCAGAGATAACTTTCCACTCATTTCTAAATGTTATTGATTCTATTCCCTCAGTTACTTGACGCTCATCAGGACCCTGCCTTGCCTCACTCATGCTGCTCTCTCTGCCTACAAGGCCTTTTTCTTCCTCCTTTTCCCAGCTAGTTGAACCTCGTCTCCGCATCTGCCTCCAGGATACTTCTGCCAGCAGCCACACTACAACTCACACATCTTTGTGTACACTCATACATCTAAGTCACCACTTGTTGCATGGTATGACTTGCTTACAGGGAATCCCCCTCATGAAAAAGAAAGTTCTCTAGGAAAGGGACGACTCTTTTTTTAAAATATTTTATTTATTTATTTTTAGAGAGAGAGGAAGAGAGAGAGAGAGGAAGAGAAACATCAGTGTGTGGTTGCCTCTCATGTGGCCCCTACTGGGGACCTGACCCACAACCCAGGCATGTGCCCTGACTGGGAATCAAACCAGCAACCCTTTGTTTTGTAGGCTGGCACTCAATCCACTTAGCCACACCAGCCAGGGCTGGGAAGGGAGAATTCTTCCTCCTACTGCCAGCTATTGAGCACAGAATCTGGGACAAATTAGGAATTCAACAAATGTTTGACAAATTATTTAAAAATCTATTACAAATGGAAGGTAAATCTTACTACAGGCACAAATTAGAATTTTTCTGCAGTGGTATCCAAGAGGAAACAGTAGATTTTTGAGACCCTAGGGAATAAACTATCTTTAAAACACTTTAGAAGTATTCATTTATTTTAAAAGTACCCATTGATTATAAGGAGTTCAATAATACAACAATAATCAAATATGGAAATAGCCTAAACTATGTTAGGACATCCTGTTACGGTAAAACCAAAATATAATCACAGTCACTGTCAGTAGTTGAAAATAATAGTAGCATTCTTTAATATCACAGAATATCAACAATTTTAATATGCTTGGTTTTGTTAGCAGCAAAATGGCACCAGATGCTAGGCCTCAATCCTTGAGTTTAGCTGAGAAAGAATACAGAGCCAAGAGCTCAAATTATAAGAGAAAGTTTATTTATAAAGTCATGGAGGTAGATAAAGTGAGCCAACATGGCTGCGTGGACTCAGGAAGAAAGTTACAGAGGCAAAAGAAGGGCCCTTGGAACTTAGGAGAAAGAAAACAAGGATATACACGCCTGGGGGAAGGAAGTAGAGGTGGAAAAGTGTGGGCATGCTCCAAAGTGTGCCTAAGAAGGTGGTGGGGAAAGCCACAGACGAGAGAGAGACGGAGGGAGGGAGGGAGAGAGAGCACGAGCATGAGCTGGGTCCTTTGTTTTAAGGGTAATTTTACCTAAAGGCAGAAATTTCAGGGGAAGTCTCAGGGTAGGATCCCAAGAGAACATGCATCAGCTTTCCAGGTGTGTCCTCGGAGGGTCATGGCCTCCACTGACTGATTGGTGCCAGGACAGGGCGCCATCAGTCATTGCAGCGGGTCCTACTGTCAGTCATGGTGTCACCCCACCTAGTTTTGCTGCTTTTCTGGGCCTAGAGCTAAAACACAACTGAGGCCTAGATGTTACATCTAGTTTGGCCAAAACTCTGTCTCTGTGGCCAACAGACTAAAGCTTTGTTCCTAAGATTAATTGATGCAGGTCAGAACCTCATTCTCCCAAGGGCTTAATGCTTGAGGGAGTGGCAGTGCAAGGGCCTGTGTGGGAATTCTATGAGGCTATTCTCCAGCCCCCTTGTTCTTCCTCTGAGGGGGTCGATGTGATAGGGGAGGAAATTTCAGAGGAGGGGCGGAACCACATGGCCAGTGATATGAAAGGCTAAGGGGTCTAACCTATGAGCAGCAACATGCTAGGGGAGGAAAGGTCACTCTGGAGGCGAGGTGCCACCCTACGATAGTTTTTCAAGTTTTGTCTGTTGCTAGGCACCCGGCGCTTTCCCCCCTGGTGACTTTCCGTGCAGTGGCCTATTGTTCCTGCTCAGTTCCTGTCTGCCTAACTGCCTACTCTATCAGTTTTGTTGTATTTTTATAAACTAATTCAGATAAGCCTTCCTTCCTCATGTTAATATAAAAGAGCTTTCATCATGCTGTCATACTTCCCCATCAGTATCCCTCACAAATGCACAAAAGTTAGGACAGGGAGAAAATCGAGCTAGGTGTTATTTTTTAAAATGAAGAGCACTTAAACATTGCCAGCAGCCAAAAATCAGGAATATCTTTATATTATATAAAACACCATTTTGCCTGTTTCATAAGTTTTACTTCAAAGCCACTTATTCCTCATTAAGCAAAAGTTCCAGATGGCAGATTTTTTAAAAGAATCACTATTGGGAGGAATAAATGCTCCTTCAAGCTAGAAACGTTTTAACTTATAGCAAAACTCTAATATGTTCCATAAGCTATGCTGTTAACATGTTGTTTACTTTTGGGATCTCAAAACAACAACAACAAACAAATACTGCATAAAATATAAAAATTCATTCAAATACTTTTATTCTAAATGGAAGGTTACCTTTCAAGATCACTTCCATGAAGGTATAATGTGGCACACAGTATACCATAACAAAGTCAATTAGACCAAAAACCTATATATGGGGTAGTAAAAAGAATAGAGAAAAATGCACCAAAATACAGACTAGTTGGTAAAGCTTTGGGTGATATATGCTCCCATTTTCCTCTATTTAAAACTATTTATTTTATGAATATATGTTGGTTTGTCTTTGAAAATATTAGTCCTAAAACATTTAAAATTTTTTAATTAGACAGGGATCACAGCCCTATAGAGACTTATTCAGAAAATCAACAACTTCTAGTCTACTGGCTAGGTCCAACCAAAGGAACACGGAACACTTTGCCATCGGTTCAGGCCTACTCCCAACTATTCAAACTTTTCAGTATAAAGTACCTACTGTTCCCTTGAGGGTGGTAGAATTAAGCCTCCTAGCAAAGCCTGGATATATTGGCTCCCAGAAGGTTACTTTCCCTTCATCCTGCTTAAAAATTTAAGACAATTGTTCTTTATGGTTAAACCCTTACTATCACTGGTTTACAACCTCAATAAACTACACTGAAAAACATAAAGATAAAAAATGCAAATACTAAAAAAAATTCAAAGAGCAAAATACTATGGAAAATTTAATGTTAATAGGCATTTCAGTTGGTCACTAGAATAGGCAGGGACAAAAATATCCTACTGTATCTTCCTTCATTCATTTGGCGCTAATGACAGAATAGATGGATTTTTATAATCTTCACAAGAAAAGGGAGGAGTTATTTAGTAGACTTAAAGTTAAATAGCAAAGAACAGGAAAAAAAATCATACCTAGAAATTTAATAAGTGACATTCCAAACCTTACCATCAAGTCAAGTACCTGTTGAAATCCTGCCCCCATCTATTGTGACTATTAAAAAATAAGGCTGAAGTTTACTGTTTTCCTTCTACTTTTTCATAAGTTTTGAATATTAAGAATTAATGACTTTTAATTAACTTAAAATTTTCTAATACTTTATACATTAATGAAAATGCTCTCTGTTGCAAATAAATGGAACAATATGACAGAGTGTATGGTTTGAATAGAATTCTTAATCAAGGCTTTAGTAGAAAAGTATAGTATGCTAATTACAGGTATAACCAAAAATATTCTCAGAATTAATACCATTAATTCTATCGAATTAAAGTTTTAAGCTTTGATTTACTTTAAATATAGGTTCTAAATTTCAGTTCAACGTGGTGGGTTAACCACAAACCTATTTCTTCTCCTCTTCCTTTCAGAGATATCTCATTAGAATTAAAAGCATAAAAATAGAAAAGCTATACTGTATAAGATAAACAGCAGATGATTTTTTTTTTAATGTTTGAAAGTTGAAGACTACAAAAAGGAGTGGTCACTGACATGGCAGAACAAAGGACAGGAAACACAACTTTGGTGCCTAACAAGAGTACCTGGAATAGGAGTAAGAAACTAGTTTGTCTTGCAGAACACAAGGCAGGCTCAGAATTTGGCCCCCAAGTTCTTGTAGTGAAGCCCCATCAGCTAACAAAAGTTCTCACTCCTAGTGCTTCCACGTATATACCAAAAGATAGTCAGGGACCACCAGACATCTGAGGAAAACCAACAATACAAGTAAGAGAGGTCAAAACAGAATGGCTATTATCAACAAGACAAGTTATAGCAAGAAACCCTTATTCACTGCTGGTGGGAATATAACCTGGTACAGCCACGTAGAAAACAGAATGGAGTTTCCTCAAAAAATTAATAGGATTACCATATGATCTAGTAATCCCTCTTCCGAAATTTGAAAACATTTATTGGCAAAGATATATGCACCCCTATATTCGTTGCAGCGTTATTCATGGTGTCCAACACATGGAAATAACCAAAGTTTCCTTCGATAGAGGGAAGGAAAGAGATATGGATATCTCTTTGGATAAAGAAGATATAGCACATATATACAGTGGAATACTACTACTCAGCCATAAGAAAAAATGAAATATTGCCATTTGCAACAACGTGGATGGACCCTGTGAATATTATGCTAAGCAAAATAAGTCAGTCAGAAAAAGCTAACCACCATGTAATTTCACTCATGTGTGGGATATAAAAGTAAAATGATAGACACAGACCACAACATGGTGGTTACCAGAGGGAAGGGTGTGGGGGCTTAGTAAAAGGTAGAGGCGGCCAAATATATGGTGACAAAAGATATTTTGACTTAGGGTGGTGGGCACTCAATGCAATATACTGATCATGTATCACAGAAACGTACATTTGAAACTAATAGAATCTTATTAGACAGTGTCACCTCAATAAATTTAATTTAGAAAATAAAATAAAAAAATAAAAATCTGGCTTCCGGTCAAGATGGTGTAAGCAGACATGGCTCGCCTCTTCACATAGCCACATCAAAATTAAAACTAAAATATAGAACAACAGTCACTCAGAACCATCAGAAATCAAGTTGATTGAAGTCTGACAACTATGGAATTAAAGAAGCCACATCCATCCAGACTGGTACGAGGGTGCAGATGTGGAATAGACTGGTCCCTCACCCACGTGTGGTAGATAAAAATTCGGGAGGGATATCTCAGGAGCAAAGAGTCCCAGATCCACACCAAGCCCCACAGCCCAGGGTTCCAAGTGCCAGGAAGATAAGTCCCCACAATTTATGACTGCAAAAACCAGCGGGGGTTGAGGTGATGGAAGAGACTGCTGGATCCCCAAGCAGTTCCTCTTAAAGAACCCACACACAGACTCACCTACTGAGACTCACTCCCTCTGAGTTCTAGTACTGGGGTAGCAGCTTGAAAGGCACTAGTGGTAAACAGGGAGAAACTGATGTGTCTGACATGAAGGTGAGAAGACGCCATAGTCCTTTTTCTAAACCGTTCCCACAGAGCTGGCAAGCTAGTGCCATATCTGAGACTCCATCAACCTGGCTAACACTATTTGACCCTCCTTGGAGATCTCTAGAGACTCCGCCCCACCCAACTTCCAGGCCCACCCAAGTTGCTTTTCACCACTTCCTAAATCCTCTCAAACAAGCAACAGCTGGCCTCAGTAACCCACAGACCTGGCACTAGCGGCAGCCAGCCTAGTTTCACAGCTTGGCTTCACCTGGGAATCTTGAAGCCCAGCACAAGTAGCAGCCATCTGAAATTGCTTTACAGCTTAGGAAGGGTGGCTCGGGCAAAACACAGGTAGGGGCTGACACTGGTCTGCACCACCTGAGAAACTCCAGGGCCAGCGCACCCAGTGGACGGTTAGAAGCCATGTCAGAGCACCACCAACCTTCCACTGCACAGCTGATCCTCTACGGAGGGTGGAGGTTGGCGGTCACTGGTCACAGCCAATACTTGCAGCTGACTGGCCTGAGTAAATACCTCCCATTGATCTGCCAACACCAACCAAGGCTCAGCTGCAAGAGGAGGGTGTAATCAGCTCACACAAATGGTGCACCTTGAGTACCCAGCTTGGGTGATAGGGGAGGCTGTGCCACTGGACCCCACAGGACACCTGCTACATTAGGCTACACTACCAAGACACGGAGTCAAGGCAGCTCTACCTACTACATAGAAACAAACACAGGAGGGCTGCCAAAATGAGAAGACAAAGAAACGTGGCCCAAATGAAAGGATAGATCAAAACTCCAGAAAAAGAGCTAAACAAAATGGAGATAAACAATCTATCAGATGCAGAGGTCAAAACACTGGTTATAAGGATGCTCAAGGAACTTAGTGAGGACCTCAGCAGCATAAAAAAGATCCAGTCAGCAATGAAGGACACACTAATTGAAATAAAGAACAATTTACAGGGAAACAAGAGTAGAATGGATGAAACCGAGAATCACATTAATGATTTGGAGCATAAGGAAGCAAAAAACAACCAATCAGAACAAGAAGAAAAAAGAATACCAAAAAAATGAGGATAGTATTTTCAAAAGCAGCATCTGGGACAACTTCAAGAGGTCCAACATTCGCATAATAAGGGTGCCAGAAGGAGAAGAAAAAGAGCAAGAAGTTGGAAATCTATTTGAAAAAATAATGAAAGAAAACTTCCCTGATTTGGTGAAGGAAATTGACATGCAAGTCCAGAAAGTACAGAGAGTCCCAAACAAGATGATGCGAAGAGGCCCACTCCAAGACACATCTTAATTAAAGTGCCAAATGTTAAAGATAAAGAGAGGATAAAGAGAGGACCTTAAAAGCAGGAAGAACAAAGAAGTTAGTTATCTATAGGGGAGCTCCCATAAGACTGTCAGATGATTTCTCAAAAGAAACTTTGCAGGCTAGAAGGGATTGGCAAGAAATATTCAAAGTCATGAAAAGCGGGGATCTATAGCCAAGATTGCTCTACCCAGCAAAGCTATCATTTATAATTGAAGGGTAGATAAAGAGCTTCCCAGACTTGAAAAACTAAAGGAGTTTATCATCACCAAACCATTATTACATGAAATGTTAAAGGGACTTCTTCAAGAAAAAGAAGATCAAAACTATGAACAAAACAATGGCAATAAATACAAATGTATCAACAATTGAATCTAAAAAACAAACCAAGCTAACAAGAACAGAGACAGAATCATGGATACTGAGAGCATTTTGATGGTTGCCAGATGGGAGGGGAGTGTGGAGAAAAGGGTCAAGAGGTAACGGAATTAAGAAGTACAAACAGGTAGTTACAGAATAGCCAGTATAGGAAATGGACTAGCCGAAGAACTTATACGCATGACCATGGACATAATCAATGGTAAGGGGACTGCCTGAGGGGCTGAGTGGAGGGGGGCAAAGGGGGAAATAGCAAGACAACTGTAATAGCATAATTGAGAAAATATAATTTGAAAAAATAAAAATATGAACTCATAAAAATTTGAAGACATTTCCTAAAACCTACATGCTAAGAAGATCACATTTTTTAGTGATTACTTTAACAGAGCAACTTAGAATCTATGTATCAGCAAACAAGTTGCCGTATGGAGGGGAGAACTATTGCATAAAAAAAGAGGAAAATTAATGGCATTGATAAAATTCAGGAACAAATAAAAACTTAAAAATAAATCTTAACCTCAGAAAGGCAAAAAATGCATTGTAAAAGAATGAAATGCTATTAAAAAAGAATGACAGAATATAAAAGAACACTATAAATTAAAAGCAAGATAGACAAAATAAAGAATTATAGAATGGTTGGAGCATACAGTGAAGGAAGTATCCAGGAAGTAGAAAAAAAAAACAAAAGGGAAAACAAGGGGGAAAATAATTAGAGATCCATGCAGGAATGCATGTATAAGAATTCCAATTCTTGAGTAATAAGAATACTAGAAAAAAGAGGGAATAGAGAAAATATCAAAGAAACAAACAAAAAGATTTTCACTAAGATCTGCAGTCTTTTTTCTTTCTAACCCTCACCCCAGGACATTTTTTTCATTGTTTTTAGAGAGAGACGTGGGGAGAAAGGAGTGGAAAGAAACATCAATGCGAGAGAGAAACAGAAGCTGGCTGTCTCCCAGAGGCTCTTGGACTGGGGATCATATGTGCCCAGATTAGCGATCAAGCCTGCAACCTCGTTATGCACCAGGACCTGGAATTGAATGCACAGTGTTTCGTTACAGGATGACACTCCAAACAAATGAGCCATAGGTCAGGGTAAGATCTTCAGTCTTAATGGTTGCAATGAAATGAAAAGGTATGTACCAAACCATAAAACTTTCAGAATCCCAGGGATAGAGGAGGTCTAAAAGCTTCCAGAGAAGAAAGGGATGGGGTGAAAATGATTAGAATTGGTGCTATACAATGTATCTATCATACTGGTGTCAACAGATTTAAGAGCAACACTGTAATGAGGAAAGAGGAGAAATGTCTTTAGAATTAGAATACTTAATTTTAACCTAGAATTCTACACTTTATTAAATAGGAGGCATTTCAGAGAAGCTAGCTCTCTAAACATTTCTATCTATGTATCCTTTCCCAGGGAAATGTGCTCCAGTAAGACAAAGGAATATAACAAGACAGGGGAAAACATGCAATCTAGGCTAGCAATTTTTAACCAGTGTGACGTGGTACACTGGCGTGCTACAAGAATTTTTAAAACATGCACAACCTGACTATTTAGTCAGGAGCGCTGACCTCTTTTCCCTTAGTCTGTCAAATAAAAAAATGACAACAGTCAACACAATAGCCCTCCAGTGTGAATGAATCAAAATTATACCTTTTTTGTCAGATTGGCAAAAAATATATTTTTTCGTGTGCCACAGAATTTTAGTAATTAGTTTGTGTGCCATGAGTTGAAAAAGGTTGAAAATTGCTGATATAGGACATAGGGGGTCCAACACAAGAGAGCAGCTATGTGAGATCTCAAATGACTTCAAAAAAATATGGCCCCCAACCACTCCCCACTGCCAAAAAAAAAACCCCAAAAAACAAACAAACAAACAAAAAACAGGAACAGAGCAGGCCTGGGGAAAACCAGTCTATACTAGAGCAGGATAACAAAAGGTTGCAGAAGACTGTTTCCAATAAAAAATGTAACATGTGTCTAGGAAATGGAAAATATTTTTGAGAGGCCTGTGACAAGTGTCACAGCATTTTTGGAAAAAAATAGCTGTTAGAAACAGGAAAATATATATGGTCAAAAAATTAATTCCAGATACACAAAAATGAAGCCTGACTAGGTATTAAGTTAATGTAGTATTTCTATCTGATAGTCATCTTTCTCTGTGAAATTACTAGATTGTTAGGCACCAAAAGAGTTATTTTTGGAAGCAGGGAAACCAGCCTGCTCATTGCATTTGGCTACGGTAGATCACGTTAACGAGGGAGGGGGAGCAGACTGTCCTGGAGAAGCGTGCAAGCGCTCAGACAGCAGTTATGCTGAGAAAAAGACTGGAGGGTGCATTAGGAGGCACAGCCAGACATCTATATGACTCAGCAGTAAAAAATATTTCCAGAGTCATAATAATGTAAGCACTGGTTCTGATTTAATAAACACAGTAATACATGTGGAGGGGACAGAGGGAGGGACACCAGGCCATGGAGGAGCGAGAAAGCCATGCTTTCACCTGCTACGACAGGAAGTCAATAATGCTAAAAATTAACTTACCTATTATGTTGTTCTTCATTTTGTTAAAAAATAAGGTTAAAAAATTTAGGCAGCTCTTAATACCACAACTTTGTTATTGAAATTTAACTTAAATGTCAGAACTCTTAAAAAAAACAGGGGGCATGACAAAGCCAAAATCTTTCCTAAATATGTACAATTGATAATTAAGATAATAGAAGAGATTTAGAAAATCTACAAAAACAGGTCCATGCTAATGATACTGGGTACATTACATATTTTTAAAAATCATGGCAGACAATTTTGAATTAAAATAATTAGTTTCTTACTTAACTTTTCAACTGTTTACTTACATGATATGAATAGTTCTTCCTTTTTCCTCGTACTAAGAATAAAAAAAAATTAACTGATCAATGCTGGTAATAATGCCATAGAAAAACAAAAGTTACTGATTATCTGACAGATTACCAACATACAAAATAAGACAAATTTTATTTTATTTTTAAATTTAATTTCTAATAAATTTTTTAAATTTAATTTTTAACAAAGTTTATAATTTAAATCACCTGGAAAGATTAATCCCATAAAGTAAAATCTAAAATCTAACTTTTACTTTTTGACCTAACAGATATTCCATATTAGGTACAAATAAAAGTCTCTCCATATACAGAAGAAAAGGACAAAGCACATTGAGCCAGGTGAAAAACTTAGCTAATAAAAAAGTTTACTTGTGGCATATCTGAACCACTATTCAGTAGTAGTTTCTAATTTTACATGTACACATATACCCACCTTACTTGAATCACCAGGTCTAACAGTTGACGGCTCAGAACCAGTTTCTGGTCAGGCACTAGTCTACAGGTGCACCAGTAACCCTGAAAGCACCCTGAACCACTCATTAATAATCAACTAAAATATCTTACCAAAAAAAATTAAATGTGTCTTTACTCATTTGAAGAGTAACCCATTTAAATTTAAATTTTAAAATGACTGTGGCTAACTTAACTAAACATATCAACAGCATACAAAAACCATTTTGCTCTAACAAATGTCACAAAAGGAATAAAAGCTCTAAAGAGGATCTGGGCTGTGCTTTGTTTCCCCACACAGCCTCCTTTAATGTGGGAAGGTCATCCTAGCCACAGGTGCTTTAGGACTGAAGAGGGGGATGTGGGAGAGCTTCTCCTATACTGTACTGTCACCACTCTGCCTGCATGAGAGCGGCCCATGGCTCTGGAAGAAACTGAGAAATACAGCAGTCCTAACTAAAACGATCAGCTCCAGGCAGGCCAAGGACACACCTACCATGAAAATAAACTTGACTTAACATAACATTAAAGAAAATAAGCAGGCAAGCAGAAGTGTTAAATCCTACGGTTCTGATTCTTATCCTAAAACAACCAGGACAGAGCAAATTGACACGAGTTTCACATGCTGATGCTAAGCTTCTGGGAAACCCCATAGGGCTATGTTTGCTCTGATGTACTTGGTAGCATTACATTAGGAAGAGAGAATTTTGACTAGCTCAATAGCCAAGATCTGAAAACAGCCCAAGTGCCCATCAGTAGATGAGTGGATAAAAAGCTGTGGTACATTTATGCAATGGAATACTAAGTGGCTATGAAAAAGAAGGAACTGTTACTCTTTGTGACAGCATGGATGGACCTGGAGATGATTATTATGCTAAGTGAAATAAGCCAGTTGGAGGAAGACAAATACCACATGATCATGCTTATATGTGGAATCTAATGAAAAAAAAATTGATGAACAAAACAGAAAGAGGCATGGACACATGGAACAGACTGACAGCTGTTAGAGAGGAGGGGGCTAGGGGCACTGGATGAAAGAAGGTGAAGGGATTAGCCAAAGAATCTATATGCATAATCCATAGACACAGGCAACAGTGTGGTGACAGCCAGAGGGAAGGCGGGGGCCAGGCGGCGGGGGGGGGTGCGGCCGATGGCGGTCAGCATGGGCATAGGGAAATGGGGACATCTGTAATAGTGTCAACAATAAAAATAAAGCAAAAAAAGTTTTAGAGGTGAGAAAGGATTATTTTGTTGAGAACTATAAAAATAAAGCCAAAATCACAAATTGAATCCTCATGTACAGACAACTGATTTTTTTGATTTGTTAAAAAAAAACCCTATGACCTAAATCCTATCTTGACTTACCATCCATTTGAGATTTCTTCAGGAAAATTGTGCTTGCCCTTGGATGGTCAGATGGTATTAATTCTGAAGCCAACTCTGTATAGGAGGAAGAGGAAAAGAAAAGGCACAATGACTTAGTTGAGTAGAAAAATACGTAATTTTAAAAATAGCTACACATCAATTTTAATTACTTTTAACAGTGTTGGGAAGAGTTTTTAGTAATGGCAACAGGCTAATATTAGTAACGGCAACAATATAAAAATTCTACTGGGAAAGTACAAAACTGTAGAATTTCTCTACACATGTGGAAGAAAACCAGGCTGTCTTAGACTTTTTTTTAACTTGCATCTAAATAATCTATAAAACTTTTAGATGCATCACATATGTGTTTCCCCCTTTTACTTATCAATTAGAAATACAGTCACTCTCTTCTGTGCAAATTCCAGGAATAGTCTTTAGAAGCAAGCTACGCTATGGCCAATGAGTAGCAGATACCAGTTAATATATCAAATATGCCCAAACCAAGTCAGTTGTTTTGGGCAAAAATTCTTTAGACATTTAGGCTAATTCTGATTCCAGTCAAAAAATGAATTAATTACCTGTGGTTTACTTGCGGCTATTCATTGCACTGGATTTAAAAGTATAGCATAAAAGCTCAATGCACCAATCTATAGGAACACTTTCACAATAGTGACTTTTAGTACTTTCATCAAAGTGATTTTTAAAATTTTGCCCCCAATTTCCAAAGCTAAAGGCTCACTTCTTCCTTCCATGCCACATGATTAATTTAGGGTAATAAAAATACTTTCTGGAGCTGCTTATAAGGTCGCTTGTAAAAAAATCTGCTGTACTTATATAAAGGTAGGTCAGCCTGAAGTCCACCTTGCACTAAGGTGGGATGATCTTCTACTTAGGCAATACAGAACAGGTACTTGCATTTTAATAACACAAAGTTTTCCACTATATGGAATAATAAAGTTGTCATTTTAAAAAACAAACCCTATGATATTCCTCAATAATGTCCATCTCGAACCACTTACCCAATCTTGTAAGAAAGTGAACCAAGATCCTGAGAGAGTAATGGTTAAGGCACTATCTCCCAAGCCACATAATAATGGTTCTATTTTTAAAAAGGGATTTGACAATTAAATTTAAATAACTTATATCCCTGGTTCTTAGAGAACCAAAATGCTCATTGATATGTTAAAAAAGAATCAGTCTGGTAATAAATAATTTCTAATACATCATTACACAAATTTATTTATGTAGAATCCTTTTTTCCCCCCTCCAAGTAATACAGTTAGAATCTTGCACAAACTTAATTTGGGATTTCCTGGTTTCACAGACATCTGAGCCATCCATTCTAAAGGCACTGTTAATCCTGGACATTTATATAGCTAAACCAACTGCCTTTTTCTTCAAGAAAATTCCTTAAATTACTTCTGGAGAAACTATTATATTCAACATTCTGATGTAAAAGACTCATAAAGTTATCTTAAAGGTGTTTTCCCACATATTTGAAAAATAGACAGTGTTGGCTATTTGGAAAAATTAATTTAGTTTGCACAAAGTGACAGGCACAAACTGTCACAGCAGCCTCAAACCTAGACTTCTGAAAGAAATCAAGACTACTTCCTACCAAAAATAAATTGCAAATATATTGCAATTGAATAAAGATAAATAAGAACAAATATTTGCAGAAATATGACATGATAAAGTTTAATTAAAATTTTCAGTGGGAAGCCCAGACAAAGTATGTACCAGAATAAAGAAGAAGAAGGCTTACACTCACTCACATATGCACATACACACACTTGCCCCAAATCAGGATGTGCTGCTAAGGCTCTAAATACAAAAATCAAGAATGCTGGAAGAAAAGAAATGACAACAGATGGGGAAAGAAAAAAAAAATCAAAATTAGCCCAAGTAACCAAAAAACAAACAAAAAGCTAAAATTTCCCCTGTTCAAACCTTGGGTTCTGGGGTGGGTACATGCCCCAGGGCTGACCAATCAATCACAGCTGGCCGGGGGACCTCCCAAGAACCAGAAGAGAAAGACAAGAGCTGTACTTGGTTCTTTTGAAGATGTGGAGCTTGGACTCCCCTTTGCCAGCATGAGCGGAAAGCCTTCTCAGGAGAAATCAACAGGAGAGCAGAACCAAGATGAATTCTGAGGAGATCATTTAATTCATAAATCAAGTTGTACCTTGATTTTTATTCTATGAACTCTGGTTATACAAGTCAATCCTTTTCTTTTAAAAATTTTAAGCTATTTTGAGATAGATTTTCTTTAAATTGCAGCATGTTTGCTATTTAACAGATACATAATGGCCTATCAAGTATTCTTTCTATACTTTACCTAGCCAACCTCCTATTGGGGTTGAAGTACTAAGTTCTGTTGCTATAAAACTGTAAAATAAAGAAAACCTTCATGTGGTTTTTTTTAAAATCAATTTTTTAGTATTTTATAGTATTTTTGAATCAATTTTTTAAGTCTCCTTAGAAAAGCTCTTTAAAATAAAATGACTACACCAAAAGGTTAGGTTGTTTTTATAGTTCAGTGGCTCAATATGTAATACTGAGTTGCTTTCTAAAACAGGTGAGGGCAATAGTAGTGTATAAAGCTACCAATCATAGCAGTTTTAGTCTGCCCTAGCTTTGGATACTCAAAAAAAATTCTAGTTATGTGAATGAGGAACCTCCCAGTGTGTAATTTACAGTTCCTTGATTACACAGTTTGACCACAGTTAACACTTACTTCCACCATGCTGAGTTGTCTAGCATATGTACATACTGTATGTATTGTACCCACTAGGGCCCTAATGTTGTCAATTTGCATAATGTTTTCATATAATATTTTCAAAAAGTACTTTGCTCAGTGTCTGGAACTTTTAAGAACATTTCTGAGTAGCAATTTACCTCAATCTTATTTCACATTATATAATGTTAACCATTTTAACCTTAAAGTTTAATTACTTTAATACACTAAAAAAGGGTGTTTGTAGAGAAAGGTAGTATCTCCAAAGCTGCTCACATGATGTGTCATTACATAAATTCTATTTCTTTGTGACCCGTATCTGGAATTTAACATTCCTGCTCTATCAAGCCTCATTTTCCAAACCTTGCACAACTGAATTTATACCACTCAGAGCCTGTCTTCTCACATATAAAACAGATATAATTTCTATATTACCTAACTCAAAACATTGTGAGGAGCAGATGAAATGCAAGAGCAATTTATATACTACTTACAGAGCACAGAAAATGGTGAACAAAACTTTCACAAATTCAAAAGCAAAACATGAACAGTTAGCGTTTTATCGGAAAGCATATGAAATGTCACTCAAACCCAAACAGCATCTTACGTAAATATGCGCTTTCACTGCCCTTTAATGGGAAGGGAATAAAAGTAACACAATTAGCAAGAATTTCCCTCAGTGGGGGGGAGGGGGGTTATATTTTAGTAAGCAAACACATATTTCCCCTGCTTCTGTCATGGAGATTACTTTATGTCCTGTCCTCCCCACCTTTTTAAAATGTAATTTATCCTGGACAGTACCACATAGCAGTAAAGAAAGAGCTTATTCTTTTTTATAGCTCCATAGTAGTCTGCCGTGTAGATGTACCAGTTTATTTTACCAGTCCCTTTCTCGATGCGAGTTACTTCCAATATTTATTTTGAAAATAATTCAACGAAAACTGTGAATATATGGTTTCATATTTGTGGGGTATGTCTTCAGAATAAATTCCTCAAAGTAGGATTTCTTGATTAATGCCATCTGCACTGTTGGTGAGGTTATGCCAACATCCCCTTCATGGGGTCAAGCCATTTCGTATTTCCAACAGCAACATCCTTACCAGAGAATGCAATGTCAAGCATATGGATCTTCTCCCAACAGGAGAGAAACTACAGTACAGCTTGTATTTCTCTTATGTGTAAAGACATGTTTAAAGGAAATTTGCCTCTCTTTTTCTGTGACTTGTTCATTCATATCATTGTTAACTAAATTTAGCTTTACTTCATTTCTTTAAGTGAGCCTATTTTAGGCACTTTGTTTTTTTGATTTGTTGTTGTTCAAGCCACTGTTGGCTCTCACTTGAGCTACTGTGCTAGCCTTCTACTTGGACTTCCTGCTTTCACCCTATTCCCACACAGTAGCTTTTCTCTCTCTCACTGTTGCTCTCGCTCTCTTTGTAGAATTAGGATTGTTTCCCTGCATGTAATCCTACACTGCAACTAGGCAAAATTTCTTATTTTTTTTGTCAAGGCCTGCTAGGCATTTGAGGGATACCATGTTCCTCGGGGTATCCCTTTCATTGGGCTTCAGCCCCCTGCCCCCGCCCCCAACTCTCCTCCCCTTGTTTTCTGTTGCTGGTCTGTACCCTGCATTCCATCTGAGGAGCTCTGCATGGAAGCCTCTCCGCCCACCTCTTCGCAGAGGTTCCTCTCATTTTTATAACTTCTCAGTGTCCGTTAAAGAGAGCAGCTGTCTTTGACCACACTGACATTCTTGATTGTTCATATGTTGGGATGCTCCCAGGGTCTTCGGGCATGTAAAAACCTGGGTTAGAGGAAGGGCTTTGTCTTGCATGCCACTGTTTGGCCTGCGTCGGGAATGGTGCCCAAAAACCAGCTGTTTCAATGTACCCAAAACCAGTTAAGTTCCTCCCAACTGTTTTATGTCCTTTAAGATTTTATCTAATGCAATCTTTCGATTTGTCATCTAAGATCAGCATTTATTTCAGATCTTAGAGCAGTAAGTTATTCAGAATTAAAGACACAAACCCCCAAAAAACCTAAAAGAGAAGTTCTAATGTCCAGTGAAAAGCCAATAACTTAAATTTGGGATAAAAACATTTAATGCTAAAATATCTTAACTACAAAAATTACCTTCTAATTAAGTTATAACAAAGTATATCATTTTAACTCTACAGGTAGGCACAATGCATCCATTTTCATATCTGTCCTAGAATAAAGCATTATAATAGGATGTGTACGGTTTCACTTTTTTCTGAAACTTTACCTGAGGGTATGTTTATTGTTTTGAGAGGGACAAAGAGGGAGAAGGGGAAACACAGAGAGAGAATGGGAGAGACAGAGAGAGAGACATTGATGTGGGAGAGAAACACTGATCTGTTGCCTCTCTCATGTGTCCTGACCAGGGGCTGAACACATAGCTGCACAGGATGACACTCCAACAAACTGAGCCACCCAGCCAGGGCATGGTTTCACTTTGAAAGATGGCCAACCAGCCCTGACCAGTATGCTTTTGTTGCAAAAAGTCACTGGTTCCTTTCCTGGTCAGGGCACATGCATGGGTTGCCAGTTTGGTCCCCGTCAGAGTGTATACGAGAAGCAACCATTTGATGTTTCTTCCTTGCATTGATGTTGCTCTCCCTCTCTTTCTCCTTCCTTTTCCCTCTCTCTCTAAATATATAAATACAATTAAAAAACAAAAAGAAAGACAGTGAGTCATAACAGGTAGGGTAGCTGAGTGATGCTCCAACCACGTGATGGTGCCCTGAGCAGTTACTTTTAAAAGCCCGCAGTTGAGCTCCAGTCCTTTGCGGAGTGCCCTTTAGCTGCTCAGCATAGTTCCAGGAGCTTACGTCATTACTGCTCTTTATAACAAAGAGTCAGAAAGCAGCACATAAAGAGTGACCTCATGTTTGTAAAATAAGCACAATGTTAAGTTAATATACACACAAAAGGTTCAGGAAGAATAAACACCAAAATATTAATAAAAGTTCTGAGTATTCTGAACATAAGCAAATTTTCTGTATTTTCCAAATCTTTTACATCAAATGTTTATTAATACTGTCACACACACACACACAAAAGTAGGCTTACAATAGCTACCAGAAAAAATAAAGACCTGTTGCTCAGAGTTTTTTCTGAATATTGCCAGTTCCTTACTAATTCACTCGTCGGGGGCAGGGGGAGGAAGGGGCCATTGAGAGGCACTTTAAGCCGGTAAATTAGCAAAGCTTGTAAGGTCAGAACATAAAAGGCTGTATGAAAAGTTGATGAGTAATAATGAAATTGGATAACAGAACCTTTTTTTGTGGTACTGATAATACTGTTAGTCATAGTAGATATTCTGTTAAAGGCAAATTAGTGGAAAAATCATTCTAAGTCTATCAGAAATCTGTACTAGGTTCTTAAGAGTATCTCTCTGAAATGACTTAGAGAAATCATGCTCTTCTACTTCAAAAGAACAAAGCAGAGCATCATGCATGGGCAATTTTGTATAAGTAACCAAATAATTCAATTCTGCATGGCAAAAAAGCCAGAATGTTGTACATCTAGGTAGGTATTTCTTAGTTTCCAGGGAAACTGATATAAAATTGTCTGAAATACATTAAAAGCAAATTTTCAATGTACTTGTACTTTATATTTGGTGTTCTGACCTTGTTGCTATGGAAACAATAATAGGCAAATGCTGAAACTGAGGTTTCTCTTATCACTTTATTGAATGCCCTCCCAAAATTAAAAAAAAAATTGAAATAAAATTTTAACTATCATATTTAATATAAACAAGTAAATTCTATACTCATGGACTCTATTTGTTTGACTTTTCTGATTTAACACTCCTTGCCTATTACAGTCCCATCCTTAATCCTTGTTACTTGACCTGCCCTCTTACCAGCTTCTCTTAAAGTCCCTCTTTGTCCAGGGTACTCTCAGCTTCAATGTGTCACCAGAACAAACTCTTTAAAATATGTAAGCTAGTTAATGTGGTAAATTCATGCTATTTTGTGACTTTTGCTTTTATTCTTATCCATTGTAAGGCATTTATAGATATAAGATGGAAAGATAAATGTTGTTTCTGAGTTGTATACAGTAATTTTGAATGGAAGTAATCAAAACTGAACTAAATTAAGAGAGGCCCACTTCATGGAGAGAGTATAAAATATGACCTGCATTCAACTAAAGTTTAAATAGAATGAGACCTTTATGGCATTTCTTCTTTGAAATGAAATAAAACAGTCTTCATTAGCTACATTGCTACCCAGAATTATTTCAATTTATTTATTGATTTTAGAGACAGAAAGGAAGGAAGGGGGATTTTAGAGACAGGAAGGAAGGGAAGGAACACTGATTTGTTATTCTGCTTATTTATGCATTCATTGGTTGATTATGGAACCCCCAACCCTGGTGTATCAGAATGATGCTCCAACCAACCAAGCTATCCAGTCAGGGTGAACCAAGCATTTCATCTCTCCTCCTTCCTCTCTCTTCCCCCCAACCCCCACTTAAGCATTTTGGCCTTTAGAACTCAACATTCTTATAGTTAAACAGGAATCTATTGGCCAGAGAGGAGAGAATGGAGACGGAACCATGGAGACAAACATTCTGGTGCAGGACCTGGCATCTTAACCCTGAACACTTTGTTACAAAGTTTAAATTTGTTTTCTTTTCCTTTGGAACTTTTGAACAACAGTCAGGCTAGCCCTGCCCCTGCTCCTTCAGAAGAGGCAATGTGAAAGCGGACTCTGTTAAGTCACTCAAGTTAAGATTGAAGACCTATTTGTGCCAAAGGGGATATATTAAAGTAATCAGGACTCTGTGGGTTCTCCTTTGGGTAAAACAAACAAACTAACAAAGAAACAAAAATGAACTATTCTCTGTAGCATTGGCGATAACATTTCACATCATTCGGTAGTTTTAAGTTCCCTTTCCTGCCATTTTCTTTCCCTTCTGTGTTCAAATTATAGTTGGAAGTAATAAACCAGCTTCTATCCAGGCAACCGAAAACAGCCTACTCAATACCACCATAGAGACTCTCTTATGTCAGTCTCTATTTTGAATTGAAATTACAAACCCTAAAATCTTTGAGGCTGAGCTGTCCAAAGTATCAACTATCTTAATGGGTGGGAGAAAGGGTACCATCAGGCCCTACCTGGTTCCTTCACTTAAGAACCATTGGATAGGTAAGGATAGGCGGATGGAATGGACACTCTGAAGATGGGACATTCAACTTTTCATTAAGAAAAGGGAGAAAATATACCCAAAAGTCTTCTTAGAGTCCCATAAGACATTAAGCAGAGTCATAAGTAGGAAGGGCAGAGGGCTGGAGTGTCTCAGGCCAGGTTGGAAAACAGATAGAGAAGAAAGAATTGGGCATTTGGGTAGTGCAGAGGGGAAAAAACTGGCCAGACACGATAGGAAACGAATAAGGGGTGGGGACGCCAGGCTGAGCCGGCCCTTTGGAAACGACGGCTAGGGTCAGGAAGGAGCCCGAGGCGGTGGCTCCCTTCCAGAAGACTCTCGGGGGCCGCGGAGCTCAGGAATGCACCGGAGACCAGAGAATACCTGCCGCCTCCTTACCTTCAGGCATCTCCAGGTCGCTGATGTGCAGCACATGGTGGCCCTCGCAGGCCTGGAAACTCAACTCAGCAGGTTCCAGGGCAGCGGGAACGGGTGGTGCTGCCACCGAGTTCCTGGAACCCGCCTTGTAGACATCAGACACATCATCTGCCTTCCCCCACCCACAGTGGCGGCCCCGCTTGGGGCTGGCATTGGGCTTTAGGCAACAGGTCAGTTTGCTCCCCATGAGGCACCTCCACTCCTCGCTGCTGTTACCACCTTAGCTGAGCAGTCCCCTTTGCTCCACACAATGGCAAAGCTCTGTGCAGTAGAGGGGCTACTGGACTGTGGCTGGGCTCAGGGCGTGGCCAGCCCCTGCTGCCATCTGCGATGCTGCTGAGTTGCGACCACCTCCCCTGAGTTGACTAGTGTGTGAGGACACCAAGCAGCTTGACTTATTTAAAAAGTGTGGGGGTCAGACAACTGCTGAGAGCCACAAACACTACGAAAAGAGAGCACGGCCGAAGCTCCTCCTCCTTCCACAGCGGCCTCTCAACTGAAAGCAGTTCCCTTGACGGGCACTAGCCAACGGAACACATTCCATGGTCACCTGGTTACGAGGGACCAATTGCACCCAGAGTTCTCTCCGTGGGCCCACCTTACAGGGAAGGCCTGTGATTCAGAATGCTTCGCCCCTCCCCCCACTTTGTAGTCACTCCGCCCTTACCCTTTGCGTAGCCACACACGTGGCCCAGCCTTGGGTTCCATCCGTATTTCCCTAAGTACAGTCAAATGTTGTTGGGAGGGCAGGAGAGCTACAAATGCCATCGGTTATGGCAACTGGGTGACTGGAGATGCACGCCTGCAGCATGGCAGGCAGCGAGTGAAGAAGGGAGTAGGACGTGAGAAAGTGAAGGCAGCCACCGAGGGCTTCCCGTCCCAAAGATTTGGCTGAGGAGAGAGCTGTGGTAGTAGTTAGCAGGAGAGACACTGTTAGGATTTTTTTATGTTAAGATGAAATATAGTTTGTTTTAAGATGTGAGCATGTTTATATGTTAAAGAGTAAGAGGTAATGGAGGAATAAAAGAAAGGATGAAGTTAAAGGGGGAATGACAGAGCAAGGCCCCCAAGAAGGCAGAAGTGGGTGCAGTCCAGAGCAGGGATGGATTAGCTTTGGGGAGATAAAAAGGCAAGGAGGGAGAAAGGACCTGTGTGGCCACTGAGACATTTCTGGTAGAGGAGAGACTGAAGAAGAATATACCTGATGACCTCCATTTTTCTCTATTTTAATAGGCTTTGGAAAACTACTCTGGGAGAGTGAAACTAGAAGTCGTGCTAGTGCTTCCTGTCACTACCAGTACCAATAAGTAGAGACAAGGATTGGATCTTCATAGGTGCTTTATTCAAATGCCGGTGATCTGGGAAGACTCTGGGTTATATACTGTCAAAGATGGTCTCAACATCTCATCTCAAGTTGACCTTTTTATAAGGAGAAGAAAGGGCAGGTAAGGGATTTGGAAAAAAAGTTAAGCAAATTTCCTAGTGCTTCTCTATCTATTGATCAGTAGTTCTTTATCTGTGTCCTAGAGTTCCCTCCCTGGTCCACAATGGTTCAGATACCGTCAGACACCACGGCCATCAGCTTGTAGACCCCTCGGGCACTAAGGTTGAATTGTCACCTTCTGGAGTCAGGCATGCCAGTTCCTAGAATAACAGATTTCCACATGTATTAATCATGTAAGCCTATCAGCTAAGGCTAAAATCTTTAACTCTTGAGTTTACTTATCAAGAGGATAATGTGTAGAGAAGTCTACACTTCAGAAAAGCTCAAAAATACCTAACAAAAAGGTGAGTAGATTGAAAAGAAATTTGAGCAAAAGCCAAGGAGCTTCTCTATAAATAGGTATGTCAAAGCAGTAGAGGAGGCTAATAATTTCTCCCAAATAATAAAAGAATAGCAACAACTTTTGGAGAAGAGTAAATAAAAAATATTAAGAAGAAAATGACATATAATTGCAAAAAGCATGAACATTTAGAAACTCTTTAATCATACAGGGTGCTAAAAGGACCAGAGGGAGTGTTCCCCTTTATTAAAAGGATAGCAGGAGAGAAAGATCTCCTCAAAAATCAGGAAAGCAGATATGATTAATATTTAATAGTTTAAAAGACATGCCAGGTTTGGTGACAAGAATGAGCAATATATTGAAATGTGGGAGACCACAGTGGATTGGAAAAGGATTCGATAAAGTTCAGTTTCAGTAAACAGCATCTAGTTAAATCCTTAGGACCTAGTAGCTGTATTCTATGATAATAATATTTTCTAAAGACTAGGAATGTCATTAGATACTATTTTAGGTGATTCTTGTGAACCTGAGACAATGGCTGATATTAATGCATCAAATAGTGCTTGTATTTAACATACACACACAAACGGAAATTCATGACCTTGAAAATTAAAGAATTTTAAACTTGCTAAGCAAAAAAATAATGGGAAGAACTATTAGGAAAATAGATTTTAATAATATTTTGTTTGAAGAGCACATTGGAGAGTAGTAAAAAAAAAAGAAAGAAAAAGAAAACCCTCTCCTTCTATAATAGTGGCAAGTCTGGGAGAGCAAAGGGAAGCTATTAGGAGTAATATTATTTGAATTAAGCAAGAATTTGATTTTGTGATAGATACAGAAACTTTGCATTTTGCTACTCATGGCTGAATATCCTCTGGGAGGACTTTATAATCAGTTTTACACGATCTGGAATAAACTCACTTATTCATTCAATACCTGAGCCCTTACTACATGTCACACGTGTGTTTAGGTGCTAGGTTTGACCAAGATAAACAAGGTGCCTATTCTCATGAAATTTATTTCTAATAAAAGGGTCAACACACAATGTTGCCCATCACACCTCAAATTCATGGCTCAGGCTGGCTATTGATCTCCAGCTATTACATCTTCTTTCCAGACAGCAGGGTGGAATAATAAAAGGGAGATTTTTCAGAATATCCACATAGCATGGTGCTTACATATTACTGGCTTAAAGCTTAGTCACGTGGCCACACCTAGCTGCAGGAGAAACTAAAAAAAATGTAATCACATAGCTGAGTAACTAACACAGAAGGGAGAACTGGATCTTGGAAAGTAACTAGCACTCTCTGCCACACTCTGTAAGGAAAGATTAGAAAAGTTTCAACTTCAGGAATAATCATAACATTTCATAACCCTTTGTAAGCATATATGAAAAACTTATGCAAGCAGTCAAACAGGACTGCTTGTTTTAGCAAACAGGACAGAAATAGTGGAGAGAGGCTCAAGCTATAGAACGAAATTAGGTTAGATTTAAGAAAGATTTTATGGCACTCAAGTGATCAGGATTATATAGTATATGCATACTATGACTAATAGGGCTCCAGCTTGAGTATTATAGCTAGAAGTTCTTATAGAACAGGATTTTGTGTGTAAATAATATATACATTTTTCCTGGGCTGAGTTTATTGTTATCATATTCTCAAAGGCATATGTGAACAAGAATGCTAAGAATTACTATACCTGATTTGATTCCCAACTTCAGGAAATTATAATCCAGGTATTTAAGGGAGTGGGCATTCGATGCTGCTGATATTTGCATTTTAAGAAACTGTCCAGTGCCCCTTCCATTGGCCTCTTTCCATGACTCCTGAACTCTTCTCTCTTTTCACAGCATTCAGGTTTCTTTCTGCCAAGTAAGTCAATTGAGATGAGAATGTTAATTTATTTGATATGATGCTCTGAAAAATAATAAGGATGTTAGTCTGCCATACCTTCAGGACATTAATGGACACATCAGTTTCAGCCCCAAATGTCCACTGTGATTACAGTACCAAATCTTGGGAAATTTTATGAGACAAGTTCTAAGTGCCCAAGGTGTTGAAGTAGGGGTTCTTTTTCTTTTTTTAGGTGTTTAGTAAATGTTTATTAAATAAATGTCTGTAGGAAAAAATGCCCTTACTCTCATTTGTGAGGTGTGGGTGCCTCACATATTTAATAGTATCTAACTGGCTAGCTGGCTTTATTACATCCCTTAGAAGAAATAACCTGCCTCTGTTCAACACCGGTGCTTCAAAGTTGAATATTTGTCTTGCTCCAGCTGTATTTCCTGAGCCTACCACAGAAACTAGCACATGGTGCTCAATAAATGACTAAGTTAATTAATTTAATGTTCAGAGAAACCCAGTTGTTAAGAGAAAAATTAACCCCTTTTTGATTCTACACAGACAATGCAAATAAAATCCTACAGATAAAATTGACTTAAATAAGTTTTAAACTCTTCCTATTCCAACATTCTTAAAAGAAGCAAGCCAAACATGAGACCCGGGGTGCAGGGAAGTTAGCTGGCCCTCAGGAAGGCCTGCCTGTAAGCTGGCCAGGCTGATGTCTGGGAACTTAGATTTCCAGAGGGTTCCCACCACCTTTTAGTTAAGAGGGGCTCCCCCTGTGCCTAAATGGTTTGTACAAATGTTACTTGTGTTAAACATGGGCTTTCCTCTGGGGTCTGGAACTTGGCTGTGAGCTGGATAGCAGATGCCCACAGCGTAGGCACCCCCTTGTGGCCCAGACAGGGAGCCGGCAAAGTGGCCGTGGGCCAAAAATCTCAGGGCACTGAGTCTCTGCCGGCAGCCTTTCATTTGTCCTAGAACACAGTGCTGGGGAGCTAAGTGCTCCCCTGGAAGGAGACCTTGCGAAATTGTGCCTGATCCCTGAGGATTTCCTCCCTGAGTCTTTGCAGATTTTGCCCTGTCCTTTTCCTGTAGTAAATCAAAGCCCTGAGTCCTCCTAATGAGTCAGTACTTGGGCCCCCCATGAGTCCATGATCCACCTAGCAAAACAAAATTGTTTATGTTGGCCCACATTTCCTCCCTTTGAACACAGAAATGGCTAAACTCTTATTTATACAATAAGTTACCCATTATTACTAATAATAAACTTGTATGTCTAAGGTAAGTGCCTACAGATGAACCTGACAATCAGGCACTGGCAATACCTTCTGTCTCCAAGTGGTTATGCCTCTCTCTTTCTAAACTGAGACCTTCCTCCTCACGACTCTGGGCCTGCTCCCTAAGGTGGGACTGAGAGGACCCCCTACACTACCAGGCGGGCCCTAGAGGGGTGGAGGTAGCACCATCACCACCTTCTGAATCTCTCCAGGGCTTTTTCCTCTACACTATGTCCAAATGACTATTCTACTCAGATTCCTTATTTATTGCTTATTTGCATAGTGCTTTCCCCCCTACTTTAATCCATTACCTGCTCAGGCAAAGTTTTGTATTTACTACCTAAAGTCTGTATAGTGGATTGAATTTCTTGCTGATAAAAGAAAGAAAACGCTCTAAGCAACCCCGTAGCTGGATGCTTAGCAGCCTCAAGTGAGGACTGGAGTTACAGAACTGCTTGTGACAGGTGGGCGCCCCCATAGCTGAGCGGGCATTCGCAGGGCAGGGGCGTAGGTGAACTGCAGCGCAGTGGTGGCAGCAGCTTATTTTTCAGGAACTTTGTACATCTGTTCTGCTGCTGATGAAGAGAAACATTAACGGGAATGAATCCGTCCTTTTTTTTTTTTTTTAAGGTTTTGTTTATTTTTAGACAGAGGGGAAGGGAGGGAGGGAGAAACATAAATGTGGGGCTGCCTCTTGAGGGCCCCCTCCTGGGGACATGGCCTGCAACCCAGGCTTGTGCCCTGATTGGGAACCCAAACGGCGACCCTTTTGGTTCGCAGGCGGCGCTTAATCCTCTGAGCCACGCCAGCCAGGTCTAAGTGTGTTTTAAGAGTTACCAAATTGTTGAACGCAAGGTCGGGATGGGCATGTGAGTGGAGTCAGTGCAGCGTAGCCCCGGGGGGCGATGGCTGCCTGGGTTAGGCTGGGATGCTAAAGCAGGTCCTCCAGGCAAACAAGCAAGGATAAATTGGTCTGAACCTTGCAATGCCCTTTCCTCCTGGCTCGCGCTCCTAGCCTACCTTCCAGCGCCTCAGGCTACCGCTGCAACGTCGGGGCGACAGCAGGGGCGGGGCGGGGTGGGGGGGGGGGGTGTGGGTGTGTGTGTGTGTGTGTGTGTGTGTGTGCGCGCGCGCGCTCCTCGTTCAGCAGCAACAAGTGCACCTCCGAAAAGTCCTTGTGGCCCAGATACGGAGCCAGCGAAGCGGCCCTGGGCCTGCGCCCTTCGCGGGCAGGCAGAGGAATGTGTACGCGGGCGCTTCCCGCAGCTCCAACCCTCGCTGATGCCGCTGGGAGGCACACGCACCCCTCCGCCCTGCGACCATCGAGGCCTGCCTCGAGCTTGCCTTCTGCCGCCTCCTCCACGTGCAGCTGCGTGTACTCGCCTTCAGTCACCTCTACGAGCCTCAGGTCAGTGGTCCTGAAGCTCAGAGCCCGCCCCTCCTCGCCCCCCCCATCCCCCGCCCCCCCCCCATCCCCCGCCCCTCAGCACCACGTCCGCGCTCTCGGCCTGCCGGCCCGCTTGACTACGCGGCTCCCCTGCCCAGGGACACACCAGCCGCTACCAACGGCAGCGCGGGCTAGGGGTCGGGGCGGAGCGGAGCGGGGCGGGGCGCGTGGGTGCGTTGGGGCCTACAAACAGCCGTCAACGGCGGGGCGGGGTGGGGTGGGGCGTGCTACGCGGTGGGTAAGCGGCGGCTAAGCGGCGCGTAAATACGCTCTGGCCCGAGGTGCCGGTTCTAACAGCAGGGGCGGTGGGCGGGCGCGGGGGCGTGGAATCGCTGGGGGTTCAGGTGCGGGCGCCAAGGACTTGGAAGGGAGACAGGGAATGTACAGCCGGGGAAGGGGGGCGCTCAGGCGCACTCGAGACACCAGTGGTTGGGGGAGACGTGGGGCATCATCTAGTAGAGGTTGCCCGTGGGGGTGTGGGAGCGTGTGATTGGGGTGGGAGGGGTAGTGGCGAAGAGATAGTTTGTAAGGTGTGTGAAAGTGCCCAAGGATATTTCTGGGAATTCTCTAAGAAACTCACTTTGGAACCCCTCTCTTCCGTCACCTGCAGGACAGCATTTCTAATTCTGGGATTCAGTGCAAGTCCGTTGAGGTCTTCCAGCTAATGCCTTTGGGCGTTGTAGAGGAGAAGTAAACGGTGCCTGCACAGGGAAAATGGCAATAGGCAAGGAGGCTGAGCCCCTTTGTCTTTGTCTTTTCACAGGCCAGTGGAGTTCCTGATTCACCTCCAGGCTGAAGAAGAGCCAGCAGCTGCCACTCTGCAGGGGCTTCAGCAATACAACTGAGGTCTCCTCACAGCGCATCTCAAAACCAAGGGACAGATGGTCAGACAGGGTGCAGACTGAAGTCTCACACCCCTCCTGGAAGTGTGTTATGCACTGGGAAGCTGCGCCAATCTGGTGAAATTCCTAATCCGGTTTATTTTGAAGAATCTTTACTGCAGTTTCAGAAAGCATGTGTTCCAGATCACTGGTTCTCTGGCTCCCCTGAGAGGGGTTTGGAGGTGCGCAGAGTGAAGGAGGCTCTGCATGTTTATGAAGCCCTCTTCTCATTTTAGGAGCCGGCGGCGGGGCTGGGTGCGCTCAGGGCTCAGCAGCACCAGCCTCTAGGGTTCCTGTGACCTGGTGCATTTTTCAGAGAAGTCTGTGACTGCACCAGATATTCCACCTTAAGAGCAGGGTCAGCCCAGAATGAAAAAGTGACCCATGCTCATCAGGTTTGTTTAAAGACACACTCCACTGTCTCTGCCCTGAAAGATGAGGGTTTAGGGTTGGGAATGGCACAGGGGTCAGCATGTAAAATGTACATGGGATAATAGGAAGCCTTATATAGAGGAGAGAAAATCTTCACCAGGACCCAGCCGTGTTTTCAAATGGTTATACATTATTTTATCAGTGCATTTACAAAGGTTTATAAAAACATCAATAATGTATTTTTGCTTAGATTTTAGAGTTACCATGTGACAGCTAATGCAATAATGATTTGCTTCAAGTGCCAGTGTTTAAGCAGTGTGAAGCTGATTTTATACAATTTTGTTGTCAGCCGCATTGTAGTTAATGAAGTTAAACATACCCATTGCATTTGTCTTCAGGGGACAAAGAACTAAACACACCACGGTTTATTTTTCTATTAAAATAAAGTGCAGACAGCTGCGTTGGAAAGGCCCTGAGTGGGGCTCCCTCAGGAACCAAGGGATGCTCTGGGCTTCCAGGTGCAGCTCATCAGCGCCTGCGCTGGGCTGGGATTGGGGTGCCTGTAGTCAAGAGATTATGACATCTGAAACCTACAAAGTTTAAAAAAAGGAAACCTCTGTAATAATATTGAGGATCACTCCATCGATCTTCCTAGAAAAAGGATCTTTAATTTCACTAATAAAGACATGAAGGAGGTTAAGAAATCCATGAAACAGTTGGCTACTTACATAAAGAGAACAGTTGGACGAGCTCTGACGAGGCCAGATGATCTACATATGGTGAGGTACCACAGAAAGAAAGTTTATCATCCTTTTCCAAATCCTTGTTATAAAAAGATACAGTCCTCTAGAAGTTGGGGCAGTGACATGGCAAATAAAGAAAATAACCTGGCTTGTGCAGGCCACCTGCCTGGAAAATTACACAGTGATAACAGTGATTCTGTTTCTTCACAAACAAAGCCCATCATCAAAAAATGGTGTTTCCTCCCCTCGAAGGGTCTCAGAACCATAAAATAATGGCATAAGTTTTGTTCAGCAGGAATTTGAGATAGTATGTATCTTTGATTTTCTGGGTAAAGAGAAGTGTAAGTGAACTTGTAGCTTATTTGGTGAGGATAGAAGACGCTGGAGTGGTGGTAGGTTGCCTTCTTGTACTCAGCAATAGTTTACAGGAGAAACAATACATCTCACTTGGCTTGTCTCTAGTAAAGTCACTACTTAAAAGCATATTTGAAGAATATATAATAGTTTGTTTAAAGTGGCTTCAAGCAGTCATAAAAATATGGTGGTCAGAGCTATAATCCAAAGAAGAAATTGTAAATGATGAAAATACTCACATTTTAAAACAATAATTAAGTGGATTGTGGGAACAAGGAAACCATCTTTGGTTCAAGATGTACAGATAATAGAGCTAAGGATATAGATGCTTATTTATTACAGTTGCATTGAGAGACTTCATCTACTAAAGAGTATTTGGTTATTCAAAAGATCCCTGAACTGTTTGATTTCCAAAAAATGTCTCATCAAAGGCCTATGACTTGTGGAAGAAATCAAAACCTTTTTTTAAAAAGCCACATAATGAAAACACTAACAAAACCGTAACACTGCTTTATGTCGAAGTGGAAAGACATTGGGAAGGAGTAGCTTCAACTTTAGTGAGGTGAAAGGGCACTATGAAGATTGTTCACCTTTGTTGCATTGGGATTTCTACGGTTATTCGGGAACGTTGTTTAAAAACTACTGGGCCTTAATGCAGTTGTACATAAGAATATACTTTATGCTATGTGAAAAAATAAGACTTATTACTAGGGACCACAAAGACCAATCATTATTACTTTTTTTAAGATTGTATTTTATAAGGACACACTCAAATGTGTGCAGCTATTTTCTTATGTTGAAAAGACTTTGAAAGTTTGAAACATGATAGCAAGTAATCAGTGCTAACCGTTTTTGTCCACACTTAGATACAAAATGTCTTAAATATTAATAAGCCAATGTGTGTGATACCAATATCAGTTTTAAAAAATTAAAACCAACCATGCTTCTGGCCTGATAAAACTATGAAATTAAATCAGGAGTTTCCATTCATGTAGAATATTGTTGTTAAAACTTATTCCACAATAGTTTCAGTTCTCATTTAAGTTTCCTTCATTTGAATAAATTCATTAAATAGTCATAATTTTTGCTTTTCTAAATTCTTATTTTATATGAATTCTAATATTTTCACTACGTTACATTTTAAACAATTTTTATATATATGCTTTAGATTAGTTTCACAGTTAGTTATGACCTTGTATTTTGAATTCCAACACTATATTACTACCTCCTCCAGAGGTTGGTATAAAATGCCATCAAACTGTATGAGATCTTTTTTTTTAAATACATTTTTTTGTGTGTGTCAACCCACTTGTGGAATGTTTTCACAGCTGCAATGGAGGTCTGTCTGGAAAAAGTGCAGCCATTGTTAGTGTAATGAGAACGATTTGTGCAACATCGAAGTAACCTGGACTGGAATGCATATGTGTGAACAATGATGACTTCACTATACTAGTCATTTTGGGGGGTAGACATCATTGAGTGAGCATGTGAACTGTGTGGCCATCGCATTCAAAATGACTGAGAGTAGAGTGATGAATCTGCATCAAATATTGCATTAAGCTAGAATATTCCTTTGTGGAAACTATTTATATGATTCAGAAGGCTTTTGGGAATGATGCAATGAGTGCAGCACAAATAAAAGTGTGGCCCAAATGCTACAAAGATGGTGGAGAATCTGTAGAAAGTGACCCACATTCTGGAAAGCCAGCAACAAGCAAAACACCTGAAAATGTTGAACGTGTATGAGCTGCAATCAACAAAGATCAGCGACTGACAGTGTGAGGACTAGAAGCTGATCTGCGGATTCCAAAAACTACTGTGTCCAAGATTTTGACTCAGGATCTTGTCGTGAAATGTGTCATGGCAAAATCTGTTCCACAGCTTCTGCTACCAAAACAGAAGGAACACCATGCTGCAGTTGTTAATGACTTGATTCAAACCGCTACCAATGAACCAGATTTCCTTAAGAAGGTCATAACTGGAGATGAATCATGGGTCTATGGCTATGGTCTGGAAATGAAGGCCCAGTTGTCCCAGTGGAAGTTGTCAGGTTCTTCACACCTGAAGACAGTGCGGCAAAGTTGCAGTAAGGTCAAGACCATGTTAACTACGTTTTTTCTATTGGGAAGGCATTGTCCATCATGAGTTTGCCCCTCCAGGCCAAATAGTTAATAAGGAGCACCACCTCAAAATTCTACGGTGAGAGATGCAATACGACAAAAACAGCCACACCTTTGGGCAACTGGTGATTGGCAGCTTTATCAAGGCAACTCTCCCACTCACACATCACGTCTCCTGCAGAGTTTTTTGGCAAAGCATCAAATCACCAGGTGACTCAGCCCCACTACAGCCCAGGTTTAGTGGCCTGTGACTTCTGGCTTTTCCCAAAAATAAAATCACCTTTGAAGGGAAGAGAGTTCATACTGTCAATGAGATTCAGGAAAATAGGATGGGGCAGCTGATGGCAATTGGGAGAACTGTGTGAGGACTCAAGGTGCCTATTTTGAAGGTGACTGAGGCATCATTGTCATATGTACAGTGTTTCTTGTATCTTTTTCAGTAAATGTCTCTTTTTCATAGTACATGGCTGGATACTTTATGGACAGACCCCCATATATCTTAGCCTATCTTGAAAGTGATTGAGATTTAAGTGCCACTATTGGTTTATATGTCATTTTATCTTCAATGGGCCCAAGGGACATCTGAGCAAAGATGTTTAGTAATTCAATTTCTATGCAGTAATTCTTCAAGCACTTGAATGTAAGTCTTTAGAGTTTATTCAATTAGCAATGACTGATGTAAATTTTTAAAAAAAGCATCTTTCTTGCTTTAAAAATAATTAAAAATGTTATCTTTTGAAAAAGTAAATTGCAGCTGGTAGAAATGGACTAGTTGCATACAGAATGGAAAAAGACATCCCATTAATATAATTAAGCCAGTTTTCAAGAACAGAAATAGTAACAGTGGGTATAAAATATGGAAAGCCTTCACCAGAATCTGACTTACCTTCTGTTTGCAGAGAAGTTAGCTATTACACAAATGTGTATCTTGGAGCTCAGCACTCCTATCTGCAAGATTCAGGACATCTTTTCTCAGGGTCTCAGGAGCAGCCTGGGTGAGCAACCCAGGCCCCTCCAGACCAGGGAGGATTTGATGGCAAAACCCCATGAGAGGAGAGTGGTCAGAGCAGGAAGAGGCCACCCTTCCATTGGCCTGGGACCCACAAGAGCCGCCTTGGGGCAGGACCTCAGCTCTGGAAGAGGGCAGTGCTCTGGCTGAGCTGAGGTCAGGGCTGCCAGGCACCAGGCACAGCTGCTGCCCTGCCCTGCCGTGGCTGGCAGCAACTGCGCAGAGAACGGAGCCGCAGTGGCGACCATAGGCTCAATCCAAGGTCCCCAGACCCTGTGCCACAGCCAGTCCCCTGTCATCTGGAGCCCTTGGTGGCCAGGGGCTGTGGCTACGGCTGCCATCAGTACCCACAGAGAGGCCTGGCTACTCCCTTTTTTCCCCCAGAATTGTGCCCTGAGTGTTCCTTGGTCTTCAGTGCCAGTGAAATGAGCAGTAGGAGCCAAGACTTGTTACATGGGTTTGATTCAAAACCTGATGAATTGTATTTAATGCTACTTGAAAATTTTTAATGAAATTATTCAAAAGATTTTTAATCCTGGCTAATTTTTGTTGACATTCTAATTATAGATCACCTTAATGGCCAGCTCCAGCACCCTCTAAAGATCCCTAATTTCCTCCCAGTTGAATAAAACAGGAATGATGGAGCCCAAGGCGGCCCAGGCAGCTTGCATGCGTCCCCCGAGATGCCAGTGTGAGGAGCCCCATGCCAGCCCCACTGCCAACACCTGTCAACAAAAACAGGGCACCAGGTCTCCTGCCCCTCATCTGCCCAGAAAGGGTGCACGGGGTGCGAGGGAGCCGCAGGCCAGGGGGGTCTGAGGGGTCTAGCCTGCACCTGCTGAGACAGCAGTGGACGAGAGGAACGGGGCGACCCTTGGTGTGGGGTGGCTGGGACCCTAGAGTACAGAAGGTACCCTTCCCGAGGGAGCCTGCCTGGAGGTCACTCCACAAATAGGATGTGGCCACCTCCTTATCCTCCTGCCAGCCTGGGGACATGGCACACGCACTGACAATTGGTTAAACCAGGGCCTCTAGGCCCCGTGTACTGCCCAGGGCAGCTGGCCTTGCCCATCCGCCCTGCACCCCACCCTTCCACCGAGGCCTCCGACTTCCTGCCTACAGGAAGAATGGAGGTAGATGCTCCCCTGTCCTGAGACATCTCCCGGTGCTGCCACCCTACCAGGTGTCCAAACAGGAGGCTGCCATCCCGACATGGGAGAGGACTGGTGGAAGGGGCAGGCTTCCCTGCGGGTGGGAGAAGAGCAGGGCCCAGCGGAGAGGGAGCCGCGGTCCCTCTACCCTGTAACAGACACACACCGTCCTCACAGACATCGCCCTGGAACACCCACAAGACACGTGAAATGCGACGTCTGGCAGACACTGCAGTCCTTCCCCCACCTGAGGGCCAAGGCAGCAGTTGCACAGCAGGTGCCATCCCCTGGCCTGAAGGATGTGGTTTCTAGAACCCTGGGATCTGCACCTCCATGGGGACCAGTCCTCAGGGGCAGATTCAGTGGGGGACACAGTGTCTTGAGGCCCATCCTTCCCCACAGAGAGGCCTGGGAGCTGTGCCTGAAGAAGTCGGGGCGGGGCCAGAGCTGTACTGAATCACTGCCTGCCCCTTGGCTCATAACAGAGGCAGACACACAAAGCTTTTGTTAGGCATTAAATGTGAAGCAGAGACAGCCCCATATCCCCACAGGCCAGGCCAGCACTGTGAGGGGACCCTGGACTCAACTGGTCCTCACACTCCCCTTGCCTGCCAGACTCAGGTTAAGGAGTTGGTGGGTATCCCAGCAGCTGAACCCTAGCCCCGCCTGGACACCCACCATGGCCTCTGCCCTTAGAAAGCTCAACTCAGAGCCCCTCTGCCATGTAGGCCCCGAAGGTGCAACCTGCTCAACCAGTGTGTAGGCCTAGCAGGGAAGAAACCTGGGGCGGGGTACTGGGGAAACAAACAGACTTACAGCCGCAGGTGCACTCTCTGGGACACACCCCCAAGCTCTGCATTGGGGGTCACATGACCAACCTCCTGGTCCCCTGCCACGCACAGGCCTGCCGTCAAACCCAGACCTGCACCCTGGCCTTACAACCATGACCTCTCCCCCCATTCCCTGACCCCTGTCCCTGGCCAAGATGTGGCCTGGAGGGGGAGGTTCTGTGGGTAGCACTGGAGCTGCTTCCTGTGTCAGGTTCAGGTGATGGAGTCAGGTCCTCAGGGAAGTCCACATCTGCTGAAAATATTTCCCCTGAAATGAAATTCCTCAGGAGCTCCTGTGCCTGCCTGGGCTGCCATATCGGAGAGAGCTGGGGACAGCTGCCCCAGCTGCAGGCCTTAGTGGTAGGGGTCCCCAGTACTGGTTCTGGTTGGTCTGGGCCTGACAGGCCTGCTGGTTGGTGCTTTTTCTCACTGCGGACTCCCAGAAAGGAGCCCCAGCTGGTGCGGCTCAGTGGACTGAGCGCTGACCTGCGAACCAAAGTGTCACCATTTCGATTCCCAGTCAGGGCGCATGCCTGGGTTGCAGGCTGGGTCTCCAGTTGCGGGTGTGCAAGAGGCAACCACATACTGATGTTTCTGTCCCTCTCTTTCTGTCTCCCTTCCCCTCTCTCTAAAAATAAATAAATGAAGTTAAAAAAAAGGACTCTCCAAAAGGGAAAACCTGTACTTTGCCTGACTATTGGGTCAAGTTCTCTGCCTCTGTCTAGGCTGCAATTCACTGCCAGATACCCATTCTTGGTTCTGAGCACAGCCTGATCCAGGCAAACTACCCACCTGGCAGGGGTGCAGCCAACAGACAGCTGAGGCCAGATGGCAGCCCGTGGGTGTGGGAAGTTTCCCGGGCTCTGGCTGCACTGAGCCAACCCTTTGCTTACAGTGAGGATGTAGGGACACAACTTCAGGAGGGGTTGGCTACTTTCCACTTTCCTGCTCAGCTTTGGGCCCTTCCTTGGTGACAGCCTGACTCGGGGTGGCCTGCTGCTGGTGGGTCCAGACTCTGAGAAGGTATGTGGTACACACACAGACCCAAACACACACAGGAACATGCACAGCCCATGAGCCTGCTGACAGGCAGGCGACACCAGTGTAGCAGGCTGCGCCAGCTACGAAATGCAGGGCCTTGTTCCTACCAAGAGGGACCAGAGGTCAGGGGTGGATGAAGCAATGAGCACCTGGCAAAGGAGACTGTCTGCTAAGAGGGGCCGCCGGGAGGGGCCTCCAAGATGGGCCCCTGAGAGCTGCCCATGGAGTCCTGGAGAAGCTGGGAATGCTTTCCTGGCAGCCAGAAGCTCAGCCTGTCACTGCAGGGACAACTATTGGGCCAAGTGGACTGAGTACTGAAGCCAGGGTAGAACCTCTAAAATCTATCTCGAACTTTGGGCCCACCAGACTCACCTGGACGGGGTATCCCCTGAGTGCTGCAAGGCCAGGCCCACAGGCTTAGGCCCAGTAGGAGCAGACCGAATGGCCAGGTGGTAGAGCGGGGATCCTAAGAACAGCTATCGCATGCCCTTTCTGCAGGTGGCTGTAGGAGGAGAGAGTGGAAAGAGAAAGTGGCATGGATTTCTTGCTCCATGGAGTTCACTCCATGCTGCTCTCACCACTTCCCTGCAGCCGGGCAAAGCCAGGCCCGCGGGAGCTGTGCTGAAAGGGCTGTGCAGCAGCCCCCCGAACTGCCTGTTCCTTGGGTCACAGCCCTGGGCCTTGGGCCTTACAGCCGATGGTGATGGCGCTGGTGTGGGGGCTTGGAAGGCACCCTGGTGGCCCCAAGCACAGCAGTGGGCAGTGGTGTGGGAGGCGCAGCTTCCTGCCAGCAGTGAGGGCTTGGAGGTGAATTACTGAGCACGGAGCCCAGGGTTCAGTCCTAGACAGAAGGAAGGAGAAAGTAAGACCAGACTGGACAGTCTCGCAGGGGACAGCTCTGTCCCCACCAGGCCTCATGGCTGTGCCAGGCGAGTGCATGTAGATGGGTCCCAGCGGGGCTGAGGGCAGCAGGTGCCACTTGTGGGAACCCTCCTGCCTGAGGCACTGGCACCTGGGTGGCCTGTGTGGGCTGCTGGGTTTACAGAGGACATCCTGCCACTGTGTGTGGCGCCAGGTGGAAACATTGGAACAATAGTTCCAAGCCCAGGAAACCATCTCATGTTGTCCCTTAAGTGGCTGTGTCCGTCCCGCTCTCGCCGAGCCTGCCCTTGCTTCTATGGAGACACCAGGAGCCAGCCATGCCCTCCCTCACCCTCATCCCAGACTGGGGTCTTCCTTTCTCTGCCACCAGCTGACAGATGCCAAAGGCCATTGACCCACTATGTCAACACACCAGAATCTGATTTGACCAGGACTGAGAACCACAGGGGGAGATGGAGAGAGAGGACTAGCTAGGAGGAAAAAGAAAGTCTCCCCTTCAGTAAACTGTTTGGAAACTTTAGCTTTTCCCTACCTTCTACTTCCAAGCCTTGTCCTCCACTCCCCTCCCCTCCCTGGAACCCACCATGCTCCTGGGGTTCTGATCCAAGGGCTGGACAAGGGGGCAGGGGTGGGATGGGCAAAAAGGGAGCCCATGCCATCCGGGAGTGCACTGCCCAGGTGCCCCGAGCCCACGAGCCCAGCCTCAGGCACGCTGCACCTGAGCAGGGGACATGGAGCACCCTCAGCTGCAGGGCAATCCTGGCCCGGAGACTGAGGCTCCCCAGCCCTGTCCCCATGCCCATCCTGGTGCCCCAGAAGGAGAAGCAGCTCTCTGCCCTGCCTGGGCCCTGCTTCCCCTGTCTCCTGCCCAAGGTGAGTGTTGCCCCCTACGGCAGCCTGAGCACCCAGCAGCTCAGCCCCAGGCCACCTCCTTAGAGGGTCAGTCACCCACCACCCCCCATGCAGACCCCCACCTGGCTCTCTTTCCCCGCAGGCTGGGCTGAGCACCGCTGGGCTTAAAGGGTCCCTGGGCCTTACTGCCGGCCCCCTACATCTCCTTGGATGTCTCCACAAGGGCCTAGGGATTGCTGCAGGTCCCAGCTGGCTCAGAATCCACTCACAACCAAGGTGGGGAGGGTGGTTGCTGAGCGAGCAAGAAAGGGACCCTAAACCCCAGAGCTTTGGAGCTGCCCGCCTAACCCAGCCAGGACAGGCATGAGCCAGTGGGCCTAACCTGGCTGGGGCTGCCGGCCAGGGAGAATACAAGCTCACCATCGTGCCTCAGCACCCCAGAACCCCTTGCCGTGAGCCTTTGAATCAGGTTACATATGAGGCCTGGGGAGAATACAAAGGTGCCCGTGAAGCCCTCTTTCCTGAAGAGAAGGATCCCTTCCAACGCCTGATCCCACCCCAGCACTGTTTCCCTGCCCTGGAGGTGACCAGGAACACATGGTAGGAAGGACCAGCCATCTTCTGAGGGGGCTGCAGCTCACCCAGGCCCTCTCCCTGCTCCCTTCCTCAGTGTAGGAGGTGATTAAAGTCCTCAGGTCCCTGGCCAGGCTGGGCCAGGATGCGCTCCAGACTCTGGGACTCTGCGCTTACCTGGATAGGGAGAGCAGGAGGCTGGGGAGAGGGCCAGGCACCAGACAGCACTCTCTTCTGGGCCCTCCGCTGGGACCCTGCTGGGTTGGCGGTGGGACTGCAGCTCAGGGCCTGTCTGGGGAGGGAGTTCTTAGATGGAGGATACAGCAGCTGCCAGGGGAGCTCTCTCCGGCTCCAGGAGCGCAGGCAGGCTGTCCCCAGAGCCAGGGCCCTGGCCAAGGTTGGGTCTTGACCTGGCCAGGCCCTGTCCCCACATGGCTGGAATTTGAACAGAGAGTAGGTCAGGCCTTGTGTAGTTCTGAGAAGGAAAGGAGGAAGCAGTGAAAGTTGGAAGCAGGCCATTCCAGCCCCCAGCTCTGCATCCTGCCTGCAGGCATTTGGGTTCTTGGAATAACAGGTGTGGGTACACGGGTGCCTTGTTTCCATTTTGTTGATACTAATAGGTTTAAGGGCAGTTTTCAAACTGGGCCAAGCTCAGGTGAGTGTGTGGCCCGTGCTGCCAGGGGACCTGGCCCTGGGGATGGGCTTCAGGCTCTGTCAGGTTGTCTAAGGCTGGTGAGCCGTGGGCTGGCTGCATGGATGTGCCCTCCACTCTATGAGTTTTGGGGGTCCAGGGGTCCGGGGGACTGGAAAAGGGACTTACACCACCCACTTCTGAGGCACTACAGCCAGCTTCACCTGGACCTCTGCCCACTCCCAGCCTGTCCAGCCAGCAAGGAGGTGCAGCTGGAGACCCAGGATCAGGGGTTCTCCTTTGGGAAAGAGTCCCTTAGGGATAAGTGAGCACAGTTGGTCCCAGCATAATAAATGGATAGGAAATTGGTTTGGTGATTTAATTTGCTTCTCCTAATACAGGATGCATTTTGTTTTTCAGTAATTTCCCATTGTTGAACAGTTTATATATGTTTCCTATGTATCTATAGATATTCTTTGACAAGGAATTTTTTTAAATTCTCACTTGACGATACATTTTTATTGACTTTAGAGAGAGAGGAAGGGAGACAAAGAGAGAAACACTGATGTGAGAGAGAAACCAATCAGTTGCCTCCCGTATGCACCCTGACCATGGATCGAACCTGCAACCGAGGTATGTGCCCTGATCGGGAATTGAACCAGCAATCTGGTTCATTTTGGTGCCCAGGATGACACTCCAACCGAGCCACTGGGCCAGGGTTGGGAAAAATCTATTAACATCTAAGCCTTTTTATTTTAATTAGAGGAATTTGTTTTCTCATTCTGGAGTTTTACTAGTTATTTGAATAACTCTAGTGCAAGTCTTTCTTCAGATACGTATTTTGCCATTTTGTCTTTCAATTATTTGAACATGGTCATTCACAGCAACCAGAACAGGGGTCATCTCAGATGTGACAAGAGTCACACTCACTGGCCATTAATTTTCCTATAATCAAGTGTGCTGGGGCCTATGAGGTGTCCTCTTGACCTCACTTCTAGTAGTTTCAGGTTGAATTTCTACTTTTATACCACTCTCATATGTACAGAGGTGTGTAACAATGAAATCTCCCTTACGATAATTATCTATTTAGAGTATGAAGTGAGGAAAATAAGTATGTACAAAAATATACAAATTTATTCATTGTAACACTACATGCTTGATCATACTTTATATTAAATACAAATTAATTATTCCTTTTCTTCTTCCAGAGAATAGTGTATCATTTTATATCATGTTATCAAATAATAAAAACAGTATGAATTTGCTTCATTCACTGTAGTTCTCATTCTGCCCTGTTTTTTTTTTTTTTTTTCCCCATGCACACAATATTTGCTACTGGTTGGATTAGATATTTTATATATTTTATTTTCCACAGCTCCATCATAAACATTCTTTTTTTTAAAAAAATTTATTTCATTCTTGTTTGTTCTATTCCAGTTGTCCCAATTTTCCCCCCTTTGCCCTCCTCCACCCATCCACCCCCCACTCCCACAATCTATGACCTGCCCCATTGTCTATGTCCATGGGTCATTTATAAAGTTCTTTGATTACTCCCTTCCCCTTCTTTCCACCCTTTCCCTCACCCCCTTTCCTCTGGAAACTGTCAGTCTGTTCCCTGTTTCCTTTTTCCTGGTTTGTTTTGCTCATTAGTTTATTTTGTTCTTTAGATCCCTCTTATAAGTGATATATGGTATATGTCTTTCAATGGCTGGCTTATTTCACCTAACATTATAGTCTCCAGTTCCATTCATGCTGTTACAAAGACTAGGAATTTCTGCTCCATAGCATTCAATTGTGTAGATGAACCACAGTTTTTTAATCCATTCATCTACTGATGGGCACTTTGGCTGTTTCCAACATTTGGCTATCACAGATAACACTGCTATAAACATTGGGGGGCATAAATTTTTTCGAATTGGTGTTTCAGGATTCTTAGGGTATATTCCCAGCAGTGGAATCGCTGGGTCATAAAGGAGTTCCATTTTTAATTTTTTTAAGAAATCCCATACTGTTTTCCACAGTGGCTGCACCAGTCTGCATTCCCACCAACAGTGAACTAGGGTTCCCTTTTTCCCAAATCCTCACTAGCACTTGTTTGTTGCTTTGTTGTTTAGCTGAAAGACCAGTGCAGGGCTGGGAGCAAGTGGGTGGAGCTTCCAGCCACTTTGCAGCCTTCTTGGCCAAAGATGTTTCTTAATATGCTCTCAACATTCCATCATAAACATTCTTTAAATGTCATTTAGGCCAAGGGAAAAATGTTTTGTGTTGTATAATAAATGTGACATTTGGGCCCAAAGTTATACTAATTAATTTTGTTTCCAATATAAAATTCATATTATGCTCTGATTATAGAGTCATTCACTTAACTTTACAAATATTTTTTCACATACTCTATAGAAAATACTGCAGTTGTAGAGGGTTGTAATTCTATAAACTTTTCATACTATTCTGGCTAGAGATAAAATTATCATCTCCCTTGAGATGATAACCACTTGAAAGCAGGGTAGAGTCAGTTTCAATCTGCAGCTGGAAACACTTTAAGTTATTGGCTCTTGACAAATAGGTGCTGATTTCTTTTCTACCAGCACCTCCCCCTACTCTTTGTTTTTACCAGGATATCTTGTTTGCTCACACTCTTGCCACCATTCAAGAAAAAGACACTGGGAACTTACCTTTCCATGATCCAAATAGTTCTGAACAAATGAAGATAGTTCTTCAAATCTTCATCTACTCCTACCAAAAGAAGAGATTTTATAGAGTTTTTTAAACATTTATAAAACAAATAATTCCAATATATTTTAACTATACCTGGGCATGACAAACAGAAACTTCAAAATTATTATTCCAAGCCACTGTAGTATCAATGTTTTGTTGATATGGCCATTCTATCAAGTTCATACTCTTTTTCAATTTTCTTAAGAGATTTTATTTATTTATTTTTAGAGAGGGGAAGAGAAGGAGAAAGAGAGGGAGAGAAACATCAATATGTGGTTGCATTTCACGTGTGTCGGGACCTGGCCTGCAACCCAGGCATGTGCTCTACACTGGGAATTGAACAGGGGACACTTTGGTTCACAGGCCTGTGCTCAATCCACTGAGCCACACCACCCAGGGCTTTTTTTCAAATTTTTAAAGCTTGACTTTGCTCATCTTCAGGAGGATTAATGAGTTTTTCATCTTTAGATCTTGTATCTTTATTGTTACTTTAAATATTAGATATTTTATGTATTTTATTTTTCATAAAACTGGGGTATATTTTTAAATCAACTAAGTCCTTATTATTGATTTATGTAAATATTATTTATTTCTATTATTTTGTACCCACTTTTATGAATCATTCTTTGTCTAATTTTCCAGTTATTTTGTCCTTTTACATAGGCTACAATTTTATGTTGTATAATAAATGTGATATTTGGGGCCACAAAGGGTCACCTAAGGGGTCATTATACCCTCTTCTTTGCAATGTCCATCCAAATCTATCTTTCTCATGTCTAGTTGTTTGGGATAGCTGACTGATAAAATGTTCCTCAATGGTGGTGATAACTACTGCTGGGAGACACCACAGCTCACTAGCTCTGGGGCTACAAAGCCTAGAAGCTTGATGCTATATCACTTGCTCCTTGAATGGCATAGGCTTTTGGTAAAATATCTCAAATGCCCCCATTTCCTCACCTGAAATAAAGGGTGACCAAACATGTATCTTGTATAATTGCAATAAAATTTTCCTTGATGTGGAATATTTTTAAATTACCATATTTCTGAGATCCATTATTCCTTCATCCTTTTGGATCATTACTAGCTGTGAGACCGACAGATTTTGGAAGAGGTGAGGAGCATGAAGACTGTCTTCATTTAGCCAGTAATTTTCAGAGAGTTTTTGTTCAGTACAGAAATAAGCTGCTATTAACTGTGAAGTGAATTAGATATATTTTTAAGTTTCCAAGTGGCATATTGACTGCACATAGTAATTAATTCAAGCAATGAGTTATTTTCTGATTTTATTTAAATATCTGGGTTTTGAACCTTATTAAATATCATTTTATGAAATGTGAAAATATAGATTCTTTGATTTTTTTACTTTTCACTATTGACTTTTCCTCACTCTTAATTAAAACCTGCATCTCTCTCCCACTGATCATTTCCCTGTGCCCTTAAGCTGGATTACCGTGACTCTGTATTCTAGTTTCCTACAGGTAGGATTCCATGTGGCCTGGAAAAGTCTTCACTCACCTAAGATGGATGCTCCCCAGGGTCTCTTCTGGAAGGCAATGAACTCCAGTCTCTGTGGGCACCTAATGGAGAGCTTCTCTCCTTATTAAATTGGGCAACTTTTCTCCGTCACTGGGCTTGCATATTCAACGAGGCTACTTCTTCTGGTAATAATCAGAAGACAACAAGAATATTTCCCTTTCATTGTTGTTGCAGAAAATCAACACATGTCAAAACTGCTTTCTCTTTCTTCAAGGTATTACTCATTTTGTACTTTTCAGATTTTTATGCACAAAGGAAACAATGAGTTTCCTCACCTGCCATGAGGTTTATGTAACAAATCATGTCAACCTCTTTTTGAGAAAAACATTAAGACAGGTGTTTGATTAAAATGAGTATTATTTCTTTTTTTCTTTTTCTTTTTTCCTTTTTTTGCCTGGAAGAAGCAAACAAAATTATGTAGCCCACACAACTTGCTTTGATTTTTACCATTTTAATCCGTTTTGAAGATAGTACTTAATTTCAGCTTGTGGTTGAAGAGGAAGTACTTCATGGTGCAGGCTGAGTTGATCTTGTTCCCCTGCATGGCTCTCTGTTGCCTGGCAGAAGAAGAAAAAAGGGCAGCTCTTCAGGAATAAGAACCACACAGAGCAGGTGCACCGATATGTTAAGGAGATTCCATGCCCCTTGAAACTGTTGCGGAAGCCAAGGTTATTTCATTTACTGGCATTCTCATTTGGAGAAATTGAAACTCAAGTTTACTTGTAGCTTCCCCCATTGAAAATGGCTCGGCTGTATCAGAAAAGGACTGGGACAGACCTTCAGTCCCATTACTCATCAGACCACAGGATATACTGAGTTTTAGTAACTTCATAAATTTAACCTACTAATCTTTTGAGTGAAATGTTGAGATGCATGAAGGAGGTGGATTTGGACCTCGGATACTTTTATGGAGTCAAATCATGTTCTTGGAAAGCATAGCCAGAAGGGAGAAAATGACCTCTAGGGACTGCGCCAGCCCTGGGCTTCTGTTCTGTGTGTGTGGTACACCAAGAATAGTTGGATGTGCTGTTGCTTCCTCGGAGGTCATTATAATTTTGGACAAAATGGGGAGCGGGGTGTATAATGATCTAAAACTGCTCTGTAGGATAGAGTTATGCCACATTCTCTGGCCATTGGCAGTCTTAGAGAGCACAGTAAGCTGAAATGAAATAAGACTCCACCACCCCTTCCCTCTATGTGTCCTCACATCCATAGGAAGTCCTTTATCAGCCTTAACATTCTCCTTTCCACAGGGCAGAGGGAGACCCAGATGCTTTGAAGATTCACCGTCAGTCTTGATGGACCACATGGGAGCTCTGAAGCCAAAATGGCCCCCTTAGGGTTGTCCTAAGTTGAGTTCAGATGATAGGCCTTTATATTCCTGCATCAAGTAACCATTGGATGGGGCCACTCTGGGTAGGAACATGATGTTAGTTGATGGTCTCTGTGCAGCTGATATGATACCTAAGGGTGCTGGCAGTTACAAACTGTCTACCAGTGGCGCTCCCAGCATCTTGGACATCAAGTCATTCATTGAAGGGAGATCTGAGTAGTGCATCACACTGTCCATTACAGTAGTTAAAAAGGTATTATTTAATATATGTATTCAAAAGAAATAGAGAATAAAGACTGAACCGTGAAGAAATAAATCTGAACAGAACAATTACTAGTAAGGAAATAAAATCAGTAATCAAAAACCTTCCAACAAACAGAAGCCCAGGACCTGATGGATTCAGTGGTGAATTCTACCTAACATTGAAATAATTAATACCAATCCTTCACACACTCTTTTCAAAAAATAGAAGAGGGTGGAACACTTCCATACCCATTTTTTGAGGCCAGGATTACCCAGTCTATACCAAAACCAGACAAATACAGTACAAGAAAAGAAAATTACAGGCCAATATCCCTAATAAACATAGATGCAAATTTCCTCAACACAACATTAGCAAACCAAATTAAACAACCCATTGAAAGGATCACACACCATGATCAAGTAGAATTTATCCTTGGAATTTAAGCATGGTTTAAAAAAATCATATGAACATCTTAATAGATAGAGAAAAAAACATTTGAAAAATTCAACTTCTATTCATAATACAAGCTCTTAATTAAGTGGGTATAGCGAGAAATACCTCAACATAATAAGGACCATATACAACAAGCCCATAGCTAACATCATCTCAGAGGTGAAAAACTGAGAGCTTTTCCGTTAAGATCAAGAATAAGACAAGGCTATCCATTCTTGCCATTTTATTCAACACAGCATGGGAAGTCCTCGACAAAGGAAGAAAATGAAATTAAAATACATCCAAATCAGAAAGGAAGAGGTAAAATAGTCTCTTTTTACAGATGACATGATATCTAGGAAATCTTAAAACCACCAAAAAAAATTGTTAGAATTAATAAATGAATTCAGTAAAGAAAGAAAATAAGTTAATAAATAAAGAATGGATAAGCAGGGGTTGGAGTTGTTGCCCCAGCGGAAAATCATGTACCCTTGTCCAGTGACGAGGCCTAAACTCCTTTTCAGACCCTGAACCCATTGACTGAAGAAGAGGTCTGATCCCCATGGGGAAGAACTCTGTAAATCCACAGCAAGAATATGACAGTGATTCTCTTAATCCTTCAACGAAAAGTACTATGACCATTTATTTTGGTAAACTTACATTGGTGACTAGGGAATACACAAATCACTTGCAAGCTCTAGGATATAGGATCCAAGCTGATGCTGCTCTCAAGGGACCTACAGTCCCCATTTGAGTGCACTTGTATGGGGGGCAGGTAATAAATGAAGTCCTGATCTAAGTCTGTCTCACTGGGAGTCCCCTAGGTCCACTTAAATCACATGTACTCTCATTATCAATTTGGTGATCTTTCAATTTATCATTGTGCTCTTTGTTTTCTATTTGTCTGCTCTGTTGTTTTTTCTTCCTTTTTTCCTGCCTTCTTTTATAACAAAGGAGTGTTTTCTAGAATGCCATTTTATCCTCATAGTCAGCTTTATCTTTTAGTGGCTGCTCTAGGTTTACTACATGTCTTTAAGTTATTACAGTCTACCTTCACCTTGTCACTTAAGAGTGTACCATCCTACAACAGTGTACTTTTATTTCCTCTTTCCTGTCCTTTGTGCTATTATCAACATATCTTTTATGTCTTTGTAAAAGAAGCATTGGGTGTCTTAAATTCCAGCTCCTTTAGGTAGGTTCAAGACCTTGTTCCTGCACCCTGAAAGTATCGTAAAAACAATTAGTAAGTTTCAGCTTCAGCTACCGCTCTGGTTTCTGCTGCTTACATTCCATCTGCATGTGCGCTCTCTCTCTCCCTTTCTTTCTCACTCACTCAGAATTTCCCTTACTTTCTTGGAAGCTTAGCTATTCGTTTAAAGAAGCACTTTTGGGCCAGGGGGTTCCAAAATGGCTGCAGAGTAGCTGGAAGCTTCATCTGCTTGATCCCAGACTGGATTGGACGTGCAGCTAAACTGCAGAGTAGTTGCCTTGAAAAACCGATTGAAGTGTAGTTGATCTGGAAACATAAACGGGAGTCTGGAGGAGACCGGAAGAAACAAGGACAGGGTTAACCCGCACACGCAGGTGCTATGACTGTGAAGCTGGGGGATACTGCAGCGGAGCAGCACCTTCCCCGGGAGTGTGGGATGTCAGCCCCATCCAGGGGTCCCCAAACCAGAGCAACAAGAGACGGGAAGGGGAGCTTTTGTAGCATTGGGCAGTGGGAAGTAGTGGAGATTGATTTATGCAGGAGACTCAGACTGCAACATCTCAGGGAAGGAGTGAGCCCACTGTTAAAACACTAGCGTGGGAAGTTTGCCCCATCTGTGACTGCTGGAGGGGCTGCGCTGGGGTTCAGAGCTGGAGGAGGGGCTTGCTCCATCCATTGAAGGGCCATCTGTTCTCTGGAAGGGCTTTGGGCAGAGAGTCATCAGAGTCAGCGTGGTGAGGCTTGAAGAACAAGACTGCTCGTGCCCCGTCTGTCGAGATGCTGGATCTGCCCCGAGACAAATGGATGCAGTGGTGCTGGGTTGGAAATTTTACCTAGCTCTGCTTGGTTAGACAGAGCAGGGGAGGGGGACATTTTATCCCATTCTGAGACCGATTGGAGCTGAGAGTTGGTCTTTCCCTGCAGTCGCTGACCTCTCGGAGAGGAGAGACTTGTGTGTGTGTGTGTGTGTGTGTGTGTGTGGAGGTGCAGTGCAAAGCTGGGTTTTTGGTATTGCGTCTCCCAGGCAGGCTTCTTCCGGGAGTCAGATGGGCAGGGTTGTGCACTGCAGCTGCAATATGGGTGGCAGAGCCAAGCTTCCCACGGAGCTCAACCCGTTCAGCCAGGGAAGGAGAGGAAGTGTCCGCACCTGACTCCTACAGAGAGAGGGCACCACTCCCAAGTCTGTTTGAATCACTCCTGCCAGGTCCTGGCTACCCCTGCTGAGCACATTTCTCTGGGGAAGACGCCGCAACTCACGGCAGGGACATTGGAAGAGTGAGACTAAGTCTCTGCAGGTCCCACCCACTGCTTTACTAGAAACTCTGCCCTGAACAACTTGCCGCAGGCTGGGCTGGGACAGCGTCTGACTTTTGCGTGAAACAGAAAACCTCTTGGGAGCCCTTAGACCAGGGTAAGTGGCCAGCTTCAGAAAACATGGGAGCAGGACTCAAGAAGCTCCCCGTTCAGTGCGTCCAGAAACTGATTGCACCGGGCACAACAAACTGCTGAGGCAAACCACATGTTTTTCTTTTTTAATCTTTTCTTTATTTCCTTTTTTTTACTTTATTTTTTGTTCTCTTCTTTTTTTGCACCTATATTCTTTATTTTCTCTTTCCTATTCTCTAATTTTTCCCTTTCTTTTCTGTGTTTTATTCTGTTTTCTTCCTGTGTTTCCATCCATACTCTTTATTTTAATTGAACTTTATTTTTTCTTTCTATTTTTACTATTTTACTGTAATTTTTCTTTCCCATCTTTCCTTTTTATATTATTCTTGTTTTTGTTTCTCTTTTCCGTTTTGAATTCTTTGTTTTTTTGTCTTTTTTCTATTTTATTTATTTTTTTGTTTTCTTTGACTTTTTTTTTACCTCTTCTTTTCTGATTCTTTTTGTTGCTGTTTTTTTGTTTTTGGTGCTTGCTTTTTTTGTTGAGCTGTTTGCAGTTTTTTGTTTTTTGTTTTTGTCTTGTTGTGGATCTCTTTGGGTTCATATTAAATGGGACCCTCTGTGCTTCCTGAACTTACATGACTTTTTCCTTTATCAGGTTAGGAAAATTTTCTGCCATTATCTCCTCAAACAGGTTCTCTATCTCTTACTCAATGTCCTCCCCTCTGGTACCCCTGTGATGCTAATGTTGTTACATTTCATGTCCCAAAGATCCCTTAAACTATTTTCCTGATTTTTAATTTTTTGCCTTTTGATGCTTTGATTGGGTGATTTTTTTCTACCTTGTCCTCTAATTTGTTGATTTAGTCCTCTGCTTCATCTATTATTTAATAATATGCTATTTAGTCTCCATGTATTTGAATGATTTTATATCTTTTTATTGAGGTTGATTTCTATTTTCATGCCACTGTGATCCAAGAAAATGCTTGATATGATTTCAATCTTCTTGAATTTGTTAGGACTTACTTTTTGTCCTAACACATGATCTATCTTTGAGAATGATCCATGTGCACTTGAGAAGAATGTGTATTCTGCTGTTTTGGGATGAAAGGTTCTGAAAATATCAATTAAATCCATTTGATTTAGTGTGTCATTTCAGGTCGTTGTTTCCTTGCTGATTTTTTGACTGGAAGATCTGTCCATTGGTGACAGTGGTGTTTTAAAGTCCCCTGTGAATGTATGGCTGTTGATCTTTTCTGTAAAGTCCACCTTTATATATATAAAGATTTTCTTTATATATTTAGGTACACCTATATTGGGGGCATATGTTTACTAAGGGTTATATCCTCTTGTTGGATCTGTCTCTTTTGTATTATGTAGTGACCTTCTTTGTCTCCTGTAATGGCCTTTGTTTTGAAGTCTATTTTGTTAGATGTAAGTATTACTACCCCAGCTTTTTATTGTTTCCATTTGCATGGAATGTATTCCTCCATCCCTTTACTTTCATCCTGTGGAAATCTTTTGTCCTCAGGTGGGTCTCTTGTAGACAGCATATATATGGGTCTTGTTTTTTTTTATCCATGCAGCTACTATACGTCTTTTGATTGGAGCATATAGTCCTTTTACATGTAAGGTTATTATAGATAGGCATGTATTTATTGCCATTTTTTAATTGCACCTATGTATTTGTCATTCTCTATTTCTTCTTCTTCTTCTTCTTCTTCTTCTTCTTCTTCTTCTTCTTCTTCTTCTGGTAGGTCCTTTAACATTTCTTGCAACGCTTGTTTGGTAGTAATGAACTCCTTTAGCCTTTTCAGGTTTTGTTTTGGTTTTTTTTTGGTCTGGGAAGCTTTTGATCAGACTTCATATTAAATGATAACCTTGTTGAGTAAAGTATTGTTGGTTGCATGTTCTTAGTTTTCATCTCTTTGAATGTTTTCTGCCATTTACTTCTGGCGTGATGTGTTTCTGTTGAGAAATCAGCTGACAGCCTTATGGGGACTCCCTTTGAGGGCAACTAGTGTTTTTCTTTTGCTGATTTTAAGACCCTTTTTTTGTCTTGACGCTTTCTCATTTTAATTATGATATTTGACAAAAGAGGCAGGAGCATACAATGAAGTTAAGATAGTCTCTTCAATAAATGGTGTTGGGAAAACTGGATCAGAACATGCAAAAAAAAAAAAGAAAGAAAGAAAGAAAGAAAGAAACTAGACCACCAACTTATACCATACCCAAGAATAAACTCAAAATGGATAAAATACTTAAATATCAGTCACAAAACCATAAAAATCTTAGAAGAAAGCATAGGCAGTATAATCTCAGATATCTCACATAGCAATATTTCTGCCAAGGATGGCAAGGGAAACAAAGAAAAAAGTAAATAAATGGGACTACATCAAATTAAAAAGCACAACTAAAGAAATCATCAGCAGGATGAAAAGGTAACTCACTATATGGAAGGACATACTTGCTAATGATACCTCTGATGAGGAGTTAATCTTCAAACTGTACAAAGAATTAATACAACTCAACACCAGGAAGACAAGCAATCCAATTAAAAAATGGACAAAGAACTTGAATAGATACTTCTCCAAAGAGGACATATAGATGGACCAAAGACATTTGAAAAAATGGTCAACATCACTAATCATCAGAAAGATGCCACAAATTGAAGCCACAATGAGATATCACCTCACACCTGTCAGATTGACTACCATCAATAAATCAACAAATAATGTGTTGGCGAAGGTGTGGAGAAAAGGGAAACATAGTGCACTGTTGGTGGGAGTGCAGACTAGTGCACGCACTGTGGAAGACAGTATGGAGTATCTTTAAAAAATTAAAAATACATTAGATAGAGGTTTGATCTACAAGATATATAAAGAACTCACTCGACTCCACTCCAAGAAGACAAATGATCCAATCAAAAAATGGGCAAAGGACCTCAGTAGATGCTTTTTCAAGGAAGAGATACAGAGGGCCCAGAGACATTTAAAGGATGCTCAGCATCACTAGCCGTCAGAGAAATGCAGATCAAAACCACCATGAGGTACCACCTCACACCGGTCAGGATGGCCATCATAAACAGATCAACAAACAACAGGTGCTGGCAAGGCTGTGGAGAAAAGGGAACCCTAGTCCACTGTTGGTGGGAATGCAGACTGGTGCAGCCACTGTGGAAAGCAGTGTGGGATTTCCTCAAAAAGCTGAAAATGGAACTGCCTTTTGATCCAGTGATTCTCCTGCTGGGACTATACCCTAAGAACCCCAAAACGCCAACTCAAAAGAACCTATGCACCTCAATGTTCATAGCAGCACAATTTACAATAGCCAAGTGTTGGAAGCAACCTAAATGCCTATCAGTAGATGATTGGATAAAAAAATTATGGTTCATTTACACAATGGAATACTACGCAGCAGAAAGAAAAAAAGAACTACTACACTTTGTGACAGCATGGATGGAACTTGAGAGCATTATGCTAAGTGAAATAAGCCAGGGGGCAAAAGACAAATACCATATGATCTCACCTATAAGCAGAACCTAACCAACAATACAAAGATGCAAGGAAAATAAGACCAGCAACACTGAAAGGAAAGGAAACCAACAGAGACAAGAAGGAAGGAAGAGGGAAGGGCAGGGGGAAAAGGAAGGGAAAGGGCAAGTCAAGGAACATATAGCAAGGACTCATGGACAAAACCAAAGGGGAAGGGTTGAGGGAAGGAAGGGGGAGGGGGCAAGGGAAAGTGGTGGGGGGAATGCAGAGACAAATGTATTTGAAAAAAATAAATTAATTAATTAAAAAAGAAATAAACTCTCTTTTGATCAAGTAACTCCACTTCTGGGAATATAGCCTAAGAATCCTGATACACCAATACAAAAAAAAATATGCTTCTCTATGTTCATAGCAGTGTTATTTACAATAGCCAAGATCTGGAAATAGCCTAAATGCCCATCGGTAGATGAATGGGATTAAAAAGCTGCGGTACATTTACACAATGAATGTCTCATAACAGTAAAATGAAGAAACATTTTGTCACAGCATGAATGGACCTGGAGAGTATTATCTAAGTTAAATAAGCCAGGAAGTGAAAGACAAATACCATACGATCTCACTTATATGTGGAATCTAATGAACAAAGTAAACTAACAAACAAAATAAAAACAGAAACACAGTTACATGGAACAGGTGGTCAGCTGCTGGAAGTGAGGAGGCTGGATGATAGAAGTGAAGGGATTAGCCAAAGAACATATAGGCCATGGACATAGACAACAATGAGGGGATTGCCCGGTCGGGGGAGGGAGGCCAAATAGATAGGTGAAGGGAGAAAAAGTGGGGAGGTTTGATCTCCATTGCTCCATACAGTTGTAATAGCATAAACAATAAAATACAATAACAAAAATTAGAAAACAGGCATTTTCGGCTTTATCATTTCTAGATAGTTTGAATCAGAAAATACTTTCAGCATATCTTGTACACCCTGCTTTTGGAAATATATGTATGACTAATAAAACAAACCATGTCATTTTTACAATTAAAGACATACATACATGTATGTATATATAAATTTTGTTTCTTAAATTGAGTATGTAGCCTCTGTTTAACAATGCCTTAGAACATTCATAATAACCAATGATAGTTTAGGTCATAAATATATTTATTAGTAAATGTATTAATTATATGGAATATATTCTTTGATCCCCAAAGAATAAAATAGAAATTAATAGCAAAAGGTTAATAAAATTAACTACTTAGAAATATATAAATTACTTTATATATAACTTCTAGGTAAGGTGAAATACTTCAGGAAATATTAGAAATTTATAGCCTTAACATTTACTGTTAAACAAGAAGACAAACATAAACGAAGTAAAAATTTCACTTGAAAAGATCTAATAACATTAAAATCTAAAAAAAAAAATGTAGGAGAAATGTGGTGGACCCCATCCCACAAGAGTCCTCTGATTTGCCATGGATGAAATAACAAGTCATTCCAGACACCAAGTGCTGTCAAGAAAAGAGGAAGACAATTCCCTCTAGAGGAGAATGCCCTAAGCTCTTCTCTGAAGTGGTTTTTATTGAGAATGATATACAGCATGCATGCAAAGCTTATCAATCAATGCCTAAAGGCTATATTTATAGAAAGCAGATAGAGATCATAGATAACAATGGATGGAACACAGAGATTTGCCTCAGGTCAGGGTCTGTTAGACATGCTTATGTCAGATGGCCGCAGATGGCCATTAAGGTATGGCTCCTGAACTTAGGAATTCACTCCTTCTGTTTGGAGCTTAAACATCTGGTTTTTCCTTATCAGAGCAGTGCAAAGCTGATCAAGCTTAAGTGGATACAGTGCATTCTTTAGGTCAGATTTCCCATGGGAACCCTCAGTGTTAGCATCGGGTCATGCCTACCTCCAACATTCCCAGTTTTCTGGTGGAGACTTACAGGCCCCATTCAAGGCTTGGCTTGTGCAGGTCTATAATTCCCGAGACTACACAAAGTGGTCCCCAACAGAGGAAGGCATAGTGGAGAGAAAAACAGGAAATAATGAACTAAAAGCAGTGAATCCAAAAATTGATTCTTTCAGAAATCCATAAAACAAAGGGTAGAAACTTTGAATTAATAATAATCAAAATAAATCATATTAAAAAATGACCCATATAATTTCACTCATATGTGGGATATAAAACAGAAAGCAAAAAACCAAAAAAACTCAGACATAGACAACAACATGGTGATTGCCGGACTGCTGGTCAAAATGGAAGTGCAGTTAGATACACTTTGCCTCCTCGCACAACTATAGAAAGAATTATAACTAGACCTCAAAACTAATAACATGCAGAACCATCAGAAAATCGAGCTGTATGGAAGTCTGACAACCAAAGATTTAAAGAAGCCATGTTCATCCAGATGTGTAGGGGCAGAGTTGCCGAGACAGGCAGAGAGGTGGTGTGACATGGAGAGGCAGTGGTGGTGGTGGAGGCTGAATGGATAGACCCACATTCACATGGGGTATAAAAATCAGGAGGGACGTCTTGGGAGCACGTGATCCTAGTCCCAGGCCAGAGCACACAGCCCAGGGATCCAACACTGTGAAGATAAATCTCCAGTTACCTCTGGCTGTAAAAACCAGTCGGGGCTGGGGCGACAGAGGAAACAGTTGTATTTTTTGCTGCTTAAAGTGCCCGAATGGGGTGGTGGAAGAAACTGCCAGATTTTCACACCTTGAAGGGCTTGCACGGACTTAGTATGTATATAAAACCCACCAACTCTGCATTTTACCATGAGTGCAGCAGCTACGGGAAGTGGGTGAAGTGACTACCAACAGTGCAAGTGCTAGTCAAACCTCCAGGAGACAGGGAGCGGCACTATCTCCTCTCCAAGTCCTCGCCCAACACAGAGCCACAGTGGCAAGCAGGTTGCCCTTCCTGGCAATTATCTAAGGCTCTGCCCCACCGAATTTACAGGTACCTCTTCTACATAGGCCATGCTACTAAGGGAGTAAAAGCAGCTCTATCTAATACAGAGAAACAAACATAAAGAGGCTGCCAAATTGAAGAGTCAAGAAATATGGCCCAAATGAAAGAACAGAACAAACCCCTAGAAAAATAACTAAGCAAAATGGAGATAGTCAACCTTTCCGATGCAAAGTTTAAAACGCTGGTGATCAGAATGCTCAGAGAACTTATTGAGTATGGCAAAATCGTAAGGGAAGAAATGAAGGTTATAATAAGTGAAATAAAGAAAAATCCACAGGGAACCAACAATAAAGAAAAGGAAACCAGGATTCAAATCAATGATTTGGAACCTAAGGAAGAAATAAACATTCTACCAGAACAGAAAGAAGAAACAAGAATTAAAAAAAAAAAAACAACCCCAAACAAGGGTAGGCTTAGGAGCCTCTGGGACATCTCCAAACATGCCAACATCCAACTCATAGGGATGCCAGGGGGAGAAGAGAAAGAGCAAGAAATTGAGAACTTATTTGAAAAAATAATGAAAGAAAACTTCCCTAATTTTATGAAGTAAATAGACATACAAGTCCTCATATGAAGCACAGAATCCCAAACAAGTTAGATCCAAAGAGGACCACACCAAGAAACATCATAATTAAAATGCCAAATATTAAGGATAAAGAGAGAATCTTAAAAACAGCAAGAGAAAAGCAGAGAGTTACCTCTGAAGGAGTTCCCATAAGACTATTAGCTGACTTCTCAAGAGAAACTTTGCAGGCCGGAATGGCAAGAAGTATTCAAAGTGATGAAAACCAAGGACTTACAACCTAGATTACCCTATGCAGCAAAGTTATCCTTTAGAATTTAAGGAAGATAAAGTAAAGCTAAAGACTAGGTAAAGCTAAAGGAGTTCATCATCACTAAGCTATTATTACATGAAATATTAAAGAGACTTATTTAAGGAAAAGATCAAAACCATGAACATTAAAAAGGCAACAAATTCACAACTATCAACAACTAAATCTAGAGAAACAAAACAAAGCAAACTAAGCAAACAACCAGAACAGGAAAAGAATCATAGCTATGGAGATCATTTGGAGGGTTATCATCTGAGAGGGGGAAAGGGAAGAGTGGGGGAAAATGGACAGGTAAGAAGCATAATTGGTAGGAACAAAATAGACAGGGGGAGGTTAAGAATAGCATAGGGAATAGAGAAGCCAAAGAACTTACATGCACAACCCATGGACATGAACTAAATGGGGGGCAGGGGGTTGCTGGACGAAAGGGGGTATCACATGGAGGGGGGAAAGGGAGAAAATTGGGACAACTGTAATAGCATAATCAATAACATATACAAAAAATATTGTGATTACCATTTTTTAAAACCATATTACCAGAGGGAAGAGTGTGAGGGGAAGTAGAAGAGGGTAAAGGGGGTCAAATATACGGTGATGGAAGGAGTCTAGGCTTTGGGCGGTGAGCACACATGCAGGTGATGTACTAGAGAAATGTATACCTGAAACCTACACCTTATTAGCCAATGTCATCCCAATAAATTTAATAACATGAATAAAAGGAAATGCAAAAAATAGCATTGGAAGGGTGATCATCCAAAAATATTTAATCCAGAAAGGTTATGGGAAGCTTCTATGAAATGTTCCAGGCACAGAAACTGTGATTTCGGTATCAGGATGATTTGCTTGAAGTAAAAAAACAAAGAAACAACTTTGGATCAGCTTCAACAACTAAGGCACTTTATTTGTTCATTCCACTGCATTAGTTAGATGTGTGTCCTGAAGAATTTACTGTGAAATAACATGATGTCTGGCATTTGCTTTTTAAAAATCCATTAAAAAATCAAGAGGATAGATGAAAAAGTGTTGTAAAATGCATGATCATTTTTGAAGCTGGGACCGTGTGATGGGTTCATGATATTTTCTTCAGTTTACAGTTCTTTCTACTTTTATGTATGGTCAAAAATTCCTGTAATAAAGAAGTTTAAAATCACTCACACAGTTAATGGGAGGGAGAGGAGTGGGAATTATTCACCAGAGATGAGTAATAGAACAGACCTCCACTGCATAGTTAACTGTTATTAGACAGGAAATAACATCTCCAAATTCTCTTTATGTAGCAAGTATATTCACACTATAAGTACTTTAAAAGACATAGAGAATATGTTATAGGCAAATATTATTTATGAATATAGATTTTAAGGTTTTAAAAGTGTGGTGATTTTCAGGAGGAGATTGGTTGAGGGCAGATGGACGAGGCTAAATGGTGATGGAAGCAGACTTGACTCAGGGTGGTGAACACAAAATACAGTGTATAGATGACGTGTTATGGAATTGTGCATCTGAAACCTGTACAAGTTTGTTCACCAGCATCACCCCAATAAATTCAATAAAAAGGAAAGAAAAGGAGTGAAGTCATATATTAAAATAATAATAAATTACAACAAAATTGGATTTATTCTAGGATTTTAAGGATGGTGCAATATCAGAAAGTCTATTAATACATTTTTTTTTTTTTTTTTTATTAAAAAAAAAAAAAAAAAAAAAAAAAAAAAAAAATAAAAAAAAGGAAAAAAAAAATAAAAATAAGGATAAAAATTTTTTATTATTATTTTATTATTTTTTCAATATAAAAAATTTATTATTTTTAAAAAAAGTTTTTTTTTTTTTTTTTTTTTTTTTTTTTTTTTTTTTTTTCTTTTTTTTTTTTTTTTTCTTTTTTTTTTTTAATTTTTTTTTTTTTTTTTATTTTTTTTTTTTTTATTTAAAACATCAATAGGTCAAACGATAAAAAATTAGCTCTATATGCCGAGGAGGCATTTAAGCAAGGTCAATGTTTAATCCTCACAAAATCTCCCAGGAAGTTATAAATAGCAAGTTACCTTGTTAATATAAATAGACTATTTCAAAATCCAATTGCCAAATATTTTGTTTAACAGAAAAACACTAGATCCTTTTCCACTGGAGTCTGGAACAAGACATATGACGCCTCCTATCAGTGCTATTTTTTACCATTGTTCTGGAAATTCAAGTCAATGTAATGAGACAAAAAGAAAAGGAGGCAGGTAGGCAGGCAAGCAGGAGGAAGGAAGAAGACAGGAAGAAGAAACATCAAACAAAAGTTTACAATAATAGAACAGAGATGATCATATGATCATCTCCTTGAGAAAAATGAAGAGAATCAATTAATGGTTATATAATCTTGGAATGTAGAAGAATTTCTAAGCATATTCTCAAGGAAAGAAACATAGAAAATAAAGATTGCTATATAATAAATTCATAAAATGTTAAACAAAGTCCAGAATATTAAACATCAATGAGAAAGAATGGAGGTACATGTGTGACACATGTGCTAAAGCAAAGAACTAATATACTTATATTAAAGATCTTTCGCAAATTGATGAGGTAAAACTGTATGCCTTTACAAAAATGAGTTAAGAATATAAACATATAGAAATAACAAAAGAAATAGAATGGCCTACACATGAATATTCTACTACTCTAGTGACCAAAGGACTCTCGTTTTCTTCCTATTGACAATAAAGTCTTTATAGCATTTTTGATAAATTTTTATGTGTTTTTGAACAATTTGTCACAATGTCTCAAATGTCTTAAAAGAACTTTCTACTCTTGACCCAGCATGTGTGTTACTATAAATTTATTCTAAGAAAATAATCAAATATGCATGCAAAGATATATGTGTAGAGATTGTTTTTGAGGGATTTTTGCTCATTTTTTAATGTATAAAAATAGGGAGTGGTTAAATAAATTGTGGGGCACTTGTAGATACAAAACTATGCAGTAATTAATGTAGATGAGATAAAGCTACATTTATTAATATGAAAAAAAATTTAACCCTCACCCAAGGACATGCTTATTGATTTTAGAGAGAGGGGACAGGAGGGAGGGAGAGGGAGAGAAACATTAATGCAAGAGAGGAACATCCATCAGTTACCTCTCGTATGCACCTTGAACCTAGGCATCTGTCTGACCAGGAATTGAACTCATGAACCTTTGTTTTATGGTGTGATGCCCCAACTGAGTCATACTAGCTAGGATGAAAAGATATTATTGATTGAATTAGAAACAGGAAGTCACTGAACATGTTTGTATGTGCATGTGTTTGATTATAAAGGAAAGAAACTAACTTGAGCTAGCCAAAGCAAAATAAAGGGAATTTATTATAAAACCAAAAAGATGTGTCAAGGATTTTAAGATTACCTCTTTGGAAAAGTTTCTTAGGAAAAGACTAAATTACATATTTAAACACTGCCAGCACTCTAAGAATATATGATTATATAATGTTAATTAATTACAGCCAGAGGAATAGAATCATGTCAGACAAACATGGCTACCAGGAGCCCTCTATGTTTTGGGAGTCGATGCTATCCCTGATAAAAGGGGAATGAATACGGTTGGGCAGAAATCTTACAGGTGTCATATAAAAAAAAATGTGAACATATAATTCACATGAAGCTGAATCATCTGTTGGTCCTCATGAAAATAAATAGCAGTGTCAAAGCCTCTCAAAATTTGAAAAGCAATTTAAATCTTTATAGTGGCATACTCAGCACATATTGCTTAATGTTTCTTCTGTTTATATTCTTACACCCATTGAACAGCAACATCCCATTTCCTCCTCTCCCAGTCCTTGGAAACCACCAATCTATGTTTCTGAGTCATACTATTTTAGATGTCTCATGTAAATGGAATCATGACAGGCTAATAATGAAAAGATATTCTGTGTTCACAGACTGAAAGACTTGATAATGTTAACATGTCCATACTACCCAAAGAGATCTGCAAGCTTAGTGCAATCCCTATTGAGATCAAAATGACATCTTTTTTTTTTTACAGGAACAGAAAAACACTTCTAAAATTCATATGAAACCACAAAATACCTCAAATACCCAAAGCAATGTTGAGAAAGAACAAAGATGGAGGCATCACACTTCCAAATTTCAAAATGTATTACAAAGCTATAGTAGTTAAAACAGAGTGGTACTCAAACAAAAACACATAAAGACCAATGGAACTGAATGCATAAACAAGAATACCAAGAGCACACAATGAAGAAAAGATAGCCTCCTCAGCAAATAGAGTTGGGAAAACTGGATATTTACATGCAGAAGAATGAAATTGGACCTTTATCTTACATTCTACACATAAACCAACTAAGAATGAATTAAAGACTTATGTGTAAGACCTGAATCTATAAAACTCTTAGGAAAAACATAGGAGAAAAGCTTTATGGTTTTGGTCTAGTAGGCAATGATTTTCTGGATGTGACACCAAAAGCACAAGCAACAAAGGCAAAACTAGGTGAGTGGGGACTAGAGCCTTGCTTTCCTCTCCTGCAACTGTAAGCACCAAGGGACTCTGCTGACAGACACAGTGTCTTTCTGAGCCAACATTGTAAGTATGGGAGAAAGACTGAAAGATATAAAATAAAATTGTAATACTGTTTATCATAGAAGGTAAGATCATAGATAATTTTATCTGTTTCTCTGGGTTTTTAAAATGATAAGAATTACTAGTTGTAAAATAAATTAAAATCTATAACATGGAAAATAAACATATAGATGTTTTCCATGTACCAATGATTCTCAATACTGTTAATGTATTTGAATTTTATCTCTATTTTATCTAAAGCAGATTAATACTTCCAAATCAAATACTTCATTTTCTGTAATAGTTATCAAGACACCTTTCTCATAATAGTGGCTTAATAAATATTTATTTAAAAAATGAAGTAGTAAATACACAAGTGCATAGTTAATCCTGTAGTTTACATGGCCACCAAGACAGAAATACCTATAAAGATCATGTAACCAAGGCTAATACTGTTTCAAATCACAAAACAACCTAGTGTAACCATTATATGAAATTGATTTCTGCCAAGAAGTAACTCCATCATTTTACAAAATGTTAGCAAAAATTAATATCCTCTGCTCAGCTGGACGTGGTTAGGAGTTTAACAGAATCCACTATTAGAAAGGATAAAATGAACTGAGCTAGCAGCTCTCTATTTACAGTGGAGCTGTGTTGTTGTATGTAGTTAAAAGCCAATTTTCTTACTATTAGAATTTACTTTCAACACATTTATTAATGTTGTGGGAAATGCTTGAGGTCTTTGAAGGCCTTGAGACTTGAGTTTTTCCCACTGCAGCAGTTGCATGTCTTTGTCCCTGGCAGTTGTTCCTCCCCATCCTCTTTCATTAGATTTTACGCAGTAGGTGTCCTGGTTAAAATCAGGTTGCCCAAACAATGGCTACTGCCATGCAAGGACAATTCCTTTACCTTGGGCACTAGCTGCACAGCTGACTTCAGTCATGCCCTCATGCTACAGCTTTACACAACACCCCCCAGACTTTCCTAAGAGAGGGAGCCAATTGGTTGTCTTTTCCTGGCAGACATTGTTGAATAAAGCCTTAGGCTAGCAGTGCCCTGGCAGTTTCTTCCAAAATCTAAGTAGTTAACAATGTTAGGGGGGTTAAATTAAAAGAGGACATCGCCAAGATGTTTGCAGGTACAACAAGGATTCTATCTGATTTTAGGGAGTGGATGTTCAAACAGTAGAGTATGGTTCAGAGTGGGAATTGTATTTTTCTTTTCTTTTTTCTTTTTAATCCTTACCTGAGAATATGTTTACTGATTTTTCTTTTTTCTTTTCTTTTTTTTGAGAGAGAGAGAGACAGAGGCAGAGAGAGAGAAAGAAATATTGATTGGTTGCCTCCCATATGCACCTGAGCAGGGATGGAACCTGCAACATTTTAGTGTATGTGACAATGCTCCAGCCAACTGAGCCAACTGGCCAGGGTTGTTTTTATTTTCAATATGTCTATACCCATGCAAAACTGTAAGATTAGGTACTTACCAATAAGAAAATCACTCATAAACCATCTCCCCTAGCCCTTGGTAGGAAGAGTAGAAGTTATTTGCCAGATAGCAGAACTCCAGCCAAAAGATAGATGTTCTAGTTTGCAACCAGATGTTGGCAAATTTGGACCCTGTTCATAGATTAAACAAATCGAATTTTATTGAAGATTATTATTTGCTAATTATCCAAAGTTCCAAAAGGTATCTATTTGTTAATTCTCCAACATATTCAATATTTTAACTGATACTGAAATGAAAATTTAAATACCCTTATATATGTTGAGAAAAATTATCCAATTATTTTAAGGCAAGAAGAAGAGGTTGAATTTTAGCCTGTATATTGTGCAGGGACCTTATCTCATAGAAATCTGTCTAGCCTGGTTTTAAACATCAACGGACTCTGGAGTTATTCTTGAGATAAGGACAAGACATCCTTTAAATTCTAGAAAGTCCTTTTCCTAATGCTGTCAGAAAATAATGTATCATTACTTAGTACTATTCAATGGGCTTTATGATTTTTGGCCATTTTGATAACTCTGGGAAAGGCAAAATTATAGATTCTTCTATAACTCTACAAAACCCAAGGAATAGGTGCTGTGAGACAACATGAAGCTCCTTGTAGCTCTCCTACTTCCTCCCATCATGCACTCGGAATCTTCATCGAGTCACTGAAGTTATAGACAATTAAATGTAATGAATGGAAACATTTCTATTTGACAAATATTTCCTTAACACTTCTGCTCAGGGCTGCAGAAGAAACAGACACAGAGTCCTTGCTTCAGGAGACTTAATTCACAAAAGAGTATGTTTCGGTGGAGTAGGGTATAGTGAACTGTGATGGTATGACAAGGATGATTAAAAGTACAATCACATCAATAAGTTGAACACAAAGAAAGATAGGCTAGGGCTCTATTAAAAGGAAAAATCCTTAGAGGAGGAAGACATAGCATCTGGTGGGGAAGATCGTTTTATTCACTATAGCTAAGATATGGAAACAACAACCTAAGTGTCCATGAACAGAGAAATGGATAAAGAGTATGCCATAAATGTTATTATATATGATACAAAGTTATTTTGCCATGAGGAAAATGAAATCCTTCCATTTGTGACATCATCAGTGGACCTTGTGGGCATTATGCTAAGTGAAGTAAGTCAGATAAAGATAGATACTGTACAATCGCACTCATACGTGGAGTCTAAAAAAGCTAAACTCATAGCTGCTAGGGTTGGAGGATGAAGAAAATGGGGAGATGGTCAAAGGGTACAAACTTGCAGTTATAAGATGAATAAGTTCTAGGGGCCTAATGTATAGTGTGGTAGTTAGAGCTAATAATATTGCTTATATACTTGAAAGTTGATGAAAGAGTAGATCTTAAATATTCTCACTACAAAAAAAGGCAACTTTTATGATATGATGAAAATGTTGACAAATGCTTTGGTGATAATCATTTTGTAATAAATAAGTACATCAAATTAATACATTGTATACCTAAACTTACACAATGTTTTATATCAATTTTATCTCAATAAAACTAAAAAAATGAAGAAAAAGCAAAAGAAAAAGAGCAAATCTTGCCATCATCTGTTGGTGTGTGAAAATTGGACAGGACCCTCAGCACCCTATGGTTAAAATACTGTCTGACAAAGTGGCTTGTTCACTATTGTATTTTCCATTCCTAGTATGCCAGCACAAAGTAAGTGCTCAGAAAATATTCTTCTAGTTGAATAAAATAAAATCCTTTTTGAGAAGTTTAGATATTTTAGAAGTTCATAATTTGAAGCCCTAAAATTTCCTGTTACTTTACAATGACATAAATGTCTTAAATAATATCTATAGGGAAGATGACAATATGCTCCCTTAAATTATTACTAATAGTTTGATTTTTGATCTTTCCTTTTTAGAAATGTTGACCTGTCTTGTAGGAAGTCAGGAACCTTGAATGCTCAGGCTCCTCCATTTTACTCCTTCATGGATTTTGACAGAAAACTTCATTGTTGGGGGGCGAGACTAGCCTATCCCAAACTTTAGCTAGACTCTTATGAGTCATCCACATGTCTGGTAACAAGAGGAAGAGGAGGGTGGATGTTCAAGTACAGAAGACAATGGGAAGGGAGTTACTTAGTGTTTTTCTTCTCAGCTTCATCAGGAAATTGTCTTTCCTCCTTGACTTTTTTTTTTAGACAATGCATTTTGTCATCAGAAAGAAACTTAATGATGAATTTAAGGAACTAAAAAGCAGGAATTTTATTTTCTACATACTTAATTCTTTATAGTTATTAGAGATCCAACAGTGATATTTAACAATTATTCCATTTCTGTAAACTGGCTACTCTTTAAAATAAGAGGATGATGTATGTGGATGGTACATACTTATGTGATAATTCATGTCAACCATGAACTTCTACAACATCTCAAATGTTTCCTGACATAAATCACTTGAGACCTAAAAATCTAACTCATTAAAATTTATTTGAGGTTCCTGTAACCTTTTCTGAGGAAGCAACTGCAGGTGTAAAATGTACAGTGTCTTTTTGTGTGCAAAGTTTTAATTCTAGTCTATAAAAGAAAACCTTTTTTTGTGGGTAGTTGAAAAGCCTGGCAGGGGGTGGGCTGAAAAGTCATGGCATTTTGGAAGTATGACATAGTAGATTATGATAAATTAGAAATTTGTCACAGAATGGTGATGGAGGAGTTGCCAGGCTGAGTCAGATTTTCCCTGGGCCTAGGCGATGATCTGGTTATAAATTAGATTTTTTTGAAGATTGCACTAACATTTTTGTCCACTATGCCATTAGAATTCACTTCTCCTAAATGTGGTAACAAATAATAGCGAGTCAGTCTGCATATGCTGTAGGTGTATTGTACTATTTATTGCTAGTGATAATGTCATAGTCTGTGTGTCAGATGATTTGAGAAGTCTCACGTCATTCTCTTGCTTAGTAACTATCAATGGTCTATCTCAATGATGAAGTAAAGTAAAACTTCCTTAGCATGACATATAAGGCCCTCTGTGATCTGGTCTGCCACTGTATCTCATCCTCTCATGCCCACCTAAGTCCTGCATCAAGATGCAGACCCCTCTCTCCCTCCTTTATGCCACCACTGTACCTCTAGAGTCTCTGTTTACTCATCACAGTAAAGATTGATTCATAAGTCAAGCTCCTTGAGGTCAGGGGCTATGGTTTATTAATCTTTGTGTGAATAGCAACTGGTCCATAGTTGGGGTGCCATTAATGTTTGTTGAATTAATAAATACATACTCAATCTTCTTTTAAACAAAGCATACCTACTAATTAATATACTTGACATGAGTGGTAGACAGATTCTAAGAAATCCCAGTGAATCCCCTCCCCTTAGCGTAGTGAAATTTTTGCATCTGGGGAGGAACCAGTCCCATGATTATGTAATAAGGCAAAAAGTTGATAATCTGATCTCACAAACACTCTAAAAGCAGAGTTTTCATTGACTAGTGGCAGGAAAGGAAGTTAGAGATCCTAAGCTTGAGGGGCATTTGATGTACCAATGTTGTTTTGGAAAAGAGAGGGGGCCACAGGCCAAGGAATCTGAGTGACCTCTAGGAGCAAAGAGTGGCACTCAGCTGACAGCCAGCGAGAGGAAGGGGACCTCAGTCCTACTACACCCGCAAAGGAGCTGAGTTCTGCCAATAGCATGAATAAATTTGGAAGTATTGATTCTTCTAGATCAGTGATTTTTCAACCACTGTGCCCCAGTAAGAATTTTTAAAACGTGCAATACCTGACTATTTAGTCAGGGGCACTGACCTCTTTTCCTATAGATTGCCAAATTTAAAAAATGGCAGCGGTCAACACAACAATGGCCATCCAGTGTGAATGAATCAAAATTATACCTATTTTTCTGTCAGATTGGCAAAAAAATATAACATATTCTTTGGTGTGCTGAAAAATTTTAGGAGTTAGTTTATGTGTGCCCTGAGAAGAAAAAGTTGAAGATCACTGTCCTAGATCCTTCAGAAAGCAGAGGAGCCAGCTCACACCTTAATTTCAGCCCTAAGTTGTGAACCCAGCCATGTCTTCCCAGACTTCTGACCTCCTCAACTGTGAGATGCCAAATGGGTATTGTTGAAAGCCACTAAGTTTGTAGTAATTTGCTTTGCAGCAATATAAAGCTACAACTAGTGTGTGACCTTATTAGATAAATTTGACACATTTATATTTGTTTTGGTTTATTTGTTTATTTAGTTAATGGCCAACAGGTGATTCCACATCAAATTGATGCTTGTAAGTGAGTGTTTAGGTTAAGGCAGTTGGTCATTTCAAATCAAGTAGCTAACTATTATTGGATATATTCCACATTTCCTGTACTGTGTGAGGCTCTGGCTGAAATTCAGTTCTGAATAAAATAGACATTGTCAGAACAGCTTGATGTTCTAGTTCAGGATAGCAGAGACATAATTGCAGACAAAAAAAATTTATGTCAAAGAAGTAAACATAACAGCTTTGAAGTCTGAATATTCTGGGGTTTTCTGTTTAGCAAGTACATTTATTTTCTAATTACTGGAGTTCTGTTTGGTTCTGTGTCAAATATGCCTGGTGTTTAATAAAAAAAAATTTGGATAATATTCTGTTTCTCTTATTTTATAAAGTATTGTCTTTGATATATTAGAAAAGATATTTACTAATTTTTACTTGGCAATTATAGTGCTTTAGTGTTGGTGTTTCCAGATGAACTAATCATACATATATAGTGCCAGGGATGCCCACACATACATTGGCCTATAAATTGATCAGAAACCAGCAAACAGTACATGGCATTTAGGAGCAACTCTAAAACATGAAGAACATGTAGCATTTGGAGAGTGAAGACCACAGTATGCTGTTGATGCAGAGACTTAAGGTAAGTCTCAAAAAAAGTGCGGAAGTCATGTTTTCCTGCAAGGATCTTTTTTCCATGGGAAGAAGCATGGTAGCATGAGGAGGGATGAGAGAGAAGCCTGGCTGGAATGGGGCCTCGGATAGGGATGAAGTAGATGAGACAAGATGCGCCTGTGAGGAGCCCGAGTTCCTGCCAGGGAGAGGTTTTACGGTTGGTCTGATAGGCAATAAGGAGCAAGTCACTTTTGTTAAACAGGTGGTGCTAATTAATTCAGGATAATCAGGAGTGAGAGCAAGTTTGTAGATGAAGAGTTTCAGTTTATTAAGGAAGATGTGCATCGAAAAAGCATTTTTCCAAATCACTTGAGGGCAATTTATAAAAGTAAAGTTGGCAACCCCTCTCCTGGCATTTATGCTTTAGTGGATTTGGGAGAGAAACAGTATTTTCACATGCTCACAGAGAGTTGCATTTATGCACCACTCTCTTCCAAGTAGTTAGAAAATGTATTTCATAACAGATTTACTGTTTGCTCTGATTTTAAGTTAGATGATATAGAAAGGACAGCCATGGTGAGGACGAAAACACTTTGGTGAGATTTCTTTAGCAATTTACAATTTTTTATTTAACGTCTTTCAGTGAATCACCAAATTTTTAAGTATTTTGTCACTGATAAGTTTATGAATTGTAGTATATAGAAAAAAGAAAAACTATTTAGCTTAAATGAAGATATTCCAAGGTATTACCAATATTACCAGATAGTTTATAATGAAATGTACAGTCTTTGTCTAAACCATTACATTTATCTTTGATAGCAACCTAGGATTTTCTAGTTCCAACCAGCAGAGGGAACTATTACTCTTGATATAAAGTCTTTTTTCTCCTTTGCAGAAATACCACCACCAACCTGTAATAAATTATTGAATTCTTATACCCTAGAATTTTTCATTATTATCTTAGAATTCTAATGTGATATTTCCTTCATAACCTGTAACTTGGAACTTCTACATAAGTTGCTGATGGTACTCCTTTTTACATGTCTCCTAGTGTAAACTTCCTTGCCAGTCAGGATGTACAGTACCAGGATATTTCTGGCCCTTTTGTTCCCACCCATTTTTACTCATACTTTCCCCACTTTCTGGAACATCAGTGGTTATCATCCGTCTAAACATGACTTGCTTACTTGAGACCCAGTTTAGAAACAACTCTTCAATGAATGAATCTTTTAATCCCCTACCTCTCAAATAGCATGATTAAGTTCCTGTTTTATAGCACTAATACAACTGTTTATATTTATTACAAGAAATAATGGGCTTTATTACTCTTCTATTACATCATAGTTGGCTTTCCAGACAAAATACTGAGCATCCAGTTATATTTGAATTTCTGATATACCATAGTTGTTTTTTAGTATAAATATGTCCTGTGAAATATCTGGGACATACTTGTACCAAAAATTATTTGTTTATCTGGAATTAATATTTAATTGGGATTTTTATTGCTAGTAACCCTAATCATATGCACTTTGATTGTAGAGTTTTTATCTTAGTCATATTTATATCCAGAGAGCACAGTGTCAACTCGTAGTGGTTGCTCAATAAATGAAAGCATCAAAATGTCACATGTGGCTAAGTAATGGTGGTATGAAGGACTATTACTTTTGAACACAGTAATGGCTTTGAAATGATCGATATTAGTGCCACACTAATGTGTTGACAGTGAGTTTTTATTCATTCTAAAAATATAGTTGTAAGAAAGAACTTTGGGCTAATTAGAAACTTCAAGATTTAACAGTTAAAATTGGAGAGAACATTTGAAAGACATTTAACTGTCTTAAAATATCATTTTGAGTTGTTCAGAAACGTTATGTGGTTAAGAAAATTAAAGGCAAAATGATTATGGATCTTGCTTACAAGGAAAAATATTTTTAAAGATGCATTATGTGTTGAATAAAGACATGCTATAAAAAGATAGTACCAATACTACTCATTGTTTAGAACAATGAGTTTATTCCCATACTTTGCCTTTGAAAAGGAAAGAAAAGTGCCAAGTAGGTGCAATCTTTTCCTGAATAAATTTTGTATACTTAATCTAAAATATCTTTAAACTGGTTATCTTAAACTAAACTTAGGACATTTCTATACGAATTTCCTATGCCTATTGACTTATTACCCTAGAAGAGAAAGAGAGGAAACATTAGTAATTTTCCTCTATTAAAATGTAAATATTGTGCTGTCTCTAAAACCTCCCTCAAACAGTTGAAAGTCACTTGTTGGACAACCTAATGACTAACTTCCGTTAGACTCAGCATGGTACACCATTGGTTTGTAAAGAAATGATAGAGTGATACAACTAATTTAAAAAAATATCAGTGTAAAGTAATTGATTCACAAACATACATCGACACATACCCTCACAAGTGACTATAAATGGAAGATAATTTTAATCTCATTAGATTTATACAATTTATGATAATGTGATAACAATTTTTTACTTATTGGTTACAATCTTAAAAAATGATACGACTCACATTTGGCAACTCTTCATAGGCTGTTGGTGGGAGTGAAAATTGGTACATTTTCTTTAGAATGGATTTTCGTTATGGTTATATATACTTAAAAAGGTCATATGCTTTACCTGGTAAGAGCCCTTTTATAAATGCCTGCTAAAGAAACATACAGAAACTCATACACAGGTGAATGTGCATATAACCTCATTGTATTTTGAAGGAAGGAGGGATGTTTGCCGCTCTTGATGGCAAAGCCAGAAGTGACCCCAGAAGCAACACTTGCCAGCCTGCTTCTGCCCTTGGTCATCAGGCGCTAAGGGTCCAGGGTTTGCCTTTTCACAGGGGGCCCTTCACTCTGGGGCTGCCTCTCGCTGAGATCCATCCTTCCCAGGCATCTTGATCCCCAGCCCTCCTGCGTGGATGACTTCGGGGGGATCACAGCACTCTGTAAGAGTTTGGGCTGCTATCACAGAATACGATTGACTGGGTTGCTTATAAAGAACAGATATCTTTTTCTTTCAATTCTGGAGGCTGAAAGTCCAAGATCAAGGCACCTACAGATTCAGTGTCTCGTGAAGATCTTACCCCAGGTTCATGAAAGTCCTTTCTCTCAATGTGTCCTCACATAGCAGATGGGGCAAGAGAAGTTCTCTGAAGTCTCACCTTAAAAGGGCATCAATCCCATTTATGTGGGTTCCACTCTCATGACCTGATCACCTCCCAAAGGTTCCTCCTCCAAATGGCAACACATTGGAGACTGGGTTTCAACATCAGACTTTGGCAGGGGGACATAGTCAGTCTCTAGTTCACTCCAAGAGGGAACAGCTTAGAGGCCTGCTTTGCTCCTGTTCTGTGATCTGGGCAGACAGACCACTTTCCTCTGTCCTTTTTATAGGTAATAATTAAGTCACACAAAGCAATATACAAATGATGTATCATAGAACTATCCACTTGAAACCTGTATAATTTTATTAATTAATGTCACCCTGATGAATGTAATTAAAAATACAACTAAGTAAAAATAAGTTAATTTAAATAAAGAGTAGATCTGAAGTGTGAATAGAAGGTAGGGCACAGTCATCACTGTTTATTATAAAGGAGGTTTAAAGGTTAGAAATATCATGCCATTCTGCATGGACACCAATGGCAAATTGGCAGGAAGCATGAGGACCCACGGAAAAGTAGACATTTGGAGAGATACCTAACAATTTTTCTATAACAATATATTGTTCTCTGAAGATGAGGTTCACTCCACCCCTTTGCCAATCATACCACGTGCATGTTATCTAACTCACAGACATTCAAATTTAAAATGCATTTTATAGAAAGTTTTTAAAATGATTAGTCTTTCAATTTAAACCAAGCTGGGGACTATGAACCCGAAACTGAACATTACCCACCCCCAACACACCTGCTGATTTATTAGTAAATCTTTAAAACTATATTCTGCAATTTTGTAGGCCTTTTGATGTTCTAACCATTGTCAGTATGCCTCCAGGTTATTTAATTAATTCTTCCTACTTTATTACAATAGAGTAATGTATTTCCACATGAGTCCTTATGGTCATTAAAATTTAAAATATTAGGTATCTTGTTCTTACCTTTTTAAAAGGAATGCAGATGTTCACCTAGTGAAAGGGTGCTAGTTCTTTTTTTTTCTGTCATAGATTTAACTTTGGAGAATTCATTTGGAACAATTCTATAGGGACTGCTGGTCACAGATGGCTGAGTGATAATAAATCCTGATTTTGAGATAGAATCCTTCTGGATTGCTACACTTGAACTGATTTTAATACCTTAAAATACTTTGTCCTCTGTCATCCAAGTAAACAAAAGGCACCTCTTGTTTATTTCTTTTTTCTAAAAGATATGCAATTAGCTCATGACACTTTAATTTTTTTTTTACTCTGGCATTTCTTCCTGAAATTTGCTCCTTTCCTCCAGGCCATGAAAAGATTCAATTTCTTAAAAAAAAAAAAAAAAATCTCTCTTCCAACAAGAAACTTTCACTTGTATTCCCAGACTGAGTTTTTATAATGCTCTTTCTCTTATTCATTGTCATGTTTGTCACATGGTATTATAATTATCAATTTATCCACCTGACATCTTTAGAGACAGGAACAGCTTCTTATCAATCATTGCATCTCCATGGCTTTGCGGAGTGCCTGGTATACAATGGGCACTTTGTAAAAAATGAAGGGTAGTCTTTTAAGTAGTATCAAGTCATTTTTCTTGTCCACTAAAGGATAAAGAAGGATTTAGTAAGTTCTCTGGTTATTTAAGTTAAAAAGTTTTAAACTATTTACAAGCAAAAGGGAGGTTATACATTCCTGATTCTCAGAAGAATTAGATCACAACTTCTAAATACTGTTTTATGACACTGGGCCACTTAAAATTATTTTCTTATGTTAATTTTATAAATCAGGGCCCCAAATAGAATCTGATGGCCCACTTGCATTGGGGTAATTCACTGGGAGGGAGGTGTATGTTTTCTAAAAGGGCTATGGAAGAGGGGTGATTAGGGCACAGAGAACTTTTAAGAGAAACGTCAGTACCTTGGGACTAATATCAGCAAGGATGTGCCAACTCCCAGGATCAAAGAAAGAGTGGAGACAGGGGTACTGGAAATTACAAGGAGAAAATCATGTGTTTTGAGAAAAACTGTGACATCTATCCAGTGACATGGATATCCTGAGGCAACTCCCCTCTCCTCCTTTCATCTGCAGAGGCTCCCAAATGGCCAACCCAACAGCAAGCCACAGAGCTGTTGTTCTTAAAGCGTGACTTCCCATTGTATCCATGGAGAAAGATGGAGAGCGGATCTGGAGGGTGAATGGAAGTTACAGGGTATGGTAATCACTATTTGTTATAATGCAGGTGCTTTCTCTGTGGCATATTCACACTGCTTAAAGAAAGCCGTACAATCAGCAAGCAAATGCCTGCTGTAGTACTGCTTTACTTGTATTTATTTTTATTTAAGTGCAATTAAAGCAATCTTGACCTTCAGGAACTGCATTGGGTGACAAGAAATGATGAGTCCATGAAAACCTTCCCTTGTGCAATATTAGCTGGAATTCCGTTGAACTAAGCTCTGCAGATTGCATTGCTTTTGACCTTTGGTCCACCTCATAAAGAGTTCAGGGCCACACTTGCTCTAATGAGATATTTCCTCCCATAAGGGAATACATTTCTCAATTCACTAAAATGCTTTCCTCTGTTACCAGTCTTCTTAAAAATGTGGGGAGATCTCTCTACCTGGGTTCACTGTGCATTGTTTGCAACATGCGTTTTTTTTCCAAATACTATATTATCTTAGTATATCTCCTTCAGTTTAAATTTCAGCAAATGGTTGTTTAACTCTGAAAATTCACTTCATGCTCTGTATTGAATTTAAGCAGTAGACAATTTTCACAAATCTGGCTAAAAAGAATATTGATGTCTAAATAAATTTGAGAATAGAAGATTTTATACATATTGATTTAATCAAACCACAGATATGATGCACATACTTGATACCTGAAATTGGCATGCTGAAACAGCAAATTATTATTTTTTCTTTTAATTTTTAAATATTTTTAATGTTGTTCAAGTACAGTTGCCACTATTTTCCCCCTACCACTCTCTCCCACACGATCCTCAATCCTTCCCCTCTTTGGTTTTGTCCATGGGTCCTTTATATGTGTTTCCTGATGACTTTTCTCCTTCTTTTCCACTGTTATCCACCTCCCCCCTCACCTCTGGTTACTGTCAGTTTGTTCTTTATTTCAGTGTTGCTGGTTCTATTTTCTTACTCATTAGTTTTGTGGATTAGGTTCCACTTACAAGTGAGATCATATAGCATTTTTCTCTCACTGCCTGGCTTATTTCACTTAGCATAATGCTCTCCAGTTCCATCCATCCTGTGATGAAGGGTGGTAACTCACTCTTTCTTACTGCTGCATAGTATTCCATTGTGTAAATGTACCACAATTTTTTGATCCATTCATTTACTGCTGGGCACTTGGGTTGCTTCCAGAACTTGACTTTTGTAAATTGTGCTCCTGTGAATATTGGGGTACATAGGTTCTTTTGAATTGGCGTTTTGGAATTCTTAGGGTATAATCCCAGCCATTGAATTGCTGAGTCAAAGGGCCATTCAATTTTTAGTTTTTTGAAGAAATTCCAAACTGTTTTCCACAGTGGCTTCACCAGTCTGTATTCCCACCAACAGGGCACTGGGGTTTCTTTTTCTCCACAAACTTGCCAGCACTTGTTATTTGTTTATGATGGCCATTTTGATGGTGTGAAGTAGTATTTCATTTTGGTTTTAATTTGCATCTCTCTGATGGTTCTGAGCTTCCTTTCATATGTCTCTGGGCCCTCTGTATCTCTTCCTTGGAGGAGTGCTTGTTCAGGTCCTTTGCTCATTTTTTAATTGGATTGTTTGTCATCCTGGAGTGGAGTCATGTGAGTTCTTTATATATTTTGGAGGTCAAACCCTTGTTGAGGTATCATTAGCAAATATATTTTCCCATACAGTTGGTTCCTTTTTCATTTTGTTGATATTTTCTATAGCTGTGCAGAAGATTTTTAATTTGATGAAGTCCCATTTGTTTATTATTTCCTTTCTTTCCCCTGCTCTTGAGGACATATTGATGAAAATATTGCTATGTGGAATATCTGAAATTTTCCTGCCTATGTTCCCCTCCAGGACCTTTATGGTATTGTGACTTATATGTAAGTCTTTTATCCATCTTGAGTTTATTTTTGCGTATGGTGTAAGTTGGTGGTGGAGTTTCATTTTCTTGCATGTAGCTGTCCAAATCTCCCAACACCATTTGTTGAAGAGGCTATTTTTACTCCACTTTATGCTTCTGCCCCCTTTGTTGAATATTAATTGACCATAGAGACATGGGTTTATTTCTGGGCTCTTTATTCTGTTCCATTGATCTATGTGTCTGTTCTCCTGCCAGTAACAGACTGTTTTGATTACAGTGGCCTTGTAATATAGTTTGATGTTAGGTATTGTGATCCCTCCTACTTTGTTCTTCTTTCTCAAAATTGCTGTGGCTATTTGGGGTCATTTATGGTTCCACATAAGTTTTTGAAATGTTTGTTCTATATCTGTGAAATATGTCATTGGTATTTTAATAGGGATTGTGTTGAATCTATACATTGCTTTGGGTAGGATGGATATTCTGATGATGTTAGTTCTTCTAATCCATGAACGTGGTATATGCTTCCACTTACTTGTGTCTTCCTTAATTTCTTTGTTCAGTGTCGTGTAGTTTTCTGAGTATAGGTCTTTTACCTCATTGATCTGGTATATTCCTAGGTACTTTACTTTTCTTGTTGCTATAGCAAGTGGGATTTTTTCCCTCATTTCTGATTCTCATATTTCATTGTTCGTGTACAAAAATGCCTTTGACTTCTGAATATTGACTTTGTATCCCACTGTTTTGTCAAATTCACTTATTAGGTTGAATAGCTTTTCGGTGGAGTTTCTAGGGTTTTCAATGTATACAATCATGTCATCTGCAAACAATGACAGTTTTACTTCCTCCTTTCCAATTTGGATGCCTTTCATTTCTTTTTGTTGTCTGATCACTCTAGTTAGGACTTCAGTTGTTTGTTCCAGGTGATTTTTCCACCATTTAGTTGAAAGTCCAGATTGGTCCTGGGAGGAGGTCAGTGTGACTTCCATTCACTCCTCTGCCATCTTGCCAATCTTAAATTAATGTTTTTAAAAATATGTACACGCAGAAAATACAATTTAGTATTCTGATAAACATGCCAATGGCCTTCAAACAGGAAAACACCCACATTAGGCAGTGGATTCTTGATTGAGACCAGTGGTTTAAGTCACTAGACTATTTACAAAATGGCAAAGTAAAACTTGTATGTCATTGCAAACATTGTGTCCTGTAATTGCAAAATACACCATATTTAAATCAGAAAATCTGAATTCCTTTAAAAAAATAACTTTAGTATAGCTGGCAAGTCAATCAAACATGTTCTCAGTACAACTTCTTGGAGTGAGAGAGTATTGTCAGTTCAGTTGGTTTTGTCACAGTTGGATATACAGAACTGGCTTGTTTTCACCAAAAAGCAACTAACTTAGGGGGCAGCACACTTTCATTCAGCACATCATCACTTCTATATGCTTTAATCATAAGCACAATGCTTAGCCTTCTAAGTAAATAGATATGGAAGCAAATACAAATATGTAACAAGCCTTTTGCAAAGAGAACAAGATTAAGAGTCAAGACATAGTTTCAACTGAACTAATTGCATTTTAGAAAGGAGACAGTCTAGTATGATGGAACTCATCTAGCAAGAAGAAATCTAGGATTGAATGCTTAATATTTTTCCATTGAATCAGAAGTGGTGGTTAATAGCTTGGCCTCTGGGGCCTGACCACCTGATTCAAATCTAAGTCCCACCCCCTTACTAGTCATACGAGCTTAGGAAAATTACTTAGCCTTTTTGTGTTTCAGTTTTCTTGTCTGTAAAATGAGGATCCTGAAATACCTACTAAATAGGAGTATAATGGGCATTAAAAGTTAATATATGTAAAATTCTATAGTGCTTGTTATATATTATCACTATATAAGTATTAGCTGTTATTATTTTATTTATTTTTTAAAGTCTTTAAAACAATTTTTTTTTTTAATTTGGAAGGGGGAAGTGAGAGAGAGAGAGAGAGGGGGAGAGAAAACATTGATTTGTTGTTCTACTTATTTATGCATTCATTGTTTGACTCTTGTATGTGCCCAGACTGGATGTTGAACCTACAACCTTGGTGTATTGGGATAATGCTGTGACCAGCTAAGGTACTTGGCCAGGGCTTTAGCTGTTATTATTAATTCTTGAATTGAATACCACTTTATTCATGGACTTGAGTGACTTTGTATAGGTTAATCTCAATGCAGTTCAATTTAATTAACATCAAAATATGCTGAGCAGAGCCACTGCTCAGTACTACGCCTGTGATAAACACTGGGAAAAATGCAGTGAGAGAAACATAGTTCCAGATACTGTGCAGCTCACAGTTAAGTAGGCAACCATGGTATTTCCATGAGTAAAGCTTGTAGTGCTATGGTTGGTTCTGAATGTTGGGGAATTCCCAAAGCACTATCTCTTCAATAGTTCTCATTCTGAAGGAAGTTTTGGATTCCAGTTGTCAAGGATGTCCTCTCTTATTCTTCAAGTCCTGGAGATCCCTTTAAGCTTTCAAGTTCTGGGTCACTAATCCTGAACTGTATCAGAAAAAGGCACAGACACCAGGATCCCTCCTGAGACACCTAAAGCAGAGTATGGGCAGCGTGAGGTTCCACATCTCGGTTCTGCCTCCTCCATTCCCGTTAGTGGCCCTTGCCCGCTCCACTCCCACGACAGTCTCACACCACGGCCTGCGTGGCTGCTCCCTTCAGCTCCCAGGAACAGGACATAAGGACAAAGCATCTCTGGACCCTTGCCTGACTTCTCGTTTCTCTTAGGATCCCCTTCCCACGTCAGTTTAGTAAGGGTGATTTTTATGAACGGAAATACCATTTGTTTGACTATTTCATTCTTATTTTAAAATCTGTGTTTTGCTGACATTAATACCTGGAGCTCTTTTGGGTCTGATCAGATGGTGTGACATTTCTGCTCATTTTCCTTTATGTGTTCTTGCCTCTTTCGGTGTCGAGCTACTGTTCAGTTTGTGCTGGATATTGCAGCTGCAGAATTGTTTATAGAAGTAATCTGAGACCTTGGATGATGTAATCTTCCCCCAGAGAGGGTTTTACATGTGCTTTTGCTGGGCCCATGAGAGCCCTAGCAATCCGGGATCATCTCAGTCCAATTTCAGAGACTGAGATGCTCTGAAGCTAGACTGTGCTTCTTGGAAGGGCCTATCAGCTGCCAGTTCACACTTTGATCTTTGGGTTCCCAAGCTAAAGCAAGCCCTCCCACCCCATCGTGAGGGCCCCACACTCAGTGCCTCTCGCCTTGGCCTGCCAGGCTGTCAGAAGCATTTCTTAGCCTTTCAGCCTCTCAGCTGCTTCCTCAGAGATCAGTCTTCTAAGTGGAGCGGCCTCAAAACCAAGAAGAGGGAGGAGGAGCAGGAGAAAAAACAGAGAGGAGGAGAAAGGGGAGGGAAGGAGAAGAGGAGGAAAGGGGAGGAAAGGAAGAATAAAAGAATGGGGAAAGAGAAAGGTGTCTGAGGCAAGTTTCTCTTTTTGAAGGAGTGTAGGCCAGTAGAAGAAGATAGTCCAGCGAAGCACAAGAACTGTGAGCAAAAAGCACGGGTTTTAGCTCTGTGTTGAAGCTCATTAAGGGACACCAGAACAGCTTCTTTTCCCCAGGAAACTCACTGGCCAAGCTGTTAGGAAAACGTTTCTCCAGCTTGCTGATGACTGCACAATGAGTCAATCAGAGATGCCTTTGTGAACATAGTCATGAGGATAAAGTGAGCTTGGGTGAAGGGGATGGGGCACAAGGAAGAGATGGGCAGGATGGAAGGCTGAGGAATATTTTTGGCTCAGATTTAGACTGTGTACCTTTGGAATATTTTACTATTACTGGGTAGAAAACTTTGGAAGGTGCAGAGCTCAAGGGTTACTCATTGATCGTAATTCTTTTTTGCATTTTTATGTTAAAGACAATTCTATGAATGAATATATGGGATGTTTACAGGTAAAAGTAAAAGGTGAAGTTTACAGGTTAATGGTAAAGTTTACCTGTACGCTCATCCTTCCATATTATTTTTTCTTGTGACCACTGGTATCAGGGTTGGGTAAACTTACGACTTTTTGCTGTACAATATATACATATTTAATATAGCAAAATATACTCAAAACATTTGTCATTTTTACCATTTGTAAATGTATAATTCAGTGGCATTAAATATATTCACAATGTTCCTGTAGAATATGTTTGCAGATACACACACACACACACACACACACACCCCACACATCACACACTCTTTCTCTTATATATAGTTTTTAATCCTCACTTGAAGGCATGTTCATTGATTTTACAGAGAGGGGAAAGGAAGGAGAGAGAGAAGGAGAGAAATACTGCTGTGAAAAAGACATATCAATCAGTTGCCTCTCGCGTGTGCCTTGACTGGGAACCAAACCCGCAACCTCGGTATATGCCCGGATAGGGAGTTAAACCCGTGACCTTTGGTTTCCAGGATGACACTCCAACAGAGTCACACTGGCCAGGGCTGCACATATTGATTGTTATATATATTTTTATTTTATGATACTCCTAAGGGTATAATTTAAAAACACAGATCTTAAGCATTAGTTTAATGACTTTACAGAATGTAAACTCAAAGCAAGACTATTATCTCCACCTAAAAAGTTCTCATGTGCCTCTGAAGCAACCACTCTTCTGAATTCTACCACTGAAAGTTAATTGTAACTGTTGTAGAACGTAATACAAATGAAATCATGAAGTATCTACTTTTCTGTATCTGGATTTTTTATTTATCAATAATTCTCAAGATTCATCTATGTTGTTGCATATTTCAGTAGTTTATTCCTTTTCCTTGCTGAGTAGTATTCCATTGTCCTAATTATACCACAATATGTTTCTCCATTATTCTTTGATAGCTTGTTTCCAGATTTTTGGCTACTATGAATAAAGCTGCTAGATGATGATTTTTTTTTTTTGCATAAATATATTGGGGTGGGGTAGAGAATTGATGGGATACAGGTTAGCTATATGTAGGAAATTACCAAAGTGGGCATTGCATTTACAGTCCTGCTGGCAATGCATCAATATTGCAATTATTTTTATCCTCAGAAACACTGGGTGTTGTTAGTCTTTTAAATCTGAATCATTGCATTGAGTTTGTAGTGGTATCACATCTCATGTTTTAATTTGAATATATCTGATTGTTAAGGATTTGGAAAACCTTAACATATGCTTATTCGCCACTGGTATCTGATTTTTTGCTAATCAGATTATTTAAAATAATCTTAGCAGATCAAATTATTTGCTAATATTTTTATTTTTAAAAAATATTCAACTGTCTTTGATTGTAAACACATTTTCTTAGGTTTTATTCTGGTATATTTTTAGATTTTTGGCTATTATTTATCTCAAATTAACTTTTGAATATGGAGTGACAATTATCTCAGCAGTATTTCTATTTACTATCCTCTTTGAAATGTCTTGCACTTTTGCAGAAATTCACTAGACCCTGCATGTGTGGGTATATTTTGGACTCTCTATTCTGGCTCATTCATCCATTAATCTATTATATGTCCTATGGTACAACCTAGATTAATTAACAGAATAACTAATATCAGTAGCTCTTTTGAAATAGGATAGTCCTCTACTCTTGCTTTACTACTTTAAGAGTTTTTTTCCTAGTCTGTAGTCTTTGCATTTCTATATAAATTGTAGAATCAGTTTGCTAATTCATTTTTTAAAAACCTGATAAAATTTTTATTGGAATTGTGTTGAATTCCAAGACCAAGTAGGGGCTAATAGATAGCTTAACAAGACATACAATCAACTTGATCTATTTATTTTTTATTATTTAGATCTTTGATTTCTATCAACAGTAACTTTTGTTTTCTGTTTAGAGATCTGCCATATATCTTTTGTTAGATTAATTCCTATGTATTTGATTTTAGAAATACTAGTTCTAAATGGTGTTATATTTTATTTTCCCATTATTTGTTGCTATTATATAGAAATATAACAGATTTTAAAAATTGATCTTGCATCCCAAAACCTTGCTAAATTTTCCATCTTATCTACATATCGTGTTGTCTACTAATATTGACAGTTTCACTTCTGTCCAAATTTACACAATTTTAAAATATTTTTATTTCTTTACCACACTGGCTAGAACTTCTATATACTGTTATATAAAACAGTAAAAGTGCATATGCTTGCTTTTCCTCCCAGTCATAAGGGTTTAAATATTTCATGATATTATGTTTGTGAGAACAGAATTTTATTTTAATTCATGAGGGTTGTTGAATTTTGTCAGATGTTTTGCTATCTCTGTTGAAGTGATCATTTCATTTTTTTCTCTCTCTGTTAATGTATTGAGTTACATCTTGTAATATGAAATTAATTTTTCATTCTTGGATGGAGGAACCCTATCTTAGTCATGATGTATCATTCTTTGATCTATTGCTGGGTTTAATTTAACAATATTGTGGGGTTTTTTTGCCCATGATCATATGATCTCTAAGGATATTTGTAATTCTATTTTTGGACTTTTATTAGAGTTTGTATCGTTAGGAATATACTGGCTTTGTAAAATGAGTTGGAAAGATATTTTTGCCTTCTATATTTTCTGAAAGAGTTTGTGTAGAATTTTTATTCTCCTTAAATAGATTAATGAATTTAGCATTTTGGGTTACATTTTTTTTGTGTGTGTGTGTAGCAAATTTTATGATGACATATACATCTTTTTATAGGTATTGACTATTTAATTAAAAACAATTCTGTCAATTTGGATAGGTAGTATGTTGGAAGAAATTATTCCATTTCATATCAATTTTAGTGTTAATTGATAAAAAATTACTGATAACATATCATTAATCCATTATCTGTAAATTTCTTTAAATATTTGTATATCATGGCATAATTTCCCTTTTTATTCATGATGTTAATAATTTATACTTTCTTTTTTCTTGGTTAATCTTGATGGAGGTACATCAGTTTTATTAATCTTCCCAAGAACTTTATTTTCACTTTGTTGATATTCTGTATTGTTAATTCATTTCTTGCTCTATGGTTTATGACTCTTAAATTATTTTTTCCTTTCTGGGGTTAATTGGCTTTTTGTCTTAGTATTTTGATGAAAAGAGTTGCTCAATTTTCTCTCTTGTCCTGAAAACCCTAAATATTTCCTGATTCCAATGTCATTTGCTGATCTCTGTTTTAAATTGCCAGTTTTTTTTTTTTTTTTTACCTTTTTAAATGTGCTAATCCATTGCCTTTGGCTTCCAGTTCTTGTGTGAAAAGTTAATCATTTTTTTAATTGTTATTTTTCTCCTTTTTTGGCTTATTTTTATGGAAGTTGAGAACATTGATTTACGATAATTTTCTAGGACTTTTATGGTGTCGTGACTTGTATTTTAATCTTTTATCCAGGAGAATCAAGATGGTGGAGGAGTGAGTGGAAGTCACACTGACCTCTTCCCAGGACCAATCTGGAATTACAACTAAATTGCGGAGAAATCACCTGGAACAAACAACTGAACAATAGTGAGAGAGGAGCCTTATAACCTCGGATACAGAAGAATCAGCTTTAGTGCAATCTAACTGGTAAGGAGTGAGGTAGAGACTCAAGAAGGTGGGTGGGGTACCCGTGGGCAGCAGTGCCAGAAGGATATTGAAAGGGCCAGTTGGATCCCCCTGAGAAGAGCGAGGTCTAAACCATAAGTGGGGTCTCCAGCCTACAGCACCAGAGCCCAAAAAGTACACAGATAACAGCCAACTGTGAAAAGCAGCAAGGTTGCTCTCTGCCAGAGACAGGTGGCTAGAGATGCAAAGAGTCGTTTAAAGGGCCAATGCATAAATTTTTATTTGCAGCTACTTATCCTGGTCTCCAGCAAAGGCGGAGGCAGAGTGGGCTGGAGATGCCTGAGTAGACACTGGGGAAGGAGGCTTTGGGGAGAGAACTGAGAGAGTAGCGGGCGGAATCTTGGTGCCGACTCATTCCCCGTGTGGAAGCAGCCATCTTGCTCAGGCAGAGACCACTACCCTGAGCGGCAGCAGCGTCAGAGGACCCAATAGCCCCACCCCCAGGAGGGACTGTGCCCTGCCCTGAGCTGTCTAAGCTGGCCTGCTATGTGCAGAGTGACTTGATTAACAGCTGAAGGAGACAGCCACAGACAGTAGATTCCTGGAATTCTTGAACAGACTTGCCTGAGGTCAGACAGAGTAAACAGCTGACATCATCAAAGGCAGATCCAGAAAGTAAAAACAATGATTTCCTACCATAGAAGTTTACACCACAAAATCAGGAATCAATACAGATCAATTTAAGAAGCAGAAGCAAAAAAAAAAGAGTCTCACAAATAATGGGAAGATAAAGAAATACCCCCCACTCAAAGGGAAAAGAGAAATCCCCAGAAAGAGAACTAAATGAAATAGAAGCAAGTAAATTATCAGATATTGAGTTCCAAACAATGGTTATAAGGAAGCTCAGTGAGCTTAGTGAACTCACAGAGAATTACAAAAAACTACAGAGAAACTATGGGGAACTTACTGCAAATTATATCAGCATGAAAAAGGACATAGAAACTATCCATAAAAGACAAGAGGAAATGAAGAATACAATTTCTGAATTGAAGAACACAGTAGAAGGAATCAAAAGCAGGCGAGATGAAGCCAAGGATCAAATCCATGAGCTGGAGGATAAGGTAGAAAAAAGCTTCCAGAAAGAGCAAGAAAATGAAAAAAGACTAAAAAAGAATGAAGAGGCATTTAGGGAAATGCAGGACAACCTGAAATGTAATAATATCTGTATAATAGGGATACCAGAAGGAGAAGAGGATGAAGAAGGGATAGAGAACCTGTTTGAAAAAATAATGATGGAAAACTTCCCTAACCGGAGGAGAGAAAAAGTCACACAAGTCCAGGAAGCACAGAGGGTCCCATTCAAGAAGAGCCCAATGAGGCCCACTTCAAGACACACCATCATTAAACTGGCAAATAGCAAAGACAGAGAATCCTAAAGGCAGCAAGGGAGAAAGAGGTGGTAACATACAAGGAGCCCTGATACAGCTAGCAGCTGACTTCTCAACAGAAACACTGCAAGCCAGAAGGGAGTAGCAAGAAATATTTCAAGTCATGAAAAGCAAAGGCCTGCAACCAAGACTGCTCTAACCAGCAAGGCTCTCAAAATGGAAGGTGAAATAAGCAGCTTCTCAGACAAAAGAAGGCTAAACAATGTACCTCCACCAAACCAATAGTGCAAAATATGCTAAAGGGACTGCTTTAAAATGAAGAAAAAGAGTCTATGAATACCCAGTTCTTTAACAGTTGACAATACTTGATAATACCAATATTTTTTAATATGTATTTATCTGCTGTGACAATGATGTGTTATTTTGTTACTTTATTATTTGTTGAAATTAAACCTGTTTTTGTATATTTCTTGCCTATTTCTATTATTTTTAAAAAGCTTTAAATGGCTTCTTGGTATTCTTTATTCATTTATCAATTAAAGGTGTGTAGAACTTTTTTCCCTTAAAACAACAACAACAACAATGACGACAACGATTAACTCTTTTTTAGATGTGTGGCAAATACTTTCCTATTCTATTATCTGTCCTTTAACTTCCTTTACATGTATATTATTATATAGTCTTAAATGCTAATATAGTCATATTGTCAATATTTTACTTTATAGCTTCTGGGTTTGAATATTTTACTTCAGGGTAAGAAAAATATTAGTTTGTATTTTCTCCTAAAACTCCTTAGATTCTACATATTGATATTTAACTCACCTGAATAATTTTTTGTAAATGTATGAAATAGGGCTCTATATTTGTTTTATTTCAAGTAATAGTGGTCTATGTACCTTATTTGTTGAATAAGCCTTATTTTCCCCATTGATTTGAAATATCAATTTAATTATATATTACATTGTTAGACAGATATATATGTTTGTTTCTAGAAAGCTCATTATATTTCATTGATCTACTTGATTATTTCTGTGCTGGTGTCATGTTATTTTAATTGCTGAGACTTTATAATGGTTTTATTATGATTGACTTTGAAATTTAAAAAAATAAATAAAATCTACATGCTTTTAAGAAAGGAAGAAAGAAAGAAAGAAAAAGAAAGACAGAACTCTTACCTTTTGCGACATCATGGATGGAACTGGAGAATATTATGCTAAGTGAAATAAGCCAGTTGGTGAAAGACAAATACCATATGTACTCACCTATAAGTGGAATCTATTCAACAAAATAAACTAACGTACAAAATAAACCACAGGCATGGAAACATGGAAAAGAGTGAAAGTGACCAGAGGGAATGGGGAAGGAGGACAATGGTGGAAAGAAGGGGAAGGGACTAGACAAAGAACATGTATGAATGACCCATGGACATGGACAACAGAGTGGGAATTGACAGTGGGAATTGACTGTGGGAGTGGGGGTTGGGTGGGATGGGTGGATGGGGGCAAAGGGGGAAAAATTGAGACAACTGTAATAGAATAAACTATTTAAAAATTAAAAAAATCTTTTATCCACCTTGAGTTTATTTTTTTTTATTTTTTTATTTTTATTTTTTAAGATGCAAAGGAACGTTTAATGAACTCTGAACTTTTTATTGGCCTCCTACCTTGCCAAGGGATGCCACTTTTGCTGCCTTTAATGCCTCAAAACTTTGGTGTCGTTGACCTCAGTCACCACTTTGCCGTCCACAATCTTGCGGGTCGTGGTCTTTTGGATGGTTTCTAAGGAGTGGCTCTTGTCCAGGGCGTCAAAAAGACTGAAGTCCTCCCCTTTTTCCAGTAGGTGGTGGTAGGTGGCAATCTCAGCCTCCAGCTTGACCTTGATGTTCAGCAGGGCCTCATACCCCTGGGCCTGGCGTTGCCCTTCTGGCCGGATCTGGGTCAGCTCTGCGTCCAGCAGCAGGATCCCATTGAGTTGTTCCACCTGCATAGCATAGCGCATCTCCACCTCCCTCAGGCTGTTCTCCAAACTGACCTTTAGATTTCTCATTGAGTCCAGGTCAATCTCCAAGGACTGGACCGCACGTCTCAGCTCTGTGAGTGTCGTCTCAGCAGCGCCTATCTCAGCAGTCTGTGTGGTGACCACTGTGGTGCTCTCTTCAATCTGATGGGACCGGTACTTGTCTAGCTCCTCTCGGTTCTTCCAAGCCAGCTCTTCATACTGGGCCTGGAGTTCCGCCATGATTTTGCTCAGGTCCTGAGATTTGGGGGCATCCAACTCCATGGTCAACCCAGAGTTGGCAATCTGGTCTTGTAGACCATTTACTTCCTCCTCATGGTTCTTCTTCATGAAGAGCAGCTCCTCCTTGAGAGCCTTGATCTCTGTCTCCAGCTGCATGCGAGTGATATTGGTGTCATCAATGACCTTTCGGAGCCCATTGATGTCATTCTCCACAGACTGGCGCATGGCCAGCTCTGTCTCATACTTGACTCTGAAGTCATCAGCATCAAGATGGGCATTGTCAATCTGCAGAACGATGCGGGCATTGTCCACAGAATGTGCAAAGATCTGAGCTCTCAGATCCTTGATGGTCTTGAAATAATGCCCCCAGTCTTTGACCTGGGGTCCTTTCTTCTCTAGCTGTTCCCGGATTTTGATCTCCAGTCTCCGATTATCAGCCTCTAGGCTTCTCACCCTCTCCAGGTAGGAGGCCAAGCGGTCATTCAGGCATTGCACGGTCTCATTCTCGCTCTGGATGCCCCCTATGCCCACCAGACCCCCCGCCATCCCTGCAGCCAGGCCTCCGGATCCCCAGCCGCCCCGCACGCTGGTGGAGGGGGACATCGATATCCGGGAGACCGAGCCCCCGGCGCCTGCATAGATGCTGGTCTCTCTGCTGACCGGCTGGACCCGGTGGCTAGCCGACTGCACGGAGCCCAGGGTCCGGTAGCTCGTGGAGAAGCTGGAGCGTGTGCTGAAGCCCATGCTGTTCAGGAAGGAAGACGAGAAGCCAACACTCAGGAGGAAGGCGACTAGAGGAGACTCCGGTTGAAGCTGCCTTGAGTTTATTTTTATGTATGGTGTAACTTGGTGGTTGAATTGCATTTTTTTTTCATGTAGCTGTCCAGGTCTTCCAACACCACATGTTGAAGAGGCTACTTTTACTCCATTTTATACTTGTCACATTTGTCTAATGTTCATTGATCATAGAGACTTGGGTTTATTTCTGGGCTCTCTATTCTGTTCCATTGATCTATGCATCTGTTCTTTTGCCAGCTCCTACCCTTCAAGACAGCATGGATGGATCTGGAGAGTATGCTGCTAAGTGAAATAAGCCAGGCAGTGAAAGACAAATACCACATGATTTCACCTATAAGTGGAACCTAATCAACAAAACAAACAAGCAAGCAAAACATAACCAGAGATACTGAAATAAAAAACAAACTGACACTTATTAGAGGCCGGGGGAAAAGGGGTAATGGGGGAAAATAGGAGAAAGGTCTTCAAGGAACAAGAATAAAGGACACATGGACAAGGCCAATGGGGGTAGGATTGAGGGTGGGAGGTGGGGAATGGGTGGGGCGGGAGGAGTAGTAGGGGGAAACTGGAAACAACTGTACTTGAACAACAATAATAATAAAAAAAAAGGGTTTGCTAAAATGAATCCCACTTGGTATGAATCAAATTGAAGAATGTTCAAACTCTTCACTATAGGTTTCACAGAAGAAAAGCAGATGAAAGTCAACAGGTAGGCTGGTGTCATGATATTGTCATAGATTTTAGAAATTTGTGGATTATAAATCATATAGTATACAGTATGTGCATTCTTAGTTGTTAGAAAATGTTTCTCTGTTTGAAAATGTTTGTTGGTGAATAAAGTTGGCCAAAGGAAAAAAAATGAAATAGTTTTTCTTAAACGGATAAATTCCTAGAAACATACAATTTTCCAAGACTGAATCACGAAAAGCAGAAAATCTGCAAGTTAAGTTACTAGTAATGAGATTGAATCAGTAATTAAAAACCTCCTAACAAACAAAAGCCTAGGGCCAGATAGCTTCACTGGTAAATTCTATCTATCACACATTTAAAGAGATTGCTATGCAGACTTACCAACTCTTTCAAAAAAGTAGAAGAGAAGGGAAGACTTTCAAACCCATTTTATGAGGCCAGCATTACCCAGATATCTCAGCCAAACGATAGCACCACAAGAAGAGAAAACTATAGGCCAGGGTCCCTGATGAACATAGATGCAAAGTTAGTGCACAAAATATTTGTGAACCAAATTAAAAAGTACATTAAAAAGATCATGTACCATGATCAAGTGGGATTTATTCCAAGGACACAAGGATGGTTCAACATCCATAAATCAATCACTGTGATACACCACATCATTAGAATAAAAATAAAAGTTACATGATCATCTCAGTGCAGCCTGCTGCTGCTTAATGATGGGGGCACATTCTGAGATTTGCATTCTTAGGTGATTTTGTCATTGTGCAAACATCATAGTGTATTTACACATCTAGGCTATATGGCAGAGGTTATCACTCCTAGGCTACAAGTCAATATAGCATGTTACTGTATAAAATAACATGAGATTAAATCAATACAAAAGAAAATGAGGCAATCAAGAGACATGATAAACATGAAATGTATGAGGCTGCTGCCAGTGTAACATGGCATACTGATTTACTGTAACCATTTTTCTAAGTAAAAAGAGTAGAGTCTAATGAGAAGCACAAAATAGTAAGTACATAAACCAGTAGCATAGCCATTTATTCTCATTATCAAGAATTATACACTATATATAATAGTATATACTGTATTTTAAAAAAGATTTTATTTATTTTATTTTTAGAGAGAGTGGAAGGGAGAAAGAAAGAGAGGTACAGAAACATCAAAGTGTGAAAGAAACGTCAATGGGTTGCCTCTCGCAACCCAGGCATGTGCCCTGCCCTGACTGGGAATTGAACTGGCAATCTTTTGGTTTGCACACTGGCACTGAATCCACTGAGTCACACCAGCCAGGGTGTGTATGTACTATATTTTTAAATGACTGTCAGTGTAGTAGGTTTGTCTATACCAGAGTCAGCGCAAATATGAGCAACACATTGTGCTCTGATGCTATGATGGCTATAACATCACTAAGTGATAGGAATTTTTCAGCTTCATTATAACCCTGTAGGGCCACAGTTGTATATGTAGTGAACCATTGACCAAAATGTCATTGTGCAGCACATGACTGTAGATTCAGAAAAAATAGTGACAAAATTCAACATCCATTTATGATAAAATCTTTCAACCAAGTGGGTATAGAGGAAATGTACTTCAACACAATAAAGGCCATATATTATATAACAAGCCCACAGCTACCATCATACTAAATGGTGAAAAGCTGAAAGAAAGCTTTCCCTCTAAGGTCAAGAACAAGACGAGGATGTCTACTCTCACCACTTTTATTCAATATAGAATTAGAAGTCTTAGAGCAATGAACCCAGAATAATAAACAAAAGACATCAAAATAAAAAAGGAAGAAGTAAAGCTGTCATTATTTGCAGATGACATGACATTTTATATGGAAATCCTGAAAGACTCCACCAAAGCTCTTTTAATTAATAAACAAATTTAGTAAAGTTGCAGAACACAAAATCAATTTATAAAAATCTGTTGTTTCTTTACATTAATAATGAACTCCCAGAAAGACAAATTAAGAAGACAATTGCATTTACACTTGCACAAATAGAATAAAATACCTAGGAATAAATTTAACTAAGGATGTGAAAGATCTGTACAGTGAAATCGAGAAGACACTCATGAAAGAAATTGAAGAAAATGCAAATAAATGGAAAGATAGATTATTTTGTGCTCATAGATCAGAAGAATTAATATTGCTAAAATATCCATATTACTCAAAACAACCTACACATAATGCAGTCCATTTCAAAATTTCAGTGATTTTTTTTTCACAGAAAGAGAACATACAGTCTTGAAATTTGTATGGGTCCACAAAAAGACTACAAATAACCAAAGCAATTTTGAGAAAGAGAAACAAAGCTGGAAGCATCATGGTCCCTGATTTCAAACCATACTAGAAAGCTATAGTCATCAAACAGTATTGTATGGGCATAAAACCAGACACACAGATTAATGGGACAGAACAGAGAGCTCAGAAATAAACTCACACATATATGTTCAAATAATTTATGACAAGGAGCAAAGAATACATAATGGGGAAAAACTGTCTCTTCACAAAAGGTTTTGGGAAAAATGGACAGCCACATGTAAAAATGAAACTGGATCACTATCTTATACAAAACAAAAAAATTAACTCAAAATGCATTAAACACTTGAAGGTAAGGCCTGAAACCATAAAACTCCTAGAAGAAAATATAGGAAGTAAGATTCTTGACATTGGTATTATTGATGCTTTTTTTTTGGATCTGAAACTGAAAGCAAAGTGAACAAGAGCAAAAATAAATGAGTGAAACTACATCAAACTATGAAGTTCTTGTATAGTGAAGAAAATCATTACAAAATTAAAAGGCAACCTACTGAATGTGGGAAAATATTTGCAAACCATGTATATGATAAAGGGTTTATATAAAAATATATAAAGGACCCCTACAATTCAACAGCAAAGAAATAAACAATCCTATTAAAAATGAGCTGAAGATCTGAATAGATATTTTTTTCCTAAAGATCTACAGATGACCAACAGGTATATGAAAAGATGCTTAACACCACCAGTTATCAGGGAAAAGCAAATTAAAAGCACAATGAGATATCACCTTACACCTGTTAGGATGGCTATTATAAAAAAGACAAGAGACAGCAAGTTTTGGTAAGCATGTGCATTGTTGGTGGGAATGAAAATTGTGTAGTTGCTATGGAAAACAGTATGAAGATTCCTCAAAAATTAAAATCAGAACTAGCATATGATTCAGCAATTCCACATCTGGGTATTTATCCAAAGAATATGAAAACATCAACTTGAAAAGTATCTGCAGCCCCATGTTCACTGCAGCATTATTTACAATAGCCAAGATATGGAAACAACCTGTCTCCATTGACACATGAACGGATAAAGGAAGTGTGTGTGTGTGTGTGTATGTGTGTGTGTATAAAATACACACAATGAAACACTATTCACTCATAAAAAGAATGTAACCTTGCCATTTATGACAATATGGAATGACCTCAAGGGTATTATGCTTAGTGAAAAAGTGATACAGCAAAGGACAAAGTATGATCTCCTATGTGGACTCTAAATAAAAACAAAACAAAAGAACCCAGCTAAGTTTATAGACACAAGAACAGATTCATGGCTGCCAGAGGCAGTGGGTGGCAGAGTGGGAGAAGTGGGTAAACAGATCAAAAGGTACATACTCCCAGTTATAAAATAAATTAATTATAGAGATGTAATACACAGCATGGCAATATAGTTCATAATGCCGTATTGCGTATTTGAAAGTAGCTAAAAGAGATCTTAAATGTGCTCATCTCAAAAAAAAAATTATGTGCAGTGGTAGATGCTGACTGAACTTACTGTTGTGATCATTTCACAAGATATACAAATATTAAATCATTATGTTATATACATGAAACTAATATAATTTTACATGCCATCTATACCTTGATTCAAAAAAGAAAAGAAAAAAGAAAATAATTCTTTTTTTGTAAAATAAGCACGTACCACAAATTTCACTGATTGTTTTTTATCATTTAAGTATTTTCTAATTTTCTTACAATTTCTTTTCTGACCCATGGCTATTTAGAAGTTACTGTTTAGTTTCCAAATGTTTTAGTTTGGGGATACAATTTAAAAAATTTTATTTTAACAGCACTGCTATCAGAAAATTGCTTGGTATTATTCAAGTTTTTGAACATAATTAAGACTTTCTTTTCTGAAAAATTTTTCTTGCCTTAATTTTTTATGGATATTTTTTCTGGTTACAGAGTTCTAGATAGAGGTTGGCAAACTATGACCCAGTAGCCAAATCTGGTCCATGCCCTGTTTTAGTATGATTCATGAACTAAGAATAGTTCTAACACTTTTAAATATAAAAGGGTATAAAAGACTGTGTTGTGCATCCAGCATTGGTACAAGTGCATTATACACATGAACTTATTTAGCCCTTATAATAAAGCCAGAAGATAGGTTCTGTTTCTTATATTGGAAACATGGTAGGGAACACTGCTAAAGCATAGAGTTTGCTCTTGGTCTCTGACACTCTTTATCAAATCAAGATAATTTCTAGTCTGAATGGATGATGATTCTCTCAAAAACCTTTTGGTTTCCATGTAGATGATTATACTAATATAGTGAATTATACTGAGGTCTTTTTGTATTTCTAGAACAAACTCTATTTTGTCTTGATATGTTAGCTGTTTATTTTTACCTTTATACATTTGTGTATTTTAGACAGGTGTACTCATTTTTTATTGAAATTATACCAATGTCAATGAGCAAGTTGGATGCTGATTCTAATATTTTACTATGTTTGTGTAATGCCTTAAACTTTGATAAGTATTTTCTCTTACCTGCTTCATCAATCATCAGATAGTACATGCATCTAACATATCAATTTTTTTTCTTTTTTTGGTCTATTTAGCTTCTATAACAGAATACCACGACTAGTATTTTTGGAAGCTGGGAAGTCCCAGGTTGAGGTGCCAGCATGGTTATGGTTTGATGAGGGCACTCTTCCAGGTTGCAGACTTCTCATTGCATCCTCACATGGTAGCAGGAGATATCTCGGTGGGATCGTTTTTGTAAGGGCACTAATCCCATTCACAAGGGTTTCAGCCTCATGACTTAATCACATCCCAAAGGCCTCACATCTTAATATCACCACTGAGGGGTGAGGGTTTCAACATACTAATTTTAGGTGACGCAGACATTCAGACCATAGCATTAACAGATTATTTAGCAGATTACCCTGTGCTTGTTATGGAAACACTAATATTAAAAGCTTGACTTCTTGATCTTTTCTGTGCAGCTTTTGGCTATCTTCTGCCCCACTCAGGTAGCTTCTGTGGGAACACACCATGAGAACAGGAAAGTTTCCACTATAATGTAAGTTTTGAGGACAAGAATCATATTCCCTTTGTTTTTGGTATTCTTAGCTCCTAGCATAGTGTGTGACAAGTAGTAAAATCTCACTAAATACCCATTGAAGAGGTGAGATTACCATGGCTTGGGGAAAAAGATTGATTTTATTTCTCATTATTGATGAGTTTTTACCTTGCATGTTTCTATGCCTCTTCTTAGGATCTTCTCTTTCAATGACAATGAGACCTGGAAGTGAAGCAGAGTTCTGGTTGTAAGAAATTGTAACCTAGCATAAATATATTCATGTAACTGCTTTTCTGTTGCAATGGTAGCATCAGTGATGCTTATTTCCAGTTTTCCATGTTTTGATTAGAGTATGAGACACAGAATAAGCCATTAGACAGGTCACTAGTGGACTTCTTTGGGTGGCCTTTTTTTTAAGGCAGATTTTTCAATGTCAAGTCATCAAATGATAAGCATATGGTCTTATTAGATTTCCCTGGAATTCAGTCTATATATGACAAAAATTTGTTACTAGTATTTCTTTTTGAGCCAAAGAGTCTCTGTAATCTATAAATTTAAATATAATTTTGAATTTAATATATGCCTCCTATAGATAGAAAAGATGTTCTTATTCACATTGGTATAGTTACTTTAGATTATGATTTTTAGTGTCATATTTTTTAAATAAAATGTTTTAATTTTCTTTCATCTGAGCACTGAAAGCTTTATTTTTAGGACTGAAGATTTAATTCCAACAGGATATGTTTAGAACGCTCACGTATTGGCTTTCTGAAAACATTGAATTTCATCTTATTAAGGAAGTGTAAACAGGTTATAGCTCAGAAGCAGGTGCTAGAACACTCAGCTCTTTGAAGTTCATAGTGATGTCTTCCAGCAGTGCACAGCAGACTGTTCACATGTTATTTCAAATAACACAGAATTTAATCCCACATCTTTCAATCTTTTTACCCTCTTTGTTTGTTAACTGGCAGTACACAATGTAAACTACATTCGTGTGTTAAATTTAAAAAATCATCCCTTTTCCAATTTTGTCAACATATTTCAACAGGAAACCACTTGTCAAGATAAGTACAGGAAATCCTCAAAAGGTTTTCACAAGTAAAATGTTAATTGTGATTTTAGTGCAAGTGTGCTTTTTAAAAAACATTTAACAATGTTTACTGATTATCTACTGTGTGCCATATATATTTCAAGGTCTAAGACTATAATTGTGAATATGACAAGCAAGATCACATATCTCTTTGAACTCATGTTCTGAGGGAGGGGCAACCAATCAATAAACCAATGAACCAACTAACCAATTCTTGTTAATAATAACTGTCATTGAGAAAACAATACATGTGCTAGAGAGTGGGTCAGGGAATGGAGCATAGGAGAATATGGGGTAGTTGGATTGAGGGTACTTTTTTTTTAACGCTTGTTGCTGTACATCATTTAAAAGCAGTTTACTGATGTTACAGCATCCCACACATAAAAAATGAATTGCATTTCTAAAAAGAACATTTTAGCATGTAAACATCTAATAGCCAATCCATATTTAAATTTCCCCTATGTTCCCCAATGTCCTTCATAGTTTGTTTGTATAAACATTATTGCATCCAAGGCCACATGTTATATCTGACTGTAATATCTGAGTTTCTTTTGATCAAAAACAATTTCATAACACAAGAATTTGACCTTTTGGACATGGCCTCATTTATTCTTCACAGTGTCAGTTAACTTTATAATCCAATACCCTGTATTTCCTGTAACCTAGAATTAGTTTCCAAGTCTTGATTAGATACTAAACATTTTTAGGTAGCATCATAGTGATGTATATTTCCTACTATGTTATATATATCTGGAAACACATGATATCAAGTTGTTCTACCATTTTTGAAACTAAAAATTGGCCATCATATTAGGAAGACGGCAGCTTTGTCCCTTCATTACACATTCAAATCTTACTTTACAACCAAGAAATAATTTATGTGATACACTTTGGTATCATATATGCATCCATTTTTCAAGTTAACCATTGTATAATGGTTTTAAAACAAATTTGTTATCCTTGTCTGAATAAATAATTTTATTAGACATTGCAAAATAATAATGCTTTTCTAGTTTTATCTTTTCCCCATTATTAGCTGACATTTTTATGTGGAGATGTAATGGGGCACAGCCAGGTCCCCCCCAAGGGAATTCGTAATGGGGTCTAGAACTTGGGGTGTCCAAGAAAAATAGATATTCTAATAGATATCCAAGATATTCTACTGTGCTCCCCCACCCCCTGCAAGACTGGCTGCCCTGAGGGATGGGAGACCTGGAGCAGGGCCATTGAGAGTTACTTTTTGTATCAATAACAGGCCAGCTTCATACCTGATGTGGAGCAGGGCCATTGATAGTCACTTTGCATGTCAATAACAGGATAGCTTCAGACCTCATATGCAAAGACAGTTATTTTGCATCTCAACAAGGCTAACCACGAAGGTTTGAAAAACTTTAATGCAAGATATAACTGGGAAGAAGAGACAGGGCCTGCTGTGTGAGAGAGACCAAGGGACAGACTCTGGGGAACAATGTGAAGACCAGGCAGGAAGGAAAGGGGAGAAAGGACTCTTGCTAGTGGGATGGAGAAGGTGCCACGTGTTTTTGGATTAAGAGCTGGAGATCACAGCGACACAGCTGATGGTGCTGAGAACGGTGAGAGGCCTGCATAGTGAGCCCCAGACTTCTGTTATTTTTCTTCTGAAGGACAATACCCAAGACTGGCCTGACTGACCTGACTGGCCAAAGATTGGAAGGCAGGGCTGTGTGTGTTGGTGGTTGTTTTAAAGGGATTTTGAGATTTAACAGCGACATTTAGCCATTACTCAAAATTTGTGTATCTTTTGAATAGATAGTTCCTTTCCTTTCACCAAATTCTGCCACTGAGAGCCATAATTTTTAAAGGTGGTGGGCAAAAGACCTAGAACAGAGAAACCCCTGGGGGGCGGGCGTTGTTTCAGTAATAGCATCTGGGGCTCCCACCCCAACAAGGTGTACATTATTCAGTAACAGAGCTTTCACTCAAGAACTTGGGTCATATGGTTACTCTGAAATACAGTTCCTATTAGTTTCCCTTTTATTTCAAATTTTCAAAGAAAAATCAATAGCCAATGTAAATGCAACAATTACTTTTCTCCTGATATTTTTCCTTTTTGGTGGGTGTTATGGATTCATAAATTTTTATTGATTCACTATTTTATTGAACATTCAACAATCATAATATCTTATTCTTTTCAATGTTCATAACTATCACAATTTTGGCCAACTCTTAAAGCTGGCTCTTTGGTACTTTTAACATGACTTCATTGTGGCAACAGTTAGAAAAAGTTTTCATGAAGAGGACACAAAGGTCACATCCTTAAAATTAAAAAAAAACGGTAAAGTAGGATTTATTTGTAAAAATCTTGTTCATGTAGGTAAAATTATCCTTTCATGGTAAAAATCTTCACCATACTGGGTACAGAAAGAAGATTCTTTGGCATAATAAAGGCCATATATGACAAGCCCACAGCTAAAAACTTGATGGAGAGAAACTGAAAGCTTTTCCTCCAATATTAGGAAAAAGACAAGGATGCCTACTCTCATCACTCTTATTCAGTATAATACTGGTAGTCATAGCCAGAGCAAGTAGTCAAGACAAAGAAATAAAACATCCAAATTGTAAAATAAAGAAGTAAATTTGTTACTCTTTGTAGATGACACAATTTTGTATATAGAAAATCCCCAAGACAAACAAACAAACAAAGAAACAAACAAACAAATAAACAGACTGTGGGAACTAGTCAACAATGAGTAAAGTTACAGGATATAAAATCAACGCATGGAAATCAATTGTATTTCTATACAGTAATAATGAAACCTGAAAAATAAATAAAGAAAACTATCCCATTCATGATAGCATCAAAACAATAAAACCTAGTCATATTTTAACCAAGGAAGTGAAAGATCTGTACAATGAAAACTACAAGACTTTGCTGAAAGAAATAAAAAAAAGACACAGGAAATAGAAAGACATCCAGTATTCATGGATCAGAAGAAATGTTTTTATAATATCTATACTACCCAAAGTCTTCTTTAGATTTGACCAACCCCATCAAAATACTAAAGTATTTCTTCACAGAAATGAAAAAAAAATTCTAAAATCCGAATGGAGGGCTCTGGTCAGGATGGCAACAAAGGTAAACACAGCTAACTTCCTTGCATCACATCATAATTACAACTAAACTATAGAACAACCATCACTCAAAACTGAATGTCAGAAATTGAGTTGAATGTAAATCTGACAACTATGTAATTAAAGAAACCACATCCATCTAGACCGGTAGGAAGGGTGGAAATGTGGAACAGGCTCGTCCCACATGCACATGTGGTGGATAAAAATTCAGGGGGGATATCTCAGGAGTGAGGAGTCCTAGCCCCACACCAGGCCCCCAAGCTGAAGGTTCCAGTGCCAGGAGAATAAGTCCTCGTAACTTCTGGCTGCAAAAACAAGGAGGGATTGTCAGTGGAAGAAAATTCTGGAGTCTCAAGCAGTTCCTCTTAAAGAACACAACACAGACTTACTCAGACTCATTCCCTCTGAGCTCCAGCACTGGGATAGTATTTGAAAGGTACCCGTGGCATACGGCGAGGAACTGTTGAGTCTGGCATCAAGGCAAGATCAGGAACAGCTTTCTCCCAAATAGAAAGGTGGGCAGAGGCCTTTGTCCTTATTCTAAACTCTCCCCCCATAGAGTCATAGAGCCATCAGGCAGGTGCCATATGTGAGACTACCTCAACCTGACTAACACTGTTTCCTCTGCCCTGGAGATCCCCTGAGACTCCATCTCACCCAACTTATTGGCCAACCAACATTGTTAACAGTTACTTTTCCATATGAATGGCTGGTCTTGGTGAATGCTTCACAATTTCCCAAATACTTTGAAACAAGCAACAGCCAGCCTCAGGGAGGCCCCAGCCCCCATAGCTCTTATTAAGTGGCCCCAGGCTCAGCATTAGCAGTAGCCAGCCTAGATTCACACCTTGGCTTTGTTGGGGAACCTCCAAGCCCAGTACAAATAGCAGTCATTTCAGATTGCTTTATAGGTCACGCAGCATGGTTCCAGGCAGAACATAGGTAGGGGCTGACCTTGACCTGTACCACCCAGGAAACCTAAGGGCCTGTGTGCCCAGTAGACAGCTACAGACCACACTGGAGCACCACCACCCTGCCCCTGCATAGCTGATCCTCCACAAAGGGAAGAAGTTGGTGATCTGTGATCACAGAGAGTCCTTGCAGTTCACTGGGCTTCATAAATCCCTCCCATTGACGAGCCAACAGCAACCAAGGCTCAACTACAAGAGGAGGGTGTACTCAGCCAACATGAAGGGCACACATCAAGTACCTAGACTGGATGATAGGGGAGGCTGTGCCACTGGACCCTAAAGGACACCTACTACATTAGGCCATGCTACCAAGACAGGGAGTCATAGCAGCTCTACCTAATACATAGAAACAAACACAGAGAGGCTGTCAAAATGAGGAGACAAAGAAACATGGCTCAAGTGAAAGAACAGATCAAAACCAGAAAAAGAACTAAACAAAATGGAGATAAGCAATCTATCACATGCAGGGTTTAAAACACTGATTGTAGGGATGCTCAAGGAACTTAATGAGGACCTCAGTAGTGAAGCTCCAGTCAGAAGTGAAGGATGCATGAATTGCAATATAGAACAATTTACAGGGAAACAACGCTAGAGTGGATGAAGCTGAGAAGCGAATCAATGATTTGAGATATAAGGAATCAAAAACAACCAATCAGTTTAAATAAGAAGAAAAAAGAATAAAAAAATAAAAAAATGAGGACAGTGTAAGCAGCCTCTGGGACAATTTCAAGAGTTCCCATATTTGCATCATAGGGGGTACTAGAAGGAGAAGAGAGAGAGTGAAAATTGAAAATCTGTTTGAAAAAATAATGAAAGAATACTTCCCTAATTTGGTGAAGAAAATAGACATACAAGTCCAGGAAGCACAGTAAGTCCCAAACAAGATGGATGCAAAGAGGCCCACTCCATTTTAATCGTAATTAAAATGTCAAAGATTAAAGATAAAGAGAGAATCTTAAAAGCAGCAAGAGAAGAGCAGGCAGTTACCTACAGGGGAGCTCCCATAAGACTGTGAACTGATTTCTCAAAAGAAACTTTGCAGGCTAGAAGGGATTGGCAAGAAATATTCAAAGTCATAAAAAGTAGGGATCTATAGCCAAGATTGCTCTACCCAGCAAAGATATCATTTACAATTAAAGGGTAAGTAAAGAGCTTACCAGACATGAAAAAAACAAAGGAGCTCATCATCACCAAACTATTATTATACAAAGTATTAAGGCACTTTTTTAAAAGGAAAGTATCAAAATTATGAACAACAAAATGGCAATGAATATGTATCTATCAACAATTAATCTAAAAAAGATACTAAGCAAACAAGAACAGAGTCAGAATTGTGGATATGGAGAGTGTTTTGATGGTTGCCAGGTGGGAGGGTTGTGTGGGGGAATGGTTGAAGAGGTAAAGGGATTAAGAAGTACAATAGGTAGCTACAGAGTAGCCATGGGGATATAAAGTACAGTATAGGAAATGGAGTAGCTAAAGAACTTATATGTGTGACCTATGGACATGAACAATGCTGTTGGGATTGCCTGGTCGGGGGAGGGGAGATGTTTCTGGGTGGAAGGTGGTAAAGTAGGAAAATTGGGACAACTGTAATAGTATAATCAATAAAATATAATTAAAAAAATTTGTATGGAAACACAGAAAACCCCAAAGTGCCAAAGTGATCTTGAGGGAAAAGACAAAGGTAAAGATATTGCCCTTCCTCATTTCACACTGTATTACAAAGCTAGACTAATAAAACGGTATGGTACTGGTGTATAAATAGACACACAGACTGATAGAACAGAATAGAGATCCCCAAATTAAATCTCCATGTATATGATCAACAATACTCAACTAGGGAGCGAAGAATAACAAATGGAGAAATGATAGCCTCTTCAACAAACCATGTTGGGGAAAAGAGATAAACACATACAGAAAATGAAACTGAACCACCATCTTATACCAATCACAAAAATTGATGCCAAATGTATCAAAGACTTAAACTTAAGACCCAGTACCATGAAACTCCTGGAAGACATAGATAAGAAACACCTTGACATTGTTATTGGCAATGATTTTCTTGATATGACACCAAAGGCACAAACAACAAAAGCAAAAATCAATAAATGGAACTATATCAAACTTAAATGCTTCTGCAGCAAAAGAAACAATTGTCAAAATGAAAAGGCAACCTATAGAATGAGAAAAAAATTTTCAAACCATATGTCAAATAGGGATTAGTATCCAAAATATTTAGAGAACTCATAGATGGATAACTCAATAGCAGAAAACTAAACAATCCAATTAAAAAATGGGTAGAGTAAATTATTAGACATTTTTCCAAAGAAGACAGCCAAATGGCCAACAGGTATATGAAAAGATGTGCAACATCACTAATCACCAGGCAAATGCAAAGCAAAACAACGATACATCACCTCACTCTTGTTAGAATGCCTATCATCAAGAAGACAAGCTATAGTGTTGGTAAGGATGTGGAGAAAAGGGAACCCGTGCACACTGTTGGGAGGAATGTAAATTTGTTCAAGCACTATGGAAAACAATATGGATGGTTCTCAAAAAGTTAAAAATAGATCTATCACATGATTTTGGTATTTACACCCAAAGAAAACAAAGTTAGGACCTCAAAAAGATATATGCACCCCCATACCCAAAGGACATAAAGTTAGGATGTCAAAAAGATATATGTATCACCATGTTATTGAAGCATTATTAATAATAGCCAAGATATGGAAACAACCTAAGTGCCTATCAACAGATAGGTAAAGAGTATCACACACACATACACAAATGCCACATATATGTAAATATTGTTCAGCCATAAGAAAGGACATTCTGCCATTTGTAACAACATGTATAGACCTTGAGCATATTCTGCTAAGTCAGACAGAGAAATAAAAGTACTATATGATATCATTTATATGTGGAATCTAAAAAAGCCAAATTCATATAAACAGAGAGTAGAATGGTGATTGTCCTGAGACAAGGAGTAGGGGGATAATTCAGGTATGTTGTTTAAGGATACAAATATGAAATGAGTAGTAAATAAGTCCTGGAGATCTAAGTATAGTATAGTGAATATAGACAAAATTATTGTATTGTAATCATTAAACTTGCTAAGAGACTAGAACGTAATAATCCCAATTATGAAAAATAAAGAACAATTATGTAATGTGATGGAGGTGCTAATGGCAATCATATTACAATATATAAATGTATCTAACTCACACATTGCATGGCTTAAATTTATACAATGTTTTATATTACACATATTTTAATAAAAAATTAAAAGATAAAAAATAAAGAGATAAAAAAACCCTCGATCTTCCCAAGTCATCATTAACATAATGTAAGCACATTTATTTAAAGGACTTAGGGGTGGTAAACTACCTTGGCAGACCAATACAGCCTACCAAGTGTTTCTTTTTTAATTTAATCTTTATTGTATGTTTTCCATTACTATGTTTTTATAAATAAAATTCTATTGGAACACAGACATATTCGTTATTTAGCATTGTCTCTGCCACAGTGGCAGAGCAGTCTTGACAGAGACCTTGGGTGCCCCAAAGCCTAAAATATTTACTATTTGTCTTTTATTTTTTAAATATTTTATTTATTTTTAGAGAGAGAGGAAGAGAGGGAGAGAAACATTGATGTGCAAGAGCTACATTGATCAGTTGCCTTTTGCATGCCCCAAACTGGGGACTTGGCATGTGCCCTGACTGGGAACTGAACCAGCAATCTTCTGTTTCACAGGCCAGAGCTCAATCCACTGAGCCACATCAGCCAAGGTCTATCTGCCTTTTTGCAGGAAAAGTTGGCTGACCTCTGACTGGTACCATAACATTTAAGAGTTCAAGTCATATAAACTTTTTTGTTTGATACTCTTTCATGAATTCATCTTGATTTTTCCAACCAAATTATTAGGTGCTGCTAAAGAGCAAGAATGGGTTAGGGTTAAGGTTAGGTTAGGGTGAGAGTTAGGGCATAGAACTAAATACTTGATTGGTTTGTCCATGAAAGTGTACTTCCTGTACACTTTCTATATCACAGAATTTTGTTTGTTTGCTTTTAACAAAGAATATCTATTAAGACTAAGTAATGCAGTATCTGATATATATATATATACACTGCATGTATGGAGATTATATGTGAATGCACTGGATTTATGTATTGTAAATGAAATAAATTTTCTGTACCCTTCATATTACATTATATTTCTACCCGTTCCACCAGTTTGCCTTTTAGAAGAGAATAATTTCTTCCACGAACTCACTGAAATATTTTACTGTTACTTGTAACACAGCTAGGTAATATGAGATGACTTTAGAATGAACTTTCTGTGCAAACAAATGTCCTAACTTTGCAGGAGAAACATTAAGATCAATGTCTGCAGTTCTCAAGGGCTTTTGCTCAGCTTGATATTGAAAGAGAGAATAAAAAAAAATCCCCAACAAATTTATAATGGAGAGAGCAATAAAAATTAGTGCTTAATAAAAAATTAAGGAAGACTCTCACTGAGCATAAGCCGAGAGTTTACTGAAAAGACACCAGCTACCAGCCACTTTAAATACCCATTTTACCTTTCCTATGCTGAGTACCCACTGGATTTATATATCACCAATTTCACTTGAATTCAATGCAGGGAAAGGCTATTCCTCTTTGCAACAGGAACATAGGGAGAACTTGTGTTTACCTCTACTTGCTCTTCTGTGTCTAGTGGCTTCTGTTGTCATCTTGCTTGACTAAAGTGACAGCTAATCATCTTCTAATGGACATTTTGGTTGTTACCACATCTTAGCTATTGCGAACAGTGCTACAATACACATATGACTAGGGATGTACTAACCTATCTTGGAGATCTTGAACTTAATTCTGCTGGATAAATACCCAGAAAGAGGATTGCTAGATCATCTGGTAGTTCCATACTATTTTCCATAGTGGCTGCACTATTTTGTCTTCCTATCAAAAGTGCACAAAGCTTCCAATTTCTTCACATCCTTGCCAACACTTATCTGTTATTCTTTTGATAATACCGTATTGTATATTTAAAATTTGTTAGGAGGGTAAGTCCCATGTTAAGTGTTCTTATTACAAAAAAATTATACGAAGTGACAACCAAAAGTGGGTGTCTATCACTGTGGTTAGTATTTGTTTTGCATGTGCGTTACAATTAATATTTGGCTTGGTGCAAGTCAGTGTAGTTTCAGTTTTTGAAGCAGTAAAATATGTATGAGACTAAAATCTATTAAATAAAATAAATACAATTTTTGTGCAACAAACAAATTAGTCCTTGTAATATTGTTCATAAATAATAAAGCATTGTGAAATGAATACTTAAAGAAATATAGACTTATTAAAATAAAGCACTATTCGCCTAAATTTATGCAGTTAGCAAGATTTACTATAACTATAAATTATTTGAAAATTGATTGCAGTGTTCTATAAATTTAATATGTAAATAATTTGGCAAGCAGCCCATTAAAAAAACAAAATAGCAGAAAAATTAATTAATTTCATCTATTTTCCCTGTTAGAATTATAAACTATTTTTGCCATGTTAAAGATTTTTGTAATATATGTCATTTTCAACATTTCTGCAAAATTATACCTGAGTGCTACATGCATGTGCTTTCATATATATGTATGTGTATATATGTGTGTGCAAACATACACATATGTGCATATATTTAAAAGTTCTTAGATTTCAAAGAGTTTTTTTTCTTCCTGTTGGTTTATAAGTCTTATACCTTGGAAGCCCAAAGTGGATCATGGTTTAGTGCGCTTGGACTGCAGCTCCTGAGTTAGTTCCATTCTGATAAAATCTGTCATTGATAAAGGGGAGTTCAAGCTTCTCTAAACCAATTAAAATGTTTTTGCCTCAGGAGGTAAATAAAAGCATATGATAGAACTAAAGCAGAGTGGAGAGTGGTAATCAGTATAGTAGTTCAGTATTGAACAATATTGAACACCATAACAATAACATCTAATAAATCATTCTGAAAGGTACATTGGACATATTTTTTTCAAGGACAAGTAAAAAGGACTCATGAGGATCAAAAGGATGTCTCTGTTATTTTCATGGTCTATTTTAGAAAGTGTTGACTATATTTTTCTAAAGTAAACTTTAAATTCCTTTAATATATGAAACATTCATTAAAATATTCAAAACCTGTCATATTATGTTTAGATACATTATAACCTGAGGTGTTGAGTCAGTTTAGAGATTCATATAAATATATTTGGAACCCTACTTAAATAATTTTAAGGCCTTTACATTTAAAAAGTATCTGTACTATTATCATAAAAGACTTCTTAGTGTTTAATGCAAAGCATAGCTATTAATTTCTCTTTTAAGAATACATTTTTATTTCATTTGAGAAATTATAACTTAAAATTTACAATAAGGTTTTGCTTTTGCCTTTTTTACTGATTTTTTTTGGTAAGATTTTCCAGTTATCAATGGCTTAATAATTATGATGTCACAATTAGAAGAAAATGATTTTGAGTGAGGATAGAAACACAGTAGTTTTTAAAAACATGTTAAGTTTATTCATTCATTTGTCCATTCACCTGTCCATCTGTCTGCCCATTTGTCCATCCATCCGTCCATCTACCCATCTTTTCACTTAGCCATCCAATATTGTGAGTCTTTGCTGTCAATCGCTTTTATTTTTATGGCAAATTACTTTGATGACAAAAACAGAAGGAAATCCTAAAGTTCACAGTACTTTTGGAAGAAAATACATAATACAAGTGTTAGTTAATTTGTTTTGTGTTTGTTGGGAAGCATTCTTACTTGAAAGCAATTACCTTCCTTAAACAGATACTTAGCATTTTTATTTAAAGGGAACTGGTTAAAAGCTCAGTAGCAGTTTTCTCTAACAGATTTTAATCAATAGTTAGATGTGAATAATTTGGTACAGAACAAGCTCTGTTCTGTTTAGTCATTTATTTTCACTAATTAATACTAGAGATAATTTTCTTTCACACAGATTAAGAATGACAATGTTTATGAACGTTTTAAATATGTTTCTACAGTGTATGAGAGTGGCTACTCCTCACACCCTTGCCAAAAGTGGCTATTATTCTCTTTATTGTTGCTAATATAATGGGATAAATTTCACTTTTCTCCTTAATTAAAATTTATTTGATTATTTATGATGGTAATCTTCAGTGTATACATAGTGGTCACTTGTGTTTCTGTTTTAGACATTGTATATCTGTGTTCTGATATTTGCCCATTTTCTATTTCCATTATTTTTATTCTTCCTGATTCATAAAAGCATAGAACATAATAAAGAAACTAACCTTTCATCATTTATATTGTAAATATGTAAAATTTGTATATTATAATTTCATATAGACAATTTAATTCTTTATATGGACAAATTTATTTTTTATAAATTCATCATTTTATTATTTTTGGTGTTACCCCTAGAAAATATTTTCCCACAGTATACATATCCATGTGTATTTTATTGCAATAGAATATGGTTTCAGTTTCTACATTTAACTCTTTAATCTCCAGGGAATACTGCCAGTTTGTTATGCCAAGTGGGCAGCATTCTTTATTTTTATTATTTGGTCATCCAGTTGTCCCAAAGTGTGGAGTCTTTTATAAAATAAACTTTTATTTTAGATTTACAGAGAAATGGCAAACATAATACAGTTTCCATATATCCCACACCCATGATTCCTTATCATTTGCACATGGCATGCACTTCTCATAACTAATGAACACATATGATAAGGATTATTAACTAAAATATGCAGTTGATTCATATTTCCTTTATTTTTACCTTATATGTGTTTTCTTTTCCAGAATCTCATATAAGATGTCACATTACATTTAATCATGTCCTCTAGATTGTGACAGATCCTCAGACTTTTCCTGTTTTTGATGACCTTCACAATTTTGAAGAGTACTGGTCAGGTATTTTGTAGAATGGCCCTCAAAATTGTTTGCTGTTTTTCTCATGACTAGACTGAGTTGTGGGTTTTGGGGAAGAAGACTACAGAGGTAATGTACTACTTTTATCACATTATATGAAGAGTACATACTATGAACATGGCATCACTGTTGTTGTTAACCTTGATCATCTGGCTAAGGTTTCTTCACTGTAAAGTTATTCTTTTTCCCCCTACCTACTGTACTCTTTGGAAGGAATTCACCATGTGCAGCCCATGCGTCAGGAGTGGAGAGTTATTCTTTTCCTACCTGAGGGCAAGATGTCTGTATAAATTATTTGAAATTCTTAATACCATCATGTTGGGGGTTAGGGTTTTAACACGTGAACTTTGGGAGGACATCGGCATTCAGTCTATAGCACAAGACTATTCTTGTTTTGTAAAAGATACTGTGATGCTTTCCATGTTTTTCTTTGTTACGATGAGTTCCCCCCTCATTTGTTCAGCAATTCCAGATCCCCCCAAAACCAACATTAACATTTTCAGCCTAGAACTTCACTAATGTTCACTAATTACACAGGAAATATCTAATCCTGTCTTAAACTTGTAATATCAGGTCAAGCTGTATCTGTGAATTTCTGGTCCAGCCTCTACAATAGGGCTGCTTGATGCTTAGTTGAAGCCATCATGGCTGGCATTTGCCTGCTGACCCTATGCAGCTGGTGTTTTTCTTATTGGCACCCAAGTGTCCAACTTCTGGGGAGGCCATACTGTGTCCAGCACCCTGATGGAGACTCATGTTGCTTCCAGAACCTGCATGTTTGCTAAGGCCTTTGATATCACATAAGTAGAGTCACACCCATGAGTCATAGATATATGGTCTGGCAAATGCAACCCTGCCTCTATACGGTAGCGCTTGTCTGTGGACCAAACCACCTGAGATTCAGTGACCTCAATAGGTAAAGGCTCTATGGTACTGTGCTAATGACATTAAAAATATAGAACCACAAGTGTAAAGATCAGACACATGGCACAGAAAAGTCTCCACAGATTGCCAAGCTTTTTGTGCTTACCTAAAGTCCAAAATTGAAGCTGCATTCCTTAATGCACTTTGGCCTCTCTATATTGTTATTTTAGTCTTTGCACTCAACTCTTTATTTCTCAGGTTTCCTGTCCAAGGCATTATATTATAATACCACCATGAGATGAATTTACTATGCCCTTCCCCAAATATCCCATCAAGATGAGAGCCTTGTCTGCTAAGTATTTTTTTTCCCCAGTTTTATTTCATATTCGCTTCAGATGTGCAGCTTAGTGGTGAGACAATCATATACTTTACATAGCATTTCCCTTTATATTTCCAGTACCCAAACTGGTGCCACACATAGTTATTGCAATATTATTGAGTCTGTTCCCTATGCCTTAGTTCTAAATCTTAATGGTTGAAGGAGTGAGCAGAAAATTGGGCATCCAAGTCCCTTTCATCTTCAAAGGAGGGAATAAATGAACGAAGAGCAAAAGACTAGTGTGTTCTGAGAATGGTACTCTTCCCTTCGTTTGTTGGCTTGTTGTGTCTATCCTTTAAATCAACTGTCCTTTCTTCCATTATACTCATTTTTTTTTTTTACCATTGCATTTGAAACAACTATTCTCTACATCACTGTTCCAATTTTCTGCTGAGTTTTGCTTTTCACTTTTCTTTTGAGTATCTCTGTATTTATTTTTCGTTTTGTTTTATTTTAGCCTGTTCCTCCCCCCCACCTAGCCATTTTGTTTTATTCCCAGACTATCCTCACATCCTATTACTGTTGCCTAATGGATATATCTTCCTACATTCTATGCGTCTACTAAGCAGTTTCACTCTTTGATGTAGAATTTTCTTGCGGATCACATAGTTCATCAGTTTCAAAGACACATGGATAGTCCTCCCTTGTCAAGTTCTGGTCAATTCAATGGTTTCCATCCCATTTTTTTTCCTTATGTTTAAAATAAGCAGAATTATCCAGCTCTCTGGTTCTTAGGGACTCTGAGAGGATACATGAAACTCTGGTTTCTAGTACTCAGTTATACTACAATTCTTTCTTCAGCTGCCCTCAGAATGTTGCTTTGGCCCATCAATTTGCATATGGATTTTGCTAATGAGATATTTGCCTCCTCCTAAATCATGAACTTCTTCTGCAAGGATGGAAACAATTGGTGAATGGGGAGGCTATGAAAGTGAGGGTAAGAGTGGAGAAATACAGAGAAAAAGGTATAATTGCTAGCTCTCATTGTGGAAGGGTCTTTAAAGATCTGAGGCATATTGTTACCATTTTCCAGGTGTTCTCCGAAAGCTGGGCCATGATCTCACATGAATGTATAATTACTAATTCTTTCCAGACCCTAAAATTAGATGGTCAGTTTTTGTTTTCATTTCTTGATTTCTTGCTTTCATTTTTTGTAGTCTTCTTTTTTCTATTCTTATAATAATTTAGTGAGAAGCTAATTTTAGCTTTATACCATGGTGGGCCTAAAATTTTCAGTCTCTTCCCACACCCTAGTTTTAACCAGACATGATGCATGTTCTGCAAAAGATTGTTCTCAAGGAAGTCAATAAATATGCCTTTGAAAGTGTCCTGTATTCAGTAGGTCCTAAAAATACCATGTTAAACAAAATTACAGAGGCTCATCTACTATAGGGCTTCTCAAAATCTGCAAAATGCCAAAGTATATGTATTGTGACCCACCAAAAATTATCACTAAGAAGCATGTTCTTAACTTGTTTGACCTTGGAATCTATTATTCCTAAACAATGCTCTGTAATTCAGGACTTTGGGAATCAACATATTCATTGTGTACTCTGTACTTAAATGCCCAAGAATCCTCACTATTCTTCAGTCATAAGGAAACCTCTTAGAAAAAAAAAACAACCAAAAACTCATTCAGATTTCCTGTTTCGTATTTTTTGTACAGACACAGAAAGACACTTAGATCTTGAGTCTACGTTAAACTTATTGGCTACATCCTTTGTTTTAAAATCATTGTTCAGACTTCTGGCCAAGATAGAGCTGTAGGTAGAAACACTTTGCCTCCTTGCGCAACCAAAGGAAGGACAACAACAATTTAAAAAACGAAAAACAACTAGAACTGCCAGAAAATCTAACTGTATGGAAGTCTGACAACCAAGGAGTTAAAGGAGAAACATTCATCCAGATCAGTAGGAGGAGTGCAGAAGGGCAGCTGGGGCAGACAGGACCCACGGCGAGGTGGCAACTGGAGGACCAGGTGGGCCAGGTGGTGGCTGGTAGACCCGGGGGCCCCACATTCACCCACATTCATGTGTGAATAAGCTGGGGAGAACAACTAGGGAGTTAGACTGTGCAACCCAGGGTTCCAGTGTGGGAAACTAAAGCCTCAAAACCTTTTGCTGTAAAACCCTGTGAGATTTTCGGCAGCAGAGGAAACTCCCAGTCTCACAGTAGAGTTTGTTGGAAAGACCCACAGAGTCCTGAAACGTACACAAACCCATCTACCCAGGAATGAGCACTAGAAGGGCCCCATTTGCTTGTGGGTAGAGGTTGAAGTGACTGAAAGTGGGACGAGAGCCCCGCAAATGGCATTGTTCCCTTTCTGACCCCTCCCCAACATACAGCACCACAACAGTGATGTGGATTACCCTGCCCCAGTGAATACCTGAGGTTCTACACTTTACAACAAAACAGGAGTGCTGATACAAAGAAATATGACCCAAATGAAAGAGCAGATCAAAACTTCAAAAAAAAAAAATACAAGTGATAAAGAGATAGCCAACCTATCAGATGAAGAGTTCAAAACACATAATCATGATGCTCACAGAACTTGTTGAGTACGGTTGCAAAAGAGAGGAAAAAAAAGAAAGCTACACCAAATAAAATAAAGAAAAATATACAGGGAACCAGCAGTGAAGGGTAGGAAACTGGGACTCAAGTTAATGATTTGGAGCAGAAGGAAAAAATAAACATTTAACCAGAACAGAATGAAGAAACAAGAATTCAAAAAAATGAGGAGAAGCTTAGGAACCTCTGGGACAAATTTTAAACATTACAGCATCCTAATCATAGGTGTGACAGAAGGAGAAGAGGAAGAGCAAGAAATCGAAAACTTATTTGAAAAAATAGTGAAGGAGAACTTCCCCAATCAGGAAGCTCAGAGAGTTCCAAAGAATTTGAACTGAAGAAAGCACACAGTAAGGCACATCATAATTATATTACCCAAGATTAAAGATAAGGAGAGAATCTTAAAAGTAACAACAGAAAAGGAAACAGTTATCTACAAAGGACTTCCCATAAGACTATCAGCTGATTGCTCAAAATAAACCTTATAGAAAGAAGTATTCAAAGTCATGAAAGACAAGGACCTACATCCAAGATTACTGTATCCAGCAAAACTATCATTTAGTATGCAAGGGCAGATAAAGTGCATCCTAGATAAGGTAAAGTTAAAGGAGTTCATCATAACCAAGCCCTTATTACAGGAAATGTTAAAGGGACTTATCTAAGAAAAAGAAGAAGATCAAATACTATGAAGAGTAAAATGACAACAAATTCACAACTATCAACAACTGAACCTAAAAACAAAAACAAAAACAAAAACAAGGTAAGCAAACAACTAGAATCGGAACAGAATCACAGAAATGGAGAGCACATGGAGGTTCATCAGTGGAGAGAGGGGAGCGAAGAAGCGGGGAAAAGGTACAGGGAATAAGAATCATAATTGGTAGGTACAAAATAGACAGGGGAATGTTAAAAATAGTATAGGAAATTGAGAAGCCAAAGAACTTATATGTATGACCCAGGGACATGAACTAAGGTGGGGGCGGAATGCTGGTGGGAGGGGTGGTGCAGGGCAGAGGGGAATAAACAGGAGAAAAAAAGTGGGACAACTGTAATAGCATAATCAATAAAATATACTTAAAAAATAAAATCATTGTTCAATTTAATGACACACAGTTTGATTCAGTTCCAAGGTCTCCATATAATATGTAAACAAAGTTCAATGAGTTTCTTTTATTCACTTAACAATATCCCACGTAGTCTTTTGTCTTTGCTTTGTCAATTCTAAATAATACTTAAGACTAACAACTTTGTCCCATATAATTAAAACCATGCACATATGTTTGTGCCACAGTGCTGTGCCTTGTAGAAACTTGATACCTACTGATTGATTTATTAAACTACCACTTAAAATGGTGGATTTAATGTTTGCTTCTGGTTATTCTAATGTGATCTCCAGAGTTATATATAGAGTAAAACAAACCAATGTAGGCTTAATTCTGATTTTGAAAATATTGAAAGGAGCCAAATCAATTATTTTTAGAAATAAAGTGCTTTAAAGAAATAAATGAAAGATTATTGGGATTTGAAGAACTTTGATAATAATGCGGAACACTTTCAAAAAAACTAAGATAAGATTATTTTGCATTGCAGAAAAGAGGAGAAAAGAACATTTAGGTGGTAAAAAATTCTTTTATGGTCTTGAACTTTTAAAAATTAAGAAATATAAATAAAACTGAAAACAAAAATTATTTTGTAGCTCTTCCCTTCTCAAAATGAGCAGTTCTGAAATGTGAGCCACGTGATAATACTAACAATTCTTTTGATGCTATTTTTGACAGTGAGGTCTTTTTCAGAAGTTGTTAAGTCATTTTAATGAGAAAAAGGCAAGTATATACAACTCAAAATTTTAAGCTACCAAAATGAAACCCTGATTTCTCTTCCATAGTGCGTATTTTATTAAGTTTATTTAGCCTGGGGTTACTTCCTAACATCACTTAGTTGATTGAACAAGCCCAGCCTTTATTGTGTACAGGTGGGAAATTATTTTCTTGGCCTGAGATGGAGCCGTAATTTCGTCTCTTCAGAGGAATTGAAGATATGAGTCTGGTTTTGTCAGATGCTCAAGCTCAAGCTGAATTCTGTGCCAACAAATACATACTTGGCAGAGAAAATGACTCTGGAGCTGCAGATTGTGACCTGAGCTGAAGCTTCAACAATAAATGGGGAAGTCAAGGGAACACAGAAAGTATCTGAAGAACTTCAGTTAGCACATTCCAAAAGAAAATACTGTATTAGCTTTGCATTGCTGCATAGCTCATTACCATAAATGTAGCAACTTAAAACAACACACATGTGTTACTTACAAGATTCAGTGGGATAGATGTCTGTGCCTGGCTTGTTGGGTCTAATGCCTAAGGTTTCATAGTCTCTAGTCAGGATGTAGCAGGAGCTGCATTCTCACTTGAGGCTGGACTTAGGAGGAGCCATCCTCCAAGGTCACTAGGGTCCTTGGCAGCTTTTTTTTTTTTTTTTTTTTTTTTCAGTTGTAGGTTGAGAACCCAGCTTCTCCTGGCTGTCGGCTGGAGGCTGCTCTCAGCATCTACAGGCCACCCGCAACTTTTTGCCAAGTAGAATTTCTAACATAGCTCTTTGATTTCTTCAAATCGAGCTAGGAGGATAGGGTTTGTAGAGTGAGTCTGCTAGCAAGATGGAGTCTCACATACTGTAATGTAATCACAGAAGTGGTATCCCGTCACCTCTGCCACGCTCTGTTGGTTAGGAGCAAGCCACAGGTCCTGACCATACACAAGGCGTTACACAAAGAGGGAACACCAAGAGGCAAAATCATGGGGCAAACCTCTGAGTCAGTTGCTACAGACACATGTTCTAACTTAAGAAAGAACCTCTCAAAGGAAAGACTGAGCATTCAATAGAGTGACATTAAGCAGAAATATAAGAAAATATTGACTGTCATGATTTTAAAATGATCATTTCAGTTAGCCCTTGTCCCTGTTGATAAGAGTGAAATTACTATGCTTCCACACTGACTGCTAAGGTCCATGAATGAGCTCTGTAGTAACAGCAACTGCCACTCAGTTCAGACTGTTCTTTCAATGCTGCAGCTCTGTTACTAATTTGCCAGTTTGTTGATTTTCTTGGAGATTATATATATATGATAATCTCTAAGAATATATATATATAGTGTTAGTAAAAATAAAATACAAGCCCAAAACTTAATTCGGTTAGAAAACAATCACAACCTTGCAACAATCATTGAAATGGTATAGGGACATTGTGAATGAAATTTTCAAATAATATACTTTTAAAAATTAAAGTAAAATTTACATAGAGTAAAATATATGGATCTTAGGTGTGCAATTTGATTAGTTTTCACAAATGTATATGCCTGCCTAACCAACACCTCAATCAAGAAACAGCTCACGTAGGCTCCTTCCAGGTGATCTCCATCACCCATAGAAATCATTGTTCTGATGTCTATTATTATCCTAGACTAGTTTTGCCTGTCTTTTTTTATTGATTTTTAAAAGATTTGTTGGGATGGGATTTAAGTACACTGAATTGCATATATATAAAGTGGACAATTAAATCTATACTAGTGAAACCGTTATCACAATAAAGATGACAAACAGTTCTGTTACTCCTGAAAGTTGTTTGTTTCCCCTTGTAATCCCACCCCCTACTCCACCTCCAGGCAACAGTCCATTTGCTTTCTGTCACTATAGCTCAGCATTAAGCATCAAGGATATTCAACTTAAAATCTTATGAGACACACTACAAACCCATGAAGATGACTAAAATTTAAAAAACTAAGCATATCAGGTGTTGATGAGAATGTAGAATGAATGGAACTCTGTTGTATTGTCAGTAGGAATACAGAATGGTGCAACCACTTTAGAAAATAGTTTGACAGTTTCTTATAAATGTATATGTATACCTACCACAGAATCTAACCATTTTATTACTAGGTTTTTACCCAAGAGAATAAATAACCTATGCCCACAAGAAGATTTTCACAGTGTTCTTAGGTATAATAGGCAAAATCTGAAAATAGCAAAAATGCCCATGAACAGATAAATGAATAAGTAAACTGTGGCATAATCACACAATGACATACTGTTTGTCAACAAATAAATGAACTGCTATTACATGCAGCAAAGAATGAATCTCAACATTTCTATGCCGAGTAATAATTTTCCCTGTTCTTGAATTTCCATGCATGTTTACAGTATGTGCTCAACTGTGTCTGGCTTCTTTTGCTCAACAAAGATTTATCCATGTTGCTGCTCACATCAGTGATGCATTACTTTTGAGTGTCAAATAACTGACTTTTGAAATTGAAATACTCTCCATGTCATACAGAGATTATACACATGCATAACAGTAATGTGCAGCACTCAACAAAAGTAATCTATTCAATTTAAGAGATTAGAGGTTGAGAAAATTTTAATTCGCCTTAACTTTGCATTAATAAACACAGGTATGAGTTTAATTTACTTGTTAACTTGAACTGGGCCTTCAAAGAAAAAGGCATGAAACTCAAGTTATGCTCTTTAGGAGTATTATAAAAAATTTTGTAATAAATTTATTAGTGTCTCACCTTAGTACCATTCAAAATTTATCATTTTTATTTTATTGTGTCCTTGGACTATTCTAATCAAACTTCCACCCATTTTTTTCATAATTTTAAAATATTCTCAATTTTCACAGTACTTCTTTATCATCAGCAAGAATAATCTATATATTTAGTTCTTTTCATTTTTCTTTATAAATCAGGGCCTCTAGGCTTTTAATCTTTAGCTGTCAATTGACTTTAAATTTTCTTTGTGAATAGTTGTCTCTTATTTCCATATTGGTAATTTAGATACATGAAAACAACTATACGTTAAAAGAATATTAAGATATTGGAGTTACAGGTCACACTTTCAACGAAAGATTCTGGAATTTTCTAGCTTCATCAATGTGATGCTCCTACATTATTATTATTTTTTAAATTATATTTTATTGATTATGCTAATACAGTTGTCCGAATTTCCCCCCCGCCCCGTTGTCTCCCTCCACCCAGCACCCCTCACTCCCTCAGACAATCCCCACACCTTTGTTCATGTCCATGGGTCATGCATATAAGTTTTTTGGCTTTTTTTAAGTTTTAAAAGTTCTAGGTATTAAGTTCTTAAGCTTCACTCTAGGTATTATTTTACTAGGTGTCTGTGGTTCATACCATTGAATACTCAAGAGACACTGGTGATGGGGCTATTACGCTAATGGAAAAAATTATTGAGAGGTTTATTGTTAACTGAACTTGCGGACAGGTCAATATCCTTTACAAAAAACTTAAAAATTTTAAAAACCTTTTCACAATGGGTCTGAGTCCTATTTTCTAACATCATAATACAGAGTTCCTCATGTTATCCAAGTTATTTTAAGAATGTGTTGTGAGCAAACAGCTTCATCAAACTGCATGATATACACTTTTCATCTCAATGGTGTTCTCAGTTAGACCATGTGCACTAAACCAATAACGAAGGCCTTTAATTAACTGGCTCCTTTGAAAATGATACTAGTTCATTTTAAGTATCAAGAATGATTTGAATGATTTGAGTGATTTATTTTCAGTTACAACCAATGTTAAGTGAGCTTAGTATTATTCTGTTATTTGGGACACACGTATGTTAAATATTTTTTTCAAAAAGAAGGATTATAGATATTGAATGTAACCAGAATAAAATCTTTGGTACTTGAGAGAATTAAAGCAGGTTATGGAGAAATGGTGAATTGATAGTTTAGATCCAGAGTTTGATGCTGCAGGACTCTTTACCAGATATTTTGGCTGCTGCTTGTCCTTTTCAAGTTTTTTCATATCATTTTATTTGTTAATACCTTACTTTGTATTTCTTTTTCTATGAACTATTTCTTCATATTTTGGCCTATTTTCATATTAGGTTGTTATTCTTTTTACTGAACTGTTAAAATTATTTATATATAAAGGAAATTTTCTTTTTTGTCTATCATTTGGTTTTCCTTTTGACTTTTGTTGGTGGGAATGCAGACTGGTGCAGCCACTGTGGAAAACAGTTTGAAATTTACTCAAAAAGCTAAAAATGGAACTGCCTTTTGACTCAGCGATTCTATGGCTAGGATTATATCCAAAGAATCTCAAAACACCAATTCAAAAGAACCTATGCACCCCAATGTTCATAGCAGCACAATTTATAATAGCCAAGTGCTGGAAACAATTTAAGTGCCCATCAGTAAATGAGTGGATCAAAAAACTGTGGTATATTTACACAATGGAATACTACGCGGCAGAAAGAAATAAAGAGCTACTACCCTTCACAACAGCACGAATGGAACTGGAGAGCATTATGCTAAATGAAATAATCCAGGGGTGAAAGACAAATACCATATGATCTCACCTATAAGTGGAACTAATCAACAAAACAAACAAGCAAGGAAAATATAATGAGCAGCATTGAAAGAAAAAAGAAACCAACAGAGGTGAGAGGGAAGCAGGGAGGGGGTTAGAGCGGGGAAGGAAGGGGAAGGGTTAAATCAAGGAACATGTATGAAGGACACATAGATGGAGCCAAGGTGGGGAAGGACTGAGGTAGGGAGGTGGGGGTGGGAGGGGCAGGGGAGAGGTATGGTGGGCAAATGGAGACAAAAGTATTTGAACAATTGAAAAAAAGTATGTGACTTTGGAAAAAAAAGATTTATTTGCCATACTAAAGTTTTACATTTTTATGTAGTAAACTATTTTAATCTTTTCTCTTTTTGGCTTTTAGGTTTTGTGTCTTATTTAAAAACAACTTTTCTCATGTCACGGTTATACAAAATTTTACCTTAGTTTTCTTTTACATTATGACTTTTTATTTTTATCTTTAAATATTTAGTAAATTTGTTTTATTAGTTATATGAGAGATGTAAATTTCTTACTTAAGATTTTTTGCAGATAATAGATTTTCCCAACTCTATTGAAACACCCACCTCTTCCTACCTATTTGAAATGCCATCCTTATAATATATCTAACACCTATGACTTTTAGATGCATTTTTAAATTCCCCATTTATTTCATTGACCTCTTGTTATTACTGGGAAGTGACAAACTATTTTAATTACTATAGTTTCATAAATGGTTTTGATACCTAATTGGATTATCCATCCTCCATTTTTCTATCTTTCTCCAGAATTTCTCAGTGATCTCTCATAATTGTCTTTTTGTGTAAACTTTAAGATCAGTTTTTCATGTGGAAAAATTCTATTGGTATTGGCTTTGGGATTAATTTCAAAGACTTTCTTTGAAAGAAATACTTTTTTTTTCAGTATTGAATCTTATTTTTAAAATAGTTTTTAATTTTTAAATTACAGTTGACAATCAATATTATGTTAATGTTGTGTACAGCATAATGCTTAGACATTTATATAACTTACAGAGTGATCCCCCTAATAAGTCTCGCACTCACCTGGCACCATGCATAATTATTACAATGTTCTTGAATCTTATTATTGTTACTACTTTGTTTCACAAAAGGTGATGTGGTGGAAAGGCTCTTAATTCATCATCTTACATTTTGACTACTTTAAAAGTGATTGAGAAGAGACTGGTAGGATTAAAACAGAGCAATCATAGGTAAAGGGGTAAGTTACTATTTATTGAACATGAACTATATGCTAGGGTATCCAAGTAACCCTTTCTGTGGCTGGTATCAATATTCACATTTTTATAGATAAGTAATCTGAAGTGCTAACTGGAATGGAAATTAGGGAAGGGAACTGGAAGAATCCAAGCAAAACTGCAAATGACGTGCACATATAAGGCGAGACCTTCCAAAAACCAGGATTTACTTATAAAAAAATGTGTATTTATTGTTACATGTTTAAACTTCAGCCATCTTCAAAGTACTCTCCATTTGATGCAACACACCTATCGAGATGGGTTTTATACCACCATTTTGGTGCCTCTAAGTGTTTCCACTGTTTTTTATTTCATCTCTTCCACACTGGCAAAGCATTTTTCCCTTTGAGGACTTTTTTCATCCAGGTAAACAGAATATTTTGGCCAAACACTGCTTAACATTCAGCACAGGGCGGGCAGGTGTGCTCGTAAATCACTCATCATGAAATGGACAAATGCACCTTGAAATAATCTTTAAAAAACTTCACCAAAGCCAAAGGCAGCCTCTCACAGCAGCGTTAGATGGCACACTGATACAGATGGGTTCTAGAACACTCACCTGGCAGGGGCAGCCTGTACTACAAGGGGCCCACCCTCTAGGAGATAACTCAGGTTTTTGGGGTGCACCCTCATAGACAAGGAATGGCGGTTTCTGGAGACGGTGGGGGTTGGGGGAATGATCTGAGAGGAAGGAGTAGGCTGGAGGAGCTTAGGCATAGAGAAACCAGGCACACAAGCAGAGAGCCAAAAAGACTCCTAGGAGGGGAGAAAGCTGAGGGTGAACTTTTGAGAAGATGCTCTCAAAAAGCGTTTGGGGGGAGTGTTATCTAGTGTAAATTTATATTTCATTATCATCTTAAAAGGTGTTCAGTAAAAACCTACATTACTTTTTATGACTTTGTGACTCCATGTGTGTTTGATTTGACACTGAAACTGTCCCTGAGTGGCCCAATTTTTAAAAAACTCTGGGTTATATTATTAATGTTTACTTTAAAAAAATAACCTAGGGGTTCTGTGATTTTTAAAGGATGGGAGCAAGTTTTTAATTTGTCTCCTACAATGCTTAGCCCTTAATAGAGGTACTTTAAAAAGCGTCAATATTTAAAATATCATTAAGAAGGACCAAAAGTTTATTTAGCACAGATTTAAGCTTCCTAATAAATTCAACTGAAACCCATGATTTAATCCAGAATGGAGTGCTAAAAATAAAACTTTAAAATTCTACACATGAAAAAATAATTTTCTGATTAATATTTTAGTATGCCTTTTAAGTGACATTTTTTTCTGACAAAGTAATGCATCCATTGCAGAAAATGTGGATACTACAAAAAAATAAAGAAGAAAATTAAAATGACCTGTAATCATGTCAGTTATTAAATATTTGGTAGCATATTGTTTTATATATGTATATATGTGTTTTTATGTATGTATATGCATTCTTATAAAAAATCTATTTTTACCTGATGCATCTCCACATTTAAAATTATACTTTTAAGACACATTTTAAGTGTTTTCATAGCTACAGTTTTTAAACATAATCTTAGGTTTTGTTTAACTGATCTTTATAAATAATAATGGGATGGATATCCTTGAATATATATAATATTATTCTTCAGATCAGTTAATTTCACTGCAGTTATCTTCTAACCGGAAGTTTGGCAATACTCTCTTAAATGCTTTTAGTCTTCTCCCTTCTCCCATCCTATCCGTCCTACCCACCAACACAAACAAGCATGTTGTTTTGCCTCGATTTTGCTACTTGCTTTTTTTCGCAGCTAAGAGGCTGTCATTTGGCTCTGGAACTTTCTAAATTTTATGAGCTGAAATCAAGCCTTAGTATAGCCTCTTGGGTGTACATTCAGTATGTGATTAAAAAGTGAACCTAGCCTTTTGCAAGGCACTTAGTAAATAATTGTTGAATGGATAAAAGTTTATTTTGAGTTTGATGATGCAAATTGCATTCATGTTAAAAGCACAAAATCCATTTGATTGGCCTTTTTTTGGTTCTCATTGTGTGTGTGTGTGAGTGTGTGTGTGTGTGTGTGTGAGTGTGTGTGTGTGTGTGTGTGTGTGTGTTGTTCTTAATTCAGAGAAACAGATTCTAGTAAACTTACCCTTTCTATTTGTTTAGCATACAGTGCTTAAAAATTGTTTGTGTTCTTATTTTACTTAGCTCTTGCTTAGAAATGAAAAAAAAAGGATGAAAAAACTACAGAAACAAACTAAAACTACCAAGGATTGCATAGAAGTTTAACTTGCTTTATCATAATTATGATATAATATTAACTATACCAAGAGAAGGTTGGCTGCTAAGTTATTTACAAATGTAGTTCTTGAATTTCAAGAGTTTCAAAAACTAATCCCATATGCAAAATTCTGAGAAAGAATGCCAAACTAAAGAATTAAAGAATTATACTCTAATATCAAAATTACATTTACATTATGCTAACATAATAGAAAAATTAGACACTAGAATATTTCAGGCTGTAAAAAAATGGATAGTACACTTTGGAAGGTTTGAGCTTTAGAATTAGCTGTATTATTTTCAATTAACAGTGGAAACATATTGATATATCTTCCATTAATGCAATGGTAAAATTATTTCTACACTAATAATAATAATAAATGGTAGCATTTACCATATAAATGGTGTACACTCTTAAATTACCTTTCCTTTTGCTCTATGAGTGCAGCTAAAGGAAATTTAATGCATTTTTTACATGGTGTAATTTTATCTTCCTCATACAATGTGAGAAGGGTAATAATGGTATTCTAATATTAATATAAGTACAAAATATACATATTGATGAATAATAGCCATGTTTGTCAGACCTCCTTGCCAAGTCATATTAAAATGACAAATAATTGCAATTGCTTCACAGAGAAATGGTGCAGGGTCGGTAGTCAAAAGCACATTAGGGACCAACAGTATCCATTTGTTATCCTTTGTCAGGAAAACATGGCTCCTAATGAAAGTGAAGGGAAGAACACTGATTGAGGACAGTGACACTGAAGCTTTTTCTCAGCAAGAGTCATGACATGGGTATTAATAAGAGGATTGAAAGTTGAAGACAGAGCTTTCTGTTTTAACACCTCTGTATAATCTTGATTTTTTTGTTTGATTTTTAACAATAAAACCCGATAATTCTGATGTCTGGGGGAAATGTAGCTATGAGGAAGGAAAGCACAGTATAAAATGTCGTGGAGACATACAAAGACATTCCGGGGTCAGAGCATTCAGAACAGATTCCCCAGGTAACTTGGGGCAATGTTATTTAAAATCTGAACACCTCTCAAATCAGAATCTGAATACTTTTTACAAAAGAAAAAATTCTGCTATTATTTTTATTCAGTCTGTTAAACATTCTTTTGCCTGTAACCGCTTCATCTTTGAAAATTATACTCTTTCTATTTAAAATATTGCTGGAAAAATAATTTTTGATGGGGGAAATGAGTAGCCCCATGAAAGGAAACAGAAAAACATAATTCCAGTTCAGAGATTTCTCAACAAAGTTTTAAGGAATTACGATGGCTTTGTTTTAAACCCAGACATATACAGTTTTATTTCATTTATACCTGCTGATTCTATTCCTGCAATATTTAAGACCAGCAGTTCCTGTCTGAGGTGTTGTAAATATGCGTGGACACATCTATGAACATAGAGAAAAAGTACCTTGTAGTTTCCAGTATTTTATTCAATATTTATGTATAACCTATCATGGTGCTATGTATTGGGAATATCATTGCCCACAATCAAGCAAATGAATAATACCAACTCTCACTAATTGAATATATTACATACCAAGGCAACTTGCTGAGTTTCACAAAGATGATCCCACTTTACACTCACAACAGCGCTCTGAAGTAGATACTGTTATCATTGCTGTTTTATAGGTAGGGGCCCTGTAGCACAGAGAGGTTTAGTGCATTGCATCAGGTCATACAGCTGGTAAATGCTCAAGCCAAAGCCTTTGCTCCTATTATATCTTTATAATATACAATATATTATATGTGTGCATATACATACACGACACACACATACATATTAAAAGCTCAGTTATCCAGAGTTAATTAGTTGAGAATCTCTGGTTTTTATAGAGCTAAGGACTGGGAAGTGAGCAAAAAAGACCTCTGAGTACCCTAACTGATTTTTTTCAGCCATGAAATTGGTGAGCCTCTAGGTGCTTACAAAAAAATGTGATCAAGGCTGCCTGAGTCTGACCCAGAGTCTTTGTACTGAAGCTAGTATACTTTGCTAATACAGGAAGTCCTTAGGTTCTCACTTAGAAAATCTTCTCTCTTATATCCCAGATAACTTGCATATTATAAGTGGCAGGTTTCAAGGACAGGACTATCAGAGTGGAAAAAGCTAGAGATGGGTACTGTGATACTATGAAAAAGGGGGAAATAAAGACCAAAGACCAAGAATTAAGAGAAGATTGTTAAAAACCGGTTATCCACCCTGGCTGGTATGGCTCAGTTGGTTGGAACATCGTCACATGCACCAAAAAGTTGTGGGTTTGATTCCCTGCCATGGCACATATCTAGGTTGAGGATTTGGTCCTGGTCATGGTGTATATAGAAGGCAACTGATCTACATTTCTCTCTCACATTGATGTTTCCCTCTCTCTCTCTATCTTCCTCTCTCTCTAAAGTCAATAAACATATTTTTAAAAGCCAATTATCCTGTATCTTTTATAGACTCTAATTGTATTGGAATATAGCGTATCATGACAATAGTGCTTCCTAATGATTACCCTGAAGTAACAAGCACATACAAGATAGTATGGTTATTATTTATGTAAGTTATAATATACTTTAGTAGAATTTTAAACAGAAGGTTGAAATTGTAAATTTTGACTTTTAAAGCTGTTTGAAAGGATGAGCCATAATTTACTTATGATTAACACATCCTTTTGTAACAATTGCGATATGAATAAGATGCAATCATACTTTGCATATTAAGCAAGCTATAGTGGACATTGGTGTTGCTATTCTCTTTTTTAGCAATGATTCTGATATTTTGGGGAGGAGGGTGGGGCATTCCACACTCCCCCACCCCAATATCAGATAGTCTGGTTGAGGCCCTATCTCTAGTCTTGAGGTAGAGCATGAGATGCAGACCTAAGACAATCAAAGCAACGCATTTTCCTACCACACGGTGTTATGTTCAGAAATGCATACAGTTGACCTAGTAGGTGTGAACCTCAGGATTGTTGCTGGCAATGCTAAAACAAGGCGCTGTTTCTTTCTTATTAAATTTCAAGCTAGCAGAATGTATAGGTCCAGCAGTTGCTGGTCACAATGGTTTGACTGGAGGGGAGAGTTGATCTGAGAATGAGGTCAACAGGGAGGCGGGGAGCCGGAGAAAGAGAGAGAAACCAACTTTGATGAAATTGTATAACTGAGCAAATTGCTTCACTTTTTGGTTAAGCAACCTGGTAGCTTTCTTTTAAAATTTGTAATCGATAGAATACTAACCATCAATAGATAACATACACATAGCAAAAAAAAAAAGAAAGAAAAAGAAAAAAACTACAATCTCGATTGTATGTAGAGATGAGGGAAAAGTGTATGCATATATATTGAGGTAGAAATATAAAGTAGCATGATCTTTCTGGCAACATCCATTAGAATTTTTATATATATGTAAATGCACTTATATAACGGTGTATATATATGCCATTCATCTCACTCCTGGGAATTTATGTCTTAAAAACAAAAACATACATAGGACATACCTTTCTAAAAACTGGAGTTGCTTATTGCCGCATTTTTCATAGTAGCAAAAAGTGGAAGCACAATGAATGTCCATGAGTGAGATAATGGCTGCATACTTTACAGCACAGTCACAGCGTGGACAGTAAGGGCTATTATGTAGCTTTAAAAGAATGAATTAAAGCTGTATCGGATGACTTGGAAGAATTTCCATAAGGTATGTGGGATGAATATCAAGATGTAGAAGAGCAGTGCACCATGACTTTATTTTTAAAAGCCAAGCTAATCTTCAGCGAGTGACTATGTATAACTATATAGGATTATAGGAGTACGGAAGACATATGCATAGTATTAGATTTGTAACATGGATTATTTGGAGGAGCGTATTTGATGTCAGTGAAGAGGGAAATATAAGGAAGGAGGAGCCAAGCTGAAAAGAAAAACAAAAATTTATACTTGAAATAAGCCTGTGTATGCTCATGCTTGTGTATTTATGTAAAATTACATATATGGAGTATATGCATGTCTATTAGGTATTCTAAGTTATATATATGTATAAAGAAATCAAATACAAACAGACATTTTAGGTAGATTATAATTTTACTGTTACATGTCAAAAGAAAAAGAATAAAATGTACAAGTTCCCCGAGTTTGAAGGCAGGTTTCCATTTAGTTATGGCTAATCCGTCAGCCCAATTGTACCCATAGAGGAGGGTAGTCCAGGGCCTATGCTTCCAGCCTCCTACATTGAGCTTCTCAAGACCTGGTCTTTCACAGGAAAATGGTAGGTTCTGAGTATGTTCACCCCATGATAACACCGAGGAAGAGGATCAGAGTCGGGCAGCAGACAGACAAGACGACAGCTGTTCTCAATAACTCACTCCCAGGACGCGAGTTAGGAGCTTGATTTCCAGGTGCGCTGCTGTTATCCCTTCCCAGCTGCAGTTTCCATTCCACCCTGAGTCATGCCATGTCATTTTCTAGAATACTCATATGTTATTATAGTCTACTCGTATTTTATCATGCTATGTCACATTATGGTATGTTATTTATGCTATATTTTTACTATGATTTATCTTTTTGAGTGGTGCCTGCCTTTTATTAATATTTTAAATTTCCAACTGCCAAATTTATGTTTTTGTTTTTGTTTTCGTTTAGGTTCTGGGTCTGGAGTATAATTTATTTATTTTTTGGTCCTACAACTGCAATCGTATTTTCTTTTGTGAAAATAAGCAGTTTATTGGAAATTCAAATTGCTCCAAAAACCCCATTAAAAACAAAAAGAAATACGTGCAGAAGCATGTGAGACGATGGGGGAGGGAGGAAGGGCTTTAGAACTTTGGCACGCTGCCAGCGCTCACCCAGGTGCCGCGAGCCAGTCCCTGGGGCAGGTCCTCTCTGCCACTCTGGGACTGTGAGGGGGAATCTGGACAACGGGGTGGAACACAGACTTCGTTGCTCAGCAAGTGGCAGGCCCCTGGAGTCCCTTCAAATGTAGGGAAGAACCACTGCAGAGGATCTTTCCCCCCTCGAAGGCTGGGGGCTGTAGGGTAGGGACTGCTGAGGGAAAGGGGTGCCGGTGAAGACGAACCAGGCAGAGTGTCTTCTTACGTGGGGATAGCCTAACACTGAGCGCAGGGTGAGGAAGATGAAGGCAAGAACCCATGGAGTTGAACAAAGGAGAAAACTTGGGTGAGATAAAAGCAAATGTCCAGGAACAGGGTCTAGATGAAGAAGCAATAGCCTAGAAATCTCAGCAATGGACACCATGCAGACTGGGTGTGGGGCTGGGGCAAGTGGGGACCACAGAGGAGGGAGGAGGGTATTGGAGTAAAGAGAAGGGGGTCTTTTGCCCAGTGCACATCTGGGAAAAATGACACAGTACTTTTCAATTCTCTTTTCTTTTAAAGATTTTGTTGGTGGTGGTGGTTTTGTTTTCTTCTGTTTTTTAAAACAGCTGTAAGGTCAGCTACTGGTTGCATCTACAAAATGTAAAGTGCTGTTCTTGCCAGTCACCTTACAGAATAGTTCAGAGTGGTCAAATTTTGACCTATAAAGTTTCCTTTATTTTTGCCTCCTCTTCTGAATCATTACTACTTAATGGTTTACTTGACAGCCTGCATAGGTCATGGGACAACTTAGTGGGCAGATTTGGTGACCAAAGAAAGAGAGTGGGCGTGGAGTAAGGGGAGGGCCTGGTGGGCACGGAGTGTGGCTGGGAAGGAAGGGGGAGGAGTCAGAAGGGCTGTGAGCACGCACCCAGGTGGAGGAGCTGGGAGAGGAGGAGCAAGGAGTGTGGGGAGAATGGGTAGGGGTCCTGGCTGCACATGTGGCCAGAGGACATAGCTGCAGCGTTAGCTGACAGGAAGGCAGCTGAGCAGAAAGCCAGCTGGGCCCGGGTGACCGGCTTGGTGGTGCGGGAGAGAGGGGGTCTCGCTCTGAGTGGGTTGCAGGGGGCAGCCGGTGAGGCCAAGGCTGCTGAGGAGGCGTGGCTGGGCAGCTGAGCATGCTACCCTGGCAACAGGCAGGGCTGTCAAAGGGCTTCCCAAAGGGCAGGTGCTGAGCACACGGCTTCCTGATTTTGGAGGCCAGAGAACCCTCTTTCTCTTAGACTTGATGCGGTGACTGTGTCTGTGACAGCTGTTTTTCTCTCTTCCTCTTCCTTTTCTTACTGTGGTTGCCCTGGGCTGACCAGGTCGGGTAGAGCTGGGAGTGAACCTGCCGCTCCTTCTTGGCCTGTTCTTCTCAGGACAGGTTGTGCCACTTTTCTTCCTATGATTTGGTTCATGGCTGCACTTTTCTTCAGGGTGCACTCAGCTACTACCTTGGTCCTCATGTCCTTCATATATAACAGGAAGGCATTAAGGGGTTTCTTTTCAAGGGGTATCTTTTCTTCCTCCTTCTCCGTGACTGGTGATTTTGAGCCTACATCTGGGCTCAGCCTGGAGTATGCTGGTTCCCGCTGGCCATGGGGGAGCGGATGGTGGGGTGGGGATTCCTTGAGGTGGGCAGACCAGGAGGAACCGGAGCCACCATATGAGGGGAGAACCAACTGGCAGCCAGGCTGGACGTTGAGGCATCCATGGCGGGGGCTGGGTAGAGGTGCTGGAAGCCACCAGGCCTGGAGTACATGGGCTGCCCTGGCTTGGGGAGTAGCCAGCCACGGGGCATGTGGGATTTGTCCCACAGCTCCAGGAGACAGTGGGTAATAATGGGGGACAGTTCAGATGGGTGAGGGGGTGGGGGCATGCCTGTCCCTCCTGTCTTTGGATCAGTTTCTGGGGAGCCAGGGGAAAAGCGGCGGTTGCTGTAGGGTCAGCGATTTTCAGCCCCTATGCTGCAAGAATTTTTAAAACATTAAATACCTCATTTGTCAGAGGCACTGACCTCTTTTCCTGCAGATTGTCAAATTTAAAAAAAATGACAATAGCCAACACCATAGCCATCCGGTGTGAATAAATCAAAATTATACCTATTTTTTTTGTTACATTGGCAAAAATATCTATTTTTTGGTGTGCCTCAAGGTTTTAGTAATTAGCTTATGTGTGCCATGCGATGGAAAAGGTTGAAAATCAATAGTATAGGTGATGAGGGGGCGTTGACGGGTGCAGTGATGCGGATGCTGAACAACAGGAACTTTATTGGACACGTGTGATGGGGCGGCGACCTGATGTCCTTGACTGTAGCGCTGGAGGGGACACCAAGGAGGGGCCATCTCATAAGCAGGCTCCTCCTGAAGAAAGGGGCCATTGGGGAGGTATAGGCTGCTCACATCCACGATCAGGAGGAACAGGTACCCAGGGTACAGGGTATCCTTAAAGAAGGCGCTGTCCTGGGGCCTTCTCACTCAGGCGAAATAGTCCCTCGGCTTCTGAAAGGGAACCGAGAGGCTGCGGAGCCTCTCTGCCTCAAGTCCCAGCAGCTGCCCTGGTTCTCCAACTGGTGGACCGGGGGCGACTTGACTTCGTCCAGGCTCAGCTGCGCCAAGGCGCTGTCGCTGCTCAGCTCCTCCTCCTCCGGTTCTTAGCCTTAGAAGGGGACCAGCTCCTAGCTCACCTCAAGGTCATTCCCAGCACCGGCTGCCCCGCCCCCAGGATCCGCAGCCCTAGCGTGTTGGGGCTTGCTGTGGCCTCCGGCGGGCCGCCGCTCTCCGCTCTCTGCAGCGTGGTGCCGGCTAGGCCCACCCGGTGCTCCGGCTCTCCTGGCTGCTTTTCAGGCACCGGTGACGCTTCCGCAGCAGCAGCAGAGTTTGACGGGTGTGGTCTGGAGGGAAGCGCGAGCCGCACAGTAGGCGGAGCAGGGGGGAGGGCGGCTCGCCTTGGGCCGCTCCTGCCGTGCGGAGCCGAAGGGTGCCCACCTCGCTGACACCGCCTGCTCCGCTGGGGTGTCCCCGTGCCTGGCCCGTCAGGGAGGGGCGAGCGAGCTGGAGTATAATTTTGTAAGATCTCTTTTTATTAGAATCTGCTTTGCTGAAATAAAATTCACATACCATAGAAGTAACCATTTGAAAGTGTACAATTCAGTGTTTTTTTGAATATTCAGAGAGTTATACAACTATCACCACTATCTAATTTTAGAATATTTACATCACCTCCCCTCTCCCCCAAACTCCGTAGTCATTAGCGATCACTCTTTCCCCTTCCTCACTTTTGGCCACCACTAGTCTACTTTGTCTCTCTATGAATTTGCTTTTTCTACACAATTTATATAAATGAAATAATAAGTCCTCCTTTGTGACTGGCTTCTATCAGTTACACAATTATTCACAGTTAACCCATGTTATAACATGTATTTGGGTTCATTTGTATTTATTGAGAAATAATATACCATTGTATGGTTATACCACCTAGGTTTACCCATTCACCAGTTGAACACTTAGATTGTTCTACATTTTGGCTATTAGCAATGGAGCTAGATACATTCATGTACAAATTTTTGTGTGGATGCATTATTTTCATTTCTGTTGGGTAATGAAATGCTAGGTCGAATGGTAACTTAATGTTTAACATTTTAAGAAATTGCCAAACCACTTTTTCCAAGTGCCTACACTATCTTATAATCCTACCAGCAAGGTATAAGGTTCAGATTTCTCCACATCTTGGCCAACACTTAATATCTTTTTTTATTGTAGCCATCCTAGTGGGTGTGACTGGTATCTTACTGTGGTTTTGATTTGCATACCCTAATTGTAATGATGTTTAACATCTTCCCATATGCTTATTTTCTATTTGTATGTCTTTTTCGGAGGAAAAGACTGTTCAAATCCTTTGCCTGTTTTTAAATTGGTTATTTGTCTTAAAAATATTGAGTTTGAACAGTTCTTTACATATTGTGGATATAAACCCCTTCTCAGATACATGACTTTCATATATTTTCTTCCATTTCATAGGATATCTTTTTGGTTTCTTGATAGTGTATTTTAGCATAAAATTTATTAAATTTTGGTGTATTCCAATTTATATATTATTTTGCTTTTGGTATCACATCTAAAAAATCATTGCCTAACCTAAGACTATGAAGGTTTACATAAAAAGCTTATTGATTTTTGAATTAATTTTTCTTTACAATGTGAAGTAGAATTCAGCCTCATTTTTTTTTGCTTGTGAATATTTAGTTGTTCCAACATGATCTGTTGAGAAGACTATTCTTTCCCCCATTGTTTTATCTTTGTACCCTTTTGAAAATCTGTTGACCATAACTGTAAGGGTTTACTTCTAAACTCTCAAATCTAAACCTTTGAACACCATGTGTATCCTTATGACAGTACCACATTATTTGGATTATACTAGGTTTGTACTAGGTTTTGAAATTGGGGGATGTAATTTCGCCAACCTTTTTTTCCTAAGAATGTTTTGACCACTGGATCCCTTGCATTTTCTATTTTTTGGATCACTTTGTCAGTCTCTTTAAAAGAGGCAGCTAATATTTTGATAGGAAATGCACTGCATCTGTAGATTAATTTGGGGGGTATTGCATTTTTAGTAATATTAAGTATTCTTATCCATAACATGAGATTTCTTTCATTTACTTAAGTCTTTAATTTTTCATTAAGGAGTATATTATTGAAGTTCCACATATATGTAAGTTTTCCAGTATTATTAATTTCTAATTTTACTTCATAGCTTTTGTAGAACATATGAGATATGGTTTCAGTCTTTTTATATTTATTCAGGCCTTTTGTATGTCCTCACTTATGGTCAATCCTAGATAAATTTCTATGGACACTTGAGAAAAAATATCTATTCTGTTGGGTGGAAATGTCTGTTAAGTCTATTTGGTACATGGTATTGTTCAAGATTCTATTTCTCTGTTGACCTTCTGCCTTGGTGTTTTATCTGATAATGAATGTTGAGCACTGAAGCCTCCAAATTCTATTGTAGAACTGTCTATTCTTTCTTTCAATTACATCAGTTTTTGCTTCACATATTTTGGGGCTCTATTATTAGGTGAATATATATTTACAAGTGTTACATATTTCAAATGGATTAATCTTTTGTTTGTTATAAAATGTGCTTTGTTTCTAGTAATTATGTCTTAAAGTTAATTCTGTGTGTTATTATTATACGTACTCTAGTACTCCTTTGGTTACTGTTTGCATGGTATATTTTTAAATCCTTTTAGTTTCAACCTGTCTTCAGATCTAGTGTGCCTCTTGCAAACAGCGTATATTCTTATCCATTCTGTTAATTTCTTTCTTTTGATTGGAGTGTTTAACCTATTTACCTCTAATGTAATTGCTGACAATGCAGGATTTACTTTTGCTCTTTTGCTATTTGTTTTCTATATCTTATGTATTGTTTCTCTGTTCTGCCATTACTGCTTCTGCAGTAAATAAGTATTTTTCTAGATTATCATTTTAATTTCCTTATTATTCTTTTACTATATATTTTAAGTTATTTTCTTCATGATTTTTCCAGTGATTAAAATTAATATTTTAGTTTAAAACAATCTAGTTTATATTAACACCAATTTGATTTAATATACAGGAAGTCTTTGCTGTAATATAGCTCTGTCTCTTCCCCACACATTTTGTGCTATTATTGTTTTAAAATTTGTATCTCTGTACATGACCCCTTCAACAGAGTTTTACAAATATAGTATTATGTAGCAGTTGCTTAAACCAAATAGGGGAAAAAAAGAGTTACAAAAATGCATTTATACTGTGTTTGATATTTTTTATGTAGTTACTTTATTGGTGATATTTATTTCTTCTTTATGAATTCAAGTTGGTCTCTAGTATCTTTTTTATTTCATCTTTAAGGACTCCGTTTAATATTTCTTATAGGGAAGGTATGATGATGACCCCCCCTTTTTTTTCTTGATGTTTTCAAGATTCTCTCTCTATCTTTGGTTGTCAATAGTTTGACTCTGATATTCTAGGTGTGGTTCTCTGTTGAGATTCTAAATGTATAGGTTAATGTTTTTGTCAAATTTAGGAAGTTTTCAGCCATAATTTCCTCAAATAATCTTTATGCTCATTGTTCTCTCTTCTGTCCTGCGACTCTCATTATGGATTTGTTGGTCACCCTTGATGACATCCTTCAGGTCTCTAGGCTGTGCTCTTTTTTTTCTTTCATTATTTTTTCTTTTTGTTCCTTAGACTGGGCATTTCAGTTGGCTTAAGAGTTTGCTGATTCTTTATCCCTGAAGCTCAAACCTGCTGGTGAGTCCCTGTAGCATATTTTTTTATTTTAGTAATTATGCTTTTCAATTTCAGAATCTATTTGGTTTTTTAAAATAATAAATTTTCTTTATTGCTATTTTCTATTTGATTGGACTTTACCCTAATACTCTAATTATTTAGATGCTGCTTTCTTTAGTTCTTTAATAATATATATACTAACTGATTTATTTTTTTTTCTGTTAAGCCCATTACCTGAATTTCCTCAAAGACAGTTTCTGTTGACTGCAATTTAAAATTCTCCTGTGTACTTTTGTATGTTCTGTGTATTTGCATGTCTCATAATTTTGTTGAATATTGGACATCCTGTGGTTACCTGGAAGTGAGCTTCACTTCCTGCTCTAGAGATTGTTTGTTTAGTGACTTTCCTGGACTAATTTTGCAACACGTGCAGCTGTTGCAATCTCTCTTAGTTAGCTTAATTAATGGCCACATAATGACTAGTCAGAGATTTCCTTCAGTTTATTGAACCAGTGAGTCTGCCACTGTTTGCTGAGTTCTGTGCTTGTTTTATGGCGTGCCTTGAGCGTCCAGGCACTTTAAAGCTCTGCTTTAGCCTTCATTTCAAGTTTGTACAAAACCTCTAGGTCATCCAGAGCTATAAGATTAAGCCTTTTGTTGTTTCCTCCACATACCTGTAGCCCTCTAGATCCAAAGAAATATGTTGAAGTTTGCCTTCTATGGATATCTTCCTATTTAGATTTTTCTTTTCAGATTATTGGCCAGCTTTGTTTCCCCAATGATATAATCACCTCATGTGGTGTAAAGCAAGTTCTTTGATTTAGACTAACGACTTGGGGTCAGGACTTTCCTCACTGAGAGATCTCTTATTTAGGTAATAGTAGAGACAAGCCCTGTGAATGGTTGACCCCTTTCAAGGGAACCTCCAGGCAGGTGAAATTGTGATAATTATATGGAACCGGGATTTCTGGCTCTCTCCGGTGCTGCTGGGCTGCTGCTGTTTTCAGTTAGCAGAGTTGCAAGGTTGCTGGTCTTCAGGATGATTCTGGAACTAGGGAGAGGGAACTGCGAAAGGAAGTTAAAATGCCACAAGTTCACTGTCCTTACTGAGCTTTAGTTTTTTGTCTTCAATAAATGCTCCTTGGATCTTTGAAAGCCTTTGGATAATTTTAAGGGTCCTGGAAAATTTAATTTTAACCTTATTTGCCAGTATTCTTGGTTTTATGAAGGAGCACATTTTCTGAGGTCCTTACTCTGGCATTCCAGAGGAGTTCCACCCCAGAGTTATGTTATTTTAAACAACCTATTTCATCCTACCACGAATCTGGTCTTTTTAGTAGACATAACGAATCTCTAAAAAACACTGTTCTTACATAGAGATTAGCAGTGTATGTGTATCAAGTGGTTCTGAAGTTGGGCACATAAATACAAATTTCAGGCCTAAGGGTATATAGAGGGTCTCCTCCTCCTCACAACCCCAGGTTTCTTGCTAACACTAAATGAAATACTTCATTCCAGGTTGTGGAATCCTGCAAAGTTCACTTTTATACACTCAATGTCAGATCTTCTTAAAAATTATCTTTTTTTCCCCCAACTGGTAGATTAATACTTGGCTTTTAAGGAATGAAAATGAATACATACTAGCAAGTTCTACATTAGAATATTTAAAACAGAGATAATTAAGCCCTTCCTTACCCTTAGGATTTAACTCATTTTCTGTCCCAGGAACAACAGTCATGTCCTCCAGGACACAATGACCTTCGAGAGCAGCGATTTTCAACCTTTCTCATCTCATGGCGCATATAGACTAATTACTAAAATTCTGCAGCCCACCAAAAAATATGTTATATTTTTTGCTGATGTGACAAAAAATAGATATAATTTTGATTCATTCACACCGCACGGCTATTGTATTGGTTGTTCTAAGGGACAAGAGGTCGGTGCCCTTGACTAAATAGTCAGGTATTGCATGCTTTAAAACTCTCGTGGCACACCTGTTGAAAATCACGTCTCTAGGGTGTGGCCTACATTGTTCTTTCAGAAAGACAAAGTCTTCACTGATATTTTGGAATTTGGCCTTCTAGACCTCAGTCATGAGGTGGGGATGCATTATCTGTAGTTCAGTCATAGAATAACTCAGGACTACTTTTCTTGTTAAATATGAAAGACTCACGTATGAAGCAGAGCAAGATTGGGGTGCTGGTTCTGGCTCTACGAGGAAATATTTTGTGTGGTCTTGACAAATCATCTGATTTCTGGCTTAGTTCCTTTCGCTATAAAAGAAAGACGGTAGACCAAATGACTTACAGACTTTTCAAGAGTAGAGAAATCACTCTTACTAACAATGGGCAACTGAAAAGTCAGAATTACAGTGCTTATAAGGAATTGTATGAGGATGGGGGAACAATAGATAAGTTAGATTTTTTTTCCCCAAGTAAGAAACACATTTGAATTCTGTTGTACGAGGGTAGATACACAGAGCTGGGTGTAAGGGAGTGCTTGCAGATTGCTTTGCTCTATCCTTTTGTTTCTGGGATCACTTACTGCTAAATTATTCTACCCAGGCTACTGCCTAATCACTTAAAGAGTTTTTAGGGATAGTAATCACAAGAATTTTTTTTTCAGATAGTGTCTTGGCAACCTTGACTATTGTTTTAGCTTCATCATTAGGGTCGGTTACTTATGTAAGCAAGATTTTCAAATGCGTGGTTGGAGTAGTGTTTCACAAATTTAAGTTGCTTATTTTTCCGAATCATGGTTTTCTAGATAAGTGAAACCTGGAAAGATAAGAATACTCAATGAATAAAAATCTTTCCACAATATTGTTTTTAAAAAATCAGAAAGCAAATCTCCAAAAAGGAAGGTAATACTAGAGGTTTGTGAAAGAATTGACTCCTTAAGGATGTCCTGGTTTTATGCACATTAAATCTAGTCTTCCAGAGCTTTTTTTCTCTAAATTCGTCATATGTATACAGTGATATGTGAGGTGCAGAATGAGCTTCTACAAGACCTTAAATTATCGTAACAATGAAATAGAGAACCATATTACTTAATATGCTAATCAATACAAAAAATCCTCTGTAGAACTATCTTCAAAGTTAAGGATTGAAACCTTATAATTGTTTTAAAAACTCAATTAATTGCAACACACTATTTTCTGAGCAACCTATGCTACTCTTTTCTTCCTGGTATCTTCCAAACTATTTGAATTAAAGTTGTCAGGCCATCGATACTCCGCTGTCCCTGTTCCCCTGCGTCCTACAATCCTTTTATCCTTCCCGTCACGTGCTGTCCCCTGTGTGCTTCTAAAACAACCACTCAAGTACCCCTGCCAACTTCTTAAGTACACACACTTATGCATGTCATAAAATGAATATCATGAAGCTCTAATTTGAGATTGTCATTTATATATGCCCCCTGATGGCACCACCAGCAGCAATAAGACCCTTCCAAGGATAAGAAAACCTCCAAAGCATGAACTTGCGCAATGACAGTAAGTGGTACAAAAGAGCAGAGAGAATAATTAATTTCTGACCCATGACAACCTGATTATTTCTTCACACAGAAGTTATTACTCTTTCTAAGCAACATTTTACACAAATTATTATTAGCCATAAAATTATCCATAAAAACTGTTAAGAATCAAAATAATTAAAACTGCCTTTGGTCTTAACTGAATTTAAATATTCAAAGGTGATATGTTAACATCTTTCAACTTCGGATTTGCCTTAGACTTGAAAAGTTAGCCTAAAACGAACTTGTTGCAAGTGGTACAATTAAGTGGCATTTATATTTTTAGTGGAGTTGTTTTATTTTTAATTTATGGATTATTTAAAAATCAGTGTTACTCTGTGTATATTTACTTTTGTACTACTGCATTTTTGTATTACTTAGATTTATTTTATTTATATTTTGTTCTACTTTGTTCTATTGTAGTCTTGTACCCTCCCTACTTTAATTTAATAGAAAAAGCATGCAAGGATGCTCTGCAGGCAAACGTACAGCAGACCTGTTAGCATTTAATCTCTTTTTAGATAAATGCAAATACTGCCACTGATGGTATTGAATCCTTGTTCTGTAATCATTTGGGGAGCTTCCTCATCCATTTTTCAAGTTGTGTCCATTACAATCAGTGACTGAAAATTGTGATCTAGAATATTCGTTCTTGACGAAAACAATAGAATTAAGCTACAGGGTTCTGGAAAATTGCTTTTATATTTAAGCAGGACTGCACATATACAGACACCTTGTTGATGATTTTACTGCCTTGAAGAAAATGTATTGCTACTGCCACAAGCCTGTCTTTTGGCACTTTATCACTTACAAATTGCGACAAAGAGACTTCTTTTTAATCTTATAGGTCACTGCTTGCAGTCTGGACTATCCACTCTTTTGTCCTCTCATGTAGGTTAGATAAGGTGGAAAATTCCATTTAGTTGTCTCTAAATTTCATATAAATGGTATGAAACACAGACTTTGTCTTCTGATTTTCAAGTCTCCAAATCTTTTAATGTACCAATTTTATTTTTTCATATTTTAAAAATTTTAGAAAGAATACAGAATGTGTTTGAAATGGTATTTATGAAACTAAATTACTGGATGTATTTTGAAGGGTTCAGATCATGAATCATCAATACAATCTATTTGACATCGAGAATCCTGACTGCAAAATAATTTTTTACCTAGTTTCCTTTCACTATTATCACCATCAGTTTTGACTAACTTCTTGTATAAGAAGATTTATACAGATACCTAATCTGACAACACAGAGTTACCAAAATACAGATATTTCTAAATAAATTTCTCTAATCATTGAGTCCTTGTACAGGAAACAATGAAACAAATGAGGAAGAAAACACACACTAAAAACCCTCTGTTTTTGAGCTCTTTATTTCTCTTGCATTTTGATTTCAGAATTTTCTCACAGGTTCTCTGTTTGACATCCTCCTATGAAGCCACGGAGGCACACTGTCATGGCTTCTGTCCCTGCCCCAGACTTTGTGTGTTATATTAACAATCTCCCAGCAATAAAGGAAGTCTTTGTAAAGACACTATCTTACAGAAGAGTATTTTATGTCATATAAATGAAGAGAAAGTTTACTCCCAAAGCAGCATTTTATTTCTACTAAAATACCAACGATGCATTTCCGAATGCCCTCCTCTCAAGGGGTCTTAAGCAGTTTACAAATATAATTTTTACCTCTGATTTAAATATGCTCTCAGCTTGCTAGCCTCATTTTACAGCTGAATAAATAATCAGGAAGAAAAGTTAGAAACTTTTTATGTGTTTTTTAAGTCAAAATATAATGTACAGAGAGCAAAAACAGGCTGTGAATGAGGTCTTCCTAAATGCGATTAGTGAGAACTTCCAATTGTTTATTGAGAATTTCCTGTGTAGGCGCTATGTTGGGGGCCTTACGTACATTACCTCTAGAACTGCTTGCAGTTTGGGAAGGTATGCATTATTATACCCATTTAACAAGATAAAAAAATGATGAATAGGAAGGTTAGCTGTCCAGCTGTGAAGGACAGAGCCAAGATTCAAGTAATGCTTTCTTACCCACTGATAATTACCTGAACAAATACTGTATTTTCTCATTCAAGCAAACAGGGGCTTGGCAATGAAGCAGAACAAATAAAAACTGAAAGGGACACTAACATTGGGCTTACAACCTTTTGCCATGCTTTCTGCAGGGTTGCCATTGACCTTCAGTTTCTAGATCTGCACTCTGTCTCTAATATCTTTTTAGATGTCATGTATGAGACCACCTTCTAAACATGTTTTTGGATACGTAAAAACACTTTTTGGGGGGAGGGTTTGTTGGAAGTGGCAACAAACTAATTTTTTATTGCTTTTTATTTAAACATGAGTGCAGGGTTCACATCTTCTGTAGTTTCTAAATAAACATCTTTTCTCACATTGTGGGTGTGATTGGTACACCTGCATTTGTAGAATGATACCCATGCTTTGCCTCCTACCACAGGCTCTGTAGCTCTGTGTAAGCATCTCTGTTGAATGACTTACAAACTCCAATAAAAAAAAGAACTAAGCCATTTACTCAACTGTCAATCCCCTTTCCTTTTTTTCTAAATAGCACCACAAAGTCTTGTCTGATCAATTGAAAAGGAGAACACACCTTTACAGTGCCCTGACCCTGTCTAAACGCAGCTTTCATAAACACACTCAGAGATAAACAAGACCATGGATTCACTCTTGGCCTCTCCACCAGTGTGCTTTTAAAATAGGGTTGTGCTTGTAAACCATGTCTAAGGTAATAAGGAACAACCATGACTATTTGGCTCTGACCAGTGCCTAGAGCTGCCCTCTGAGGGAGAAATCACAGAAGGGCATGGGCTGATGTTTATGACGCTATAAGATTGTTAGAACGTCCACCTCAGGACATTTCTGTTTACAGATACAGGTTTCAGTTTTATTCTGGACAGAGTGCCTGCAATGATCCCTCAGAACTTAACCTTCCCAAAAATTGGCTTAAAATCACAAAAGTACTTGTTAGTCCTTAATACTTTTTCTTCTTGCTGTAAACAAAAAGTTTTATTTTTGTTTCTAGCAGCCTTTTTTTTGGTGTGTGTGTTTGGAGGTGTTTCTCCATATAGTTATAAGTAATGTCTATGGTGTGACCAGAAATTTATTAATGATGAATGTTTAAAGAGTCTAAAAGAGCAGTAATTGGGTCATTTGTAAAAAATCACAGCCTGTGACTTATTAAAGAATGTTTTTGCCTTATGCAAATGGGTAGATACTCTTAGGATTTCTTTAAGAAAATGAATAGTTACACAAGGAAATATAGCAAAAGCTTTTCAATCAGAATCTTTGTGCTGAAACTTTGCTTGAAGAGAAATCATCTTTAGGTTGGGAATATGGGGGTGGGTTGGGGTTGGGGGCACCAGGTGGTGGCATGGCTTCATAATTTTGCCAGGAACTAAGGTTCATGTCTTTAGAATTCCAGGTCTAAAAACTGGATTTCATCAGTAAAATCAAAGATAATTTGATTCATAAGGGACTTTCATGATACAAGACATATGGGGGGGGCATGTAGGTTTACAGTTGTGAGTACATGACACAGTTTATTCTTGAATTATTATTTATTAATTATTGTATTATTTTCCATACCAACAACTGTAAACCTACTTTTCCAATCCTTGTGTAAATGAAAGAGTTAATTTATTAAATTTAATGTGGCAGTTTCAGTGACTGGAAGTATATATCTCTTAACGAGGTCATCCCTTTTCCTGATGTCAAAATTTCTAAGAAGCTAAGTAGAAATTTCCTCAGTGAACATGGATTAGTGCAAACCCTTAGCAGTATTTCATGATAAAAGTAGAGATATACTTTCTCCGTGGAGGATGATATGTCTCTTGTATAGGAATACTAGCATACGCCCGATTCAGCCTTTCTTTCACCTATACAATGGTAGACACAAGGGTCACTTATGGCATATTAAGTGACAACAGATTATTATTACTATTGTTGTTGTTGTCATTGTTGAGTTCTTGAATCTATGCTTTAATTTTTTTTTTCTCTCATCCCTTAATGGTCAGGCTATGTTACCAGTTCTTTCTGATGTAAATTTGTGTCTTTAATGTCCCCTACTTCTAATTTATTGCTTCTAATTTGCTTAGATAGAGAAAGTAAATAAACAAAGCAGTTAAAAGGATGTCTGTAGTTGTGTTAGGTACAGAAAGCAAAGGCCTAAAGATTTCTTCAGTGAGCACAGAGCTCATAAAATTTGTCTGTATGTTACCTGTTTTGGCTATTCAAGTACTGTATTACTTCTTGATTTTTGTTATTTTAGGTAATTTAAGTTACTAGATAAATAGTTCTGTGTTTGTGAGGTATTGTTAAATTGCTGTTACACATGGTCAGTTCTACCTCAAGAAGCCTCAGTAGGATATGTCGTTAAGTCATGTAATGAATGAATATTTACTAAAAGAAAGGGTACAACACAATTTCATTAGAGGTGACACACAAAAAAGAAATAGTTCTGTTACGGGAGAAACTCCCAGAACCTTGATTCTTCTCACTGATGAAGTAAAGAATTACAGGCCAGCGAGCCTACTAGTGTGCAAAGTTTATTAATGTTAAATTCTAATAGAAAAGCAAAACAAGGGTGGCCTAGAGCAGGGGTGGCAAAAGTAGGGTGGCGAGAGGCTGGGTGGCCAGCTCCCAGATGGCCAGAGGCCCAGGTGGCTAGAAGCCAGGTGGCCAAAAGGGTGGCCAGGGGCTTCCCCTCCCACCAGAGGCTGGCTGGCCAGGGGTACCTTGCATGGCAAGAGAACCACGAGGCTAAGAAAAGAGGCCAAGAGAGTAGAGTCCTTTGTTCTGAGGACTTATATAGTTGGTGGGGTGGGGGTGAAGGAGTTACATTTTGATTGGCCGGTAAAGGTGGTATCAGCTTTCAGGGGTGATGTGACTACCTAAATGTAGGTATGGGTCGGGGGTCTGATGGCTGGAATCCTTATCGTGCTCCAGACATTACTTGTTTATTTTGCATACATGATGCAAGGCAGGCAGTTAATTAAAATTGTTTATGGGCCCTTTCTTTGAGCACTGTAGATTATTCCTTTTCCCTCCTTCCAGGCCCTGGGATGAATAAACAGTCTCAAGGTTTTCCTTTCCCCAGCTAGTGGGGATGATACACACAGACTTTCAAGGGCTCCCTTCCTCCTACGCTATCATAGTTTCATTTGTTGTTCAGCAACAACACTTGTTGTATTGAACCAGGCTCATTATTACTGGGTCAACATGTGAGCTTTTGCTTCTAGACTCCTGTAGTAAGTTCTTTGTTAGATTGTCATGGTGAGGGCCCTGCCTTTATTTCCCCTCTGGCCGCTTAATCCACCGTAAGAGTTCCTCAAGATTCCTTAGCCTAATACTACTTAGCTTAGTTCAGTCCTGAGGCTACAGTCATTTTAACTTTAAGTTATAGCTTTTGCCTAGAGAAAAATATACTGCCAATTTTAAATATCTCAAAATATTGCCAAATGTCCATCAATCAGGGTCCTAAAATATTTATGATTTTTATCCCTTTGCATAATTTTGTGCTCCTATTTAAATGGAGTAGTTGAAGCAGTCACCTTGTTATTGGCTCCCCTTCCCCCACACTGAGTAGCAGCTACACTTTTATACCTCCTCATAAAACTTTATCATATAATCAGCATAAGGTCAGGAGAAGTTGAATCTAGTAGTGAAACAGTTCTCAGGAGATGACTTACTTTATCCAAATACTTTTTAAAATAGATCTTTCTTATTCATGGGCTGATTCAGAAAGTTTTCTGTTGAACAACATTCATGTCACCTATGGAATATTTCTTTCTTACATCTCATCATGGAAACATAATTTGTTTTCACTTTTCCAATGAGAGGCATTTTTAAAAATCAGAATATAATTTCTACATTTCTTTTGTGATAATAAGTCCACACAGTGCATTTTGATGTCAGTGATTTGTAAATAAATGACTTTATTTCATTCCTTAGGTCATCTGAGAAATTTGTTATTCTTTTAAATGAAATTAACTTTTAAACTACATTCTACAATGTAATTCTTGAATAGAGGCTCTGGATTAATTCAATGTTTTGTTTTTTAGAGGAAAAAGTGTGAACAAGGTGATGCTAAGTAATGTATTTCAAAGAAGTCATAGGAATTACAGTGAAATCAAGATTTTGTTTAACTTTGAAACCTCTTTAGCTGTATGATGTAGAGTAACATAGGAATATCTTTGCCTTTTGCGCCAAACTACCATCATACTTTAAAGTCTGTTGTATTTATCTTTAGAATTTTCTTAGCATCACATAAAATAATTAAGCATATTTTGTTTTAAATTAATTTCCTTAGTTTATGTATATATCTTAATCACAAATTATCATTGTAAAGATAATTACAAATACTTGTAAAACATTCAAGTGGTATAAAAGGGTATCAAGTAAAATGTCTAATGCCCCAGATCTCTGTGTTATTTGATAGATATTGTTTGATAAATTCCACAATGTTTGAGAGCTATACTGATAGTAAAAGAAGACTTAGTTTAAAACATTTTTGCATTATCAGAGGAGGATGAACTTGCTTTTTTCAGCAAAGAACAAAATGTTAGACTTGTACTTGGATGTGATCTAACATGAGCAAATATGAGCATTTGAGATTTGTGCCTTGAAGCCAAAAAACAAGTATACTTGAATGCTGGAGACTAAGATATGAGAAGAAAATTGGAGAAATGATCTAGAGAAATGTAATATGATCTGTATCTTAGCGCATCTGCCATTATTTAGAGATATCCATTCTTCCTGTCTGTCTTCCTAACCTAATGTTCTCTTTTTTCCTTTAATAAAACTAAATTTTGTTCTTTCTCATGTGTTTGATTTATTATTCTTTATTGTTTATAGAGATAGAGATCAAAGCATCCAAGGAATCAATTAAAAAAAGCAAACAGAAATTCTAGAAGATAATGACAGCTATAGGGTATTAAGACCCTAAAGCTCACAATCAGATTTCGTTTGCTCTGATCATTGATTTGATACACAGGATGGAGACAGAGTGTTCATCTACTCATATGTGGCTGTTCCAACAGAGTTCTTGAAAACTTCCCTGTCAAAAAATGCAATAATCACGCTTAAAAGGCAAAGAGAAAACCATGATAGCTATCTGAAACGTTTATGACAAGAAAAGCCTCTTAGTGGTTAAACATCAAATATTTAAACCAATAAGAAAAAACACGATCTGTTCCAATAGATAATATTTATAACAGCTCTGGGTTAAAATAATAAAAAAATAGATACCAACTGAAGTTTCAGAAGGTAGGGTATTGTTTAATATATAACAAACTAGTAATACAATGGAATATTATACAACCATTAACACAAAGATTTAGAAATATATCCACTATTTAAAAATCTTTTTTATGGTCAGCAGCATCTGACCATAAAGGTGTCCTGGCTTCTAGCTAAATGGAATGCACCCTCTAAGAACACCAAAGCAGCTGAGTCAGAAATGAGAGTCCCTGGTTCTCTGAGAAGTCTTCAAGCTAAATAAGACATAAAACATAAGCTCCTGTGTGGTGGTCATTAATGCTATCCGGCATACATTCCACTTCCAGACTTGGTAGGACTGCACTTCCCTGATCCCTTGGAATTAGGATTTGCCATGTGACTTGCTTTAGGCAATCACATGTGAGCAGAAGCAGTAATGCCACTTCCAGGAAGAAGCTTCCCTACCCAGGGTGATATTGCTATACTTTCTTTCCCCTACTCTGGTGACTGGACATAGTCCAGATTGTGACTGCTCCACCAGCCTGGAGCAGACTAGAATGAAAGCAGCACAGTGCAGACCCACAGCTCATCCAGGATGGATGTGTAAAGTGGCATACATAAGAAAGAAATTTCTGTGATTTTAAGTTACTGTGATTTTAGGGGTTGCATGTTACTGCTGCAAAACTCCGCCTATCCTTGCTGATATAGCATGCTTCTGAAATAACAAGCTTAGCATTTATTGGGACACTTCCATCAAGGCCCTTATCCTGGCTATACCACTAAATAGCTATGTTCTTGAGTAAATTATCTAAATGCAGTTGTAAGGCTCAGGCTTCTTATCTCTGTGAATTAAATATACTAACACTACTTTATGGGATTATTACAATGATTAAATGAAACTATGGTTAGTATAGTTCTTGGCATGCAGTAAACTCTCATTAGATATTAGCTATTATTATTCCTACCATAGTGAAGACCAATTAAGAAACACATTCTGCTTCTGACTGACAGGAGTTGATAAAGGTGTGTGGGTATGGGAGCAAATTCTATCAAAAGCCTGAGGCCAGACCCTAAGGTACAGATATTTGTTTGAATGATGAGATTGGATTCTAGTCCTTCACTTTCTCTTTAGAACAAGCGACTAAAGATGGCCTAATGCTAACCAAGTCATTATGCACAAGGTTAAAAAGCTAATATTTATTTGTAAGCATTCCCAATCCAAAAGAGGATTTTGAGAACATTTCAGTTTGGCAGCACAGCAGGAGATTAGGAGACACAGGAAAGTAGTGTTATCACTTTCCTTTTCCTTTTTCTTTGTCCAAAAACCAGTTAATAGTATAATTCCCTACACATCGTCAATGTGATGCTAGGAGTGTTCATATCACTTTTCCCATAGGTAGACTGAGGGACAATTGTATAAGGTGCCTTTTCTGAAGTCTAGTTTGCTCAGAGAAGATATCTGGAACAGCACCCACACATGGCCAATGATTTTTCTCCAGTATATCATTGATTTCATTATTTTCAGATTTTGCATTTGCAAATTTTCCTTTTCACTAAACTACATTTGTAATCCCCAAACTAAATGTGACACCTTTGCAGCCAATCATGAACAATGGTAGAGTGGCAAAAAATTTGAGTCCTCAGATACTCATGTCAGCTGAGGTTGACCCAGGTAGTGCTCTGCTTTCTCATTTCACCTCTCATACTGTTAACAAGATTCACTTTCAGTCTATTTAGTGCTACATTTTACACATATTTGTGCTTTTTGTTGGTGACTTTGCTGTTTAATATGGGCTCCAAGCATAGCACTAAAGTGCTAATATTTCTAAGCACAAGAAGACTATGATGAGTCTTACAAAGAAAATAGGTGAGCTAGATAAGCTTTAGCAAGTCATGAGTTATTGTGCTGCTGGCTGTGGTTTCAATGATAATTAATTAGCAATGTATAACAAATAAGGTGTCTTTAAACAGAAACACACATAAACCAAGATTATGTATTGACTGGTTGATGAAAATATCATGACCTGAGCTCATAGGAACCTAACTGGGATTTCCTCTGGGAGCACTGGTTTGATAGTCAGTAATTCAGTGTTTGTGGTAGCTACCACAAATACTGTATTGAAATTGACAATAGCTTCTTTCAAGCTTCTGTTAAATTGTTTGAGAACGCACATAAAAAAAGATGAAAAAATGGCAACAGAATGTGGAATTAAGGCCACTTAACCATTTCCTGGAGACTGGTAGGAATTTCTATGTAGGAACTACAGAGTGGATGGAGACAGATTTCAGAGTCCTTACTGAATAGAGGTCAAATCTTGTCATGCACTGTCAACATTCTTACTCTGTGAATGGGCATCAGAGCGTCCCAAGAATTGGTTGAGCAAGGATGAATGGAAGGAAGCTTGAGGGAAGAGCAAACCACAGGAAATATATTTTTGCGTTTCAGGGTCTTTGAGTGTCTGGTTTCATAAATACCACTTTCACTTATTACTGAAATGCAGCTAAGTACACCTAGTTTTGAGGCTCAGCAGATGTAGAAAGCTCATACTGTATAATACACAGCTCAGTTTGCATGAACAGCAGGTATTGCTCAACAATATTTCAGTTTCTAACAGAGCCCAGTCACAAGTAAGAGCTGTTTCTCCAAAGGGTAGTAGTTATGCATCAAAGAGGTCTTGTTTTAGTCCCTCAAATCTAATAGCTGCTGTTATTTTATTGGGGTTTATCATATAACACATATTGTACCTGATCTGATACTCTAAGTTGAGGACTTTAGGCTAGGGATCCTTCTTCCAACATCTAATACTACTTTAATATTTCATACTGATTTTAGTATATACTCATAAATAGATGATACTCCCTCTCAGTACCTGACCTCCTTTCTGTGAATGACCTTGCTCTCCCCACTAGACTTTGTCATTACCGATAACTGCACAGCCTCCGTAATCTGTTTTTGGTGTCCACTGTTTTACTACCACCTTCTATGTTGCAGCTCATGTTCTTTTGTACCCTATATCCAGCAACGTTTGTATATCTCTGGGTCCCATATTTCATTGGCCCTATTAAATCATCGATGTCCCTTAACCCTGTCTTGTATTCACCTTCTTTCTTAGCCTGCTTGTATTCCATGGTCCATCATTACAACTTCACTGTTTACACCCTCAACTGTCATGACCTCTCACCTGATCCCATAGTCCTCAGTAGTAAAATCTCACCTTGTTAAACCCAAACTTGGTTTATTGAAGGCCTATACATATAATGTTGAACCTGGTAAGAGAAAAATACCCAACCATTGTAACTATACCACCGACCTCAGACAATGCTGGGAAATGCTATATTTCCCTGCCCATTCTCTCTCTCTCTTTCTCTGTCTCTGTCTCTCTGTTTCTCTCTCTCTCTCTCTCTCTCTCTCTCACTTCTATCCTCTCTCTCTCAACTAACAATTTTATACTTAACTCTTCTCAAACCTTGGACACACTCTAAGCAATTTTTTCAGATGATCTTACTTCCTACCTCCCTGACAAAACAGAAATAGTCAGAAGAGAGCATCCACAAGCTCCCATCCTGCATTGCCTTCTGTTTCCACAGATGAACTTTCTGTGTTCATCTAAAGCCAACACTTCCACTTGTATTTTGAATCCCATTTCCCTTTGCCTGCTTAAAGACATCACCACAATAATGATCTCTTCTCTACCCTTTAAAGAAAGAGAGCCTTCTCATACTTCCATATGCCTCCTGGCAGATACCCATTTCTTTGTTCCTTTTGCAGCAAAATTCCATGGAAGAGTTGAATCTGTTTGTTACCTTCACTCTCTCTCTTTTCCTAACTTTTGATATTGATTGAAAAATTCTCCAAGGCTAGAATTCAGCTAGAAGAAAACAGAAAGTGGATGAGGGAAAAAAAGAAGAGATTTAGGCAAAGTATCTGTAAGTCAGACTTCCACCACGTCCTTGTCTTTTTAAATTCAATCCTAATAAGTAACCAGTTACCTCTCTTATCCCTGCACACATTGTCCTTTCCCACTTTCTCACCATTGAGAGAATCCTTACATCAAGGCCTGAATTGCAGTTTTAAGGCTGCTGACCTAAACCTTTCTGGACAGAACCAGAAGTAGATTGTTGAAACAGACAATAAATCCCACGTAACATGTTCTCAAAGCTTCTGTTTTCTTTTGGCCATGAAGAAAATTATGAAATTCAGTTTGGGGGAAAAAAACAATTATGTACCCTACAAAATTAAACAAGCATAAAATGGGACTGAAAATACAACTTGTCCACCAGTTTATTTTTGAGATTTTTAGATTGTACTACTTCTTAGCTACAAAGAACTATGAAAATTCAGTGGATCCGCAGAATGTATTTTAAAATTAAAGGCTAACAGATATTTTTCTAAGACTTTCAAGTTGCATAGACTGTGCATATAGTTGCATTCTCTCTACAGCATGCATTTTACGTGCACTTAAGCTACAGCTAGGTAAGTAAGAAAACATAGTTTCAATGGATTAAAAAGACTTTCATACTTATTACTAAAATCCTACAGGTTTAGCCTCATTTGATTTGCAAATTGCTTTGTTAATGAATTATGTATCTTCTCTATAAAATCTTTGAATAACAGATTCCTTTTTTAATGTCCCTTAAAATGACCCTTAAGCCATCCTTGACAACTTATTTTTAGTTTGTCCAATCTTTAATGATGAAATATTTGAAAACATCTAATCACAACATTCAGAAAACTTTCTGAGATGAATTTGCAAAGTCATATATTTTGCTTTCTTTGTCCCCCCGCAAAAGTTCAATTTTTGTGTCCTAGTTTTTTCTTTGAAGAGAAGGGAACCAATTAGTCACATGCTAATCAGACTTTTGGGTTGAATGTGTAATGAATCATTTTTGGAATCAATCATTAATTTTTATCCAAGAGTCAACTCTGACATAAATAGGTTTAAGAAGGGATAACAAGAAGTAGGTTCTATCAGAAATGAAAGAAGATCCATATATTCTTGAGCAGCTGCCTGCTTCAAGAGGTCTGTATTGTATTGATTCTCATTCTTCCATGTGTATATTTCTGGGCTCAAGTCCCAGAGTTTCTGTCTCATGACAGAAGAGATGGCTATTACCATTAAGTTTCTGAAAATGTCTTTAGACTTTCAAGGATCAACCTCTGGAATGCACAACCATGCCAAGGAAACGTAATGAGAAACTTAATTAAATGCCATCAGATCACCCTAGGTCTATTACCACCATGAAGTAAGAGTGTTTATTTCATTCATTCATTCATTCACTCACTCACTCATTTGTTCATTCATTTCTCTATTTACTCAACAACCATTTGATGAGAATGTTAGATTCTGTACCAAAAGCACTAATGAAACACATGTGATTAAAATATAGCTGGCACCATCAAGGAGCTAACATTTAGAAGAGGCAACAGAAGTAAATACATAATGAAATGCAATAGAATCAGGTAACAGGTTAATGTGTCTCTCTACCTGGGTGTCTTTTCATAGTCCTGACAGAACCACCTTGGAGTGGATATTTGTCATCCCTTTGTCAACCCAGCATCTAAAGTTCTTATATTATGAGTCTTGGCAGGAGGGAGAACCTGTCCCCCATTGTAAAAGTTAAACATTACAGACTTTCCCTTTTCCAGCCCCCATTGCAGTTAGGTTGTGAGTATATGACTTAAGCTTCTCCAGTGGCGTGCCTCTGTCATTTATTTTGAGGTGGGAGTCCCCTGTGATGCCAGCATTGGGCAGTAGTGCCAGTAGCAACAAAGAGTGTTCAGTGTGCGGGGCACTGGGAGTGCAGCAGCAATATTCTCACAAACCTGTTCAGTAGTTTTTCTGTAAGTACTATCACATGCCTCGATCTTCAGTTCTGCCTGTTCTTTGGGTTACCTGCTATCCTTTTAATGAGTTTGATTTCCACTTACATTGGGCAGATACCTGAATTTTTAAATGCATTGGCAAGCCAACATTTTTGACTGTTTTGCAGGGGGGTTGCTTATTTTGTTATGGAAGGTAATGACCTAGATACCAAGTCAATAGGAAATGTTTATATTGTGACATTGTTTAGAACTTGAATTAATTGGGGTTAGTTCAGAGACACTTGTGGATTCTTTATCTGAAGTTGCTAGTCCTCAAAACCATTAAATTTTGAAATTATTTATCAGAAATATCCACAAGCTTAAGATTCACAGCTTGGCTTCCCTTGGAAATCTTTAAGCCCAGCACAAGTAGCAACCATCCCAGGTTGCTTTATAGCTCAGGTAGGGTGGCTACAGGCAGAACATAGGTGGAGGGTGACCTTGGCCTGTACCACCTGGGAAATCCCAGAGCCTGTGAAGCCAGTGAGCAGCTACAGACCACCACTCTGCCCCTGTACAGGTGATCTTCTACAGAGGGCAGAAGTTAGAATTTCCCATTGACCAGCCAACAGCAATAAAGACTCAACTAAAAGAGAAGGGTGTACTCAGCCCACATGGAGGGCACACCTCGAGTACCCAGCTTGGGTGACAGGGGAGGCAGTGTCAGGGGACCCTGCAGGTCATCTACTATATTAGGCCATACTACCAAGACAGGGAGTCATAGAAGCTCTATTTAGTACACACAAACACAGGGAGGCTGCCAAAATGAAGAGATATGGCCCAAATGAAACAGATCAAAATTCCAGAAAAAGAACTAAACAAATGGCAATAAGTAATCTATCAGATGCAGAGTTCAAAACACTGGTCATAAGGATACTCAAAGAACTTAGTGAGGACATAGCATAAAAAAGATCCAGTCAGCAACGAAGAATACACTAATTGAAATAAAGAATAATTTATAGAGAAGCAACAATAGGGTGGATGAGGCTGAGAATCAAATCAATGATTTGGATCATAAGGAAGCAAAGAACAACCAATCAGAACAAGAAGAAGAAAAGGATAGTGTAAGCATCCTCTGGGACATCTTCAAGAGGTCCACCATTCACATCATAGGGGTGCCATAATGAGAAGAGAAAGAGCAAGAAATTGGAAATCTATGAAAGAAGACATCCCTAATTTGGTGAAAAAAATAAGCACGCAAGTCCAGGAAGCACAGAGAGTCCCAAACAAGATGGGTACAAGAGACCCACTCCAAGCCATATTATATTTAAAATGCCACAGGTTAAAGATAAAGAGCAAATCTTAAAAGCAGCAAGACAAAAGCAGTTAGTACCTACCAGGGAGTTCCCATAAGACTGTGAGCTGATTTCTCAAAAGAAACTTTGCAGCCTAGAAGAGATTGGAAAGAAATGTTTCAAGTCATGAAAAGCAGGGACCTACAGCAGAGATTGTTCTAGGCAGAAAAGATATCATTTAGAATGGAAGGGCAAATAAAGAGCTTCCTAGATAAGAGAGAACTAAAGGAGTTCATTAACACCAAACCATTATTTTATGAAATGTTAAAGGGACTTATTTAAGGAAAAAAAGGAGACAAAAATTATGAATCATAAAATAGCAAATATACTTATCTATCAACACTTAAGTCTAAAAAACAAACTAAGCAAACAAGAACAGAGGCAGAATCATGGATATGGAGAGTGTTTGATGGTGGCCAGATGGAAGGAGATGTGGGGGAGTGGGTAAAGAGGTGAGGGGATTAAGAAGTACAAATAGGTATTTACAGAATAGCCATGGGGATGTAAAGCACAGTATAGGTATTGGAGTAGCCAAAGAACATATATGCATGACTCATTGCCTTGAACAATGGTGTGTCATTGCCTGAGGGAGTGGTGGGTGAAACAAAGGCGGAATAACTGGGTCAACTCCAATAGCATAATCAATAAAATATCATTAAAATAGAGAAATGTCCACAGTTTTCACACTAATGGTCTTGTTAATGAAAAAAACAGAAATTTAATAATCTCAAAAATATTGATTGTGTTTATTATTGGTTTTAGATATTTTCTCAAAAATCAATTTGATAGTTTTTACTATAAATCTGGTGTATTATTTTGTCCTTTTGTGTTCTCTCTTTGAGTATTTAAAATTTTTTTGTTTTGTTTATGATATTTTAAAGTACACTTTCAACAACTCATTTGTAATTTTACATTATGTTTTAAAATAATCATGTTGGAAAATTAGTGTTGAGCAGAATGTAGTACAGATGATGAAAGTCCATTTACAAATCATTTTAAATAACACTTAAGGTGATTATTTAAACGCTTTTTCAATAAGTTATATCTAAAACTCTAAATGACCATCTAGTTTGGGCAGTTATGAGTTGATTATATCTTTTATTACTGGTCTATTTACAGTATATTGATATCTGTCCTAAATTTTATTTCTTACTTGATAAGGAGGACTTAACACAAGGTAAAAGTTTTAGTAAACTTAAATGTGAGAATTATTATTTATAGAGGTAGATACTAGCTCATTGTCTAAATATAGTAACTTTTTAAAACTTCTTTCTTCTATATATTTTTGAAAGAAATACTAAAGGTCAGTCAAACTGGCCTTAAAACTTTTCTATTATTTTTGAGTGTTTTATTTAAGTAGAAGGTAAAAGTTCATGAAGTTTGTGTTTTACATAATTTATGAGTAAGAGTGTGGTGCACAGAGATTACCTTTAGGAGAATTTCATGGTGGATTACATACTGATCCACACAACACTCTGGAACTCCAGTAGGAGAGTTTGAATTAACACTTTCTATGAACATTTAGAAAACTTTCTTACCTTTATGCCAATAGTGTCTAATGCTACTAGGTTATCTTTCTAGGCCATTTGCGGGGGGGGGGGGGGAGTAGTTACAACTATATTTTTATTAAGAAAAAATAAATCATGAGCTTATACTAGAAATTACATTATTTTGACAATACATTTTACTTTATAGCTGTGTCTCATATACTGATCATATTGGTTCCTAACTACATTAACATACATATTATTCATTATATACTATAATCTTAAAATTTCAATATAGCACTACTAATATTACTAGTACTAATAAGATACTGAAGCACTTTTGGACTTCTGTGGTTCTTTTGCTTCTAGAATATATTCTGTTAAGAACACACAGTCAGTACACTGCATTTAAAATAAAGAATTTCAATTGTCACTGTAGTTATCAACTTTATATATCATTTGTATGTACAAAATAATTCAGTTTCTTTTTAATATTTAAGAATTATTTTTCTTTCCTTTTGATTATATGTTGTTTTATAATTGCATAAAGCATTTGCATGATTCCAAAAGCAAAATTATAAAGCAAAGTATTTTCACGGAAGAGTCACTTTATCCCTTTCCTCTCCATTTTATTCTTTCTCCAAATGAAAGTTATTAATTTTATTAATTTTTGCTTTATACTTTTCAGTAATATTTTAAAAGTTATATCTGAAATATGTCCATAATAAATATATTGATATTTCCCCAACTTCTTAACTATTGACACAATTTTATGACTTGCTTTTCCACATAACAATATATTTAGGAGGTTAGCCTGTATCAGTATTGAGAATCATCTGTCTTCCACTGTACAGCTGCATAATATTCTAATTTGTGGATGCCCCACAGTTTAGTTAAGTTCTCTCTTTTTTGAACATTTGAGTTGTTTGTAGTCTTCTGCTATTAGAAATAAGACTACAGTGAATATCCTTGTACACATGGCCTGTTGCATTTTTGTCTGTGTATCTTTGGGATAGATTTCTTAAAAAAAATAGCTGCATAAATAATTGCTCTTTTACTTTTTATTTTGTAATATGACCTTGTCCTTGTCCATATGTATGTGTATTTTACATAATTTCACTCACATTTACAAGGATTTTTTATTTTGCATTTACATTTAATATAATTATTTATTTGTGTCTATACCTCTTCATTTTTACAGAATATTACAGAATTATTTTCCTCTTTCTGTAATAGTCACTAAATAATATTTCAAAATTATTTATCTTCCATTTCTTTCCTTCTTGAGTGACTGTTTAATGGATATGTGGTGAACCGAAGAGAATGCGCTTTATATACCTGATATAAAGCGCATGAGGAAGTGGTTGTGTGCTTGTGTATACATATGTGTAACAATTTCTGTGTATCTCTCAGGACATCTAATTGCCTATGCATTTTAATTTTTTAAAATTTGGCCATGTAAAAGTTTACAGACAACTGGATTTCAAATTAGACCAGCTCATCTTGTATTATATCATATCTATCAGCTAATGAAGAAACAGAGTGGGTCCATATCACAGATTTCTATACACTTGGAGCACATAAACTGACCAAGAATTTACTCACGAAATTAGAAATCACAAAAAGTCACTTTCCCCCACTTATTTCCCACTATTTCCTTCTTACCTTGCTGAGTAGATGTGCTGTGGGTTAAGAGGATGTATTGCTCTCTTGGACCTGACACACTGACCCCTTGTCACTAGCACTTGAAGTCCAGTTCCTTTCTATGAGTATGAGCCTTCTCTAACTCCTTTCGTGCCAGGACTCTCCCTTTCTGTTTATCAAAGAATTTACATTTAAAATTAGAAAGCAAGCTATTGAAAAGTGTACATTGAGAAGAGCTAGTTGGTTTGGCATCAAAATGCCCATGTAATTTAGGAGGTAATTTTTGCTAACTTCTCTGTCTTTGTTTTCTACATATATAGCAGGAACCCCAAAATTAAAAAAAAAAAGAATCTGAGAATTAACCATAAGTGGGCATGTAAAGAATATGTGGAGGATAAATGGTGATGGAAGGAGATTTGACTTTGGGTGGTGAACACACAATACAATATACAGGTGATGTGTTATTAGAATTGTGTATCTGAAACCTAGATAATTTTATTATTCAATCTCACCCCAATAAATTCAATAAAAATTAAAATAAACAAGATAAACATTATTTAACAAATCTAATATGGTCACTTTTTACATTTCCTAATCCAGCTTAGAATTATGACTTTTCTTGGGGAAAAAATAGAAGCGCAATTTGGTTAAGTCTAAAACAATCACTCAGCTATCTGTAAACATGTGATTACATAATACAGAAAGTCAGACATCATATTCCTTAGCTATTTTGGAATTAGAAACTTAATGTCATGCAAAAATTCATAGTTTTTATCATAAAATACATATACATATAGAGATGTAGAAACATTTTATTATAATTTCTATCCTTATACTTTTAATGGCAAAATAATTCAAAATTATTAACACTGTCACAAAAGCCAAGACACATGTATTTGTTATAGATGAAGAGATCCATGAAAATTATGTTAAAGTGAGTATGAGAATCACTAAGATTATTTACAGTACCATTATCTAGGATATTTGAACTAAAAAGGAAACAAAAAAGATATAAATGAAGAAAAAATGACAAAGGAAACCTTTTTTTTCCTTAAAGGGAGGTCGGTAAGGAAGGGAATCAGCAGCATTTAAAATGTAATAGAATCATGTGTAATTTTCTTCCGGGACCCTGAGCCATAGCATTATCCAGTGAAAAATGAACCTGAGACATTTATTGCTGCCAAGGGAATCCCTAGGCCGTCAGTGATAGGTTTGGACTGAGGCTTTACTTGAAGGTTATGTGAAAACTTTGTCATTCAAAGTCAGCATCACTGACAAGCACTATCCTCTGTAGGGCTACACTAAACTCCAGTGGATAAACAAAAGTGCAAGATATATTAGAAAGTGCGGGGAATCCTTCTGCCTCTTCACGATTATTCATTCGGATTTATGGTATATGATTTTGACTCACTCTGGCCAGGGTCACTGATCATGCTATAAAGAGGCTCATCATCAATAAATGCACATTGATCACATGTGTTGATACATGCACAAGCCAGCAGAGATATTACAAAAGAAAACCAGTCATTCAAGTGTGGTCATACTCATTTTAGACCCCAAACCATCATTCTCTGCTTTGATCAAACACTATTGTCGACAGACCCAGTACTAAATAATTGTTTGGCTGTGTCTAAAAAGCAAATTCATCCTCACAGACCAGAGATTTACTGCTACACAGGATATTGAGAAAAAAATATTCTACGGGTTCTGATAGCAATCTTTTAAAAGGCATCCCAAACTGATTTTGAAATGCAGCATCACTGGAATAAATGAAAGATTTCCCAAGACGATTACTTTGAAATAGACAACTCTAATCTGGGATTTATATCAGTTCATTACTGCCTCATCTCTTGATTCTATGCTCACCCCATAAAAAAGAGGATAATTCACCCATTAATCTTTACCAGTTCAGCAAATGGCTACTCCACTAGTTTGTCAGCCCAAAAAGCCTTATGGTCATTTTTGATGCCTTTCAATTTTTCGTACCCTACACCCAATCTAACCACAAATCTGACAAGGATGGTGAAGCAGTTTGGATATTTAAAGAAATCTCTCACACTTGCTGCTGTGGATAAGTGGTTGGAGCATTGTCTTGTGTACCGAAATGTTACGAGTTTGATTCGTCAGGGCACATGCCTAGGTTGTGGGTCTGATCTCTGGTCAGGTGCATCTGAGAGGCAATCAATCCATGTTCCTCTCTTGCATCGATGTTTCTCTCTCTCTCTTTCTCCCTCCTCCCCCCACCACTGCTTTCTTTTAAAATTAATAAATATATCATTTGGTGAGGGTTAATAAAAAATATCTCTCCAGGTACATTATATCTAAATTCTAGCTAAAATACAATTTGTTAATGCACAGTTTGAGGTGATGGAAAGTAGAGCAATTACTTGTAGGCCAATAATGAAAAACACACAGATCCTGATTAACTTTGCCCTGAGGTAAGTGCCTATGTCCACTAGCCCAGACCTACGTTTTGAGGGATTGCAAGAGTGGAGAGGAGTCCAATGAGAAGTCTGTGAGTGGTGGGAGGATGGACTGGAGACTTGGCCCATGAAATCCCGATATAACATCATGGCAGGGATCTGGGTCGACAAGGAGAACATAAGAGTTTCTTACAACCAGATCACATTCAAAGAGGGTTAGGGCCTGAATTCATACTACATGTACGGTCCTCTCAAAACAAGCAAAAATTTGTGTCATTCCATAGGATCCTTGGCTGGTTCATCCTCTTCTCCCTGACCACTTAGGCCTGAGTGCTTAGTTCTTATTTTTTTTAATACTTACTTTTTGGTACATATTCACTCATAAATGTATGTCTGCCACCTGCTTAAACTCCAGCTTCACATATCTCCTTGCAACTAGGCTTCTCCACTTGAAAATTTAAAAAGCTTTTTATAACAGAATTTCTGATTTCTCTCACTCCCCCACCAATCCTGCTCCGTGTACATCTTTCCCATTTCACCTGCTCTCACCAAACCTTGGGCCATGCTTCACCCCTTTCTTCTTCTCACACCCTGCACCCCATCTATCAGTAAATGCTATATCATTAAGTGATATATTTTTTTACATCAAAATCTATAATTGACAGATTATTAGAATTTAGTGATATCAACATATCAAAGTTCAATTTATTTCTACATTCCAGCAACAATGAGAAAATGCAATTTAAAAGGATGCCATTTCTAACAGTAACATGAAAAATAAAGTATCAGTACAAATCTAACAAAAGATGGGCAAGATGTTTTTGGCAAAATCTAAAAAAAGGTGGAGATAAAACATGTTCATGACTAGAAATATACAATACTATAAATTCAACCAAAAATCAGTGTGATTAAATACACTTCTAATTAAAATAGTTCCTGTTTATTGTAGAATTTGACAAGCTGATTCTAAAATGTATTCAGAAAAGCAAGTACATATTTGAAGAACTGGGAAAAAACCTGCCATATTGGCAGACAAGACGTTATAATGCTAGAGTGATTATATAACCTTAGAAATGTGTATCAAGGCAGGGGGTGACAAAGAGACCGATGGAACACATAGCCTCGATCAGGCTCACCTGTATGTCAACATCTGATATATGACAGACCTGGCATTGTAGCACAGTGTGGAAAGGACAGACAATTCAGTAAGCTGTGCTCTGGCAATTTCTTATCCACATGGGAAAAATTAAAGTGGCAACTTGCCCCATAACATAAATACTAATCAGCTATAGATGGTTCAAAGATTTAAGTGTTAAACCAAAAATGTTAAATTTCAAAAGACAACACAAAGTTTTATATTTTAGAGAGCAGGTAATGATTCTGGAATAAGATCCTAAGGCAAAAATAATAAAGAAAAACATTGATAATTTTGCTACATTAAAGGTAAATTTTTCTAACTATCAAAATATATGCTAAAGACAAAAAGCAAAAAACTTGGGGAAGATATCTGCATACCATATAACTAATAAATGGCTAGGCTCCAGAAAAATAAAGAACTTATAGAAATTAACTAGACAAAGACAATCAACCAAATAGAAACCGTCAACTGGACTTTCGTAGAAAGGGAAACAAGACTGCTACTACATATATGAGGAATTGCTTAGCTGCATTAGATCAGTAAATTGCATATTAAAATCATAACAAGATGTCTTTTCACACAAAAGACATTGAGAAAAACTGAAAAAACTGAGAATACCAAGCATGGTATTGATGAAGATACAAAACCAAAAACTCTTCAGCATTATCAAATGGAGTGCAAATTGGTTTAACCACTTTTTAAAACAACTTGGCATTAACTAGTGAAATTACAAGCTAGCTATTCTTTTTTTTTTAGGAATTTCGCCTAAGAAATTATTAAAAAATTGCTCTAAGAGACATGTACAAGAATGTTAATGTTAACTCCCAGTCAGGGGTGTCCAACCTTTTGTCCTCTCTGGGCCACACTAGAAGAAGAGCTGTCTTGAGATACACATTAAATACATTGCAATACATAATCATGCACACAAAAAAACCAAAACACCTCATAATGTTTTAAGTAAATTTATGATTTTGTGTTGGGCCACATTCACAGCCATCCTGAGCTGTATGAAGCCCACGGGCTGCAGGTTGGAGAACCCTGTACCAACAAGTCAGGGACTTGATGATTTCAACTGGCTAGCAATCCTGCTAACCTATTAAGTTAGCCCATTGGAGATTCATAGATACTGGCAAAAATACACAAGATATCAGAGTTAGAGACAAAAGATAAATTATTCACAGCAAAAACAATGGTCAGAGTAACTGGTAGACCCCAATTCCCTTAGGATGATGTGGTGCGGGCCAGGTGTTTTTTGTACAAGCAATGAAAATGCATTACAGAGAAAACTCTGACTGGGATCTTATGTAAGAGCTGCCAATAAACCTGCCTGTCCTCCCTTTCAGAGACAGAGACATCTCCTTATTAGCCTGAAGTGTAAGCAGTTTTCTTTGTGGATTAAGGGGAAACATCTTTATCTTTATTACCCTGGAATATCTTTAGGTAGGGGGTTATGTCTATCTTTATTTTCTGGGAACATAAATAAATTAGCTTCAGAGGAAGTCCTTATCCCCACCTTTCTAGGGCTGTTTGCTTATACAAACATTGCTAAAATGATAAGTCTGGAGCAAATTGACAGTTAGTGCCAGATGTTAAACAACAGGAGAAATTAATAGAGAATTGTATTTTGACAATTCATAAGAGCATGGTTTATAATAGTAACACATAGCAAAACAAAACTGCAATACTTGATGGCAGAAGCCTAGGCAAATTTATTGTGGACTATCCAAATGAAGAAATATTTTGCTAGAGTTGAAAATAAAATGAACTACAGCTTTTTTCATCATGCATGAACCCTATGTTAGGAAACCAAGTAATACGCAGAAATATATAAATTTGAGTTCAGAAATAGGTAAAACTAGCAAAATAATTTAATTAGAGTTGTACACATTAGAAATAAAATTATAAAGGAAAACAAGAGAAAGATGAATATAAAATAGAGTTTAACTCTGAGGGGAAAGAGAGGAGATGTGATTAGAGATGAACAGATAGGGTATTCCAAAGATATTGAAAACATTGTATTTTTGACCTGCGTGATGAGTATTCTTTTTATTAATACTCTTTCAAATTGTACATGAAAATTATATACAGTACTTTGTAAAACAACAACAGAAGACCAAATACCTGTTTAAAAATGGACAAAAGACATGAACAGACATTTATCTGAAGAAGACACACAAACAGCCAACAGTTTCATGAAAAGGTGCTCAACATCACTAATCATCACAAAAAGTGCAAATCAAAACACTATGAGCTATCACCACATGCCGAGGATGTTTATTATGAAAGAAACAAAAAAAGAGAAAAGAAAAGGAAAAAAAGGAATGGAAAGAAAAGACAGACAAGTGGTAGTGAGGATGAAGGGAAACCCTAGTACACTGTTGGTGGAAATGTAAATTGGTAAAACTGCTATGGAAAACAGTATGGTGATACCTCTAAAAATTAAAAATAGAACTACTATATGACCCAGCAAACCCACTCCTGGGGATTTAGCCAAAAGAATTGAAATCAGGATCTCAAAGAGATACCAGCATTTCCATATCTATTGCAGCATTATTACAATAGCCAATATATGAAAATAATCTAAATGTCCATTTACAGATGAATGGATCAAGAAAATGTGGAAGAGTGATGTTACCAAGATGCTAAAATATGTTGTTCCCAACTTTGCTCCCACTCACAAGAAGCACTACCAACAACTAATCATGGATAAGACACCAATGAAAATCTCAGAACACAGAAGTGAGACTGAATCACCCCGTGCACCACAGAGACCAAGACAAACTGCATTAGAAGGGTAAGAGGAGCAGGATATACATGGACCACACTACCCCTTCCCCACACTGTGGCAGCGCCATATTCTCCCCATGAGCCTACTATTTCTCCAGTGCAAAAAGAACCCAGCGATAACATCCAGGCCCCTCAGAATTATGGTAGATTTTTGGGATTACTCAGTCCACTCTTGACTCAGGAGGGTGATTAGGGTATCTTAGGGGCTTGATTACTGGGAATCTGATTCTTATGGAAAGGGGAGGAAGGAGTTTGCAACAACCAGTGCTTAGATCTTGGCATTTTTTAGTGTAGACAATACATTAGATCCCAAAACAAGTCTTAATAGATTCTAGGTGATTTAAGTTATACCAGGTTTCTTCTCTAACCACAGTGGTATGAAACTAGAAATCAATAACAGGAAGAAAACTGGAAAACCATGAATTTATGGAAATTAAATCATACTCTCTTAGCCCTGGCTGGTGTGGCTCAGTGGACTGAGTGCCAGCCTGTGAATCAAAAGATCGTTGGTTTGATTCCTAGTCAGGGCACATGCCTGGGTTTTGGGCCAGGTCTCCAGTTGGGGATGTGTGAGAGATAGCCCGTCGATGTCGCATATGTTTCTCTCCCTCTCTTTCTCATTCCCTTCTCCTCTCTCTAAAAGTAAATAAGTAAAATCTTTTAAAATTAAAAAAAAAAACACTCTCTTAAACAACCAATAGATCAAAAAAGAAATTAAAGAAAAAAAATAAAAAGTATCTTGAGACTAATGAAAACAGAAACACAACATACCACAGCTTATGGAAGGCAGCATAGAAAAAGCAAGAAAGAGCTTTAAAAACCTAACTTTACACTTCAGGGGAAAAAATAAAAGAACAAACTAAGCACCAAGTTAGTAGAAGAAAGGAAATAAGCATAGAGTAGAAATAAATGAAATAGAGAACAGAAAAATAGAAAACTTAACAAAACTAAGAGTTGGTCTTTGAAAAGATAAAGAAAACTGCCAAACTTTGCTAGACTAACCAAGGAAAAGAGAATCCAAATCAATAAAATTATGAATAAAAGAGGAGACATTACAACTGATACCATATAAATACAAAGGATCATGAGTGGGCACTATGAACAACTATTTGTCAACAAACTGGGCAATCCAGAAGAAATGGAAAAATTCTTGGAAATATACAACCTACCAAGACTGGATTAGGAACAAATAGAAAACCTGAATAGTCCACTTACTAGTAAAGAGAGTGAATCAGAAAAAAAAAATGCTCCCAATGAAGAAATGCCAAATACCAGAAAGTTTTGCTAGTGAATTTTACCGAACATTTAAAGAAGAAAATACAGTCTTTCTCAAACTTTTCTAAAATACTAGAAAAAGAGAGGATGCTTCCAAACTCATTCTATTAAGCCAGCATTACCTGGTATCACAGACAGAAAAGGACACTACCAGAAAAGAAATTATAGGCCAATATTTCTGATGAATGTAGATGCAAAATTTCTCAATAAAATAGTAGCAAACTGAGTTCAGCAGCACAATAAAAGGATCATTCACAATGATCAAGTGGAAATTTGTCCCTGGGATGAAAGGATGAAAAATCAATCAAAGTGATACATCACCTTAATAGAATGAAAGAATAAATGATTATTCATCTCAATAGATACAGAAAAAGCATTTGACAAAATTCAACACCTGTTTATGATTAAAAAAACACTTAACAAATTAGGTACAGAAGTAATGCATCTCAATATAATACAAACCATATATGATAACCTCATAGCCAACATACTCAGTGGTGAAAAAATTGACAACTTTTCATTTAAGGTAGGAAATAATGCAAGGGTGCCCACTCTCACTATTCTTATTCAATGTGGTACTAGATGTCCTAGCCAGGACAATCAGGTAAGAAAAAGAAATAAGTCAACATAATTGGAAAGGAAGAAGTAAAATTGTCCCTATTTGCAGATGACATGATTTTATATATGGAAAATCCTGAAGAATCTACCAAAACACTGTTAATCTAATTAATTAATTCAATAAAGTTTCAGGAAACAAAACCACCACACAAAAATCAGTAGTAGTTCTATACATTAACAACAAATTACCTGAGAAAGAATTATAGAAAATGATTCCATTTAAAATAGCATCAAAAACAATAAAATACTTAGAAATATATTTGACAAAGGAGGTAAAAAATCTCTATACTGAAAATGCTAAGACATGGATCAATGAAATTGAAGAAGACACACACAAAAAAATGAAAAAATATCCTGCCCCATTATGGATTGGAAGACTTAACATTATTAAAATATCCATACTACCCAAAGCCATTGATAGATTCAATGCAGTTCCTATGGCAGTTCTTACAGAGCTAGAAAAACAATCCCAAAATTTATATGGAACTACAAAAGACCACAAGCAAAAGCAATCCTGAGATGGAGCAAAGTGGGAGACATCACAAACCTTTATTTTAAACTACTCATATGTTACAAAGCTATAGTATCCAAAACTGTGTTATACTGGCATAAAATCAGAAACTTTAGCCAGTGGAACAGAAATGAGAAACCAGAAATAATCCCATGCATATACAGTCAAATAGTATTTGATAAGAGAACCAACAATGCTCAATGGAGAAAAGAAAGTCTCTTCAATAAATGATGCTGGAAAAAACTTATATTCTCATGTGAAAGAATGAAAGTAGATCCCTATCTTACACAACTCACAAAAATTAACTCAAAATGTGCTAAAGACTTAAACTTAAGACTGAAAACCACATAATTCCTAGAAGAAAACAGAGAAAAAAATCTTCTTTCTATATTTTATTTGTTTTAATTTTTATTGAATTTATTGGGGCAACACTGGTTAGTAAATTTATATAGGTTTCAGGTATACAATTCTATAATACATCATTTGCATATTGTATTGTATGTTCATCAACCAAGGTCTCCTTCCATCACCATTTGGCCCTGCTTTATCCTCTTCTACTTCCCCACCCCTCCTTTCTTTCTGGCAATCACCATATTGTTGTCTGTGTCTATGAGAGTTTTTTCTTAATCCCTTTACCTTTTTCACCCAGCTCCCCAATCCCTCTGATTTCTTTATCTATGATTATATTTCTATTTCATTTGTTAATTTTGTTCATTAGATTCCACATGTAAGTAAAATCATATGGTATTTGTCCTTCTCTGACTGGATTGTTTCACTTAGCATAATACTCTCCAGGTCCATCCATGCTGTTGCAATAGTTAAGATTGCTCAAGTGCCCATAAGTAGATGAATGGATAAAAAAAAAAATCTGTGTTACATTATACAATGGAACACTACTTGGCTGTAAAAAAAAGAGAGGGATAGAAAAAGCTTCTTGACATGGGCCTTGGCATTATTATTTGGATATAACAGCTAAAGTACAAACAACAAAATAAAAAATAAACAAGTGGAACTACATAACACTAAAAAGCTTCTGTACAGCAAAAGAAATGATAAAAAAGACATATATCCTATACAGATCATACATCTAACGAGCAGTTAATATCCAACATATTAAGAACTCACAGAACCCAACAGGAAAAAACCCCCAATTAATCCAACTTAAAAATGGGCAAAGTGTGCAGGCTTTGTGAAGGAGGTAAAGGGGGAAAAATGGGCAACTGTAATAGCATAATCAATAAAATATTAAAAAATTAAAACTAAAAAATAAAATGAAAAAATGGTCAAATGACTTGTGTATACATTTTTTCCCAGAAGTACATAAATGGTCAATAGGTACACAAAAATGTGCTCAACACTAAACATGAAGGGAAACAAATCAAAACCACGTAAAATATCACCTCATGCCTGTTAGAATGGTTATCATAAAAAATACAAGACATAACAATGTGGGCAAGGATGTGGAGAAAATGGAAATCTTGTGCACTGTTGGTGGGAATGTAAATTGGGGAAGTTACTATGAAAAACAGTATGGAGGTCATAAACTAATCAACAAACAAGTACTGGTGAGGCTGTGGAGAAAAGGGAACCCCAGTGCACTGTTGGTGGGAATGCAGACTGGTACAGCCACTGTGGAAAGCAGTATGAAATTTCCTCAGAAAGCCAAAAATGAAACTGCCTTTGACCAGGCAATTCCACTGCTGCGATTATACCCTAAGAATCCTGAAACACCAATTCGAAAGAACATATGCACCCCAATGTTCATAGCAGCACAATTTACAATAGCCAAGTGCTGGAAGCAATCTAAGTACCTATCAGTAAATGAGTGGATAAAGAAACCATGGTGCATTTACACAATGGGATACTATGCAGAAGAAAGAAGGAGGAACTCCTACCCTTCGCGACAGCATGGATGGATCTGGAGAGCATTATGTTACGTGAAATAAGCCAGGGGGTGAAAGACAAATACCATATGATCTCACCTATAAGTGGAACCTAATCAACAAAACAAACAAGCAAGCAAAATAAAACCAGAGACATTGAAATAAAGAACAAACTGACAGTAACCAAAGGGGAGGGTTAGAGGGATGATGGGGGAAAACAAGGGAAGGGCCATCAGGGAACATGTATAAAGGGCACATGGAAAAAGCCAAAGGGTGTAGGTTCGAGGGTGGGAGGTAGGGATGACTAGAATGGAGGTTAGTGGGAGGGGGAAAATGGAGACAACTGTACTTGAACAACAATGAAGAAAAAGGAAAACGGTATGGAGGTTTCTCAAAAAATTAAATATAAGACTACCACATAGTAAAAAATTCCACTTCTGGGATATATTCAAAGGAAATAAAAACACTATGTCAAAGAGATATATGTACCCCCATGTTCATTGCAGCTTTATTTATAGTAGTTAAGACATGGAAACAATCTAAGTGCTCATGGATGGATGAATGGATAAAGAAGTTGTGATATATACATACACAGAGAGAATAACATATTATTCAGCTAGTAAAAAAACAAAACAAAACAACAAAATCCTGTCATTTGTGACAGCATAGCTGAAACTTGAGGACAATATGGTAAGCGAAATAAGTCAGGCAGAGAAAGACAGATACTGGATGATCTCACGTACAGGTGGAATCTAAAAAAGAAAAACAAACTCATCTAAAAAGGACCAGACTTGTTGTTCCCAGAGGTGGGGGGTGGGGAGTTGGGGAATTGGAGGAAGGTAGCCAAAAGGTACAAATTTCTAGTACAAACTCATAGAAACAGAGATTAGAGTGGTTGTTTCCAGGGGCTGGGAGCAGGGGAAATGGAGAGGTGATGGTCAAAGGATACAAAGTCTCAGTTGTGCACGTCTGTAGAGCTACTACATAGCTTAGGGTCTACCACTAACAATGCTGTATTGGATACTTAAAATTTGCTAAGAGAGTAGATCTTATGTGAAGTGTTTTTACTTCCTCCCACCACACACCGTCCCCCCCGCCCCACCGCCGCCAACACACACTAAATAAAGGGGCAGTAGGAGTCTTTGGAAGGTGATGAATAGGCTTATGGCCTTGATGGTAGTGATTGTGTCACAAATGTATACTTATCCTCAGACTTATCGAGTTGTATAATTAAATAAATATATGAAATGTATATACTGCATATCGATCATTCCTCAATAAAGTAGTTTAAAAAACTAGAGCTGGGGCTACAGTCACCTAAAGGCTTAAGTAGGGATGAAGGATCCACTTCCAATTTCATGCGCACATCTGTTGACAGAAGACCTTAATTCCCTATTGGCTTTCTGCAAAGGCCTTAGTTTGTGCCATGTGCATCTCTCCTAAAAGGCTGCCAGAGGGTGCTCACGACAGGAGAGCCGACATCCCGACCGGGAGTGACCCCAGAGAGAGAGCAAGCAAGGCAGAAGTTATAACATCTTTAAGACCTGGGCTGAGAAGTGACATGTAATTACTTCTGCCATGTTCTAGTGGTCTCATCATCCGATCTTGCGACAATGCGGGAGAGGGCACTTACGTAAGTGTGAATACCAGCGGTCGGAGAGCACCCGGGCCTGTGGAGGAGGCTGGTTAACAAAAGAGATTATACCAGTACCTAAAGCGAGGAACGATAAGAGACTTAACAACAAGAATTGCAGCAGGGAAAGGAAGTAGAGAATGACTTGATAAATGTTTAGGACGCAGAATTAATGAAACTTGGTGATTGGCAAGGTGTAGGAGAGGGAAAAGACAGAATTAGTGATAACCCCAAATTTCTAACTTGCATGCCTGAATAGAAGACAGTCCCTCAAAATCGGAAGAAAGCGTAAAAGGCAAAACACTAAAAGGAAAAGAAACGACCAGAGACAAGAGGGATGGAGGGAGGGGGGGACGGGGAAAAGGAAGGGAATGGGAGGGTCGGGGAACATGTAGCAAGGTCTCATGGACAAAACCAAAGGGGAAGGGTTGAGGGAGCGGGGCGGAGGGGCAAGGGAAGTTGGTGGGGGGAAGGCAGAGACAAATGTATTTGAAAAAATAAAGAAAATAAATTAAATGAAAAAATAAATAAATAAATGGGGAAAAAAAAGCTGTACTGTAGCGTTAAAACAAAAATCCAAATGGTTACAGACCTCTGATGTCTATCGGTAACTAAGGCAAACACTCTCTAGATGAACATGGTTTTGACACAGGCCTCTTAACATTCCCACAGAATCAGATTAAGGGTAGAAATAGCAGAATTCAATTCCAAGGACTTCAGATATTAGAACTATAAGGTAAGTAAGACAAAATAGATACTTATAAAAATATAAGGGTTCACATTATGAATAAGTAATAAAAATCAAGCTTATTAGGGAAATACAAAATAAAAAAAAGCAGAAGAAAGAGCAGTTTCAGTGGGAAAAGTTTTCACTTATTCCTTATCATCTCTGGCAATGGCTTTTCCAAACACTCCTTGCTCTCTTCAACCCTCAGCGTATACTAAGATCATCTCAGTCCCAGCTCACAATAGCATTTTCTTTTTTACAGAGACTATTAAGACAATCTGAGGTTTAATTTCATCTACTCTCAATCTCACCATCTCAAGATACCATATTTCTTTGGTTTCAAGACATATTTTTTCATGTTTAACATGTCTGAAATTGGAATATGTATTGCAATCAAGTATGCTTTCGATATTCAATGAAATATGACATATTGATGACTTATTTTTCATGTCTTTTTTTCCTGTGAGAAAGACAGGGCTTTAGAAAACGAACAATCATTTGTCTAGTGAAGCACTTGTGTCTTGATAGTCAATTAACTCTTTTATTTCAGTTTGCCTTCCGGATAGTCCAGGTTTTGTATGTCCCCAGCCAAGTTCGTCCTCAAGATTCAAGTAACAAGAGGACGCATCAGAAAAGAGAGGCAGATATGCATGAAGTCAAATTGCACTGTTTTATTTGTATTTCCAACCTACTTCTACATCCCCAACAATTTCTGTGATGTTTACACTCCATGATTAAGCTAGTATATGATTGTTGAAAGGAAGGCTTCTCCTTTTAAGATAGTGATAGATGCATTAACATCAAAACATTTTTTAAGTTGGGTGCTGACTTGGCCAAGGAATAGAGAGTGCAAAAGAAGGATGCTTGATCCCTGACAGCCAGGCCAGACAGTACAGACCTCCAGCTGTGCTCTCCGCTGGTTGTCTTATTCTTTTTGGCAAGAAGCCTCTTTTCTATCTTGTAAGAAAGGAGCATCCAGCAAGGACACCTCATTGACTAATTAAACCTAATAGAGCAGGAACCATGATCTAAACCTTATGAATAATTTTTGGATGGGTTTTTAAAATCAGCTTAAAAGGAAAGAGTACAATGTCTCTTCTACAGTTTCTTTCTCCCTAAAACAGGAAATACTCCTGGCTGAAAGTAACATCTTTTAAAACTGGGAGAGCAGTTCTGCAAAGTTTTGTAGGCTTCCCAGAAACACTAAAGATTTTGTTAAGCAAATCTTGCATGTGATAGATTTCTGTACATGACTCTGAAAAAAATGAGCATGGGTAATCATGATAAGGCTTTACTAGCTTTGCTTAGGATTTTGGGAAAAATTCTCACAGCTTCTTATTATATCTCAATACAATTCCTTCCTTACTGCACCAAGTGTTTCTTCCAGCCCCTTTGCCGCTCTTCTTTGCAATCTCTTCTTTGAGCTTCTTTTGTTCCTGTAATAAAGACCTCAAGCTACTCACCATGAACAAAAGAAACCCTTTCCTAGATACTGCTACTTCCTTTACAACTATCTATCTATTCACCTTTGGTCACCTAACATCTTGAAAAATGATGTGACACCAACTATCTTACTTTCTCTTCTCAAACCCTTTGTAATCTGGATTTTTCTGCAGTGATTGTTGAAACTGCTCTCTCAAAAACTCTGAGTTCCTGATTGTTAAACCCTTAGGGTTTTTATAATTTTCTTAACATTTTTTACTTTCCTCATTTCTACACTTCTCCCCACAGCTGTTTTTAAAAAATTCTTCTCATTCACATTCTTTTCCTGCTCTTTTAAAGTGAAAAAAATACCCCACGAAACTATGGTACATTTACACAATAGAATACTACGCAGCAGAAAGGAAAAAAGAATGACTATCCTTCACAACAGCATGAATGGAACTGGAGAGCATTATGATAAGCAAAATAAGCCAGGGGGCGAAAGACAAATACCATATGATCTCACCTGTAAGTGAAACCTAACAAACAAAACAAAGATGCAAGGAAAATATGACCAGCAACATTGAAAGAAAAAAAAGAAACCAGCAGAGTCGAGAGGGAAGGAGGGAGGGGTGGGCAGGGAAAGGGGAGGGCAGGGTCAAGTCAAGGAACAAAAAAAAAAAAAAAAAAAGTGAAACTTGAAAATGTTGTTTCCTTATTCTTCCCACTGGCCTCAGCATTGAGTACAGACACTCATTGTGGTTTACGGGATCTCCCATTATCTGGTAGATGAGTGTGTTTCCAGTCTCATCTTTTTCAGTTGGCTGCCTTTCTCTCAATGCTGTAGCCAGGCCTGATAGCTCCTTGAATGTACCAGGCTTATTTTGTCCCGCCTTTGACCATTTCACATCCTGTTCCCCTTCTGGAAGATTCTTTCACATTTACTACTCTTATTTTTATTTTGTTATTATTACATGTTTACTTATCTTTGTTGTATCTTAGACTGCAAGCTCCTAGAAGCAAAGGCTACATATATTTGTTTACCCTTGGATCTTTATCACTTAACAAATGCCTCTCCCTCAGTAGTTGTTCAGTGACTGCACGCATTATAAAAAATGAGTGCAGTATTTGGTCCTCCCACCAGGACCCCTGAGGCTGCTTTTCTTTCTTTTCCTACTGGCTTTAGTCTTGTTTAATCCCCTAAATCTCTGTTCATCGCAGTGGCTTCCTGTTTTACTTCTATTTCATAGTCAGTCCCTTCCATTGCTTGACTTGCAGCTGCAGACTCTTGTCCACAAGGTAAAATTCTAATCATGCCATGCCACTTCTTTGTTAAATAATTTTCAATGACTCCTCAATGTTTGCACTATAAAGGTCAAAGTCCTTAATACATAGCTTAAAAAATCCCAGGCAATGATAATATACTTTCCTAGTCTTATCGCTCACTAGTTTGTTCCACTAACTTTCACTCCCATAGGCAGACTTCCAGGCCCATGATTTTTTGTTCCACTAACTTTCACTCCCATAGGCAGACTTCCAGGCCCATGATTTTGTGTGCAAGCTTTCTCTTCCCTTAGTCGTTAGAGGGACTTCCACTCTCTCTAATGAAATTTTAGCCATGCTCGGAGGCTCGGCACCAGCGCTACTCCTCCACAGACTTCTCCCTGACTCCCCTAGGGGTCAATACAGCTTCTTTCCCCTGTATTCCCAAGGCACTTTGCTTTTACCTCCTTTTGGCTCTGCTTTATACTACCTTCTGGTAAGAATTTTTTTTGGGGGGAGAGCTGCAATTGTAAGGTTGTACAAGGACAGAAATGTTCTTATTGTCATAGTCTGCAATATGGCCATTCTTTTTGGACTCTGCACTCAAGATAATATTGCTGTGTAAACAAAGAAGCACCTGTGCCATAACACAGCATTAAGGGGTCCACACTTTTCTTTCCATTTCCTCATTCTGTGTGTGATCTTGGGAACGTCATCTCACCTCTTCGGAAGGGAGATACCTCATTAGCAGTAATAAGCAGATACTAATATCTTTTCTGAATGAGGGTGGGCGGCTTGCTTAGATGACCTGCAATGCCCTCTCATTACTCTATTTTATTTCCCCCTCCTCTGAAGCTCTCATGTAGTCATGGGTACCCTAATCTCTCTGAATGAATTCCTCTGACATTATCAAAGCCATCACGATCACAAGTGCTTTGATGAAGGTTCATGGTCTGCTCAATAGCTCAGTATTACAGGGAGCATCCTGGTAGACCTCATTCTCTGCCTGCCCTAGAAGCCTTCTCTAGATAAGACAGAGAAATCAGAGGCCTGCAGAAAAGGTTGCAGAAAAGGCACATATATCTATGTCCTTGCCATGTCTAGGGATGGTCAAACGTCACATGAGATTCATCTCTCACAAAAGATTGTCTTTCGGATAAAGGCATTCATTTTTATGAGCAACCCCCAAGGGTGGACTCAGGCCAATCTGGCATCTGCCGCAGAGCAGGCACATCCTGCAAGCTGCTCCAGGTCAATAATCAAGAAGTATTTCTTCTGCTAGAATGAACCTCATGCAGAAGTCTTCTCTGAAATATGAGCCCAAAACATACCGAGTGTCATCTGCAAGTGACAAAAATTACATTTGCTCATTAGCAGGGTTAATAGTCACCTTTCAGTGAGTCTTATTTCAAATTGTGTGTTCCCAGGCATGAATGAAGAGGCTTTTGAAATTTAATCAGGCACAACAAAGTTATATGCACTGTTCCCATGATAACTGTGTCGACTTGATAGAAACATTATAAAGCAAACTATGTTTTAATGGTCTGGAAATCTTTTCAAAGACATCTATAGGAAACCACAAATGGACTTTAGCAATCAAATCAATATTTCCTGAGTGCCCTCCCTTGCTAACCCCAAACAGTTCACTGACAGCCACGTATTTTGATTCATTTTCTCTCAGGAGGCACTATGTTTGATGAAATAGCACCAAGACACTGCAACATTCTTCCTCTCAGTGGCTTCTATCTTGTGAATGGATGAAAAACTGAAGCGTCTGGAGATGAAAAGAAATCTGCCTGGGATATCCAAGTAGTGTTCTGCATGACGCTTATGGATATTTACAACAAATCACATATTGAGGATATTTTTTATTCACTCATGGGCAAGAAGAGTAGAACAGGATGGGATAAATTTCTTTTTTCTTTTTTATTGTGGTAAGACACTTAACATGAGCTCTACCCTCTTAACAAATTTTAAAGCACATGGTAGAATGTTGTTAGCTGTGGGTACAATGTTGAACAGCAGGTCTCTTAGAGCTTACTTATTTTGTATAGCCAAAACTTTCCACCTGTTAACAACAGCTCACATTTCCTCCTCCCTATAGCCTCTGGCAACCACCATTCTGTTTTCTGTTCCTATGAGTCCTATTGCCTATTTTGAATAAGTCACAGGAGTGGAACCACCAATATTTGGCCTTCTGTTACAGGTTTATTTCACTTAGCAAACATCCTACAGGTTCATGCATGTGGTTGCCTATGGCAGTGTTTCCTCCCTTTTTTGGGTTGAATAATATTCCATGGTAAGTTTATAGCATATTTTATTTATCCACTTATCTATAAATGGACATTTAGTTTGTGTTCATATCTTGGTTACTGTGAAGAATACTATAATAAACATGGCTGTGCAGATGTCTCTTCAAGATTCCAACTTCAATTCATTTGGACATATACCCAGAGGTACACACTTTGAATCATATGGTAATTCTATTTCTAATTTTTTTTAGGAAACATTATACTGTTGTTCACAGCAGTTGCCCTATTTTACATTCCCACCAACAATGTACAGAGGTTCTAAATTCTCCACAACCTTATCAAGATTTGTTATCTTAAAAAAACACATAATAGCCATCTTAACAAGTGTGAGGTGATTTCTCATTATGCTTTTGATTGATTTACATTTCTCTGATGATTAGTGATGGTGAGTAGTTTTTCTCACGTACCTGGTGACCATTTGTATGTCCTTTTTGGAGAAATATCTATTGAAATTCTTTGCCTATTTTTTAATCAGGTGTTTTTGCTTATTCCCTTTTCTTTTTCATTTTGTTATTGAGTAGTAGGGGTTACCTACATACCAACTGCTTGTCAGATACATGATGTGCAAATATTTTCTGCCATTCTCTAGTTTGCCAATACTTTATTAATTGTTTCTTTTTCTGTGCAGATGATAGTTATTTGATATAGTCCTTGTCTATATTTGCTTTTGTTTCTTGAACTTTTGGTTTAGTGTCCAAGAAATCATTGCCAAGCCCAATGTCCTGAAGCTTTTCCTCTATGTTTTCTTCTAGGACTTTTATAGTTTTAGTGGTTAAACACTAAACAAAATTTGTGGAACATACTAGCCTTTCTCCATCATGTAGTCAAAGATCAACTTGGCTATACATGTATAGGTTTATTTCTGGGCTATCTATTCTGTCCCATTGGTCCATATGTCTATTTTTATGCTAATACCATACATTTTTAGTAAGGTCATTTTGACTCTTATTATCTCTTGCATTCGTTCATATTCTTTTTTTCTCATTTTAAAATCATTTTTATTTTTCAAACAACTAACATATATAATTTAACTGTACACCCCAGTGATCAGACATTTATAACTTATTAAGTAATCATCCCGATAAATCTTGCACCTGTCTGACACCATACAGAGTTATTAGAATATTACTGACTATATTCCCTGTGCTGTGCTTTACACCCCCATGACTATTCTGTAACAACCCATTTGTACTTCTTAATCCCTTCACCTTTTTTACCCATCCCCCCAACTCCTTCCCATCTGGCAACTGTCAAAATGTTTCCTGTACTTATCATGAGTCTGTTTCTCTTCTGCTTGTTTATTTTGTTTTTTAGATTCAATTGTTGATAAATATGTATCTGTTGTCATTTTATTGTTCATATTTTTGATCTTCTTTTCTTCTTTTCCTTAAAGAAGATCCTGTAACATTTCATATATTACTGGCTTGGTGGTGATAAACTCCTTTAGCTTTTTATTGTCTGGGAAGTTCTTCATCTGTTCTTTGATTTTAAATGTTGTCTTTGCTGGGTAGAGGAATATTTCTTGTTAATGTTTTGTAGCCTGCAAGTTTCTATTGTGAAATCATCTGACGTTCTTATGGGGACTCCCTTGTAGGTAAACTGCTTTTCTTTTGATGCTCTTAAGATTCTCTGTCTTAACCTTTGGCATTTTAATTATGATGTGTCCTTGTGTGGGATGCTTTGGGTTCATCTTGTTAGGACTCTCTGTGCTTCCTGGACTTGTATGTCTATTTCCTTTACTAGGTTATGGAAGTTTTCTTTCATTACTTTTTCAAGTAGGTTTTCAATTTCTTGCTCTCTTTCTTTTCCTTCCAGCACCCCCATGATGTGAATGTTGGTACACTTGAAGTAGTCCCAGAGCTCCCTATACTATCCTCATTTGTTTGAATTCTTTTTTCTCTTTGCTTCTCTGATTGGGTGTTTTTTTGCTTCTTTATATTCCAAATTGCTGATTTGATTCTCAGCTTCTTCTACTTTACTGTTGATCCCCTGTAAATTATTCTTAATTTCAGTTAGTGTATACTTCATTTCGGATTGGTCCCTTTTTATGCTGTAGAGGTTCTAACTAAGTTTATTGATCATCCTTATAATCCTGCATTTCGAACCCTGCATTTGAGTAGATTGCTTGTCTCCGTTTTGCTTACTTCTTTTACTGGAGTTTTATTTTGTTCTTTGATTTGGGATATGTTTGTCTCCTCATTTTGGTAGTCTCCCTGTGTTTGTTTTTATGTCTTAGGAAGAGCTTCTATGTTCCCCAGCTAGAGTGGCTTAAAGTAGTAGGTGTTTTGTAGGGTCCAATGGCACAGCCTGTCCAGTCCCCAAGGTGGGCACTCAAGGTGCACACACCTTGTGGGCTGGACTGTGTACATTCTCTTGTAGTTAAGCTTTGATTGTTCTTGGCATATAAATGGGCGGGATTTACCCACAGCTGAAAGGACTGGCTGAGACCACTGACCTCTAACCACCATGGAGGATCAGCTGTGCAGGAGCCCACCCCATAGAGCAGGACTTACTTCAGCGGGGCTCTTGACCCACTGAATCTGCCCCTGAGTGCTTGTGAAGGTGTTTGGGTGGTGATGCTTTAACTTGATCTGTAGCTGTCCACTGGGTGAGCTGGCTCTGCTGCCATCATCAAGAGGTGCAGGTCAAGGTCAGCTGTCACTTGTATTCTGCCCAAGGCCACCTGACATGAGCTACAAAGTGATCTGCAGATGGCTACTACTTTTGCTGCCAACCTACTTTTGCTTGGAAAGACCAAGCTGCATACCAAGGCTGGCTGCTGCTAGTGCTGCATCTGGGGCCACTTAGCAAGAGATTTAGGGCATGCTGAGGCCAAATACTGCTTGTTTGAGACACTGTAGGAAAATCTGAAGTAATAAGCAAAGACAGGACATTCATATAGAAAAGCCAGCGAGAACAGCATGGGTGGGCCTGAAAGTTGAGTGGGGCAGAGCCTCAAGGAATCACCAGGGATGAGCAAGAAGTGCTAGCCAGATTGATAGAGATTCGGCTATGGTGCTCACTTTCCAGTTTTCAGGGAGTGCTCATCAAACAACGGGCTCTGACAGCACTTCTGTCTGGGAGAAAGCTGCTCTCCAGCTCTCGCCTGATGCTGGACAATTAAGTCCCTCCCTATGTATCTTTGATGCCTTTTAAGCTGCTGTATCAGCGTTGGGCTCAGAGCAAGTGAATCTGAGTAAGTCTGTGCATGGGCCCTTTAAGAGGAACTGCCTGTACCTCCAGATGTCATCGGTCTCCCTCAGCCTCAATCTCCGTTAGTTTTTATAGCCATAAAAATGGGGATTCCTCTTCCCGGCACTGGAACCTTTTGTTGAGGCTTTGGTGTGGTGCTGACTCCTTGCTCCTCAGGGAGACCTCTGCAGCTCAGATATCCCTCACAATTTTTATCAACCACGTGTGGGTGTGGGATCAGCCCATTCCACATCTTTGCCCCTCCCATCAGTCTGGATGGGGCTTCTTCTTTAATTCCTTAGTTGTATGACTTCCTTTTAGCTATATTTCAGGTAGTTCTAGATGCTTGTTGTCCTATAGTTTAGTTGTAATTTTGATGTCATCGTGGGAGGATGTGAATATTGTATGCACCTATGCCACTATCTTGACTGGAAGAGTAGTATGCTATTTTAATTCCTGTAGCTTTGTACTATATTTTAAAATCAGGGAATGTGATGCCTGCATCTTTGTTCTTCCTTATCAAGATTGCTTTGGCTATTTGAGGTATTTTGTGGTTCTGCCTAAATTTTATGGGTTTTTTTCCCCCTATTTTGATAAAATATGCTATCAGGATCTTGATAGGGACTATGATAAATCTGCGACCACTTTGGGAAATATGGACATTTTAACAATGTTAAAAGTTCCAGTCCTTGAGCACAAGATGTCTTTCTATTTATTTGTTTCTTATTTAATTTATCAGTATTTTATTGTTTTCATTGGTTAAATTTATTTCTAAATATATCATTGTTTGATTTCTTTCCGTGAGCAATCTCTTTTATCAGCAGAACTCACTCTGAACCATAAGAAAATATGCCAGGTGTTAAGTGGCCAAATCAAAATTCCTATATTTAATGATAAACATTTACCAGAAAAGGGGTAATCAAAATCATTTTTTAGTGCTGTCCAGAGATAGCTGTAGAGTTAAAGTTTTCTGGAATAAAGTTGTATATTTTGGTAGTCTGGGTGAGCTCCTTATAAAGTATAGGAAAGTATTCTTTTTTCCTACGTTGGGGGTTGTCTGGTCAGTCCATACATAAAGGATTCTTTGATTCTTTTCTATTGGTCCTTTCTCTGTAGATTGTGGATTTGGATATGACCTTATAAGTCAAAAGGTCTTCTGCTCATTTTATGGATAAGCAATCCAGAAAAATTTCTGGAAAGATCAAACCAGTTGGTTAAGAGCACATGGCATTTAGTGCAGAGCTGGGAAAAACATTTAAGTTTTCTAACTAAATCCCATGACTCCTTTTTAGTGAAATTGCTGCTTTTTAAACTAAGGTTTACCTTTCTGTTATGTAAAGTCAATTTGGCCATTTTTCTTTTAGGTAAACAACTTTTATGGATTGAATATTTCCTAGACAAAACCAGTTACTCTGGTTTTCTCACATGTATAGTAGATATCCTGTATCACATATTTAATCAAAATTCCGACATGAATTTTACATATGAGCCATCCAAACACACATTGCCTCTCTGAAAATATGCCTGACTAGATGTTAGAAACAAAATTTCTTGAGAAATTCCTTCCTAATTATACTGTAAACATTCATCATAATATTTATGAATGCTCATTAAACATGAATTGATTATGCTGTTTGCTTGACATTCTTTATTAGAGCTGAGGCATCTCAAAAGAAATCTTTTTAAAAGCAAAGCATTATTAAGTCAATGTGTCCATTACACATAGTCTATTGATTCCCTTGGAAAACAGAAAAAGATGTAAAGGAATTGGTTTATACAATTATTAAGATCTTGCCTATGCCTTTACTAATAGAGCATAAGAGTTTTCTACTAAAAGTAATATAAAAATAAAACAAAATCTTATTATTCCAGGCAGTCATGTTAGTCAAATACAATAAAGTTTAGTTGTGGGGGGGAAAAACATTTAAAATGGCAGCCAAAATTAGGAATCTACTAAGTCTGGAGTTGTACCATGATTTATGATCTTTGATTCAAACTTCAGAGAATGAGTTAAGAAAGAAAATATAGATGTAGGATTCCAGAAGGCATGAAAAATCTTAAACTAATACATTTCTTTAAAAAATGATCTCAGCACACCTGAACTATAGAGTGAAAGCAAGTTGATTTATGTTGAAATAAATTACTGGGTGCCTATTCTGAAGACACGGAGGTTGTGTATTAGTGGGTTTATATCTAATTTTAGGGACCAGAACATTTTTGTTAATGTCACCACTTTCTTGCTATGCCAAAAGAGAAAAAAAAATAAATGACATTTTCTGAAAACTAACTGATAGCTTCCCCAGGTTGCAATGTTTTAATTAGAGAGACAAAAAGAAAAGACCATGTTCTGCTGTTCAATAAAGGGAGTCCTTTGTAAAAGCCTTATAAAAACATGGGACAGATTTTTATATGATCATGAGGAACAGAATGTGTAAAAAAGAAATTGGAAAGAAGAGTTTAAGCAGTGGAGTGGTACTAGATTTCTTTTTTGTAAATAACTTAGAGGAAATAAGCACTTTTTGAAACTGGATTTTCTTTTACTATTTGGGGAAACACCAAAATTTTTGGAAATGTCTAGATTGATAAATGGTACAAAAGCTGGCCTCACTGTTGTTTGAAACGTTTCTGTTGTTTTTCTTTTCTTTTCTAGTTTTTTTAACAGTATAATCCTACTGAAAATAATTCTGCACAAAAATATTTAAAGTCATGCACTTTATAAGAAGAAATGCATTATTTTTATATTTGGATTATTCAAAATACTGTATTTTAGTTATGTTAATTTAATTATGGCAACAAAAATGATTGACCATTTTTTATAAAGAAGCTATAAAGAAACATTTTTTATAAAGGAATTATAAAGAAAAATTTTCTTAAGATAATTTTGTACAAAATAACTTTTACAAATAAAATTCATAGAAATTTTCTAAAGATAATAAATTTGCATTTACACTTAATTCCCAACTCAGTTTTAACAATGTGCTTGCTAAATCTTTAACCACAGATATGACTGTCTCAAATAAATATTAATATAAAATAATTTTGTCATGGCATCTGTGAAGAAAGGTCAGAAAATTTTACATTTTCTCACACTCACTGAAATAAAATGTAATTAAAAAGAACACTTGACCTTTTCTGTTTCTATTCTCTTTTGCAAATATAGAGCTATGACAATCTTATTTAATAAGTAGCATAAAAATGAGGCAAGTAAACAAAAAATAAATTGTACTTATTCAGTTGATTTTTCAGACTTTAACCCTGGACTAGGATCTAGAGGTTTTGGAACAAGAATCCAGGTTTGCTTTGCCTTTCTATCCAATTTACATAGAACTAGGACAATGGTAGCATGTCATTGCTGAGGGCATGCTGTGCAAGATTTATCTTCCCATGTTCAAACAAATCATTAAATTTATCTTTTTTGGTATCATAGGTCTTCATTGAGTCAAATAAACCATACTTTGTTTACTATACTGAAAGATATAAATGCTAAATACTGTTTAACTTTATTTTATGAGAGCGAATATTATATTCTTCTTTCCAGTGACCTTTTATTGCCTCGTGAATAAAGAAATAATCTGCCACACAAAAATAGCAGCAAGAGTGATGGAATTTATGAGCAGACCCACTCTGCTAATACTGAGAGATAAACATGATAGTTCCAGAATAAAAAATAGAAAATTTTTCTGTACCTCATTTTCAAAACTTTTACCAACTTTATATCATAAGTAAACAATACAGAAGGTTTAGAAGGTAGATAACTCATCAATCTTTTGTGACAGAAAAATAAATTAAAACCTAGCAATAGATAGGATACTTTGCCAAACTCTTAAGCATTTGTTCTTTTAACAATATAAAAAAGGAACACAGCAAAACAGATAAGTGCAATAGAATACCTTTCACAAGAGAAAAGAATAACCAGGTAACACCAAAAGGAAAGAATACAGGGGTTTCTAGGACTTTATAGAACATTCATAATGGTGTGATATTGGCCAGGTCATTGTTCTCTGGACCTCACTTTCCTCTAGTAGAAGGTGGAGTTCATCATTATATGTTCTTATCTTACAGTGATGCTAATATAATTAAATGATATGAGAGATGTAAAACACTTCGCATGTGCCTAGTATGTTTTAAGCACTGAATAAATGTTAGCCATTATTATTAATTTTAGTTAACACCTGGGTTTTCTTAGAATGTATACATAAATTTTGGTTGCATATGTTTAAATTGTGGCCACTCAGCAAAAAATTGCCAAACTCAGCCTATCAATCTATTTTCCAAACTATCTCAAAGTGTTCTAGAAAGTCCCTTCTGAGATTTCCTACTCTTGACATAGTACGAGAATCTTGTAGTCCAAGAGAAAGTTAAAATCAAGGATGCAAGGATTTTGCTTAAAATGGACAAAGCTGAAAAGAATATTACTACCAAACTTTAAGATTAAGAAAAAAGATGGCTAAGCTATAAAAACTTAACCTTTCCTGAATATATTAGAGAACTGAGATCACAGAGAAAGGATAGGGCTGGTGGTAAAAAAGAAACATTAATAAAAATACTTCAGAAATGAAGTCACTACACTAAACACAAAGTGTCACTAGAGGAATTTGAATCTTGTGGTGCACTGTGTGACCATAGGGAAAACCAAATCCAAATCTAGGTCAAGTCATGGCTACATTGATTTAACTTCCACACCAATAACCTATAAAATGAAGATGTGTGCTCATTTGCAGACATAAATCTGCTTACTGCAGATACTACTGTTCAATGGAAGATGTCTAGCTTTCAAACAAAAATTATGAGAAATATAAAGAAATAAGAAAAAACAACATAATATCAAGGACATCAACAAATCAGGCTCCAGTATGACCCAGGTGTTGGCGCTATCACACAAGAAGTTTAAAATAATCATAATTAATATACTGTATTAATATGATTAATAGTGGAAAATGTGGATATGTTAATAGGTGAAGGGTTTCTACCAAGGAAAGTACGTTATAAAAAATTCAACGTATAAATAAAGTAAGCAATAACAGAAATGAAGGGAATGGGGATTGGGATGGGTAGAGGAGGGCAAAGGGGGGAAAATTGGGACAACTCTCATAGAATAACAATAAAAATTATTTTTAAAAAGTCCCAGGAAAAAATATTTTCCTAGGAAAAAAGATAAGCTAATAGTAGAGATAAAAGTGTAATCATAAAGTTCTTAAAGCAATGAAAAAAAGCAGAAAATCAGGAAGTACCAAAGAATAAAAAATAACTAGAAAGGTGGTTCATTTTTATTACTAATATCGATGATTATACTAAATATAAATAGTATAAGTACATCATTAAAGGCATTGTCCAATTGAATTATAAACTAAATAACCCAATTGTATAGTATTTATGAGAAACCCACTAAAATTGTACATACTTTTTAATTTAAATTAAATCAAATGACTTAACTGTATATTAACTACAAGAAATCCACTGTAAGTATAAAGACATAGAAAGATAAAAAGAGAAAAGATGGTATAAAATAAACCATTCAAGCAATAACTAAAATAAAACTAATTATAATGATATCAGAAAACACTGATTTCATGAAAAGCAATTGTTTGAGAGATAAAGAATATTATTTAACAGTAAAGAACCCATGTACCAAGACGGTATAAAATCTAAAATGTGTATGCATCTAGCAACAGTGCTTAAAAATACATGAAGCAAATAGCCTTGGTCAGGTGGTTCTATTGGTCGGAGTGTTGTCCCATATACTGAAAAGGTTACAGGTTGGATTCTTGGTCAGGGAACATGCCTAGTTTGTGGGTTTGAATCCCTGTCAGGGCACAGCAATGCTTGATGTTTTTCTCTCACATCAATGTTTCTCTCTCTCTTGAATCCATACACATATCCTCAGGTGAGGAATAAAAAATATATGGGGCAAGTACTTAAAACTAATAAGAGAAATAGATAAGGCCAAAATTATAATGGTAGACTTTATGTTTCTTTCTCAGTAATAAAATAAGAAGTCAGGAAATCATCAAAAACATAGAAGATATAACAATACTATCTAATTTACATTTATAGAACACTCCATTCAATAACAGAATAAATATTCCTCTCTAGTGCACATGGAACTTTAACCAAGATATTCAAGACTATGAAAGAAACATTGAAAATTTAAAAAAATAAAAATCATGCAAAGTAGTCTCTAACCATTAAAAATACATTATAAATTGATAAAATAAAGATATTGAAAATATACAAATATCTGATTCCAAGACTTAAGAAAAAGATATAGAAATCAAGACATTGTGGTATTGATGAAAGAATAGCCATAAAACCACTATGCTGCACACCTGGAACTAATTACAAAATAATATTGAATGCAAATATACTTGAAAAAAATTAATAAAAACAAAAATAGACATATAGATGAGCAAAACAGAACAGATCCACATATATATAGTCAACTGATTTTCAGCAAGAGGGAAAGGGCAATTCAATGGAGAAAGAATATTTAATGTAATAAATGGCACCGAATTAATTGGGTATTCATATGGATAAAAGCAACCTTGATTCATATTCTGTACCACCCACAAAATTTAACTCAAAATAGGCCATAAACCTAAATTAAAACTTATAAAACCCATAGAAGAAAAGATAGGAATAAATATTTGTGACTTTGTGTTTGATGAAGATTTCTTTAGAATGATACCAAAACACAATACATATGAGAAAAAACAGTGAATTAGCTTTCATTAAATTAAGAATAAAAATTAAACTCATAGATACAAAAGAGAGATTGGTGGTTGTCAGATATTGGGGGCACAGGCAAAATGGGTGAAGGGGCTCAAAAATTATACACTTCCAGCTATAATACGTCTTGGAGATGTAATGTACAGCATGATGACAAGAGTTAATACCATATATATTGCACACTGAAAGTTGCTAAGAAAGTAAATATTAAACATTCTCATCATGAGACAAAATCTCTAAGTATGTGTGGTGATAGATATTAACTACACTTACTGTGGTGATCATTTCACAACCTATAGACATATTAAATCATTCTGTGCATAGTAAGTCTAAAACTAACACAATGAAAATATTGCTGTGTGGAATATCTGAAATTTTCCTGCCTATGTTCTCCTGTAGTACTCTTATGATATCACAACTTACATTTAAGCCTTTTATCCATCTTGAGTTTATTTTTGTGGATGGTTTAAGTTGGTGGTCAAATTTCATTTTTTTGCATGTAGCTGTCCAGATCACCCAACACCATTTGTCCCCTAGAGCAAGGGACATAAAGGAAAGACTAAACAAATGGATCTTCATCAAATTAAAAAGCTTCTTCAAGGCTAAAGAAAACACCAGCAAAATGAAAAGGGAACTAACTGTATGGGGAAATATATTTGCCAATGACACCTTGGACAAGGTTTTGGTCTCCAAAATATATACAGAACTCACACAACTCCACACAAGAAAGACAAACAATCTAATTAAAAAATGGGTAAAGGACCTGGACAAACACTTCTCCAAAGAGGACATGCACAGGGCTCAGAAACATGAAAGGATATTCAGCATCACTAGCCACCAGAGAGTTGCAGATTAAAACCACAGTGAGATATCATGTCATACCAGTCAGAATGGCCATCATAAACAAATCAACAAACAAGTGCTGGTGAGGTTATGGAGAAAAAGGAACCCTCATGCACTGTTAGTGGGAATGTAGAGTGGTACAGCTACTGTGGAAAGCAGTATGGAGATACCTCAAAAAATTACAAATGGATCTGCCTTTTGGTCCAGTGAACCCACTCCTGGGAATATATACCAAGGAAACCAAAACACTATCTTTTAAGAATCATTTTCTATTGTTATTCTGTTACAATTGTCCCAATTTTCCTCCTTTGTCCCCCTCCACCCAACCCATCCCCTCTGCTACCACAGTCAATTCCCACACTGTTGTCCATGTCCATGTCCATGGTCATTCATACATGTTCTTTGTCTAGCCCCTTCCCCTTCTTTCCACCATCATCCTTCTCTGGTCACTTTCAGTCTGTTCCATGTTTCCATGCCTGTGGTTCTATTTTGTTCATTAGATTCCTCTTATAGGTCAGATCATATGGTATTTTTCTTTTACCTCTTGGCTTATTTCACTTAGCATAATATTCTCCAGTTCCATCCATGCTGTCATAAAAGGTAGGAGTTCCTTGTTTCTTTCTGCTATGTAGTATTCCACTGTATAAATGTACTACAGAATTTTGATACACTCATTTACTGATAGGCACTTAGGCTGTTTCCAGCACTTGGCTATTGTAAATAGTGCCACTATGGGTGCAAGTTATTTTGAATCAGTGACTTGGATTCTTAGGGTATATTCCCATCAGTGGAATCACTGGGTTAAAAGACAGTTCTATTCTTAGTTTTTTAAGAAAATTCCATACCTTTTTCCACAGTGGCTACCCCATTCTGCATTCCCATAGACAGTGACAAAGGGAGCATGAGCATATAATGGAGCAAAGATAGCCTCTTCAATAAATGGTGTTGGAAGAACGGGACTGGTACATGCAAAAACAAACAAACAAACAAACAAACAAACAGCTAGACCACCAACTTTCACCATACACCAGAATAAAGTTAAAATGGATAAAAGATTTAAATATAGGTTGTGACACCATAAAAGTCCTAGAGGAAAATATAGGCAAGGGAATTTCAGATATCCCATGCAGCTATATTTTTGCAGATATATCTCCTAGGGCAAGAGAAGTAAAGGAAAAAATAAACAAATGGGACTACATCAAACTAGAAAGCTTCTGCACAGCTAAAGAAACCATCATCAAAATAAAAAGGGAACTGACTGTATGGAAGAACATATTTGCCAATGATACATCAGATAGGGGTTTGGTCTCCAAGATATATAAAGAACTCATATGACTCAACACCAGGGAAAAAAGAAACAATCCCATTTAAAAATAAGCAAAGGATCTGAATAGACACTTCTCCAAGGAGGACATATGGATGGCCCATAGATGTATGAAAAGATGCTCAACATCACTAGCCATCAGAGAGATGCAAATTAAAACCACATTGAGGTATCACCTTGCACCTGTCAGAATGGCCATCATTAGTAAATCAACAAACTATAAGTGCTGATGAGGATGTAGAGAAAAGGGAACTCTAGTGTACCAAAACACTAATTTGAAAGAACATAAGCAGTCCAATGTTCATAGAAGCATTATTTACAATTGCCAAGATATGGAAGCAGCCCAATTGTCCATCAGTAGATTGACTGGATAAAACAGCTATGAACATTTACATTATGCAATACTACTCAGCCATAAAATAGAAGAAAATTTTACCCATTGCAACAGTATGGATGGACCTGGAGAACATTTGTTAAGTGAAATAAGCCAGTCAGAGAAAGGCAAATATCATATGATTTCACTTATATGTGGAATCTAATGAACAAACTGATGTAACAAGGGAACTGGGGACAGGCTCATAGATGGAGAGCAGGATGATGCTAGTGGTGGTCCGGGGGAAGGTTAGGGGGCGTAGGGATTGAGCAAAATGGAAAAGGGACTCATGAATATGGACAGCACTGTAGTTATTGCAGGGGAGGAGGGAAATACAAGGGGACTAAATCGTAATGGAAAAAATTAACAAATTAAAAAAAAATTCCTGTTCTTTGTTAGTGTTAGAGACTATAAAGGCAAGTCAGAAACTAGGAGAAACTGTTTTGAAAATGAAATTTAGAAAGATCTTTTATATCTAGCATAGAAAAAGAACTCCTCAAACAGAATACTAAAAAAACAATCAACCCATTTAAAAATAGTCAAAGACTTTAAAAAGAACCACTTTATCAAAAACACATATGTATGGTGCCAGGTGGGTACTGGCAATATTGAGAAAAATACTATGTAAAGTATTTGATTGTCTAACCACCATGTTGAACACCTTAAACTAATAGATAATAATATTGAATGTGAACTGTAATTAAAAAATAAAAAATGCATGAAGAGTAAGATTAACAAACTGGAAGACATTTCAGTAGAAAATATACAAACTGAAGTTGAGCACGAAAAATAAAAAGAAAGAAAAGAACAAAAGACACATGTGAAGCAAAGAAAAACTCTAAAAAACTTTTGTGTTTGGAGTCCTAAAAGAGAAGAGAGAAAATATGGCTGAGCATTTTTTGAAGATATAATGGCCAGTGTTTTCCAGTGCTGATGAAAAAAGTCAACCCACAGAATCAAGAAGCTCTGGATGCCTCAAGCAGGATAAATACAAAGAACTTCACATGTAAGAACATTAATCAAAATGCTGAAAATCAAAGACAAAGAGAAATCTTGAACAGTCATAGAACATTAACATTAGAGAAGAATTACGAGACTTAAAACTGGATTTTCCAACAAATCATGTAGATGCCAGAGAAAAATACAATGACATCATGAAAGTCAAGAAAGGACATGCCAACTTTTAATTTTATAACTGGAGAAAAAATTCCATAAGTACTCACACCCTTTAAAAAAAAAACAACAAAGTGAGACAAACTTTTACCCTCAGACCTACATTAAAATAAGAGGAATTCTATGGAAGTAAGATGATACCAGACAGAAATGTAATGATGAATAAAAAGCCCTGAAAAAGAAAAAATATGTATGCAAATATAAATGATTATTCACTGTACAAAAAATAGATACTATCTTGGTATTTAAAATAAGTATGGCACAGCAAAAGAAACAATGAAAATGCAACTTATGAAATGGAAAAATATTTGCAAACTATATATCGGATAAAGGTTAACAGATAAAACATATAAAGAATTTATATAACTCAACAGCAAAATCATCATCATCATCATCATCATCCTCCAATTAAAAAATGGCCAAAAGACCTGGATAGACATTTTTCCAAAGAAGATATACAAATGGCCAACAAGTACATGAAAAGAGGCTCAACATCACTAGTCATTAGCAAAATGCAAATTAAAACTACAAGGACATATCACCTGGTGCCTGTTAGAACCACCATAATAAAAAGATAGGAGATAAAAAAACTGCCATGGGTATGAGGAAAAAAGGGAACTCTTGTGGAATTGGCTGATTGTAAATTTGTACAGACACTGTGGAAAACAGTATAGAGGTTGTTCAAAAAATTAAATACAGAACCACCATATGATCTAGCAATTCCACATATGGAAATACATTCAAAGGAAAAAAAAACACTAACTTGAAAACATCTATATCCTCATGTTCATTAAAGCATTATTTACAATGAGCAAGATATGGAAACAACCTAAGTGTTCACTAATGGATGAATGGATAAAGAAATTGTGGTATACATAAACAAAGGAATATTATTCAGCCATAAAAAAGCAAGGAAATACTGTCATTTTGCAACAACATAGATGAACCTTAAGGCATTATGCTAAGTGAAAAAGGCCAGAGAAAGACAAATACCATATGAGCTCACTTATACATGGAATCTAAAATACAATAAGACACCAAAGTCATAGGAAAAAAGATCAGATTTGTGGTTACCAGAAGTGAGGGGTGGAGGGAGGGAGAACTGGAGGAGGTAGTCAAAAGGTACAAACTTCCGGTTAAAAGATAAATACTAGGGATATAATGTATAGCATAGAGATTATAGTTAACACTATTGTACAACATACAGAAAAGTTGTTAAGAGAGTAGGTCTTAAGAATTCTTATCACAAGGAGAATCTTTTTTTTATTGTATCTATATGAGATGGGTAATCATATACCAATCCATGCAAATCAAACCATCATGCTGTGCACCTTAAACTTATATAACAATGTATTTTAATTATTTATCAATAAAACTGGAAAAATGTATATGAAATTAAACTGTATTACAACAATAATACAAAGATGTGAGAGGGTAAATGCAGTTGATGTGATCTCAAACTAGCACTATCTTGGAAGTGATCAGGTAATAATTTGCATAAGATTTTATTAAGTAAAATACTATGTTTTAAGTTATAAGGCAATTATTAAATGAACAGAAAAAGAGTATATTGTGAACTAGTTAATAGAGTAAAAAACTAAATAATAAATGCACTTATTATTCAATAAAATAGAAGAGAAAGGAAAACAGAAGAAGAAATATAAAATGAGAGGGGTGTAAATAGGGCAAACATTTTAGGTTTTAAACACAAATTGGGTTGTAAGCCATTAAGCCTACGGGGGCTATGTAATGCAATTTGAAACTAAGATTGACAGATTGGCTACAAAAATCAAATTGAATATAAGCTGCTTAAAAGAAACACATCTTAAATATAAGAACATAAAAATGTTGGGAGAAAATAATGGAAAAATATAATCTATGCAAATACTAACCAAAAGATAGTTTTTATAGCCATAACATAACGGTTATAGAAACTAAGACACACCTAGAAATAAATAGGACTATTTAATAATAATTATGTTCAATCTACACTGAAGGTTACACGATTCTGAATATGTATATGCCCAATTGGTAACTTTAAAGTATAAAAATAAAAAATTTACAGATGTAAAGGAGAGTTATTATAAATCCAAAATTATAATGTGATAATAACATGTCTCCCTCAATAGCTGACCAAATAAGCAGAAACAAATTCAAATGCATCTATTTGACAGACCTGGAGCAATTACTGTTTGTTGTTAAGTTTTCCCTATAAATGCAAGAAAAAAAAGTATCTTTGCATTTTTATCTCTCAGTGTGGCAGCCAAGATTGAATGGGGAAATGAATACAGGAATTCCAAAAACATCGAGGGGGTGAGATAATTTGTGCAACTCAAATATAACCTGTAAACAATAAAGGGCCTATTCTATTAAAAAAAGAATCTAAAATTTGAGTTTAAATAAAAACATAAAATTCAATGAAGAATTAGAAAATACATACAACACAATTGCTACACTACACAAAATCATGACAGAAAACAGTCTTTCTCAAGAATGTGTGCCTTATATACCAAAGATGACCATATCTGGGACAGAAAGGAAACCTTAATAAATTTTTAAAAATTGAAATAATTGATAGCATATTCTTTAACCATAGAATAACTAAACTAAAAACTGATGTCAAAACAACTACAAAATATAAAACTATTAAAAAAATTAAGCAATACACTTCTAAATAACTCCAGGACAAAAAAATGAAAGTAGGATTTATAAGTTATTTGAAATAAAAGATTTTCAAACTGTGGGATATAGAGAAATCAGTACCTACAGGGAAATTTATAATTTTGAGTGTATTTCCTAGAAAGAATATAAACTAAAAATGAGTTAATTCAGCTTCTATCATAATAAGCTAGGGAAAAAACAATCTTATACACAAACCCAAAGAAAGCAGAAAGATATAAATAAAAATAACAGCAAACATCAAAAGAATAAAAAACATAAAATTAAGAAATTAAACATAACCCAGAGTTAATTCTTTGAAAATATCAACAAGAAAAAAAATCACAAATTATCATATCAGGAAAGAAAAACTGGACAGTACTCCAGATAGAAATGGCATTAGAAAGATAACAGGAAGATATAAACCACTTCATGGCAATTAATTTAATAATTCAGACAAAAAAAATTTCTAGGAAAAGAGGAGAGAAACTTTCTGTAGTTATTTAATATTAAGTATATTAAATCATTTAAAACTATTCTGTAAGAGATATCCCCAAACCAGATGGCTTTACTGATGAATTATCACATATATTTAAGGGAAAAAAACACATCATCATATGCAAACTCTTGCAGAATATAGAAAGAACATTTGTCTTTTTTTTTAAAAAATGAAGTCAGAACAAACTTGATAGTAAAACCTGACAAAGATATTACAAGAAAGTGAAAGTAAAGGCTAATTCATGCCATAACATTAGATGCAAAAATCTGAACTATAATATTAGTAAATTTAATACAGAGATATAGATAAAGATAATTCAACAGTACCAAATGATTTTGGGAATACAAGGTTGTTTACCATTTGATAATTAATGTAGTTTATCACCTTAGCTGACAAAAGGAGAATATGATCAGTTTGACAATTGAAGAAAAAGCATTTGACAAACTTCAACACTTATTCATGATAAATATTCTTGGTAAATCAAGAATAAAAGGAAAATCCTTATATCAATAAAGAATAACTACAAGTAAAACCACTAAAGAACTTCAAGTTTAATGATGAATTATGGAAAACCTCTCTCCTGAAATCAAGGTGAGACAAAGTTATCTGCTATTATTAGTTCATTTCAATATTATACTAGAGATCTTAGCCAGTACTGTAAGGCAGGATAAATAATATAACAATTAGAAAAGAATGGGGAAAGGACCGTTATTTGCAGATTACATTTTTGGTGCCTAAAGAGAAACTATCAGAATTAATAAATGAATCTACAAAAGCCACTATGTTCATAGTTAAAATATAAGAATTAGTTGTATTTCTATATATCACTAATAAACAAATTTTGAAGAATAAATGTACAAAAATCATACAATTTACAATAGCTTCTAAAATATTAAATAGGGATAAATCTAATGAATGTCAAAACATCACACTTTATTATAGTTAAAGCTACAAAACATTATTGTGAGAATTAATGAAGACCTAAACACACAGAGGAATGTGCCATGTTCATGGATGTGGAGATTCAAAACTGTCTAGATACCAACTATCGCTGAAATGTTCTGTAAATTTAATATAGTAACAATAAGATTTTAACTTTAGAGCTTGACAAGCTAATTACAAAGTTTACATTTACAGAGAAAGTGGTTTAACCAATGCTCCAAGAATAAAGAAATCATAAAAAAAATACACAGGAGGGTGTATATATGTATATGTCAAGACCTAGCATACCCATACATGTATCATATGACAAAGATATAATGGCCAAGCAATGCTAAAGAATAGCAAGAAATTGAAAATTGCTTAAAAAATAGAGAAGGCTATGTTGAGACAGGGAAATATGTCTTAAACATGACTCAAAAACTCTAAAAATAAAGAAAAACTTAGAAAGCTGGCCTCACTAAAGTTATTATTTTTTTATTCATCAAAGGATTTAATGTGCCATTTTAAAAATAAGATAAACTACAAAAATGTGTTTGCATATAACCAAAGAATATTAATATATATAGAACATTTAAGAAACTATATAAATGAATTGAGAATAACAAAAGATCTCAAAAGAAAAATAAACAGTACTTCCAGCCAAGATAGAGGTGCAGGTAGATAAGTTTTGCTTATTTGCACAACCAAAAGAAGGGCAACAACAAATTTAAAAACAAAAACAAGCAGAACTGCCACAAAATCGAATTGCATGGAAGTCCGACAACAAAGGATTTAAAGAAGAAACATTCATTCAGACTGCTAGGAGAGGCAGAGGTGAGCAGCTGAGGGGAGAGCATATGTGTCAAGGAGGTGGCTGGAAGACTGGGCAGTCCCACATTCAAGTGTGGATAAGCCAGAACGAACCACTAGGGAGCAAGACCAACCATGCAACCCAGGGTTCCAGCATAGGAAACTAAAGCCCCAAACCTCAGGCCTTAAAAACTTGTGGGGGTTGCAGCAGTGGGAGAAACTCTCAGCCTCACAGGAGAGTTAGTTGGAGAGACCCACAGGGTCCTAGATTATACACAAACTTACCCACCCAGGAATCAGGACCAGAAGGGCCCAGTTTGCTTGTGGGTAGCAGAGGAAGTGACTGAAAGCAGGCCCTGAGAAAGTGGCATTGCTCTGTCTCTGACCCCTCCCCCACATATAGGGCCACAATGCAGCGAACTAGGTTGCCCTGCCCTGGTCAATACCTGAGGCTCCGCCCCTTACAAAGTAACAGGTACACTAAGACAAAGAAATATATACCAAGTGAAAGGACAGATCAAAACTCCAGAAAAAGAACTAGATGAGGAAGACATAACCAACCTATCAGATCCAGAGTTCAAAACACTGGTAATCAGGATGCTCACAGAAACGATTGAGTACAGACACAAAATAAAGAAAGAAGTGAAGACTATACAAAATGAAATAAATGAAAATATACAGGGAACCAACATTGAAGGGAAGGAAACTGGGACTCAAATCAATGATTTGGCATAACAGGAAGAAATAAACATTCAACCAGAACAGAATGAAGAAAAAAGAGGTCAAGAAAGTGAGGAGAGTCTCAGGAACCTCTGTGACAACTTTAAATGCTCCAACATCTGAATAATAGGGGTGCCAGAAGGAGAAGAGGAAGAGCAAGAAATTGAAAACTTATCTGAACAAATAATGAAGGACAACTTCACCAATCTGGCGAAGGAAGTAGACTTCTAGGAAGTCCAGGAAGCTCAGAGAGTCCCAAGGAAATTGGACCCAAGGAGGAACACACCAAGACACATCATAATTAAATTACCTACGATTAAAATAAGGAGAGAATCTTAAAAGCAACAAGAGAAAAGGAGAGAGTTATTTACAATGGAGTTCCCATAAGACTATCAACTGATTTATTTTGTTGTTGTTTTATTCAACAAGTGTTTATTGAGTACCCAAATATGTTCCATGAACTCTTTTTTTTATTGTTGTTCAAGTACAATTGTCTCCATTTTCCCGCCACCACTTTCCCACCCTCAATCCTTCCCTTAACTGATTTCTCAAAGGAAACCTTTCAGGTAAGAAGGGACTGGAAAGAAGTATTCAAAGTGAAAGGCAAGGACCTATATCCAAGATTACTCCATCCAGCAAAACTGTCACTTAGAATTGAAGGACAGATAAAGGGTTTCCCAGACAAGGTAAAGTTGAAGGAGTTCATCATCACCAAGCCCTTAGTATATGAAATGTTAAAGGGATTTATCTAAGAAAAAAAAGATGGTTAAAACTATGAACAGTAAAATGACAACAAATTCACAACTATCAACAACTGAACCAAAAAAACAAACACAAACACAAACTAAGTAAACAACTAGAATAGAAACAGAATCACAGAAGTGGAGATCGGGGTGGGGGAGGATGGAGGAAAAGGTACAGGAAATAAGAAGCATAAATGGTAGGTACAAAATAGACAGGGGGAGGTTAAGGATAGTATAGGAAATGGAGAAGCCAAAGAACTTATATGTACGATCCATGGACATGAATTAAGGGCGGGGTAGGGGTGGGGGTGGGGGGTGGGGAATGCTGGTGAGAGGGGTGGTGCAGGGCAGAGGGAGATAAAGGGGAGAGAAAAATGGGACAGCTGTAATAGAATAATCAATTAAATATATTAAAAAGAGAGAAATCAACAAGTAATAAGTATGGGCAACATATGGAAAAGAAAGTTTACATAGACAATAAATACCTGAAAAGATTAATCTCCCCAGAGGCCATACAAATGTAATTTGGAGCAACAGTCATATATAGTTTTGCATTCATGAAATTGCAAAAATTAAAAACCCTGATAGCATCAAGTGTTGACAAGAATATGTGGGAGTAGGATCTCTTTGTGTGGTGGTGGTGATTGATAAATCACTTTAGAGAGCAATTTGGCAATAATTTCCTGTAAATAATTTCCTGTACATGCCCAGTAATTCTACTTGAGGTATATAACCTAAATTAATTTTAACAGATACACAGGAATTTTGTTGTTCAATGCACATCATATTAATTAAAAACTGCTAACAAGATAAATCAATAAAGAAATAGATAAATTGTGGAAATACCACTCAGTGAAACTGATACATTAATTAAAGTAAGTAAATCATCATGGATTAATCTCAAAAGCACAATGTTAAGTGATGGAAAAAAGTTGAAGATATGTATAGTATACCATTCATAAAATTTTAAAATGTCTACACAATCATACTATATATTATTAATGTATTCATGCTTATTAATATTATAAAATGGATGGAAAAGATATTTTCCAATTTCAAAATAGTTGTAACTTTGGAGAAGGCAGAGAGGGGAATGTAAATAGTGACGGCTATCAAGATGAAGGGATAATTTTCAATGTTTTATGTATTAAAATATAAAACATTAATATTTGAAATATATGGTTATTTTTCACAGCTATTTATATTTACATTTTCACTTGTTTGAAATATTTTATAATAAAAAAGAACAAAATAGAGTTAGTAAACTTGATCTGGAATAATAGCAGGGCAAATGGAGACATAAACAGAGAAACTGAGCTAGTAAAATTGAGAAGTCTTGGTACCCAGTTGGCCAATGAGAGAAGATGGGAAAGATAGGGAGAGGGAAGGAGAGAGGAAGATAGAGGGGAGGGAGAGGGAAGAGGGAGGGAGAGTTGGAGAAAGACCAAAATGAAACTAAAGTGTAAATGTTCACTGAAGGGTGTTGAGGGAGTAGGTGGGGGACGAGTAGCAAAGGCAGCTGGACTGGGGAAAACAGTGCTATTAACAGAATCACACAATGTGGGGCAGGAGGTTCAGGAAGAAGAGGGTGAGTTTAAATTTTAAAAATAAAACATTCAGTTACAGATATAGTTAAAACTGGTCAAAATAGGATGAGAAAATTAGGATGAAGCTATAGAGTTTGGGAGCAATAGAACTGATAACTGAAACCATGAGTTTGCTAAGGGTTATGAGAGGAAGAAAAAGAACCACAGCCAATTCCTTGGCACCACCTCTATATTGTAATAGGGGCCTGAAAAGTGTTGCCAGAGCAGGAGGAGCAAGAGAAAGACAGACAATCAGGAGAGGGCTGGCCTAGAGGCCAGTGGGAAAGAGAAAGTCACAAGAAATGGCTGTCAGTTTGAGAATTACAGAGAAATAAAAAAGGGAGAAAGGGGAGGTAAGGCTGCTGTGTTTTGCAACTAGGAGGTCACTGACGGCCTCAGGAGACAAAGAAGTAAAGGACAGAGATGATTGTCACTATCCGGGTGATTGTCTGGCTACTAAATGTATGCAGAAAGGATCGGGGACAAAAATAAGTCACTGCTTCCTGGACTCTCTGTGTCAGCTGTCTCCATCCCTCATGCCCATTCTGGTCGCTCCTCCCGAGGCTGGCGCGCTTCCAGACTCGGAGAGCGCTCATCCAGCGCTGTCATCCTCTCACCTTCCTCCCGTGGGCCTTTGCTGCAGAGAGTTGGAAAACTGACTCAAAAATATAACTGTTTACTCCAGCCCTGCATAAATAAATGTCACTTCACTATTCCCTGCATCTGAATCATTGATATCCTATATTTCGCTGATCTTGTTTATCCTTGAAGCTGTACTCAAACAACTCCCAGTCTCCTGAATTGCATACAAATGGATGAATATTTGAAAAAAATGTAATTGCTCTTGTTTGTTATTTTGTCCTGCCACAGTGCTTCTTTACACCATCTGGACTGGGGGTGGACTTGGTAAAAAAAAAAAAAAAACACACAAAAAAACCCCCAAAACCAGAAAGGACAGACACATGCATTTGAGCCCTAAAGAAAGAAGGAAGTTTTCAGTCTCTCCCCAGAAAATAGATCTTTACAGTTTCCTGGCCAAACACGCAGCCAAGATGTTGTTAAATCTGGGAAGTGTATCAAGTGCAAACAGCGAGTCTTCTCACAACTGTGTTCAATGACACATGGCCTGTTTGTTGCTTTAAATGAACATCACAGGAATAATCGCAACAGACACCTGTACAGTACTGTGTGCTTTTTACATTATTTCCACAAGCAAGAAATAATTTCATCCTCCTAGTAACTTTGTGAAGTTCTGAGACTCTGAGAGGCTACATGATCAAGGTGAAAATCTAGGCAAGTCCATGCTGGGGCCAGGTCTTTTGAATCCCCACCGGGTGCTGTGCATCACTGTGAGTCATCTTCAATAGTTGCCACAGCTGAGACTTGAGATATCTGTCTTTGACTATAACAACAATTGGACAGGAGGAAGCATAAAGGTAAAAGTTCATCCTAATTGATATCTATCTATCTATCTATCTATCTATCTATCTGAATGATTGATTCACTATTTTGTGTGTGTGCAAAAGGTGGCACCAAATGTGCCCTCCTGGATTCCTTTCAAAAACTGTATTGTACTTGTTATGAGGAAATGACTCAACAAGTCTATCATGCTGAATACTGGATCACCGTGCAGCTTGGGCTTGTCCAGTGACAGGCCGAGAGAGGAACGTTTTGATTGGATCAGGAGGAAAGGACAAGGAAGAAAAAAAATAATCAAGGGCAGAGCATGGGAAAGACAGAAGCCTTATGTTTTGTATTATGACCTCTTTTTCTTGAGAGTGAGAGTTCAATTAGGATGCCACAAAAATTGTGAGAGGTCTCTGGACTGCCACTGTCTATGGATTTGGGATTTAGGCCATGTTGAACGACATTTCTGAAGGGCAGGAGGCCTCAGCTCGCATCTGAGTTACTTTAGAAATCAGAGAACATTTCCAAAGCATTTATTTGCATGTTTTGATACTCTGTTAATTCAATACACAAAAGAAAAATATATGTATGGTTATGTAGTTATTTTTAGTTATAGATACCTTTAAAATAATTGATTCATCAATAAAAATGTGTCGTATGATATAGAATTTCAGTTTAAATGAGGAAGAACATTACACTTTTTATTGTACTCTATCACAAAGGCAACTCACAATGAATGGGTGCCCACTGGAAACACTTAAGAAGATTTTGATAATATCTGTTGACATTGTAGACACAGTCTTTTCACTGATAGAACATTATTCCCATTGACTCTAAGATTTGCCTTTTATTATTATATTTGTTGATTAGAAGAGGAAAATAAGGACTAAGAAGTCATCAGAAATAATATTGTACCTAAAAGAGGTTTCTAAGTCTTAATAACAAGAAAAGACAAGTATAGCAGAGATTTAAAATACAATTTGGTCTTAAGCTTCTATTTCTGACAAGGTTATTTTTCTTCACTGAGTTGCCTAATACAAGCTTGACTCTGAATCTGTTTATTTTTTGACTTAGACCATTTGGATTTTGAATGAAAGGGCTACACTCTGAGGATCCATTTCAGATCTTTTATTTCACATTAAGGATAGATTTTTCTTCTTCCTCATTATTGCTGATAAAAGAGATGTGCGTCTAGTTTTCATTGCAAGAGATATATTGTATGAAGGTGTTTCACTTGCTAGAAAACCTTAGAATAAAAACAAAGCCAAATAACAAAACTCAAACAAAACAAGCAAACACCTCTTTCAGTTTTGGCAACTAACACTGAGCAGTAAAATTGAGCCCAGCCAAAAAACAGGTTCTGGGTGAAGAAGGCAAGCAGGCAGGAATGGCACCCTGCAGCCTCTGAAAATTGTCAAGTGTGGGGAAGAGCTGTAGAATTTAAATTCTACATTGATAAAATCATCAGCTTAAGCTATTTGAGACAGGAAAGAAGTGAGCTGTAGGTAAAACTGACCCCTGAAGTGAAGGAAGTTAAGAGAGGAAGGAAAAAGAAACGTTTGAAACATAAAAGGGGTTTTACGGGGGGCGAGGGACAAGAAAATTGCTTTGGTTTCCTTTGGCTGCTGCAACAAATTGTCACAAATGTACTGGCTTAAAATAATGCAAATATATTATCTTACAGTACTGGAGAACAGGCGCCCAAAATTAGTCTCAGTGGGTAAGAGTCAGTACTAGTAGGGCTGTGATCCTCTTGGAAGCTCTAGAAGAAAATACATTTCTTGCTTTTTTCGGCTTCTTGTGTTATTGCTGTTGGCTCAAGGGTACATCACTTAATGTCTGCTTTCATGTTCACAATATCTTCTCTGACTCTAACCTTCCTACATCTCACAGAAAAAAAAATTCCTGTGATTACATTGGACCCACCAGGACCCACCCATCTCAAGATGCTTAATTTAATCATACCCACAGCGTCTTTATTATCATATTAGGTACATGTTAACAAGTTTCTGGGATTAGAAAGTGGACATCGTTGAGCCATGATTCAGCCTACTGCAGAAGGTAGCCACAAAACTATCATCAGGAATGCTGTGATCATAGTTAAGTATCTGAATGAACACTTTAGTACACAAGGAACAACCAGCCCTATCATACAGGAAACCTTCCTACAGGGTGAATAGTTGATACTAACATACATTGGTAAGATGCTTGCTTTATGTCAGGGGCAGTGCTAGGGATTTGGAGGAGTGAGACCTTTGATACTAGCTATGGGGTAAATATATTATGCTTTCTTTCATCTCTTTGCCACTCGGACATTCTTGTGTCTCTCATGAAAACTATTTAGCTTTTGGTTCTTGTCTGAATACTCACTGCCTTCAGGAAGTTTTATATGAGCCACTAAATTCCCCTTTAGGACAGAGTATACTCTGCCCTTACTTCTTTCAGGAAGAGGGATGGAGGATTTTCTTCTCCCTGAAGCCAAAGAAGGCATACTCCAAAAAAATCATGTATAAAATTGACAATTTTCTGACCTGTCCCCATTCCACTTGGTTGGGACTAATGACTGTTGAATTCTGTTGAGTAGTATGGAGAGATGGGGAAAGACAAAGATGCCAACAGGTGACTGCAGAAACAATCCTCTTTGATTGCAAAGGAGCCTTCACCCTCATTACTTACCAGGGTAAACCTATATGATCTTCCATGGGTTTAGTGGGCAATAAAGAATGTGACTTGAGTCAACTTGCTGGTACTCTATTGCAGGGCAGGAGGATCCCAGCTGTTAGAAGTTGTAGGATAGTGCATCTGCATTGTGAGCTATGGAATGGAGGGAAGACAGTGGTCAGACCAGAGCAAGACCTCCTCTATCAGGAAACTAAGAAAGTGGGGAGGTCCCTGCAGGTCCTCTGTCAAGAACCTATAGGAGTGCTACATGTGAATGTCCATGTATACGATCTGATCACTCTATCCATAACGACTTCCACCATACAGTGTATATCAACAATGTGCCAGTCATGTAGAGAACACCCACAACCAGTACAATATTTACCCACCCTGTGGGCAAAAATGATAAAGCTTCATTATATACTCTGTGGTGAGGCTTTGGGGAAGTACTTAAAATAGACTTTATTTTTTAGAAAAGTCTCAATCAGAGCAAAACTGAACAGAAAGTACAAAGAATTCCCATATACCCCTCACCCCTTAAATGCATATGACCTCCCCAACTATCAATATCCTGCACCAGAGTGGTACCTCTATTCCAACAGATAAACCTACATTGACACATTATTATCACCCAAAGTCCACAGTTTACTTTTGGGTTCATTCTTGGTGTTGCACATGATGTGGGTTTTGACAAATGCATGATGACGTGTATCTATCATTATCACACAAAATGCTTTCATTGCCCTAAAAATCCTCTGTGTGCTGCCTATTCATCTCTCCCTCCTCCGAAACCCTGGCAACCACTGCCTGATCTTTTCTGTTTCTGTCTTTTGCCTTTTTCAGAATGTCATGTAATTGGAACCATACAGTATATAGCCTTTTCAGATTGGCTTCTTCATCTAGTAATACGCATTTAAAATTCTTCCATGTCTTTTTCATGGTTTGACAGTTCATTTCTTTGGGAGATATATTTTTACGGGAGTGTTGTTACAACACTTATAAGAAGACAATTTAGCACACCGACCAAGTTTGTAAATGCATAAACCATTTGATCTGGCTTTAACAGTGAGTTTAGATTGGGCAGGGCTGCCTGTGTCAGGTGAAATCCTCTAAGTAGTGGAAGACATGGAGATTTATCACTATGAAAATAATAGAATTAAATTTACACTTTTGAGGAGTCAAATGGTAACAATATATAGGCTGATTTGGAGCACAAAGAAATAGAGTCAGAGTAACTTATAGGGAGAAAGTCACTTAATTTGACATGAAATGTATCTCTGGTAATTTTATCCAGCATAAAAGCAGAATTACAAAGAGCTGATAAGTAATGGATGGTGAGAAACTGTAAGTGTGTCCTGATCAGGTAGCTCAGTTGGTTCGAGCGTCATCCTGATACGCCAAGATTGAGGGTTTGATCCCTATTCAGGGCACATAGAAGATTTAACAAATGAACGCATAAATAAGTGGAACAACAAGTCTCTCTCTCTCTCCCATCCTCACCCCGTCTTTCTCTCAAATAAATAAATAAAAAATTTAAATATAAGTAGTAGATAGAAATTGTGAATTTGAGAACTAAAGCTAAGGGGAAACATAAGAAGGAATTAACAGAAGAGGAAAATATTTCAAAATATTTTTAGGGTAAGGGAAAAAATTGTGCATGTGTGAAGACAATGTGGAAGGTATCAATGAAGAAGGAGAGATTTAAGATTCAAGAGAGGGCAAGGTATAATTGTGGCACTAAGATTCATGGAGATCAAGTGCATTTTAATCTAAAAATATGTGAGAAATCAAATACCATAATCCTTAGGGACAGAACCGGCTTTGAAAGTAACAGGAGAGAAGACAAATTTTTTATTATAAACCCACAGTAGTTCAGGGCTTATTTATTCAAGATATTCAGATGAAATGAGAAACAACTTTGCAAAACAGAAAGCTGCTACTATAGGTTCTGCTTTATTTTGTCCCAAAGGTTCCAGAACATCAAGCATTTGAACTAAAAGGGAATATAATCATATAGCTCTACTTGAAAACATGGAGAAACATCTCATCAAACGAATACCTCCTCTAAAGTAGACATAGTTAAGTCAGGCAATATTGTACATTTCTGTGATGACAATGCGAGAAATATATTTAATATGAACTACTCATTAGATAAACTACATTATGAGATATTTCTACATAGAATGACAGAGCAATTACATCATCCCATGAAGTATAAATGCTTATTTTATTTCATCTCTTGGGGGAAAAAAATTCTTTATTTGTTTCTCTTCCTTTCTGTTTTTTCTAGTAACACCTTTTAATAGGTCAAAGTAGCTGTATAGTTCATTATACTTTTCCTTAGAATAACTTATATGCTCAGGAAACTAAAGGGAGAGTATAGTTCTCAAACATATTGAGCAGAATGGATGGTGTAACTGGACAGCAGACAAAAGCCCATCTCTCTGGTTTGCTAACCCTCACCTGGGAAGAGAGACTCAATGAAGGGTTAGTCAACTCTAGTGGCTGTAAAACAGTCAACCTGGCTTTAATCATTCTTTATAAATTACATAAAAAATGGAAACGGAGGTGGTTTCAGAACCTCTTCTCAATGTGGTTTGGAGGCACTCGGGTACAAAGCATTTCTGCTCCCAAAAAACATTGCTATAGAAAAATTCACATTATTCTGGTGAAAAAAGAGAGGTTTATAGTTTTTAGTGTGTTCTACAGCTAGTTTCCAACCAAATGCCTCACAGACCATGGCAGTGAAAGACGAAAGAGTTGTAGTGTTTTTTTCTGAAATGACTCAAGTCTTCAAAGACAAAACTTTTATATCCTTTCTTTGTAAATTGGTATTAGCATATTGCAACTGATAAGTGTTCTAACCACAACAAATATTCCAGTCCGGACGCTATTCTGTGGTAGGCAAGAGGCCAGTCCCCTAGGTTTTCTGGGATCTCTCCTCATCCTCTGCTTCCCAGCAAGTTCTGGCCATTTCCGGGAAGACACACCCTACAATCTCTTCTTCATGATCTCTGAAAGCTTCTTTCATTCTCAGAAAAGTGCCACCTTTTAAACGCCGGACTTTTCTGAACACCATGATTCAAAAAATAAAACAAATAAGGAACCCAAATCCAAATGCGGTTAAACTAGTATGAGAGATTTTCAACTAGCTTTCAGTCAAAAGTGTCGGTGCTGTCAGTGCTGGCACGGAGGACAGGAGCCCCAGACTGCTGCCGGTGGGACTCGGAGAAACGTCAGAGGGGGCACACAGGGCTCCAAGTAGGCTCATTGTAGTTGCCCCTGCCCCACTATCATCAGCCTCACCTGGTCCATAACATCCAGTAAGTTTTTCGCATCCGCAGCCAGGGCATGTGTGGAAGTCAGCACTTTCTTTTTGTACTCCTCCTGGAGGCTGGTTATGACATGCTGCCGAGCCACCTTCATTTTGTTGATGAGTTCTCAGTGAGTACTGGCTGGCAGGGTGGGGACGGTCTCATCCATAGTAGCTAGCTATGTCTGCAGGGTTGAATTGACTTTCTTCATCATGGGGACATACTCCTCTGGTAGGGCTGGTTGGATCTTACTGGGCATCTCGATGAGTGTCTTCACTAGGCCCGTCATGTACCCTGTCATTGGAGCGTTCCAGGTTGGCAGTGGCAGGGGTGCTTATTCCCTGGGGCTGAAGCTTGATGCCCTTGTTGTAGCTGTCCCCTGGGTTGCTGAGGCTGGCAAGGCTGGCTACATGGCCAGGGACTCCAGGGCACCATGGCTTCTTTGGCGGAGCTCCAGGACCTGGTTTTCCCACATGCTGATAAATGTGTTGGTTTCCAGTTTGACCCTGGGGACTCCTGTCTTCCCAGTCCACACTGCCTCAAGAGACCCACACATCAGGTTTCAGAAATTTCTCCTCTTTTTCTCCAGCCAGTGCTGGTCTCCCTTCATCTCCTGCTGCTGGTGGATTGGCCCATCACTGCAGAGTCCTCCACATTGGGCTGCCATGTTGATATCTTCTATGGTCTGTGATTTTATGAATCTATTTGGCCCAGAAGCGATGCCTGCCCTGGGTAGATGCTGCCAGTCACAGTCGCAATGCCATGTGAACCAGGGTAGCCAGAGACCTGGTAATGATTGGTCTGTACCATGTGCTGTGGGCCAGGATAAAATCTTTCATTAGACCTGGGACTAGGATAACCAGGTGTGCTGGGCTTGGGCAGTGCTTCATCAGTCCCTCCAGAGTCCCAGGACACAGTGCCTGTTGTCTGGACTTCATCTTTATTTGATCTTCATGCTGAATCTTCTCCTCCAGGATTGTGCTGAAGTTGAGATTTGAGCTCTGTGAACCTAGGCTACTTGCTGGGTTCATAGGCTCAGCATTTCATCATAAGGCTATAAAAGGCAGGAGAGCAATTTGGAGGCATTGGCAACCTTTCCCCATTCTCAATTCAGCTGATACCAACATTGTTCTTAGCTTCTTAAGAAGGCTTCACCCCAGGCATCAGTATCTCCCATGTACATACACCAAAATCCACACATCACTAGCTGATGTAAAACGTCAAAAATTGATTGACTCTGGAGCCATCCATTTAATAAGCAATTTTCCTTTGGAAGCTTTGTAGTAAGTACTGTCTTCCATATATCGGGATAATCCAATGTCTCTTAATTCCATGCAATCATTGAAGGGTCCCAAAATGCCCCTGTGCACAAATCTTTTACTCTTCAGGTATCCAGGAGCTACACTAAACTGGTAGGCAAGATGCCCGATCCAAGGTGTACTTCCGGACTTGCAGAAACAACCTCAGCTCTCAGAGCAGGCACAGTTCCGTGATGATACAGATGGGGTTCTTGGTGACGGTGCCAATCAACTTCACCATCATTATGAGGAGGGGCAAACTGACACATCATTAAGACTTCTTGAAGGAATTTCTGTTTCATGCCATCCAAAGTACAGTTTTTACATTTTAATTGTAAACACCAAAGCTGGATTCTCTGGCTTCATGTAAACGCCTTGATGTACCTCTCCAAATTGGCCTTCTCCAATATATTGTTCAAGCTTTAGTTTTTCCTCTTTGAGTCTCCTAGCCCCTGGTTGAGGGCATGGTATAGGTATCTTCTCTGTGCATAATCCCAGCATCGCCATCCATCTCTGACATGGAGACTGCGTGTGTCTGCACACCCTGCTTTTCGCTGTTGGCCAGCTTTGGTATTGATGGCCAAGCCTGTTTGCTATATTTCTGGGGTCTGATGGTAAAAGGCTGTGTGATGCTATTCACCAGCTGGCAATATCCATCTGTCAACTCATCCATATTCGTAGCAATGGTTAGGGACGGTGCTGTTACTGTCAGAGGTTCAGGTGTGCCTGATATTTTTGGTCATAGGATTTTTTTCTTCTGTCCTTGTCTTCACTTTTTGAATATGGAATTCTCTGCACTTGACTGAAGTTGGCCAGATGTGTGGGATTGCAGCCCTTGTCTGTGAGGTAACAGATGCCTTACTTGGGGCTGAACGCCAGATCCACGGAAACAATCAAGCTTGAACAAGTGCACACTTGACGCATTCCTTATCAAATCTGTCCACTGGGCAAAGGATCGCAAAGAATTTCGGAATACTTTCTTCTCTGTTAAGGGTGGCAAACTGTCTAAATGTTTATTGGCTCAGTTTTCTTAGTTTTGGTCTTGACAGAATCAAGTAAACTTCTAGGGAAAAAATCGCTGTAAACCTATATCTTTTTCTAATACTTCATAGACATTTTTTGTAGTGCATTGCCCTGCACCTCCCAGTATGATTGCCACAACCTGATTTCTTTTTAAAATTTATTTTTATTGTATTTTCCCCATTACCATTTATCCCCCTTACACATCCCTCCTGCCTGGCATTCAGTTTCAAAGCAATGTCCTGGACCCCTTAGTGAGCTATAGCAAACATATAATCACTCTTCAACTTTTGATAGAGGAAATTCAAAGTTGGCTTGTGTTCAGTAAACTGGTTTAGAAACCCTTTTGGCAAATAACAGATTCTCAATTCATATTTCCACTCCTCTGGTGAGTGTGTGAACTCATATTTTCCCTCATGCTGGAGATGCCCGTGTCCACGTGCAGCCAGTGGTCCTCCTCTGACCGTAGGTGACTGAGCTGAAACCCGTAGCAGGCCACATGCTTTACTTTGTGAATGTCCACTATCTCCTGAATGATGCCCCTCACTTCACTAGCATTTCCATGCCTGATAACAGTGGCCCAAGTGGTCGGCTCACTCTTGCTTTCAAAATAATGGAAGACCTATATCACTCTCTCCATGGCTCCCAGGGAACATTCCACACTGGTACCCAGGGACACCTTGGCACTCCAATCAGTGTGCAATTCAAGTTTGGGTCCACGTAAGCAGCTGCCTTTATTTTGCTCGATGCGAGGTACCTGTCCTATTAGTTCAGAAGGCCACAATAACTTGTCAAATGATGATTTAAAGGAAATATTCCTAGTTTCTTTTTTGTCTTTCCATAGCAGTCAGAGAACTTGGGAAGTTATAGGGAGGTGAATACAGATGACGATGACCAGATGCAGCGCCTTCCAGTTTCTCTATGTACACTGTAGGTCAAGTTACATTAGAGACCATACGCAGATATAGTCGACAGATAACACATGTCTACTAGATGTACCAAAACTGTCATTTTTTAATTTAATCTTTTGTATTTTTTCCCATTACCATTTAGCCCTTTTATACCCCTACCCCCAGCAATCACCACACCGTTGTCCATATGCATGAGTTCTTTTCCTTTTTGCTCAATCCTTTTCCTCCCCTATCCTCCTGTACCCCACAACTAGCTGTTATCCTGCTCTCCATCTATGAGTCTGCCTCTATTTTGCTTGTTAGTTCAGTTTGTTCATTAGATTTCACATATGAGTGAAATCATGTGGCATTTTTCTTTCTCTGACTGACCTGGAGAATATCATGCTGAGTGAAACAAGCCAGAAGGCCTTTCTGACAGGGTGGTATTGTATGGCCACCTACAATATTCCCCACATTTGTCTAATAATTACTATAATATCATATTCCATTATTTTCTTCTTCAGGAATCCCAAATGCAAATTTCTCCTTTAATTGGATACCAATGTTTGATTTTTAAATATATTTTTATTGAATTTATTGGAGCTACATTGGTTAATTAAATAGGTTTCAAGTATACAATTCTATAATACATCACATATATATTGTACAGTGTGAAATCTCCTCCTGTCACCATTTATTCTCCCTTTACTCTCTTCTACCTGTCCGCCCCCTACCCCCGTAATCACAATACTGATGTCTGTGCCTATGAGTATTGTTTTTTTCTTAATCCCTTCACCTATTTTACCCAGCCCCCAGTCTCCCGACTTCTGTCCATCTGTTCTCTGTATCTATGAGTCTTTTTCTATTTTATTTGTTTGTTTATTTTATTCATTAGATTCCACATGTAAATGAAATCATCTGGCATATGTCCTTCCCTGACAGGTTTATTTCATTTAATATAATACCATCTAGGTCCATCTACACTGTTGTGAAAGATAACATTTTTTTCTTTTTTATGACTGAGTGGTATTACATTGTGTGAATTCTATAGTTATTTTTTATCTACACATCTACTGATGGGCACTTGGGCTGCTTCCAAATCTTAGCTTTTGTAAATAGGGCTGCTAAAAACATAGTAGTACATATATTCTTTTGAATCAGTGTTTTGAATTTCTTCAATATATTCCCAGAAGCAGAATCTCTGGGGCATAAGGCAGTTCCATTCTTAATATTTTGAGGAAACTCTGTACAGTTCTCTAGAATGGTTGTACCAGCCTGCATTCCCACCAACAGTGCACTAGGTTCCCCTTTCTTCTACATCCTCACCAACACTTGTAATTTGTGGATTTATTGATGACAGCGGTTCTGAAAGATGTTAGGCAATATCTCATTGTGGCCTTAATTTGCATTACTCTAATGATTAATGACGTTGACCATCTATCTTCTCATATGTTTATTGGCCATTTTTGGAGAAGTGTCTGTTCAGGTCCTTTGCCTATCTATTAAATGGATTGCTTGTTTTCTTTGTGTTGAGCTGTTTGTGTTTTTTATAAATTTTGGATATTAATCCTTTAAAAGATGTATCATTGGCAAATATGTTCTCTCATGCAATGGGCTAGTTTTTTATTTTGTTGATGGTTTCCGTTGCTGTGCAAAAACTTTTTAGTTTGATATATTCCTGTTTTTTCATTTTGTATTTTGTTTCCTTTGCCTGAAGAGATATATAAGCAAAAATATTGCTATGAGAAATGTCTGAGATTTGACAGCTTATTCCAGTTGTTTAGGCACTGAATTATACATCCTGCAGTATTAAGAATTTTTGGACTTTCAGTTACAATGGCGGCACAGGTAAACATGGCTAGCCTCACAAAACATCCTCAGAATTACAACTAAACTAGAGAACAACCATCACTCAGAACTATCAGAAATCAAGTTGAATGGAAGTTTGACAACTATGGAATTAAAGAGAACATATCCATCCAGACTGGTAGGAGGGGTGGTAGCAGAGAATGGGCTGGTCCTGCAATCATGTGTGATGGATAGAAATTCGGGTGGGATATCTCGGGAGTGAGGAGGCTCAGCCCAACACCAGGTCACCAATCCCAGGGCTTCAGTGCCAGGAAGAAAAGTCCCCATAACTTCTGACTATAAAAACTAGCAGGGACTGAGTAGGTGGAATAAACTGCTGGAGCCCCAAGAAGTTCTTCTTCAAGAACTCACACATGGATTTACTCAGACTCACTCCCTCTGAGCTACAGCACTGGGGTGGCAGTTTGAAAGGTACCAGTGACATACAGGGAGAAACTGAAGTGTCTGGCATCAAGGTGAGAGTTGGGGGACAGCTTTTGACCCAGACAGAAAGGTGGGCAGAGGCCATTGTCCCTTTTATGAATCCTCCACCCACAAAGCCACAGAGCCACAGAGTAGGCAGGCTGGTGCCATATCTGAGACTCCACCAGCCTGGCTTACACTGTTTGCTCCACCCCGGAGATCTAGACAGCATCCCACCCAATTATGTGCCAACCTAAGTGGCTTTTTCATATGAATGGCCGGTCTTGGCTTATGCTTCACAATTTCCTAAATCCTCTTAAACAAGCAACAGCCAGCCTCAGTGAGCCACCAGCCCCCGTACCTGATGCTAAGTCACCCTAGACCCAGCACTAGAAGCAGGTAGCCTAGATTCACAGCTTGGCTTTTCCTGAGAACTTCCAAGCCCAGTACAAGTAGCAGCCATCTCAGTTTGCTTTATAGCTCAAGTAGGGTGGCAGCAGGAAAAACACAAGTGGGAACTGACCTTGGCCTTCACCACCTGGGAAATCCTGGAGGCTGCATACCCAGCTACAGACCATGTTGGAGCATCACTACCCTGCCCCTGCACAGCTGATCCTCCATGGAGGGCAGAGGTTGGTAGTCAGTAGTCACAGCTAGTCCTTGTTGCTGACCTGGGTAAATCCCTCCTATTGATCTTCTAGCAGCAACCAAGTCTCAACTGCAAGAGGAGGATATGGTCATCCCACATGAAAGGCACATCTTGAATCCCAGTTTGGGTGATAGAGGAGGCTGTGCCACTGGACTCTAAGGGACACCTACTACATTAGTTCATGCTGCCAAGACAGGGAGTCATAGCAGCTCTGCCTAATATATAGAGACAAACACAGGGAGGCTGCCAAAATGAGGAAACAAAGAAACATGGCCCAAATGAAAGAACAGATCAAAATTCTAGAAAAGGAACTAAATAACATGGAGACAAGCAATCTGTCAGATGCAGATTCAAGACACTAGTTATAAGGATATTAAAGGAACTTAGTGAGGACCTCAACAGCATAAAAAAGATCCAGTCAGAAATGAAGTATACACTAATTGAAATCAATAAATATTTATAGGCAGACAGTAGTAGAGTGGATGAAGCTGAGAATCAAATCAATGGTTTGGAACCTAAGGAAGCAAAAAACAACCAATCATAACAACAAAAAGAAAAATGAGGATATTGTGAGGAGCCTCTGGGACAACTTTAAGTGCTCCAAAATTTGCATGATAGTGGTGCCAGAAGGAAAAGAGAAAGAGCAAGATTTGGAAATCTGAAAAATAATGAAAGTAAACTTCCTTAATTTGATGAAGGAAATAAACATGCAAGTCCAGGAAGCACAGAAAGTCCCAAGCAAGGTGAATGCAAAGAGGCCCACTCCAAGACACATCATAATTAAAATGCCAAAGGTTAAAGATAAAGAGAGAATCTTAACCTTTAGATTAAGGAGCTCCCTACAAAGGAGCCCCCATAAGACTGTCAGCTGATTTCCAAAAAGAAACTTTGCAGGCTGAAAAGGATTGGCAAGAAATATTCAAAGTAATGAAAAACATGGACCTGTAGCCAAGATTGTTCTACCCAGCAAAGAAATCATTTAGAATTGAAGGGCAGTTAAAGAGCTTCCCAAACAAGAAAAAACTAAAGGAGTTCATAATCACCAAATCATTATTATACAAAATGTGAGAGGGACTTATTTCAGGAAAAGAATATCAAAACTATGAACAATAAAATGGAAAAAATATATATCTGTCAACAATTGAATCTAAAAAACAAACTAAGCAAACAAGAAGAACAGAGACAGAGTCATGGATATGGAGAGTGTTTTGGAGGTTACCAGATGGTAGGGGGTTGGGGCAGAATGGGAAAAGAGGTGAGGGGATTAAGAAGTACAAATATGTAGTTACAGAATAGCCATGGGGATATAAATTACAGTTGAGGAAATGGAGTAGCCCAAGAACCTATATATATGACCCATGGTCATGAGCAATGGTTCGGGGATGCCTGAGGGAGTGGGGGTGCTGGGTGGAGGGGGTAAAAGAGAGAAAAATTGGGACAATTGTAATAGCATAATCAATAAATTATAATTTTTAAGAAATGTAAAGACAACATAAACATGAGTGTAAAGAAATAAAGCTGTAGTTCATGTGGAAAATAAAAAAAATTTGTTTGCATTCTAGTGTTGAATTAAAACTTTCTAATTGATCTTGAGGGCCCCACATCAATTTTTTGGTAGGGTTATTGTTTACTCATATTTATAAGGTTAAAGTTTATAGTGTTATAATTATACTTATAAAACATGTCATTTTTGACCTCTAAAAAATAACTTCAGTAAGCTTTAAAGTATTAACTTTATAAATGTATGTTATTATTATATTGCAAATGGCAACCTTCATATATAAGTCAAAAATAAAATTAGATATCTACCATATTTTTCCATGTATAATGTGCACTTTTTTGCCCAAATTTTTGAGGGAAAAATAAGAGTGTACATTATACATGGGTAGTACTAATTTCATATCTATATAAATATTTTTAATTCTTTTATTTATGCTTATACATTAAAAGTGTAACTTTAGAAAACAGTAACAATACCCGTATGCAAAATAATACCCTGCAATAGTTTTGTTTCTAAATATAAGTAAATAAAATATTGAATTAAAAAATTAAAATGAAAGATTTTTTCCTCAAAGTTTTGGGCCAAAAATGTGGGTGTGCATTATACACAGCAAATGCAGCAAACATGTTATCTTTTTTTAAAAAGATTTTATTAATTTATTTTTAGAGAGAGGAGAAGGGAGGGGGAAAGAGAGAGAGAGAAACATCAATGTGTGGTTGCCTGTCAGGTGCCCCCTAACTGGGGACCTGGCCTGCAAACCAGGCATGTGCCCTGACTGGGAATTGAACTGTCGACCCTTTGGTTCGCAGGCTGGCACTCAATCCACTGAGTGACACCAGCCAGGGTATATGTTATCTTTTTTTGATCCTCACCCTAGGATATATTTATTGACTTTAGAGAGAGAGGAAGGGAGACAAAGAGGGAAAAAAACATCGATGTGAGAGAAAGATTGATTGGCTGCCTCCCATATGCACCTGGACCAGGAATCAAACCCACTACATTTTGGTGTACAGCACAATGCTCCAACCGGCTGAGTCATCTGGCTGTAGCCATTATGAGTTATCTTAACAAACGCTGAATTAATATACACAATTTTAATTAATTAATGCTCCTCCAGGTCTATCTCTAACTTACATTCTTATACAAACTTTTTTCTAGGTTCTACTTTCCTATATTTATATTTATTTTATTTTTCAATAAAAATAGTTTATTTCTACATTAACATAAACATCTATGACATGTAACACTCCCATTTAGTTTTAAATGTGCCATATTGATGCCATTGAGGCCAGGTACAGTGACTGTGTGTAAGGAAACTTTCTGACTTGATCTAGTCTATCATTATCATGAGCTCCCTGAGGGGCACATCCTGTTCTGCAGTTAGGCTGAGATGAGGTACATGACTGAATCCTTAGCTGCCAAGAATTTTCTGTGAGAAACAGAACTACGACTGAAAAAAGGTCAGCTATAGAAGAATCATATATTATCACATTTTAATTGATAGAAGGGATACACATAAAGTCCCTGAAGCAGAGAAATGAGGAATAGAACCACTTAAACGTGCGAGGATGAAACAGCGTGAATAAAGTAATCTGTTCACATTCCTAAATAATTATCACACACAATTACATGCCAAATTAATTAATTCAAAATCATTAACAATATGAAAACAAAACACAAAGGAGTGTCATCCCTTAGGATGGTAGGATCATTTAAATATATGATCCTTTAAGCAAAGTTACACTTACTAAGTGCCCAATACTGTACACATGCTACCTCATTCTGAATAGTTTCTCCCATAATGTGTGGAGAGAAACTCAGAGAAGGTCAACAACGTCCTCAAGGTCTTTCAGCTAGTAAGTGTGTAAGCCAAAATTCAAATCCAGATCCATTTGATATCAAAGCCAATGTTTCTTCCACTATTAGCTTTTGTTTCCTCCAAAATATAAATTACATAGGGTTCCTTTACAACAAGTGCTATTTCTTCACTGAACACACCTAGGCTGTTATCAGATGAATGTTTTCTGAATGTCATTAATTACATTCAGTAAAGACAGACATAAATCACAACTCAGCTTTTAAACCATCTATCTGCAGAACCAGGAGGAGTATCTTCTGGAGGCCTGGACAAGCTATTCCTTGTCACTAGAGCTTCTGCTTCTCTTTCCTAAAATGAGCCCAGCTCAGTTATATTATATTCATAGTTCTAGTCAAACAACACTTCCATGGAGAAACCTCTCACTATCCTTCCAAGCTAGTCAGATATCTTGCTTAAACACGTAGGCTTCTTAAATACTACCACAGTGCCGTATCCCTCTACATCATAGCGCTTACTACGCTAGTAGTTTTATGACTTTTTGAATGTGAAGATTTAATGGATGTTTCTCCATACACTGCATGAGGGCAGAATCTCTTAAGTTTTTGCTCAATATTATATCCTCAAGTCCTCAACACTGTACCTGGAAAAGAGCTTAAAATACATATGTTGAATAAATATAGGAATTGACAAATAATTCACAAATATAAGGGGGCCAATTAGTAAATGATATTATTAGTGACTTTTTCTGCAGGCTGGAGTTTCTACTTTCCAGGAGGTAATATTAATGTAAATGCATATGCTGGCTAGCATTTCCCAGGACCATATGGGAGTGCTCAAATCACGGATTATTAAGGTGTCGACCATCTGTGAAGATGCAAGAGAGGGTCAACAGTCCTTACATCTGTGGATTTAAATTATTTTATTTACATAAAGAGGAAAAACAAAAGAATGAAAATTAGAGATAGAGGTATAAAAAAAGCTAAATTTAACTTTAGCCATGGCTGCTGTGGCTCAGTTGGTTGGAGTGTTGTCTTGTAAACCGAAAGATCTTGGATTCAATTCCTGGTCAGGGCACATGCCTAGGTTGCAGGCTAAGTTCCCAGTTGGGGCACATATAAGAGGCAACCAATTGATGTTTCTCTCTCTCTCTCTCTCTGCTTCCTCCCCTCCCTCCCTCCCTTCTCCTCTCTCTAAAATTGGTAAGCATGTTTTCAGTTGAGGATAAAAAAGAAAGAAAAAAAAGCTAAATTTACCTTTAGACATAGTGGAAAGTACTAACTGTGTTGTGTGCAAGAATGGTACACTTACAAAGTTCTTAATACGTGGAGCCACTCAATAGACAGTGAATGAATGGATGGATAATATCATCCGTGCCATGTGGAATAAATGATTAAAAAAACAGGCAAACATAAACTTATTAAGATTGTTTTAGAAGTTATAGTTAATCACAGCATAATGTTTTGATTTTGTTAGGGGCTACTTTTATGTGACATTGTGAATAGAGAGTGGTTTGCACAGTTTTTTTCTTTGTTCTAGGAAGTAGAGAGTTGACTTTTTTATTTTTTAATTTGAACCAAGACCCACTGGAAATGATGTTCTTTAAGAAGACATTATAATATTTCCTACATGTTCTATCAAATCCAGGTAAAAAACATGGGCCAATCTCATTAGAATTGTAGCACACAGAGTTTACTTGGTTATGGGTAGAATTTGTAATATCTATATCATTATAGCTAAATGAAAAAGTATACAAGAGGAAGTGGAATTGAAAAAGTTAAGGAAACAATTATGTACTTAACGTTTTTTACATGAAGCTAAATCTATGAATACACTTTCCAAAGATTTATACAAAAGATGTGAAACAGGATGTACATTACTTAGAAAAATCCTGGTCAAGTACTTTCAGTTAGATTATCTTAATACTGTAAAGACAATTTGGAGCTTTTTTTTATTTATTAAAAATGTTACTAAGCACCTATCATTTGTGTGTGCTGTGGGCTCATAGATAAGTATGACATCTAAGATTCTTATGTTGAGGCTTCATACACAATATGTAACATACAACTTTATCTTTTAAAACTATTAAGCTTCCGCTAAGCACTTTATACATACTGTTTATACTGTTTATACTGTTTTATTTTCTCAACTCTGTGTGGTATATTTTATCACTTTCTTTGTCTGAGAAATTAATGCTCTGAGAGCTTAAACAACTTGCTCAAGTCACCTAGCCACTGAATTGTGAGACAATGATCTGAACTAATGCTAAGTATGTCTAACATGAAACACCACTGCTCTTGTCATAAAACCTCATTACTGTCTAATACATGCTATGAGTGAGAAATAGGTAGCTAGAGAGAGTGAGTTTCACCCTGTTAAAGGATGGGATTGAAGAAGATTTCTCTCTTTCTGCAAGATGAATAACTTCTCCCAGCATAACAAAGATGAGGGTGTAACAGTGCACAGGGATGTGGTTGTGGCTGGGGAAAAGAAGGAAGTAGTTGGAGGTGAGGTGTGGAAGGTCAGTTAGACCCAGATTTTGAATGCTTTTAAGTGCAATGTTGAAATGTTTGAATCTTTATGCCCACTGTGGTAGCATAGAAAGGTTTTACACAGGGGACTGAAAAGCAGAATTGTTTATATTAGTATCTGTACGAAGGAATATGGGTAAGAATTGAAGCTAGTGAGAGATCAGAGGCAAGGAAGCCAGGGACAATGAAGAATATGGAGCTAATTCTAGAGCCATTTTGGAGCTGTTATCTACAGGACTGAGGAGTAGTTACATATGAGGAATAAAGAATAAAGAGAGAATAATTTCAAATTTTCTGCCTTATATTATTTTGATGGGTTATGATTTTAACCAAAATAGAGGTCTTTGAAGGAGAAGGATTTGGTGTGGAGAGTTTTAATAAGATGATGTGTTTGGTTTGGGATGTGTTCAGATTGGGGCATCTGCAAGGTGTTCAGGAGAAAAATAGTTGACAAGTAGAAACTAAAGTCCGAAGTTTAGTAGAAAAGACCACACAGGGGATATGAATAGGGCGTCAATAAAATCATTGGAGTGTATGGAATTGTACATAGGAGGGTGGAATTAGATAAGAATAAGGCCAAAGACTGAACAATGCAGTATGTTTTATTTAACTCCCAACTGTCAGTAATCATGGCTATTTTTTTTCACTATTCTCATCCCATTGTAGTGTCTGGCTCACAATATCTGTGTTAAATGAATAGATGATGAATAAAGAATGAATGGAAGGGAGAGAGGTCAGTAAGGGGCCTGAAGATAAAGAAGAGACAGAAACAAAATAGTTGGAGGTATAACTGAAGAGTACAGTGTTATTGGACAAAGGGAGAACAAAGTAGAGCATGGGGCAGTGACCGATATATTTAATGCTCATGTTATGTCATTTTTGTTAAATTTGCCACTGTATGCACACATGTTAGACTCATCTCCCCTAAATTTTATTTTTAAATCATGTCATTTTCCTCAAAAACCTCAAACATTATCAAAAAAGATAAAATTCAAACTTCTCCATGTGACAATTAAGATCCTCTACAATTTGGCACAGACTCATGTTTCCAACCACAGTCCTCACAGTTTTGAATCATCTTTCTATTCATGTTCCTTTTCACTCTTTCCCCAACAAGTAAAGATTTTACCTGACTCCATCCTCCTTTCCTCTGCCTTTTTTTCCAGTTTATCAGATATATATTTTTATTTTCTTTTTAACAATTTTTATTGTATTTTTTCCTTTAGTCCTCTTATATCTCCCTTCCAGCTGAAATCCCCGCCCTGTTGCCCATGTCCATGAGTCATTTTTCCTTTTTGCTCAATCCCTCCACCTCCTAACCTCCCCCCAACCTGAACTGTCAGCCTGCTCTCTATCTATGAGTCTGTCTCTATTTTGCTTGTTAGTTCAGTTCATTAGATTCCACATATGAATGAAATCATACGGTATTTTTCTTTCTCTAACTGGCTTATTTCACTTAGCGTACTGTTCTCCAGGTCCATACTGCCTTTTAAAATTGACCTTCCATGGCTTAACTAAAGTTCCATTTCATTCATGAGAACTTGGTAGCTGAGCATAAACTTGTATATCCTTTCACTGAATTTATTCTTGTGTAGGTTATGCCCCATATATCAGTGTACTGAGGATTTATAAAAGCAAAGAACAACTATGAATTTATCTTGCTATATGTCACAGCCAGAGACTCTTTCTCTGGGTTTTAGCACTTTCTATGGGGATGTGTCAAGTGTGAGCTGCTTGTCTGATTTTGAAGCTCCTTCCCCCAGTGCTCACAGTTATAGCAACCCTAGAAACACAAACAAAAACAAGCAAGCAGAAGCAGCTGCATGAAGACCATTTTCTTCACATCTTATATTTCTACTTGTTACTCCTGGGGATCAGAAAACTTGCCATTATTATTTTTAAATCTTTCTACTGACCTATCAGGGTAGAGCCAGCTGTGCAGGATGATGGAGGGAAGTAGATCAGGGAGTCTGAATGGTGACACTCATCATGGGTGATGTAGGTATTGATGCCGTACGGGGATGCTCATGGGACAAGTCAAGTACAGGTGCCGAAACATGGCTATATTTGTGAGCTCTGGAGAAAGAGCTTATAAATAGCAGGGATAGTAGCCCTTGCTTTTTAATAAATTGTTGTGGAGAGTTGATATTTGTCCTATAACCATTAATAAGGATACTCTGTGCACTTCAGTACAAGGGAGGATAATGCAGCAGAAGCTGATTTGACTGCAATTAAAATGTTCTTTTCTCCTCCCCACCTAGCAGGCCCTTTATAACAACATCTACTTATTTTTTAAATTCAGTTATGGAGTGCTTGGAGAAATATTTTTTGATATGCATTACAACACTGTTTAGGAGCTCCCACCACGTCTTCTATAGTTCATAGAATGGTAAATTATAACGTGTATTTAATTGTTTATCCCACAAGATGCTTTGATGTAAGAGAATATATATTAAACTTTTTTCCAATGTCTAGCATGAAACTTAAAGAGTTAGTGTTGAATAAATATTTCCTGTATGAGTAAAATGCATGAATATGATTACTAGGTCTTCCATAATAACTGTAGCAATTGATTTAAAGAAACCTTTTCATTTCTGAAGGTGCCATACTTTGCTCTTATGTCTCTGGAAGAATGCTAGTCTGCTCAAAGGTTAAAAAAAAAAGAGGAAAAAAGGAAAGAAAAGACATCAGCAGCAAGGATCTGAAGGTGGTGTTCAGCACTAGTGTTGAAGTTAATAGGAGGAATTTCTGGGTAAGGTACTGAGTAGAAAATTGTAATTTTATTGGCCACATCCTACAGTCCCACTGAAACAAATAACTGAACGTAACAGAGAGATATATAGAAACTAATTAGAAAATCCTTCCTACAAAAAAGAAATCCTACTTAGAAGAAAGCATCCCGAGAAAGTAAGTGAGAAGATAGAAGTACAACCCAGCTAACAACATGTTAGTCAAACAGATGACAGATGGGGAGAGCCATGATAGGTACTGGGGCCTGGCAGGGACTTGCTGCAAACATTACATCAGTTAGCACTCTGAGAAGCCACCTACAACTGTGGGTGATCCTCTGATTCACACTTAGAGGGATGAGCCATAATAAACTGAATGACAGCATTGTAGGGGAAAAGGCCACTACTATAGCAGGCACTGCAGCAGCTCATACCTGGCACTGGACTAAGCAAAGATAAATTGGTTGTACTGAGAGCTGGAAACCCACATGGTTCACTAAACACAGAGAATAATTGACGTGGAGACTCATGTCTTTGAGGTGATTGTGCAGGGTTTCAGCTTCTGCTCCACTTCTCTCAGGCTGCTGTATTGTGAACTGCTCATGATAATTTAGAGATTTATATTTTCCCTTTCACTATTGTCTAAATATGAAATAATTGGACAGAATTCCCCATCGGTCTTTGTCAGACCCATTTCAATGCTGAATTCAGCTAGAAGCCAGTAGCTCTCTTGCTGTAAAAATAAGCAAGAGAAATGTTACATCGCAGACTTGGGAGAAAACATGCCCATCCCATATAAGAGGGATACTACAAGGAATCAGAACACATACTATCTGTTGACACATATTTACTGAAAAAGACAAGGGGAAAATTCATGATTTATGTTATTTTGTGACTCAAGAGAATATAGCATTCAAAACAAAAGAAAAAAATTACATCAAGAGAGACTACAAGGGGTTAAAAATCAGAGGGTAGTGTGTATATTACTTAAATGATACAGAAAATCAAACTGTAGAACAGAAGACAAAATTTAAGAATTCTTCTAGAATTACAAGGAAATGAATAAAGAATAATGAAAGGAATGGCGTATAGATCTAGGAGACTTTATTAGTGTGTGAATCATGTTACAAATGCATTTATGCAACCCCTACCAAACCATCCCCCGCAAAACACACACACACACTGCATGCATTTTCTTTTCTTTGTTCATTGTGGTAAGAACACTTAACACGATATCTAACTTTTTCACAAATATTTAAGTGCACAATAAAGTCTTTTAAATGGCCACCTCCTAGATTCCCACTGAAACAACTATAGGCACTAAATTGCAAGCAGACCCTTAGAATTAATTTATCTATTATAACTGAAGCTTGATACATCCTTTAACAGCAACCACTGATTCCCATGCACAAGGGCAACACATTCCCTTTTTCTGTTTGTCCCATTTGTCCAGGGTGAGATCCTTGTTCTCAGCCCAAAAGCTAATGCAGAGGTATCACAGAAGTCAATTAAAAAAGAGGATTTCTTATTATTTAGATGACCCATATACAATCTCAACTTCTTGCAATGTCTTTTTACTCCACCAGTAACATGACAGTTGAGTCTGTATAAGAAATAACTTTTCTTAACCTGTACCATCTTTGATTTATCTCATTTGCTAGTGGCTGTCTATTGAAGGGAAATTCTGTCATGTGCTGTGGCTACCAAGGAATAACCATAGACATCCCAAAGCAGCAGAATTCATACTTCTAGTTTTGCAGAAATTAAAAGTGACCCTCACAAACTTTCTCATCTGTCTTCACTACATTGAAGAGGATAAGATTAGGAGGATTTTTATATATTCTTACCAGAGAATTGGAACATGTTTCTTCTCTGTGTCAGGCTTTAATCTAATTGATGTCTTTTGTCCTATGGCCATACAAGACCCTGTTCTTCTCCAGACCCACAGGAAACATGAACCAATGAAATCTAGAAAAATCTTTGCAAAACAAACTACCTTCACAGCCATGAAGAGAAAAGCTAAGGAATCTATCTGATCAAAGGCCAGGTTTCCTGGGCTCAGTGGGATAATCATGCGGAGCAGCCTCTGCAGCTGACAAACCTTCTTGGAGATCAATGCAGGGAGACCAGAAGAAATAATCACTTAGATATTTAAAAGAAAATGTTCCAGACCAAGAAAAAAGAGTTAAAGCCATGAATCAAAAATATTAACTAATAGCAAAAAAATCACTTTATATGTAAACTGTGTAGTAAAAATTATGCAATCAAAACAAAGTTGAATACGTTTCTAAGCAGAAAGAACAAGTGACTGTAATAAATAATCAGGCTGGTATTAGAAAATATTGAAAGATTTTGGTCAGAATAGAAGGAAAATTAGAAGCCTATGAGTTTTACATAGACATGTGAGATATATATATAGATATATATATATATATATGGCAGAAAAACAGTCTTAGATATTTAAGGACTGAGAAATAGCAAACAGTTCTTGTATCCTTTCTAAAATATCACTCAAAATTTTACTCTTATTACACCAATGTGAGTCAAACTGAAAATTTTGAAGATTTTATGTGGAATCATATCAGTAAGCACTGAAATCAGATAAACAGAATAAAGCTTAAATAACTCTGGTAAATATGGCTACAAACCAACAGAGAATACAATTCATAAAAGAGAAAGTAATGCAAATATGTAATAAAAAATAATATGTAAAAAGTCTCAGTAGACTTCTGTCTCAAGAAATATGTAGTATATATTATTTTCTCTATTTATTTTGTAAGGCACAACTAAAACCCATGGAAACTTTATATAAAATAAATATAAGAAAAGTCTGAAAGGTGAAGAGAAGTCAGGAGAGTGGTTAAGGATCTTGAAACCCAGAAACAATAGGCAGAGTTCTTTGGGTTTTCTTCCTGACTCAGACACCCAGACATGGAGCTAAAGAACCTGAGAACCTAGAAATGCCAACATTTATATATCCACCAAGACCTATCACAGTCAAAATTCTGAAAATAAAAAAATATTGAAAGCAACAAGACAGAAGTTTAGACAAAAAAAGAGTTCTGACAAAATTAAGTTGTCTCTAGCCAAAAAGCCAGGAAGGGGACAGCCTGCCAAGACAAAAAAGGTCCAGACAATAACTGCTCTCCTCTAGCCAAATATCACAGAAAAACCGTAACCCCAACCACACTGGCAAAGGTTAAGTCTAAGAGGAGCCTAGAAGTCTATTCTTGCCAGACTGTAACAAGGTGGCCAAACCACCTTGGTGGAGTGGTGTCAGAGTAGGCCAAGTACAGATTTAACACTTTAATTCTCACTGGTGATATTGAGCAACTCACACCTATCTTGATGCTGTAGTATCAGTGGAGACCACATTTGAAGCCTGGGTTTCTACCCCCATCCAGCAGTAACAAGAACCTCATCACCTCACTGCAGTGATCATGTCAGAGGAGGTCGAGTGGAGATTTAGGACTTTTATCATGACCCAGGGCTATGGGTATGGACAAGGCCATCCTTCCCCCCACATAGTTTTCATGGTGTCAATGAAAACTATGTGAGGAGTAGCTGCAAGGCACTCCTGCTTTTTGTAGCCAGGACACAATCAGAGGAGGCCTAGTGGGAACACCAGCAATAACATGGAGACTCTTCCCCGTTTTGTCAACAACCGAAATTAAGAGGAAAACCTGGACTTCTACTCCCATTTGGCAGTCATCAGCCAGCCCCACAACCCTTAGCTCCCTTCCACCCTCCTTTACATATTAATATTTACCAGTGTCAGAAAAAACTAAAACAGCTAAAACAAAGAAGTATATATAAAATTTAAAGTGCCATAACATAGTACCTAAAATGTCTAGGTTTCAATAGAAAATCACTCATCATACCAAAAACCAAGTAAATATCAACTGAAGTGAAAATAAAAATCAATATCAACATTGAGATGATAAAGATATTTAAATTATATGCAAAATATTTTAAATCAGCCAATGTAATTCTTCAACAAGCAATAATCAACATGTTTCAATAAAATGAAAAGCAGAAAGTCTCAGCAAAGAATCATCAACCACCTTCTTGGATTACAATGGCTTGAAACTAGATACCAACCTGAAGAAAAAAACTCAAAAACATTCAAATACATAGAGGCTGAATAACAGGTTATTAAATAATGAATGGGTTAACAATGAGATAAAGGAAGAAATCAAAAAGTATCTGGAAACAAATGAAAATGAACATATAACAACCCAAAACCTATGGGACACAACGAAGTCAGTCCTGAGAGATAAGTTCACAGCGATACCGGCCGACCTAAAAAAGATAGAAACATTTCAAATAAACAGCCTAACCCTACATCTTCAAGAACTGGAGAAACAACAACAAACAAATCCCAAAGCGAGTAGAAGGAAGGAAATAATCAAGGTCAGAGCAGAACTGAATAACATAGAGACTAAAAGAACAATTCAAAGGATCAATAAATCCAGGTGTTGGTTCTTTGAAAAGATAAACAAAACTGACAAGACTTTAAGCAGATCCATCAGGAAAAAAAGGGAGAGGACCTTAATAACTAATACCAGAAATGAAAGAGGAGAAATTACAACTGATACCACAGAAATACAAAGGATTGTAAGAAATTACTACAAACAATTATATGCCAAGAAATTTGAAAACCTGGGTGAAATGGAAAAATTTCTAGAAAAATATAACCTTCCAACACTGAATGAAGAAGAAGCAGAAAGCCTGAACAGATTGATAACAGCTGGGGAAATTGAAGCAGCAATAAAAAAAGCTCCCAGCACATAAAAGCCCTGGACCAGACAGTTTCACAGGAGAATTTTACAAAACATTTAAGGAAGAGCTAACCCCTGTCCTTCTCAGACTATTCCAAAAAATCCAAGAAGAGGGAAGACTGCCAAACTCTTTTGATGAGGCCTGCATCATCCTAATCCCAAAAGCAGGTAATGACAAAAGAAAGAAAGAAAACTACAGGCCAGTATCTCTGATGAACATGGATGCTAAAAATTCTCAACAAAATATTAGCAAACTGCATCCAGCAATACATTAAAAAGATCATCCACTATAATCAAGTGGAATTCATCCTAGAGATGCAAGGATGCTTTGATATTCACAAATCAATAAATGTAATATATCACATAAACAAAAGGAAAGGCAAAAATCATATGATCATGTCAATAGATGCAGAAAAAGCATTTGATAAAATCCAGCACCCATTTATGATAAAAACTCTCAGTGAAGTGGGAATAGAGGGATCACACTTCAACATAATAAAAGCCATATGTGAAAAACCTACTGCCAACATCATACTCAGTGGGCAAAAACTAAAAGCATTTTGTTTAAGATAGGAAACAAGACAAGGCTGTGTGCTCTCAATCCCTTTTATTCAGCATAGTACTGGAAGTTCTAGCCACAACAATCTGAGAAGAAGAAGAAATAAAAGGCATCCAAACTGGAAAAGAGTAAGTAAAACTATCATTATTTGCAAGTGACATGATAGTCTACATGGAAAACCTATAGGCTCCACCAAAAAACTACCTGGTCTAGCAAGTGATTTTAGCAAAGCAGTGGGATACAAAGTCAAGATTCAGAAATTTATGTCATTTTTATGCACCAATAATGAACCACCTGAAAGAATCTAAGAAAACAATCCCATTTACTATTGAAACAAATAAATAATAGTACCTAGGAATAAATTTAACCGAGGAGGTAAAAGACATGTACTCAGAAAACTCTATGATACTGAAGAAAGAAATTAAGGAAGATACAAATAAGTGAAAGCATATACCATGTTCATGGATTAGAAGAATGAACATCATTAAAATGTCCATACTACCCAAAGCAATTCATAGATTCAACACAATTCCTATTAAAATACCAATGGCATATATCACAGATCTAGAACAAATATTCCAAAAAATTATATGGAACCAAAAAAGACCTTGAATAGCCTCAGCAATCTGGAGAAAGAACAACAAAATTGGAGGAATCACAATACCTGATATCAAACTATACTACAAGACCACTGTAATCAAAACAGTCTGGTACTGGCATAAGAGCATACACATAGATCAATGGAACTGAATAGAGAGCCTAGAAATAAACCCAAATCTGTATGGTCAGTTAATGTTTTATAAAGGAGGCCAGAGCATGCAATGGAGAGTAAAGACAGTCTCTTCAATAAACAATGTTGGGAGAACTGAACTAGTACATGCGAAAAAACATGCACCCCGATGTTCATAGCTGCATTATTTACAATAGCCAATATTTGGAAACAGCCTAAGTGCCCTCATTAGATGATTGGATAAAAAAGCAGTGGTACATTTATACAAAGGAATACTACACAGCTGTAAAAAAAAAAACAAAACGGAATTCATACCTTTTGTGACAGCATGGATGTAACTGGAGATTATTATCCTAAGTGAAATAAGCCAGTAAACAAAAGACAAATACCATATGATCTCACTTGTAACTGGAACCTAAGGAACAAAATAAACTAAAGAGCAAAATAGAAGCAGAGGCACAGAAATAAGGAATAGACTGAGTGGTGTAAGAGGGGAAGGGGAAGATAGGGGTTAGTTGAAAGAAGGTGAAGGGACTAGACAAAGAACACAATGCACCACCCATGGAATGAACAACAGGGTGGGCATTGACTGTGGGAGGGAGGATGGGGCAGGGAGCAGAGCAGGGAAAATTGGGCAGCTGTAATGGCATAAACAATAAAATAATTAGTTAAAAATTATGATATTTTCATTTATATATATTTTCAAATTCTGCTTGGGCATTCTTTATACTTTCTTTTCTTTTGCATACATATCTAAGCTTTTATTTTTATACACATACTTAACATTGTTTTTTCATGATCTGGGTTTGATATTACAATAGCTAAAATACCTGCAGATTTATTCTTCCTGACTCTTGTTTCTGCCACTGCTCTTTTATGAGGTATTGTTTTCATTTGTGTTTGGCTTATTGTTATTATGATTTTTACTATGAGCTGCTCAACTTACTTGGAATGTTTTATAGGACTTTTTTTAGGCAGAGATTAGAATTATAGTGAAAAGTGTTTAACAACTGCTATGATATAGGCAGTATGAAATAAAAACATATGCTAGCTCCAATAGTGTCAATATTAAAAATATTTAACAACTGGCATGGCATGGATATCAAGCAATCTAAAGTGATACTGGCTCAATCAGAAACAATGCTAACTGTAAAAAAATATCATAAATAGACTAGTCTGTTCTGAATAAGCAATAGCACTTCCTGGAAGGAAGATAAATTTTTTAGAGAGTATTTGCATTTGTTTTTCTTAGACGGCTAGGGATACTGCTGTCCAAGATTACATAAGATTTTTACTTTTTCTTGGGATATTTTTGGGACCTGAAGTTATGTGAATTTCAGCTATAAACTCTCCTAATAGCCATCTTTTTGTTCTAAGTGTACAGTGATTACTCTTCCCACCTTCTCCTTAGCATTTAGTTTGAGGTAAGTTTATATTCCATGAGAACTTTGTAGAGATGGATTGATTTCTGATTCACTCTTAAAAAAGGAATCTTTGGGAGGTCCCAGCCTTCAAGAAAAAAATATCTATTAGACTTAATGCTTTTGGTGGTCCTCAAGTTTTGTTTCCTCTGCCCTGTACCACTGGAGTCCTGGAAAACTGATCTACAAATTAATCTTAGACAGAGAAACACAAGGCAAAAGCCAGCTCAAGAGAAGTGTCTCAACCATATCACATATTTTTTGCCTTGATAATTTCTTACTTTCCTACCAGTTTATTAACAAATATAAGGATTTTTTAAAAACTTTATCCATAATTGTTATTTTTTTAACCTGTGGGTAGGGTGGGTGGGGGGGGCGGTGAGGATTGTGCCAGGTGTTTCTTTTTCGTATTTTTTGGAAATGAAAAATCTGTGATAGTATTTTTTAAACAAAATTGGTTGAACTATATATTGATTGAACCCCAGATCATCATATTATTTTAACAGGATTTAATCGAATATGTTAACTAGATGAGGCATATAAGTTTAAGCATATTTTGATGTTTAGTGGAATTATGACAAAACAACAGAATTTTTTACCTTAAAGGGCTTTGTTTTTTAGGAGGAAAAATAGGTACTTTGCTAAATTATATGTAATTGGTTTATGTTGACTGGTGTACAAATGTAATTGAAAAATACTTGGCATTAGAGAAAGGATGAGGTGCATATCTTAGATGTTGTAAATGATCATAGATGGAATTGGTGCATTGATCATACTCATTTTAAAAACTTTCAAATATTGACTTTGATATTTATTAGTCTGTTTATCATGACATATGGGTAATTTGTAGATAATCAATGAAATTATCATTAAATCTCTCAAAATATATAGTATTTTATTCATAAATGGTATAGAGCCAGTTCCCACAGAGAGCTATCAGAAGCACAAGGTTTTATTACATGCAAACTAAAGAGTGAACACTAGGCTAAAAGTGTCCAGTAAGGCATGAGCTCCGATATCTTCACAATAGGAGCATGGAACCAGTAGTGCCATATTTCTCCCAGTCAGTAACATTCTGATTCCATAAGTGCATTTTACTTGAAGTGTTTGTCCCAAAACAACACTGGGAGAACAGAACTAGCTCTGAACCTGTAGGGAGGTGGATAAAAGCTATTCCCTGCTTTCAGTTTTAGTGGACAAATTACAACAAAGGAGAGAAGTAGAAGAATGTTGGTACTATTTTAAGGGAAAAAAGAAATCACATTTTCATTCATATTGAGAGGAATTTGAAAAGAGTAACAAAATAACTGCTATATTTTATGTTTTTTTTTTATTTTAAGCAAAAACTAGCCAAATAATTCTGAGCTCTACATCTTTATTTGACACAAATCAAATGCTCAGAGTACGATTTATATATATGTGTGTGTGTGTGTGTGTGTGTGTGTGTGTGTGTAAAACATTGCAAATATGACTTCACCACTTATAATTTATAAATAAATTTGTACTATACATATATATTTTATTCAAATCAGATGATCTAGCTTCCTGATATACCAGCATATAATTCTTCAGTATATGTGATGTATTCTTTCTAAAATAAAAACTTTTTATAAAGGTCAATTTGGTTGACTTATACTGAAGGGGGAAAAAGAGGTTTTGATTAATTTATTGTGTGTAATTATTATAGTTGCTTTATTTTATGTCTATGATACTTAATATGACCAACAAAGATGCAGCATGCAATACTTTCATTTTGCGAGGCTGCTATGAAACCACAGCTAAAGCTGATTGTCCATTCAACTGTTTTGAAAAAAAAGTTTTTAAAGCTGTTCTGTTTCTTAAATTTTCCCTTGACCACTGGTTCTAGAGCAGGATTAAGTTAAATAGCCTAAGAGCATCTTCCCATCTTCAGATGTAAGTGCATTTTTTAAACACTTTAACTAAGCACATCTTAAAAAGGAATGAGACAAGTGAAGTAAATATTCATACATTAATGCCAGAAAAAAATCTGTTTATTAAGAATTGGCTAGTTATTAGATATCATTATATTGCTCTCTAATAAATTTAAACTTGCAGTTACTTTCATTTCTGAAATGGGGATTGAGCGCAGCAGTTTCCCTGAAATGTCTGAATCCCTGGTTCCACAAGCAGTTCTCAGTCTGTGAATGCTGTACCTCTCCAAGGAACCATCAGCAGGTCTGATCATAAGTCACAGAGCCTTCTGTTTGCCGCTGTGACTGATCTCTAAAACCAGGATCAATGCACTTTCATTCCTGAAACATGGAAGTAAGTATCTATGTGAGCGTATCAAAAAGGCAATACTTTAAAAGGTCAAATCTTAATTCACCTTGGTTCCCAGAAACAGTCCTTATAGCTTCTTGATGAAAACAATTTCCTAGCCCTTGACAATTGCATTATAACATTCTTACAGTCAGAAACATTAAAGCTAATTATTTATTTTTACTCTAAAAATTCTTAGCTTTGCTAAAGCAACATCCCCTTTTCAAGCCTAGGAACAAATATAACAACTGACCAATTTCTTGAACATAGATTCTCATATAAATACTGATGTGAAACTGTTCAGAAAACAGCTTCTACCAAAGAAGAGCAATATTATTTCTGAGATGCATGTGTTGTGCTTAAAATGACTGCAGTTAAAAGAAACTAAAAGGACTTCTGTATTCTATCTCACTTTCTAGGTGTCTTCAAATACAATTATATTGCAAACATTCTCTTGAAATTCATTTGTGTAAAATATCAGTAAAATTACACTTTCAATATATAATCTGAAGAAAAAAATCTTTCAACTTTATTTTATTCAAAATCTATTTCTTTTCCTAGAGCCCAATACTTTCCAAAATATGCAGTTTGGAGAAATAGCATTGACAACTTCTTACATAAAAAACTTTAATAAATGCAAACTTAGAGTGACTTTTTTGGTTAATCTCATTTATTTAAATTAGCTTTATTTAATTACACATACAGCTGTTCTGTGCCCTGAACATCGCCCCAAGGGACTATGTAGAGCGCTTAAGTCTAAATGTCATGTTTTATCACTATGTAATATGTAGCAAAAACACACAAAAAATTTTTTTTGTTGTTCACTGGGTAGTACTTCAAGAATACAGCATTCTTTTCCTTCTTTTCTCTGATATGATAATAGTTATAAAGCTATAAGCTAAATATAAGTTGTACTGTCTTTCTTTTCATCTGAAAAGATGAAAACAGCATTCAGGACAGAGTTCAAATTACAGCAATATCCTTGTTCAGAGAGGCCTAATTTATTTAATGGCTTTAATTACCATCTACAAATAAGGTTTCCAAAATCCTTATCACCAGCCCAGATTTATCTCTAGTGCTCTAGACCCTTACATACATTTAATGTCAACTGAACATCTCCTTTTAAATGGTTCATGTGTCCAAAGTGGGATTTGTCTTCTTTCCTTCAACCAGCTCATCTTGCTCTAACATCACCAAATGGGACCTCACTTATCCTGTAGAGTACTGGCTATCAAATGATTTTTGAGACAAGGTGGCTTAGACCTTACATCACCTCTATCCTTACATAGAACAAACTTCTAGTTTGGCATCTTAGAAAAAGCATGAACTCTGCAATCAGTTATCTGGGCTTGAATCTAAGCCCTCTTGTTAATGACCAAGTGATTCTAGGTAAATTGTTGGCGGAAACCTTGGTATGTCATCCATAATAAAAACACTATCAAACTTCTCAAAGGTAGCTAGAGAATCCGAAGAGAAAATATATGTGAAAATGTAATATAAGACATGAGGCCTTATATAATATTAATCATTTCTTTTTAAAATTTAATCTTTTATTTTTTTTCCATTACCATTTAGTTCCCTTATACCTCCCTGGTCCCAGCAATCACCACATTATTGTCCACACCCATGATCCTTTTTCCTTTTTGCTTAACCCCTCCACCATCTAACCTTCCAATGCACTAGCTGTCATCCCGCTCTCCATCTGTGAGTCTGGCCCCATTTTCCTTGTTAGTTCAGTTTGCTTTAGTTCAGTTTGCTCGTTGGATTCTACATATGAGTGAAATCATAGGGTACTTGTCTTTCTATGACAGGTTTATTTCACTTAGCATAATGTTTTCCAGGTCTGTCCATACTGTCATAAAGGGTAAGATTTTCTTTACAGCTAAGTAGTATTCCACTGTGGAAATGTCTCATAGTTATTTTATCCACTCATGTACTCATGGACACTTAGGATGCTTCCATATCTTGGTGACTGTAAATAACACTTCAATGAACATAGGGTGCTTATGTTCTTTCAAATTAGTGTTTTGGATTCCTTCAGATATGTTCCCAGAAGTGGGATCACTGGATCAAAAGGCAGACCCATTTTTAATTTTTTGAGGTATCTCCATACTGCTTTCCACAGTGGCTGGACCAATCTGCATTCTCACCAACAGTGCAAAAGGGTTTCCCTTTCTCCACAACCTTGCCAGCACCTGTTGCTTGTTGATTTATTGATGATAGTGATTCTGACAGGTGTGAGATGGTATTTTATTGTGGTCTTTAAATGCATTTCTTTGATGGTTAGTGACGTTGAGCATCTTTTCATATGTCTATTAGCCCTCTGTATGTCCTCTTTGGAGTGGTGACTGTTCAGGTCCTTTGCCCATTTTTTAAATGGGTTGTTTGTTTTTTTGGTGTTGAATTTGTAAGTACTTAAAAAAATTTTGGATGTTAAACCCTTATCAGATGTATTGGTATATATGTTCTCCCATTCTCTGTGTTGTCTTTTTATTTTGTTGATGATATCCTTTGCTGTGTGAAACCTTTTTAGTTTAAAGTAGTTCCATTTGTTTACTTTTTTAAAAATTTTCCTTGCATTGGGAGATATATCCAATAAAAATTACTACTAGCTTTGTCCAAGATTTTGCTGCCTATGTTTTCTCCTAGGATGTTTTGTTATCAGGTTTAACGTTTAGTCATGGATCCATTTTGAATTTATTTTTGTGTGCGGTGTAAGAACATTGTCTAGTTTCATTTTTCTGCATGTATCTGTCCAATCTTCTCAGCACCATTTATTGAATAAACTATCTTTAGCCCATGTATGTGCTTGCTTCCTCTGTTGAATATTAATTGACTATAAAGTTGTGGGTTCATTTCTGGACTCTCTATTCTGTTCCATTGATTTATGTGTCAGTTCTTATGCCAATATCATACTGTTTTAATTGCTACAAGCCTTATAGTATAGTTTGATAGTAGGTAACATGATTCCTCCAACTTTGTTCTTCTTCCTCAGGACTGTTGTTGCTACATGCAGCATTTTGTGTTTCCATATGAATTTTTGCAATATTTGTTCTAGTTCTATGAAATACAGCATTGGAATATTGATAGGAATGCATAAAATCTATAGATTGCTTTGGGTAGTATGGACATTTTAATTATATTAATTTTTTCCTATCATGAACATGGTATGTGCTTCCACTTATTTGTATCTTCTTCAATTTCTTTCTTCAACGTCTTATAATTTCCTGAGTACAGGTCTTCTACATCTTTGGCGAGGTTTATTCCTAGGTATTTTACTATTTTTGAAGTAATTATAAAGGGGATTGTATTCTTAATTTCCCTTTCTGTTAGTTCATTGTTGGCATATAAAAATGCATCTGATTTCTGGATATTAATTTTTTGTCCTGCTACTTTGCTGAACTTATTTATCAGTTCTAGTGGTTTCTTGGTGAAAAAGAACAAACAAAGCCCAAAGTGAGTAGAAGGAAGGAATTAATAAAGATCAGAGCAGAAATAAATGAAATAGAGTCTACAAAAAAAATACAAAAGATCAATGAATCCAAAAGTTTATTCTTTGAAAAGATAAGATTGACAAACTTTAAACCAGACTTATCAAGAAAAAAGAGAGAGGACCCAAATAAATAAAGTCAGAAATGAAAGAGGAGAAATAACAACTGACCCTAAAGAAATACAAAGTATTATACAAAAATATTATAAACAAATATATGCCAGCAAACTAGACAACCTGGATGAAATGGATAAATTCCTAGAAGCATACAATCTTCCAAAACTAAATTAGGAAGAATCAGAGAATCTGAATACACAGATTACATCTAGTGAAATTGAACCAGTAATCAAGAAACTCCCAATAATCAAAAGCTCTGGACCAGGTGGCTTCACAGCTGAATTTTACCAAACATTCTGAGAAGAACTAACACCTCTCCTCAAACTATTTCATGAGAGTCAGGTGGAGGGAAGCCTCCCAAATTCATTTTATGAGGCCAGAATTATCCCAATTCTAATACTAGCTAAAGACACTGCAAAGAAGAAAAATTATAAACCAATATCCCTGATGAACATAGATACTAAAATCCTAACAAAAATACTAGCAAATCCAATGCAGTGATGCTTCAAAAATATCACACACCATGATCAAATGGGATTTATTCTGGAAATTCAGTTTGGCACAGCATTTGAAAATCAATAAATGTGATACACCACGTAAACCAAATGAAGGATAAAAACCACAGCATCGCATAAAAAAAATGCAGAAAAATCATTTGATAAAATCCAGTACCCATTTATGTTGAAAACTCTCAGCAAAGTGGGAATACAGAGATCATAACTAAAATAATAAAGGCCATATGTAAAAAACCAACTCCCAGAATCATATTCAATGGACAAAAGCTACAAGCATTCCCCTTAAGATCTGGAAAAAGACAGGAATGTCCACTTTTATTCAACATAGTAGTGGAAGTCCTAGCCACAGTGATCAGTCAAGAAGAAGAAATAAAAGGCATCCAAATTGGAAAGGAATAAGTAAAACTTTATTTGTAGGTAACATGATACTATACTTAGAGAATCCCAAAGATTCCATCAAGAAACTAATAATTTCTATTTAGCAAATTCCTAGAAGCATATAGAATGAGATAGGCGTAAAGACAAAATAAACTATCTCAGTTTATAAGACAACAGATTGATTGATTACAAGCCACAACCAGGGAACAGCTACATAATGCAATTTGGTTCTCTGAAATTTCATTGAGGCTTGCTCAATTCTAGTGCCAGCTAACAAGAGGAGGTCGAAAGTATTTGTGAGTTAAGTGAACACATGTATCAGAAATATATGGTCCATGCACATGTAATCTTTAGAAAAAGAAGGTTACTTTTCGTGGTAATAAATGGACTTAGTTTAGTAGAAATTAATGAACAATTGACTTGGATTAAAACAGAAATCAGAATTATTACTTCCTTAATTTACAATTAGGAAATGGCTTTGGAATGAGATAAACCAGGGTCAAGATGTGACTTTCCTTAAAATTTAGTCTTTCTCTCAAAAAGGATATTCCAATACCATTAAATTTAAATAAGATTCTGTCACAAGCTGCATTATTATGCCACCAAATCAGCCCAGGATATTCACCTCCTCATGCCCTAAGTTGCCATGTGAGTGGTTTGAATGACACTGGTCTCAGGGTATGATTTCATGTCATGACTGTCTTTAAAATAGAGGATCTGGTGAGTCCCCTGATGACCTAATCTCAGCATGTTTCAATATTCCTAATTGAATGTCATTTGGATGTTGAGAAATCTCTGCATCCAAATGACATTAGTCTGCTCAGAGCATCACTCTAATAAGTATGTGATGCAGCCACATATACAGTCACTTGGTCTTTTCTATTTGAAAAAGTAACTAATGGCTTTATCTGACAGGAAGATTTTAATCTTCTTTTCCTCCCAGTAAAGCAATCCAAGGACGCCTGTGCTATGCATTCAAATGCTTATATCACATATACACCCAAAACATCCACAACGTAGTTTTCATTGTAGTGTCATTGAACTTGTTTGTACAGCTGGTTTAAGCTCATGTCCAAACTTTTATCTCCCCCCACCAAACATTGGCAGTCTGACAGTTTTATCTCCTTATTGCATTATGACAGTCTTTTGCAAGCAAGATGTAACGAGTACCTAAACATCTTGGGGATAATTATTCCTCCAGTAATTTGCAAAGCTAATGATAAATTTTCAGTTTTTTATGATGCAAATGTTTTATGCTTTATTAGTTTGTACTTGGCCTCTTCTCTGATATTTTTCCTCTTGTGTGAGATTTTATAGGTCTACTACTTGTACTCTTCCTGTGAACAATGTATTCTACTTCAAAAGAAGGAAGATGATTATGGTAATACTGAAAAGGCCAGATATTGACCTTTAGAAAAAAATATAAAACTTGATTTTGAGTCTTTCCTATAATAGGAGGTTAACTAATAAGTAGAATGAGACTGGCTAAGGAATATGTACTTCAAGGACATATACAAACACAGATGACTGCAGTAGGTCTGTGTATGTTTAAGAGACTAGTTTAGAGCAGAAGATCAAGCACTTTCAGTACTGAGCTCTGAGGCCTGATCCTGTGCAGGATCCAAATGCTCTAGAATAAGAATAGCATGCTTATACATCGATACAAGGTGAAGCCATTATAACTCTGTATTCTGCCCTTGTAGTTTTGTCATTTCTAGAATACCATATAAATGGAATCACATAACATATTGCCTTTGGAGTCTGGCTTATTTTACTTAGGCAAATATACTTAAAAGCTGTCTATGTTATTGCATGAATCAGAAATTTATTTTTTCCTTTTCATTGTTGAATAATGTTCCATTTTGTGACCATACTGCAGTTTGTTCATTCACTTGTTGAAGGGCATCTTAGCTGTTTCTAGGTTTTTGTAAGTATGAGTAATGCTGTGATAAAAATCTATATATAGGCTTTTGTATGAACATCAGTTTTCATTTCACTTAGGTAAATACCTACATGAATACCTAAGTAGGATCGCTGGTCATATGGTAAGTGTATATTTAACCTTTTAAGAAACTGCCAAGATGTTTTCAAATGTGCCTATATTATTTTGCATTCCAACAGCAATGGATAAGCAGTTGTATTTCTCTGTATTTCCACTAGCATTTGATATTGTCAATTTCTTTAAAAAATTTTGTAGTCATTCTAGGCTAAAGAAATTGTCACATGCATGCACATGGTGCACACACACAATGGGATATTATTCAGCCTTAAAAAAAAGAGATCCTGCTATTGTGACAACATATATGAACCTGGAGTACATTATATTAAGCGAAATAAATGAGACACAGACAGAAAAAAACTGCATGATCTCACTAATACATAGAACTTAAAAAAATCAAATTCACAGAAGCAGAGAGAAGAATAGTAGTTACCAGGGGTGGGAAGGTGGGAGAAATGGGGAAACATTGGTCAAAAGGTACTAAGTTGTAGTTCTGCAGGGTGAATAAGTCTAGACATAGAATGAACAGCATGAGGACTACAATTACTAATACTGTATTGTACGTATACTGGAAATTTGCTAAGAGAGTAAATTTTAGTTGCTCTCATCACACACACAAATTAGCTTGACTGTTGTAATCATTTCATTATGTATATGTATTTTAAAATGTCATGTTATACACTTTAAATATAATTTTTATTTGAAGAAATATTTATTCTAATAAGTGTGTAATAGTATCTTATTTTAATATATACTGTTGATCATTTTTTCATATGCTTACTTGTCATCTATATATCTTCCTTAGTGAAGACCTTAGTGTGTTTAGGTCTTTTGCCTTTTTTTCATCAGGTGTTTGTTTACTTACTGTTAAGTTTTAAGGTTCCTTAAATATTCTGGATACAAGTCCATCAAAGGTTATATAATTTGCAAATAAAGCTGACTTTTGAACAATGTGGGTTTAAATTGCATGGGTCCACTTACATGTGGATTTTTAAAAATTGACCCACACAGTTCAAACCCACATTGTTCAGGGGTCAAATGGTGGTTGGAAATATGCAGAGGGCCAACCTAAGTTAGACATGAATTTTTCACTGTGCAGGAGGTCTGCCCCCTAACATCCATGTTGTTCAAGGTTCAACTCTATTTTCTGCCATTGGTGGTTTTCTTTTTCATTTTCCTAGCAGCATCTTTCACAAGTAACAGTTTTAATGTTGATACAGCCAGATATATCAAATATTTTGTGTCTTGTGGTTTGGTGTAGTACCTAAAAATTTACCACCAAACCCAAGGCCACATAAACTTTTATCCTATACTTTTTTTTCTCAAAGTTTTATAGTTTTATATTTGGCTTATAATCAGTTTTGAGTTATTTTTTGCATATTATGTGAGAGTTGTCAAAGTTTATTTTTCTGCAAATGGATGTCTAATTGTTCCATCACCAATTGTTAAAAGGATTATCCTTTCTCCAGAGAACTGTCTTTGCACTTTTGTCAAAAATTTGTTGACTATATCTACATGGGTTTATTTCTGGGCTCTCTATTTTATTTTATAGATTGACATGCTTATCCTTTTGCTAAAATAATAGTGTTTTGATTGCTGTACTTTATAGTAAGTCTTCAAATAAGGTGACAACTGTACATCTTGCTTCCAGGAACTGTGAATTCTTTCTATGTATTCTCCTTCATAGAATAATTTTAACTATTCCAGTTCCTTTGCCTTTCCATATACTTTTTAGAATCAACTTTTTATTATCTTCAAAGAAACTTTTGGTATTTTGATTACAATTAAGTTGAATCTATAGGTTGAATTGGGGAGAAATGACTTCTTAACACTACTAAATCTTTTAATCCATGAAGATACCCCTCTCCATTTGTATATATTTTTGATTTATACATTAGTGTCCTGTAGTTTTATACATAATTGGTTAGTTATTATAATTTATTATTTTGGGTTTTACTGTAAATGAGATTGTTTTTCAAACTACAATTTCCAAATATTTCTGATATAAAAGTATGCCAGGTTAACACTTACTGTTTTTATATTCTGTGATCTTTCAAAAGTAACTTCTTTAGGGTTTTCCACTAGACTATAGTCTTGTCTGAAAATCTTATTGTTTGGTCCACAAAATCTTAATCTCTGAATTCTACTTCATGTAGAGGAATCCAGTTCTGAAATCTCTTACCTGCAACATCTTGCTCACATCTGTATTCTGCACTTATCACACTATAACATAATTGCTTATTTACATATTTCTCCTCCACTAGACTGTCAGATCCCTGGAGGAAGAACCTACAGTTGCCTTTTCATTCCAAGTGCCTATTAAAATATCGGACACATAGGAGGAATGCACTGTTTATTTAATGAAAAATGGAGAAAAGAAATCAAGGAAGAAAAGAGGGAAAAGCAAATAAGTCCACAAATTTATAAATTACTAATGAGATGTGCAAAGAAAATAGAGCTTTTTTTCTTAGTACTGATCTTTTACTCTTTCTCATGATAGATTAGATCCTGTAATAGAGCTTGAAAGAGGGGAGGAAGGCAGTAAACTTGCGAATGATATTCCTCTATCTCTTCTAGTTTCAATCACCTCAGTCAGGCAACTTAATGCATTTAGGTAAATGCTCAGCCTTTCAGCTGTTGTCCTACATCCTTCCGTTCCTCCAGATGGGATCTGGGCGATGGCAGTACACACAGGCTCTCAGGCTGAAGAGGTGCCTGACATCAGCACTGCAACCTGAGCTTGCTATTAGTCTCCTCTGTTTCTTGTGCAATAGCCCTTGTTTGCATTGGGGTGACTGCTCGACTGGCATCACCTACCAAAGTCTTGACTAAAATCTGTAGCTGACCAGTTGAAGTCTATATTTTCACTTGGCTTAGTCAGGGCCTGGGGCTGTCCTTTAATTCATTTGCAACTCAGGTATTACTAGTCCTGAAGGCTGCTCTAATATTCAGCTACATTTTCTTTCTGGTCTCTAGCTTAGAAATTCTGCACCCTGCAGTCCCTACAGAGGTCATCTTATGCCTTGCCTTGGATGCCTTCTTGGAAGGTCCAATATCTCACTTCTCATTTTCCCTCCCCGACAGGTTAAACAAAAACATCTGCATTCTTTTCATACTACCTGGAAGCCAGAGTAGACTCAGGAGGCTTGCTCTTGGCCTATGCATGATATATGGTATATACAATAAAGACAGCCAGCCAGCATGGTGGTTGAGTTTAGGTCAGAATACAACATTTGCATAGTTCCATTTTGGAAGCTTTCTATGAAATTTTGGAACTAAAGAGTAGATTTCAGAATGAAATGGATGTGCATCTTTATAACAGGGTTGGTTATTTTTATATATTTTTTGGTGATATTAACTACCTCTTTGCCCCACTCTGGCAGAGTGTAATAGAAATATAACTTAACACAATACTAAAACGTAATTGCCCATTATATTGTGGATGTGGTTAAAGCCATAAATATGGGGGAATTTATTGAGAAATGTATTTTTCTCCTTCATTTCTTGCTCTGGATTTCAAATTGGCCCACTTTAGCAGTTATTAAAATATTCTACCTTTTCCATATCTTACTATAGCTAATGACTCCATTACATAGATGCCAATTTCTAACAGTCAGTGGTCCAACTTTTCAGGGTTTAACTCAGATTTGTTTTTCTCAAACTATCAAAAGCATAAAAGAATGGCATTTGAAGTATTCAATATATAAATATATCTCTAGTTATATATATCCATACAGATATATCTTAACATATATCTTGATAGAAATATATATATTATGTGCAATATTATATATGTATGTATGTATTAGGGCAGTTCATAGTCATCTCATTTCCTGTTACCCTGTATGATGAATAATACTGGTCCACATATATTTATGTAGCCTCTGGATTCTGATCACTATTAAACAAAACACTTAAGAAAAATTTCCCCAAACATAGTTGCCCCAGTCCTTCAGTCCTTAAGGTACGTTTCCAGTCCTCAAACCTCATGTTTCCTATTTTGTTTCTGCTTGAGGTGGTGCCTCTCCCTATCAAAAACTCTTTCAAATGTTATGCATTGCTCCCTTTAAATGTAGCATTGCATATTAAATTTATGTTTCTGTGAAATTACTTTTTCAAAACTGCCCTCTTTCTATTTAATTAGGACATTGGTCCATTCAAGTCAGTGCCAATCCCTTTTCACAAGATGCCTTATTTTCCTACAGACACACAAATGCCCTCATTCAATGTAAATATTGCCACACTCACATTAAGGGAGAGGGTGTGATGTCAGTTGAAAGGGCTCCCATGGAAAGCTCAAGAGCTGCAATGGTTTCAATACTGCTAATCAGATTCAGGCCAGAAAACAATCACCCAACTGGTCCCAATTGCAAGAAAGTCTTGATACAATTATTGGGGATAGATTATTGATAGCAGGTGGCTGACCTGGCCCATTTTAGATCATAATTTTGAAACTATAAAGGACCATACACATCAAATACTATAGCACTTTCAGAAGTGTAGTTTGTGTGCTGCTTGTAGTTTTAGATGGTACAGAATCAAGTATCTTGGTTTTGGCACTTATATTTTTCCACCATTACCTAATCACCCCAAGTGACACAAAGACCAAGAAGGGGGCAGAGAGTAAAAAAGATGGGAGGAGAGAAGAAAGAAAAGATGAAGGAGAGGAAGAAAAAGATATTCATCTAGAATTAGGAGAGAGGAGAAAATGCCTAGAGGAGAGAGCTGATGGAGAAGGCAACAAAGGGGGAGACAGGCTCCCTTGATTCATAGTGACTTCTCAGTACTTTTATGGCCCCTCGGGAACTCTGGCTGTGGAACTCAGCACCCCACATTGGAGCCACTCCACACTGAGAGTGAAAGAGAAGAATGCTTGGGAAAGCGCGTGGGGAAGGAAATAGGAAGCCATAAAGAGTAGGAAATGAGCAGGAAAGCTTTCAGAGATAGATAAAATAGGAAATGAAATTCAGAGTGGGGGTCTGGAATTTCGGTCAAAGAGAGGCCTGGAGGGGAGTCAGCAGCCTGATGAACTGCTAACTACCTGAGAGAGGGTGGCCAAGGGCATGGTGATTTGAACCCTGGACTGGAAATTAGAACACGGAAATTGTCTTCACGATGTGCAATGAAGCAGTTCTTAAATTTGGGGCAAACCAGTCTCAGTCTCCTCTGCTATAATATGTGATTATAATAATTAGAGATTATAGTAACCTGTTTATGATGATGATGTTTGCTTTCCACTTGTGATGGGAACACAGCCTTTCTTTGAAGGAAATGTATTTTAAAAATTTGTTGGTTAGAATAGGTAACAAAAAAAGGTTAAATACAGTACATTACAATGTAGGGAATAATGATATGAATCCTGAATGTTGCCTGTCTGGATAGAAGTCCAGGTTCTGCCACTTACTGGCTGTGTAATCTCGGTTTCGCATCTGTGTGAAGAGGATCATGATGGTACCCACATCACAGTGCTGATGTGCAGGTTAAATGAGATAATATATTCAAAGTTTTTAGAAAAGTGGCAGGTGTATTTATGTGTTTTCCTGTGTGAAAGTAAATTAAACAAAGTTACTAGAATGGAAAACACTTTTCTACTCAAATATCTTGATTCTGCAAAGATTTGGTGCAGGTTGCCCAACTTCTCAGTGCCAGAACTTGAATTAGGACCTTGTTTTTTTGAGCCCCACTCCATCTTCTCATGTCTCCTTTTTTCGTGTGTTTACATTACTGCTGGCATATGAACAGGCACAATAAAGAATTTTGTAATGCAAACTTCAACGTGCAAGAAAGAGCATGCCCTGTTAGCAGAAAAAGTTAGAAAAGCTGCAAAAATAGCCACTTTATCTAAGATCTCAGATTTTTTTTGTCATGCAAATAATGATTATTATTATTATTTTTCCTGGTTTTCAAGGGAAATGAAAAAGTGAACCAGTGGCTGGCCAGTAAAAGTGAAACATACCAGTGGAGTCTCTCCTCCCGGCTGTACGTAGTCTTGTACTGTGGAGAACCTACAATCCTCAGCAACCACACGATTCACTGAAAAGATCCCACAATTCTTAGCTCTTCATTTGCCATATTAACCAGTAGGCCACAGAGTTTCCCTTTAAACATTCGTTTGTTTTTTTTTTACTGATTATTTCAATTAATAAGTTGCATTCCATTAATTCATTCATTTTAAGGAGCCATTTTGCTTAACGCATGCACAGCAGGAAGCCACATATGGGTGAAATTTAATTTTTCTTTAGAATCTCTCCTGATAATTCACTCTTTTAGAGAGACACTAGAGTATGAACCTGTGCCTTCTGGGGCTGTTTCCTAATGAGAACAGGAATTGCGCTCTTGTTAGGAGCTTCTTAAAAGCTTTCAAGAAAATATAATTTGGGATAAATAATGCTGATTAGACACCTGTCTATGAAGGAAATAATAGAAAAGGATCAAGTGGTAAATGAAATGAGTGTTGCTTTACCAAAGCAAATGGTGATAAATGGAAGACCGATGCTGATGCTTACACTGGCACTCTGTAAACTGGTCAGACTATTTGTAATTGTATTTTAGTGTTTTGCAGCCAGTCATTTATACTAACGGTAATGCTAAAGTGATAAATTAGAAAGAAGCAGGCTGTTTAATCAGCAGATAAGCAGTGTTGCAGCTGAAATCAAAAGAAGAGACATTCTGTTTCTTTTTCATGTTAATAGTCAAGGCATGGAAAAATCATTTGGTTTAAAGGGAAATTTGCCAAATATGCACCCACTCATGTAATTAAAATATTGATATTTCCTCCCCTTCCATTTTAAATGTTTCCTTATTTATTTCAGTCCTTTTTCAAATGATCTACCTCTTATTTTAATCATCCAAAAAGAGAATTGCAGTGAGTTAGTGCCATGAAAATAGGTCTTTCTTATATCTTAACTTAGTGTTTAATTTAGTGTTAACTACAGACCATCCTGCTGTGACTTGTGATTTTGCAAGGAAAGCATAGCCAGCAATTCTGTACTGTCTGTTGGATTTTGAAGTACGAACTCTAGCATATTCTTAATTAAGTTTATGCTTATCTTGTAATAAATTTTTTAAAGAAAGAGTATGTGCATTTTAGTTTTACTAATACTAATAATACTTACTAATAAAAAAATGAATGTTCATTAATAAAACTACCCACCATTGGTACTGATTCCATTTTATGTATTTTTATAAAAATAACTCTATTAATAAATAAATATTAAAGTTTATGTAGGCATCAAAGTTGGATTTGTTAACTATTTGGTATTCTGAAGTGATGTTTTTACTTGTTCAAAAAATAACTTTCCTTTCCCTCAAGATTAAAAAACTTCCTTTCCACTTTTGGGATTCTTGTGCGCTCTTATTTCTAGCTAGATTTCAATAGTATATTCTATGAAGATTTTTGGTTTGTTTTATTTTCCCCTTGATGTCTCTATTCTAGGAAAATAACAAAATGGCATCAAATGCCACTGGTTCCACTGTGTACACGTGTCCAATCTCTATTTTGAAAGCATTTTATATTTTTATTCTAAATTTTGTGTTTATGTGCTTATTACTTACTTGGCTTCAAAAATACCATAAAGGCAGTACAATTGCATTGAAAAATCAAATAACATAAATACAACAGAGAAGGAAAGGACATGGATAAAGGTAAGAAAATGTAAGACAAGTAAAAAAAATAAGCAAAACCGTGAGTGAGACTTTGTTACAACAGCATTCCATGAAGAGGGTAAGCAAACTATAACTCATGAGCTAAATCTAAATTCGGCCAAATTTTAACATGAGATCTACCCTCTCTACAAAATTTAAGTGCATAGAACAGCATTTATTAACTATAGGCATATTTTATGGCAGATTTCAAGAATTTATTCATCTTGCATCACTAAAACTTTGTATCTGCTGAGCAGCAACTCTGTATTTTCCCCTCCTTTAACTCCTGGCAATCATTATTCTACTTTGTATTTGATCATTTTATAGCCTCATATAAACGGAATTATGCAATTTGTCTTTTGTGACTGGTTCATTATATAATATCCTCTAGGTTCATTCATGTTCTCACATATGGCAGGATTTTCTTCCCTTTTAAGGTTGAATTGCATTTCACTGTATGAACATTAAAGGTGTTTCCATATCTCAACTATTGTGAATAAAGCTGCAATGAACATAAGAGTGCAGATATCCCTTCAAGATCATTATTTTGTTCCTTTGGCTATATATCTAGAAGTGGGCTTGCTGAAAGATACGGTATTTCTATTTTTAAATTTTTGAGGAACCACCACACTGTTTTCCATAGTGACTACACCACTTCACATTAAGAGTTCCAAACTTGCCAACAATTATTATCTTTTTTAAAAATAATAGACATTCTAATAGGTATGAGGTGATATCTCATTGTTCTGATTTGCATCTCTTTGATTATATATTAGTGATATAAGCATCTTTTAATCTACTTGTATGTCTTTGGAGAAATGTCTATTTAAATACTTTGCCCAGTAAGAGATTACTATGAAGAATTATATATCAATAAAGTGGATAACCAAGAAGAAATGGACAAATTCCTAGAAACATACAACCTACTCAGACTGAATTATGAAGAAACAGAAAGTCTAAGTAGACCAATTACTAGGAAGTAGAATGAATTAGTAATAAAAAAAAAATCTCCTAATAAACAAATGTCCAGGATCAGCTGTCTTTGCTGGTGAATTCTCCTAAATATTTAAAAAAGAATAAACATCAATCCCTCTCAAACTCTTCCAAAAAACAAAAGAGGAGGGAAGACTTCCACAATCATTTTGTGAGATGAGCATCACTTGGATAACAAAGCCAGATAAGGACACTGTAAGGAAATGATAGGCCAATATTCCTGATAAACATAGATGTAAAAATTCTAAACCAAAACTAGCAAACTGAATTCAACAGCACTTTATAAGGATCACACACTATGACCAAGTTGGATTTATTCCCAGGACAAAAGGATGTTTACTCTATGAAAATTAATTGATGTGATATACTGCCATAACAGTATGAATGATAAAATTCATATGATAATCTCAACAGATGCAGAGAAAACATGTAACAAAATTAAACACACTTTCATGATAAATATTCTCAACAAACTAGGTATAGAACAAATATAGCTCAACATAATAAAAGTCACCTATGAAAAGACCACAGCTAACGTCATTCTTAACTGTGAAAAACTGAAAGCTTTTAATCTAAAATCAGGATAAGACAAGGACACTCACTCTTAGCACTCCATTCTGTATACTACTAGAAGTCCTAGCAAGAGCAAGTAGGAAAGAAAAATAAGTAAAAGGCATGGAAGTCATAAAAGCAGAAGATGAATGGTCTTATATATAGAAAATTCTAAATATTCCACTAAACAATTATCAGAACTAATAAGCGAATTTAGTAAAGTTGCAGGATACAAAATCAACATACAAAAATCAGTTGTGTTTCTATAAATTAACAAGGAACCACATGAAAAATAGGAAAACAATCCCATTTACAGTGACATAAAAAGAATAATATATTAGGAGTTAACTTAATGAAATGTAAACTTGTACACTGAAAACTACAAAACAGTGATAAGATGTATTGAAGAAAACACAAATTAATGGAAAGATATCCCATGTTCATTGATTGAAGAATTAATATTGCTAAAATGTCCATAGTACCCAGGGATACACAGTTTCAACACAATCCCTATCAAAATTCCAATGACTTTTTTCACAGAAATAGACAAATATTCTTACAATTTGTATGGAACCACAAAACACACCAAATAGCCAAAACAATCTTGAGAAAGAACAAAGCTGGAAATATCACATTTTCTGTTTTCAAAACATTACAGAGCTGTAGGAATTAAAATAGTATATTTCCTGGCAGAAAAAATAGACATATAGACCAATGGAGCAGAATAGAAAGCCCAGAAATAAACCCACACATGTATAGTCAACTGATGTGTGACAAAGATGCCAAGAATACACAATGGAGAGAGGACATTCTATTTAACAAATGGTGCTGGGAAAACTGAGTATCTACATGGAAAACAATGAATTTGGAACCTTATCTTAACCCTAACATAAAAATCAGCTAAAATGGATTAAACGTTTAACCATAAGATCTGAAACTATAAAAATTCTGGAAGAAAACATAGGGAAAATTCCATGACATTTGTCCTGGCAATGATTTCTTAGATATGACAGAAAATACACAAGTAACAACAACAACAAACTAGACAAATGGGATGGCATCCAACTAACAAGCTTCTGTGCAACAAAGGGTGAAACGCAACCCATAAAATGGAAGAAAATATTTGTAAACCACATATCTTATAAGAGGCTAATATCCAAAATGTATTAAAAACTCCTACAACAAAATAGCAAAAAAAAAAAAACAACCCACATTTTATTTTTTACTTATCCCTTTCTTTATTTCAAATGATTTGGGCAGTATCTTTTGAATTGTGCTGTAAACTATGATATTTCTATGAAACACTGTTTCCTTATGAGAAGGAATTTCAGAAGGGTAATGAAAGCTTCCATCTGCACCAGAAGCTCAGAGCCTGTCTGCATTTTCAGTGTGCCAATGAATGAGAGCGTTCATCTGTTTGGTATGTATAACGTACTCACATTTTAAGTTTATTTTTCAATATGTAAAGAGAATGTTAAAAAATAAAAACAGAAAAAAAAGTAAAAACACAACAACAATGATTTGGGATGTAATTATGGATTTGAATGCCTTAGTCCCACCTATTTTCTTCCTTGTATCACTCATCAGTTTCTGTGGGTCTTCTAGTTTTCAACCTGGAAGCCACTTTAATGAATTGGATATGCCATGGGGTCAGCCCAACAGTCCTCTGTCAAAGCCCTTGTTGTACCACTTAGGACACTCTTTGTAATGGTCCGTTCCCCCAGGAGAAAATCACTGCTGTGGTCTGGGTGTGTCTCACCAAAATGCATCTGTGGAAATCTTAATTCACAAGGTGATAGTATTAGAAGGTGAAGCCTTTGGGAGGCTATTGGGTCACAAGGGTGGAGACCTCATGAATGGGAGTAGTGCACTTATAAGAGATACACCGGAGGATCTTCTTGACCCTTCCACCATGTGAGGACACAACAAGTAGTTGTTGCCTCTGAACTAGAGTGTGGGTCCTCACCAGCCATCACAGCAAATCTGCTGGCACCAAGGCCTTGCACTTTCCAACCTCTAGACTGTGTGAAGTAAATTTCTTTTTTTTATAAGCCAGCCAGTCAGTGGTATTTTGTTATAGAAGCTGAGCAGACTAAGACAGTTACCTCGAAAGCAAGGACAAAATTATAGTCACTCTCTATCCCAAAGAACTGGCTCAGTGTTTGCCGTAGAGTAAGCGCTCACATGGTAAAGCTTGTGACTAACTGAAGTGGTAGTACTTATTGTTGAGACTGTAATCACACTATAATATAAAGAGAGGAGGTCTCTACTGAATATCATTCTTGAAGACTACTGACTTATAAGGCCATAGGTCATACACTCTTAGGAGGCTGAGTATTAATTTATATTGTCCTGTTTTGTTTTTATAGGAGTCAAGAGTAAAGGTCTGATATCTTCTACTTGGGACTTTGCAGGACCTGAACAAGAAACTATTACAATTGTTAACTGTTTTATTTTATTTTATTTATTTTATATTTTATTTTTCACATACAGTTAACATTCAATATTATTTTATATTCATTTCTGGTATACAGCATAGTGACTAGACATTTATATAACTTATGAAGTGATCCCCTGATAATTCTAGTATCCCCCTGACACTATATATAGTTGTTATTGTTTTATTTGATGGTAGAAAATTCCAGTGAGCTTTTTACTTTAACACTTAATAGACACTTCTTCTCTAAAGTTTCTCTTCTATGAAAGACAAGAAAAGAATAACACATTACATTTTACTATTTGTGAACTGTTTTTCGGTGACATGAATGAAGAAATTTGAACCAATGTGGTGATTTTTTTAACCCGCCTTCTCACCTACAGTTAATCTTTAAATTTTATAGAGTTCAGATCATGGTGGGGGGAGATGGCTGGTCATAACTACATCAAGAAAGCATTTCCTTTTATGTGCCTGCTTCTGCAAGCAATCAAACTGAAAAAAGAGTAGATTGGCCCTGGCCAGGTAGCTCAGTTGATTAGAGTGTCATCCTGATATGCCAAAGTTGTAAGTTCAATCCCCCGTCAGGACACACACAAGAATCAACCAATGAATGCATAAAGTAGTGAAACAACAAATTTATGTATTTCTCTCTCTCATTAATAAAGTAAATAAATAAAATAAAAAGGATAGTTTGAGCCAATGCTAATGTAAATGGGTATCTCTCTTGGCTTTCAGATTTTCTTCTTTGGGAAATAGAAAAAAATGACTGTAAATTAGATTCATACCTCCTGTGACATGAACAGTCTATGGAGGATAGCTGAACTTCTCCCTTGTGAATATCCCTACTATCAAAAGCCTTCATAATTATTTGAATTGCAAGTCATCAATGTTCTTGACAAATAATTTATAATTTTCAGAAATTTATATTTTTCTACTTTATTTTTAAAAAAATATTTACTGAATATATCCTATGTTAAAACACTGTTCCAGCCATCAAAAGGACTTATTGTATGATTATTACTGTAAGTGTTATACTTAATTGCAGCTAAGATTTTGTAAAACATGCTAACAGTGTGATTACAAAGGTTCTGAGTTGAGTTAGGTATAAAGAAAACAAGACTCCAAATTTTAAGCTGGAAGGGCTCAAATTCTGAGTTTCAAATTGGTAAGGATGTAGGTTTTTTTTTTTTTTTTTTCAAGTCCAGGAGTCAAAAGGCTAAATTTAGGATTCTTTTAAAGATTCTATCAAAATAGATCTGGAGGGTAAATCTTAGTTGAAGGTTAACAATGTTCTAAAACTGGGCATGTGTTCTTTCTTCTTTACCAAGTTAATAAAACTGAAAGTATTTCTTTGTTTCATGTTTAGGTTTATTTTTCATGTATTTTTTTTAACAATGGATCTCAGTAATGAATATCAAACTAAGTGAGATCATGCCTTTCTTGGCTCAGCTTTTGCTTTTTTGGAAACTGAGCTGGTGCCCTGACTACACACAGAAAAATGATGGGAGTGGAAATACGGGCCCCCAAATATTGCAATAGAACTTTTTCCAAGGGCACTAGGCAGGCTTTACTTAGCATTCAGTATTTGGAAGTATGCTCATTACAATAGCTAGATTAAAAATATACAGAAACCCAAAAAAATAATTAAGCGAAGTCCAGGGCAAAGCATTTATAAATATGGTAGGTGAAAACAATGAGATGACTTTGAGACACCTAATCTAGTTGATCTCCTTCTTTGCAAAGTATTAATTAAAGAAAAGACAGACTTTGCCTAGAGAACTATTTAACTTTCTACAGCATAACCTGAGCTCAACAACATTAAGGACTTGGGATACTCAGCATCTGAATAGTGCAGGCTTTTATTATACAAGGTTTCCTTGTTAAATAGCAAAAATTACATTTTGGATTCTGCTTTACATCTTACATCTTTGCTGTAAGTTTTTCCCAAATTAGTGTCATTCATCATAGTTTGAAATAAGATATAGAAGAAGTAATTTTTTTAAGATCTTAAAAGTTTGGGAGATGAAAAAGATTTTACTTTACTAGCTAATAGTTCATACTAATCTTTTTTAAGAAGTCCATTCCAGCTCCAGCTGGGTGGCTTGGTTGGTTGAAGTGTCAGCCCATACCCCAAAGAGGTTAGGATTACGGGTCTGATTTTCAGTCAGGGCACATACCTAGGTTGCGGGTTCCATCCCCTGAGATCCAGGCAGGTAGGGGAAGCAACCAGTAGATGTTTCTCTCTCCCTTCAATACTTTGATGTTTCTCTCTCTCTTGCTCCCTCTCTCTCCAATAAACATATCCTTGAGTGAGGATTGAAAAAAATAAAAAGTAGAATAAAGTAAAAGTCCATTCCATAATTATAATTTGTATAAAAACAACAGTAAAAATTTAAAAATGGTATCTTTGTTAACCTTCATTAATAATGAGATTGCTAAAATAACTTATTATAATCACATATGGCTATTCAGTCTAATATTTTTATTAAAAAGTTATTTTTATCCTTTGAGCAAGTTATATGTAGTTTTCTTGAAGATAGAATCAAACTATTCAGTTCAGAAAAAAATAATAGTTCCATATTAATATCTTATATTTATTTCTATAAGGCAAACATTCTTCACTATACCTAAAGTCATATTCTACTTTTCAATTGCTGAAGGTATGAGCAAATGCTTTCTGGCCCACCGAAGTCTACTTCTCTTTTATTCTTAAGAAGTTTTTGGCCCTAACTTTCCACTAGCCAGCAATTACAAGTGATATGAATAGAATTAGTGGTTTGCACGGGACATTCTTTCTGTCACACCACCTGGAACTATTAGATTTAAAAAGTATATGAATAGGTTTACAAGATAGAAAAATACTCTTTAAGATAAAGGAATGAAGAGGGAATAATTAACTAGAGCGGTAAGCCTGTGAACTAGTGCTGAGTAATGTGTCCCTTGCTTATTTGGAGGCTAAATTTGTACTGCCTCCATGCTTAGGAACTAAAAGATGAAAATATTAAAAATTGGTCTCAAGTGAAAAAAGAAGAGCACACTAAATCTAAAGCCAGAAGATGGAAGAAAATAATAAATATTAAAGCAAGAATTAATGAAACAGAATAGAAAAATAGAGAAAATCAATAAATCAAAAATTATTTGAAAAATCAATAAAATTGACAAACCATTAGCTAGACTGATCAGAAAGAGAAAGAGAGAGAGAGAGAGAGAGAGAGAGAGAACTAAAATAGCTAAAAGGAGGAATGAAGAAAGAGATATTACTACTAAACTTATAGAGAAAAAAAGATTGCAGGAAAATGCTATGAACAACTATAGGCCCATAAAATTAGATATGTAGATGAAATTAAAAAAATATTAGAAAAACAAAAATATTGAGGCTGACTCAAGAAGAAACAGTAATGTAAAAACTCCTTACAGAGAAAAGTTTAGGTTCAAATTCTGCCAAACATTTAAAAAATTAATACCCTTTATTCACAAATTCTTTCAAAAATAGAAAAGTAGGAAACACTTAATGCATCCTACAAAGCTAATATTACCCTGACACCAAAATCAAAGATTTTGTAAAAACAACAATGAAACATAGACAAACATCACTTATAATATACATGTAAATACCCTCACCAAAATACTAGTAAATAGAATCTAGCAAAATACAGCAAGTATTATACACCATTAGATATTGGGTTTCCCCCAAAATGCAAGGTTATCTTACCATTAGAAAATTTATTAATGTAAAATCTCATGAAAACAATGAAGGTAAAATCTCCATAATGATCACAGTAAGAATCAAGAAAAGCATTTGACAAAATCCAAGATTCTTATAAAGATACTGAACAAAGTAAGAATACAAGGAAATTTTCTCAACCTGATAAAAGACATCTATAGCAAAACCACAGCTAATATCATACCTATGTTCATTGCAGCATTATTTCCAATAGCCAAGATTTGGAAGCAGCCCGAGTATCCATGAGGAGATGAGTGGGTAAAACAGTTGTGGTACAATTACACAATGGAATACTACCTAGCCATAAAAAAGAAGAAAAATTTACCCCTTGCAACAGCATGGATGCATCTGAAGAACATTATGCTAAGTGAAATAAGCCAGTCAAGCAAAGACAAATTCCATATGACTTCATTCGTATGTAGAATCTTATGAACAAATTGAACTAACATGCAAAACAGAGACAGACTCATAGATAGAGAACAGGATGACAGTTCTGGGGGTGGGGTGGTGGGGGTGATGGAGGTGGAGCAATCAAGCAAAATAGAAAAAGAACTCATGAACATGGACAACAGTGCGGTGATTGTGAGGAGGATGGGGATGGCTGGAGGTGAAAGAGTGTGGGGGAATAAGTGATAATGGAAACAATACAATAAAACATAAACTATTAAAAAATTCCCAAATTCATTTTCTTAAGATCAGGAACAATACAAGGATGTTCACTCTTGCAACTTTTATTTAATATTCTACTGGAGGTTTGACCTTGGGCAATGAGACAATGTAACGAAATAAAAGGCATTCGGTTGGAATGAAGCAAAACTATCTTTAATGCAGATGAAATAATTTTATATATAAAAAATCCTAAGGAATAAACTAAATATTATTAGAAATAATAAATTAGTTCACCAAGGTTGTAAGATCCATATCAATATAAAATAAACAAAAAACAATTGCATTTATTTATTAGCAATAACAATTTAAAAACAAAATTAATACAGTTACAGTCATAATAACATCAAGAGAATAAATACTTAGAACAAATTTAACAAAATAAATGTAAAACATATACTCTGAAAACTATAAAACATTGTTGAAAGAAATTAAAGAAGATCAAAATAAATGGAAAGACATGGCATGTTCAAAAAATAACAAGGCTTGATATTGTTATGATGGCAATAACCCTCAAGCTGATTTTCACATTTATTTAACACCATATTTATCTTAGCAATTGGCAAGGTGATGCTAAAAGTCATGTAAAAATTCAGGGGACCAAGAACAGTCAAAACAATCTTGCAAAAGAAGACCAAATTTGGAAGACTCAGACTTCCTGATTTCATAGTTAATAGAGAGCTTCAGCAATCAAGACAGTTTAGTACTTTCATAAGGACAGACACAAATTAATGGGTTAGAATTGAGAATACAGAAATAATTCATCACATTTACAGTCAATTGGTTTTCCACAAGAGTTTAAACACAATTTAATGGGAAAACAATAGTCTTTTCAACAAGTGGTGCTGGGAAAACTGTCAACATACAAAAGAATCAAGCTGGATCTCTTCCTCGTACTATGCACACAAACTTAAATAGATAAAATATTTAAATATAAGAGTTAAAACTATAAAACTCTCAAAAGAAAATGCAAGAGCAAATCATTGTTACCTTGGAATAGGCAAAGACTTCTTAAATATGGCACCAAAAGCTCAAGCGACAAAAGAAAAATTAGATAAATAGGATTTCATCAATATTAAAACCTTTTGTGCTGTAAATGAAACCATTAAGTAAGTGAAAATACAATTCACAGTATGTAGGAAATATAAACAAATTCTACATTTTATAAGATATGATAAAGTACTTGTATCTAGAATTTGTAAAAAAAATCTTATATTTCAATAATAAAAAGGCAATCAATCCAACTTAAAAATAAGCAAAGCATCTGAATAGACATCTCTCCAAAAGAAAGAGGCCAATAAACACATGAAAAGATGCTCAGCATCATTAGCTATTTGAGAAATGTGAATCAAAACCACAAGATACTTCACACCCACCAGGATGGCTAAAATAATTTTTTAAAAAGAGAAATAATAATAAATGTTGACGAGGATGTGGGTAAATTGAAACCTCTATTCATTGCTGGTGGTGAAGTAAAATGGTACAGCCAGTTTGGAAAACAGGCAGTTCTTCAAAGAGTTAAACATGTAGTAAACCATCAACCAGCAATTGCCCTCCTAGCTACATACACTAGAGAAACAAAAACATATGTCCCTACAAAAATTTGTATATAGTGGCATTATTTATACTAGCTCCAATGTAGAAACAACCCAAATGTCCATTAACCAATGCATAGATAAACGAAATATAGAATGGCTATGCAATAGAATATTATTTAGCCATAAAAGGAATAAACTACCGATGTCATCTCTAACATGGATAAAATTTATAAACATATGCTAAGTAAAATAAATCAATCACAAAAGACCACATATTAACTGATTCCATTTATATGAAATGTCAAAATACATGACTCTACAGTGGCCAAAACTATACTGATGGTTGTCTAAAACAAAGGTATGAGGTATTTGAGAAAAATGAAATGGGAACTGACTAATAATGGGTTCAGGGTTTCTTTTTAAGGTGATGAAAATGGTCTGAAATTGTATTAATGGCTGAACAACTCTATGAAAATGCTAAAAACATTTAACTGAATACTGGATGAATTGTATCATTTATCTATCTATCTATCTATCTATCTATCTATCTATCATCTATGGGACCCTGTTCATGAATTCCATAGTGGATTTTGAAAGAAACAAGTGCTAATTTAAAACACCTTGAAAAACTACTTTCACAGCCTAGGGATTCCAGAATTCTCACAGGTAAAACTCCAATGAAGAAAGGATCCAGAATAGAATTACAAAATACTTGGGGAAACAGTGCATCAAGGAAAAGTCAACTGCAGACACCATGAATAGAACAATATAACTACCAGAGTATCATATATCTGAATAAAGTTTGCTCTTGGAAGGAAAAATAGTCATTTAAATATAAGAGATATTGGATGACACTAAGCAATGATTGATTATGATAGGTGGTTCTATATTTTTAAAAATAATCTGTTTCTTTTGACGATATATACTAAAATATTTCCAAAATGATAGATAGATGATAGATAGATAGATAAATAGATGATAAAGTGAATTTGTTAAGAAACAACTGAGACATAGTTTAACCCGTATTTGGTGGAATAAGCAAACAAAAATTAGTAAGCATATAGAGGGTTTGATAGACTTGGGCTAATGTGTGTTTAGAGAGCCCCAACACACAAACTTTATAGAACAGATATTGTTTTCCAGCATATTTGGAACATCTATTAATATTGCGCATATTCTTTGCCAAAAGCAAGTGTTGATTAAGTTGTATCAGGCACAGAGTAGATGCAGAATTCATTTTAGGTTCTGTGGCCAATAAATAATGCATCATGTTTGAATGTAGGCAATATAGTTTTAGAAATCTTGCTCTTAATCACCAGTTTATATTGAACATACCTTAATTTGAGCTTTCTTAATTTGACCGTATCTGCCATTAACCTATACAAATATCATAATTGATGATTGAGTATTATATATAATTTCCTTAAAGTCATGTATATGACAAGATATCTACCTTCACACTTTCTGTTCAAATAACAATTAGGTCAAGATTGATAGCTTTGTTAATCAGAACTTCTATGCTTTTTCTGATTTTTTCTACTTGTTCCGTTAACTCTTAAAAGAAATGAATTCAAGTTTCCAACTATAATTTGATTATGAATTAGTACATCTTTTCTTTTAATTATACTACGTTTTCTTTTTAATGGTATCTAAGTTTTTATAGGAATGTCCTCCTTTATCTTTGGTTCCTCCATCTCCCTGGACACTGTTGTTCCAGAAAATTAAATACTGGTTAATTTACAATAGCCAAGTGCTGGAAACAACCTATGTGTCCAGCAGTAAATGAATGGATCAAAAAACTATGGTACATTTACACAATGGAATACTATGCAGCAGAAAGAAAGAAAGAGCTACTACCCTTCGCAACAGCATGGATGGAACTGGAGAGCATTATGCTAAGTGAAATAAGCCAGGGGGTGAAAAACAAATACCATATGATCTCACCTATAAGTGTAACCTAATCAACAAAACAAACAAGCAAGGGAAAAATAACCAGCAACATTGAAAGAAAAAAGAAACCAATAGAATCAAGAGAGAAGGAAGGTGGCAGGGAAAGGGAAGGGAAGGGTCAAGTTAAGGAATATGTGTAAGGGACCCATGGACAAAGCCAAAGTGGGAAAGGATTGGGTGGGGGCGGGGGAAGGTGGTGGCAGGAAAATGGATACAAATGTATTGGAACAATGAAAAAAAATAAATAAAAACTTTTAGGGGCATTTCACTTACTTTTAGAAATGTCTACACCTGCTGCTTATATCACCTTCTGTGTCCAACATTATTTTGCTCTAAATTGGGAATATTTCTTTCTGTATATTGAAGCTATGGCTATCTCCTACTTTCATTAAAGATAGTATTTGATTTCTAATTTCATTTTTGTAGGTTTTGGAGAGTTTCCATAAATGCAATATATTAAAAATATCTATACTCCATATCATTAGTACCAATAGTCTTAATAATAGGGTCTTTAGAGTTACACAAATATGGATTTGAGAGAAGTACACTGAGAGCAGACTAGAGCATTACTGGCTATCACTGATGAAACTTCCTCTTTCGGCTGTTTCTGCCATTGCCTTTGACACAAATATGTTACAGGGAATCTGGGCAGTTGAGAAATGGTATTTTACTTGATCAACTTAATGAGGGGCAAGAAAGGTTTATACAGGACATCATTTAGACTTTATTTCCTTAATTTATAAATTATATGTATAGATTTATATTCTTATAAAAGAACAGCATTCATGGATGTATTGTGCTGGTATGCACTGTGTGATTCCTCATCCAGGGAGCAGAGTGCTATAAGTCCCTGTCCACATGCTCTAGAAACTAAAGTTTTCACCATTAGAGTTACAATATGTGCTTCTTAAACCAAAAATATACTATTTTGCTGAGTTGGGTCACCAGTGGAAGGCATGTAACATCCATCTTGGAAATAGCTGCAGCCAGGCCCTTTAATTAATGGCTGGGGAATCTGCTTAATCTGTTAAAAGGATAAAATCTAATTGCGGTTCAAATTAAACAGTCTAATGAAAGTGACTGCCAAGCAATTGATCAAAACTAATGGGTGAGTAGTTTTGCTTTAGTTAAATGAACCTCTTGTTTGTTTAGCATCAATACCTAAGGGGCTTAACTCAGGTTATCAATATATCAGAACCTCTAGAGGAAGAATAGCCAATTATTTTGGGGACTACTTTTAAAAAGGAGAATTGAGCTTAAAGAATTTAAAAGTATGTCTTCTCAGTTTCCTATTCAAAAGTATTTATAATATTTCTAATCTATGCTGTATATTAGGGATAAAAATGAATGATATAGCCTATGACAATAGAAGGTAGAAGAGTGAAAATGAGAGCAGTTAATTATGCCATCTTGAAATTATTATTTTCAAATAATTTTATTCTTCATGTTTTTAAAAAGAACTTCCTTTCTAAGTTTGAACATATACATTTTTCTAATAATGTGGATGTTATGTTGATTGCTATGATTGCAACTACATATTATAATAAGCACAATTATTTAGCTTATCCTACTATGTATGGCAAGGACTCATTTGAGAGTCTAGGAGGTCCACAGCACTGGGATAGGAATGAGTAAGGTAATTTCTTGTGGCCTCCTTCTCACACACAAGTCTGTATTCTCCATCTTTTATTGTGAATATCTCAACATAAAAATTATAAGCAATTGTAAGTAATACACAGTTATAAGCAGAGCCACTCAAAATTCACTCAAGCTCAGGTTCTCAATTTGTTTGATGTACTAAATCACAGGTTTGAGTTATAGAAAACTAACAATTTAATCTTATAATGTTGTGCATTCTTCAAAATAGAAGGTCCTATGAAGCACTAGGTCATCTTTCTTGAAAGAATTCTACAGAAAATGGGTGATTTCTCAGATTTTTTTAATGACAATGTATTTCTCTTCTCATTTTTTATCCAATCTTCCAAACCATAGCAAAAGTATCTAAACTGGCTATTGTAGAACAAAAAAAGTTACCATATAAAAGAGCTCTATTTTAAATAGGAAGGATCATAATACCTGATATCAAAATATATTACAAGGCCACTGTAATCAAAACAGCCTGGTACTGGCATAAGAACAGACACATAGATCAATGGAACAAAATAGAGAACCCCTCAGAAATAAATCCATGTCTCTATGGCCAATTAATATTTGACAAGGGGGCAGAAGCATAAAATGGAATAAAAATAGCCTCTTCAACAAATGGTATTGGGAGATCTGAACATTTGGACAAAAGCAGGGAGATTTGTTGGCTACAGCAAAAAAATGAAACTTGACCACCAATTTACACTATATACAAAAATAAACTTAAGATGGGTAAAAGACTTAAATATAAGTCATGACACAATAAACATCCTATAGGAGAACATAGGCAGGAAAATCTCAGATACTCCACCCGGCAATATTTTCACTAATATGTCCCCTAGAGCAAGGGACATACAGGAAAGAATAAACAAGTGAGACTTCATCAAAATAAGAAACTTCTGCACAGCTAAAGAAAACATCAGCAAAATGAAAAGGGAAACAACCATATGGGAAAGTATAGTTGCCAATGATACCTCTGACAAGGGTTTGATTTCCAAAATACATTAAAGAACTCACACAACTCTACTCCAGGAAGACAAACAATCCAATTAAAAAATGAGCAAAGGACCTGAACAGACACTTCTCCAAGGAGGACATGCAGAGGGCCCAGAGACATATGAAAGGATGCTCAGCATCACTAGCCATCAGAGGGGTGCAAATTAAAACCAAAATGAAATACCACTTCACACTGGTTAGAATGGCCATCATGAACAAATTAACAGACAAGAAGTGCTGGAAAGGTTATGGAGAAAAGGGAACCCTAATGTACTGTTGGTTGGGAATGCAGACTGGTGCAGCCACTGTGGGAAACAATATGGAATTTCCTCAGAAAACTAAAAATGAAACTGCCTTTTGACCAGGCAATTCCACTGCTGGGATTATACCCTAAGAATCCTAAAACACTAATTCATAATAACCTATGCACCCTAATGTTCACAGCAGCACAATTTACAAAAGCCAAGTGCTGGAAGCAACCTGAGTGCCCATCAGTAATGAGTGGATCAAATGCTATGGTACATTTATACAATGGAATACTACGCAGCAGAAGGAAAGAAGGAGCTCTTACTCTTTGTGACAACATGGATGGAACTGGAGAGCATTATGCTGAGTGAAATAAGCCAGGGGGTGAAAAACAAATACCATATAATCTCACCTATAAGTGGAACCTCATCAACAAAACAAACAAGCAAGAAAAATATAACCAGAGACATGGAAATAAAGAAAAAACTGACAGTAACCAGAGGGAAGGGTGGAGGAGAATAGTGGTGGAAAAAAGGAGAAGCGTTGTCAAGGAACATGTATAAAGGACCCATGGACAAAGCCAAAGTGGGTAGGATTGAGGGTGGGTGGACTGTGAGAGAGTGGTTAGGCGAAAATGGAGACAACTGTACTTGAACAGCAATAAAAGAAAAAGAAAAGAACTGTATTGTATTTTTAGATGAATTTAATAGCTCTGTGTTTTTTATTTTAAAGGACTAAAGGATTACAGATTTTATTTGGAGAAAAAAGTGGTAACCAAAAATATGAGAAGGAAAATACAGAATTAAAAATGACTGGTTTTCAAGAAACAGATCTTTAGAGAGGAAATTTATAATAGTTCCGGATATTTCTTAAAGAAGAAGATAGTTGGTTTTTGTAAACATTATTTTATTGAATCTTTGGTTCAAAGTGTTTGGACTTCTGAAAAACTCTCTGCATATATTATAGTAGAAACAAAAATTCATTGAAGATATGGACATTTCAAGTAAGAGTTGATATTTGTTTTTATATTCATGTTTATTCTTATAATAAGTACTTTTATTAATCCTTGCTTTAATGTTTTTCTATGTCAAAGATAAAAATAAAAATTTATAACATACTTTCACAAACTTGAATTATTGCAGCAAATCATTTGCAACAAGTATTTATGGAGCCACCGTATGTGCCAGGCATTGTAGGCCCTCTGGATCTGTGACAAGAACCCCCTCCCTGTGGAGCTTATATTCTAGAAGGGAAAAACAAATCATACACAATATGTGTGGAAAGTATGAAATGTTAGGAGTTTTATATTCCATAGGAAAAAATGAAAAAGTTGAAGGTTTGTGGGAAGTCAGGAGTATAAGAGGCAGGGCTATAAGTGAGTGTGAATAGGGGAATGCAAAGAGACCCTATTAAGAGGATAATATTTGAGCAAAACCTGGGGGCAGGGAGGAGGTGAGCCATACAGCAGTCTGGGAGAAGAGCATTCTAGGCAGAAGGAGTAGTCACTGCAAAGACTGTTACCCAAAGGTGAGGTTTTCGAGGAACATGAAGGATGCCAGGGTATCTTGAACAGAGTGAACAAGAATTGTAACCGCTGAGTTTAGAGAGGCAAGAGAGGAGAGGCTGATCAAATACACTGAAACAGTGGTGCCCAAACTTCAATGCACACATAGTCACCAGCAAGCTGGTTCAAGATACAGATCCCTGAGAACCACTCCCAGAGGTTCCCATCCAGAGGGTCTGGAATGAGGTGCAGGACTCTGAATTTTAACCAGTACAACCACTCAGCACTGGGGATTCTAATGTAGGTGCTGCTTAGTACATACTTTGATAAGTATTTTTAAGCCACTGTATAAACATTGGCTTTTATTAGAAGTAAAATGAGATTTATTGCAGTAATGAGCAGATAAGTGGTATGGCTTTATTTGTATTTTATTTTTTAATTTTTTTTTTATTGTTCAAATACATTTGTCTGCATTTTCCTGCCAAACCATTGACTTTGGCTGCTGAAATGAGATAAAATGATAGAGGGACAATGGAAATATCCAATAGCTGGTGCTCCTTTTAAAAGCCATCCAGGGGAGAGGTAATGATGGCTTGGAAGAGAGTGACGGTGGAGGAGGTGGCGAGAGTGGATTCTGGGTAAGTTAAAGGTAGAGCCAAACAATGTGGTAACAGTTTGTATGCAGAGCATGAGAGAAGAAGAATCAAGAAATACCTCAGATCTTTTGCACTAGAAGAGTGAAAGTTTATAATCAATAGAGATATGGAAGGCTGCAAGTGCAGGATATTTGAAAGGAAAGATCAGGAATTCCATTTTGGAACCTGAGATGTCTATAAAACATACAAGTGTAAAGTCAGGTTGATAGTTGGATGATTTTGGAGTTTGAGAGAGAACCCTCAGCTTGAAATATACATTTGGGACTAATTATGATGCAGATACATAAGAAAAAAAACAAGAAAATAAATAGAGAAGAGATGAAGTCCAAACACTAGTCCAGGGGCTCCCCCAAATCTGTCAAAAATGGAATATGAGGAAGAGGTGAAGACAGAAGGAAAACCACAAGAGTGTTCCAGATGTCAAGTCAGAGAAGGCTATCAAATAATAGGGGTTTCTCAGAACATGGTAGTAGTTTTGGTCTTGAACCAACAGCAGCCTGGTTTTCAGTTTCCTCTTATGAATCAGTGGGAGCAGAAAAGCTTTTATTTGTAAACTACTGGGTATGCTTGCTCTAATTTGTCTGGGGAATACCTGAAGGACTGACATAAGGCATTCTTCTAATTCAGAACTAACACAGGAAAATGGTGGGCACCACTCATAAAAGCTGTAGGTGACTTTGAACCCATAGGCACTTATGACAAAAGGGCAGAAGTAGAGGCATATGATAGAACATCTGAGGCCCAGAGGAGACGTTAGGGTGAGATTCTGTGGGAAATTAGGATATTCAAAAGCAACTGTGTATATGGGGGGATTTAGGAACCTACTTACAACCTGGGCAAGACCCACACCAGGATATGTTGTATTCAAACTTTCAAAAGCAATGACAAAGACAATTCTAAAAACAGCAAGAAGCAAGACATCATTTAATAGTGACCCTCAGTGAGATTATCAGTTGCTTTCTCATCAGATACCTTGGAGGCCAGAAAGCAGTGGGATAATGTATTTAAGGAGATTAAAGAGAGAAAAAGCTGTCACTTGAGAATTCTATATCCAGTAAAATTGTCCTTAAAAATGATGGAGAAACTGAGATATTCTTAGGTAAATAAAATTTGAGGGAGTTACTTCCTGCCAGGTTTGCTCTATAAGAAATGCTAATGTGGATTTTTAAGGTAGAAATGAATGGATCCTACACAGTAACTCATGGCCATATGAAGAAACAAAGATCTCTGGAAATGTAAAAAAAAAAAAAAAAAAAAAAAAAAGGCAAATATAAAAACAGTATTATTTTAATTTTGGTTTATAATTACACTTTTTATTTTCTACATGGTTTAAAAGAAAGATAGATAAAAATAATTAAAAATCTTGTTGCTGGGTATGCAGTGTAAAAAAAATAATTTGTGAAACAAACAATATAAAAGGAAGATGAAGCTTTACGGAAGTAGAGTTTTATTTTTTGTATGCAATTGAAGTGAAGCTGGTGTCAATATGAATTACATTGCTATAACTTTAGGATGTCATATGTAATCCCAAAAGATAGTAACCAAAAAAGAAAACAGTTGTAGAATATACATAAAAAGAAATAAGATTGGAATTAAAATATGTTGCTATAAAAAACAACTAAGTACAAAAACAGGCAGAAATGGAGAAAACAAGAAACAAAAATGTTATGATGCATATAAAAAACAGATGGCAAGCAATAAAACCTCTGACATCTCTCTTATCAATAATTTTTCCTGATATAGCTCCTCAAGCAAAGGAAACAAAAGAAAAAATAAACAAATTGGACTACATCAAACTAAAAATTTTTTTGTACAACAAAGAAAACCATGAACAAAATGAAAAGACAACTATTGAAGGGGGAAGTTATTTGCCAATGTACATATGATAAAGGGTTAATATCCAAATTTTATAAAGAACTCATAAAACTAAACACCAAAACCAAACAATCCAATTAAAAAATGGACAGAGGACTTCTTGAATAAACACCTCTCCAAAGAGGACATACAGGTGTCCAATAGGCATATAAAAGGATGCTCATCATCACTAATAATCAGAAATACAAATTAAAACCACAATGAGAAATTACATCACATCTGTCAGAATGGCTATCATAAATAAATCAACAAACAACAAGTGATGGTGAGGATGTAGAGAAAAGGGAACCCTTGTGCATCATTGGTAGGAATGAAGATTAGTGCAACCACTACAGAGAGCAGGATGAGGGGCCTCAAAAATTAAAAATGGAACTACCTTATGTCCAGCAATCCCACTTCTGGGTATATATCTGAAGAAAACTAAAACATTAGTTTGAAAGAATATATGCACCCCTATGTTCATTGCAGCATTATTTACAATACTTAAGAAAGAGAAGCAACCCAAGATGACTAGATAAAAAAGAGGTGGTACATATATATAATGGAATATACTCAGTCATAAAAAAGAATGAAATCTTACCATTTTTGAAAGCATGGATGGATGTAGAGGGTATTACACTGAGTGAAATAAGACAGAGAAATACAAATACCATATGACTTCACTTATATGTGGAATCTAAAAAACAAAATAAACAAACAAAATTGAAATAGATTCATAGATACAGAGAATAGATTTAGAGTTCCAGAGGGGTAGGGGTTTGGGGGACTCTGCAAAAAAGGGGAAAGAATTAAGAAGTAAAAATTGATAATTACAAAATAGCCATAAGGATGTAAAGTACAGAATAGGGAATATAGTGAATAATATTGCAATAACTATGTATGGTGCCATGTGATTACTGGAAATATCTGGGGCAACACTTTGGATTGTTTTTTAGATTTTATTTATTTATTTGTTTTTAGAGAGAGGGGAAGGGAGAGAGAAAGGGAGGGAGAGAAACATCAATGTGCGGTTGCCTCTCGTGTGCCCCCTACTTGGGACCTGGCCTGCAACCCAGGCATGTGCCCTGACTGGGAATTGAACCTGCGACCCTTTGGTTCGCAGGTCAGCACTCAATCCAGTGAGCCACACGAGCTGGGGTTATAGGGGAACAATTTGTAGGTATATGATTGTCTACCACTGTGCAGTATACCTGAAACTAATACAAAATAGTATTGAATGTAAATGATAATTGAAAAATAAAAATGATAGGAAAAGTGGATGTATTATTAATTTCCTACTCTGCAAAAAATACTGCTTTTTAAATAAAATGCTTTGAACTTAAAAAAATAGAAACAGATAGCAAAATGGCAAAAGTCCTTTCTTAGCAGTATTTACTTTAAATGTAAATGAATTGAACTAACGAACCAAAAAACAGTAATTGACAGAATGTATTTTTAAAAGTGATCCAACTATATGCTGTCTACAAAATATTCACTTTACATCTAAAGATGCAGTTAGTTTGAATGAAGTGAAGGTATGGAAAAAATTATTCTATACAAATAGTAATCAAAAGAGAGCTGAGATAGCCAGACAATCATCAGAAAAAAAGGACTTTGAATAAAAAAACTTTTGTGAGAGACAAAAGGCCTTATATATTGACAAAAAAGTCAACTCATCAAGAAGATAGAACAATTATATGTACCAATAAAACAGAGCACCTCAAACATGGGAAAAAAACATTAAAAGAATGAATGGAGAAACAGTTTTGTAATAATAGTAGCAGACTTCAATACCCCACTTTGGATTAAAATAACAAACAGATGATCAACAAAGAAATAGAAAACTTGAACAATATTATAAATCAGTTGGCTATAACTGACATTTACAGAACATCCCACATAGCAACAGCAAACTATACATTTTTCTCAAGTGCACATGAAACATTCTCCAGGGGAGACCATATGGTAAGCCACAAAAAAGTCTTAATAAAGTTAAAAACTGATATCATACAAAGTATCTTTCCAGATGAAAAATAAAATGAAACTATAAATCAATAGCAGAAGGAAGCTGAAAGATTCACAAATAAGTGGAAAACAAACAACACACTTTTAAGCAACCAATTAGTCAAAGAAGAAATCACCAGAGAAATTAGGTGACATCTTGAGACATGTAAAATAAAACACGTCATATAAAAATTTGTGGAAGGCAGCAAAAGCAGTTCTAAGAATGCAACTTGAAACTATAAATGCATGCATTAATAAAGAGAAGGGATCTCAAATCAATATCCTAGCTTTACCCCACAAGGAATTTAAAAAAGAAAACTAAATACGAATTATTGGAAGGAAGGAAACGTAGATGAAATGGACAAATTTCTAGAAACACACAATTTACCAAATCTTACTCAAAAATAAATAGAAAATCCAAATAGACCTATAACTAGTACAAAGATTGAGTCAGTAATAAAAATTTCCCAACAGCAACAACGAAGACCTGAACTACATGACTTCACTGATGAGTTCAGCAAACATTTTCAAAAAAATAAAGACAAATCCTTCTCACATTCTTCCAAAAAATTAAGAGGAGGGAGCACTTTCTAAATGATTCTGAGAGCAGCATAGCCATGATACCAAAAGCAAAGACTTTATAAGAAACCTACTCACCAACACTACTCGTGAATACCATTACTAAGATCCCCAACAAGATTACAGTAATGAATTCAACATGTCCAAGTGGGGTTTATTCTTGAAGTGCAAATATGTTTCAACATATGAAAATCAATCATTATAATATATTAATAGAATAAAGTCATAAAACTACATGGTCATCTCAATTTTTGAAGCAAGCACACTTAAAAAATTTCAATACCCTTTTATGGATTTAAAGAAAACACAAAATAAACCAAGAATTAGAAAGGAAACTTCCTCAATATAATTAAAGCCATATATGAAAACCCCACAGCGAATGCTTTTTCAACTATAAAAGATTTAATTTTTTCCCCTATAAGATCAGGAACAATAAAAGGATCTCCACTTTTGCCACATCTGTTTAACATTGTAGAGGAAGTTCTGACTGGAGCAATTAGGAAAAATAATAATTTAAATAAAGGAATAAAAAGAAACCCAAGTTAGAAAGGAGGAAGCATTATCTTTGTTAATAGATAGCATGGTCTTATAATTAGAAATACTGAAAGGTTTCACAAATAAACTGTTAAAACGAATAAAAATATTCAGCTAAGTTGCAGAAAACAAAATTAACCAACAAAAGTTGGTTGTGTTTCTATGTATTAGCAATAAACAATCCTAAAAGCAAATTAAGGAAACAATTCCATTTACCATACCATCAAAATATTGTAACATACTAACAGAGGGGAAAGGGTTGGGTAAAAGTTAAAGAAGATTAAAGGGTAAAATGCATGGTGACTGGAGGAGACTGGACCAGGTGGTAAACACACAAGAGTATACACATGATGTATTATAAAGTTGTATTCCTGAAAGTTATATAATATTATTTATCCAATATTACCCCCAATAAATTTAATAAAAATTAAACAAAATAAATAACACACTTAGGAATAAACTTCTCCAAGAAGGCAAAAGACTAGTATACTTAAAACTACATATTTTGTAGTAGTTTTTCTTGCAGAAAAATTAAGGAAGACACACAAAAAAGATATTTTTGTAAATTCAAAGACTTCATAGTGCTAAGATGACAATACTGCCCAAAGCTATATACAGGTTTAATACAATAACTTTCAAAATGCCATTGGCAATTCTTGCAGAAATTGAAAACCTATCTAAAATTCACATGATATCTCAAAGGACCCCAAAGCCAAACACCTGATGTAAGAGAACTATGGGTGTATGTAACAGTATTTATAAGACCAGGGAACTTAATGAAGAATTTGGAAAAGGAAGAAAAACACCAAGTTTGATTAAAGAAAATAAGAGGTTGTAGCATCATTGAATTGGTTTTCTCAATAGTTACAAAGGACTGTTGGAGTTGGAATAATACAGGAGGAGGGAGCTGTAGTGATAGGAGACAGTGGTCATAGAATGGATTCAGATTTTGGCGGAGTTCTAGATATTGGTCATACGAAGGTCTACACTCTGGAGGATGAGCATGAGAGGCTGACATTGGTTGGAATTTAAGATTATTGAAGTGGATTTTGTAGACCAGGGGACTACAAGAATCATCTTTTTCTGTGTATTGAAACCATAATATTGAAAAGAATTACTGTAAATAAAGGAGCTAAAACTGGAAGAATAAAGATGTTCATAATATCAATACTGAGAAATGGTAGGTGATAAAATCTTATGATATGGGATATAATTAAAAGTTTGAGAGGTAAGAGGGAGGTATAAGATAAGGGGTCTGGAAGCTGCATTATAGAGCAAGGATGCTTAACTTGCTTCCAGGTCCGTGTACTTAGGGCCGTGGGGGTACAGTAGAAGCACCACTCTCAGAGCCAGACTTCCATCGGAACAAGGAGGAGAAACAAGCCCGCAGAGAAGAACTTGGGGATAAAGGCGGGGAGGGATGAAGAGCGCACGAGCGCACACCAGTCTAAATTGTTCTTTTATTTATTGTATTTTTAAAAATCACCGTAGTTGTGATGCTAGTTCTAATGCTACATTTTCTTAGTTTAATCTTAGGCCTAGGCTTTTGTTTTGGACAGCATCATGTAAAATGTACAGCGTAAGTTCTTTAATTTAGCCAGAGCCTTAGATCCCTTATGCTACACAGCTTTCACCTTATTTTAAAGAGTTGAATGGGAAGCTTAGATTGTTTCAAAAAGTTGAGTTTGAAAAACTAATCACATGTTTCAAAATATATTAGTAAATTTTTCAAAGGTGAGATTTTTATATATATTTCTCTTTCCCACTCAAATCTTAGCAAAAAGCATGAATTAAATGCTCATAAACTTGGACAAATGACCATGAAGATGTGCTTCCGCAAGTACCTTCCGATTTCCCGTGTGCCAACAATGTTTCTATTCATTTATCCCAAGTATGTGCTAATGCTGCCGGAGAAAATGGGCTCTTGCAAAGTTGCGAGAAAAGAATTTCAGGGACTCAGGTGTGGAAGAAGTTTAAGCATAGTTGCGAGGTTTATTGGGGTGAAAAGAATAATAGGCCCTCAGGGGAGCAGAGAGCGGGCAGGCTCTAGCATCAGCTCCTGAAGAGAGAGAGAGTGCAAATGTGTTCTACTGAGATGGGCCTTTGTTAGGCTTTGATTATATTTCCTTGGGTTTGGGAGAGGACAGGCTTTCTTTCAGACTATTCAATCCCTTTCCTGGATCTTCTGGGTTTTGCTCTCTTCTCCTAGCCGGTCCTTTTCCCCAGGCTAGATTCCTCCCCTTTATGGTCGCCATTTTTCCTCTTACTTCGCCTGTCTTAGCAGAGGGACTTCTCACTGTCTATTCCTCCCCTCTCTGACAATCTGGGCAGACTGATCTATTTTTCCGTGGGGTGACTGGAAAACCCGTTCTTTCTCCCTAGTCAGAATTAACATCCCTTTGGCAGAGGATGTGACTGTCCCCTGGGGTGTCTGTTAAGTTGCTCCTTCATGGTTAACCAGGCTTAATGTCTGATTCTATTTGTTGCCTGCCTTTGTTAGTAACTTACTACCTACCTACTGTAACAATAACATCTATTTATATTGGTCAACAAGTAGTTCTGTGGGACAAATAGCCACATTTTATAATCAGACAGGCTACAGAAACCACTATTCATGTGGAAATAGTAATAAAATTAAAATGTGCAATAATATTTAAGTCAAGGAATTTTAAAATTTTATTATGGGAATCAGTGCTTTCCAGAAAACAATGTTTCTAGAGTTTTAATTTTCAAGGGTCTACACTTTGGGAGGTCATAAATAATAGTAACAAGGAGTGGAACAGCATTGATCCATTTGAAATAGAAGAAAATTAATGTAGAAACTATGGGCTTGTCTTTGCTAATGAGGAACTGTTATGAAGGACAATATAGATTTTTAAAAATGTATATGCAATAAATGTTTTATTTATATATAATTGCATAAAGCTCAGAGAGGCAAAAGAAATCATCAGGGAATGATTTTTTTTTTTGCACAAATTTCAGTCTCTAAATTACAAGACCCAAAAATAAAACCAATGAATCAGCATTATAAGAAATGAAGCGGGAGTGGGTGACAATCCTTTCCTCAGTAAAGTGGCAAAGTTCTGCAGAAGCACTAAATTGACAAATTGAGCTTCTTCTGGAAATATACTGTCAAATTCATTTCAATTTTAAGGGATTCCTGAAAGTGATACTCATTCGTCTATCTTGTTAGGTATCTACTCTTTATGTGAGGATAGCAGTTAAGATGCATAATCTTTCAACAATCTATTTGTAAACTGAATCTTAATTTCCAACTTGGCAGGGTATTAATTGTGTTTCTCTGCAGGATATCAAGGGTACTTTTGTTACTCTATTATCTCCATGCTCAATATTCTCACTTCTCTCTACTAAATATAGTCTTATATTTTTTTCTTCCTCTTCCTAATCTATTAACAGCTCTGGACTTGAAATCAGATAATTAATTCCCTTTTTCCACCTCATTAAAAATTTTTGCTTCCTTTTCTCTAATATACTTCCTTTTATGAGGTATAACTGCCATATTATAATGTTATTTTAATGTTTTTATTCTCTTGTATATTTTTCATGTTTGTTTATATCAGTAATGGACATTTTAGTTTTTATTTTCTAGGGAGCACTTTGCTTAAGTAATGTGAAAGGGGTTCTTGAAACAGCTGGATTCTGAATCCATATTGTTTTAGTGATCTTGGTCCAAAAAATACTGTACAATTTGGGGCAGTGTGAATTTTAAAATGACTTTGGGTATAAAGGTAGCTGAAGACAAGTACTACTTAAAGAATTTACTTTAAGAGTAGCTGTTCTGGTGTCTCAAGGAAAAATTAATTGCATGGATGAAACAATTACTGTAATTATATATCAGTTAGGATTGTGGCTGCAACTAACCGAAACTCCAATAAATAGTCATATAAAGAATAAGGGATATAGTTAATTTATTCATGTAACAAAAATGCCCAGAAGGAGGCAATAAAGGTTAATGCAACCATTCAACGATGTCATTGACCCACACTCCTTATATCTTTCCACTCGTTGATGTTAGGGTCTTCATACTCATGATCATTAGCTGTGGGCCTCATTGACATGCTATAGGGGAAAAAAAGTGGAAGACTAAAGGGACAAAAGACCTTTCTCCTTGAGGGACTTTGGCTACATCTCACGGTCAAGATATGTATCATTCACCATCCTTAGCTGAATTTGGGCTTGAAAAATGAGTATTTTCATTTTCCAGTCTCTTCCATCAATAAAGACGATAAAGAAGTGGCTTGCTCGTAGTTTTTAACTAGCTAATTCATAGTTCCTTTCTGTTTATGGCAGGTTCACTAATATTCCCCTTACGTTTGTAGGGCTGTTACTGGGAAATTGTTGCCCAGATATAGACTATGAATTGTTGCTTACTCCCACACTGCTTTCTGCATTCGTGTGTGCCTATATGTCTTCTTGTTATCAATGGAATGCAAACACAAGTGATGAATGTCACTTCCAAACCAATGTTTTGGGAATAACAAATTTATTTGTGTCTCCCCAAAATTGATAGGTTGAAAACTAACCCATAATGTGATGGTATTTGGAGGTGGGGACTCTGGGAGGTGATTAGGTCACATAAAAAGAAATTTAAAAAGCTATATATTCACAAAGGCATCCAAAATTATAAAATGAACTATCCAAGTTCAAGCAAGCCTTGAAAACTAAAGATTTAAAAAGTGGAGAAATATGCCATACTGATGAATCAGAAAACTCAGTATTATTGCAAAATTTATATAGAAATAAAAATGACTTAGAATAGTGAAAGCAACGCGGCAAAAGAACAAAAAGTTGGAAAACTTACACTAACAGTTATCTGAAGTGTGTGTTAATGGTGTAAAGACAAAATAAATTAATAGAACATAACATAACTGATTATCTTAAAAACATTCCCATTTATATACAATCAACTTTTTTCAACAAAAGTGCTATACCAATTCAAAAGAGAAAGGGGTATCTTTCCAATTAATTATTCCAGAGAAACTGTATATTCATATGAAAACAAATTAATCTCTACCTCTATTTCACACTGTACACAAAAATTTGAGATAGGTCATAGACTAAATGTAAAAACTAAAAGTGATAGGCTTCTAGAAAAAAAACCACAGGAGGTTATTTCCATGATCTTAGTTAGCGTAAACAAAAAAAAAAAAAGCTGGGTTAGATACAAAGAGCTCAAACTAAAACATAAAATAAATTGATAATTGATCAATTTAAGACCCAGAGAATTAAGACTTGGGCTCATCAAAAGACAGCATTAAAAGTGAATAGAAGAGTTACAGGTTGGGGGATATTATTCTCAAAACATCTATCTCACAAAGGTGTTTTATCCAGGATATATACATACCTCCTACAACAAAATAATAAAACAGACTATTTTTTAAATGGGAAAAAGATTTAATAAGGCACTTTGCAAAGGAAGATATTAAATAACCATTAAGAAGAAGAAAAAGCATTCAAGATTATTAGACATTAGGGAAGTTCAAATTTCGAGTAAAATTACATACCATTCTTCACTCACTAGAATGAATAAACTGGAAACAACCCAAATGCCCCTCAACAGAATAATAAATAATAAGACTTGGGTATTCATATAGTGGAATACTATTCAGCAGTAAAAATGAATGATCAATTAATACATGCGACTATATCTATACACATATAATAATAAATATATTAAACACAGTAAAAGAAGTAAAGATTTTAAACTATCTCATTCCACTTATGTGACATTCTAGAATAGGCAAACCCGGTCTCTTGTGGTCAAAAGAAGAAAGGTGGTTGCTTATAGGTGAGGAATCGAGGAAAAGAGATATGAGAACTTTCTGAGATGATGGAAATATTCTTTATTTTGAAAACAGGGGGGTATACAAGTTCATATATTTGTACTCAAGGTTTGTTCATTTGATGGTACATCATTAAGCCTTAATGATGATATGAATGAAAAACTATAATGAGAAACATCATTATCCAATTAATTGACAAAAATTTAAAACTTGACAACATATGCCTTAGTTGAAGCTGTAGGGAAGAGATCCTCATGTATATTGGTGCTGAGAATATAAATGAAAATTGATATAATTCCCTACGATGAAAAATTTGGAAATATCTGGAAAGCAATTACACATATTTATCCTTTCACACAGTATTCCTACCTCTTGTATTCTATTCCAAAGATATGCTAAAAAATACAAAATGACTGGTGAATAAGTTTATTCATTGTGCATTTTGAATAGTAAAAATAGAAAAAACCTAAAGTACCAAATAAACTTTTGTATTAAATCATAATTGATTTATACAGGACACACTATGAAAACTTCTTAGTATTTCCTTAAAAAAGAGTGGAGGAGCTTTTAAGCTAAATAATAGTACAAAAAGAAGAGAAATAACGAAACTTTGGTGGTGGCTGGGAAAAGACTGGATCCTACACTAAGCAAACACTATATGTTCATTTATAATAAAACATTTCAAAAAATTATAGAATCTTTCCACACCATATTGAAAAAAATGTATAAGTCTAAAGTTTTCATTATTGAACGAAAGTGAACTAAAGGGGCAACTCAAGATCTAAGAAAAAGACAGTCACCATTTTATTACAAGAAAATAAAAAATACATCTAATAGCATAACAAAAGAAAACAGCCATTTTTATATGTAAATATAGGAACTACTCTTCAAAAAAATTAGTGATAAATCTATTGCAAATCCAAAAGAGAGCGAAAGCAAACAGAATGAGAGAACAAATATAGAGGAATTAAAATCATAAGGGAATAAGAAAAAGGACTCATGGACATGGGCAACAGTGAAGTGATTTTGGGGGTGAGGGGGATAAATTTAAAATAAATTAAAAAACAAAAAATGTATTTAAAATCTTAAATTATTTGGTTTTAAAAATATAAGATAATCAAAATTTTATTCAAGAATTTGAAAACTTGAATAAATTTAAATTGTTTTCAAAGAATGTCCTCTAAAACACAGTTTTTTCAGTTAAGGTAATCAATAATTTCTTTCAAAGTAACTTGTAGTTTTAAGAGACAGAGTGGAAAGAATAAGACAAAACTGTTCATAACCCAACCTAGGACAGAAAAGAAACTATACTAATCTACTTTATGAATGTAGCTGTTAAAATCCTAAATAACACAAGAAGCTGAAATCCAGCCATAATGTTTATTAAAGAATAATCCAACGTCATCAAATAGGGTTTATCCCAGAATTACAAGTATAACTTTTTTCTTCTTTCTCTATTTTTGTCCATGTTCCTCAGAATATTCCTGTGGAATATATTGGTGACAAAGGCATTTGAATTTTAAAAAATCACTCTAAAGGCAGGTCTCCCTAGGACATGAATTCTGATGGAAAGGATTGCATTTGCAATGGACTGGTCTAGGAGATCTTCGGAAGAGCTCTGCCTAGAGGCAGACCCTAAACAAAGAAGCAAAATGGGTATGGATAAAGAACAGAACAGGTATAGTCATTATAACCTGAGGAATTTTTAAAATGCAGATATTTCTAATTATGGATCAACAGAAATAATAATAATAATAATAATAATAATAATAAAAGAAACTCACTAAGAAGCTGCTTGATATGTAACACAAAATTTTTCAAAGACATTCGATAAGAGGCCTAACCTGAACTACTTGTCTGGTCATGATCCTATAGCCTATTCCCAGACCTAGTTCAGTTCACAAATGCTGAGCCCTTTGAAAAGAAGGGAGCTCACCATTCCTCACGACAGACTTTCTTATACAGTACAAAAGTATAGTATGAAAATTCTTCATAGTCTTCCTATGGAATGTGAAACCATTAACCTTCATACCAGTGCCTGGGGAAAGAAAATAAACAAATGGTGGTGATGAGTGGGGGGAGATTAGTGGCCGCTTATACTAATTTAGCCAACACTATTTCCTCTGGGCTCATAAATGCATGACAGTCAGTCCCATAACTGTCAGAATTTATTTCATTATCAGAATAGGAATAAATGGAGTTTCAGGAGTTTTGATAAATGGAGTTTTGACAAAAACTATTTTTAGGAGGTCTAATGTACCCAAAATTATATAATGAATAATTTTCAAGTTCTTGCACAAATAGATGGAATGGATGCCCTGAATAACTGAAAAGAATTCCCACGCTGACTGCCTGACTCATAGAATAAGGGACATTGTGGTACAAAGAATAATGGACCTATGCTTCTAAGTAGGGCTGGTTTAGTATATTTCATCAGGCCAACACTAAGAAATGATCATAAAAACTGTTATATTTTTAAAATAATATTTATAAACATATACTTATATATTTATAATTAATTTATATATTATAAATATGTTTATAATATTAATGTATATATTATAAATATAGTTCTATGTGTAATATTATAAATATATACATATATTTATATATGTTATAGATATATAATGTTTATTAATATTATAAATATATTATAAACATAAAAGTCATGATGATTTTGTTAACTAAAACTCCACAAAGAAAGAGCCCTTATTGTCTGAGTTAATAGCAAGCCATTTGCTGCTCTGGAGGCATTTACTGATTCTGAGGGAGTGTAGGAGTACAGCTGGCCTAGGTAAAGGTACCCTGATGGGGAAGAGAGAAACCAGAAGACGTCTGACAGATGTGATACATTGGACACTGAAAGATTTCCAAACAAATGACAAGGTTGCACTGTGAAAGGTTAGCTATGTTCTTTGTGTAAGACGCTGATGAGCAGCCAAGAAATGTATAGATGGCAGAGTAAAATCTCCTTAAGTGTGCAGGATGCAAGTCTTGCCAGGAGTGGAAAGCCTGACATAAATAGATGGTGTTTCTCAAGACATTTGCCAGATTTTGAAGCTGTTCAGGGTAGGAGCTTAAGTGCTAAGCTTAACTTTTCCAAAGAACAGAACTGATTCTTGTGTGAATTTTAGGGCTAAAAAAATGAGACTAACCACAACTCAACAGGAGAAAATTATGTTAAGTGGGATAAGCCAGTCAGAGAAAGACAAATACCATATGATTTCACTCATATGTGGAATATAATGAACAAGTTTGCTTGAACTAAGAAGCAAAATAGAGATAAACTCATAGTTAGAGAGCAGCTAAATTATGGTGGGGTAGGAGGTGGAGGGATTAAGCAAAAAGAACTCAAAAACACGGACAACGGTGTGATGATTGCAAGGAGGAGGGAGTATAAATAGACTAAATGGTAATGAAAAAATACAATAAAAATAATTTTTAAAAAAGCCAAAGATGACCAAATGTGAGGAAAAGGATGAACCAGGATTGGATTAAATTTTACAAAACACAGTAGAAGACAGGATGAGTAACTCTGAAGATGAATTAATTTAAAATGTTTAAAACACAAAAAGAATAAATTGTAAATTAGTAAAAAAAATCCTAAACATAAAGAGTATAAAAAATAAAAATAAGGAAACAGAGATTAACAAATATATATAGGTGGAGTATCAGGAGAGCAAAGATTGAGACAGAGCAATATTAGAAGACATCATTGTTTAAAAAATCTAAACTTGATGAAAGATATCAACTCACAAATTAAAAAGGCTCAGGAAACAGGGAAGGATCAATAAAAAGAAAACCACACGTCGGTTAAACTACTAAAAATCAAAACCAAAGTCTGGAGCAGCCGTAGAATAAAAGATACATCTTGGACAGAATAGCAATAGATATTTGACTGCTTTTACAGCATAAACTATGGAAGCCAGAAGACAATAGAACAATATCTTTAAATAGTAAAATGTAAATGCTGATCTAGAATTCTATACCTACTGAAAAATGTGCTTCTAAAATAAACATGGAACACAGATGTCCCAATACAAACAAGAGTAGATAGGCTTTCTATCTAGCAGACTCTCACTGTAAGATATACTTGAGAAAATTCTTAAAGTTAAAAGCAATTAGTACAAGATGATAGCATAAACTGCAAAATCCAGAGAGGTGAGTGCAACATTTGGTGCTCTTTTTTATGTGAAACATTTGCTCATTCAAAAGCAACAGCTGAGAGGCTGAAAAGCTTAGAAGAAAGTTATGCTTGGATTGGATATAAATGGCCATAAAGAGTAATGGCTTCAGGTTTTCAACTGGGGCTATAAAAGTCAGTATCTAAGTGTAAAGTTACACTTGAAATAGAACCACCTCCAGAAAAACTAAAAACCAACTTTTGGAATCAAATCAATTCCATTTGCTTTAAAGTGATCTGCATATATCCTAAATGCCTGCTAGAAACTAAGTCCTCTCTGAAGAAAGATATCATTATCCAAAGTCTCAAATAATCTCATCAAAGTTTCATTAAAAATCCCTGGATCAGAGAAGGACAACTAGGCAAACAAGATGAAAACTGATAAAGAACAGAAGAAATACAGTGAATTAAAATAGATTCAAAGGAAATTCAAATAGTGGAGTAATCAAGCACATTTTAAGACATATCTATGAATTTTGTCAGTATTGAAAATTTTAAGAAAGAATATTATAAAATTGCTGAAACAAATAATATAACAAATTATGAATTAAATAGGTGGAATTAATACTAGATTAGACGTAGCCAAAACAAGTTTAGTGAACTGTATTATAAATAAGAAAAATACCCAAACTGAAACAGAGACACAAAATATAATTTAAAAAAATAGGAGATATGTGGCAAAAATTTTTTTTTTTAACATACGTGAAATCAGAGTCCTAGAAAGCATAAAAGAAGGAATAAGGAAGAAGCAATATTTGGAGGTAATGGGCTAGAATATTACAAAAGTAACAAAAGAAATCCATAGCTTCGAGAACCACTACAAATAACAAGTGAAATAAAACAAAAATTGTATTTATGCTTATCACATTAAAACATTAAAAACAAAAGACATAGTGGGAAACTTAAAAATTGCCAGGGAAAAAATTCATAATATCTTCCAAAGATAAACAATGATACAGATAGGTGACTTCTCAAAAGAAGCAACTGAAAACTGTATCAGTTTGCTAGGGCTGCCATAACAAATTATCACAACAGACCAGGTGGCTTACACAGAAGTTTATTTTCTTACAGTATTGAAGGGTATAAATACAAGATCAAGATGTCAGCAGGGTTGATTCCTTTGTAGGTTTATCCCCTCAGCTTATAGATGACTGTCTTCTCCCTGTGTCTGCATATGTTTTTCTTTCTGTGTGTCCATTTCCTTTTCATAAATTTAAATAATTTTTTACTTTTCAATTATTGCAGACATGCACTATGAAATTAGTTCCAGGTGTACAACCCAGTGATTAGAACTTATATAACTTAGTTATCACTCTGATAAATCTAGCATCAATCAACATCATACATAGTTGTTACAGTATTATTGTTTATGTTCCTTTAGTGAGAATATCAACAAATAGACAGGAAACATAAAATCAAAACTAGAAAACATAAAGAACTAGTCAGAAATGAAGAATACTTAAACGAAGAATACATCACAGGGAATCAACGGTGGAGTAGATGAATCAGAGAATCAAATCAGAGATTTGGAAGATAAGGAAGCAGAAAACATCCAGTCAGAACAGCAGCCCTTCCCCCTACCCTGCCCCAAAGTGAGGACATAAAAAGGAGTCTCTGGGACAACTTCAAGCATACCAACATTAGCATCATGGAGATGCCAGAAAGAGAAGAGAGAGAGCAAGGAATTGAAAATCTGTTTGAAAAAATAGTGATAGGAAACATCCCTAATCTGGTGAATGAAATAGACTCACAAGTCTAGGAGCACAGAGAGTCCCAAACAAGATGAACCCAAAAAGGCCAATAATAAGATACATTTTAATTAAAATGCCGTAAGTTAAAGATTAAGAGAGGATTTTAAAAGCAGCAAAAGAAAAGCAATTAGTTATCTTCAAGGCAGCTCCCATAAGACTGCCCAGGTGACTTCTCAGCAGAAACTTTGCAGGTCAGAGGGGATTGGCAAGAAATATCTAAGTATCCTTTTCAGAGACATGGAAATAAAAAACAAGCTAACATTAACCAGAGGGAAGGGGGAGGGGGATAATGGTGGGTAGAAGGGGAAGAGTTGTCAAAGATGTATAAAGGACCCATGGACAAAGCCGAAGGGGGTGGGGAGAGGATTGAATGTGGGAAGGTGGAGTGGGTAGGGGAGGAGTGGGAGAGTAATGGGGAAAAATGGGGCCAACTATAATTGAACAACAGTAGGAAAATAAATATCCTTTTGTTATAAGGATACCAGTCATATTGAATTAGGGCCCACTCCAATACCTCAATTAACTTACTTACTTCTTTAAATACCCTACCTCCAAATACAATACAGTCAAATTCTGATATACTTCAAGGTTAATCAGTTCTTAAAACAAAATTCAGCCCATTATAAAAGCAGAGGACAAAAGGTTGAAAGAAAATAACTGTCCATCCAAAATTTTAATATTACCCAAAACTTTCCTTCAAAATGAAGGTAAAAATAAAGATACTTTTTCAGAAAAGTTTAAAAAATTAATCATCAGCAGCAGACCTGTGATTAAGGAAAAGGAGATCCTTAGGTAAAAGCAAAATACTGTTAGATGAAAGTAAAAGAATTAGGGAGGAATGAGGATTTTAAAAGTGGTAAACAAGTGGAAAATGAAATGAATATTGACTGTAAAAATAATCTTAAAAATAATAATTTTGACTTCCAGCATTCAAAGTTTATATAGAATTAAAGTATTTGATAACAATAGCTCAAAATATAAACCATAGTTAATAGAGTTAAAATGATGTAAGGTCCTTAAATTACACAAGAAGCAATAAAGTACACATTTTTATTATAGTTTAATAAATCAGGGATGGAATTGTAGTATTTAGAGTTACTGCTAAATCAATTGAGCTAGAATAACTAATAGATCATAGTTAAGATACATGCATTTTTGATATATATTCAAACAACTTTAAATAAAATTTTAAAAGGTGCCACTTATGATAGCTTTAAGCATCATCAGATTCCTAGGAATAAATCTAGTAAATGTTGTGCAAAAGCTCTACATAGAAAACTAAAAATATTATTGAGAGATATTAAGGACCTTACTAAATAGAAAGATATATTATGTTCAGTCAGATTATAAAGTCAGTCTTTCTCTGCAAACTGATATAATAGATTCTATATAATTCTATTTGAGATCCCAATAAATTTTGTGTTGTGAAATTTGACAAGAAGATCCTGAAACAGGTATAAAAATGCAAAGGGCCAAGAATAGTTGAGAAATCTTTGAATGTACAGGATAAAGTTAAAAGACTTCCTATGTTGGATAAAAATATTATAAAACTACAGTAATAACTATAGTCTAAAATTGGTGTAAAGATAGACCAATAATTAGGTAAACAAAATAGATGGACTATATACCTACCTACACCTATAGTAACCTGATTTATAACAAGGTTACACAATATTGCAGTAGTGAAAAAATGATCATTTCAATTAATAATGCTAGAGCATTAGATTATTTATATGGAAGACACTGAACTTCAAGCTTCATCTTGTGCCATTATAAAAATCAAGTCCAAATAGCTCATAAATCTAAATGCAAAAGATAAAAAAACTTCTGGAAAGTTACTTGAGAACTATCTTTCTGGCCTTGGAGCAGGGAAAAATTTTTATATATATATATATATATATATATATATATACACATATATATAATTTATATATATGTGTATATATATCCCCATTATATATCCATAAAGAAAAAGATTTATAATTGAATTTAAATATAAGAATTTTTCTTCATCGAAAGATACCATTGACAGAAAAAGGACAAATCATAGAGTATTAAAAAGTATTTATAATATGTATAACTGACAAATTATTCATTCAGAATTTATTTTTAAAAAAATCTTAAAGTCATTAATATAAAATTAATTAATCTATTGAGGAATTATCAAAAGACCTAAACAACCACTTCCCAACAGCATATAGCCAGCTGGCCATTAAACATATGAAAAGGTGCTCAACCTTATGAGTCAATGGGGAAAATGTAAAAACTAGAAACCTAACCTGTGTATGGTATCAGTAGCCAGCATAGTGGATTTTCTCTGCAGACAGGGACACAGTGATTATGAGTGGCATGTAGAGGGCAGTTGGGATGTTGATAGCTTCTCTCTCTTACTGACATGGCAGCTATCTACTTGTATTTGCCATGTGATAATTCACTGAGCAAAACATTTATGATTTGTGCACTTCTTGTTAAATTCCAAAGATACGCTTATTTTCAAATTGGGAAAATGAATGAACAAGAGCTACCTTTAGCAACATGAATAAATCTTAGTTATGTAACTCTAAATAACAAAAGCAAGTATCAGAAGACTACATAGAGTATGTCACTCACTTTAAACATTCAAAAATGAGAAAAACTGTATTAGGACCACATATATGTGAGTTAAAACAATGAAATAACTAAGCAAGGAAATGAAAAGTAGAAAGAAAAGAAAAACAGCTGTCTTGGGGAAGGGGGAGAGGCAGGTAATTAAATATGGGAGTAAAACATAGTTTAGAAATAACGTATTAATAATATTCTAGGTCCTGAAGTTAGTGGTGAGCATATGCATGTGTATTATTAAAATGGATAAATAAAAATAGGTAAGAAATATATGCAATGACTAGAGATGACAGTATCATGATATAAAGGTTATGATTAAACTTTATGCACTTTTGGGCAAAATAAAAATTAAAAACTAAATATAGGTCAACTAATTCTGCAACTAGTAACTTATGTAGAAAAACTAGGCAAGATCATTATGAGAAAACAATCTTGCTGAACCCTATCTAAAAATTTGTAAAAGAGAAAAATGCACATGGCCAAAGTATATCCCAGGAATTCAGTAGCACATTAATTATTAAAAGAGAAAAATTTTAGGTGGATTTCTGGGCTTTCTGTTCTGTTCTATTGATCTATATGCCCGTTCTTGTGTCAGTACCAAGCTTTTTTTTTTTATTACAATAGCTTTGTAGTATAGTTTGCTATCCAGTATTGTGATTCCCACAACTTTGTTCTTTTTTCTTAAAATCTACACCTTTAAGGTCAATTAATATTTGACAAAGTAGGCAAAAGCATACAATGGAATAAAAAGTCTCTTCAATAAATGATATTGGGAAAATTAGACTGATACATGGGAAAAAAATGAAAATAGACCACCAGCTTACACCATGCACAAGAATAAACTCAAAATGGGTAAAAGACTTAAATATAAATCCTGAAACCATAAAAATCCTAGAAGGAAATATAGGCAGTAAAATCACGGACATCTCATGTAGCAATATTTTGCCAATATATCTCCTAAGGCAAGAGAAATCAAGGAAAAAACAAACAAGTGTGACTACATCAAACTAAAAAGCTTCTGCACAGCAAAAGAAAGCATCAACAAAATGAGAAGGAAATCCACTGTAATGGAAGAACACATTTGCCAATGATATATTTGATAAGGGATTAATTTCCAAAACATATGTAAAGAATTCAAACAACCCAAGAACAGAAGGACAAACAATCCAATTAAAAAATTGGGCCAAGGACCTGAATAGATATTTCTCCAAAAGAGGACATACAAATGGCCAATAGATGTATGAAAAAATGTTCAATGTCACTAGTCATCAGAGAGATAGAAATTAAAACTACAATGAGGTGTCACTTCACACCTGCCAGATGGCTACTAACAATAAATCAACAAACAAGTCCTGGTGAGGATGTGGAGAAAAGGGAACACTTGTTCTCTGCTGGTGGGAATGCAGACTGGTGCAGTCACTGTAGAAAACAGTATAATATTTCCTCAAAAAACTAAAAATGAAAGTGCCTTTTGACCCAGGGATCCCACTTCTGGGAATATATCCTAAGAATCCTGAAACAACCATCAGAAAGAATACATGCACTTCTATGTTCATAGCAATATTATTTACAATAGCCAAGATCTGGAAACAGCCCAAGTGCTCATCAGTTGATGAATGGATAAAAATGATGTGGTACATTTATACAATGGAATATTACACTGCTGTAGAAAAGAAGGAACTCTTACCCCTTGTGACAGTATGGATGGACCTGGAGATTATTATGCTATTATGCTAAATAAGCCAGTCAGAGAAATACAAATACCATATGGTTTCACTCATATGTGGAATCGAATGAACTAAATAAACTGACAAAGTAAAACCAGAAGCATGGATACATGGAACAGACTGACAGATCTCAGAGGGGAGAATTAGAGGACTGGAAGAAATAGCCAAAGAACATACATAGATTGCTCACGGACACACATAACAATGTGGCAAAGGTGGAGGGCTGGGTCAATCGGGGAAAAGAGAGGAAAAGGGAAACATCTGTAATAGTACCAACAATAAAACAAATTTAAGGCCAAAGCTGAGATTTTTGAGATTTGAACAATGGTAATGACAAGTTTTTGATATATTTTTAAGTGAATAAATATTTAAGGCATTGTAGAAGAAATGATGATTAGAAATTTAAAAAATCAAGGTATTTGATTAATTTTCTTTTGGATTTTGAAGGCCCCAAAAATAATTTAACAAGGGCCTCCACCATGATGATATTTTTATGAGTGATGAAATAACACATTTTCTTAAAAAATAAAATAATTAGAATAAATTTTAACAACTATGTCAGGACTTAAGCATTCTCAGTAAAATTTATTTCCCCCAAAGCAGAATTCTTGAAGCTATGTAATTCCCATATTATCACTGGTATTAAACATTTAAAAAAGAAAGAAAAATTGTATAATCATTTAATTCAAAGCAGTATTTGGTAAAATTTAATTCCCAGTCATTACTTTTCAAAGTGTTTGCAAGCTAGAAATAGAGAAGAAAGTAACAAATGATATAAAGACTGGGATGAAGAAAACAAAGCTGTCTTTCAGCTTACATCATTATCTTGAAGATAATCTTCATACAAATTACTAGAACTTTAGAAAGATGATTCAATAGCTGAATATAAGATTGGTATGCAGAAACTTTTATAAACAGGCAACAAATAGAAAATGCAAATGTAAAAATTATGACACTTTCAACTGCGATAAAAAATAAATTAGGAATCTAACTAGGAAGGGATATCCAGGATCTTTTTGTAGAAACTACAAAACTTTATTAACAGACTGTAATAATTTTCTATTACTGCATAACAAATTACCACAAATTTAGCAGCTTAACACATCACTCCTTTATTATTTCACAGTTCTACAGATAAAAAAATATAGGCATGCCCAGCTGTTTTCTACTTGGGGACTTATAAGGCCATCAAGGTGTCAGTCAGGTTTGATTTTTATCTGGAGCTCCCAGGAAAGAATCCACTTTGAAGCTTCCCTACCTTGTGGTAGAATCAAGTTCCTTTTACCTGCAACCCTGCACTTCCCATTGTCTTACATACTGTCTGTGAGAACTGCTCTATAAACTAGAGGCTGCTCTCAGGTCTTTGTCCTGTGGCTCCCTTCGCCTCAGAAATAGATCTCCTTCACATTGAATCCCTTTCACTCTTGGAATCTCTCTGCATTTCCTGCTGCCACCAGCCAAAGAAAACTCTCTGCTGTTAAAGGGCTTGTGATTAGGTTAGGCACAACCAGATAATTTCCCTGTATTAAAGTTAACCGAGTAGTAACCACAATTACATCTACACAACCCTTTACCGTGTAATGAAACATCATCATGGGATTAAAGTCATTGGGGCCATCTCAATTTCTGCCTACTATAGGGACATAAAAACAGAAAAATCAGTGGGGAGCTATACCATGTTCACGAAAGTAGAGACTTGATATTACAATGATTATGTATTTGTGATAGTTGAGCTGTAAATAACAGATAATCTCCAAATAGAAGAAACATATAGGAAAATAACTATTTATTTGTTTCTCCCTTGTTTTATTAATTTATATCTATCAAAATCACCAATGAAATAAAAAGACAACCCACAGATCCCACAGGAAGAAGATATTTCACTGATACATCTGATAAGGGGTTAATACCCAGAATTTGTAAAGCACTCACAAAACTCACACCAAAAACAAACAACCCAATTAAAAAAAATGGGCAAAGGACCTGAATAGACACTTCTCCAAACAGGATATACAGATAGCCAATAGACATTTGAAAAGATGTTCAATATCACTATTCATCAGAGAAATGTAAATTAAAATCACAATGAGGTATCATCTTACTGTCAGGATGGCCATCATCAATAAATCAACAAACAACAAGTGCTGGCAAGGATGTGGAGAAAGAGGAACATTTGTGCACTGTTGGTGAGAATGCAAATTTGTGCAGCCACTGTGGAAAGCAGTATGGAGACACCTCAAAAAATTAAAAATGGATCTACTATTTGACTCAATGATCCCACTTCTGGGAATATATCTGAAGGTACTCCAAACACTAATTTGAAAGAACATAAGCACACTATGTTCACTGAAATGTTATTTACAGTCACCAAGATATGGAAGCAGCCCAAGTGTCCATGAAGGGATGACTGGATAAAACTATGGGACCTTAACACAATGGAATACTACTTGGCTGTACAAAAGAAAATTCTACCCTTTTCAACAGTATGGATGGACCTGGAGAACATTATGCTATGTGAAATAAGCGAGTCAGAGAAGGACAAATATATGATTTCACTTATATGTGGAATCTAATGAACAAGCTGGACTTAAAGCAAAATAGAGAGAGACTCAGGTGGAAAGCAGGAGGGAAGGCGGGGGCAGAGGAAAAGGAAGGGAAGGGGAAAGTCAAGGAACATATAGCAAGGACTCATGGACAAAACCAAAGGGGAAGAGCTGAGAGAGGGAGAGAGGGAGGGAGGGGGCAAGGGAAAGTGGTGGGGGGTAGGCAGAGACAAATGTATTTGAAAAAATAAATTAATTTTTAAAAAACGAAAGCAGGAGGTTAGGGGGCGAAGGGATGAGCAAAAAGGACAAAGTTTTCATGGACATGTGATGGGGGGTTACTGTGTCTCATGCACAACCCCCACTCACTCCAGGTCACCGCAGATGAAGGAAATAAATCATTTCAGACACTTCTTGTTCGGCCAGGGAAAGGGGGTAGCGATTCCCTCTAGTGGAGAATGCCCCGAGCCCTTCTCTTGAAGTGGCTTTTACTGAGAATGATACCTGCAGAGGTAGACAGCATGCATGAAAAGCTCATCAATCAATGTCAAAAGGCTGTGTTTACAGAAAACAGATAGAGATCATAGATAACAATTGAAGGAACACAGAGATTTGCCTCCAGTCAGGGTCTGGTAAACCAAGTGGTGTCCATTTTGCCCTGAAACCTGGGAAGCTGATCACATTCTATGATCGACCCCAAACCTTAGTGCTCATTAACTTGAGGGCATTCTTAGCAAAGTAAGTTTAATAGGATTTAATGCACTCCTTTTTCAGGATTAATTGTCCCCAGGAACTACCTGATCCAGTTTATCGCTGTATCTGCCTTTAGTATTGTTTCAAGCCTGAGCCAGGAGGGTGGAGCAGAGCAGCCAAGAGATAAGGAGACTTCTTTCAAATAGAATGAAGACTCCAGCCATGACAAAGCTGAGGGGTAAAGGTCTTTTGCTCCTTCTCTGTGTCCCCTCAAGTCCTTCCCTGATGGTCCCTATGTGACTGTGCCTGTCTTAGGTTTCCCCTGACATCGAGGGGTCTTACCATCATAGACTAACCAGCCATCTTCCAGGGCCAAGCAGGATGATGTGAAGGAGGAAAGGGCTGCTCCTCTGCCAGGGGGACAGGTTTTGTCTCCTCAGTGGCCTATTTTCCCAAGGCCTCCTTACTCACCTCCAGCCTTGGGCCCCTCTCGTCTGTCGATGATAACCAGCCTTTTCTACTGGGAAGGAGATTTACATTATTCATAGACCCTGACCTGGGGCAGATCTCTTGTGTTCCTCCAATTGTTATCCAGGATCTCTACTTGTTTTCTGTAAACACAGACTTTCGACACTGATTGATGAGTTTTGCATCCACACCCCTGTGCATATGGTTCTCAATAAAAGCCTTTGGGCATGGGGGTTCACCGCTTTCTCTCCCCTAGAGGGAAGAGCCATGTTCCCTCTCCTGGCAAACAGAGAAGTATTTGAGATGACTTGTGTTTATTCCCCCCATCTGTGACAAACCCAGGATGAGCTCTGTGGGATTCAGAGCCCTGCTCCCTCCTCAGCTGGCTCTGGACAGTGACCCTCAGATCCAGGAGCCATGTGCTCCACCGCTGCACTCCCCTCAACACGTCGTTCCCCATGGCAATAACCCAAATCTAATATTTCACAAATAAGCAGTATATTAGTTATGGAGTTTTATAGATTTTCATTATAAGATTGAGTAACTCTTTTCTATTTCAAAAGTTTTATCATGAACAGGTATTGAATTTTATCAAATGTTTTTATTTTTTTTACATTTTTTGAGAAATAGATATTTTTTTCTTTTTTTTGTTAGTGTGGTGAATTACATTGACTATTTGTAAACTGTTAACCTTAATTTCTGTCATAAACACCATTTATTAAAGGTGTTTCATTTCTGTGTATGGCTGTGTTTAATGTGCTAATTTTAAAGGATTTTTATGTCTACTAAGAAACATTGGCCTGTAAAATTTTTTTCTCATATTATTTTTGTCAGATTTTGGCACTAAGATTATGTTGATTTCATAAAACAAGTTGTGAGGTATTCCTTTTCTCTCTCTGAAAGTGTTTGTACAGGATGGGCATACTTTCTTAAATATTTGATAAAATTTATTGGTGACATCATCCTCTATATTCTAAACTGCCATGCCAGCTTACAGGTAGCTGCTAAAAGGATGGCTGGTTTCTCCTTTTCTCAGTAATGTTCTGCCTATAGTAAACATACTTGTCCCTCAGCTTATGCCCTGAGATTTTGTAGATATACCAGTAATGGGAATAGTCACTGGTCCCCACCTACCAATGAAAGACATCTCCCCATAGACATTTGCTAATTCAGATTTTTGTGCACCCACAGTTTTTGATGCTTCTAAAAAATACAATTTTTTAAAGTTTATTTTTTAAAGTGTTACAGCTGGGATGGCCTTTTGTGACCATATAGAATGTTTTCAGAAGCACAATTATTTATTTAATTTTTCTTTCTTAATTTTAATGACTTGATTGCCCCAAATTCTCTGTTTTAGGACTTAAAATCCTGAGCAGCACACTCCCCTCACTATTCTAAACCCAGTTCTAAAGGGAAGCATGGCTAGGAGATTAATACAGTGTTTATAAATTAATTCTCTAGAGTTCAGCTACCCAGATCCAAATTCTGGATCTACCACTTACTAGCTCTGGGCAAGGTACTTAAATTCACCAAGCTTCCTTTTTCTAGTTTTCATAAATATAGATAATAATAGTACATATTTCATATAGTGAAACACACAAAAAAAGACTAGAACAATATGGCACAGAGAAAATAGTCAATGAATTCTCTCTCTCTCTCTCTTTCTCTATATATACATATATACACACACACAAACCAAATTAAATACATTTGATGAGACCTAAGATCGAATCTGCTTAGGGTAGTCCTATTGATTTTCTATGATTTATTGTCATTTTTATCTGTGAATCATTTGATAATTTCTTATTATTTGTGGTGCTATTAAACAAGAGATTCGGTTCAAACGTCATCTTCTCCTAACCACAGGCCTTATTTGGCTCTCTTAGCACCATATCGCTGTTCAGAATGAGGCTGAGAATGAGATATGAAATTCAGTGTGACAGACCTTGTAGTGGTGCTGCACAAAGACTGACAGTCTATTATGCAGTTTGGAGTGGGATGGCAGGTTACTGCTGGTTGGACAGCTACCTACACTAATTCAAACCTTAAAAGATTTCAAAGTAATTTTGGTTGCAGATATTTATTTTGAATTTACTACATGGCTAATGATGGGATTATTACATTTATTTTTTTTTAAGCTGATAGACATTCCTTCAAGCAAATGATCAATGTCAAGCAAATCACTTAGCTGCCTAAAAGGATATTGTTTATATGAGGCTTTCTACTACCTGAGGCAGAAGAGAAAAGAATGGGATTAGGATCTAAAAGAGATTTGATGGCTGTCATTTCCACAATAGGAATGTTGACAGGTGGAATAAATAACTTCTGAAGAGCAACTTGTTAAACTGGGTTAAAGGAAGATCTGTATGGGCATGGCCGAGTCTGATGCCGCCTGCCAATCTGATTATGTTTTATTAGTCAGCTGAACTGTATTCCATGATTCAATTTGTGGCTATCTAAAGGGGTCATGGGCTGCAGTAGCTCATATTTCCTGAACATATTTTGGCAGAAATTGTGGATTGTTTTAAGAGAATGCCAACCAGTGTGAGAGATAAAGACAAAGGGCTTCTTTGTAGTTTATTTAACATCATCAAACTACCAACAAAGGAAAGGCAGGCAGCCTCCTTGTGAGGCTGCAGTGAACACTCAGGCACATCAGAGATAAGGAACATTCTCTCCACTAGCAAACCACACTTGGCACAGATAGGACTTATGCACCTATACTATGAAGGCCTCGTCTTTAAATCTAGATTCTCTGGGTAAAGCCACATTGCATTGTTTTGAGGTCTCCTCCCAAGCTTAATTTCAGAAGCTTTCTTGTCATCCGTCACTTTTTGTATATTTCTAAAAATTATTAATTCAGATCTTTTATTTTTTCAGCTTCCTTATTTCCAGTCCAACCTTACTATTTTCCAATTCTTTGACTTCTCTTTTTTGTCCCTAAGCAATATAATTCTTCTCCTGGCTTTACATACTTACCTACCCAATCTAGATCTCATGGCTAACCAAATTATTTACCTTCTTATTCACATTATCAACCCTTTTTCTCCTTTAACCTTCAGGAACAACTGTCCAATCCTGGGTGAAGATAACCATTCACCTAGTCTTTCCAATACTGAGGCTGTTTATGCTGCTGAGAAAATTGGTGATACCAGAAATGCGCAACTTCTGGTACCTGAAGTCTGTTGCAATCCCATGGTCACTATGCGCCATTCCTCTCAAGTCCTTTTATATCATAGTGCCTGGAAAACCCTCTCACACATTTATTTACTCTAAAAAATGATTTTTTTCCTCCCAAAGAACCTAAAGATTATCAGCATTCAATGCTTTCAACTTAGAACCTGCCTCCACTGACTTGTTTATATGAGAAACTAATCAGCAGTGCAATTCAGACCTAGGTCATGGTGGCCATCAAGCCTGTTTATAACATTTATTATGTGTGTGACCTTCAGCAATTACATAACCATCTCTAATTTTTGGTTTCCTCACACACAAACTGATGAAAATACAAGTATGTACTTTCCAGAATGATGCATTAATTCAAATGGACTTAGATAAAGACCCTACAAAGAAAGAAAACTATAGGCCAATTTCGCTGATGAACATAGACGCTAAAATCCTCAACAAAATATTGGCAAACCGCACCCAGCAATACATTCAAAAGATTATCCACCATGATCAAGTGGGATTCATCCCAGGGATGCAGGGATGGTTCTATATATGCAAGTCAATAAACGTAATACATCACATAAACAAAATGAAAGACAAAAACCACATGATCATCTCGATAGATGCAGAAAAAGCATTTGATAAGGTACAGCACCCATTTATGATCAAAATATTCAGCAAAATGGGAATAAATGAGGCATTCCTCAATGTAATAAAGGCCATATATGAAAAACTTACAGCCAACATCATACTCAACGGGCAAAAACTAAAAGCTTTCCCACTAAGATTGGGAACGCTATAAGGATGTCTCCTTTCACCACTTCTATTCAACACAGTATTGGAAGTCCTAGCCACAGCAGTCAGATAAGAAAAATAAATAAAAGGCATCCAAATTGGAAAGAAGGAAGTAAAACTATCATTGTTTGCAGATGACATGATAGTGTTCATAGAAAACCCTGTAGACTCCACCAAAAAACTACTCAACCTAGTAAGTGAATTTGACAAAACAGCAGGATACAAAGTCAATATTCAGAAATCAAAGGCATTTTTGTACACCAGCAATGAAATAGAAGAAGAAGAAATAAGAAAAAAAATACTATTTGATATAGCAACAAGAAAAATAAAGTACCTAGGAATAAACTTAACCAAGGAGGTAAAATGCCTGTATGCAGAAACATTGAAGAAAGAAATTAAGGAAGGCAAAAATAAATGGAAGCATATACTATGTTCATGGATTGGAAGAATTAATATAATCAAAATGTCCATACTACCAAAAGCAATTTATAGATTCAACACAATCCCTATTAAGATACCAATGACATATTTCACAGAAATAGAACAGACATTTTGAAAATCTATATGGAACCATAAACGACCCCGAATAGCTGCAGCAATTTTGAGAAAGAAAAACAAAGTAGGAGGGATCACAACATCAAACTATACTACAAAGCCACTATACTCAAAACAATCTGGTACTGGCACAAGAACAGATCCATAGACCAGTGGAACAGAATAGAAAGCCCAGAAATAAGCCCAGGTCTATATGGGCATCTAATATTTGACAAAGGGGGCAGAAGCATAAAATAGAGCAATAATAGCCTCTTCAACAAATGGTGTTGGGAGAGCTGGACGGCTACATGCAAAAAATTGAAATTGGATCATCAGCTGACACCATACACAAAAATAAACTCAAGATGGATAAAAGACTTAAATATAAGTCGCAACACCATCAAAGTCCTCGAGGAGAACACTGGCAGGAAACTCTCAGATATCCCATGCAGCAATTTTTTCACTGATATGTCTCCTAAAGCAAGGGACATAAAGGAAAGAATAAACAAGTGGGACCTCATCAAAATAAGAAGCTTCTGCACGGCTAAGAAAACATCAACAAAATGAAAAGGGAGCGAACCGTTTGGGAAAATATATTTCCTAATGATACATTAGATAAAGGTTTGATCTCCAAAATATATAAAGAACTCACATGATTCCATTTCAAGAAGCCAAATGATCCAATTAAAAAATGGGAAGAGGACCTGGGCAGACGCTTTTCCAAGGAAGAGACACAGAGGGCCTAGAGACATTTGAAAGGATGCCCGGCATCACTAGTCATCAGAGAAATGCAGATCAAAACCACAATGAGATACCACATCACACTGGTCAGAATGGCCATCATAAACAGATCAACAAACAACAGGTGCTGGTGAAGCTGTGGAGAAAAGGGAACACTAGTCCACTGTTGGTGGGAATGCAGACTGGTGCAGCCATTGTGGAAAGCAGTGTGGAATTTCCTCAAAAAGCTGAAAATGGAACTGCCTTTTGATCCAGTTATTCCCCTGCTGGGACTATACCCTAAGAATCCCAAAACACCCATTCGAAAGAACCTATGCACCCCAATGTTCATAGCAGCACAATTTGCAATAGCCAAGTGTTGGAAGCAACCTAAATGCCCATCAGTAGATGATTGGATCAAAAAATTATGGTACATTTATACAATGGAATATTATGCAGCAGAAAAAAATTACTAAACTTTGCGACAGCATGGATGGAATTAAAGAGAATTATGCTAAGCAAAATAAGCCAGGGGGCAAATCGAATACCATGTGATCTTACCTATATGTGGAACCTAACCAACAAAACAAAGATGCAAGGAAAATAAGACCAGCAACACTGAAAAATAAAAAAGAAACCAACAGAGACAAGAGAGAAGGATGGAGGGGTGAGTGGGGAAAAGGAAGGGAAGGATCAAGTCAAGGAACATATAGCAAGGACTCATGGACAAAGCCAAAGTGGGGAACGATTGAGGGAGGGAGAGGGAGGAGGTGGGCAGGGGAAAGTGGTGGGAAGGCAGAAACGAATGTATTTTTAAATAAATAAGTAAATAAGTAAGTAAGTAAATAAATAAATTTATAAAAAAATAAAATAAAAACTAAGTTGATTATGATTCTGGAATAACAAAAAACAAGTATGTACTTTCCAGATTACTTTCAAGTAATAATTTAAAGGAATCATATACATATGTACATTCATGCATATTTACATATATACACACATATACACATAAAGAGAGAGAGAGAACTTAGCATAGTGCTTCCCAGTTAGTGAATACTCAATACATGTTCACTATAAAACTTCTATTGTTACATCTACATTCATCCCTGCCTCTTTCTCTCCTGTGTCTGAAAGACATTCCTTGTTCTAGCCAAGACTAACTTTCCCATCTTCTCATGATTCATCGATACCACATTCCACCAATTTTGCTTCTCTTATATATTTTTTAGTCTCTCAGCACATAAACAAATTCACATGCACACACACACACACACTCCCAACAATCCTATCTCTGACTTTCTCTTTTCTTTTTACAATTATGTTTCCATAAAAAACAGTTAAAACCCACTAGTTAATAGTTAACTAAAAATATTTTTAGTAATATACTGACAGGGTTTATCCAGATAGTATCCAGAAATATAATATGAAAAATAGAGACATTTATTGAAGAAGATACAAGAAATATTGTACATAGGACAATGACACCTCAGTCCCCTTAAAGGCAGGCACCTTAGAACATCACACGGTTCTCCCAGTCGCCATCAGCTGCCCCATTGTATTTTTCTGAGTCTTATCAATGGTCTGAAACCTCTTCCCTTTCAAAGGTGATTTTAGTTTTGGGAAAAGCCAGAAGTCACAGGGCGCCAAATCTGGGCTATAGGGGTGCTGAGTCACCTGGTGATTTGATGTTTCATCACAAAACTCTACACAAGACTTGATGCATGAGCTGGTGCATTGTTGTGTAGCAGCTGCCAATCACCAGTTGCTCATAGCTGTGGCCTTCTGAACCATCTGAATAATTTCTGTGGAAAAATGTTCAAACTTAAAGCAAATTTTGATGCAGATTTGTTGCTCTACTTGCTCAGTCATTTTGAATGTGACAGCCACACAATACACATGCTCACACAATGGCCTCTACCCCTCCCACTGACTGTACAGTGAAGTCATCATTGTTAACAATGTCTGGACTTTTTCTGGACAGACCTCATATATTATTGTTTATATGATACATAACTATTACATATATAGCTATATAACTGTTTCATAACTATGACATATAATAGTTATATTACAACTAATATAATATGTATAGCTATTCTCTTCTTCAACTCCACTTCAATTGCTTCACACAAAAAAAGGCATTTGACAAAATAATCAATGACTTCCAAATTGTTAAGTACGTGCACATTTACTACCACTCTCAGGTTACTACTTAATCAATTTGTGTGCCTAGCATGGTGTGATGCAGTTTTGTGTATATTTGTACATTCTTGCATATTTGGCATATTTGTGAATTCTTGCAACAATGCTAAGAGACAGGTATCGTTACTATTTATAGAGGAGACAGGAGAAGATAAGCTAAAGGGCATCATCCACTCAGTCACCCTTTAGTCACTGAGTGAACAGTATTCAACAAACATTGTTCCTGCTTTCCATGAGGCTTACAGTTTGGAGAAAGAGGTCATGTATTGGCTAACAGACAACTTATTATACCAACTGACATGAAGGCTGTAACAGAAATAAAGAGCTCTGTGTTTGACAACAACAAGGAGAGCTCGTGTTGGAAAGGTCAGGAGGACTGCTCTGAAGAGATGTAATCAAGGTGATAGCCGAAGATTAGAACATATCTGCCATGCAAAGAGAAGTGAAGAGAGGTCCAGGAAAAGAAGACACCATGTTCAAAACTGACATCGTGGTTAGATAAGAGCTTTAGTAGTTGGAATCTGGTTCCAGTTTTCTCAGATGACCCCAGGCAGAGTTTAGCCATGGATCTTCCTTTCCTATGACACTGTGTGCACCCATTTTTCATTTTCATGGTACTAGACCGTAAGTACCTGAGGACAGGTTTGCAGCCCTTAGCACATACCTAGCATACAAAAGATGGTAAATAATAAAGAAATATTTATTAAACCAATAGATGGTAAATAATAAAGAAATATTTATTAAACCAACTAGTTGCTTTTTATCCTAATGGGTATTGCTCACATAATTTGGGTGAGGAGGACTGAGCATATGGTCATTTTAAGCAGGGTCTTCACATCCTATGTGGCTACTACCTGCTCCTCACTGTTCTTTTACCTAGTTGGTCAGATGAGTTTTGTGCAGTCAATTTCTGGTATCTAAACAATTAATGAGTTTTAGAAACTTAAGTCTGTGTGCTGTTGCAGCACAGTTGCAGTATTTCCCTATTACTATGAACCATGGCTATTTTATTAAAGGGTCACCAATTAGCATTGTGGTTTGGCTGATAAAGATTTTAAGAAATGGTAGATTTTTTTTTCTTTTGGAGATGTATGAATATGCATGTTAGAAGCTGTTCTTCCTTCAGTGTGGCTTTCTGAAGAGAATACCAAACTGGAAGGTCAACGCCCTGAGGTCCATTCTTGGCTTTGCCACTCACTCCCTCCATGACCTTGGACAAGTTGCTTAGCCACTCTGCAGGTGACTGTTTCTTTGTTGATAAAGATGTGAGTAATGATAGCTGAAACTGCCTTGCATATAGGGAAGTTGTGAAGATTAATGAGATACTGTTTATAAAGCACTCTGAACTCTCTGAAAGAAAGGTGCTATATAAATATGGAGTGTTGCTGGTGTTATTCAACAACATTTTAACTTCAAGCTCTCTGTACATTTTTCAAAACCTGGGAAGGGTGGTAAAGTCAGAATGTATGGATGATTTCACATGAAATGTGCCTGTTTCCACCTCTGGTAAACTGTCCACTGAGTTTGCCTCTGCCCTATTTCCAATCTCTATAATTTTTGCCTGAGGGAAAAAAAACTGATATAATTTTTTAAAAATTCAAATGATTTTAGAAGAAATCATCTTTAGTGGTCATCTGTGGACCATTTGTGGGAACCATTTAGGAGTAAAAGCATAAGACCCTGATTTTCATGGTCAAAGGATATGATATGGGTAATGTTTCTTGATTAATAATGATTTCAATCTAGCCCTCATCCACATCTCCCAAACCAGTAACTGAGCAATGAATTGGAAACCAAATTGCCTGTTCTCATTTTATTTCTTCTCCCTGAGCTTAAGGGTCCTTTAGTGGAAGGGGCAACAAGAAAGGGGTAGGGAAAGAAAAAGATCATAACTCTCACTGATTAGATCCTGAATAATTAAGAGTTGGCTTTGCTGTGGTCATACATACTAAAAAAGTGAGACTGGCTGCCAGTGCTTTCATTTGTATCCATTATAGTTCAAATACCATGTTTTCCAGAACTAGCTAGTCTCTTAAATGTGATACCTTAATATTCAGAATGTGTGGGATGTGGGAAAATTGATGTTCCTCTGAGAATCTCAATCTTGCATTAGCAGATTCTTTTGCATTTAATTTTGTCCCTTGTTTATATTAAAGGCAGAAGAGGTTTCTTTTGATGTGAGAAATTTTAAAATGTACATAGGTAAAATCCTTTAGAGAATCCTGCTTTTTCATCTGCTTATTAGGACCAATGCACTTGGGTCTTAAAGTTTCAGATGATCCACAGTTTTTATAAGTGCATTGGCCTCATGGTTTGTTTGTTTCTAGAAAAAACTGAAACAAGTAATCTGGTAAAGTCATGCAATTGGAATTATAGTATCAGCTTTTGAAAACTACTGATTGTCCCCTAAGACATGTTAAAAGTTAGGAAATATATTCAGCTGTCAAAAAGATTTCTGAGCTTACAGGAATCCAGCCAGAAATTGATAAAAAGAAATCTAGAAAATAATCCCATGTAATAAATTTTTCTGTTTTTAATAAACAAAATTGCATGTCTTTTTTCTTTACTATGGGAAATTTATCTTTTGGGGATTCCCTAAATGATGTATTGTAGAGCAATACATTTCAAAATTATTCAAATTATTATTCCTAAAGTTTAGAAAATATGAAGCATTATCTTTTTATCACTTCTAGTTTTAGACCACAGTTTTTCACGGAAGGAGTAAGGACACTGGTATACATTTCAATGACAGTGAAAATGCACTAGACATACTTGTATTGTGTTAGCCAAAAAGTCCATATGGTTTTTTCCATAATATAAAAAAACACATTTTCCATTTTCACCAATGACTTTATTGATTTGGATATTTAAGTGTGTTGGCTGTCTCCTGCATGGTATAACATTGATTGTTTTCAATTAATGGTTCGATTTCATCTCTACCAGCTTCAACTGGTCTACCTGACTGTGGAGCATTGTCCAGCAAGAAATATCCAGCATGAAACTTTGCAAACCATTTTTGACACATTCAATCAGTCACAGTGCCTTCCCCATATATTGCACAAGTCTTTTTTTGTGTTTCAGTTGCATTTTTACCTTTCTTGAAATAATAAAGCATAATATGCTGAAAATGTTGTGTATTTTCTTCCATCTTCAATATTTAAATGGCTACACAAAAATTCACCAATTTTGATAAGTTTTTTTAAAATGCACAGTGATATGACAGCTGTCACAATATACCCTAACAACATTATTTTGAATGAAGTTAAAGATAACTAAGCACAAGAGAGGGACTTCTGGTCAAGGTGGAGGTGTAGGTAAACACATCTCACCTTGTCATACAACTACAGCAAAACTTACAGCTAGACTACAAAACAAATGTCACCCAGAATTATCAGGAAATCAAGCTGTATAGAAGTCAGACTACCAAAGATTTAAAGAAACCACATTCACCCAAATGGTTAGGAAGGGCAGATATGCAGAGACATGCAGAGAGGTAGAGAGGCATGGGGAGATGTGGAGAGGTGGAGAGAGGTGCAGACATGGAGTGATGCAGAGAGGCATGGAGACAAAAAAGGGTGGTCCCACATTTGCATGTGGTGGATAAAAGTCAGGAGGGATACCTCTGGAATGAGGGATTTCAGCCCCAGGCAAGACCACCCAGCCCAGGGTTTCAGTGCCATGGAGATAAGTCTCCACAAATTCTGGCTATAAAAACCAGTGGGGGTTGGTTTGGAGGAAGAAACTGGGATTCTCAAGAGACCCTTCTTAAAGGACCCACAACAGAATTATGACTCAGGAAGAACCACCTGCTCTGGGATTCAGCACCAGGGCAACCGCTGGAAGGGCACCAGTGGCATACAGAGAGAAATTGAAGTGACTGGCACCAAAGCAAAGGCCAGGAGACAGCTTCCTCCTTGGTAAAACCTCAGAGGCCAGGCAGAAGTATCGTCCCCTCCCTGAGCCCTCTGCCTCACAGAGCCACAAAGTGGTGACAAGGTTTGTCATGCCCTGGCAATTACCCAAGGCCCCATCCCCTACAACTTATAGGCGTGATTTTCTACTATAGGCCAGGCTACTAAGACAGGGAATCAAAGCAGCACTACCTAAAACACAGAAACGAACAGAGGGAGGCTGTCGCAACGAGGAGACAAAGAAATATGGTTGAAGTAAAAGAACAGAACAAGACTCTAGAAAAAGAACTCAATGAAATGGAGATAAGAAACCTATCAGACACAGAGTCCAAAACACTGGTTATCAGGATGCTCAAGGAACTCCTTGGGTATCTCAACAGCATAAAAAAGACCCAGGCTAAAATGAAGGTTAGATTAAGTGATATAAAGAAAAATCTACAGGGAACCAACAATGGAGGGGATGAAGCTGAGAATCAAATCAATGATTTGGAACACAGGGAAGAAAAAAGCATTCAATCAGAACAGCAGAAAGAAAAAAGGATTAAAAAGAATGATGATAGGCTGAGGAGCCTCTGGGACATCTCCAAACATATTAGCATCTGCATTATAGGGATGCCAGAAAGAGGGGAAGGTTTGTCAAGGAACATGTACAAAGGACTCACAGACAAAAGCTAAAGGAAGGGTACGACTGAGGGTGGGAGGTCTGGGGTGGGGTTGGGTGAAGGGAAATGGTAGCAGGAAAATGGAGACAAATGAACAACAAATAAATAAATAAATAAATAAATAAATAAATAAATAGAAATTGAAAACTTATTTGAAAAAATAATGAAAGAAAACACCCTTAATTCAGTGAAGGAAATACATATACAAGTCCAGGAAGCACAGGGAGTCCCAAAGAAAATGGACCGAAACAGGCCCACACTAAGACACATCATAATTAAAATGCCATTGTTTAAAGATAAAGAGAGAATCTTAAAAGCAGCAAGAGAAAAGCAGATAGTTACCTATGAAGGAGTTCCCATAAGACTGTCAGCTGATTTCTGAAAAGAAACTGCAAGCTACAAGGGACTAGCAAGAAGTATTCAAAGTGATGAAAAGCAAGGACCTATAACCCGTATCACACTATGCAGCAAAGCTATCATTTAGAATGGAAGGGCAAGTAAAGTGCTTCCCAGACAAGATAAAACTAAAGGAGTTCATCATCACCAAGCCATTATTATATGAAATGTTAAAGGGACTTATTTGAGAAGAAGAGGATCAAAACTGTGAATATTAAAGTGGCAATAAATTCACAACTATCAATAACTGAATCTAAATAACGAACTAAGCAAACAAGCAGAACAGGAATCATAGATATGGAGATCGTTTAGGGGGTTATCAGTTGACAGGAGGAAGGGGGAGAATGGGAAAAAAGGTGCAGGGATTAAAAAGCACAAATTGGTAGGTATAAAATAGACACGGGCATGTTAAGAACAGTACAAGAAATGGAGTAGCCAAGGAATGTATATGTATGACCCATGGACATGAACTAAGGGTGGGGGGAGGAAATGGGGGTACTGGGTAGAGGGGGAGACAGGGGAAAATGAGACAACTGTAATAGCATAATCATAAAATACATTAAGAAAAAACAAAGAAAACAACTAAGCGCTACTGGAGCCATCTTACGGAAAAATCCAAATGAACAGTTTGGTCAACCAATATTTCAAATCTGTGACAGAAAAACAGAGAGTAATGTTTCTTATTCTTTGATAACAATGGGAGAGTTACAACTGGGATCCAGAGTTTTTAGTTTATCATTCCATTTAAACTTTCCAACATCCTCTAGTCTACTCTTTCCACTAGGATCACATTTTCTAATGTTGAAAGGAAGAGGGAGAAGGGAAGGGGAAGAAAAAGGATAAGGAAAGAAAGGATAGAGGAGGAAAGGGGGGCAGAATGAAGGAAGAAAGAAGAGGAAAGAGAAAGGTAGGAAGAGAAAGAAAGGAAAAAAAGATCAGGCTATTTTATTCTACCAGTTTTGCTGTCAACATTACAAGGGAGAGAGGAATGATGTACATATCCTAACTTCCAGAACCTATGATATGTTGCCTTTTTTGGTTAAAAAAAAAAAAAGACTTCATAAGTGTGATCACATTAGGGATTTTGAGGTGAGATTATCCTGGATTATCCTGATGGGCCCAATGTAACCACAGGGTCATTGTAAGAGGGTGGCATTATGAGAATTAGAGACCGAGAAGATGTATAAGATGGATAAATTGTAATGAAATAAATACAAGAAGAAAATAACTATTAAAAATTATATGAGGATAGAAACAGAGGTCAGAAAAGAGAGAATACACTACATTACTGACTTTGAAAATAAGAAAAGGGGCCATGAGCCAAGAAATGCAGGTGGTCTTTAGATGCTGGAAAAGGCAAGAAAACAAACTCTCCTAGAGTCTCTGGAAAAAAACATAGGCCTACTGATATCTTGATTTTCACCCCAGTGAAATTTATTTTGAATTTCTGACCTCCAGAAATATAAAATAATAAATTTATATTGTCTTAAGCCACCAAATTTGCGGCAATCTGTTACAGCAGCAAAAGAAAACCAATATAGCGTTATAAAGGTGATCTAGACATTGTCATTCTTGCTTAAAAGTGAATGGTTGAGCAGTGTTCGAAGTGAACTCCGAATGGGGGCAGTAGTCTGTACTTTGACCTTCATGCTGCCGAGGGAGGCAGGGTACACTGCCCCAGAACATACCACCCAAGGTCTGGAGTTGTGAAAGCTGGCCAACTTGCCCTAGGGAAGGAGCCCATCATGCTCATAAACTAAAAGGCACTTTGGAAACACCTTTCTTAACTGCCCCCACTCCTTAGATTTACATAACTAAATAATATTATGCTGCTTTTCAGGTCATCTTGGGATTTTAAATATGATTGATATGACAGTAGCATTCTAGAAAATAGCACAATAGAAAGCAAGAATATTCTATAGAAAGGCATAAAGCTGGTATAATAAGTTTGGTGGTATCCACAGACAGGAAGACAACAATGTAGAACTGCTATCCTTTAGGGCAGAGTACTAGTCAGGACACAAGACAAAAAAATGGGAAGCTTCCCAGAAAGGAAATTGAAAAATATAAACCAAGGTCAACCCTTACTTATAAAAACAGGGGCATTTCTAGGAAAGTGAAAGTCAGATCAGAGTTCAGGAACTAGGTGGGAGCTGGTTTATATCAGGGTCAGATTAGTAACTAGGGAAACTTCTTTTTTTTTTTCCATAAAAGCTTAAAATGTATTTTAATAAGTTGATACTGCATTTCTGCTCCATTTTCCAGAAAAGCTGCGGAGGTATCAGGACAAATCAGACATGGAACACCAATTTAAAAAATGCACAGCATAACTACCTAAGATAGGCAAGGCTAAGAGTCTGGCATTCAGCATTTAGCAGCCCTGTTCCCAAGGCTGTACTAGGCCTATCAACAAAAGCTGTGAACAACAACATTAGATACAAAATGGCCATCCCTGAGTTGTCCTTATCCAAGAAAAGGATGGAGGCAAGTTAACACAAGATTTTTTTTTTAAAGATATACTAAAGTGAAAATCTCTAAGAGAGAATGCCTTCCTTAGGACATGAAGGGATAATACATGGGATATAACAGAACCGTATGTATGTTACCTGTGACCTCTGAGGACATTTGCCAGAATACCCACCTGGGAGTGAATGGAATGATGGGGCTAAGGTCATTGGGGGATGTTTGTGGGTTTTGTAGTATATGTGGCAGTGTCTCTGGGGTTGAGGAATTTCAGAATGAGAACGCAAATACAACAGGATAAACAAAGAATGGAATGATCAAGATTAATGGGGGCTCTAACTGGATCCACTTTGCCATTGTTCTCTCCCTCCCAGGCCCTCAATGATCATATGAGACTTCAGGAATGCACCACAAAAAAATGATTAAATGATATACCACACAGAATTCATTTGTTAAATATTGCCTTTCCCTTGCCCTCTGCCACCAGTATACTCCCTAGAGTAGTACAGGCAGGGAAGACTAACTATTGCAAGGAATCCCTAATACTTTTCCAAGGTAGAATTTGACCTAATCCAAAAAGGGTCCTTCTTTTACAGGTTTTGGGAAACTAGACAATGCAATTTTATTGGTATGGGCAACATTTGTTTGGAGCAAATTCAGCTCCAGGAGCTGCAGGGTTAAATGCAGAGGGGTTCCACCAATTGCCCCTATTCCTTCCATTGTAGCATCTTGGCCTGAAGTGTTCAGGCAGTTGGTGGGGTCAATCCCAAGCTTCCATCTGGCATCATAGTGGCAGGTCCTTGAGGAGCTGGGGTACCAGCAGGCACAGGAGCAAGGGGCATGGTGCCTGTTATTTTTGCCCATAGCACCTCTCATAGCCACTGGCCCATCTGAATCTCCAGCTTTCTCGCATCGGGGAAGGTTTCCTTGAATCCTTCCTGCTGTCGCCACATCATTTCTTCTTACTGTTGCTGCATCTCTTCCTCATGGCGCCTGCACTCTTCCTCCTGCCTGAGCTCCAGTTGCTTTTGTTTTTGTACTTCTTGGTTGCACAGCTCTTCCATCCTCCAAAGTTCTTCTTGATACCTCATCAGATCCTGCCTCATTAGCATGACCTGGTGCTCATATCAAGCAGCTTCCATCTCCATTTCCAGTTTCCCGTGAGCTTCCGTGATGTTGCGGTCCACTTGATCCTGCTGCTGTTTCTCCATCTCAATGAGTGCCTTCCAGGACGTGGCATACTCATACTCAAAGGAGCCAGGCTGTGCAAATCTAGGTGGCTGCTCCCGCTCCTTGTGAAATTGCTTGTTCTTTATAACCAGCTTCTCTGGAAGTCCCTCTTCATCATCTAACTGGTCCCTGGCTCCACAGTCACAGGGAGAAGAAATGTAGTTAGCAGGAAGCAGCCTTCGCTGCATCTGTCCAGAACTTTCTGAGCAGCTGGCTTCCCTGAGAATTCAACCATGCCTTTTCCTGAGGGCCTTCCTCCATCATCCACAATGACTACAGCCCGCTCCACCTGGCTGAACATAGAAAAGGCTTCCTCCAGCAGTTTGTTGGACACATACTGAGGAAGGTTTCTAACTGTAAGGGATGCACTATGCATCTGTTACACATGCAGCTGCTTTCCACTGAGTGGCATGCTGTCCAGCTCCACTTTTGCAATCTCCACTAGGGTTCTTGTTTCCAAGCAGATAAAGCCAAAGCCCTTATCCTAATGAATGAAGACTTCATCTGCCTTTCCATATTTCTCAAATGGTTTCCTCATTTCCTCCTCAGTGATTTCAGGAGGAAGATTGTCCACGGAGAGTCAACTATGTTGAGTGAAGGTGTTCTCTTGTGGTTTCCTAAAATTATTTAGTTCAATAGTCAAGCCTTCATTTTATCTGCTGGTTTATTGCCTGTTTGCAGGTATTGGTGGCCGCAGTGGCTGCTGCTGCTGCTGGTGATACTGATGATACTTCCTTGGAGCATGATTTTTCTCCTCCAAGTTAAAGGTTTTATTGTGCTCCATTTTTTAACCCCTACCAACTGTTCTTTCCTCAGTCTACTGTTACAAGAGAAGTGCGCACAATCGCAACTAGGTTATCTTAAATCAGGTGAAAAACCTTCTGCCTCTGGTCAACACTAGTGTAAACAAAAAAGAAGTGTCCTGTCTACAGAGAAGATCAAAGAAAATTTGCAGTGGACATAATTAAACAAGCAAGGAAGACTTTATTTAGGACTATCGCAATAGAGGAGAGAGACTGAACTCATCTCCACTGAAGTAAGAGTTGGGAGAGTTTGAAGCACTGGGACGGGCTGGGAGAAAAATACTAAGGAACATTAGCTGGGAGGTTGATCCATGAGATTAGGTCACATGTGTTTGCTAATTAGTTCTTATGGAAATCAGGCTCCTGTGCTCCCACAGACACTGGAAGATAGAGGGGCTCTCTTTCTTGATTATTACATTTTAAAGGTGTGGTTCCCAAAAGGTGATTACCAGAGAGTAAGGGGGTTAGTGGAGTAGAAGAGGGTAAAGTGGTGATAGATGGTGATGGAAGGAGACTTGACTTGGGGTGGTAAACACAGAACGCAATATAGAGATGATGTATTATGGAATAGAATAATACTCCTAAAATCAATATAATTTTGTCACCCAATAAATTCAATGCAATAAAATCAATCAATTAATCAATCAAAAGGATGGCTCATGGGTTCTGTAGACAGACATCCCTGGAATATAAAACTGGCAAGAGCCTGGGAAAAGACAATACTCAAAGACATAGAGAAAGAATTTACAATTGCAAATTTTCTAAAGGAAATGGTCTAAGAAAAAGGAAGTCAGGTGCTTATTGTCAGGAAGAAACCTGTCTAAAAGTTAGTCAAGTTGAGGGAAATGTGAAGACCTTTTTAGTAAGTAGAGAATAAATAGTTATAGGGACTTTTAAATATGGTTCCCAAAAGACCTGAGTGATACCCAGTTCTAACACTGTACCATGGTGGACTACCAGTGTTGGGTAGTCAGTGGCATACAAAGACTAAACGACGAAGTCATGGCTCCCCTATTTTTTCTACAAAAAACAACACTATTATCTTTTAAAAGTTTTTAAAATTTTCTATTTGCAAGTCACATCATTCTAAGGGTAAAATTGGGCCACTTAACAGTATTTCCAGGGTTTATTTCCTCCAACTGTGAAACCTCTTGAACTCCTTTCATTCCCTTCAAAGTCTCTACCTCCTTCCACCAGCTGTTTCTAAGGGGACCCTGAGATCTGTTATTGGATACTCACAAACAAATCCTTTGAGCTCCAAAGAGACAACTTCCACTCTCCTTTCCTCCTACTCTGACCCTCTTTGGTGATCTCTTAGCTGAGCCCTTGTTCATGGTCTAGCTGGAGATCCCTGTCAAGGAAAGTCTGAGCCAACGTCATCCCTTGTTCCAATGGCTGCCACTGCCAGGTTCCAATGGCTCTGCCTCTGGCTGTTGCTGTATTTATGGGTGGTGGATACTGACAAAAACAAAAATGGAGACCCCAGCTCTCAATGCAACTGGAGTCATGGTGGGAATGCCATGCTGGAGCCCAAGGTGTTCACATACCTAATGCCCAAGGGGAAACAATGCATCAACTTCAATCTCAAGATACTTGAGATTTCCAGTGTCTCCAGTGAGCTTGTGAGAAAACAGATTATTCAGTTTAATAATTCTCTCTTTCTAGGTCTCAAGGACATGTAGGTGGGTGAGATCACTTGAGAAAATATGGGTGGCAATGTGCTGTATTAAGATATCTTGCTCTTTAATGGCTGAGACACTTTATATAGTCAAAGTGAATATGCAAGTTTCACTCCTCCCATAAGATGGGATCTTTCCCAAGAGTATACTCAGTTCCTCATACAAATATACATTTTCCAGGCCCTGACCCACAGGTCTTCCTTGTTTACTGAAACAAGCCTAATTGCCAATGGTATTCTCAGTGAATACCAGCAGAAGAGTCACTAGAGGCTCAGGACAAATACAGCCAGCCTTGCTGGAAGAACAGAAAAAAAAATCTTTTGCCACAATTATTGACTATTTGGTTAATTTTAGTGCCCAGAATTCAGTATAAACTTTTATTTTGGCATTGTTCTATTGAGTTAAGTAGGTAATTTTAGTTGGAAGAATACACATTGATTTTCCATGCTACTCAATACACCTGCTATTTTGAATTTTGGGAGGGAAAAAAAGTGTCCTATTAACAATTGTCTTTTTCTGGAAGTTTTCCTTGTGCAAAACGTTTGCCATATTTTCATAGAAGATTAGTACTAATCAGTTTAAGGACAAGGAGAGAAACCTTAAAGGCAAAACTGGATGGAGAGCCTCAAGTCTTTCATAGAGAAGTGTTAAGGAGTTCATGGACAGTAAATGGTCCTCTTCAGATTTACTCTAATCCTTTTTCTTTAGACAGTTGGACTGGATTCTCACCTTTTTAAAAGTACAGATCACTAGCCTGGGTGAAAAAAATCAGAGAATGGGATTTGTCTCCTTGTATGGAGGAAAATGTATCCTGGAAAAATATACTTTTATCTTTAATTAAGCACTTTTTTAGTTGTTATTAAGAATAAAACAATGGCTTGAAGGCAAGTTAACTTTCTATAGAAGCTGAAAAGACTATTAGAAATAGTCACTGGATGATATGCTTGTCAATCAGGTATCCTCAATGCCTGTAACAGTGCCTAGGACATAGTCTTTTTACAAAAAATAATAAATGAATGCTTAGATAAGTGAATAGGTCAGGATTTATACAGAGATGTACCTGTTTTTAATTTAGTAAGATTCCCAGCCTGAGGTCAACTCTGGATTCTGTGTTGTTTCTCCATTTTTCCAATTTGGAGCTGGTTAAATAACATCTGGCATCTTATACGAGCCTTTCAAATTCTTGTGTTTTTATGGTTTTCTTATCTGTGAGCTTTGGACAAGAAAGCTCTAAGATTCTAAGATTCCGTCAAGCTTTGTAAGGCTAAAGTTTTCAGTTGCTAAACTTATGGATACTAATGACCAAAAATTAGCAAGTCTCCCCTTAAAAAAAAAAAAAAAAAAAAAAAGCAAGTTGCAAATTGCCTCAGGCCCACCAGGGGGCAGGTATTGACTCACATCTGTGATTAAGAATGACTAGCAATGCCAAACAATACTGCATGAGTTACTATGGCACAGAAATGCAAGTTGTGCAACACTTCACCCTTGAACATCACAAAATATTTTACAAGGAGAAAATACTGACCCTATTTGGCAAAACAACAAACAAACAAAGGACACTGTGGTGTATTCTAGGCCAATGGTTTGCTGGAAAGCAAGGAAATTTCACCAAAAATATGGTCTACAATTCCAACATCATATCTTAGTTTTGAACATTGACCACCACTTGGCTGAATTACAGAACAATGAAACCTGAAAGTTGTCAGGAAACCTAGAGGTTGTTTCACCCAACAGGTAAGCCAGAATGAGCAACTAATTCATCTGTTTTACATTCCCAGCCCTGTCAGCCACAGAGCAGGCTGGGGAACGGAGCTGGAGATGCCCTTCAGGGTGACTTCCTTTGGAAGTATTCAGGAAGAATTTTTAAAATCAAAGAAGAAAACATCTTGAAAAAATTGCCTGCTGGTGGTACTGTCTCTCGCAAGTTGATATCATCAATCAACCAGCAGAGTAGGAGAGCTGTCAAATTCCGGCAGCATGAGGGACAAGAGAAATAGTCAGACACCTGAAAAATGGAGAACTGTTCCACAGCACAGCTGGAGCCTCAATGATATTATTTGAGGGGGTGGGAGAAAACTTAATGGGGAAGGGGGAGGAAAGGAGAAGGTGTTCAGAAAAAGAAACATCAATTAAAATGTGCCTGATTCATAATTTTCTCAATTTCTTGGCAGAATGACTTTCTGCCCTGCCTTCTGCATCGTGCACAGCTACCTCAGAATTCATTTTTCAGCTATTATTCATACTTTGGTTTGGTGTTTCTGAATGTATTCTTTCTCACAGTAACTGTTGACAGGTCCAGCCCTATAACCATCTGGCTCCTGAAGTAATGAGACCAAATGAAATGGAGCTTGAAGAAATTAACATTCCTTTCTTAATCTATTAATAACTGAAAAGTGTTGATTTTGGTGACAGCTAGATACTTTATTATGAGGCATGTTGGTTAATTAAGAGCATCATAATGAAGGTTATAGGAATGCGTATCCCTCCAGAAATACACATATTTTTAATAAGCATAATATGATTCTTCTCACACGCTCAAAAAAAAGTCACTGAAAATATTATGCACAAAGAAAGTCTCAACAAAGAATAAACAGACAATTTTGTATGTATAGACCACAGTTATTATGTTATTATGGTAAGTGTACCTATGTATATCAAATACAGCTGCTTCATATCAATAAAAGTTGCAAATAGTTAATAGGTCTTCCAAATCCATCACCCTACTGTCCCATGACTCTTCTTGCATCTATTTACTCTCAGGTGATGTCTATGTCTTTGTAGGGTCCTTAGTGAGCAGTGGTGGGGGTATCATCCACTTTGCCAAAATTAAAAATGCACCAATTTTGATATTTAGATCACAGACAATATTTCCTTGCTCTTTTTGATATTTGCAAACATTTTTCTTTGGCCCATAAAAATTTTACAAAAACTCTATCTTGCGCACAGACCTGTCATTAATACGAGAGTGGGTACTGTGTCTTTTTCTCACATTCAGCTCAGAGAAGTTGTGGGTGTCTCTTGCCACAGTGCTGATGTGCAGCCACAGTTTGTCTGAGGATATATTTTGTTTTTATTTTTCCTTGTTTTACAGTCTTTGTTCAATGTGTGTGTGTGTGTGTGTGCGCGTGCACTTTTTAAGGATATTGAGTATCATTTTTCTTTCTGACTGGTATCCCATTAAAAAAAAAAAAACACTCACAGGTAAATTCCCAAGATTTTCTCTACTGAGAGTATGAAATAATCTGTATGTATATTTTCACTGCAAAAGTTTGCTGCCCTGTTTCCTTCTCATCCTCCCTTCCATTTTGCCACTGTTTTTCCTCTAGCTACATCAAAATCCCTTTGGAATTGTTGCTTTGTCTCTCTTGCTTTTTTTTTGCTACAGGACATACCATGTAAGCTTGAATGGAAAGGTAAAGTAAAGGTCAATACGTGCAAAATCTGGCTAATGACAATCAAGGGTGGATTTTTCTAATTTTGGCCTCAATTATAGAGTTTGATTGTTAATGTTGAAGTTACTCAACCAGGAGCAGATCTTTAGTATAAATATTGCCTTTCTGAACAGAGAGAATGTATTTCCTTTTGGTTTTCCCATTCTCCTTGTTAAATTTGGTCTCCATTTAACTTCTTTCTTATTACACTTTCTGCCACTGCCTTTCTACTTTTTCTATCCTTTGTATTGTTGATGCCAGGTGTGTGTCAGCACCTCCTAACACTGTGCTCTCCCATTAGACTCAGGAGGCATATAGGGAACGCGCTTTCTCATTCTACAATAAGCATTTCAGCTAGTCTCCAAAGACTACTTATTCTCGTTTGGAGAAATGATTCCATTTTCCAAAATAAAGTTAAACAATTACATTACATTACTTAGCAAAATATTAGAGTCCACCTTACTTAGGCTATAGAAAACACTGGCTGGCTTTCTAAAATTTCCAGCCAGGGCTCACATATCAGGATAACCAGGTGGAGGAACTAGATTCAAGGCCATTGTGAGGTCTCGCCATCCTTATCTTCTGTGGCCACAGAGAGGCTTGATTTCAAAGCCAGGGCAGAGAATTCTGGACCTCGCAGTCCGAACTAAGGCCAAGGCAAGAACCATGATAGCTGGGTCAAGGTCATTCTTAGTATATTTGGTACAAAGAATTGAAAGAAATGTGCACAAGTATTTTTTATAAAGATTGTTCTCAATTATTCTTTCAAAAGACTGGGAATAAAAAGAGGAAGAAAGGAAACTGCAGGAGAAAGCGCTATCTAAAACAGTGACTCCTCATTCAATGGCAGAGAGTGGACTCCAGGGCATGATAAAAGCCACGTTTGTCTTTATTTTAGTTATGCTGTTCTAGCTGACTCTGGATGACATCCGCCTGTCTCACACAAACACTCTTACTGAGAGGGTATAAAAGCTCAGCCTTAAGGACAGCTCCCTGTCTCTAGGATTCTTCTATTTCCCTCCCCATTTTTCTATTACCTTACCACCAGCAAATCCTTAAGACCTTCTTAGCTCTCTTATTTCTTGGCTGTCATGCTTGCTCCCAGCTTCCTACTGCTTTCTTCAGACATCTGTGGCCTGGCAAACCATTTGGACACCTTCTCTGGCTTGAACCCTCAGTACTACCGCTCAGTCGATACTTTACTTCTAGCACCATATACGCTACAGTTGAGGCTAAGAAACATTTCTGTTGTGGAATTCAGCTTGCAAAGATTTATACCGATCCCACCCGGCAGCAGAGTCAGATAGCTTTCTCCATAAATCTGCTATAATTCCAGGGGTAAATTAGTCACTTTACAGTTTGTTTAGATCTTAAAGAATGCAAGAACCATGTAGAAAACATAAGGCTTTTACATGACTTGCTGATGGCTTGGGACACACAGTAAAACACCAATGCATTTTCCTACAAATATTTTCCTATTGCCAAAGGTGAAATAGAAACATGGGTCATTCCATTTTGTTACAGGTGAGACAATATAAATGAAAATCTGTTAGTCTTAGTATAAAAACTTGGAATCTTCTACGATATAAAAATAGAATCATGGTTAAGCCTATAAAATTTGCCAAATTCCAGCTAAGAAACTTGAGATCAATATAGTTAGAACCAACTTATGACTATATAAACCACATGGATTTATTATGACGAGCCAAATAATTATCTGAAAATTAGAACAACACTCCTTAAACATGTGAAATATAACTAATGCTATTTAAATGAGGCCTAAAAATACTATTAGAACTAATTAGTCAGATAAATTAAGTTTCTGTTCCACACTGCAACTCACATTTTTCTAAAAGCATTTTACTTTTTTTATAAAATTTAAAAAATGTTCTAATATATATTTTGAGTTATGAAAATAATAAAACATGGTCTTAGCAGAACACCATTCAATGACCAGAATAATTTTTCTTATTTTTCCCTTTTTTCAAAATGGAATATGTGATATATATTCATGAATTAAAATATATGAAAGACCAACAAAGGTAGGCAACACTGTATACTTTAAGTACTTATGGTAAGTTGAATTATGGGAGTCGGTAATTTTAAGGTAAAATTACCTTTTCCATATTAATGATTCTTCTGTATACTATAAATAGTATAAGGGGGAGAAATAATTTTTCCTCTCAATTTAGAAAACAATCCCCCCTAAAGGTTTGTTTTACTATGAATTTTCTTGATATATCACTTCTTTCACAAAGTTACCCTTTGGTTCAATGACCTCAACTTCAAATGAGTGAAGTTGCATTATTTCCAGAGTCAATCAGGTTTTGCTTTACTTAAAATCACTTATGACTCATCAGAACCACTTATTTTATTTTCCAAAGGAATACCATAAGTCTCCCATTTTTATGCTAACATATACAAATCATATGTCTCAGGATATAAAAAGGGAAGCTGAACTCTTGAGTATCATGAGATAAGAGAAGCTGGGTGAATAGCAGGATCCTATGCAGCTCCTCTGAAGTATTGGTGCAAGTGGGCATATGGGAATTTCCCAGGGAATCTAGGAAGACAGGTAAGTCCAGAATTTGGGCGGGACTGTGAAGGAGGCTTGTGGAGAGGTCCATTTCCCCAGGGGCAGGCTGCTCTAACCACCTCTCGGAGAGGGCCTGATATCACTCTGCCTCTCTTGGACAGATGTGCAGTGAGAGTGAGACAAGCTGGAGTCACCCAGCAGTTGTGCATGTCAGTCTCCCAGGTTGCCTTCTCGCATGCTGACCTGCCGAACGAGGTGACGGATGCTTTCCTTCCACTTTCCAAATTTCCTGTACCTGTCTCAACTCAACCACTAACTCAAAAACATCCAGCAAAGGGGATTCTGGGATGTGTAGTTCAGATTAGCCCTGTAGATACACTATAAACCACCATGCTCATACTAGCCCATATGGCTTACTGAACATTGTGTGACAGTATTATGCTAAATACATAGCACACACAGTCCATGTTTATGGGGAAGATGTTATTTCAAAGGAGAGATGAAATGGCCTATTCAACAGTGTAAGATGGCATTCCCCAAAACGTCAGAAAAAATTGCTGCAGCCCCAATTAAAAATGCTGGAAAAATTGCTTTGAAAAGAATGTTTTTCAGATCAGTTTTGTTTCATATTTCCTACTTTCATTCTCTTAATACCGTTAATAAATTCCATGTAGGGAAATAAAAGGGCTACAATATGTGCAAAGAGATCTGAATAGCTTGCCTTATTTCATTAGAACTAAAGAATTCACAGATTTTATGGTTTCAGAATAACGTTTGCTATATCACATTTGCTCTTTGAGTAAATGTGAACCCATTCTGTTGAATGAATAACATCTTTTCTAAGTTTAAAACCTTTTCATTGGCATCCAAGAGAAACAGACTAAGAACCATAGAGGAAACCACATTGAAATCTGTTCTATTTACCAGATGTGTAATTTCCAAGACTCTCCCTTCTTACAGACACCTCAAGGGAGAGGCACATCCTTTGAGAGAGAAAAGATCAGTTTGAATGATAATGAGGCTTGCAAAGTGAGACCTTTACCTTTTTCACACAATGGGACAGAAAGCTTTTTTGATATCAGTTTAGAACACCCATTAGCTATGATAGGAATTATAAGTCCATCAGATGAATATACCCTATGGATTAGGTAGCAAAGGTCTCCCTCTTTGAGCTTCATTATTATCACAAAATGTTCATTCATACTAGGCTAATGGGAGGCAGACACATGCTTTATAGAATAGATCTCATGGGATGGAGTCCCATTCAGCTAGTTTCTAATTCATACATATATTGAAAGAGAAAGGTTCTTTCTGAGTGTTCACGTAGACTGGTCCCCTTCCCACTTTTCCTCTTCATCATCATTACTCTTTCTTCTCATTCTCCCTCCCCCAGGAAGACCACAATGACGTGCTTTACCCGTGCTCCTAGAAAAGTCCCCTAGACTTTCCAGTTACAGCATGTCTATCCTGGTTTGCTCTCTCTCTGTCCTTAAGAAAATCAGCTCTCAAAATATATCTGTAGATCAAACCCAGGAGCAGGATGACCTCCTGGATGTTTCAGTTTTTGGAAAACTCTTTGACAGAGCCATAAGTCTTAGTATTACACTTTATTTGGATTTAGGAATTAATTGACAGTATTTATCACAATGCAGATACCAGCTTGGAAGCATTTCCAAATGACACTCAGGAGAATCCAAATGATCTCTTCTCTTTTTGGGCCTGAAGGGAGAGTTCAAAGTTACTGCCACTTATGTAACCACAGCCCAGGCACCTTGTGGGAAGTGAAGGTGGTGAGATATTTTAGTAACTGGAGAACTTTAGACTAAGACGTTTATATATTCCAGAATTATTTTACCAAGTAAAACTTTATTTTCTCCCCTTTAATCTCAAAGTAAATGTCTCTGGGACAAGTGATGTACTCTAATAACAAAGAGGGATCAACTGGAGAGAGCATATCAGAAAGACGGTCAAAACTCACAGAATTAATTGGGAGCACAGAGGCCTGAAACACCTGCACTTAAAAAGAATAACAAACATATGCTTATGTGCTTATTGGTACAAAGATATTGGCCTACCTTCACAGAGGGTTTTACTAACTGGTCTATTATCTTGTAACTGGCTGTGTGTTTTGCTGTGTTCTCATGGACTAACTTTTTTTTTTTAACCTGCTCTATATTTTGAATCTGTTATGAGGCCACATCAACACAAAAGCATCCGATCTAAACAAATGAGAGCCATAGCTCAGACTGGGGGGAGGCCCTGGGTTCCTCCTTGAGCGTGCACTCTGCATCAAGAAAATTCTGTTTCCAAAGATCAGAAAAATGGTTCATAATTATTAAATATGTTGCATGCATTCATGTGTGCCCATTAGTAAATAAATACCATAAATATATTATTTTATGCGAAAAGAGGGAAAATTTTCTGTTCAGTATTTTTTATTTTAGTACCTTCCACTTTTACTACTTGAATACTCATTGTGCTTCCTTTAATGCAGTCACATTCATCTACAAGCCCTGCTTAGTTTTCTATCCTTTGCTAACATGAAGGTAGAAGGGGCCTCAACAGGTCATCAGGGATCTTTCTTTCCTAGTTATTCTCTTCAAATTAATATCGCTCATGGTGGGACCTGGGTGGGCTTCTTATAATTCCAGTCTCCACAGAGATGGAGACTTGTAGATCATCATTCTAACTAATCTAGCTATTAAAAAATGTTTTATTTATTTATTTTTTTGGGGGGGGAGTGGGAAAGAGAAGGAGAGAAACATCAATTGGTTGGCTCTTGCACGCACCCCAACCAGGGATTGGTCCCACAACCCAGGAATATGCCCTGGCTAGGAATCGAAACAGTGACCTTTCGCTTTGCGGGTTGATACTCAACAAACTGAGCTATGCCAGTCAGGGTCTAACTAATCTATCTTAAAGTTCATAGTTTAGAAAGGTAATATTTCCTCTTTAATCTACTAAATATTTTTTTTTTGTTTTTATCTTATAAGACTGACTGCCAACAATTTTTTCTAATTTTTCTTAAGATTCTCCACCTCCTTATGGAGTAAGAAAACAGAATCAAGACCATTGTTTTAAAGTGGGTCTGAATAAGGATGAATATAAAAAATGATCATCTCTAAAGTAACCTTAAGGATTCAATCATTTCATTGGAGGAAGAATTCTGGTAGGAAAGTAGTCTGGAGTCCTGCGTGCAAGCTGACAGACTAAATCTGAATTCAAACTGATTTATTTTTAGGCTGTACCACTTTTTTATATAATGGTTGCAATTTAATATATTTCAGTAGAGCATGTGGACCCCCAGTAGCCATAAGGTTCATGTCTCCCCCTCTTTTCTTATATCAAATTTCTGATAATTGCCTACCCCTAGAATCTGAGTTCAATATCTAGCAATGTTGCTACAATATTGACCCATGCTCAATTTGTGATCCTCTTTGAATTTTTTTAAAGTCATACACATCAGCCATTACTCTTCTTTAACGTTATTGCTCTCTTTATTTGTCTGCTGAGGATGCCCTAACAAAATAGTACAGACTGGGAGGTTTAAACAACAGACACTTACATTCTGCAGTCTAGAATTTCATGATCAAGGTGAGGCAAATTTGGCTCCTAGCAGGAGCTCTCTTCTGGCTAGTAGAGAGCTGCCTTTTCACTGTGTCCTCACGTGGCCCTTCTTCTGTGTCTGTACAGAGAAAGAGTCCTGTGGTCTCTCTTCCTTTCATATAAGGATGCTAGTTCCATCAGACTAGGGCGCCACTCTTATGATCTCATTTAACCATAATACCTCCCTCAAGGCCTTATCCCCAAATACAGTCACAATCTGGAGTTAGGGCCTCAATATATGAATTTTGAGAGGGACACAATGCCGTCCACAACACTCTCTTTTTATTATTAAATTTATTGGGGGACATTGGTTAATAAGATCATGTAGGTTTCAAGTATACATTTCTATAATATATGATCTGTATATTGCATTGCATGCCCACCACACAGCTGTTAAATGAAGAAATGCTCAAAATATATGCAGGTAAAATAATGGATGAAAAAAATGAAATTTTTCATTTTAGTAATTAATGAAATGTCATTTTTCTGAAATTTGTGATATCTGGGGCATTTGTCAACATTTTCATATTTGAAACAAAAGCAATTGGTTGTTATTTTAATCCTAAATACTTTTGTACATAATTTTGTATTCTTTTTAAAGATGAGGGCTCCCAAATTTTATAAACTTCAAGCTCCCAAACTTGGATTGCCTCTCTTCACAGAGCAGTGTGTACTTGTCCAATAGTTGGGGATGGAAGAGCAGGGGGTCATAAACAAAAATTCCTATCATCCCCACCGCTCTCATGCCACAAAATAGTTTCAGGACATTCCAAGAAGGACAGAATACTTTTTGAACAGTTGTGATTTAGAATTTTTAAGTTAGTGTAATTTTTAGAGCAGTTTTAGATTTATAGAAAGATTGTGTGGGAAATGCAGAGTTTCCATAAATCCCTCCCCCACATACCCATGCAGTTTCTCTTATTAATATCCTGCTTTAGTGTGGTACATTTGTTACAATCACTATATCAATATTGAGACATCATTAATAATTAAAGTCCCTAATTTACATTAGGGTTCAATCTTTGTTTCCAGTTCTACAGGTTTTAAGAAGTGTCATGTAGCCACCATTATAGTATCCAACAAAATATTTCACTGTCCTAAAAAATCCTCCGTACTCCACCTATTCACCGCTTCTTTCTTCTCTCCCCCTAAAATTGCTTATTTTTAAAAACACTACCACCCAAACCCAAATTTCCCTACGTGGTCATCAACAAAAAAGAAAATTGATTCATTCATTATCAGTCATTCTTATAGATAAGAACTCATGTTCCATTAAATACTTCATTTGATCATTACAGTAAGTATAATTATCCCTACTATAGGAATATATTGAGTTTCAGAAGTCCAAATACCTTGCTTAAAGCTATATAGCTGTTGAAGATGGATGTGGTTGAACCAATGTCTGTGTTTGCTGATGGGTGAGCAATGGTCTCTTTTCTATATCACCTCTTAAATGTCCTTGAGCTTTATTAGAGATTGTGTTTAGAGGACATTTTTAAGGATTGTGACAGTCCCTATCTATGACTTCATCATCAGCAGGCAGAACTCAAGGTCCCCTATACAGACTTCAGTGATGCATATATTTTATAACATATACGTGTAAAAATCCACTTTGAGTGAACTTTAAAATATTCTACTATTTTATTATCCATAGACTAGAATATTTTCTCTCATTCCCAACTCTTCCATACAATATTTAGAGGTAAATCACCCTTGTAAAGTGCTAATACCAAATATTTTGTAATAAAATTAATTTCAGATAGGTAACATGTCAGGATTTTCAGTTTCAACTGCAATACTTTAGCTATATACTTTTACTTCAAGTTTTTCAAATATTCATGTATTGCTGATTCTTACACAAATGATAACTTTTTATCCTGTGTAGAGACAGACTTGGCCATGTTTGTGTTTTAGTTTTTACAAACATTCTATGTAATGCAGAGAGCACAGTTTTGTTTATGCTGACAGCTGTTTGTGAATATTTTTACTATTTTGAGAAATGAACAGGTTGAATTTGGGGTGCACAGGCAAGTCAGTACATTTTTACTGACACAGCAGCACTTCCTTGTAGGTTAATAATAGATTGTCTTCTTAATTCTAATTTTTTTCAGTGATATTAACAGATCACAAAATATATAACAAAGATATATACATTCCAAAACTTTTCATGAAATGAAATGATAAAAATAAAAACCCTTTAAAATCTAATTAGTCCCTGGCAGACAACACCTAGGGTGGATGATGCAGGAGATAATATTTGAGCAAGATTCTTATTGTAACTCCCATTTTTGTTGTAAGAGACAGCTTTAGGGGCTGCTATTATTTCTTTCCAGTGTCTAGTATATAAGAATGGAAACTAACTAACATGTAGCTCACTGAATGTTCCTAAATAGTCATTGTAAATTAAATTTTAAAGTTACAGAAAACAATTCAACTTGTTCTACTCATTGTGGGACTGATTTTATTTTAATTGACAGGATTTTTACAGCAGTTTTAGGATTATAGGGAAACTGCACAGAAAGTACAGAAATCCCACAGACACACTTTGTCCATCTATCTCACCTCCAGGCACTACTTCACCTACAATTAGTACTTTGCATTAGTGTACATTTATTACAATTGATAAACCAAGTTTAATATGTTATTGTTAACAAAAGACTAGTTTATAGTTCACTCTTTGTGTTGTACAGCTCTATGGGTTTTGACAAATACATAATATCATGAATCCATTATTATGGTTTCATACTGAACAGCTTCACTGCCCTAAAGATGCCCTCTGCTCCAGTGAGCCAGCCATTCTCTCTCTCTGTGAATGCCTGCCAACCACGGACCTTCTCTACTTTCTCTATAGTTTTGCACTTTCCAGAATGTCATATAGTTGCTCTGTGAAGCCTTTTTAGACCAGCTCCTTTCACTGAGCAATATTCATTTAAATATCTTCCATATCTTTTTGTGGCTTAATAGCTCACTTATTTTTATTGCTGAATAGTATTCCATTGTATGAATGTATCACAGTTTGTTTATTCATTTACCTGTTGTAAGACACTTTGCAAAATTCTGTTTTTGATAATTATAAGTAAAGCTGCTATAAACATTTTCTTGCAGATTTTTGTGACAAAATAAGTTTTCAACTCAGTTGGATAAATGTGATTGCTGAATCATATGGTTAAACTATGTTTAGATCTGTAAGAAACTGCCAGACTGCCTTCCAAAGTGGCTGTACCATTTTACATTCCCACTAGTAATGAATGAGTGTTCCTGGGGCTCCACATCCTTACCAGCATTTGTTATTGTCAGTCTTGGATTGTAGCCATTCTAATGAGTACTATGAATACCATAGTTAATCTGATTTATTTCCTTAATGACATATGATGTTAAGCATCTTTTCATATGCTGACTTTCCATCTGTATAACTTTTTTAATGAAGTGTTTGTTCTAGTCTTTTGCTATTTAGTCTTTTGCTTTTAATTTTATTTTTTGTTAATTGGGTGGCTTGTTTTCTTATTGTTGAGTTTTAAATGTTCTTTGTATATTCTGGATAAGTCTTTTAACAATTATGAGTTTTGAAAATATTGTGTTCCCGTCTGTGACTTGTCTTTTCATTCTCTTAACAGTGTCTTTCACAGAATTGAAGTTTATAATTTCAATGATGTACAACATCAATTTTTTCTTTCATGGATTATGATTTGGGCATTTATCTAAGAACTCATTGTCAAGGTTACCTAGATTTTCCTTATCTTCTAGGAGTTTTATAGTTTTGCATTTTACATTTAGGTATGATTGATTTTGAGTTAATTTTTGTGGAATATATAAGGTCCATGTGTAGATCCATTTTTCACATGTGAAAGTTCAGTTGTTACAGCATCATTTGTTGAAAAAACTATTATTTTTCCACTAAATTGCCTTTGTTCCTTTGTGAAAGATTACTTAATATTTCTGCTTGAGTGTTTTTCTGGGCTCTCTGTTCTGTTCCAATGACCTATTAGTCTATCCTTTCGCCAACACCATACAGTCTTGATCATTGTAGCTTTATAGTAAGTCTTCAAGTTGAGTGGTGTCAGTTATATCGGCTATGCTGATTCTTTTGCCTTGATTTCATATACACTTGAGAATAAGCGTGCCATTATCCACAAAATAACTTTCTGGAACTTTGATTGGAATTACATTGAATTGCATCAAATTGGAAAGAAATGACCTCTAAATAATATTGAGTCATCCTACTCAGGACACAAATTCTCTTTGAATTTATTTAGATTTTTTGGATCTCTTTCATCAGCATTTTGTAATTTTCCTCATTTTCATGTCATACATACTTTGTTAGATTTATACCTAAGTATTTTTTGTACTAACGTAAATAGTATTTATAAATGTGTTTATAATTTCAAATTCCAATTGTTCATTGCTCATATACAGAAAAGCAATTGACTTTTAAACATCAGCCTTATATTCTGCAAACTTTGCTATGATTGCTTACTATTTTTAGGGATTTTTGCTGTTGATTTGTTGGTATTTTTTACATAGGCAATCATGCCACCTATGAATAAGGAAATTTTTTTCCCCAATTTGTATACCTTCTTTTCTTGCTATATTGCATTAGCTAGGACTTCCAGTATTACAATGAATAGCGTGTAGCTTCTAAACATTAGGTGTTATGGTAGCTGTATGTTTTTTTGTAGACATTTTATGTCAGGTTAAGGAAGTTCTCCATACCTAGTTTGTTGAGAGTTTTTATCCTGAATGTGTGTTGGACTTGTCAAGTTATTTTTTATTAAATAATTATATAATTTTTCTTCCTTAGACTATAGATGAATATAGGATCACACTTGGTCATAGTGTATAATTTTATATATACATTGCTGGATTTGATTTGCTTAATTTTTTCTTGAGGATTTTTGCATCTATGTTCATGAGAGATATTGGTCTATAGCTTTCCTTACTACTAATTTCTTCTTCTGTTTTGGTTATTAAGGTAATCCTGGCATCACAAAATGAGTTAGGAAACATTCTCTCTGCTTCTATTTTCTGGAAGATATTGAAGAGAAATGCTATCATTCTTTTTTAAATGTATGGTAGAAGTCACCAGGAAAACCATCTTGGCCTGGTACTTTCTGCTTTGAAAGTTCCCTAATTGCTAATTTAATTTCTTAATACACATAGACTTATTTATTATCTATATCTCTTTGTGTGAGTTTTGGTCATCATGTTTTTCAAGTAATTGGTTCATTTAATCTAAATAATTGGCATGGAGTTTTCCATACCTTTAAAAATTCTTTTAATGTCCAACGAACCAGTAGCTATAGTTCCTTCAGCACTTAATACACTACTGTTAATGTTTTCCTACTAGTCTCTATCTAGCTCCTGGCAGTTTCTAAGCCCAGTAAGTATGATTCTCCATATTCACCCATCGCTCCAGGTTTCCGGGCAGCAATTTGCCCTGTGACATCAATTCTCTGACATAGATCGGTTTATGATCTATGATCTAAAAAGAGCTGTTGATTTTCCACTTCTTCAGCTTTTTCCTTGTGAGGACTGGAGTAATGACTTCCATGCTGTTTGCACGTCAGACAAGAAAACAAGATTTGATTTTTTTTACATTAGTCATGATGCAGTTATAAAAGAGCACAGAGTTATTTTAAAGTAGTTGTTTCCGTGAGTTTCATCAAATTTTGGCACCTTAGGGTTCACCATGGACCAAGGGTCCCCAAACTTTTCCAGGCATATCAATTCTCTATTATTAGTTCCTCAGGGGATGATCAATTTGGGAAGAACTCAGTCACATTAACCCGAGACAGGAAAGACTGACATATGAAAAAGAAAGCTGATTTATAAAATAATCATTAGAAATATAGTTGTCTGAATATCCAGCTATTTAGAGTACCTGACCTGGATAAGTAGGTTAAAATGGGAAAAAACAAACATGGATCAGGGTAATGAGTAAAGGAGGGGGAATTGTGTATTTACCGTTATAGAATATTTCTATCAAACAACTGCAGCTTTCATGGATTACCCATGCTTCTCTGGGGATATTTCTCTTCAGAGAGTATCTATACCATCCATACTGGGTAATTTATTCCAGAGTGTTAATTCCCACTCCCCACCCTGTGTTATTGTTGCTCACATATAAGTTTGACATTTTCTAAGCTTGGCTTTCTTTTCTATGTTCCATGAGAACAACTACCCATATGTTGTGGCAATATCCATTTAGATAAACTTAATTAACTAAATAGCAATTTATTTATTTTCTCTTTTGTCATGATTAGAAAGGCCATATGTCCTAAGATAAGACTTGAAATTCCTATTTCTATCTTGACTACATGAATTGATGATGTTGACTGACCAGTATTTATCAGGTGTTGTGCAAGTGGCAAAGAATGAGATGATAAGACAGACCTGTTGCTGTTCTCAAACAGCCTACTGGTTAAAACCATTCCTTTAAGATGCCTAATATATCCATTTTCTGTTGTCTCTTATTACCCTTCATTTTAAAAAATTATTTTTTTCACCAGGTATTAAAATTATGGAAATAGGTGCTATGTTTTCCTAGCAGTGTTATATTATTAAGTACCAATTTATGGAATCATATTCCTCTTGCTGAGAAATGAATTTGTATTTCTCAGATTCAGTAAATTTAAAATAATGCTAATTCAGAGTTTGGCTTCTAGGATCCCAAAAAAGCAGAAGTTCTCATCCCCCATCCCTTTAGTTATTGGCTAAAAAGTCATCTTGAGAGAATATACTGGCCACAAAGTCCACTAAAATAGAAACGTACTGAAGCTTGAATAAGTCATCAAAGAGTCAGAGAAGTCTAAGCTATCTTCACCCTCACATTTATAACTGGTGCTTGTAACACATTTGCCACATTTTTTTTCTTTCTTTGCCAGGAATAATAGTATTAAAAACAATAAGTTAAGGGTGTTATGAATTTCACCTGATAGATAATAAGTATTAGAGCTTTTATTAATAGTGACTTGTCCTGTATATCATTTTCTTACTTTCTTTAAAACTGTATGAAATGCTTGATATAAAATTCTTCCATCTTTTTCTAAAAGAAAGATTTGTATTATAAAAGAGCCAGTAAATATTCATGCATAGTACAATTTGTCTAATAGAAATAAATAGAAATAAATGTTTATATAGAACTCACATTTAGCAGAATATAATTTTTATATATTTTTATTTAAGCTGTGCTTGAGCTTATTTTTATACAGCAAATCATTCTGATTTGAAATGTTGTTGCAAGCCCCAGGAGGGGACAGTTGCCAAACTCCAGCTTAGGAGAGGAAAACAGCACCTCATTCACTCACCCAAAGCATAGGGCGGTTAATGTACAAATGCCAACCAAATTGGAATCTTTCCCCAGCTTGCAATTGTTGATGTAATTACATGCAGCTGCAATGAGCAAAAATGTGATATGATTTTGCAAGGCAGTGATCAGAAAAACAAAGACTGTGATACTGTCTATGACATAATTCCCTCAATGAAAAATATCTAGGGTAGTCCAGTCAAACTTTCTGCCATGATGGAACTGTTCTCTATATCTCTGCTATTCAGTATGATAGCCATTAGACACACGTGGCTAAGAACATTTGTTATGTGGCTAGTGCAACTTAGAAATTTAATTTTGGCATTTAATTTTAATTTATTTGAATTTAAATAGCTTCTTATTGTTAGTGACTATAGTGTTGAATGGATCCAGAGAGGAAATCGTCACACATAATGGGAACAGACTTGTGGAGAATAAAGTTACTAAAGAATAATTACATAGAATGAGAAATTAGGTTTGAGAGATTTTGGAGTTAGTAAAAATGAATATAGTACCGCAAAGTCAAACAAGCTGGGTTCAAATCCGAGTTTTACTACTGACTGATTATGGAAACTTTATCAGCCTGTTATGTGTCCCTTAGTCCCAGTGTCCCACTTTGTCCTACTTTGTAGGACACCGGGACTGAGTTAATGTGGTAATACCTAATAAATTACCATTCAGGAAAATGTTGCATTGTAAAATTACTTTTAAAAAAATGAAATGGCTAAATAGTTGACACATGCAGTTTCTAAAAAGACTTTGTAAAGATATTTAATATTAATTATATAGTTGTACAACATTTAGTGAGTTTTTAGAATGTTCCAGTCATACATATTATCCTGTATTACCCTTACAACAACTATGTGAATTGGGTATTGTTATTATTAGCTTCATTTTAACATGAAAATATTCAGACTGAGAAATTAAACAACATGCTCAAAGTCATATAATTATCAAGTAATAAAAACAGAATTTGAATTTAGGTCTCTTCAGTCCCCTAAGTGTTGTTTGGTGAACATGTTCTTTACTGACTCTACACAACAGCCAAAGTGCACATCAGCAAATGAATGGATTAAAAAACTTTGGTACATTTACACAATGGAATACTATACAGCAGAAAGAAAGAAGGAGGAATTCCTGCCTTTTGCAACAGCATGAATGGAACTGGATACTACTAAGCTAAGTGAAATAAGCCAATCAGTGAGGGAAAAATACCATATGATCTCACTTATAAGATGAATCTAATGAACAAAATAAACTAATTAGCAAAACAGAACCAGAGACATAGAAACACGGAATAGGCTGAAAGCCACCAGAGGGGAGGGGAGGGGAGAATGGTGGAAAGAAGGGGAAGGGATTAGTCAAAGAACATGTATGAATGACCGACGGACATGGACAACAATGTGGGGATTGACTGCGGGGGCGAGGGGTGGGCTGGATGGAGGAGGACAAAGGGGGAAAAACTGGGACAGCTGTAATAGAATAAATAAGAATTAAAAAATTTAAAAAGACAGTAGAAAAGACAGTAAAAAAGGAATATCTATTTATGAAAATAGGTGTACTAGATATTTTGATAAATACTCTCACTGAAAAATATCTAGAAATTCTAGAATAAAATACAAAAAAACTATTAAATGCATAATTAAGCCTGAACAGATATAAGAGAAATCCCCAAAAAGTCAAATATAAAAATGAACTACAACATATTTTGAGGATTTTAAAACTTTTTTAAACTACATTTTATCTCTTATACCAATTATTTGAAAAAGAATGACTTTATTGCAGATTATTTGAAAAGTTTCTAGTGATTTTCGATGATGTCAGTAGAAAAAGTATAAACATCCCAATTTAAAAAAAAACCTTAATTGGCAAGTGAAGAAGCAGTGCAATGGTCTCTTAAATATGACACCTAAAGTACAAGCAATGAAAGAAATTAGACTCTATCAAAATCAAAACCTTTCTTGTTTCAAAGGACACTACCAAGAAAGTGAAAAGACAATTCATGGGACTGGAGAAAATAATTGCAAATCATATATCTGGGGCATGTCTTAAAACTGAACAATAAAAGACAATTCAAAACAAGTGGGCAAATAATTTAATAGACATTCCTCCAAAGATGATATACAAATGGCCAATAAGCATTTGAAAAGATGCTCAATATTATTAGCCATTGGAAAATGCAAATTGAAACCATAAGAGATACCATTTTATGTTCACTATGGTGGCTATAGTAAAAAAGACAAATAACAATTGAAGGCAAGGATATGGAGAAATTTATACTTTCATACATTGCTAATTGGAGTGTAAAAGGCAGCTGCTTTATAAAACAGTTTGGTGATTCCTCAAAATGTTAAAGGTAGAGTTATCTCTCTATATGACCCAGCAATTTCAATTCCAGATATATACTCAAGAGAATGGGAAGAAAATCACTCACACAACTTGTACATAGCAACATTACTCATATAGTGCAAAAGTGAAAACAACTCAAATGTTCATGAACTGAGGAATGAAAACAACGTGTGGTATATCCACAAATGGAATATTATCCATCCATAAAAAAGGAATTAGGTACTGATACATGCTACAACAGGAATGAACCTTGAAAACATTATGATAACTGAAAGAAGCCAGACACAAATTTATGACACATTTTATATGATATGTCCACACATGGAAAAGTCACAGAGATAAAAAGTATATTAGTTGTCAGAAGCTAGGCAAAGAGGGAAGGAGAAGTAATTGGTAATGAGCATGAATTTTTTTTTGAGGGGTGGTAATGAAAATATCCTGGAATTACATGGCAGTGATGATTGCATAGCCTTGTGAACACACTAAAATCTCCTGAATTTTACACTTAAAAGGATAAGTTCAAAGATATGTTAATTATATCTCCACAAGAGAAAAAAAGTCAATGCCACCCTAAATATATCTTCTTACTAATATTTTAACGGTTGAGAAGGTATAAGAGACAAAACTTTGGGAAGTTGGAAATGAGATCTTTATACAAAGGTTGAGACATCAAAACATTTTCATTGAAAGAAGGAGCTATAAAATACCTACTTACTGGCATTAGTGTGTGGCCTGGGGTAAGGAAAGCCAAAAAAAATTTTTTTTTATTAGAATACCCCAGAAGCAGAAAGACAAAATATAACCTCTCACCCCAAAGGCTGGCCCCGCAGTATGTCCACAGTTTGAGATAAGGCAAATTTAACCCCCAATCTAAGATGACCAAATACTCAAAAAAGTTAACAGCATGACTGAAAGTCTTCAGAAACAACCACAAGGCAAAATTAGAACCCCAAAGATGTCAGGTACTGTAATTGCCAGGCACAAGAATGAATTTAATGGTTACAAGTTTAAAGAAATAAGAGGTAATCCAAAACTTGAATAAGGATCAAGAAATATAAAAAGTGATCAGCAGATTTAAGAAAGAAATTGAGCTCCCAGAAAGGAAAATATAATCATAAATTTTTTAAAATAATTAACTGATAATTTAAAAAGCTGAGTCAGTACATCTGAAGAGAAAATTTATTAACTGAAAGATATTTATGGGGGTAAAGCTACTTAAATATAGCATAGAAAGAGAAAGATACAGAAAGAGAGAAAATTTCAGGGCTGTGAAAGATGAAAAGAAATAAGGATATACTGCACATGTAATCCGACTTCATATGGGAGAAAAAGAATGGGGAAGAGAAAATACTCTTTAGTGGCTGAGAATTTTAAAAAATTGATGAGATTTAGAAGGCACTATTATTTCAAAAGAAAACTTAAAATAGTACAGAGAAAAGAAAAACATTGCCTACAGGGAAATGACTATGAGACTGAGAGTTGATGTCTCAACACCAACCATGGAAGACCAAAGCAGTGGACCCAAATTATCAAAATACTGAGTGAAAACAACTTCAAATTAAGAATTCTGTTCTATATTCAAGGATAGATCATATGATAGGGCAACAAACAAGTCAGCAATTGAAGAAGATTGAAATCACACCAAGTATCTTTCCAGATCATGGTGATATGAAACTAGAAACTAACGGCATGAGAAGAGCTAGAAAAGCTACAAATATATACAAACTAAACACTCTTGAATAATCAATGGGTCAAAGAAGAAATCAAGAGGGTATTAGAAGAATATCTCAAAACAAATGAATATTCAAACCCATTATATTAATACCAGAGTCTATGGGGTGCTGCAAAGGTAGTTCTGAGAAAGAAGTTTATAGAGATAAATGCATATTAGGAAACTAGAAAGATTACAAATAATATAACTTTACCTCTCAAGGTAACAGAAAAAAGAAGAATTTAAGCCTAAAGTTAGCTGAAGGAAGGAAAAAGAAAGATCAGAGTGAAAATACATACATAAGAGAGACCAGAAAAACAATAGAAAAGATTGATGAAATGAAGAGCTGCTTTTTCAAAAAGATAAACAAAATTGGCAAACCTTTAGTAAGACTAAGAAAAAAAGAGAGAAGGCTCAAGTAAATAAAATAAAAAATAAAAGAGGAAAAATTACAACTGACACTACAGAAATACATGGGATCATAAGACACTGCTATGAACTATTGATTTCAAACTCTGCTATAGAGTTATAGTAATTAAAGCAGTGTGGTACTGGCATTAAGAATACACACATAGACCAATGGAACAGAACAGAGTACCCAGAAATAATCCCCCACATATACTGACAAATAATAAGGGAGCCAAGAACATCCAATAGGGAAAGACCATTTTTTGTTTTTTGTTTTTTTTTAATGGTGCTTGGCACACTGGATAACCACATGTAGAAGAATAAAACTGGCCTCTGTCTTACACCACTCATAAAAATTAACTGAAAAGGGGTAAAAGATATTAACATAAGACCCAATACCATGAAATTCTGAAAAGAAAGCTTACAGAAGAAGCTCCTCAACATGAATCTTGGTAATGATTTTTTTTATATGACACCAAAAACAAAAATAACAAAAGAAATTATTAAGTAGGACTACATAAAACAAAATCTTCTGTACAGTAAAGTAAATCAACAAAATTAAACGGCAATCTATGAAATGGGAGAAAATATTTGCAAGCCATATATTGGATAAGGGGTTAACATCCAAAATTTATTTTTAAAAATTCATGCAATTCAATGACATAAAAACAAACAATCTGCTATAAGAATGGGAACTGAACATACAGTTTTCCAAAGACATCCAAAAGGCAAAGAGGTACATGGAAAGGTTGTCAACATCGGTACTCATCAGAGAAATGAAAATTAAAACCACAAGGAGATTACCTTCTGTTAGAATGGCTATCATCAGGAAGACAAGAGATAACAAGAGGTTAGTGTGGGTGAGGAGTGGAGAAAAGAGAGCCCTTGTGCAATGTTGGTGGGATTGTAAACTGGTCCACTCACTAAGGAAGGCAGTATGGCAGTCCTCCAAAAATTAAAAATAAATCCACTATATGATACAATGATCCCTTTCTATGAATGCATCCAAAGGAAATGAAAATAGGTTATTGACAAGATATATGTGCTCCATGGTTATTGCAGCACTATTCACAATAACCAAGATATGGAAACAACCTAATGGTCCATCAATGGATGAACGGATAAAGAAGATGTGGTATATATACAACAGAATACTATTCATGCATGGGAATAAAAGACATCCTGACATTTGCAACAACATGGATGGACCTTGAGAATGTTATGCTAAGTGAGATAAGTCAGACAGAAAAAGACAAATACTGTATGTATTCTTTGTATATAGAATCTAAAAAAAAAAAATTAAACTAAAAATCAAAACCAAAAGCCACGGTGGAATGGTGGTTATTTGGGGCTAGGAGTTGGGAGAATGGCAGAAATGTCATTTAAGGGCACATACTTACAACTAGCAGGTAAATAAGTCCTGGTGATTTAATGCACAGAACAGGGACAGCAGACAACAAAACTGTAATATACCAGCAAAATGACAACTACATGATGCAATAGAGGTATCAGCTAATGCTACAATGGCAATCATATTAAAACATAAATGTATCAAGTGAAAAAAAAAAGAATACTGTTCCAGCCAACTATCAGTCCAGAGCTATGTTGAATAAAGATGTTCTGGGCAGACAGAAGCAGATGTCTTAAATAAGATCTCTATCAATAGATCTTATTTAATATAATTTTTAAGTATCTACCTAAAAAAAATCCCTGAAGCAAGGTCTGAGATGCAAAAAGTAATGCATAGAAAAAATAAGCAAAAAAAATTGCTAAACATTTAGGTAAATTAAAATAAAGATATCCACTGCTGGCATTGCAGTTATATCGATTGACAGTTAGGAATTTGGATACTATATTTTTCTTTTTTTTAATGTAAGATTTTCTTGAGCTGTCCACAGGATTAAATTCTGCTGTCAATATTGTCATTGGATACTCAGAAGAGCTCACACGTTTCAGTCACTTCAAAGTGTATATATGTGTGTGCAAACATTTCCAAGGGCTCAAAATGCCTGACAATATTTTTACTGAATTCACTGGCTTCTCTTTTTTTTCCTTGCCAGAAATTTGCAGTTCATCTAGTTCTGAGTGAGCAGCACTTGCCTTGCTTTACACTCAAATTCCACCTTCTGGTGGTATGACCAATAACATATTTTCAAGACTCTGAAAATCATAGAATCCTAGAATTGCAAATGAGAATTCACAATTAGTTATTTGAGCTTCAAAGATCATTGGAAACAAAACTGTGTCCAAATCTACAGCCTCTTTCTACTAAGGCATAATCATATCATTTTTAATATTAACTGATAATTATCACAAACTTCTAGGTTTTAAAAAAGTTAAACTATAATTAAAAATAAATCTTAAGAAGAAGGAAGTTTAATGAGTCCAGTCCTGAATTTACTTTTTATTGTCAATGATTTATTGATAAAGTAAAAGAACTAAGAGAGGAAAGAGAAGAAGTTCACCTCTTGGATGGGAAAAGCATTTTCAGGATTTATACAGCTCATGATAAGGTAGATCCTAATGTGAATTAAGTTTTTTAAATCGCAGTTAACCCCTCAATACAATGGTGATCCATATCTAACCAATGGTTTTTCATCTTCAAGGTAAACAAGAACAAAAAAGATAATTAACCCAAGTAGAATTTTGAGCTTTTCAAAAATATTAGTATAAAAGAAAGGGATATGTTCTAATAGTGGTCCTAATTCTGTGATATAATTTTAGGTATTAAAGAAAAAAAAAGGAAAAGGAATTTCATAAAGTTTGCTATTGAAAAGACCACCTCATACCATCAACCAACCAATCAATACATAAGTAAATAAATAGACCAAGATAGGCAAGGTTGACTATTCCAAATGACTAAATGCATTTGGAAGAATTTGCCTTATTAATAAATTCAGGCTACTTCACTGCATTCATGCACAAGACATTCAGAATAACACACATTTATTTTTATTAGCCTTTCATTTGTTTAATTTCTTTTGACAGTTGTGGTTTTTACAGCATAGATGATATGACTAATTTATGTTTTCCTAATTGGACAGCTAAATATACATGTATGTATTAATTTTGCACAGTGCCTAGATGTTTCCAGAAAACCCTAATAAGCTAATTAAATAAACCAACAAACAATCCAATTTATGATTCATCCATCATTCATCTGCTACTGATTCTGACATCCCCTTATTTCACTGGTGTATATGAGTTAGCAGAATATGTAAGGAGAAAAACAACACTGTAATAATGCTTTGGATTAGACTTCCTGTACAGGCTAATAATTAATATTAGCAGGTTATCCTTCCGTTAGAGAAAGAGCTGAATGATATCCATCATTGGGCTCAATGCCTTTCATTTCATGGTTTGAGGCAGACTAATATCAGACTTTCTGACTTATGATATTGTAGTCCATCATTTTTCTCACCCTCTACCCAACTAGGGACAGCTGCCCTTCAGTGGTCAGTGAGGACAGGAAGAGGAAACCCTATAATTCTTCTAGCTTTTGCTATTAGAGAGTGAGCTTGAAGAGGGAGCAGTGTTTAGCCTCTGAAACATAGGCATTGCTTTCATTAATGCCCCTGTTGAAATAACTTAGCTTTTGCGACAGACAACCATATATGCCTCTATCAAAATATTGGTGTGAAATTCTAAAATATCTCTTAAAATTTTAAAAAATATATAGAAATATTTTACAAACAGGTTAATTATATAAACATCAGGGTATGTATGAAATAAACTTATCAGGAACATTAACATTATTGTCTTGCATTTATGTTATTGTTAATAAAACTCTAAACATGGTCATCTGTTCAAAGAGTTTAAAGGTTCCCCAGTTTAACTTTCTGGTCAACTGCATTTCAAAGATTAATATTAACAATAAGGAACTAAATCCTGGCAATTATTATTTAATTTATAATTTCCAATGTTTAGAGAAAATGTAAAATCACCTGCAAAAAAAGATTGCAAATGCCAACAGATAGAATTTGGTAGCTCTCTTTTGGTTTAAATACTTCCTTACCTCTGAATTTCTCTGACCAGACTAAATTACAACTAAATTTAACAGTCTCTTGCATAGAATGGACAGAGAGCTCAGGGAAGTCCACATATTGCCATCTACTGGTTAGCTTTCTGAGATTTCATGATCTGTCTCTCTGAAGGTCAAGTACAAAATATAAATTCTACAAATTAACTTAATGTTAGTAGGTGAGAAATGATCCCCTTCACTTGTATTTTATTAATTTAGAGTTCCAGATCACAGCCTGGATATTGGAGGTATTTAGCTCTGTCGCAGTTGTGGTGTCTTCCCTAAGTGGCTTGTTAATCTCACATCAATGATTAGGGCTCTTTATTCTCTTTTAAGTTGCTGTGTATTTTTTTAAGAATTCAAAAAGTTTAATTTATTGAATAAAGAAAGCTCATTCAGGGCTTACACTGATCATAAGAATGCTTTAGATTATTAAACTTGGCTAGACCTTGTTTTGGGAATTTTACAAGATATATGTAGCAGTTAGATTTCTTTTCTACATTGAAAATACAAACTGCTTTCTGTCTTCCTTTTGATCAGCTATTGATTTATTATGTGTTATAATCTAAAGTTGCCGGGTATTTGAGAAGCCAGACCAACAGTGAACAGAGACCAAGGACAGGGGGAGAGAAGAAAGAACTGCTGGCTAGCACCTGTAGGGGGTGACACCACTTATGAAACACATGTCTTGAGGCATTTCAAATTATTCTTGGCAGGTGTATCATAAACAGACCCTCAGCCTATGCCAGGGTGCTTGGCCATTGTAATTAGACACATTATAAAAAGCTCCTGCTGCTTCCCTTTTCTGAAAAATGCTGACAGAGTCTTCCTCCCACAACTATGACAGTATTTCCAACACCTCTGCATTTGCTATTCCTGTGGCTGCAAATAACAGCAACCACCTTTACATTAGTTACAAATGCAGATGAGGGAGGGCAGGGAGACACAACCAGCATCATTGCACATGAGACAGAACAGTGGGTCTTTGGGCCAGAGGGCAGCCTCCTCAGAGAGCAGCAAGGAAAGGAGATGCCATTTGGTTCTCTAAAACTCAAAAGGGACAGTATTTTTCTGAGCCAGTAATAAACTGAAACTGTAATATCACAAGTAAGAATAAAACACAAAGAAAGTGCTAAAGCTGAGAGAGATGAGGCTTTGGAGTGATACCAGAAGAGGTGATGCCAATTTATTTCATTTCATGGAATCTGAAGTATTAGATAGAGAACTGTGTCTGCAATGGTTAAATATCTGGAGATAGAGGAATAATTAAATGACTTTTTTGAGACTTGCAGTCATATAATTGTAAATGATAAATGCAAGCAATAATGCTTCAGCACTTTGTTCTCTAAACTTAGTACTCATAAGAAATAAAAATTGTGATAAAAGGTAACAGCTGCTTTATGGATCAAAATATGGGATTTCCTCATCACTAGAAGATAGTGTTAGATAATTTAAAAAATACTTATGGAAACAAGAAACTAATAGCAAATGTTATAAGTAGGAAGAAGACAGGAAAGAACCGAGCATTTGCTCTGGGGATTCTGTCTACCCCCCTGCCTTGGCATGCCAGCCTTCCTACTCAGGGAGGCTGTCTGCAAACTTGCCCTAACTATGTGCTCACAAAATCCCTCCCTAAAGGGAATAGTCTTAAATTATTCAACATAATCTAGTTCCCATTAGAGTAAGTGGCTTTAAATAAAAAATGTTTTTATTTTAATAATTTAAAAAGTACACCATTCTCTATCCTTCCATGTGCTTATGAAGCTCCTTTCAGTGGACACTCATTCATTCGTTCATGCCCAGCAAAATGTTTACTGAGCACAGGTTCTGTGCCAGAGACAGAGCCAGGTCCTCGATGTACTAATGTAAACAAGTCGGACCCAGTGTGTCCCTTTATAAAATGCATTCTAGTGGGGAATTTACTTGTCATTAAATGAATTAATGAATAAATAAATAGGAGATGTAAAGATGAACAACTGTGTGAACAAAAGAAATATTAAACAGGTAATCTAAGATATTACCATTTAAAAGTGTATACATAAAATCTCACATACAATAAGCAATCTAGCTTTATAAAACACCATAGGTTCACACATACACTTGAATTTAAAGGGGACAGTCATTGACATTTAGCCTCTGTGTATAAATTTCCCTTTTTATACATTTAAGATGATTTTTGCACATACTTCATAATCAGAGTTCTGTCAGAGATATAATCAGCTGAATGACAAAGGAAACCAGCTTGGTCTCCTGGAAGTTAGCATGCTTTTACCTCATGGCATTTTGACACGGTCCCACCACTACACCTGGGCTCCTCTGTTTTGACTTCCAGCCCCTTGACCACACTGCTGGCTTCGGGAGCTGTGTATCCTGACTATGCATGAGAAGGGAAGGTAAAATTATAGACATGATTGGAGAGATGGTATATAAAAACAAGATAAAAAGAAAAAAAGCATAGAAAATACCAATTGTTCGCAAAGACATGGAGCTTTATGTTCTGTTGGTAGGAGTATGAATTGGCATGACCAGTTGGGAAGGCTGGCTGGCAGAACATACAAAATCTGAGTGTGCACAGGCGCCCTTGTGCCACCATTGCTACTTCTAGCAAAATACTCAACCTAAAGAATATAATGCTTAATGTATTAAAAAAGGCACATATTAGAATTTTATAGCAGCATGATATGTAACAGCCAAATACTATAAACCACTCAAATGTTTATCAACCCTTGAATGGATAAACTGATATATTCACAAGCTGCAGTACAACACGGCAATGAAAATGAATGCACTACAACTACAAGCAACAATATGAATAAGTCACAGGTGTAATACTAAGCAAAAGAAACAAGGCACAAAACAGTAAATGGGATATTACTCCATTTACAGAAAAGCAGAAGAGCAGGTAATAATCAATGGAAATAGAAGACAAGTGGTTACATTTGGGGTTGTTGGAACTAGTAGGGAGAAAACTGGGGAATTCAAGTTGCTATTCTTTTACTTATATCTGAGTGCTGGTTATATTGATCCTTGTTTTGTGAACTTCATCAATATGTACACATAAATAACATAATAAAAGTTTATTTTACTTTAATTAAATAAAACAAGTACTAAGAAGTTTTAGTATTTCTAGTTCTCCCAGTTTAAGAGTCAATACCCAATGAGCTGGAATCAACTTCATAGTAACCGCATTTTTCCCCTCCATTCTTCTATAATAATCAGCTAATTCTGAGAACATTTGGTTAAGTTTTTCTTTGCCATTGCCCTTCCTTTACCCTCACCATGCTTCATCCATTTACTTTAAAGTCAAACTGTGACAACGATTTGCAACTAAAGATCCATTATTTTAATTGACAAGTTTCCATAGCAGATTGCAGTGTGCTACTATTTGTGTGACTTGTTCAGCAGACAGGAGTACTTTGGGGCTCTATTAACAGTAATTTTAGAAATAGCAGGTGAGCAACTCTACTTCTGGTGGGGAATAAATTGACACTTTCAGATGGAACAGCTTTTGGGAATTGGGGGCCAGAGTGAAGTGGCATGCCACGAAAAGGCCTGACAACAGAAAAGGCATAAACCAGTGCCTTAAAGTGTCTGTAAAGTGGCTTAAAATGGAAAACATTCTCTCGTTTCTATCTGTGTAAGTCAATGATTCCCTATGACCTTTCCCCACCCAATTCTCCTTCTCCCAGTCTTCACTTCCACATGTAAAAAGGTCGTCTCTCTATAGTTTAGTGTGGCAGAACTAGTAGTATTCCTTTTACCGTAACAGTTCATACTTAGCCTTACAATTTCACCTCTGCTTATAAGGATTCCTTTCAGTAGACTTATGTCATGAATGGAGAAAACTCCCTTTCGGGCTCCTTTTCAAGCCATGGGTGTCCAACCCTGCCATTCCCCCTGCCTTCTCCACTGTTGTCCTGTATTCTCTGGAATCATTAGAATGGAGTAACTGGAGTCCAATCTTACTTCAGCTGACATCTTGTGAACTTGTTCTCTATGAGACAAAACATCTGCTCAGACATTTCCATGTTCCATTCTGGCTAGGATGTTATATGATATAAAATATATGTCCCACTTAACTTCTTGTTAAGAAAACAGTAGCTGGACAGCTGGGATAAACAATCAGCAGCCTCTCAGTTCCAATATATCATTAGTTTTTCTGTTCTTCCGTGGCAGAAAATTTAATGAATTGAGCATTTTGAATTAGGACTTATACCTCAACATTAATACATATTCACTACTTCTTAATTCTACGGACTATTAAATATACTGGTGTTGAGAACAGCCTGATAAAAGTAAAAACAGGTTCAGGTAACTATTGATACAGTCTGCATCAATGTAGTTTATCTTTTGGGACCACCGGTGTCAACATCACTTGACAGTTTTTTTCCAGGAAGATAAAACCTTAAAACACTCTATTACTTTACTCTTTGCTTCAAAAAAGTCTTGCAAACAATTTTATCCAGGCTAATGTTTGTTTCTGTGGGCACAGGTTGCTCACTTAAGCAAACAGTTCACTTTTCAGAAAGCAGTTTACTTACCAAATCTTGCAACAAAAGCCTTTTCATACTGTATCCACAGATCCTATGTCACATATTTGTCTAGTCCCATTTTTTGCCTACCTTGAAAAATCTGTCTTAATCAATCTGCTTAAGCCCAAACTTCCAAACTGTGTATCCTCTCCTGATTTCCAATATGTGATATACTACTGAGACAAGTACATCCGTCTGTATGTCTGTCCGTCCGTCCATCCATCCATTCATCCATCCATTCATCCATCCATCCATCCATCCATCCATCCATCTGCCTAGGTGGTGTTCTTTCTTACTACAGGAACTGACAAACTTAGTTTTACTTGGTCAATAGGTTTTTCCAGGGATTGCAGTCAACAAGCAATAGAAAGGAATGTTACTACTTAATTATTAAGGCTGGATTATCAATAATGATAAAGAATTGTATTTTAATCAAAATGAATGCATGCTTAATTAATTCATTTCTTTCATAAGTCTTTATCTTATTAGTCATAAATATTTTGAATGTTTAAAGTTGCTAGGTATGTAATCATCACCTAACTTTTTTAAAGGGCTGACTAAAAAGAGAAGACACTGTTTGATTCCATAGAAATAAAAATGCCTTAATTAGCATGATTAACAATGGATAATTATAACCTATTCAGTTCTTTTTTACCAGGAAATTACAGAATTTTACAGAAAATACAGAATTTTTAAGAAAATTAAAACTTTTCAATAAGAAAGTAAAGCAATCTAACCTCAACTGTAAACTTATTCCTGAAATCTCACTCAGAATTGAAACTAAAAAAAATAATTCTCTGTCAGATATTAAGTACTAATGGTTTAATCTAACCTCCAAGAAGTTGTTAAAATAAACAAACAAATAAATAAAGTATTATAATAAAGCACATTCATTCTGGAAAGAATAGTATGTCTTTTTCAGGAAACTCTAGGCTCAAATCTGGGAAAAATTTAAGGAGAGCTTTTTTCCTCATTTATGTCTACACATTACTCAAGGAGAGAGATACTAAACTCCAGTCAAATGTTGTTATCTAGTGGTACTTATAGGAGATGGTAGTAAGGTACAAGAAAATTTCATATAATTATGGTTGAAAAAGAAAATCTTCAAGACACTAACTCACTCAAAAAATACTTTTGGGAATCTTAGTCCTGGTCTAGGGTGCCATGGAAGATTATCCTTGAAAAGAACTAATTTTAAAAATAGTTGTGCAGGTTTACGTAAGTGATCTGATGGTTTGATCAGGCAAACAACTGAATTGTGCACCTGATATTATGCATTTGAGACTCTGGAGAAATGTTCAAATAATTTCTACTTCAGAATGTCAAATTTGCCAAAAAATAAGATTCTACCCATTAAAACCTCCATCTGAAATGACTGAACTAGATCTTTAGGCTCTCAAATAATATGCTTTGTGATAATATCATAAATCTTTTAACTATATTTTAAAGAGCTAAAAATTTTTACTTTCAAATTTAGTAAGAAAAAAATTTGAGAAGTCTCAGAATAAAATAATAATAATAAAATAGCAAGATAATCCATGCAGCTTAATTTATACAAGTAGGTTACATGCAGAGAATGTAACCTATCTACATGTATAGGAACATATGTGAACACATCAGCTCTAAATTACTTTTATTTAGAATTAAATTGTTGACTTGTCTAGGCAAATAACTCAGCTCATTTCCTTGCATGAGCTATAAAGTTGGACTTTAATGGAGTCTACATGCTGAAAATTTCTATAAACACAAATGTTCTTGACAAATAAATTGCTTCTACACTTGGTGGTATGTCATTAGTTACAAAACCAATCTTTAAGGAATGAAGGTCAGAGTTAAGAACAAATGGTGACAAATACTCAGGTGCTCTAAAATTTCCCCATATGCGTTTCCCCTTGATTGCCCTTACGAGTACACAATTAAACAGCAAAGATTTTACAAATATTTTCTTTTTCACACTAACCCTATTTTTCATAGAACATACAGTTGTTTTGATACTTTTATACATTTCAGCTTACCAATATTAGCATATATATTTTAATGGCTTCCCCAATATTGGCAAAGGATTCACATCAATATTGAGTGATATGGTTCAGTGAGAGTCAAAAGACTAGATATTATGTAGTCAGGGATCATACACATGATCTTGGTACCATTACCTATTTATGACACATCCCATATGTCCCCATGCAAAAATGAAGATATAATGTCTGTGCAGGCTTCCTCTTTCATGGGGGAAAAACTATCTTAAAACATAGTTTTGTTCTTTCCCACTTTCCTCTACTTTGAAATACCTGAGGTACAAACTTCTTTTTCTCTACTGGACAAACAAAACATGTTGCTTACAAGAATATAGACTAAACACAGACTGTAGTCCTTAGCTGCTGTCTTTCTCATTGCTTCTATTTTTACGCCCCATATTTTCTCTTCTCTCAATTCAAGAAAACAAAAAAAGGAAAATGCAATACCCAGTAAAGGTGTACAATTAAACAATTAAACTTACATATTTGTTTCTTTTAAATTATAATTTTAGATCAATATCCTTATATTTCTATATTTGAACAAAGGTACTATCAGTTAAGAAGGGTGCCAATCATAGGTTCTTTTTATATCCAATGCAAAGTCATACTTTTTAAACATCTCTCTATTTATGACATCTGATATTTTAATTGCTTTTGAAGTCCTTTATTTTTCTAATTATAAAGTAATAAATGCTTATTTTTTTAAAGTAACAAAATAACATCATTCCATTGCTCTAAAATGGCCACTGTTAATGCTTTGATGCATTGCCCTCAAGCCTTTGTTTCTGTTCACATATGCAAATCAAGACCACATTGCACATAATTATATAACTTGTTGTTTTTACTTAACAATATGCCACAAGAGGGAGATCAAAGATGTTGGAAGAGTAAGTTAAAGCTACACTAACGTCCACCCGGGACAAATCTGGAATTACAACTAAACTGTAGAGAAATAATCCTGTACAACTAACTGAACACTAGCTGGAGAGAAGCCTTATTATAACCAAGGACAGACAGAAGAAACTCCTTCAACACAAGACTGGTAGAGAGTGTGGAGGAGGTGTGAGAGGACTGGTTGGGCTCCCACATGTGGCAGCTGAAGTTTCAGAGGGATATTTCAGCAGCCAGGGGTTTCCCCTGAGAGGTGTGGGATCTAAACCCCAAGCTGGGCTCCTAGTCCATTGCACCAGAGCTGGAAAGGAACCCAGATAACATCCAGCAATGAAAAGCACTAGGGCTTTTGTCTGCCAGGGAGAGAGAGCTGGAAAAGCAGAGAGCCTCTTAGAGAACCAATGCACAATATTTAATTTGCAGCCACTTACCTGGGGCTCTGACAGAAGGAAGGCACAATGGACTAGAGATGCTTGAGGAAAGTCTAGGGTTAGTGGCTCTGGAGAGAGAACTGAAGGAAAAACTACCAGGATCCCTGTGTTGAGTCATTCCCCATACTGCAGAAACCATCCTTCTTAGGCAGACCACTCCTCTCAGACTGTCATTGGCCAGAGGGGAAGCAATAGCTCTGCCCAAAGGAATTACCCTGCCCCACCCTGACTACAGTTTGATTAGTATAATAACTGATCAGTTTAACAACTGATTAGTTTAACAACCAATGCAGAAAATACAAAGAACCAGCCAAAATGGGAAGACAAAGAAATAGACCCCAAATAAAAGAACAAGAGAATTTTCCAAAAGAAGAACTAGATGAAATGGGGGCAGGCAATTTATCATACAAAGAGTTTAGAGTAATGATTATAAGGATACTCAACAGCTTGAAATGAGATAGAAATCATAAAAAAAGGACCAGTCAGAAATAGACTGCAATATCTGCAATAAATAATACACTGGAAGGAATAAAGAGTAGGTTACATGAAGTGGAGGATAAAATCAGTGATTTGGGAGACAAGGTAGAAAAACACACCCAGGCAGAGCAGAAAAAAAAAATTAAAAAACTGAGGAGAGTTTAAGAATAGCTTAATTTTGGACAATATGAAGCATAACAACATCTGCATCATGGAAATAGCAGGAGAAGAGAGGAAGCAAGGCAACAAGAACCTATTTGAAGAAATAATGACTGAAAACTTCCCTAATCTGATAAAGAAAAAAGACATACAATAAAAATCTCAGAGAGCCCCAATCATGTTGGACCCAAAGAGGCCTACACTGAGGTACATCATGATTAAACTGACAAGGCTTAAAATTAAGGAGAGACCCCTAAAAGCTGCAAGAGAAAAACAGGTAGTTACCTACAAGGGAGAACAAATTAGATTGTCATCTGATTACTCAACAGAAACATTTCAGGCCAGAAGGGAGCGGCATGGAATATTCAAGGTGATAAAAAGCAAAGACCTAAAACAAAGGCTACTTTAATCAGCAAGGCTATCATTTAGAATTTAAGGAGAAATGAGTTTCCCAGAAAAGAAAAAGCTAAAGGAGTTTGTAAACACTAAACCAATACTGCAACAAATGTTAAAGAGCTTGCTTTAATATATAGAAGAGAAAAAAATAGAAATAAAAAAAGAAGGAAACAGTCTAACAATAAAATGTCACTACATACATATCTATCAATAATCACCTTAAATGTAAATGGCCTAAATGATCTAATCAAAAGATATAGGGTAGTTACATGGATAAGAAAACAAGACCTATATATATGCTGCCTCCAAGAAATCCATCTCACATCAAAAGATACACATAAACTAAAGTAAAGGGATGGAAAAAGATACTTCATGCAAATGGAAAGGAAAAAAATAATCTGGGGTAGCACTATGGATATATGAAAATAGACTTTAAAACCAAGGCTGTCATGTGAGACAAAGAAGGCCACTATATAATGATAAAGGGAACAATCAAATTATAAGATAAAACCCTAATAAACATTTATGCACCCAACATAGGAGCACCTAAATATGTGAAGCAAATCTTGATGGATGTAAAGGGAGAGATGGACAGATATACAGGCATGGTCGGGGATTTTAACACCTCATTGACTTCAATGGATAGATCTTCCAGGAAGAAAATCAAGAAGGAGAGAGTGACCTTAAATGACACACTAGATCAAATGGATTAAATTGATATCTTCAGAGCATTTCATCCCAAAACAGTAGAATATACATACTTTTCAAGTGCACATGGAATATTTTCTAGGGTAGACAAATGTTAGAACACAAAACAAGTATCAATAAATTTAAGAAGATGGAAATCATATCAAGCATCTTCTCTGAGCACATTGCTCTTAAACTAGAAATCACTCACAAGAGGAACACTGAAAAATATGTAAAGACATGTTATTAAACAATGAATGGCTCAACAATGAGATCAAAGAATAAATTAAAAGATACCTGGAAACAAATGAAAATGAGGACACAACAATCCAAAAATCTGTGGACCTCAAGAAAGTGATCCTAAGAAGGAAATTCATAGCATTACAGGCCTGTCTCAAAAGAAACAAGAAAAAGCTTTAATAAACAATCTAACTTTATACTTGGAGGAACTTGAAAAGAACAATGAAGTTCAAAGTGAATAGAAGGAAGGAAATCATAAAATCAGAGCAGATAAACAAAATAGAGTTTTAAAAAATGATAAAAAGATCAATGAATCCAAGAACTGCTTTTTTGAAAAGATAAACAAGATTGAGAAAACTTTAACCAGGTTCATCAAGAAAAAAGAGAAATAAAATCAGAAATGAAAGAGAAAAATAACAACTCATACCAAAAAAATACAAAGGATGGTAAGAAAATATCATGAACTATATGTCCACAAACTGGACAACCTGGACAAAATAGATAAATCCCTAGAAACATACAGTCTTTCAAAACTAAACCAGGAAGATTCAGAAAATCTGAATGCACAGATTACACCTACTGAAATAGAAGCAGTAATAAACAAACAAACAAACAAACAAAAAACCCAAAATCAAAAGCTCTGGACTGTATGGCTTCACAGGTGAATTTTACCAAATATTCTGAGAAGAACTAATACCTTTGCTTCACAACCTATTTCATAAATTTCAGGAGGAGGGAAGGCTCCCAAACTCACTTTAAATGGCCAGTGTTATCCTAATTCTAAAACCACATAATGACATTAGAAAGAAAATTATAGGCCGATATCCCTGATGAACATAGATACTAAAATCCTCAAAAATATATTAGCAAACCGAATACAGCAATGCATCCCGAAAATCATATCATAAGTAAGTGGGTTTTATTCTGGGAATGCAAAGCTGGTACAACATTTGTAAATCAATAAATATGATTCACCATGCAAACAAAATGAGGAATAATAACCACATGATCATATCAATACATGTGGAAAAAGCATTTAATTAAAATCCTGTACCATTTTATGATAAAAACTCTCAGCAGAGTGGGAACAGAGTGGGAATAAACATAAATAAAGGCCATATATGACAAACCCACTGCCAGCATCATCCTGAAAGCGCAGAAACTACAAGCATTCCCCTTTAGATTGGGAACAAGACAAGGATGTCCACTTTCATCCTCTCTTATTCAACATAGTACTGGAAGTCCTAGCCACAGCAATCAGACAAGAAGAAGAAATAAAAGGCCTCCAAATTGAAAGGGAAGAAGTAAAACTGTCTTTATTTGTATGTGACATGATGCTGTCCATAGAGAACCCCAAAGATTCCACCAAAAACCTACTAGAACTTATAAAATAATTTAGTAAAGTACAGGATATAAAATTAGTGTCCAGAAATCAGTTGCATTTTTATGTGCCAATAATGAACTAACAGAAAGTGGAATTAAGAAAACAATCCCATTTACAATTGCTTCAAAATAATAAAGTACCTATAAATAAACCTAACCAAGAAAGTAAAAGACCTGTGCTGGGAAAACTATAAGGAACTGAAGAAAGAAATAGAAGAATGTACAATTAAGTGGAAGCACATATTGTGTTCAAGGATAGGAAGAATTAACATCATTAAAATTTCCCTACTGCCCAAAATAATGTATAGATCAATGTAAATCCTATCAAGATTTCAGTAACATAATTCAGAGAATTTAAACAAATATTTCAAAAATTCATATGGAAACACAAAAGACACTGCATAGCAATAGCAATCTTGAGAAAGAAGAACAAAGAGGAATCATGCTACCTAATTATCAAGCTCTACTATAAGGTCATAGTAATAAAAATGGCATAGTATTGGCATAAAAACAGACACAGAGGTCAATGAACAGTATAGAGAACTCAGAAATAAACCTATACCTTTAGAGTCAATTAACATTCAACAGAGGAAGCAAGCACATACAATGGACTAATGATAGTTTATTCAATAAATGGTGTTGGGAAAGTTGGACAGGTACATGCAGAAAATGGAACTAGATCACCTTCTTACACCACACACAAGAATAAGTTCAAAATGGATCAAAGACTTAAATGTTAGACCTGAAACCATAAAAACTGTAGAAGAAAACATAGGCAGCAAAATGTTGGACATTGTTCATAGCAAATATTTTATCAGATATATCTCTTCAGGCAAGGGAAACAGAGGAAAAAAAGTAAACACATGGGACTACATCAAACAAAAATTGCACAGCAAAGGAAATCACCAAAAAAAATAAAAAGACAACCCACAGAATGGGAGAACATGTTCACCAATACATCTGATAAGGGGTTAATATCCAAAATGTATAAAGTAATTGCAAAACTCAATACCAAAAAAAAAAGACAACCCAATTAAAAAATGGGTAAAGGACCTCTATAGACCGTTCTCCAATAAGAACATGTAGATGATCAATAGACACATGAAAAGATGCTCAACGTCAATAATCATCAGATAACTGCAAATTAAATCCACAATTAGTTACCACATCACACCTGTCAGAATGGTTGTCAATAAATCAACAAATAACAATTGCTGGCAAGGATTTGGAGAAAGGGGAATGCTTTTAAACTGTTGGTGGGAATGCAGATTGGTCCAGACACTATGGAAAGCAGTATGGAGATACCTCAAAATATAAAAAATGGATCTGCCTTTTGACTCAGCAATCCCACTTCCCAGAATATATCTGAAGGAACCCAAAACACTAATTTGGAAGAAGCACAGTTAGGTTCATTGCAGTGTTATTTACAGTCACCAAGGTATTGAAGCAGTCAATGTGTCCATCGATAGATCAGTGGATAAAACAACTATTGGACATTTTCATAATGAAATACTACTTGACTGTAAAAAAGAAGAAAATTTTATGTTTTGCAACAGTATATGGATGGACCTGGAGAGCGTTAATGCTAAGTGAAGTAAGCCAGTCAGAGAAAGGCAAATATTATATGATTTCACTCGTATGTGGACTCTAATGAACAAACTAAACTAACAAGAAAGATGGGGACAGACTCATAGATGGAGAACAGGATGATGCTAGTCGGGGGGGATGTTAGGGGGTGGAGAGATTGAGCAAAAGGGAAAAAGGACTCATGGTCATGGACAACAGTTTGGTGATTGCAGGGGGTGAGGAGGGTGTAAGGAGACTAAATGGCAATAGAAAAAATACAATAAAGATAAAAAACAATATATCACAAGAGTTTTTGGTTGTCATTGAGCTTCAACAATCATCAATATTTTGTCAATATGTCATCAACATTTGCCAATATATTGCTTCACTTATTTTTCCACTTATATTGGGTGAAAGAAAGCATTAGAATGTTTGAAAACAAATTTCAGATATCTGTTAAATTTATCTGTAAATACTTAAGGACATATCTCTAATAATTAAGAGATCTGAAAAAACCTAAGCATAATCCCATTGTCACCCTACCAAAATTAATATATAATTAACACATTATAATCCCTTAATATCAAGTAAAATGAAGCCCATTATAAATGTAGCCTGTGTCTCAGAAATGACTTTTATTCATATCAGAATCTAAACAAGGTACATAAATCATCTTTTGTTTATTTGTCTCCCAAGATTCTTTAACATATATTGTTCCCGTTTTTATTTTTCTGTATGACATGTATTTGTTGTATAGCATGAGTCATTTGTTCTTCAGAATTTCTCACATGCTAAATTCTGGTAATTGCCTTTTATAGTGTCATATAGCTTGTTTTTTTTATCCCCTGTGATTCCTATAAAGTGGTAATTGGATCTAGGACAGTCTTTCCCAAATAATTTTCTGCAATGATGAAAATGTTCTTTGTCTTTCCAAAATGTTAGCCACAGCTGCATATAACTATTGAATACTTCAAATGTGGGTAGGATGAACATTAATTTACATTTAATTTTAAATAAACATATGCCACTAGTAATGACCATATTGCATTTTAGAGAAAAGGCTTAAAATTATGTGTATATATGTGCATATATGTGTGTATATACGTGTGTGTATAATTTCTTTTTTCTTAAAAGCCAGTGTAATAGATATGAAGTGGTATCTCATGTTGGTATTGACTTGCATTTCCCTAATGACTAATTTTTTTGAGCATCTTATCATTTTATTATGGTTCTTATTGGCTATTTGGAGAAATGTTTATTTCAAGTGATTTGTCCATTTTTAAACTGGGTTTTTATTTGTTGTTGAACTTGAGTTCTCCACATATAATGGATATTAATCTCTTATTAGACAGGTGATTAATGAAAAATTTCCTATTCTATTGTTGCCTTTTTATAATTCACACTGTTGATTTTAGGCACTAAAGTGTTTAATTTTTATGTTTAGTTTGTCTATTTTTCTTTCATTGCCTGTGATTTGTATGTCATGTATATGAAATCATTGTGAAATCCAATGTTATGAAGACTTTATAGGTTTAGCTATAGTGAAGTGTTTGATCCATTTTGAGTTAATTTTTATATATGGTGTTAGGTAAGGGCTTAAATACATCCTTTTGCATGTGAATATCTAGTTTTCCCAGTACCATTTGTTGAAAAGACTACATTTGCCCTATTGAATGATCTTGGCATTCTTGTTGAGAGCCATTTCGCCATATACACAAGGGTTATTTATGGGCTCGCAGTTCTAGTGCATTGGTTTATATGTGTCTTTATGCCAGTATCACACAGTTTTGTTTACTGTAGCTTTGATCAGAATCCACAATCTACAATGAATAGTTTAAGCACATCCCATTTCTATCAAACTCATCTAGTGTCTCATATGACTGATTACCTGGCTGAGGTAATATTTGTCAGAGTTTCCCCCTGTAAAGTTTTTGCCCCCACACCACACTCCATGCTGTAGTTCTTGGAAGGAAGTCACTATGCTCAGCCTACATTTAAGAAGTGGAGAGAAATGCTTCCCCTACTTGAGGACCATGTATGTACATAAATTATATGAAATTATTTTGCATGGGAGATTTGTCTCCATCTCACTTATTTACTGACCAATCATTTATTAATATAAATATGAACTCATGGGTATTTTACAGCTTGTGTTAAATTCCAACTTTCTTTCTTTTCTGTATCTTTTCCTTTCTCAAAATATTTTATATTTGGCTATTAGGAGTGCTTTCAGTTGGCTTTTATGTTCCCTTTGACATGGCCCATCATTTCATGTTTTTTTAAATAGTATTTCCATATTTTCTGATACTACAAGACGCTCCAGGTTCATCTTGTATATTCCATGCCCCAGTCCTAGAATCCACATATCTCCAAAGATCCCTTGTCCCTTTTATTAGAGAAATCAAGATCTGGATACAAGATGTGCTCATTTCTACTAGCACAGATTACAGAGCAAGGAAATGTATATGCCTTAGATGACAGAGAAAGGAAATATATGTGTATATTCTAACATGTATATACACATATACCTATGCATATTCCTACATGTAATAATTTATATCTATACTAAGATACTCATGAGTTCATACTCATGTATCTAACTCCAATCAATTAGTACATAGATCATTACAGCCTCCTCTCCTTGGCTATCTGTAAATTCTCACTCCTGAGGAGTCTTTTTGATCCATCATGTACTCCAGGTTCATGATGGAATCAGGCCTGGACTCTTATGTTGCTACCTACTATGTGTCAAAGTGAAATCATGATAACTTTCTACTTAGTGTAGTCACTGCTCAAAACCTGAGTTGTTGGTACAGCTACTTTTGAAAGACATTGATTGTTAGTATTAGGTAAATTCCATGTGGTATGTTTCCAGTCTCTCTAGTGGCCCATTCTTGTGGCCCAACATCCAAAGAACGTTGATAGTAATGTTTTGTTAGGAAGTACTATATTGTCTTTGTCTTCATCAGGAAAAACTGTCTTTGTCTCATCAGTGGTTCAACCTGTGGTTGAAGTGTTAGACAACAATGACTAAATTTTTATCATAAACAAAGCCTACATATATTACATATGCCATTAGGCTTAAAGCACAATGGATTCAGATTATATTCTTTGTCTACAAGTGTCCAGACACATGTCCCCTCTGGGATGAGCCACGTTAAGGGTTCAAGAATATAGAATCTCCTCTGTAATGGCCAAGCTTAAAATAATCCAAAGTAAAAGGCAAATGTGTGCTGTTGAAATATTAGTTCATTGACTTTGTAAGTGGGATAACAAGGTTGGACACATTCCCAGATTTATTCTGGGAAGCTACATTCAAATTTTAATTCAATTCCTATGTAATAAAGAGAAAAATGCATGTGGGAAAATGGTCCTACTTTCAACTTACATTATTGGTTGGATTTCTAGTTCTTGAGGTTTTCTTTTTTTGCTTTGTTATTTGCCTCTCAGTCAGTTAATCACAAAAGCTCCTGGCTTCCCACTTCCCAATTGCTTTCCTTTTTTTTTTTCTCGGCATATTATTACTTTTACCAGATTTCCCTCATGCTTCTTTCATGTAGCTCTATCTCTACTTCACCTATGACTCATTTTCTGGTCTTTTTCTGATGAAGAGTGCCTTTCTTCTCTTTTCTCAGAATCAATTCTCCTTTTTAAGTAAGAACAATTCTCACAGCCCTACGGTGCAAGTGACTAAGTACTTACCATTCCTACTGCCTTGCTTAGTTTGGAAAGATTTTTATGCTCCCTAATCCTCTGCCTTCTTGCAATATACCATGTGCCTTTTGCCAATGTTGAAAGTAACAATGTGTTTTTAATCTAATTTGCTAATGTAAAACAGTTTTCTTCTGAATCACAGTGGTGTAACCATTGACAACTAGGGCTTTGGCTCATGTTGAGTGTGAGTGCGTAGGATCAGGAAATAAAATTTTCCAGTATTTCACTATTCAGTGTAATCTTTATCAATCATTGTGAATTAATTAGCAAGCAGCAAGCGATGTTGTATCAGTAAATATTTGTGAACAATTATGTGGTTTTTCTTAATGTTTGTCATCTAAAAGCCATGTCATTGAGTTCAATCAGGCTTTTATTATTGCTCTCATTTCTTTTATTGGATTAAAAATAATCCAGTATAGAAGTGTCCATTTTATCATTTGGAACTACCCTCTATTTACCTGCAATACTCATGTTTTCCCCTAGATCTATGCTCTTACACGTCTTTCCAGAAGAGAGGTGCCTTGTGTTCTTTCTAAGTTAATCCCCTTTATATTCACTCTTTCTTTTATGAGCCCTTCATCCCCTTTGCGGGCATCTATAGCATTTCTCTTTCTTTTCTTTTCTGCTTTGAAATAAACTTAAGTCTCCCCTGGCTTGGGGAAAAAAAAACAAAAGCATGACCTTTGTAAACTTTCAGGCTACCATCTTATTCTTCTTGTATTCACTGCCAGTTTCAATTCCTCACAACCCATCATAAGCATCCTGAAATCCTGAAATCTAGCATCTTTTCCCATTACTGGACTGATAATGCCTCAACAGAAGTCACCAATGGTCTCATCATCAATTTCATGACATCTCAATTGCTTATTATCTTTGTCTTGACATTACCAGTGTGAGCTTCTTCCTTTGAAACTCATCTCTTGGTTGGTTTCCATGACACAATAATGCAGTATTCCCTTTCTTCATTGTTTTCTCCTTGCATGTTTTTTAAAATCTCCATATCTATGGCTATTAATAAAATTAGTCCTCATTAATTCTGTTCTACTTTATCTATACTTCTTTGTACATTAAAACACATCCACAGCAACAGTTTAACCATGTGGATGATTTAAGGTCTGTATCTGAAGTCAAGTTCCATTTCCTGAGTTCCAGTCCTTGATTATCTACTGGCCATTTTTCTCCCCTTGAACTTAGTTTGCTCCCCTTGAACTCAGAATATTTCTATTAGAATTCATTTTCTTCCCCTAGCCCTTAAATTGGTTCATCTTCCTATTTCTATATTTCTGCCAGTATTTTTATGAATTTGCTAGATGCACAGTTATCTAACCCCTCAGATATTTGTGTGTCTCCATTTCTTTTTCTGCCCATATCCATCAGATAGTTTCCTTTCCAGTCATGGGACTTCCATTAGAGATCACAAATTGGTTCTCCGTGCCAGGCTTATTGCCATAGACACCTAAGCAAGAGCCCCTGTCTCCCACTTCTCTCTATATTACAAACTGAGATGATTCTAATTTTCTTAAAATAACATTTTATCCCACAACTAGCAATTTTTAAAAGAATTCATGACTTCTTTATTGCCTGTACAGGGGAGAGCTATGTGTCAAGGACCTTGAATTACAAGATAAAATATATTAGAAGACTTTTAAGGGTTATTAATTAGGAAACTATGTAAAAAGATAATAAAGAAAAATAAACAAAATTAATTTGCTTTAATTATATTGTGGTGGACAAGTTAGTAGGGTTGAGCCTAGAGGCATGAATACCATTTTGGAGTTTTTGTAGTAATTGTCAAATAAAATGATGGATAAGTAATTCAAATGACAATGTGGGATGATCAACTTAAGAAAGACTGGAAGGAGAAATCATCAAGTATTGGGGACTGATTGATTGGTGTGGGGGTGAGGAAATGGAAAAACTGGAAATAACTGCTAGTTTCGAGGGTGGTGATTTGTAGGATCGTGGGCAAGTTAAATTTATAAGAAAGTAGGAAAATATGAGGGAGGACCAAAAAAAAATTTGTGATTTATTTATAAAAACTTGCACATTTATTTTTTCATGTTTAAACTTCAGTCACCTTCAAAGTACTCTCCATTTGATGCAATATACCTATCAAGACTTTTTTCCAGTGTTCAAAACAGTTTTTGAAGTTGTCAGTTTAATGCCTTTTAGTGCCTCTGTTGTTTTTTGTATCACTTCTTCCACATTGGAAAAAGGTTTTCCTTTGAGGACTTTTCTCATCCAGGAAACAAACTAAAAAGTCACTTGGGCAGAAATCAGGTGAATAGGGAGGGTGGGGCATGTTGGGGGCATAGGGAGGGTAGGGTCATGCAATTTTTGGTCAAAAACTGCTGAACACTCAGCACAATGTGGGCAGGTGTGCTCATAAATCATCCATCATGAAATGGGCAAAGGCATTGATAGAGTCTTCAAAAAAATTCACTGAAGCCAAATACAGCCTCTCACAACAACTCCAACTAGTACACTGATACAGACAGGTTCCTAGAACGCTCACCTAGTCGGGGAAGCCTGTGCTTCCCCTAGTCGGGGAACAAGGGGCTCGCCCCCTAGAAGATAATTCTGTTTCTTTTTTGGGGGGGTTCCCCCTCATAGAACTGTTTGGGAAAAGAGAAAGTTTGTGATTTCCATCTGAAATGCAGTGTGTTAATGATATGTAAATATATGTCACACAGAAAACTTGAGAAATGTTAGCCTTTTTAAACATGGGATGTCTTCTTTGAACAATTTTCATGGTTTTTCCTGAAAAAGGACATCATAGAGCTATATATAAACAATAGCCCTTTATTCCAGCCTCTTTAGAGCAAGTAGGGACTACAAATTTCAGTCATGTATTAGGTTCAGAAAGAATAATTGGAGACATTAATAAATTACCAAATTATGATAGATCTAAAAAAAATTCTTTTACACATGACAGTACACTTATTCATTTCTTCTGGAGTAAATCAGGAGGTGAAGAAAAAAGATAACTTGTTCATGTATTCTCATTATTAATGGTCCAAGAAAAGTCAATCAATATTTTTTTATGATATTCACACTCACCACCCTTTCCACCCACTAATTCATTCGCTACTCCCCCTGTTCACTTTGTCTTCATTTTGGGTACAGAGTAAGGATTTCAGTCATGACCTTTTTGTTGTTGTTAAAGCAATGCTTTTGTTATGGAAAACACCAAGATATCTATCACCTCCAGATGCAGAGCTGTCACTCTGGCTTTGTACACTGGTTTAAAAATTATTCATTGTTTCAAAAGTAAAATTTAACCCACAGCCCACATTATAGTCAATGGGCAAAAACTAAAAGAATTTCCGTTAAGATCAGGAACAAGACAGGGATGTTCACTTTCACCACTCTTACTCAACATGGTAGTAGAAGTCCTAGTTACAGCAATCAGACAAGAAGAAGAAATAAAAGGCTTCCAAATTGGGAAGAAGAAAGTAAAACTATCATCATTTGCAGATGACATGATATTGTACATAAAAAACCCTAAAGACACCATCAAAACAAAACAAAGCTACTAGATCTAGTAAATGAATTCAGCAAAGTAGCAGCATACAAAATCAATATTCAGAAATTGGTGGCATGTTTATACACCAATATTGAACTATCAGAAAGAGAAATTAAGTAAACAATCCCATTTACTATTGCAACAAAGTAAGATACATAGGATTAAATGAAACCAAAGGGGTAAAAGACCCATCCTAGGAAAACTGTAAGATACTAAAAAAACATTGAGGAAGATACAAATGAGTGGAAGCATATACTGTGTTCATGGATAGAAAAAAATAATATTATTTAAATGTCCATACTACTCAAAGCAATCTATAGATTCAACACAATCCCTATTAAAATACCAATGGCATACCTCACAGATCTAGAACAAATATTCCAAAAATTTACATGTAACCACAAAAGACCCTAATTAGCCTCAGCAATCTTGAGAAAGAAGAACAAAATTGGAGGTATCAGACTACTGATATCAAACTATACTACAAGACTGCTGTAACGAAACAGCACAGTATTTGCACAAGAAAAGGCATATAGATCAATGGAAGAGAACAGAGGACACAGAAATAAACCCACACCTTTATGGTCAATTAGTATTTGATAAAGGATGCAAAAATATACAATGGGATAAAGACAGTCTACTCAATGAATGGCATTGGGAAAATTGGACAGATACAAAAAAATGAAACTAGATCACCAACTTAACACCATGCACAAGAATAAACCCAAAATGGATTAAAGACTTGAATGTAAGTTATGAAACCATAAAAGTCCTACAAGAAAACATAGGCAGTAAAATTTCACACATTTCTTGTAGCAATATTTTTGCCAATATATTTCCTCAGGCAAGGGAAAAAAAGAAAGAAAAAACAAATGGGATTATATTAAAAAAAAAGAAGCTTTTGCTGTGCAAAAGCAACCATCAACAAAATAAAAAGGAAATCCACTGAATGGGAGAACATATTTGCAAAATATGACAAAATAAGGGGTTAATTTCCAAAATATATAAAGAGCTTATACTACTCAACACCAAGAAGACAACTTAACCAAATTTAAAAAATGGGCAGAGGGCCTGAATAGACACTTTTTCCAAGAGGACATACAAATGGCAAATAGACATATGAAAAGATGCTCAACATTACTAATCAACAGAGAATTGCAAATTAAAACCACAATGAGATTTCATCTCACAACTGTCAGAATGGCTGTCATCAATAAAGCAACAAACCACAAGTGCTGGTGAGAATGTGAAAAAAGCGGAACCCTCGTGCACTGTTGGTGAGCATGCAGATTGGTACAGCCACTGTGGAAAATGGTATTGAGTTTCCTCAAAAAATCAAAAAATGGAACTGCCTTTTGATCCAGTGACCCCACTTCTGGTAATATATATGAAGATACCCAAAACACTAATTTGAAAAAATATATGCACCTCTTTGTTCATTTCAGCACTAATTATAATAGTCAAGATCTGGAAACAGCCGAAGTGCCCATCAGTAGATGAGTGGATATAAAATCTGTGGTACATTTACACAGTAGAATACTATTCAGCTGTAAAAACAAAACAAAACAAAACAAAACAAAACAAAACAAAAACAAATAATGCAAATCTTACCTTTTGTGACAGCATGGATGGACCTGGAGAACATGATACTAAGTAAAATAAGCCAAATAGACAAATAGAGAAATACCATATGATTTCACTTATAGATGGAATTTAATGAACAAAATAAACTGACAAAATAAATACAGAGGCATGAATACATGAAACAGACAATTGCCAGAAGGGAGAGGGGTTGTGGGCTGGATGGAAGAAAGTGAAGGGTTTAATCAAATACACACACACACACACACACACACACACATCTATATATTATGCTATATATTTTATCTATATCTATCTATCTATAGATAGATAGATATAAAATACATGGACACACGTAACAGTGCAGTAGTAGCCAGAGGGAAGAAGGGTAAGGGTAAGTGGAGGTAGGCAAGTTGGGGGAAAATGGGGACAAAAAGAGAATTTCTTGGGGCGATGGGCACACAATGCGGAGTGCAGATGATATTTTGTTGTACTCTTGCAACTTGTATGGTTTTGTGAACCAAAGTTATCCCCAAAAATTCAATTTAAAAAAGTAAAATTTAAACCATTTTATATCTATCTGCCCAACTCAAGCAGACTGGTTCCTTTCTAGGTCATCAGATCATTTCAGCCCAAAGTCTAGACAAAGAAAACTTATATAAGTACCTGATGGAAATTTAAGGTGGATCAGAAGAAAGCAAGGCCTAGGACCCTGGGTTTTATACCATGCTAACCATGCCATTGTCCAGAAAACTCACAAACAGAAACTTGTGCTTGACACCTGAGTCCCATGAGACTGGTCTTTCAGCCTAGAACACAATGTCTAGGATCCACTGAGACTCATACGCATAACTCTGAGACCCGAACATGTTCACCTCTAGGACTCTCTTATGAGCAACAAAACTTTGAAGGCTTTCAATGGCCCAAAGAGTATCAGTAAGGCCATCTCACTGCAAAGCAGGGTTTCCAAAAAGAATGTTTCTTTTTGTTCACCAACTCATTTGCCCAATGTCATTTGGAGACTTATCCTATGCACATGCTTATAGATGGAGATTTAGACACATGTGTGACCCTGTACCTCGCACATGGTATTTTCCACTTGCTTCCAGCACTAGCCTTATTTTTCTATTGTTTCAATGTCTGCTTTCTGACTATGCAGAGATAGAGCACTTTGCACCCTATAGTACATTAAGGATAAAGATGAAAGAATTAATATAGTTCAACAGAAGTCACACTTCAATCTACAACTGTTCATCCAAATGTCCAAAGAGGAGAAAACATTCTGGAAATGCAACCAGTGTCATCTTTCAGCATAAGATACTATTCTTCCTATTGCCCTGGGCCATCCTTCAACAAGAATGAATATCATGCATCCTCAGACCTCACAAACATTTTTCTTTGTCAAAACTTACCTGTTCTTTGTTCCATCCCTCAGATTCCAACAAATCTAATAATATAATTGCCCCAAGATATTAATAGCTAAAAATTATTTTATATTTATTCTTTGAAAACTTTATTTCCCAATTTTAATAGAAGATCTCATATCTTAATAGGATGAGTAATATAGATGTTGGGTGATTGCAAAAGATATTTAGGTGCAAAGGAAGGCCTTAAACACCTTTACAATTTACTAAAAAAACTCCAAATAGAACAGTTTTATCAATATTATTGATCTTCTTAAAGAACCATCTTTTGGCCTCATTGATTCTTTTCTGTTGTGTTTCTGTTTTTTATTTTATTGATATCTGCTCTGCTCTTTAAATATAGGTGGCCTCCTCCCCTATATATAAGTGAGACCTTGCATTCGAAATTCTATTATTGCCGTAAATTTTCATGCTCTCCAATTCTAGGCTACAGTCTGATGTAAAATAGAAATACAAATATAAATATAAATATGAATACCATTTTATGGATAAAACAGCACCAAACCAACTACATTTTTTCAGCCTCTCAGTGCTTTTCAATCTCCTTTACTTACCTTTTCCTCTAATGAACCAGGGAACTTTCCCATATGTCCATGAAAGACAAAAGACTATCTTACCTCTTTTCCTAGAGATTATGCAAAAAGAACGTTATTGTGCACAATTAAGAAAATGGGTTTCTGCATATTCTTTCCTGAGCTTGTGTTACTGACAGATTGAAATCTACAGTGGAAGTGAAGGTAACATGGAATTACTATGGTCTTACCTCACCCCTTGGACAGCCACCAGGATTTCAAATTACAGCAAGGCCTATTCAGGGTTAAATTGTCCCTCATTTCAAATTTAGCTGCAGATTTTTTTTCCTTAAAATTGAATGAACAAAAAAAGTTGACACTGCAGGCTATCTCTCAGCAGCTTTTTAAAAACAAACACTAATTACACACGTATTATGTGTCAGGTACTGCCCAACAATATGTATTATTTCCTCCATTTTTACAACTTTGGTGGGGGGAGGTTGAGTCATCAGGACCCACTTTTCATTGTCAAGGCCATTTGTGATCTCAGTAATTGAAAAGAAAAAGACCAATGTACCTAGAAATGACTAGGAAGGCTTTATTTCCCTTGAATAGCCAAAGAGGCACCAGGGAGGCTGTCAATGCCTTAGGTTTTAATAAGACTTACGGACCACAAAACCTCTTTTGATAGCAGAGCATTACTCAGGACTTTTGTTCTAATTGTAATTACTGATACAGTTGAATTCATTTTGTGTTTCCTACTTATCATGTCTCTTCCATCCCTTCATTTGACATGATAATGATCAAGTTTTCTGTCTGCCTTTGGTGCTGCAACTTCATAATGATGAGTCTACACGTGGGTTTATCTTTATTCATCACACTCTTCAATGTGAAGTTCCATGTCACTCTCCAATTCTAGAAAACAACCATTTTCTGTTTGCCCCATTGTTCTATTCTGTCTTTGGGGGAACTGCTATGAGACTCAGGTTTGGAGCTTCTTACTCTGTCCTCCATGTCTCTTTGTCACCCGAAACACAAGACTGCATTCTGCATACTATCCTCCAATATATATTTCAATGAATCAATTTTAGAATTTTATCTCACCCACATTTAGAAAGTTTCTCTTCTTCAGTGACTGTTAACACCCAGCATTCCATGTGTTCTTATGTACAAATCTTGTTTGTCAAAGTGTCCTTGTCTATCACTGTGATTTCGATTTCTTAATGTCCTAGGCATTTTGAAAGTCCTGAAGTTTCTTTGAGATTATTTTTTCAAGTCCTTGGAATATTAATCCTTTTGCTTGTTTTCAAGTTGGTTATGTCTGAGGGAATCCCTGGTTCTCAGGGTTACAGAAATGTCCCAACACAATGATTTTACCTATGCTTCTGTCAGCGGCCCCAAGAACTGATCCAGGATCCCTTACAGGCTAATTCCACAGCCTGGAATTCCTGAACTGTGAGGTCATTATAAATTCCGACTTCACATCAGCATATGGGGTTTTAATTCTGAGGGCATATTTACTTTTTTAATCCATAATCTTAAATAAAGGCAAAATTTTGATTCCCTAATATAGTTTTTACATTTGATATTATAAAGTTTTTATTGTGATATTTTATGTTACATTTATATTCTATCTAGAAAGTGGCACCAGCTCTAAGATTACTGAAGAGACACCGCGCTCATTGCTCTGGATGGCCTTAAAGATACATCATCTATGCCTACATTGTCATTAAAACCTCAGATCTGGGCCTTTAAAGCCAATTTCTGTTTGGTATTCCATGGATCATGACACCTATCTCAGTTGTGGGCCTAGTTATTTATTTTCATGTCTTCTTAATTTCTAGCATCTGGGCTTCTGTTGTTTTCATTTTTGAACTTAGTATATAAAGAAAAAAAATTATGGTTGATATATTTTATTTACCATTACTCTGTTTGGAGTGAGAAGGGAATCGGTGTAGGCAAAGTATGCATTGTTGGTTATTCTTCTTTTTGTTTTATTATTTTAAAGTAGTTTTTTGATTATGCTATTACTGTTGTCCCAATTTTCCCCACTTTGTGCCCCTCCATTCAGCAATCCCTACTCCCTCAAGCAATAGACCCACCATTGTTCACGCCCATGGTCATGCATATAAGCTCTTTGGCTACTCCATTTCCTACACTGTATTTTACATCCCCATGGCTATTATGTTCCTACCTATTTGTACTTCTTAGTCCCCTCACCTCTTCACCCATTCCTCCACAGCCTCTCCCATCTGGGAACCATAAAAATGCTCCCTGTTTCCATGATTCTGTCTCTGTTCTTATTTGCTTAGTTTATTTTTCATATTCAATTGTTTATGAACATGTACTTATTGCTATTTTATTTTTCATACTTCTGATCTTTTTCTTAAATTAGTCCCTTTAACATTTCTTATACTGTATTTTGCCATGTATATTGCACTTTTTTGCTCAAATTTTTGAGGCAAAAATTAGGATGCACATTATACATGGGTATAATTATTACATACCATGGGTATACTAATGGGTATAATAATCTCATGTATAATGTGCACAAAAACATGGATGTGCATTATACATCAGAGAACATTATATATGGCAAAATACAGTAACAGTGGCTTGGTGATGATGAACTCCTTTAGTTTTTTCTTGTCTGGAAAGCTCTTTATCTGCCCTTCAATTCTAAATGATATCTTTGCTGAGTAGAGCAATATTGGCTGTAGGTCCCTGATTTTCATCACTTTGAATATTTATTGCCAATCCCTTTTAGCCTGCAAAGTTTCTTTTGAGACATCAACTGACAGTACAGTATCAACTCCCCCGTGGGTAACTAACTGCTTTACTCTTGCTGCTTTTAAGATTCTTTATCTTTAACCTTTGGCATTTTAATTATGATATGTCTTGGGGTGGAGTTCTTTGTATCCACCTTGTTTGGGACGCTCTGTTCTTCCTGAACTTGTATGTCTATTTCTTTAAACAAATTAGGGAAGTTTTCTTTCATTATATTTTCAAATAGATTTCTAATTTCTTGCTCTTTCTCTTCTCCTTCTGGTACCCCTATCATGCAAATGTTGGACGGCTTGAAGTTGTCCCAGAGGCTACTTATACAACCTTGTTTTTTTGGATCCTTTTTTTCTTCTTGTTGTTTTGATTAGTTGTCTTTTACTTCCTGATGTTCCAAATCATTGATTTGATTCTTGGCTTCAACCACTCTACTGTTGTTTCCCTGTAAATTGTTCTTTATTTCAATTAATGTATCCTTTGTTTCTGACTAGATCTTTTTTATGCTGTTGAGGTCCTCACTAAGTTCCTTGAGCATCCTTATAACAAGTGTTTTGAACTCTGCATCTGACATATTGCTTATCTCTGTTTTGTTTGGTTCTTTTCTGGAGTTTTGATCTGTTCTTTCATTTCGGCCATGTTTCATGTTTCTTTGTCTCATTTTGGCAGCCTTCCTTTGTTTCTATGTATTAGGTAGAGCTGCTATGGCTCCCTGTCTTGGTAGCATAGCCTAATGTAGTAGGGGTCCTGCAGGGTCCGGTGGCACAGCCTCCTCTACCACCCAAGCTGAGTACTTGAAGTGCGCCCTTTGTGTACGCTGAGTACACCCTCCTTTTGTAGTTGAGTCTTGGTTTCTGTTGGTAGGTCAATGGGAAGGATTTATCCAGTCAAGTTGGCTACAAGGACTGGCTGTGACCACTGACCACAAACCTCTGCTAGAATTTGTAGGGTCTTACTCTCCTGGCACTGGAAACCTGGGCATGGGCACCTGTTGTGGGGCTGGGACTCCTCGCTCCCAAGATGTCCCTCCTGAATTTTTATCAACCACCCGTTGGTGTGGGACCAACCTATTCTTTGTCTCTGCCCCTCCTACCAGTCTGGATGGATGAGATTTCTTTAATTCTGTAGACTTCCATTAAGCTCAATTTCTGACAGTTCTGAGTGATGGTTGTTCTATAATTTAGTTGTATTTTTGATGAAGTTGTATGAGGAGGTGAACCATGTTTATCGATATTTTCATCTTGACCCTGTAAAATCTTATTTTTTAACATGGTCACAGTTTTGTACTTTACCTTTTTACCCAGAAATTAATCTTGTGATTATGCCATATCAGTAACCATAAATTGCTTTTGTCTTTTGTTTTAAACCATTGACTGTACACTTTAGGATTTTATCCATTTATTTATAATTTATTTATAGAGAGAGGGGAAGGGAAGGAGAGAAACCTCAATGTGTAAGAGAAACATTGACTGGTTGCCTCTAACACATGACCAAAAATGGGGAGCAGTCCACAAAACCCAGGCCTGTGCCCTGAACGGGAATCAGACCTGCAATCTTCTGCTTTGTGGGATCATGCTCAACCAACTGAGTCACTCCAGTCAGGGCTGCTTTTGTCTTTTTAATGGCTGCATAATATCCCGATGTAATAACGCAAAATAATTTGAATAACCAGACATGGACTATATCCAATGACATTTTAAAACAAAACAATGTTTTTACTGAACTACATGTGGAAAAGCTAAATCACATTAGTGCATATGTTTCTAGCTCTTTTTCTGTCATATGTTGAATTTCTATGTAAACTTATTGTATGACTTGGTAAGTTAAACTATCTTTTAAAAATAGTGACCATATTTTATATCTTTAAATATTTTTTCAGTAAATACTATGACTATATAGTAGTGCATTTTAGATATAAACATTTAACTATATCATATTTAGATATTTAAGTTGTTCCAAACTATTCACTAATGAAATAATATCATGATACATATTCTTAAAATATTTTTATTTTTTATTATTGCTAATTTAGAATTGCTATAAATGATATAAGTTCAAAGGTATACTTTTATGACTTTTGATATATATTATAAAATTATCTCCTAAAATTATATTGCAAATTGCCTGAAATTCCTCCAAAAGACTATAATGCCTAATTCCTCATATTCTTTTCAATGTTTCTACATTTTAAAATTTTTGCAAATAAGGTGGGCAAAATGTTGGCATTTCATTGCTTTACTTTTTTTTAGTGAAGCTGGGGAATTATTCATATGTTTACTTTTATTTCTTCTGTAAATTATCCATTTATCCTTTTTCCCATTTTTTTTGTTAGAATAATTTTTCTTTGTCACACTTATCATTTGACTGTCTATAATATGCCATATTTTCTGGAAGGTTACATAGGTGTTTCATTATGAACCTTTGTATGATTTAGAATATTTCCTGTTTCTATCATTCATGATTGACAGCTGACTTGGCATAGAATTCTTATGTCTGATAGTGAAGCTGGGGAAGTTCATACAGACCTGGGCCTTCCCACTTGTTAGGCAATGGTGCTTTCCTTGAATTCCCTCACAGTACACTCATTTTACAGTTATAATCATCCTTCAAGTCTTAAACTGCCAGGCTGATAAATGTAATTTTTAGTTCAATCACCACTCAGCCTGTGTAACTATGGATAAAACCTACAGTATGGGGCCCCAAGCAGAAGAGTATCTCTGACCAGTTTTTCTTCCATGATTGCTACCAAGCAAAACTGTTGGGCTGGTACTCAAATTTTTCCCTGGACCTCTATGGTATCACTTGCCTACCTTCTCTCACATGGTGCTTTCTCTACCTATGTCATGATGTCTTCATGCACAATTGACTTTCTGTGGACCATCTCCATGGAAATGAGGATTCTCCACCTGTAGAATGAAACTTATCCAAAGTGGTAGGTGGGATTTCACACCTTACTCTCTCTGATGTCAGCTTGTCTCCACATCAGTGGATATTAATGAGACTCTGCTATGACCTTTTTTTCCTCTTTATTTACATTAACATTGTACTGCTTCTCTAGATGCTGAGAGATCTCTTTGATGTTAATGATCCTTATTTTCAAACTATCTCACAAACAATCCTAGGAATTTTTGGCATAGGGATGACATGTTTCTCATTGTCCCATCTTGCATGTTTTTAATTCTTCTTCACTCCTTTCGTCATTTGCTTGGAGATTTGAGAGGATGGAGTAGAAGCCAGACAAGTACATTTTATCATCTCACAAAGAAGTTCAGTCTTTGATATTTTTAAGGGAGGAAATGTGGTTGCTACTGTGGTTTTCAAATTTTTATGAGTATCAAAATTACTGGAGTAACTGTGTACAATGGAGACACCAGCATCCTACCTCTAGAGATTCAGATTCAGTAACTCTATGATGTGCCAGATAATCTATATTGCTAATAAGCAACCCCTCTCCTAGATGATTCTGATATAGGCCCCACTACACAATCAGAAATCCTAATGTAAAAAACAAACAAATAAACAAACAAACAAACACCTAAATCAGTGTTTCTCTGAGTGTGGTCCTAGGCTGGTGAATAGAGCCCATAGATTAGAATTTGTTTGGAAAGCAAAATTTTGAGCCCCAACCTGGACTTACTAAGAAACTCTGTGGGTGGTGCCCAGCAATCTATATTTTAACAAACCCTCTAGAAATTTCTGATACATCCTCCAATTTGAGAACTGCTGAACTGGTAGGTGAGTCAGAAATCCCACATTCTAATCTGAGCTCTGTTACCAGCCAGCTCAGTGTCCAGAAGAAAATTATTCATTCTCTCATGACTGTAACTTCTCTATTTATGATATGAGGATGAGAGACTATATCTCCAAGTGTTTTAAAGGATTAATCTCAAACTATTTATAGTATCTTCCATACTATATCGTATCTTCTCATAAAATAAATTGCATTTGGTTGAGCCTTGAATAACCTGATTTGTATTTCACAGGGATGCCCCAGGATCCAACAGTGAATATTTCTATGGAGCTAATCAATCAAACCGAGAGCAATTCAAAATATACAAATAAGTATTAACAATAATCCTGAGTATGGATTGCCTATAAATCCTCTGAGTCATTCATTGCTAAGTAGTTTTTTCTTTTCTGTTTTTTAAGTACAAAAAGGCTAAGCTCTATGGGCATGTGGTTCACCCAGCTCATTTTCTTCATCTGGCTCATTTGATCTTAATTACTAGGGCTAGTTCTTGAATTGCAGCAGCTTGCTTTAAGGAGCATATGGCAGAAAGTGCTAAGCACAGGCAGCAGACAATGTGTTACTAAAAGGAGAAGAAATTTTCCTTTACATAAGAAGCCATATGCAGCCCAAATTTATCTATACTGTATTACTGAAATATATATTTTAAAACTTCATCTATGGTGTTTCACAGGTATTGGTTTCATCCTTTGCCTATCCAATACAGGACCTGCAAAAAACAGGCAAAAGCTTTTAGTCTATTTCAAAATATTCCCCAATTGTTCCTTTCAGTAACATTAGGGACCACCATCCATTATCTCCTTTTGGAAGGTTTCACTGAAAACTTAACACCCTTTGTGGTGTCCTCCCCACAGCATCCGCAGTGTTCGTGTCTCAAAAGGTCTTCATGTCAAAGTGCTCTTTCCTTGAAAGCAACGAAACAGTGATCGTTTGCACTCCTGCTTATGAAACAGGACCTCAGTTTGCTCTTCCTCTCTGTTCTGACTCCTTTGTGTCTCTTCTTGAGATATAGTGAGTCTCTGGAGCTCCTCCTTCTGCGGCTTAAAGAACGCCTGGGAAGCATCAAAGCCACGAAATATGGCAGAGTGCCAGCCATCTGGATGTGGCCTTTTGCAAATTGTCTGCATCAACACACTTCTCCTTTGAAATCATGTCTTAAACTCCACATGCCTCTCCCCTCACCTGGCTTCATTTCCTGTCACCCATTTTTAGCAGCAGGCCTCTGAGAGCACACGTTAGACACTCTCTCTTTACTGAGATTCTTTCTCTTTTACAAAACTGTCTCAGTGTTCTGTCTCTTCATCCTTGGAGTTTCAGATTCCCAACTGTGGCACCTCCAAAATCTAACTGCTTGGCACCACATTTCTAACATCACAGTCTGTTGCCATGGAAAGTGCCACCAATTCTGCATGATGACTTCCCTGCCAGAAGGAGAGGATGCACCGAGAGGGAGACAACATTTGTTTAAGCATAAATATCTTTGCTATTTAGTAAAGAGGCAAGAAACTATATGGAATACAAGAGACAAAACAGAAATTCCAATATATATGATGCTTTGCTTTTGGGGATCCTCTTTGGTGAAAGTTGGGTGCTCAACTTTCTCCAGATCTGCACATTATACAATTTCAGGTGATTATTTCTTGACTTTTGGGTTCATTAGGAATAATATTTAAGTTCAAAAGCATTTAGAGTTTGTGAAGCAGAATGTCCCTTCAAATGCCACATCTGCTTTCTCATGTTGCTATTGGATGATTATCTTGGTAGAAAGATGAACAGCAGTAATTTTAAAGAAGAATTGCTCATCTCAGCACAGCCTTTCCATTGAAGCCAGTTTATACACAGTTTAAGCGAGCCTCTCCCTCCTGCCCTTTCACTAAGACTCCAGTCCCATCTCTGCCCGGAATAAACCCTCCTAATAATGCCCACGGCTGAATTCACAGGATTGACATGGACAGTTTTTGCAAGGGCCTTTCCAAAACCCAATATTTGTTCTTACCACATGGATGTAACTAATAAATGAAAAGTTGAAGATATTCAAAAATTACAGAAGTTTATACTGTGACCTAATGGAAACTTACAATTTGCTACTTAGGATTTGGGGTGAAAAAGCAATTTGAATGAATGTGTCTAACTCTTTTCCTGCTCCCTTTTCTAAATTCCTATTAAAATGGAATTTTAAAGAAGAGAACAAAACTGTATTCTTTGCTAAATACTAGATACTCCAGGTCCACACCAGGAACTTTGAGAAATTTCTGCAAATGGAATTGGATCAAAGACTGAGACAATCCTGAGCATCTACTATCTGCATAAGAAGAAAAACTTGCCTGAGAGACCATATGGTGGAACTCCACTGACACCCCTTATGTTAGACAAGCAAAGGTTGCACGTGGGTATGGGCTGTGGGTCAATTAGGAAGTTCCTCTCAGTCTCACCAGGCCTGGGAAATGCAACAGGCACCTGTGGACATACCTAAGAGGAAACCCAAATGATGCTTACTTGATTTTTTTTTTTAATTTTCACCTGAGGATATGCTTATTGATTTTAGAGAGCAATGAAGAGAGAGGGAGAAAGGGAAAGAAGGAGAGTGAAGAAAGAGAGAGACACTGATGTGAGAAACATCGATTGGTTGCTTTCCATATGCACCCCAAATGGGAACCCAACCCACAACCCAAGGCATGTGCCCTGGTCAAGAGTCATGCATGCAACTGTTTGGTGTATGGGATAATGCTCCAACCAACTGAGCCACCCAGCCAGGGCTACTTACTCCAATTTTTTGGTAGTAGAGACTCCCACTATAAAGTTATAGGGGCCCTGAAAGAGGCAAGTGGGTTGGATGAAGACTGTCCACATCAAATATAAAAAAGGAAACCTTAAGCAGAGAAAGGGAATCTTGGTTGCAAACCTCTCATTCTCCATTTTTTTCTGCAAGTTGTGGATATCTGAACTGTAATACAACACAACAATGAACCCATAGCTCCTCTCTGCCATGGTCTACTACGTGTGGAGTACTGGAATGAAAATCACAAATTCTGAGAGAAACTGCATTGGTTGGCAATACCACCCATGGATATATGTTTCCCCAATAAGCATTATACAGAGAGATCTCTAATCCTTATGTGAAAAAGAACTGATATTCAAAGACATGAAACATGCTGAGGAATCACAGAAATGTCTTCTATGAAATCATTAATACAGAGAACAGAGAACAATTTAGATATTTTCTAATTAACTTTTTCAGGAAAATCTGAGAGAACTTTTCACCTATTGCCAGGCAATGTAGAGGAGTAGTTAAGACTCTGGGTTTCGATAAGTTCAAATGACAGCTTTGCTACTGTGGGATACTCATGATCATTGTTCAATTACTAAAACTATTTTGTCTCAGTTTTTCCATTTGCAAAATGGGATGATATTGTATTTGCCTTATAGGGTTATTGTGAATTTTAAATAAAATGTCACTTATGCACAGGGAAATATATATGGTAATATTAATTATGCAATAAGACTTAATCAGTACTTAAAAAAACAAGCAGAAAGTCATAAATAATGAGCAATCTAAAACCAGTAAAGATATCAGATTTTAAAAAATTATTGCTGTATTAAAACTAAAGAAAAAGGCAAGAAACAACAGACAGACTACTAGTAGTACTTCTTGTGAATTAGATACAAGAAGTGATAAAATTCTTTCCAGAAGTCAGAGAAAAGGAATAAAAACAGAGAAACGATAAGCATATTTGTATGATCATGGAAAAAAGGTGATAGATATCCAAATCTATCATATAGTAACCATTCCAATAAAGAGAAATAGCAAATAGAGAAACAAATACTATCAAAGAAATCATAAAATAAAAAATTAATTTCTGATTAAAGTTGTGCAGTTATTTTATGCTATATGCACGCCCAAACACCAATAGTAAATAACAAGAAAAATAGCAAATAAAAATGAAACAAGAGAAAACCAAAAAAGATATAATAGAAATAAAAATCTAGAGATTATCTAAATAAACACCAATGGAGCAGAAATACTAAGTGGTGAACAGGTTCTAGGTTGGAAACAGAAAGTGGAAGCTGAGAGTTCAGCTTCTGAAGTATAAAAGTAAACAAATATAGTCCATTAAAATGGAGAACGCCCATTCTTTTGACCCATTTATAGTGTGCTGACACTGTTGGAATAATTGGGGATTCAGTAATGAATGAAACAAATCCCTCTTTTTTGGATCTGACTTTTTACTGAGGAGACAGGGTCATTATGGGAAATCACAGGCTGAGTGAATTTACCAGCTGCCCAGTGCACATGGGGGACTTTATGACTAAATAATAGGAAGAAAGAGGAAGGAGACGCTAATGGGTTGGCTCAGTGTGCGAATGCAACACAAAAAATAGACACTGCCTGCTCTATTGAAGCTGCTCTCTTAGTAGAATGAAGTGTCATCTCAAAGTCAATACCCTGTAAGAGAGGCACCATCTTCCAGGATGCAGTATGTAATCTAGATCAGTGATTTTGATTTGATTCCATGTCCCCAATAGTTAGAAAATATGGGTCAAAGAACAAAGGAGTGAAAGGAATAGTAGTCCAGCTTATCATCACTTCCAGGCCTATGTGGGAGTTTGGACTTCCTCTTCCTACAACTGTGGCCTCTGCCTCTATAGGGCATCTTGTTCTCAAAGGAAGGACCTGCTTCTCTTAAAAATGACAGCATGAAATCTCACTATGTTTTATACTACAACAGCTACCAGAGCACTTTGGACTTTTCATACCAGGATGTAATTGGCAAGAAATCACAATTTTAGCAGCAATAAATGACTGGAATCATCAGAAGATCCTTGATAAAATGAAATAAAGAGTGTACACATACACACACATCAATAACAACAATATAAATGGATTAAATTAATCTGTTTAAAGGCAGATATTCTCATGATAGATTTAAAAGAAAATAGTTATCTGCTGTCCTAAAGAAATACACCTAAAAGAAAACTATAGCCAAATGATGGGGGTTTACTGCATTTTGTGCAGAGTTCCCCCGCAGTTGCTGCGAATGGAGGAAAATAAAATAAGTCATTCCAGACACTTCTCGGTCTGCCAGGAAAAGGGGATGGTGATTCCCTCTACTAGAGAATGCCCAGAGCCCTTCTCTTGAAGTAGATTTTATTAAGAACCATGTGCACAGAGGTAGACAGCATACATGCAAAGCTCATCAATCAATGTCAGAAGGCTATATTTACAGAAAACAGATAGAGATCATAGATAACAATTGAAGGAACACAGAGATTTGCCTCACCTAAGGGTCTGATAGACAGGGTGGCTCCCATTCGGCCCTGAAACCTGGGAAACTGATCACATTCTATGTTTGACCCCAAACATCAGTACTCATTAACTTGAGGGCATTCTTAGCAAAGTAAGTTTCATAGGATTTAATGCATTTCTTTTCCAGGCCTAAATGTCCCAGGAACTGCCTGATCCAGTTTAGGGCTGTTCCTGCCCTTAGAGCTGTTTCACGGACACAGCTGTGCAGGTGGAGCAGAGCGGCCGAGATAAGGAGACTTCTTTCAGATAGGATGAGGACTTCGGCCTTGACAAACCCTAGAGATGAGGGTCTTTTGCCCCTTCGCCCTGTCCTCCAAGTCCTTCCCTGATGGCCCCTATGCAACTGTGCCTGTCTTAGGTTGCCCCTGCCGTTGAGGGGTCTTACCTGTCATTGAGTAACCGGCCATCCTCCGGGACCAAGCAGGGTGATGTGAGGGAGGCAAGGTTGCAGCCCCTTCCAGGGAGACAGGTTTTGTCTCCTCAGTGGCCTATTTTCCCAAGGCCTCCTTGCTTAGCTCCAGCCTTGGGGCCCTCTCCCCTGTCAGCAAGGCTACAGTCCCTGAGACCAGGCGGATGGTTCCCAACATTTGCTAGTCATGTTGAGTGCTTTTTCACATGTCTATGGGCCATCTGTATGTCCTCCTCGGAGAAGTGTCTATTCAGGTCCTTTGCCCATTTTTTAATTAGATGTTTTAAATTAAGAACCTTCTGCATTGGTTTTTCTTTTAATCCTAGGGATTTTCTTTTTTACATTGTTGAGAATGCTACAATTTAAATAATCTTTATAAGACTTCATTTGGCATTTTGGAATTTTTCAGTTATATATCTTTTCAGAAGATTTAAACCACTGAATGTAAGGGTGAATTGCCTTGTCTCACAAATTTTTATATATTTAAACCTTGGGCTGTTGGGAACCATCCCACCTTCAGGGAGATGCGAATTAAAATCACAATGAGATATCATCTCACACCTGTCAGAATGGCTATCATCAATAAATAAAAAAACAACATGTGCTGGTGAGGATATGGAGAAAAGGGAATCCTAGTGTACTGTTGGTGGAAATGCAGACTGGTACAACCACTCTGGAAAACAGAATGGAGTTTCCTCACAAAATTAAAAATGGAACTGCCTTTTGACCCAGTGATTCCACTTCTGGGAATATGCCCTAAGAATCCCAAAACACCAATTCAAAAGAAATTATGCACATTGATGTTTATAGCAGTATTCTTTACAATAACCAAGATTAGAAACAGCCCGTCAGTAGATGAGCAGATAAAAAAGCTGTGATGCATTTACATGATGGAATACTACACAGCAGTAAAAAGAAAGAACTCTTACCTTTTGTGACAGCATGGATGGAACTGAAGAGTATTATGCCAAGTGAAATAAGCTAGGCAATGAAAGACAAATACCATATGATCTCACTTATAACTGGAATCTAAGGAACAAAATATGCTCAGAAGCAAAATAGAATCAGAGGAGCAGAAACAAAGAACAGGCTAATAGCTGTTAAGAGGGCAGGAGGAGGTTAGGATCAGTTGAAAGAAGGTGAGGGGACTAAACAAAGAACATATATGCATCATCCATGGACATGAACAACAGTGCAAGGATTGACTGTTGGAAGGGGGACTGGGAGGAGGGGGCAAAGGGGGAAAAATTGGGGCAGCTGTAATAGCATAAATAATAACAATTCTTACAAAATAAAATATGAAAAAAATAAAAGAAAAACCTAGAAATTTCTGTGTCTTGTTCTTCTCATTCTAAAATGTGAATATTAAACAATGCACACTTCATAAAGTTATTCTGAGAGGTTAATGTGTTTATATAACTTAAGTATATAGAATAGTGTCTAATACATAGTAAGAACTATGTAGGGACTAGCTCCTTAATAATTTTACTACTGAAGATCACCATGCCTATTATAGGGAACTCTACTTCTTTGTACAAAACCTAAAGAAGTTCTCACACTTGTGTACCAGAGACTTGTGAATGAATGAATATTCATTGCTGCATTATTCATATTTGTGAGCAATTGGAAACTACCTAAATGCCCACCAACATAAAAATGGATAAACGAATTGTGGTTATATTTATATAATAGAATGAGACAGCACATTAACACAAGTAACAGAGTTGCAGCTACCTCCATACAAAAAGTTCAAAATAGTATAGATTGGAAAAAGTATGATTCAGAAATATATATGCAATATGATTGCACAGTAATTAAAAATTTAAAAAGTACAAAATAATAACATTTTTGAATGGATGTATATGTAGTACATGGATATATGAAAGATAAATGGACACAGAAATGAGAATAGTGTTTACATTTAGGTTTGAAAGTAAATGTGATAGTGGAAGAATGCATAAGACATTTTTACTATAGCTGTAAAATTCAGTTTATTACAAATTATTTGCGCCATATATGGCAAACTATTATAATTACTAAAAATGAGTGGCAGATATATGGGAATGCATTATAAAGATTTTATTCTACCCCTGTGTTTTAAATATTTAATAGAAAGAATTTTCTGACTGCAAAAAACACTTGAGTATTAAAATTGAAAGAGGTCAAGAATTATAAAATTAATGAGAGGAAACAAATATCTAAACATGCCTTATGAAATTTTTGAATTTCGAGAATGAAAAATATTAGAACAATCCAGGTGGAAAAATCTACCTACCAGGGAGTAACATTTTAAGGGATCATAAACATCGCTGCAACACCAGAAGATAAAAGTCATAGGGCAAAGTCTCCAAGGATTTGAAGGGAGACTGAATACAAGAATTTTGTGCTCAGATCTGTTGGTGATTATGTAGGAAAGCAACAAGGATATTCTAGTCATTAATGGACTGAGAAATTATACCAACCATGAACTGTTTCTGAAGTACCTAGTGAAATACATTTCAGCTGACCAAGAAATCAATCTAAATTTAAAAACATGTAAGTCATGGTACAAAAACATTTTAGATGAACAATATAAGCTGTAAAAAGTAGAGTTAAACCCAAATAGTAGTAAATGACTTAACAAGTAATAATAAAATTTGACAAATAAATTTATTTTCCAATAATTCAATAGCAATATAGATATAAACTCACAGTTTGAAGAAACCAAAGTGAAAAAAAATGGAAGGAGAGAGATAGGAAATATTTGGAGTTTCTCATATAACAGGGAAAGAAGAAGAATATTTGGGGTCAGCTGTAGTTTTTAATTAAATTCTCCGTAGATAGAATGATTTTAAAATAAAACCAGAACTTCTAATTTCAACTCCAATATGTAAAGATTTTAGAAGTTCATTACTCCCATCTTTACAAGAAAAAGGTGGACAAAATGAAAGTTAATGACTTCTTTTTGACCCATCAGAAAACTGAGTTTGCAGAACAAGCTGACACCTTAAAATCTGAAAAGGCAGGTGAATCCAGACTCAAAAGATGTTTCAAAAGGTGAAATACATGTTTAACTGGGATACTAATTTTTATCTGGAGCAGAAGGCTATAGAGGTACAAACTGGTAGGAGCACTTAAATGGTCATTGGGATGAATTGCTGAAGGTGGAGTTTGACTAGCTTGAGTGTGGGAAACTCCTGAGAGCTGCAGTCTAAAAGGAAAAACCGCATTTTCTGGGCTCTTCCTTCAGGAACCCCACCAGATAGTGAAGATCTGAGAATGATCCGGTCACAGCTCTGGTAGGGGGAAGGTGACAGTAACCTTATGAAGTATGGCCAGAGATTTCTCCAAAAGAAAGGCCTATCCTTCAGAATGAAGGAATTCACTAGAGCTTTGTTCAAGAGCCATGGGGAGGACATCCCTCTTATTCCAATTCCTTCTATGTCTCCTGTCTCACCAAAGAGTAAACAGGAGTAACCTACCTGTTGTGGCCTGAGTTATGGCCCCCTGCCCATTCAGATGTTGAAGTGCTAATCTACAATGCCTCAGAATGTGGCAGCATTTGGAGATAGGGATATTAAAGAAACAATTTAGTTAAAATGACTTCATTGTGGTGGTTCCTAATTCAATATGACTGGAATCCTCATAAGGAGAGGGGATTAGGACACAAAGAAAGGGAAGATACAGGGAAGACAGCCATCTACAAGTCGAGGAGCAAGGCATTATAAAAAACCAACGTCACAGGCACCTTAATCTCAGATAGATTTCCAGCTCTCAGAATTATAAGCAAGTAAATTTTTACTGTTTAAAACTCCCAGTCTGTGGTACTTTATTATGACAGCCCTAGCAAACTGATATATTACATTAAAAAAAAAAAGTTGTGGACTTCACAGGCCAGAGACATTGGGTCACTAGAAGGTTGAGATTTAAATGGAAGATCATAGGATAATCCTCTGCTTTCATACCTTACCCTCTTACCCACAGGCTTATTATTTAATATTAGCGAATCACAGCTGAGAGTCATAAGAAAGATTCTCTCTGGGGAAGGGCATAAGTAAAACCCAGAGATATTGTGGATTTGGTTTCAGACCACCACAACACAGTAAGTATTTCAATAAAGCAAATTATAATCTTTTTTGCTGGTGGAGGGTCTTGCCTTCAGTTTATAAAAAACAACATCTATGAGGCACAATAAAGCAAGGCAATAAATTGAAGTAAGTCTCTACTTAGGAATGTCCACAGCTAACAAGGGAAGTAAAAAATGGCCCTAGAGGAATTTAAGACATTTTGTACATATAGCTACAAAAAACATGAGATGCCTAACTAGATGAACATAAATCTCACTCTAGAGACCTATTTACTTCAATTCCTATGACATAATACATGTTCACCTTTCAACCAAAAGTTTAAAAATGTGCCAAAAGGCAATAAAAAACATCTTCTAAGGAGAAAAGGCAAGCATCAATATCAGACTCAGATATGACACAAATTTTTGGAATTATCAGATAGTAAATTTAAAATAACTATAATTAATACCCTAAGGACTCTAATAGAAAAAGTAGACAATAGGCAACAACATACAGGTAGCATAAGCATAGAGATAAATTTTCTAAGGGGGAATCAAAAGAAAACACTAGAAATGAAAAACACTGTATCTGAAATGAAGAAAGCTTTTTATAAGGTCTCTGATAGTTTCAAGAGGCTGAGGAGAGAATCAGTGAGCTTGAAGACAGGGCACTAGATATTTCCAAGCTAAATGCAAAGGGAAATAGAATTTAAAAAATGATACACTAGATGCAAGAACAATGAGACAATTTCAAAAGATGTAACATATACATAATTGGGATACCAAAAAAGGAAAGGGAGAACGGAGCAACACAAATATTTGACGTAATAATAGCTGAAAACTTTCCAAAATCAATGATGAGCATCGAACCTTAGGTTCAAAAATAATTTTTTTAGAAAACTATACCTAAATACATTATATTCTAACTACAGAAAATTAAAGATAAAAATAAAATCTTGGGAAAAGCCAGAGGAAAAATATCGTTTGCCTATAGAGGATTCCACAGGCTCGGGAAAGAATTAGTGACCTTGAAGACAAGACAATAGAAACTGCCAGACTATACTTTGCCTATAGAGGAAAAGGTTTATAGATTTCTTATCAGAAGCCATGAAGAAAGTGGAATAAATGCTAAAGTGTTGAAAGAAAAAAACGAAAACACCAAACTAGAATTCTAGCAAAATTATTCTTCAAAAGTGAAGGTGAAGTAAAGACTTTCTCAGACACTCAGAAACAAAGAATTCACAACCAGTAGGTTCACACTGTGAGAAATGGGGAAAGATTTTCTTCATATAAAAGAAAAATGATGTATATAAAAAATGTGGTTATACATAAAAAGGAAAGAGCATCAGGTAAAATAAATCCTTTCACATTTCTTATTATTAATTTATATAAAGTATACTGTAGTCTCCCCTTCAGCTAGGAACATATGTTCCAAGATCCCCAGCGTATGCCTGAAACTGTAAATAGTACCAAACTCAATGTATAGTATAATAAATTTTAATCTATATATTAGGCACGCTAAGAGATTAACAAAAATAACTGCCAATAAAATAGAAGTTATGACAATATACTGTAATAAAAATTATGTGAATATGTTGCATTTCTTACAATCTTATTGCACTGTACTCACCCTTTTTCTTGTGGTGATGGGAGATGATACAATGCCTACATGAAGAGATGCAGTGAAGTGAATGACGTAGGCATTGTGATGTAATATTAGGCTACTCGCAGCGTGATTTGAACACCAGTTCTGCTATACTGCAACAGGTGATCTGATCTCCAAGATAGCTACTAAGTGACTAACAGTGAAGAGCATATACAGCATCTATGCTGGACAAAGAGATGGTACATGTCCTTCTCTTTGTCCAAGGGCCGGATGAAGCAAGATAGCATAGGATTTCATCACACTAAAGATAGTGTGCAATTTAAAACTTATGAATTGTTTGTTTCTAGAATTTTTCATTTAATATTTTCAGATTGCAGATAACCTCAAGCAACTGAATCTATAGACAGCAAAATCGATAATAAGGGCAGAGTACTTTATATTAAGTAACATTAGTGATGATGTTTTGGGTTATTATGTCATATTGCTTAGTGCTGTCTCAAGAAACAGAAGAGAGGGATTAGGACTGCTCTATTCTAAGGCACTTGGACTACACTTGCAGCAGAACAGTGTCATTTTAAAGTGATCATATATTAGATAATATTAAATATTTTAAACTCTATAAAAACCATTAAATATTCTTAATGTGATTAATATGTTCAAAGAGGAGATGAAATAATATCATGATTAATGCCATATAAAAATGCTCATATAAAACCAGAAAAGACAGAAAAAGAAGCCACTGGCAATAGCTACAAAATGATTACAAACATGATTGCTTTTAATTCAAATATATCAATAATTATTTTAAGTATGAGTGGTATAAATAGACTATATAAAAGTATTGTCAAAATTGTTTAAAATAACAAGAACAAGATGCAATTCTATGTTATTTTTTTAAGAAATTCACTTTAAATACAGACAGATTTAAAGCAAAGAGAAAGATATATCATGTTAACAGTAATGAAAAGAAAGCTGGAGTAGCTATATTAATTTCACACAAAGTAGATGTGACAATCCTAACTGTGTGTGTATATAACAATAGAGTATCAAAATAAATGAACAAAAACTGATAGAACTGAAAACAGAAATAGACATATTCACTATTAAACTCAGAGACTTCAATACCTCCTGTCAGTAATTAGTGGATTAGAAAGGGAGAAAAACAATGAAGCCATAGTTGACCTGAACAAAGCTATCCATTTGAATGGCCAATTTTAGAATACTCCTTTTAAAAAAGCAACTATTGTAGTGGTAATTTTGCATTATATATACAAATATCAAATCATTTTGTTGCATGCCTGATACTAATATAATGTAATATGTCAATTATATCTCAATAAAATAAATAAAATGTAAGCACCTCCCCATCAAAGGCAGAATGAACATTTCTTCTCAAATTCTCATGGAACAATCACCTAGATGGAGCACATCAGGGAGTATAGAGCACATCCTTAAACATTTAAAAGATAGAAATATAAAATGTATTCTCAGATCATAATAATCTTGAGTTTAAGACTATTTTAAGTTTACAATAATCAAGACAGAATTGTATTGGTGAAAGAAGAAAACTTTAGATACATACAATAGAGAGCCCATAAATAGACTCACATAAACACTGATTTTTGAGAAAGGAGCAAAGGGAATTTGATGGAGAAATAATAGTCTTTTCAACAAAAATACTAGAACAATTAAATGTCCCCATGGCAGGGAGGACTCCAGACACAGACCTTACACCTTATCCACAAGTAACTCAAGTCATACACCTAAATGTAAAATGCCAAACTATAAAACCTGTGAAAGAAAACATGGGAGAAAATCTACATGACCTTACATTTGGTGAGAAATTTTTTAATACAACACCAATAGCATTTGTAAAAGAAAAATGATTAATGGATAACACATATTGGCATCCAGGATTCTCCCTGTTGCAGTGGGAGGTTACAGATAGGCAAGGACTGGGCTAGAATGTCCATGTGGTGATGGATTAGAGTTAGAGACATTAGTAGGAACTCATGTTTAGTTTGATACAGACACAGATCATTACATAAAGAAATATTCATAGATCTATGTACAAGCATAGGTTAGTACACACACATGTATTTCCTTGCTCTGTCAGCTGACAGGGTTTTAAAAGTAAGACTATCCCAGCAAAAATGAGTACAACTAGTAGGCAAATCATGGTTTCCAATTACCATTCTCTAGTCAAAGAAGCCAGGGTTCCTAAAGAGATGTCTGATTTGAGAACTGAGGCAAAAAATATACGAGATGAACTTGAAGCATTTTGTAATGCCAAAATATAAAGGAACACTAAAAAAAAAAATGCACATATGATGTGATAGAGGTGGCACAGGAGCCATCTTAAAGAGTTCCTGATAGTCAAAGCTGGAACAATTTAGCAACAACAACAAAAGAAATAGTATTAGATTATGACCGAAAGTATATAATAAATGTCTATGTGTTGACACTGATACAATTAAATAAGCAAACAAATAAATAAGAGATACAGACAAATAATCTGTGCAGAAGAAGTTTTTTAAAAGAGTAACTTCACAGTGGAAAAAACAGACATATTTTGTAAAATAAAAATATGTCTGTTTTTAGTGGAAAATATGTAGTGGAAAAAAAAGAAATATTACTTTGAGCCAGGTGATCAAGGTTAACCTCAGCAGTGATGTCATATCGATAGCATGTATTCTTTATATGACACATAATGAGAATGGCCTTTTAGTTTTGTGACTTTCCTCCCCAAAACACATAATCCCAACCTAATCATGAGCAAAACATCAGGCAAATCCCAAATGAGGAAAATTCTACAAAATACCACTACTTCTGAAAACTGTCAAAGTTACCAGAAACAAGGAAAGTCAGAGAAGTTGTCATAGCCAAGGAGCCTAAAGAAATAAGACTAATAAATATAATGTGTGAGACCCTCAGTGGGATCCTGAAACAGAAAATGGGCCTTAGGGAAAAACTGAGAAACTGTAAATAAAATAGGGGCTGCAATTTATTTAATAATATTGTGTCAATAATGATTCAGTAATTGTGGCTAATGTACCGTAATACTGTAAGATGTTAATAATAGAGAAGGCTGGGAGTGGGATATGTGGAAAGTCTCTGTACTACCTGAAATAGTTCTATAAATCTAAAATTATTCCAAAATTAAAAGTTTATTTAAAAATATGTGAAAATACATAACATTTCTTTCAATAATGCAAGTGTGTTTTTGTGTTGTTTTTCAAAGGACCCGTGACATTCCATCTTGGTGAGGAACACTTAGACCTTGTTGGTAAAAATGTAATATGATGCTCTATCCAGTGATGCCACTCTTACATATTTTTCCTAGGAGTGATGAAGCCATGTGACTACAAAAATGCTTGTACAAAAATGTTCATAGTAGCTATTGTTCATAATAGCCAAAAAAGTTGAAAAGGGTCAAATGTCCATCAACAGGAAAATAAACAATGTGTGTTATCTTTATACAACAGGAGATATTTATCATTAAAAGGCATAAACTACCTATATTCTCAACAACATGGATGAATCTCAAGACATGTGTTAAGCAAAAGAAGCCAGCCATAAAACAAAAACAGTACAGGATAAAAAATTCCATTTATATGGAGTTTTAAAACTGGCAAAAAGATTGTTTAGTGAAATGATTCAGAAAAGTTTTGAGTGAGGAGGGGTTGGCTGAGAAAAGCCCAAGGGAAATTTCTTGGGTGATGGAAATGTTCTATCTATTAATAGGGGTTATAAGAGCATATACATTTGTGAAAATTATCAAATTGTGCACTTAAGATTTGTATGTTACTGTATGTAAAATTTACCTTTAGAAGAAACTGTAAAAAAAGAAAAGAAAAACCAATGTCAGCGTTCTCATTTTGGTTCAGCCCTTGAAATAATTACGCTTAAAATATGTTTTTATTGCCTCATTAATGTCATACTTACTTTCAAACATGATTAATAATTAAGATGAGATGTACATCAAAAAATGATTTAAAATTCAATAATTACCATTTTTTTTAGTGTTTTCTATGAACCATTACTATAGCAAAACACCTATGAAATAAGAATTATTACCACACTTTACAGATGAGTAAATTAGGGCTCAGAAAGAAAAGCGATTTGTTCCCTTTTTCTGAGCTTACTCAGAAAAGAGAGAGGTAGAATTCCCACTAACTACATTGACTACCAATATCTTTGGAGCTTGCTGTTTACTAGACGGGGTGTTGGGGAAATACAAGGACACGTACAAGGACAATAATGTAATTGAATAATTCAGCCCTGAGGTTTCAGGGAGCCAAGGCAAAAGGGACACAACAATGAGGATTGTATTTTTATTGCCTGATATTAGGAGCTGTGTAACCTCACCAGGAAGACCAAGCCTTGGTCTGACACTAAATTCAAATTGTGTAAAACGTAGCCCACAAGTTCTCACGTAAGAGCCGTGCCACAATATCATGCACACCGTATTAAGTAGCGGTGTTACAGATACACAGAGACATTCTTGACCTGACCCTTTCTCATCCTAAGGTTCCATAAAAACTGAAAACCTGCTGCAGCTTCCTTGCTCAACTAACCACCTTACTGTTGATAGGGCCTTCCAAGAGCTCAGTTCCAACAAACCCTATTGCATTTATTGTAGCCTGCATTAATCAGCCTATTAGCCATCATGCTAATTGAACTATTTGTTGTGAATTCAATCTGATCTTCTCCTTAGGAAAATAAACATCTTGGTTTATCCATGGCATGTGTTCTCAAGAAATGCTTCACTTAGCGCCCAGCTGTAAATCTGAATAAAATTGAGAAGAGAAATTTCCATAGACAAATGTTTTGGCTAACTCTCTCTTTTGGCATTTCAACTGAAATCTTCTCTTTAAAAAATATAGCTGCCACTTGAACCAAGATTTCTTTCATTTATTTTATTTCCAATTAGTGGCTCAGCTTTGTGTTGGCATTTCTGTTTTAGCAGCTGTAGTGGAATTTTTGGGCCAAATGCTGCCTCCCTTTTTTGTCTACATGCCACTTATACTGATGTACACAGGCAGAGCAGAAGGACCAGGGGCCAAAGATGCCCAGAATATCTACCGCCTATTTATTAATACCTCAAAGAGCCAATGAAAGCAATAAAAATCTGTCCAAAGTTTTCTGAAGAACATAGATAACCCTGCTTATGGCATAAATGGATAATCTTGCTAACAAGCAAAAGGTTGTTAAAAGCAATAATACAATTACAACTAGAGGTGAAAAATATTCTCTCTCTGTTCCTAACATAGGAAATCGTACATCATAATAAAAAGAGTCATAATCTAAGAAAATTTGAAGACTCCCTTTTAGAACATACATTGAATCTATTTAGTAAGTGTCTTGAATTAGAGATTCAGCACTGTGCTGGTCCTGCATGTGTTAATAAAAAAACAGAAGGTATTCTTTCTCCTGTAGTGATGCTAGAAATACATGTAATGACTAGATTTAGAAAAAGAAATGGAGTAAAGATCTAAAAAGTAAAGGGCATGGCTTTAGCCATGGGTCTGTCCCTCAGATGTCTTTCTCTCCCACTTGAGTGTCTAAGATTCATTTCAGAGGGCTGAGTTAATGCTCGGAGAATAATGCTCCTCTAACCTTAGGGTGGGGAGAGGTGGTAATATTTTTCTCTCTTAGGATGCGATGTTACATGAATATCTATAGTAAGTAACCACAACCCTCCACTGCACTATCCAGTATGGTAGACACCAGCTTCATGTAGTTTAATTAAAATTTAAAAAAAGAAATCAATTCACTGGAAGTCCTGCTAAGCACCTCTACTCCACCTAAGTGAAGAGACCCTGAAAGCCTGTTCACAGACCATTCCGGTGTTGTTAAATTCAAGGTTCCCCCATTATAGAAGACCTTGATACATGATAGGGGCTTTTGATCTGACAGCAAAATCACTGATACTCAGTTGGGGTGAGTTCCTAGTAGTCACAATATCAACAAGATCATATGCACCATCATATTCTAAAGCGAGTGCACGCTAAAAACCCAAATCTTTCCTTCAGGGAGCTTACCACTCAAGACATTTGTCATGCTCTTGCCTTTCTTCTCTCTTCCCTTTGTCCATGTACCAATCCTTATCACCCTCTTTCTCTGATTATCTTTTCTGTTGCCTGCTCATCAATAAAGTAACTGTCTGCTCATTTATACCTCCATGAGTAAATGATTCAATATGAGAAGACCTGGTGCCAGGTTTGAAGACAAAAGTTTTGACAACATAAGCTTGTTCTTGAATAACTTCTTTGCTTATTGTTATAAAAATATTTCTATTTTCCTTCTGGGAACTAATGGTCTCTACCAAGATACAGGGAAATCTTTGGGCCTGCTGCAATGTCCTGCCAGACAAACGAACTGGTGACTCTCCCAGCTTGTCAAAATGCTATTGTGATGTCAAGACAGCTGCAAGACTGTTTCTGGAAAGCCCAGTTACAGTGGCTCGGAGATGAGCTTGAAGGATAAAATGCCGTCCCTATGTAAGATAAGCAAGTGGAACTTTACAAATGTATATTTCTGTCCTCTTTGTCTCCTCTGTTGCCAACAGGCAGCCAAGAAGCCAGCAGGGTTCTTTCAAAGGCTGTCTTTCCATTACGACTTCAATGGCATTGGCAATGAGAGGTGAGACAGAAGGGTATGCCAAATGGAGCCGAATGCCACCCTGGAACCAAGTTTATTATGCTGAGAACATACTTGTTGCTATGCTAATGGGACCAGATTATATTTCTCTGACTATTTAAAATTTTCCAGCACAAATGAGGCAGTGTAGCTGGGCTGTTACATCACGGAGCTTTCTGAAAGGGCTGGTGGCTCCTGTCCATTTACACCTCCTCCTCTCACACATGGACCCTTTCCTGGTGAGAAGATGCTTTTGCTTTTTACAAAGTGGTCTCATTTGCTGGGAAAACATCATGAGACTCAATTAGGATTTATAATAGGCAGATTTCATCAGGACTCCAGAAAGGTAAAGATTTCTTGGCCGTATTCCAAAAATGTTCAAGTCCTCACTCCATAGTTGCTCCATCAACCCCAGGAGAAAATAAAAAGGACCATTCAGCATCATAGTTGAAAGGTTTGGCTCAGCCTTATTTTTCTTCCCTTCAAGTTAAATTGGGTTCCACTGTGTAGAAGGATGACAGCAAATGAAGGTAAAGCTAGAGGAAGTGAAGGAGGAAGAAAGGGTTTGAGAAGTTCATCATTTATTGGGAATAAATTTAAAAATAAATGGCAAACATAAAATACCTGAAACAAAGAATAATCAAGCTAACACATATGCCTTTATGCCTCTCAAATCTGTCCACTTTTTAAAATTGCTACCAATATCCTAACATAAGCTAGCATCTTCTCACAACTAGATTCCACAGTCTTCTCCCAACCAACCAGGCAACGGGGCCAACTGTTCTTGCTTTGCTTCAATTAATTTAGTCTCCTTTTTGCAGGACAAGTGACATTCTAACTTCTGCATAATTCTCTTTAGAAGTATTCAGTGATTTTTATAATAAAAACAACCTTCCTTAACACAGTTTACTAGCTCTATACATTCCAACCCTGTCCTACCTCTCTGAGAAGGTTCAGTTAGTACCACTATCATAGCATTTCTCAGCCCTGGTTTCTTCTCAGTCTCTCTTAAGAGTTACACCCTATCCAGTCTCGGGATATTTATACATGCCTATCTCTTTTGTCTGGAGCCCTCTTTCTTCTCTCTTCACCTACTTAACTATAATTCAACCTTAAGATCTCCGCTCAATAGCTATTTCAGCAGAAAGCCTTCCCTAACCTAACTGGACAAATCCTCTACTATATTTTACGTTTTCTTTGTACCCTGACCTCACCTTTCTAATTATTATCAAGGTTTCATTTTCACATTCATTGTATAAATATTTGATCAATGCTTTCTCCTCCTACCCCCGCCTCCCCCGCTAGCTTCATAAGTTCGGGAACATGTCTTTTGTATTTAGAATTATATTCTTAGGCTCTACCTGCCACTTGGCATTTAGTAGAACCTCAAAAATATTTGGGGAAGTAGAAAGACAAAAAAGGAAAGAAGGAAGAAGGGAAGGGAGGAAGGACGGAAGGGAGGCAGAGGAAGGTGGGAAAGGGGTAGAGGGAGGAGGGGAGGGGAGGAGAGAGAGAATGAGAGGAAGAGAAGGTGGGTCAGAGAAGGAATTTACCAGACATTTTGTAGCAGGGCACAGCCAGGGTCCCCCCCAAAGGGTATTTGTAATGGGGTCCAGAAATTGGGGTACCTAAGAAAAATATAAGATATTCTCCCTGCTCCAAGACAGGCCACCATGGGGGATGGGAGACCTGGAGCAGGGCCAATGAGTGTTGCTTTGTGTATCAGTAAAAGGCCAGCTTCACACCTGAAGTGGAACAGGGCCATTGAGAGTCACTTTTCATGTCAATAACGATAGCTTCAGACTCCTTGCAAAAACAGTTATTTTGCGTCTCAACAAGGCTAACCAGGAAGGTCTGAAAAACTTTTAATACAGAATGTAACTGGGAGGGGGAGACTGGGCCTGTGGGAGAGACAAAGGGACACAGATTCTGGGGAACAATGGGAAGACCACGCGGGAAGAAAAGGGGAGAAAGGAAGGACTCTTGCTAGTGGGCCAGGAGAAGGTGCCACATGATTATGGATTAAGAACTGGCGATCGCAGCGACACAGCTGTTGGTGCTGGGAACAGCAAGAAGCCTGCCTAGCCGAGCCCTGGACTTCCTTTTCTTCTGAAGGAAGATACCCCTGACTGGCCTGACTGGGCAAAGAGGGGAAGGCAGGACTGTGTGTGTTGGTGGTTGTTTTAAAGGGATTTTGAGATTTAAGGGTGACATTTAGCCATTAATCAAACCTATATAACTTTTGAATAAATAGTTCCTTTCCTTTATCACCAGACTCTGCCACTGAGAGCCATAATTCCAAGCACGGTGGGCAAAGGACCTACAACCAAGGGATGGGGGGTGGGGGGAGGAGGGTGTCATTGTTCCGGTCATAGCACCTGGGTGGCAGCACCCTCCCCTCCGCGCCCCCAACCTCTGCCGCCATGGGTCCTTTATTCAGTACCAATAATACAACATATTCCTTGAAGGCTTAGGATCCAGCCAGTGACTCTTTGTAGTAATTTCTCCAAAAATAATTGTTGCTTAATCAAAAGCAGTTAGCAAAGATTAATTGACAGAGGAAAGTGGTGAGTACAGTAGGGAAAGGTTCCCTGGGTACAGCAAAGGGCACATCTAAGAGGAGAGAAGTGCACCTCCGAAGTATGTAAGTGGAGGTCAAGGTTGAATGTAGCTTTCCTTGATTTGCTGGATTTTAGTAGAGATGAGCCAGGCTGGTTGTGCTCTAAGACACATGGCCAAAGACAGTTGTAAGATCTTTCCTTTAAAGAGATAGATCTTGCTGAACTTGGGTGCATCAGACATTGGAAACAAAAGGATGGACTCCACAGCCTCTGCCAAGTGCTCATGCCCCCAGTTAAACCACTTCATCGGCTGCCAGTGAGCTCTCTGAGGGTGCAGTTTGAAATGTTAAAAGCTATACCTTCTAAAAATTAGACAAAATATGATATTTACTCTATCATTATTTTCCCAAATAAAGTTTTAGCTCACCAAATAAGGTAAGTAGTGTATTAAACAGCCTAACACATTGTCTGGTGTATGATTACATGGTACTTATTTGACCAGTGTTCAATCTGGGTCATGCGCTGTAATTGTGGGTGAAAAGGGGATTCTGTAATAAATCTTACTGAAACTTTTACCCCCTGAGGTGATAAAATCATGAATTCCTAACTGGGAAGGTCATGGTGGGTAGTCACAGCCCAGGCCTATAGAAAGGTTTATCTTTGCCTGAAGCAAGATCTATCCATTGTTCTTGTGCATCTAAGTTAACAGGCCTTTGAAATGCCAGAGCCAGCCTTTTTTTTTTTTTTTTTAAACCCCTAGGAGGTGTGGCTGCCCTCAGGGGAGCACATTGGATTGTTAACAATGCTGTTCCACCCTTTATCTCACCTTCACAATTATGATTAAAATTATGATATAATCTTCCTTATGCCCCCTCCTTAATTCCAAATGTATTTTTTAAAACTGCAAAACTGTCATTCTCCTAAGGATTTGAGATCTTGCCTCCTGGCTTGTCGTCAGTTTGGCTCAAACTTGTATAAAAATTCTCTACAGATTTGGATGATTTGTATGTTGACATAATGGTATTTTGTTTGGTATTTGCTGAATTTAAATGACAGCAGCTCCCAAGACATTAATGTGAAGTCAGCCTGGCTCTCCATCCAAAACATAGTGTCCACTTGGCATCACTCCATGGGTGTTTGGGATGCGTGCTCCTGTGTATACCTCCTCTCTACACAGGCAGCTTCAGTGACCCTGAGCTTCTAGTAAGGTGGGTGCTAATTCGTACCACCTAGATGCTGTGCTGTTACATTCCCGCGTTGTCAAGTGTTGTTTCTAAAGTGTAGGAACCTTACAAAGATCAAGAATATCTAAACACACAATACTAAATTCATTATTAACCTTTATCATTACAATCTGTAGCTAAGGTAAAAAAATAAATATAGAAAACTTAAGGTTTAAAACATGAATACAATTATGTTCCATTTAAATTCTAGCTTTCAGGTAAACCATAAACATGGATTTAATGAATGATTTTGTAAGTAAATTTGCCTAACTTAAAAAGACTCTTATTTATTGTATTCTTGAATATTATTTAGCAATTTTGTTAAATATATGAAAAAATAAGGAGGTGTTCAAATTTGTTTACATCATTCTGAAGTGGTTAATTATAGTATAAACACCATAATTTTGTATATTGAAATGGGCAAAAAAATATCTTGAGAGACATGTTTAATCATTTGGATCTAGCAGTGCAGTGTTTATTCATTCATTTTTAGTCCATTAGAGTGTAAATTAGATTTGATTTGCTTGCTCTGATTGGCTTAATTGCCCCAGTTACAGCTGAAGTACAAATAAGATTGTAATAAATTGAACAGATGTTTAACCTACTCTACCAAGATCTTAATAGTCAATTCCAATTGCAATTTACATTCAGCAATTTAACAAGACCCTTAGGAAACATATTTGATTATTAAAACAAGCTGTTTGTTTCTGTCTATGATGGAAACAAGACCATTGTTTCACATACTTTGGCCTGGTGTGATTTTTATGTGTGTGTGTTTAATATTGCATCTCTCTTGTTAGGAAAAAAATACACACACACACACAATGAATGCACAGCTACAGAAAGGTAGTTTGCCAGCTTAAAATATGGATATCACATTCAAGTTGATACTACAAGGGAAATTTCCAAAACTGTGAAAATATTTTGTTTAAAAAATCCTATTACATTTTTCACAAACATCTTTACTAAGAGCCTTTTTATAGTCAATAAGAGAAACTTACCTTAATTAAAGCATCAGTTAGAAAACAAATAACCACTTCCACTTTTCAGATTTTGTCAGTCATTCACTCACAACCTATGTAGAAATAAAAATATTCTTATAAAACATGACATGACATAGCACTGTATTCTACAGTGTTGTCACTTTAATTTAACATGGCTGTTAAGATACTGCATAACTTTCATGCACTTTCTTCTTAAGAATGCTTGGCAGAAATTGACACATGGCGTCTCTTGTGCTTCCTCAAAAAGGGATTCAGGATGGATTTTGTGTCTGCTTCTATAAGTTTATAATGTGACCTCCCAAGGAGATTCCTAGTTTTTATACACTGAAGCCATGCAATAGGTAATAGGAAAGTTAGTTTACTAAAAAAGTTAAGCTTGTTGTATGGATACAGAATTGTTGAATTGAAAACCAAATAGCCTTTAAGAATCAGTTAATCCTGGAGCCAAAACTTAAATGTATACCGTGATCACGGAAATGGCCTAAATGAGTGAAGTGAATACTTCAAAAATTTTAAATTTTTTGCATATTAAATATCAACAACAAATATATGTAAGGCAAGCACATCCTTAATTTATAGATTAAGTACTCACGGACCTATTTAATCTCCACATTGTATAGCTGGTGACAGTGAGGCCCCCAACTCACCTGACAGTTCAAATGACCATTATATCTGAATGGTAAAAACCATACCATAAGCTAGAACTCCAGAAGACTACAGTAAGAATCTCACTTCCAGAAAATTAGGAGGCCTTAGGCAAATAGTACTTCTCCTGTCCAACCTCAACACCTTTGAAATAGACAATACACAAAGAACTACTAATCCAGGGGGAAATCTTTTCTTACTAGGTGTTTGTGTTTACTATTATGAAGCAAAGTGAAAAATAAAATCACAAGTTTTAAGCCAACTGTTCATTTAGAAACCATTTCATTCAATAAATCCTATTATGCCCTCGGAGTCCATGGTGACTTAATGCTCATTCAGCCTGCCTTTATTAGGGAGGGCTGTTTTTGATGTCATTATGTAAATTTGCCATATATAAGCTGCAGAACCCCCAAACTTCCTTTCCAATATACCACTCCGGTCAAAGGAAAGAAAAAACTAAATGCTTAAGACAGGAATATCAAGTTTCACCTTTTTGTTATTTTCTGAACAATCAGAAAAGAAGGGATTTGAGCAACTGTGAACAAAACTTGCAAAATGAGAAAAATAAAGAGGATGTTGGAATAGTATGTGGCATAATTCTCTTTACTGAGAGTCTCTGTTAGATATTCAACTCAACACAAATTGTGGCATGCCTTAGGTAAGATGGACTAAGGTTATATACAAAGTTTAAACCAGTGGGGGTCTTAAAAAGAAATTGATGTTTTCTCATTTTTAAAAATTATTCCTAAAAAATTGTGGCACTTTTGCAAATAACATCCTATGCTTTTTAAGAAAACATTTTCTATAATGCAAGTAATTCTCTTTGGTTTTATTGCACAATAAACCTGCTGTTTATTGTGCAATAAACATGAACCAATAAACCAATAAACATCATGTAAACAATGAGGTTAGAGTTTTGGCATTATGTGTGATGGGTAACTTCAAAGAAAGGCTCTGTTGACTTGCATTAATAGGGAAATCTATGTTCTCCAGGGAACCCATACGGAATAGTCAAAATATGTATAAAGCAATAGAATAAGAACCCTGAGAAAATAAAATAAAAATTAATGAGATTTTTTTCCTTGACTCCCCCCCATAAATAGTCTTTGAGGTAGGAGTTGAATTTTGAATGCTACAGTTATTTTATGATATCAAGAGATATAATTCCCATGAAATAATTGAATTGGCATCTCTTTGGAAAAATGTGTTAGAAGTCCCAACATACCTAAATTTCACATTAGTGAAAATATTGCCAAATACCATGGAATTGTGCTCAGTATTTTTGGCACCTTTTGCATATTTAAAAAACCCCTACAGGACAGATCTTTGAGATGTGAGTGTTTTTGTGTTAACAAGAAGATTCCACAAAGCAGTCTCTTTGGATTCAGGGCAACAGTCTGGCATCTCCTGGTCTTCCCCTAATTTATGCCATAGTGGCTGAAGCACGCATGGCCAAATACGTTCCTCTTAGGGTTCCATTAACCATGAACATCTAGAAATCACTAACAAATCCTCTTAAACTTTTCTCTGCCTTTTAGTCCTGAAAGAGGTCTCATTCATTCTATTTCCATTCCTCTCCTTTTTGACACTTTTTGTACTTCAACTCCTGAAATGTGGAAACTCAAGGCTGACAGAAAACATTCTGCCTCTGTGGTTAAGAAGCTCACTTGAAGGCTCCTAGGTAGCCCCACCGTGACCCTGAGATGTTGCATTGCTGCTCCTCCCAAAGTCCATCCCAGAGAGTGTGGTATCTTTAGACAAACTTTTTAAAACTAAAATCTGATGGAAAAGGCAATGAGGGGCAATTGGGCAATTGTGAAGGTGTTTGTCTGAATGACTTGAAGTCACAGAAAACCATTTATCAGAAAACCATTTTACAATGTTCAACTTCTCACAAATTAAGGGGCTGCTTTTAAATTCCTTCCAACTTAGGTGAGTTTACAAAAAATGTGAATTAGCTGTTGGCCTGCAAGAATCCCTAAAGCATCTTAGAATAATTCTATGTAGAGGCCAGTGTGTGAATATGGATGTGTGTGAGTATATGAGCTTTCACACAATAGAGTAGGCAGAGTGGTTGGGTCCAGGCCTTATTCTTAAATTAATGTAGCCATGTATCATATTAGTATATTAACAATGATGGATCTTCCACATGGGGAGAGAATAGACTCTAAAACTATAGTTTCCTACTATAGCCATAACAAATTACCTAAAACTTAGTAGGATTACCCAAAACAAATTTACTCTCACAATTCTGTAGCCAAAAGTCTCACTGCACTGAAGCCAAGGGCTATGTTCCTTCTGGAGACTCCAGAGATGTTACTGACAGAAGTGTGTCTGCCCCACCCTGACCAGTGTGGCTCAGTTGGTTGGGTGTTGTCATGCAAAGCAAAAGGCTGACAGTTCAAGGCATGTGTAAGAGGTGATTGATCCATGTTTCCCTCTCACATCAATGTTTCTCTCCCTTTCTTTCCCTCTCTTCCCCCTCTCTCTAAATAAATAAAATGTTTTTTAAAAATAAAAAATGGAAAAAGAAGTGTATTTTCCCCAAACACATAAGTTAAAGTCCTAACCCTCTATGTGGCTGTATTTGGAAAAGATGGCCTTTAAGAAGATAATTAGGATTAAATGAGTTCATAAACGTAGGGCCCCAAACTGATGAGATTGGTGTCCATCTAAGAGGAGAAAGAGATGCCAAAGATATTTATGTTTCAGTACAGAGACAGAGGGGAAGCCATGTGAGGACAGAGTGAGAAAGTGAGTGTCTATAAGCCAGGAAGAAAGGCCTTGTCAGAAATTAACCCTGACTTCTAGCCTCCTGAGGGAAAACAATTTGGTTTTTTAAGCCACCAGCCTGTGGCATTTTGTTATGGAAGCCTGAGTAGACTAATACAAAAAGGGAATCCATCTCCTTCCATTTTCCAACTTCTAGAGGTTGCCGGCACTCCTTGTGTTATGGCCCCTTCTATCATCAAAGCCAGCAGCATAGCATTGACAAATCTCTCTCCCTGATTCTAGCACTGCTGCCTCTAAGAATGCTTGTGGTTGTATTGGGCTCCCTGCCGCTGCCCCAGATAATCCAGAATAACCTATCCATTTCAAGAGTCTAGATTTAGTCCCAACCACAAAGTCCTTATCTCATGCAAGGCAAATGTCCCCAGGTGTAAGAGATTCAGATCAGGGCATCTTCCAAGATTTGTGACTCTCCACTGAAACACACCATAACCAACTCTGCAAGCCAGAGGTCATCCTTCTGGAGCAGCTCCCTCACCAGTGAAAGCAAGCAAGCCGCGCTATCGAGAAAAGACTGCAACGATGTCACAGCCAGTCACTTCATTTTACAGTCAGTTCACTTCACTCCAGGCTGCCATTGGGGTTGGGATCAAGACAAACTTTTTCAGCTGCAAATCTTACCCCACGTTGAGAAGTCTAGGCTGTGTCCTTATCAGGGTACATCCGTTTATAGCTTTGCTGAAACGAGAGGGTAACCTCTCAAACAAAAGATCCCTTGTGTTCATCAGACCTTCAACATTGAGAATAAGGTAATTTAATATGTACAGAATCACTAGAACTTGAGTTGGACCATAACTAACCTGGTCTTGGTATACAAGAGTTAACTGCTTGCTTCCAGAAATGTCTTGGTAGTGCTGTTGCTGCTCCAAATTTTTCTCAAGGCACATGAAACAGGGTGTTCACTACTTTGGGAGTCACATAAAGTACCTCTATAGTTTAGGTAATTGTATTTTGTTTAATATTTCTTCTTAGGTCCTATACTCCAACTCAACTATACATTTTTATATTCTCCTTTGAGCCCTGCCTATCTGTCTGTATCTCTTTTCATTATAATTGTAGAAAATAGGAACCACAATATGCTGTCATTTGTCTACTGAAATTATTTCACTGAGCTCTTTTCACTGAGTATTTTTTATTAGTAATATGGAGTTGTAATAATTTAGCACATATAATTCATTTTTTTCAAATCTATATATTGTTTACTAGAGATAGAAGTGAAATTAATGGTCATGGGGTAAAGCACATAAAGACTAACTCAGTTCCATTGACCTTCCTTGTAAAATGTCCCATCCTGTGCACCACAACTGAGTATAGTTAGCTTCCGAATAGTTAAAAATGACTTTACAATTCTTGGTGAATCCCACCATTAATGCAGCCCATAGATCCAGATGAAAGGTTGAGGCTCTTCCAGAGGGAGCTAGTCTTGACAGATAGGACTTTAAAAATCATGAGAAGAACTTTTGAAAAGATATTTCTGACAATTCTTTGCTATGGAAAGCTTTTTATCACATATTTAGAGCAAAAATCAAGTGTGAATAGGCATATGTACAAAGTAAAATGAGGTCCTGAGACAGTTAATAAAAACTCAAAACAAATTTCTTTGATCTGAAATATCTTCATTCTTAATTTTATTTTATTTGTTTTGCTAGAAAAAATATGTTTCAAGAGTTTTTTTTTGCTTAAAATAATACTGGAATTTAAATTTTAAAAATATTTCTGGTATATCACCTCATATTTTTCTCATTGCATGTGTGTCTTTGGAAAAAAGGGAATGTTGGTGCATTGCAGCCACTATGGAAAACTGTGGTGCTTCCTCAAAAAATTAAAAATAGCACTACCATATGACCCAGCGATTCCACTTCTGAATATTTATCTGAAGAAAACAAAAAGACTATTTGAAAAGCTATATGTACTCTTTTGTTCATTGCAGCATTATTTATAACAGCCAGCTATGAAAATAATTTACATGTCCATTGATGGATGAATAAAGGAAATATACTATATAGAAATATATATAAATAAATTCTTGCCATGTGACAACATAAATAGACCTTGAGGGTATGATGTGAAAGCAGTCAAAGACAAATACCATAAAAGTTCACTTATGTGTTGGATCTAAAAAACAAAACTACGGATACAGAGAACAGATTGGTGTTTGCCAGAGGGGAGGGGCAGTGGGGGATGGATAAATGGGTAAAGGGGATCAAGAGGTAGAAACTTCCAGGTACTAATATAACATAAATCATGGGGGTGTAAGGTTACAAAAGGGGCTGGAAAAAAGAAAAAGAAAAGAAATCATCGCCTGATTCAAGTTCATGAAAATACATGCCTGTGTTTTCTTCTAAGATTTTATGAGGTAAGGGCTCAACTTCATTCTTTTATGTGTGAATATCCAGTTATCCCAGCACCATTATTGAAAAGTCTATTCTTCCTCACATTGAACTTGTCTTGGCACCCCACTTAAAAAATCAATTGATTATAAACATGAGAGTTTATATTCTGACTGAACTCAATTCCATCGATCTATATGTCTATTCTTATGCCATAGTTAGTGATTATTAAAAAGTATGTCTTTCACAGAAATTGTAGTTCATTTGGAGTTAAGCATTTCAAATTAACAACCATACTCACAGAGAGCAAGAAAGATTGTCACAATCCCTACTTTACAGAGCAATAAATGGCTTGGAAATGTTAAGTGACTGCTAAGATATTGAAAACAGTGAAACTAAGACAAGAAACAACTCAGAAAGTGCTATATCTAGGCTACAAGATCTGAAGATAATGAACTCTTGCTGACATGAATGGTATTTTTACATAATTATCATAGCCAATTACTCTTAGTCATTAAATCAGTGATTAGAGTAAATTATGCAGAAACATTAACAAAATCTAAATTCAAACACATATGGAATAATACAAATTCAAGAGGCTATTGTACTCTAAGAATCAATCAAAATAACTAGCATTTGTTATAAACCAGACACTTTACTTTCATTGTTGCATTTAATCCTTAGAATAACCTCAGGTTAAAAGGAATAACTCAGTTTACAGGAGATAAGAGTGAAGGTAAGAGAAGTTAAATAGTTTCTCGTATTACAGGAGTATTAGGGGACAAGCAGGATTTGAGCCTGTATTAGTCTAAACTCAAGGGAATTAGTAAATACTACACTTCTTTTTCAAGTCTAGCTGTCCAAAAGTTCCAACATTGTTCAACCCAGGGGCTGAAACCTCACTTAATAGTTAAAAATGAGTTCCTATTGTTATTGTAACCCAATCAAACTTTTCTTAGTCACTGTAATCATTTCTTACAACATATTAGCTAGGAAGATTAAAATAAGGAAAAATAATTTCTGGGTTAGATAATAATAATTTACAGAGGTCTTGACTGGTAGCTGAGAGCCCATCTAATCCAGCCCTTGGTTGTATACATGCAGGAACCTCCAAGGAATTAAATGACTTCTTCAAGGACACAAGTATTACTTAGTCCCTGGTGAATCCCAGCATAGATTTCAAATATCACAGTTGTTTCAACCGCTGATTCCACTGTAATAAGCACGTTATGAATTACTGTTTGGTATAATTCTGAGTCACATGCTTTAGAATCGAAAATCTTCCGGGCTCTGCTTTCTCTTGAACTTCTCTTACTTCAGAGCATCTACCATAAGCACTGACGTGAACACTCGCTGACCCCAGCACAGCTTTGCATGATCTTATTCAACCTTCTCAACTCCAAAGCCTTTCTCCTCACCACTCAGAGATGCAGCCTTTGCCTTACTCTTTTCTAAATTACCATTCCAATCCAACCTACTCCCTGTGGCCTGCATGCTAAATAGATCTTTGGCCTCTTCTGTTTCACTTACCCCTTTGGCCATAACACAAAAGATAAATACCATCAAAAGTTAAAATGAATTGCCATCATACTTCTTATATCCCCAGTTTTATGTATGTACTCTCTCTGCCTTTAGCTCTAAAGGTAAAAGCTAATTTTTAAGCTTTGCTCAATATATATTAAAATTGTTACTTTAAACAAAGTTTTTTATATTCTCGAGTCCCTTGTTTTATTCAGTTTTTGGTAGATAAAAAAAAAGTTTTGCTTAAGAGTCTAGGTATTTGTGCTTATGAATGATACATGTAAATTTAGAACCAAACATAAAGACTAGTATTTCTTTTTCTTAATATTTTTATTTATTGATTTTGAGAGAGTGAGAGAGAGAAACATCTATTTGCTTTTCCACTTATTTATGCATTCATTGATTAATTCTTGTATATTCCTTGACCAGAGATTGAATCTGCAACCTTAGTGTATCCAGACGACGCTCCAACCAACTGAGCTACCTAGCCAGGGCTCATAAATCATAGTATTTCTTTATCAATTCACATAGTCTTAAGAAAAAAATCTAAACTCTTCATTACTGCTGCCTCTCTTGTAAACAAAATAGTGAAATAAATTACTTGTAAATCATTAGCTTTTCTGTGCACAGATTATTTTAAGTCATTTTCATATCAGAGTCAAAACAAAGGGATAAAACTAGCTTATAATTTACATTTTAAGTTGTCTTTTCAAAGTTATGTGCATTATTCTGAAATCTTCTGCATCCCAGGTGATACCACTTTAAAAGAAGCCAGCATTTTATTAAAGTGAGATTCCTCCACATGGGGAGCAACATGAAAAGCTGTGATCTGAGGCGACAGTTGGTTTACTCTTACCATTTGATCGCAAAATTTCCATGCCATCTGTGGGAAGCCACACAGGCAAATGTGTCATCACATCTAATAATGAAAAGAAAAAACAGACAGAACGTGCTGGAGAAACAGACTGCTTTAATTACCCCCTCACAATGCTCCTTGAGAATTTGGAAGAAAAGCATTGTGCATGCAAATTATTTACAGAAAGAAGGTGGCCGCTGCTGAGGACTTTTTTAAAGGTCAGGATGAATGCCCTTGTAATTCCAGCATGTCCAGTTGGGAGTGGAAACAGATGCATGGGAAAGGCTGATGGGAAATCTTGTTAGAAAAAAATAGACCTGCTAAGGAAATAAATAATATCATTATGGTCTATAGTCCACTACTAATAAGCTGGAATCTCAGAATTATATTCATTAAATTAGAATATAACCTGTATCACAATTCTGCAGTGGGAATGTAGGAAGAGGCTGGAGGTACATGAGCCGCTCCAAGACACAGAAGTCTGACCTGCCCACCGTCTATTGATGATGACATGGTCCATGACACCCCCCGCAAAAAAAAAATCACTCCTTTCATGCCTAGACCAGTGACCCATGTTGTAACTGTGTTCTTAATCTCCCTAACATAGATGTTCTCAGAAAGATCTGAGAGCCCTGATGCCTTTTACTTTTTTCAAGAAGAATATGAGTTATGTCTTAAGTAGCTAAAAACAGATGGGAAAGACACAGTGACTCATGACTTATTTCTCATCAGCATAACTACCATGACTCAAGACAATTATAATCACTTTCCTCCCTTCCCTCTGAGATTGCTACAAGTTATATACTTTCCCAACAAAAAAGAACCATTTCTTTTCTGCTCACTTTCTATTTAGTTTCTGTTCATTTTCCATTTTATTTGTTCACCTTTAACCCAGTTGCTTTACACTGCCACTAACCAGCCACTCCTACCTGTCAGCAGTCCAATAACTTCTACCCTCAACAACTTCCCTGACCACCTCTCTGACTGACGCTGGGAGTTCTGAGTTCAAGTGAACATGGCAGGGAACAGGAGACTGAGAAAGTGGCCAATGAATGGCCTCTAGGCACAGCGACAGATACTCACAGACCGTAGGTTAGGTTTGTAGAAAAAGGGGTTATATAGCATGGTCTTGTGTCTGTGTCACGGGAATTCATTCTCATACTAACTTGTGTTTGCCTCCCTCTGAAACTTTATCATTGATTCATTCACTAACTACTTTTGAACACCAGTATGACCTAAGTCTAACAGCACTAGGGAGACAAAGAAAAAAAATAAACGAATAAGCATCGTTGACCGCCAAAACTCACAGCCTAGTTGAAGAACATCAAACATTACAATACAGCACTTTCTCTAGAATTTTTCCCATTTGACACACTTGAAAAGTATTATATAATATTACAACCCCCTGTAAATATGATAAAATATAAAAATGTAAAATGTGGCAAACAATATATAAATGTGTTTGAGGGGAAAATGTTTCCTTCTAGATTGGTACATTTTTTAATTTTTATCATAGCTTATAATTCTTTTCCCAAAAGTATTCGCTGAGCACCTGCTGAGGGCCAGGCATTGTTCTAGGCACCACAGACAGGTTAGTGCATCAGACAGACAAGCTCCCTGCCCTCCCGGAGCACCTGGCCGTCCCACTGAGGGAGATAGATAATCGGCAGTTTATTTGAAAACAAATCTACTGTAGTTAAGAGAGTGAAAAGTGCTCAGGGGAAACTAGACCAGTGAAGGAACGTTTAGAGAGGGAAGATAGGAGATGCCTTGAAGCTTAAAACCAAGAGGTCAGGGAATGGCAATTATTAGAGGGAAGGGGTTGGGAGTGAGGCAGGAGAGGAGAAAGGGGGGTTAAATAGTGATGGAAGGAGATGTGACTTGGGGTGGTGAGCACACAATACAGTGTACAGATGACATACTATAGTGCCCTGGAAACCTATATAATTTTAACCAGTGTCACCCCAATAAATTCAATTTAAAAAATGGAGAGGCCGGGAAAGGCCTCACTTCAAATGTGAGGTTGGGGTAAAGGCCTGAAGTAAATGACTCCATGAATCATGTAGCTAGCTGGAGGAAAGGCGTTAATAATATTCAAACTGAATACAGATAAATTTTGGCTGGTTTTCCATTTAACACATGCCACAAGTGTTTCATTTTATTTTAAATTTCATAAGAAAAAGCGTAAGTTGTCAACACATAAATTTAATTGTGACATGTTTGGTTTGAGAATTAAACTTATATTAAGATGTAACATAAAATTTAACTACATGCTAAACACAATTTAAAAAGGCAAAAACTGTTTTCAGCATCTGATGGTAACTTTTCATATTGTGCTTTAAAAAATCAACAAGCTTTACATATCTATTTGCAAGTACATTTCTGTAAATAACATATTGTGAGTGGGGATAGTCTTAATTTCCAATAAGTAAAAAAAAAAAAAAAAAAAATCAGACTGAAAATAATCATCAATATGGCTTCTCCTTTTAAACAGTGGGTTTTGAAGTACTGGTTTTAATTTGAATTCAACATGAGACATTTGATCACATTAGTGTCATTAAAGGCTCTTAAGAAGTTCAGGTTCAGGTTCAGGTTCATTTGTACACTTAGCATTTATATCTCCCTATTAATTAATTACATTTCAAAACCAACTTTTCCTGTATGGCATAGAATTTACCAAGCCTATTATGGACTTAAATTAAATAATAAATGGCCTGTGATAACAAAAACATGCAATTTAGAGCTACATAATACTGGCTACCACAAGGTAGATAGTAGGGTTTGGCCAAAAAATGAAACATCTTAATTATCGATTCTGGGTCATGGTCACCGATATTCCAGACCTGCCTCTCATGATTATTAATCCACACTTACAAACTCTCCAATGAGTCTGTTTTAAAGGGAAGAAAAGGCTTAGGTAATTATTTTACTGCTTGACAGCTTAAATAATTATTTTATTGCTGAATGGACACCATTACTCTAACATTGTAAGCTGCCTGCAGTGCTTTGGGAAAACTCATGTTGGGAAATACTGCAATTCAGCAACTAAATGACAAAGGAAGAGCTATAGCAGAACGGAGCACTGCCCTCAGCAGGGTCAGAGAGGAAGGACCCGCACTCAGTGACGCTTTCCAAGGACAGTCCTATTGAAAGATAAGTAGGAAATAGTGGAAGACGGGGCAGGAGCTTCCGCACAAAGGCACGGGGAGGAGAAGGGGCAGAGGAGGCTTGGGGAGCAGGACGTGGGTTAGCATGATCAGCCTCAATGTGAATCAGAGGAAGGAGAAGTTGAGAAGAGAGGATGGCAGATCATGAAGGGCCTTGTACGCCATGTAAATACGTCTGGGCTTCATCCTGAGGTGGTAAAAAGCCATCAAAGAGTTCGAATCATGTAAAGTATTGTGACTGGCATGTTAGGAAGATCACTGGGGCTGTGGGAGGGTGAGGACTAGATACCAGTCATAGGCAGTTTTTATTCTGACGCCTATGCATTGGAATTACAAAATTTAAGGTGATCTACAGAAGCTTGTATATTCTGGTTAGATGAAGGCATTGTCTTCAGGCATTCTCAGTTACAAATCACTAAACTCACAAAAGTGGAACAATAAGACTTACCAGCCTTCATTATTATTATTTTTTATTATACTTTTTTTCTCCTAGAGTAAAGAGAAGCCAGTGAGGTAGACAGGAGGGACAGTTTTCACAGGCTTGGTCCTGAGTAGCCCATCTAGGAAAATGAGAAGCCTTTTGCAGTCAGGAGAAAACAGGTGCTCCAGAATTTCTGGAGGTCCTAACTAGGCTGTGAACGAAGATCACTAGGCAGGATTGAGGCTGATTAGGGCAAAGTGGAAAGAATACAGGCATGAGAGTTTAGAATTCTGAGTTCTAGTTCTGACTACCAGTGGATGACAAGAACTGTGAAGGCTCTGAGATTTTCTTCTACATGCAAGAAAATAAGTGAACCTGCCACAGTTTCAAAGCCTGTGGAGGACAAGGGAAGCTGAGTCACCAGAGAAGATTTTCTAACATCCTGAGACCCTGAAAAACCATATGTTAAGAGTTTATCCACCAAAAATATTAACAACAGATGTCAACAGATGACTAGGATCAGAACTGCCTGAGCCAAGCCATAGTGGAGCCAAGTTCACATGGTTCATCATGCCCACCCTTCCCAGTTCTACAAAGTCTTGTGGTCCCTGCTCCACACTCTAGGCTGCCTTCCTGAAAGAGCAAGGAGAACATAAGGGAATCTGAAACACTCAACAGTTGTCCAAAGTAGCAAGTTAAACCTGAAGAAACAGACGAAATTATTTTGCCTCAGTTTGTTTTGTATCAGATTAGGCTAAGCTGTTTTGTTTGGTTTGGTTTGGTTTTTCCCCCTCTACCCAACAGGTAGATACTTGATAAGAAAGACCAGATCAAATATAGAGAAATAAAGGAGCTACCTATCTCTGCCCATTCAAATGACTGTGTGTGTAAATTTGTGACCTCATTACATATTCTTGAGCTATTCAAAGACTTTGCATTATTACTGGGAGAGGAAGCAGATGGAGAAGGCCCCGCAGTGAGAGAGGAGCAGTCTTGAGTTTTACCTTTTTTAGGATTTCAGACTGCAGTATTGTGTTATTTTTTCATAAAAAATCATCTGTAATAACTATACAAATTGCTTGTTAAAGCTGATTATTTTTTATGCCGGTAAAACTTCAGAGAGCAGAGAACAACCCAGCCAAAAATCTGCAACTGATGCCCTCACCATGAGTAGAAAGCCTTCGGCCTGCCAGCTACTGACATTAACTTCATCCAAATCTTATCAGTTAAAACTGGGTCTGACTTATGGGTAATGCAAAGCATGGCTCTTGGAAAAAAGGAAAGGTTTGTAGTGATTTAGAACCTGGTCATTTTGAAAACTCGATTATAAGGTAAAGTATGCAGAAGCTCTAGGAAAGGTATAAAAGTGCCATGCAAATAGGGGAGTAATTGGGGAAGAGCTAAGATCAAATAAAATTTTCTCATAAGTGTGCCACTTTATTTTTGTGCACTGGGAGGCAGTGCATTGTGACAGTTAAGGTCACAGGTCTGCCTGGTCTTGAATCCTGTACTCCCCCTTAATGATCTTCAGAATGTCACTCAACCTCGCAGTGCCTGAGTTTTCTCATTCATCAATAGGGGTAATGATAGTACTGGCTCAATGCCTGCTGAGAATTAAGTGTTAATGTATATTAAGTGCCTAGGCTGTAGCAATAGTGTATAGGTCTTAGCTGTTCCTGTCACTGTTGTTACTAATGTTACCACAACAAACACTATACATGCGCGCGTGTGTGTGGCGGGGGTGGGGGGGCCACAGGTCATACCAGAGGGAACAGATAACCATGACTCCAGCACTGGAGGTACAGAGTAATACTGGTATAGATGAGTGTGAACAGCCTCTAACATTTTCCAGTCAACAGATCAATAAGTTATAACGAATTGCATTTCAAAGGCGAAATGCAACAAGTGCTGAGAAATTTGGAAACTATTAGGTAGTTTCCAAACTCTTTTGAGAAGCCCTGGAGTTGGAATAATGGTTCTTCTAAGGAGAGAGCCAGATAGGGCAAGGAAAGAAGATTAGGGGAAGGAGACCATGGAGTTTAGAATATCTTTGAAAAACATCTTTCAAAGATCAGTGTCTTTTCAGATTGGCAATCAACATAGAAGACGTTTGGGTAAACAGCTCAACCATGCTACATCAGACTGTGTCCAATGTGCTTGAAAAACTGGGAATCTTAAGCAGGTTGACACTTTTTTTTTCACTTCTGCTATTAACACGATTAATTAACAAACCATAGAGATCTTTAATAACCCATTTAAATCCTAAGAAAAACAAGAAAAAGGTCAAACTGACCCTTCTCTGTATTATTACAAACCTCTGAGGTCATTTTATAACTGACTCAATAGCGATGACCCCGAAATATATTGTCTGAGAGCTTGGTTGTGGTTATTCTGTTTTTCTAGAAAAATCAAAATTTGGTGCTCTCTGCTTGAGTCACAGAGGGAAAAATATAACAAATTTGTGAATAGAAACCTCTTACATAAATTTCCTTTAGCATTTGGTGCTTATGACCAACAGTCTGATAACAAGTCATAACAAGAATTAAATTAATAAATAGGTAGTGAATTATCATAAGTAAAAATACGGAAACTGACCCGGCTCAGTTTGTGCCTCTTCATGGACACTTAGACTATGAATTCATAGAGCACATGTGTTACATTGTTGGATTTTTGTTCCCAGTCCACTTGGCAGAACATCATAGAGTACCATACCCCATAATTCTCAGGAGCTCACACATCTAAAGCAGTCTGAAACCACCCCAGTATATGCTCTTAGAGCTTTAGCGCAACCTAACACAGAACCTGTTTTCTTGTCCAAGAACTCTCCTGCCAACTTCGTAGGCCATTTGAGAAGCTGTGGGGCGATAAGCAACCATTAACATCAGCTGTGCTACTTACGATCCCTGGAGACTCAGCCACAGGAAACATGACTAAGGACACTGTTTCCCAGAACTCTGCACCTTTAGCCTCAAAGTGAACAGCAGCCTGATTTGGTTGCAAAGCACAGTGATAGAACTTGGAAAGCATAGTGTAGCTCTAATTCCATGGGGTTTACCACCTTCCCAACATCCTTTTAATTATTTGGAAGGACTTATCAAAGTTGTTGGAGTGATCACATGGCACCTGGCACCTGGAGTGAGAAGGCTTACATTCCACATCTGCACTGTCCTCTGGGGAAAATCATATTGGATAAAACCATACTCAGTGAAATGCTAGGGGGATTTGACAATGATGCCTTTCCCAAACATACCACAGAGGTGTTGGGGGGTGGGAAACAAGGAATTTACAGCTCTACTAAAAATCTCCAGCCTCGACATCCTGTGACAACAAAAAAGGTTAGACCTCTTAATTTCCAGAAATATGCCCACCTCAAAGAGACCCCAGAGCTCTCTGGAACATTTCCCAGGGAACTTCCTCTCCTCTGCCCAGGAACCAGCGGCTCAAAGCTCTTCAATTCTACTGCCTCTTGCTGTCGACTTGCAAGTTACTGCCCCCACACAGCAGGCTGCGAACCACAAATGACCCAACAACAGGGCAGAGACCAAGCTCGGACTTTCAAGAATTGATGACAGTCACGGAGTATTATAAAAGTGCTGTGAGGAACAGGCTACTCAAAGAGCCTGCAAACCCAAACCCACTTCATGCTGTTCGTATCTCACTCATTGGTTCCAGCTGCTCTGCTTTCTCTCAGCTTGTTCTTTCCCTCTGCTTAACTGGGAGGTGGCAGGACCACTTAAAGTGCTAACATGTACTTTATTTATCAGAGGTTTCAGAAACTAGCAACCTTAACTGTATGCACTATGAAAACAAAACACATGGGATGTGTACTTTATTGATACATGCATTTTGAAGTATGAGAGGGAAAAAAAGTGAGAGAATTATAGGCCTGTACCTATTTCCAAACAGCATTCTTCATTTAATATGTTTGGCACATTCAAGAACCTTAAGAGATATCCACTATCCTGTTAAGCCTTCTCATGAAGTTCTGATTCTAAACAGTCTTTCAAAGGACATAGCTGTATAAATGTAGATTCTGGGTCTCAAACTGAAGACCAATTTACAGTAAGTGACAAGATGTGCATGTCGACATTGAGAGAGTGATATGGGAATAAGGAAAGATTTCTAATGTGTTGAATCCCTTCACAGTACTTTTCATTTTATAATTTTTAACATTTTTCTTATTTATTATATGTATCACTCACACTGGACTATAAACTCTGTTAAGGACAGAAAATACGAGGTCTGTCTGGAAGAAGTCCAGCCATTGTTGACATAACAAGAACAGTTTGCATGACATTGATGTAATCTAGCAGCCTAGGGGAAAGGAACAGAATGCGCATGCATGAACAATGATGACTTCACTGTACTAGTCAGTGAGGGTGGTAGATGTTATGTGCACATGTGTACTGTGTGACCATCACATTCAAAATGACTGAGCAAGTAGAGCAACAAATCTGCATCAAATTTTGCATTAAGCTTGAACATTCCTCTGTGGAAACTATTCTGATGATTTAGAAGCCACAGCTATGGACACCTGGTGATTGGCAGCTTCATCACGACAGCACACCTGCTCATGCATCATGTCTCACACAGAGTTTTTTGGTGAAACATCAAATCACCTGGGTAATTCAGCCCCCCTACAGCCCAAATTTGATGTCCTGTGACTTCTGGCTTTTCTCAAAACTAAAGTCACCTTTGAAAGGAAAGATATTTCAGACTGTCAATGAGATTCAGGAAAATACAATGGGATAGCTCATGGTAATTGGGAGAACTGTGTGAGGTCCCACGGTGCCTACTCTGAAGGGGACTGAGGCTTCATTGCCCTATGTATAATGTGTCTTGTGTCTTTTATTGTCTTCAATAAATGTCTTTGTTTTTTCATAGTACATGGATGGATATCTTCTGGACAGACTTTGCACAATATTTTGCTTATTAATTTATACTTAGAAGTTAGGTCTAGCACATAGTTGGCACTCAAAAAAATATTATGGAAATGATTGACTGAAGGATCTGGGGAGAAGTGAATGGAAAGAGAAATGAATCCACCTAGCAACCTATGGGGACATAATAAGCTAGCTGGTGGGATGTCAAGAACAAGGGCAGGTTCTTGTTCTATGACAAGTGTGCTGAGTAACAAGGTAATGCCAGGAGAGTGGAAGACAGAGAACTTGGACCTGAGGAATAATTGGGAATTGAAGAATTTTTTAGTTGAAAGGGAAAGGTGATAAGCTTAGTGACTCTTCAGTGCTCACAAAGTCATGTTATAGCCAGTTTAAAGGACAATCCAGACTTCTAACTCCTGGTTTTCAGTGTCATATTCTTTGAGGCAGTGGATGCAAGTAGAGAGGTATGAATGTCAGGATATGCTGGTGCTATTTAAACAATTGACCTACCAGCCTTCTTTCTTCTACAGACTGATTCAGTAGCTCCCTGGTCCAAAGACTTCATTTCAAGGGGGAGAAGAAACAAAATTTGCAGTCAATCCTTGAGCTGAATCAAGGTGAGAAATGAGGGAATCTGGGGTTGGGTGTTGGTGAAGAGGGAGTGAGTACAGGGTGCAGTGCTGCTGGGCCGGAAGGGAGGATGGCTTTGAGGAAGAGCATACACGGAGAGTGGTACATGCTGTGCTGTCACAGAGGCAGCTGGGAAGTGTGAGAGGCATGGAAAGAGATCACCGGGAGAGGGGGGTGCCTGAAGGACCTTGATCTTCAAGCCCTTGACTGCTCAGTAGGCTGTGGTCAGTCACAAGGCCCTAGGGTCCCCATCAGACTCTGGTCAAGAGTTCCTGGTACCTTAAACCCCAGCCCCAGTGCCTTAGAACACTGTGGCTATTCCTGCTGTCTCTCCAGCCAGAAGCAGGTCCTCTTAGGGACCTTTCGCCCAGCTTTATCAGATATACAACTCAAGCATCTGTTCACCTCATTTAATTTTTAACTCCACAAGCTTAAAGGCATCACACCTTCAGCTGCTTCTAGCCCATCAGTGGCTTCTTAACCTGAAGCCAGCAAACTACAATGAGAAATACAGAATTTCCCTTATGTTTTAAAAAATGAAAATCTGACCCAAGTCTATGAAATATAAGGGTGAGCAAGGGGAACATTTCTACTGACTTAGCTTATGTTTGTCCTGTGACGGAATGATCCTGCTCATCTAACCTTTAAGCTACAATTTCTGCCGGCAAATAGATGGGGACAGTTCAGAAATGTGGCTGAATTCATGGTTATCCTGAGGCGACCAAGTGGCTGTTTTCATTCACGGAACTAGATCTTTGGCTTTTGATCTATTTCGTAAACTGTGTCAGTACAATCTCTAATAGCATCTTAGATTTATCTGGCAATATTTGGAAAAACCTCAGGATGCTTTTCACAAATGTCATTTCTTCTTTCTTTTAGGATTTTCATTGAAAAGATTATTAGAAGCAGGCATAAAATAAGAAATCCATTCTTTCCTTTAAGATGGCTCTATTATGCATTTCCTGTTTCAATGAGTCTTACTTACTGCTGTGCCTTTTCTCTTGTCTTACCTGCACTGTCTATTCCAAGCCTGTGTCTTTTTGGCTCCCAGATCCTATAGTCATACCCCGGCCCATGCTCCCATTCTTTCCCTTTGCCTGGACAATACCAACTGAAGATTTCATCAAAAATATTCTTTCCTCCTTTTTTTTTCCCTTTCACTTTTTGTAAAACCAAAAGGTAGAAATGTAATTCTAAAGAGAAATTATGGACTAATTTTCAAAGCTAAGCACAGTCAGCTGGTTCAATATTTTAAACATATTACTGTATTTCAGAAAAGCAAACATTGTAACTTTAGCTGGGATGGCACATAGTTGCTTGGCATAATTTTTTAAATTACACTTAAAACTATTTGATGAGTCAAATAGGCTACATGGGTATATATTTTTCCTTTATTTTTAACAATTTCTTTTTATTTTTCAATTATAGGTAACATTAGTTTCATATGTTCAAAATAGTGACTAGACATTTAAGTAATTTACAAAGTGACCACCTCAGTAAGCCTAGCAGCCATCTGACACTATACATAGTTATCACAGTATTATTGAGTATAATCCCTCTGTTGCACTTCTGTGACTGCTTTTATAACTGGCTTTTTGAAAATTTTTCCTGTTACAAAAAGATTACAATCTACTCACCTACATCCAACCTCTAGGGAACTCCTATCCCTTTTTTTTCCTTAATAAATTTACTTGCATCATTCTTTGCATTTAATTAACAACAAAAATAAACACTTGTTAGCACCTATTGTATCAAAGACAGCACTAAAGTCTGGTTATGGTGAACAAAGCCATTGAATCTTTCTGTTTCCATGTGGGGAACAAATCTACGATTCACACACTCAAATCTACAACTATACACTGAGAGAAATGCTCAAAAAGCAAGAGACAGGGCTCATTGTATGAGATCATGGAACAAGAGGGCAAGACCTAAAATGGGAACAGGTAGAAAATAAAGAAAGTGTCACTGCAGAATAACACTGGACTAAAATCACTATGCTGTGCATTAGGTCTCCAGAATTTCCTTGTCTTCTAGTTGCAAGTTCATGCCCTTTTACATCTCCCCAGTTCTACCCTCTGCCACAACCCTCTGTCACTTTTTTATTCTCTTTTTTAAATTCCACTTATAAGTAATTGTCTTTCTTCATCTGGCTTATTTCACTAAGTGTAATACCCTCAAGGTCCATCTATTTTGTTGCAAATGGCAGGATTTCCTCCTTTCTCATGGCTGAATAATATTCTGTTGCATATAAATACCACATCCTTATCCATTCATTTGCTGACAGGCATTTAGGCTGTTTCCATATTTTGGCTATTGTGAAAGCCTGCAATAACGTGGGTCTGCAGATACCTTTCTGACATTCTGTTTTAATTTACTTTGGGTATACAAGTATAGCAGGAGTGGGATTGCTGGATCATATGGTACCTGTATTTTTTTAAGAAACTTCCATACTATTTTCCATAGTGACCAAACCAATTTACATTCTCAGCATTGGTGCACTGGGGTACCCTGTTCTCCACATCCTCACCAACACTTGTTATCTCTTGTCCTTCTTTCTTTATTATTTAGAAGATTTTCAGTTACAATAGACAATCAATATTATATTAGTTTCAGTTGTACAACATTGTGGTTAGATATTTATATAGCTTATGAAATTATCCCCAGCAATACGTTTAGGACCCCCCTGTGACATCATACATTGTTTTACAACATTATTGACTATATTCCTTATGCTGTACTTTATATCCCTGTGACTATTTTGAAAACTCAAATTTGTATTTTTTAATCCCTTCATCTTTTTCACGCTTGTCTTCTTGACAATAGCCACTGAAACAGGGGTAAGGGGTTATCTCATTGTGAATTTTATTTGCATTTCCCTAATGATTAGTGATCTTGAACATCTTTTCATGGACCTATCGACCATTTATATTACTTCTATGGAAAAATGTCTATTCACTATTTCTAAGGAACTAGATCTTAAATGTTTTATCACAAAAGAAGAAGTGATAATTATATGACATGAGAGAGGTGTGAGTTAAAGCTACAGTGGTAATCATACTACAATATATAAATGTATCAAATCAACACATTGTATACCTTAAAGTTACACAGTATTAAACAATTATATCTCAATAGACTGCATGCAAATAATATTGTTAATTTGCATATTATGTCCAATATTTATTATTTGGCTCTACTATGAGAAAATAAACTTTATGAAGGCAGGAATCTTATGTTATAATCACTAATAAGAGTGTCTAACACTTACTAGTCACACAGTAAATATTTATTGAATGGACAAATAAACTCCTCTAATTATCAAGCATTTATTAAGTCCCTACTATTAGCAGAGCATTGGCACTGTCCTGGGTAAGGATATGGCCTAATTTGAGACACAGACTTGCATACATTAAATATTTGAAGAATCACAAAACAATAAGAAAATCTACCTGAGCTTCACTCTGTGAAAGTATGACATGACCTGCCAGAGAGAGTGAGAAAAAGAGAAGGGTGGCATGTATTCCAGGAAATTTTTTGCCAAGGGAAGACAAATAAAGGCCAGAGAATTAATAAATCAGGTGAATACAGGTGTAACACACGGTGTGGTGCAGCATTCCCAAAGTGTGATGCTTCAATAGTAAGTCTTACAAGAACCATGGTCAAATGAATCCATGAAATGAGCAACCCAAAGTTCAAAGTTTTCTTTACAACAGCATTTTTAGACCCTTTCCAATTGGTTTTGTAACTAAGAAGGAATATTTGATGAAAGAACTTCATGTGTGAGCGCATGCACAGAATTTCAAAGGACATGTATTACCTAACATGCACTCTGAAAACTGTCAATCCAAGCACATGCGTTGTAACAGGGTGCTCTGCAGCTAGACCTCAGCTTTCTGGACTGCTGGCAGCTCAGAAGCTAAAGGATGCCTCTGGTCATTTTGCTCTGGACCATCTGATTTAAGTGTTTTCACTTTGCCATTAGTTGTTATTTAAGGATAAGCCCTAATTGCTCTTAGGACAGCAGAACAAAACAGAATTCAATCAAGTTTGACAAGTATTGAGATTATTGTGAGAAAATGCTTCTCCACAAAGATTATCAGGATGTTAATGGCTCTTTCAAGTTTCCTTCAGGAAATTCCAGCCACTCAGAGTTGCAGGGAAGTGGAGATTAGAAGTAAAAAGATATGATATTTAGAACTCTTGGGGAAATAAAAAGACTCCAGCAAAATGGTGGCCTACCTGTTCACAGCACCATCCATGCATTTTCAACTTAGCTCAAATTTTCCCTCACTCATGATTTTCCTCTGATTTCCCTATAGTTAGGAAATATTGTCTAGTAAAGGAGATATGATGTACATATGCATAAACATACTACAGTGCCCTATGTCAGTCTCAAGCCTAATTAATATGCAGACTTCAAATTACGAGGGGGAAATTTTTACCAAAGTTCCACAAGAAAACAGCACACCCTTACAGATGTTGTCTGATAAGCACTAACTTGGAAAACTAAATCCTTAGAAGTGATGTCAGTAAGTTGGTGGAATGGGGATTTTCAGCTCTCATCTTCTAGCAGAAACATCAGTTTTGATAGCCACCCACAGATTCAAATACCTTTATGGGATCCTGGGAAACCAGTGGAGAAGCCCCAGTACCCCAACGGAGCAAAAAAAAAAAACAAATCTGAAAACAGACTAATTAAAGAGAATAAGAATAAGATTTTCACTTTGCCTACATCACCGCCGCCACCCTCCCCCTGCCCCTGCCGCCACCAAGGTACCACAGCTCAATGCCAAGAGACATGTCCTCCAGCCCCAGTTTCTCCCACTAGAGCTAGTGAGAGCATGTGAATAAGTACCTAGTTTCTCTAGAAGTGTGGGACACAGCCCAAAGAGATCCAGTTTATCCTTGCCCCGCCCAAGACACTGAGAACATTGGCATAACTGAATAGTCTGGAGGAAGCAAGGAGCAGGGAAAGGGGGCAGGGGCTCACACCAGCCAGGGCACAGAATTCAACAAAGTGTCACAGTTTCTACTAACCACTTTGTGGACTCCACCAGAAGACTGTCCAAAAAACTCAGAAGACATATTATCTGTGAACTGCTCCCCCAACTAGTCCTGCTCCATACACTCAGTGCTCTGCACATCCCCTCTAATTCCACAGCTAGTGTCCAGCATGTACCCCCACAAAGGATGTATGAAAACTTCTGCACATTGTGCACAGGAACATGCAGAGAGCTGGCTTGACTCTGTTGGACTGGGAGAAGGCACACAACTTTGAAAAAGTATAGGGAAATGCCCTAGAGAAAGTAAGGGATAGGCTCTCAGCACCTCACCTGGCTTTGCAGAATTGAGGTAAGATATACAATTTTAAGACTTTCCCCTTAAGAGACAACAAGAGGAGTGCAGCAGGCATATTGCAGTGACCCCTAGAATCCCAAGGCGGGCTAAGTGATGAAGGCCTTTCTCTCTTGAAACCAGTCAGTAAAGACTAAAAGAGGGAAACTCTTCTTCAAATGTGAAGGCAGCCACACAAGACTTCAAAAAACATGAAAAATTTAAAAAAAATGACACTACCAAAGGATTATAATACTTGTTCAGTAACCAACCCCAAAGAAATAGAAATATTAATTCTTCATGAAGAATTCAAAATAAGTAATTGTTTCAAGGAAGCTCAGGGAACTACAAGAGAACACTGATGGACAACTCAGTAAAATCAGGTAAACAATATATGGATAAAATGAGTTTAATACAGAGACAGAAATCAAAAACAAAAACCTTACAGTAATTCTGGAGCTGAAGAATACAGTGAACAAAATGAATAGTGCATAGAGCTCCTGCAGCTGTCTGAATCAAGAAGAAAGAAATCAAGTAAACTCTAAAATAGATTATTTGAAATTATCCAATCATAGAAAAAAAATTAAAAAGTAAAGAAAACCTGTAGGGTTGTGGTACACGATTGAGTGAACCAATATACATGTGCGTTCCAGAAGGAACAGAAAGAGACAGAAACTTACTGAAAGAAATAATGGTTAAAAATTATGGGAGCAATACGTACATTCAGATTCAAGATCAGAGGTCAGTCTCCAAATAAAATTAAAACAAAAGTTACATAGAAATACAATATAACCAAATTTTTAAAGTCAAAGACAGGTAAGTTTCTAAAGCAGCAAGAGAAAAGTGACTCATCAGATACAATGGATTCCCTAAAAGGCAATCTGCAAACTTTTCAGCAAAATTCGTATAAGCAATGGAGAAATTGGGCTAACATTCCAAATACGGGGTCGTGGGTGGGTAGACTGCTAACTAAAAATAATTTACCCAGCAAAGCGGCCCTTCAGAAATGGAGAAATAAAGACTTTTCCAGACAAACAAAAGCTGAGGGAATTCATCACCACTAGACCTCCTCACAAATGCTAAAGAGAGTTCTTCAAGTAGAAACAAGAGGATGCTAATTAGTAATACTGAAACCAGTGATGTTTTAAAATTCATTGATTGGTAAAGGTAAATATAAAGTCAAATTCATAATATTCTAATACTGTAATAGTGCATCAATTATCTTTAACTCCAGTATCAAAGTTAAAGGACTATCATTAAAAATCAGTATAGCTTCAAATATTTGAAATGAAGTGTGGAGAGTTTGTAGGTGATGGAATGCAAATTGTCATCAGGTTAACAAAGACAATTATAACTAGAATGTGCTTTACAATATCCTCACAGTAAACACAAAGTATAAAAATCTCTAATAAGTACATGAAAGAGAAAGGAATTAAACTAGATTACTACCAAAAAATTATTAAAAAGGAAGACAGCAAAAGAAGAAGAGAGGAACTACAAAATAGGCAGGAAACAATTAACAAAATGGCAATAGTAAGTCCTTACATATCAATCAATACCTTAAAGATATGTAGAATAAATTCTCCAATCAAAAGACACACAGTAACTGACTGGATTCAAAAACAGATTCAGGTGCTTTCCCTCTGTGAGCATGCCTATAACTTTCCTCTCTCCCTCCCCATCTTTCCCCTGGGCTATTTTCCTTGCATCCTTTCTCCTAAGCTGCAAGTGCCCTTCTCTTGCCTCTCTAGCTAGTTTTCTGAGCCCATTTCTTCGCACTCACTTGTTGTACCTCTGAGAGTTTCCAAATAATTTTCTCTTATTAAAAAATGAAAACAGATTCAGCAATGTGCTGCCAAGAAGACACTTATTTTAGCTTTAAGGAAATACCTTAGTTGAAAATGATGACATGAAAAAAGAAATTCAATGCAAATGATAACCAAAAGAGAGTAGTGGCTATCCTAATTTCAGACAAAATAGGCTCTGTGTCAAAAATGTCACAAGAGACAAGAAGGTTACTGTGTAATGATAATGGGCTCAATTCATCAAGAGGCTATGACAATTGCAAGTATATATTCACTCAACATCAGAGCAACTAAATATATAAAGCAAATATTAACAAAAGTAAAAAGAGAAATAGAAAGCAAGCAATACAATAATAATAGGTGACTTCAATACCCCCTTTCAATAATGGACAGATCATCCAGACAATCAGTAACACTTTAAACTAAATGGGTATAACATACATATACAGAACATTTTATTCAACAACAGCAGGACACATATCTTAACAAGTGTACCCCAAACACTCACAAGGACAGAAAATATGTTAGGCCACAAACAATTCTTATTAAATTTAAAAATACTTATCACATCAAGTATCTTTCTCTACTACAGTAATAAAAAACTAGAAATCAATAACAGGACAAAAAATGAGAAATTCACAAGTATGTGAAATTAAATATGTTTCTCAACAAGCAATGAGTCAAAGAAGAAATCAAAAGGGAAGAAAAAAATTCCCTGAGACAAATGAAAGTAAAAACACAACATAACAAAACTTATGGGATGCCCCCAAGAGCATGAAGTACAGTAGATCAAAGAGACTGCATCATTGAATCTCACAGGTCTCCTACCACAGAAGTTTACACAACAATGTCAGGAAATCAAGACAGATCAATTTAAGAAGCATAAGAAAAAAGGAGTCTCACAAATAATGGGAAGAAAAAGAAACAGCCCCCCATAGAAAGGAAAGGAAGAATCCTCAGAAAGAGTACTAAATGAAATGGAGGCAAGTAAACTATCAGATATTGCATTCAAAACAATGGTTATAAGGAAGCTCAATGAGGTCAATGAACTAAGTAAGAATTACCAAAAACTATAGGTAAACTATGAAGAACTTCTGCAAAGTATGTCAGTATGAAAAAGGACATAGAAACTATCAACAAGAGGCCAGAGGAAATGAAAAATACAATTTCTGAATTGAAGAACACAGCAGAAGGAATCAAAAGCAGGCCAGGAGAAGCAGAGGATCGAATCGCTGAACTGGATGACAGGATAGAAAAAGACTTCCAGAAAGAACAAGAAAATTAAAAAAGATTAAAAAAGAATGAAGAGAAGTTAAGAGAAATGCAGGACAACATGAAATGTAATATTTGTACAATAAGGATAGCAGAGGGAGAAGAAGAGTAGCAAGAGATAGAAAACCTGTTTGAAAAGTAATGATGGAAAATTTCCCTAATTTGAAGAGAGAAAAAGTCATGTAAGCCCAGGAAGCAAAGAAGGCCCCAGTCAAGAAGAACCCAAAAAGGCCCACTCTAAGACACAACATAGTTAAAATGACACATACCAGAGAAAAAAAGAGATTCTTGAAGGCAGCATGTAGAAACAGTAAGTAACATACAAGGGAGCCCTGAAAGGCTAGCAGCTGACTTCTCAACAGGAACACTATGAACCAGAAGGGAATAGCAAGAAATATTACAAGTAATGAAAATCAAAGGCCTGCAACAAAGACTGCTCTTCCTAGCAAGACTCTCAATTAAAATGGAAGGCAAAATAAGGAGTTTCTTAGACAAAAGAAGGCTAAAAGAATACATCTCCACCAAACCAGCACTGCAAGTTATGCTGAAGGGATTGCTTTAAGTAGATGAAGAAAAAAGGTGAGAGAGAGAGGAACACAGGTACAAAGGGAACTATCCCTTTATAACTATCAATAAGTAACTATCAATAATAACTTTATATGTAAGGGATTAAATCCTCCAATCAAAAGACAGAGGGTAGCTGAATGGGTAAGAAAACATGATCCACACATATGCTACCTACAAGAGACCCACCTCAGAACAAAAGATCCACACAGACTGAAAGAAATTTCAGGACTGGAAAAAATTTTCCAGAAAAATGGGCAGGAAAAAAAAGCGAGGTTGGCAATATTTATGTCAGACAAAATAGACTTCAAAACAAAGGACACTTCATACTACTCAAGGAAAGAATCCATCCAGAAGATATAAACATTGTAAAGCTATAGGCATCCAACATAGGAGCACCCAGATATATAAGTAAAATCTTGAAGGACTTCAAGAAATAGATAGCAACACATTGAGAGTAGGGGATGTTAACATCCCACTGTCAACCAATGGATAGGTCTTCCAAACAAAATATCAACAAAGATACTGTGGAACTGAATGACACATTAGATCAAATGGGCTTAACTGATATATATAGAACTTTTCATCCCAAAGAAACAAAATACACATTCTTTTCGAATGCACATGGAACATTTTCAAAGACAGACCACATGATAGGACACAAAACACACCTCAACAAATTCAAGAAAATTGAAATTATAACAAGCATTTTCTCAGACCATGAGGGCCTGAAACTAGAAACTAACCTCAAGGGAAAAACTCAAAAACATTCAAACTCGTGGAGACCGAATAGCATGGGATTAAACAATGAATGGGTCAATAAGGAAATCAAAAAAGAAATTAAAAAATTTCTGGAAAGAAATGAAACTAAACACACAACAGTCCAAAACCTATGGGACACAGTAAAGGCAGTCCTGAGAGGGAAGTTTATAGCAATACAGGCCTACCTACAAAAGATAGGAAAATTTCAAATAAACATACTAACACCACATCTTCAAGAACTGGAGAAACAACAACAAAAAAAGACCAGAGCAAGTAGAAGGAAGGAAATAATCAAGATCAGAGCAGAATTGAATTACATAGAGACTAAAAGAACAATTCAAGGGATCAATAAATCCAGGAGCTTGTTTTTTGAAAAAATAATCAAATCAACAAGCCTATAAGCAGCCTCATCAATAAAAAAAGGGAAAGAACCCAAATAAATAAAATCAGAAATGAAGTAGGAGAAATTACAACTAATACTGCAGAAATACAAAGGATTGTAAGAAACTACTATGAACATCTAAGTGCCAGGAAGTTTGAAAATCTGGGTGAAATGGACAAATTTCTAGAAATACATAACCTTCCAATACTGAATGAAGAAGCAGAAGGCCTGAACAGACTGAAAACAGCTGGTGAAACTAAAGCAGTTATGAAAAAACTCCCAGCACTCAAAAGCCCTGGACTGGATGGTTTCACAGGAGAATTTTAAGAAACATTTAAGGAAGAGCTAACCCCTGTCCTTCTCAGACTATCCAAAAAATCCAAGAAGAGGGAAGACTCCCAAACTCTTTTTATGAGGCCATAATCATCCTAATCCCCAAACCAGATAAAGACATAACAAAGAAAGAAAACTACAGGCCAATATTGCTGATGAACATAGATGCTAAAATCATCAACAAAATATTGGCAAACCACATCCACCAATAAATTAAAAAGATCATCTACCATGATCAAGTGGGATTCATCCCAGGGATGCAAGGATTGTACAATATTTGTAAATCAATAAATGTAATACATCACATAAACAAAAAAAGACAAAAATCACATGATCATATCAATAGAGGCCAGAAAAACCATTTTGTAAGATGCAGCATCTATTTATCATAAAAACACTCAGCAAAATGAGAATAAAGGGGGCATACCTCAACATAATAAAGACTATATATGAAAAACTTATATCCAACATCAAACTCAGTGGGCAAAAACTAAAAGCTTTCCCACTAAGATCAGGAACAAGACAAGGATGTCCACTTTCAGTACTTCTTTTCAACATGGTATTGGAAGTACTAACCATAGTGATCAGACACGAAAAAGAAATAAATGGTATCCAAATTGGAAAGGAGGAAGTAAAACTGTCATTGTTTGCAGATGACATGATAGTGTACACAGAAAACCTCATAGAATCCACCAAAACACTACTTGATCTAAGAAGTGAATTTGGCAAAACAGCAAGATACAAAGTCCATATTCAAAAACCGAGGGCATTTTTGTACACCGACAACGAAATATCAGAATCAGAAATCAGGGGGAAAAAATCCCATTTGTTATGGCAACAAGAAAAATAAAGTACCTAGGAATAAATTTAACCAAGGAGGTAAAAGACCTGTACTCAGAACACTACACAACAGTGAAGTAATAAATTAAAGAAGACAAATAAATGGAAGCATATACCATGTTCATGGATAGGAAGAATTAACATCATCAAAATGTCCATACTACCAAAAGCAATTTATAGATTCAATGCAATCCCTATTAAAATACCAATGATGCATTTCACAGATATAGAACAAACATTTCAAAAATTCATATGGACCAATAAATGACCCAGAATAGCTGCAGCAATTTTGAGAAAGAAGAACAAAGTAGGAAGATCACAATACTTGACATTAAACTATATTGCAAGCCCACTGTAATCAAAAGAGTCTGATGCTGGCATAAGAACAGACACATAGATCAATGAACAGACTATATAGCCCAGAAGTAAACCCATGTCTTCATGGTCAATTAATATTCAACAAAGGGGGTAGAACATAAAATGGAGTAAAAATAGCCTCTTTCACAAATGGTGATGGGAGATGTGGACAGACACGTGCAAAAAAATGAAACTCGACCACCAACTTACACCATACACAAAAATAAACTCAAAATTGATAAAAGACTTAAATATAAGTCATGATACCATAGAAGTCCTAGAGGAGAACACAGGCAGGAAAATCTCAGATATTTCATGAAGCAATATTTTCACCAATATGTCCCCTAGAGCAAGGGGCATAAAGGAAAGAATAAACGAATGAGACTTCATCAAAATAAGTAGCTTCTGCACAGCTACAGAAAACATCAGCAAAATGAAAAGAGAACCAACTGTATGGGAAAATATATTTGCCAATGATCCTTTGGACAAAGATTTAATCTCGAAATATGTAAAAACCTCACACAACTCCAGTCCAGGAAGACTAACAACCCAACTAAAAAATGGGTAAAGGCCCTGAGCAGACACTTCTCCAAGGACATAAACAGGGCGCAGAGACATACGAAAGGATACTCAGCATAACTAGCCATCAGAGAGATGCAAATTAAAACCACAATGAGATACCACTTCACACCAGTCAGAATGGCCATCATAAAGAAATCAATAAACAAGTGCTGGCAAGGTTGTAGAGAAAAGGGAACCCTGGTACACTGTTGGTTGGGAATACAGACTGGTGCAGGCACTGTGGAAAACAGTATGGAATTTCCTCAAAAATCTAAAAATGGAACTGCCTTTTGACCCAGCAATTTTACTGCTGGGATTATACCCTAAGGATCCTAAACCACTAATTCAAAAGAACCTATGCTCCCCAATGTTCATAGCAGCACAATTTACAAGAGCCAAGTGGTGGAAGCAACCAGTGCCCATCAGTAAATGAGTGGATCAAACAATTATGGTACATTTACACAATGGAATACTGCACAGCAGAAAGAAAGAGCTCCTAACCTTTGTGACAGCATGGATGGAACTGGAGAGCATTATGCTAAGTGAAATAAGCCAGGGGGCGAAAGACAAATACCATATAATGTCACCTAATCAACAAAAGTGGAACCTAATCAACAAAACAAAGAAGCAAGAAAAATATAATCAGCAACATTTAAATAAAAAACAAACTGATGGTAACAAAAAACAAACCAGAGGGGAGGACAGAGGGATATAATAGGAAGAGAAGGGGAAGGGTCATCAAGGAACATGTATAAAGGACCCATGGACAAAGCCAAAGGGAGGAAGGATTGAGGGTGGGAGTTGGGTGAATGTGGTGGTGGGAAAATGGAGATAACTGTACTTGAACAACAGTAAAAGAAATAAAACTTATGGGATACAGCTGAGGCAATTCTAAGAGGAAAGACAATAGCCATAAATGCCTATATTTAGGGGAACAAAAAGGTCCCAAATCCACAAACTAACTTCACATTTCAAAGGACAGAAGAACAAACTAAGCCCAAATTGAGCAGAAGGACAGAAGTAATAAATATTAGAGTGGAAATAAGTAAAATAGAGAATAGAAAAACAACAGAAGTGATGAATAAAACTAAGCATGGGTCTTTTTAAAGGTAAACAAATTAACGAATATTTAGCTAGACTAAGAAATAAAGACTTAAATCATAAATGAAAGGGGAAACATTACCATTGAGACCACAGAACTACAAGGGATCATAGGAGACTATTATGAACGATCATGTAACACCATACTGGATAACCTAGAATAAATGTATCCACTCTTAGAAACATACAACCTATCAAGACTGGATAATGAAGAAATACCCTGATAACTAAGTCAAACATGGACATTACAAGACAAGAAATTAAAAGCCAATATACCTAAGAAATAGATACAAATATCCTCAACTATTAGTAAAGTGAATTTATGAACATATTAAAATAATCATGTATATGATCAAGTAGAATTCATCTTTTTAATTCAAGGAAGGTTCAACATATACCAATTAATAAATGTAATATACCACATTAACACAATAAAGAATAAAAACCATACATTCTTCTCTATAGACACAGAAAAATCATTAACAAAAATTCAACCTGCATCCATAATACAAACTTTCAACAAAGTAGGTATAAAAGGAATGATAACATAATAAAGTCCATACATATGACAAGCTCATAGCTAACATTATACTCATTGATGAAAAGCTGATAGCTTTTTCTCTAACATCAGGAATGAGACAAGGACACCCAGTCTTGGCACTCCTATTCAACATGTTACCGGAAGTCCTATGCAAAATAATTAAGCAGAGAAAGAGAGAGAGAAAGAAGGAGAGAGAGAAGAAAACCAAAGAAAAAATGAGGAAGAAAAGGCATTCAAGTCAGAAAGAAAGGAGTAAAGTTGCCTCTGTTTGCAGAGGATGTGATCTTATATATAGAAAATCCAAAAGATTCCACCAAAAATCTGTTGGAACTAATAATTTCAGTAAAGTTGCAAGATACAAAATCAACATACAAAAATCAGTTGTTTTTCTATATAGTAACGACAAACAATCTGAAAGGTAAATTAAGACTATAATCCCAGTTATAGTAGCATCAAAAAAGAATAAAATACTTAGAAATGAATTTAACCATGGAAATGAAAGATCTGTACACTGAAAAGCACAAAACTTTGATGAAAGAAATTGAAGAAAATACAAATGAATGAAAAGCGATCCCATGTTCATGGATTGGAAGTATTAATGTTTGTTAAAATGTTCCTCTTACCCAAAGTGATCTACAGACTTAGTGCAACCCCTATTAAAATTCCAATGGCAGCTTTTACAGAAATAGAAACAATCCTAAAATGTATGAAACCACACACACACACACACACACACACACACACACACACACACAAAACCACCAAAGAGCCAAAACAATCTTGAGCAAGAGCAAAGCTAGAGGCATCACATTCCTGATTTTAAAAACTGCAGTTATCAAAACAGTATGATATTGGCATGAAAAAGGACATATATATCATGAAACAGAATAGGCAGCTCAGAAAAAAATGTACACATCTGTGGTCAACTGATCTTTAACAAGGTTTCTAAAACCACACGATGTGGAAATGATAATCTCAATAAACAGTTTTGAGAAAATATCCACATGAAGAAGAATAAAATTGGACTTTTATCTCATACCATATTCAAAAATTAATTCAGAATGGATTAAAGCCTTAATAATAAGATCTGTCCAAAACTGTGAAACTACTAGAAGAAAATAACAGTGAACAGCTTCTTGACATTGGTCTCAGCAATGATTTTTTGGATGTGACTCCAAAAGCGCAGCAAAAAATAGATAAGTGGAATTGCACCAAACTAAAAGCTTCTGCACAGCAAAGGAAATAATCCTTTATAGTGAAGAGACAGTGAAGAGACAGTCTACAGAATAGGAGAAAATATTTGCAAACTATACATCGGATAAGAGGTTAATATATAAAATATATAAGGAACTCAACAACAACAACAAAAATAACCCAAATAAAGAAGAGACAAAGGATCTGTATAAATATTTCTTTTAAAAAACCAAACAAACCAATGGCCAATAGTTATATGAAAGGTACTCAATATAAAACTACACTGAGATAATTACCTCACCTTTTAGAATAGCTATCATCAAAAAGACAAAAGGTAAGAGTTGGTGAGGATGTGGAGAAGAGCAGACACTTGCGCACTGTTCATGGGAATGTAAATTGGCACAGCATGTGGAATATAGAATGGAGGTTCTTCAAAATCCTAGCAATAGGAGCATCATACAATCCAGCAAGCCTATTGCTGGGTATACATCCAAAGGAAAAGAAATCAGGATCTTAAAGAGAGGTCTACATTCATATGTATATATCAGCCTTTTTTCCCCCCCAAAATCTCAAAATACATGATGACTTGATTTGACTTCGAGTGGTGGGCACACAATGCAATGTACAGATCATGTGTCGGGTAGATGTACACTTGAAACCTATATGATCCTATTAACCAATGTCACCCCAATAAATTTAATTTTAAAAAAAGAAGAAATTCCTGCCATTTGCCATAACATGGATGAGCCTGAAAGATATTAAGCTGAGTAACAAGCCCCACCCAGAAAGACAAATAGAGTATAATCTCACTTATATGTGAAATCTAAAATAGCCAAACTCATGAAAGCAGATATTAGAATGGCAGTTGCCAGAGTTAGCAAGGTGGAGAAATGGGGAGATGCTGGTGAAAGGTTACACAGTTTCAGTTATGAAAAATAAATAAATTGTGGAAATCTAATGCACAGCATGGTGAGTATAGTTTACAATACTGAGTTGTATATTTGAAATTTGCTGATAGACTTGAACTTTAATGTTTTCACCACAAAAACAAAACAAATGTAGTAACTGTGAGGTGATACATATGCTAATGAGCACAATTGTGGTAATCATTTCACAATGCATACATATATCAAAACATCATATTGTCCATCTTAACTACATACAATTTTTATTTGTAAGTTGTACCTCAATAAAGTAGGAAATAAAAGAATATAATTGGTTCTATCTTTCTAGAGCAGTGCCTTACATGCAGTGGGAACTCAGTATAACTATTAAATGAATGGGAGTACTACTAATAACTATGGTTCTATTCATTAAACATTTATATACCAAACATAGTTTAAGAATGTTACACATATTAATTCATTTAAAATTCAAGGTTTTAAAATTAAAAAGAGAAAAGAATTCTTTTTTCATTTTATTTTTCAGTTACAGTTTATATTTAATATTATTTTGTATTAGTATCAGCTGTACGGCATGGTGATTAGATAACCATATACTTTACAGAGTGGTCCCACCTGCTCAGTAGTTTAAGTGCCTACCTGGAACCATACATAAATATTACAATATTATTGACTATATTCCCTATACTGTACCTTACATCCCTGGGACCATTTTGTGATTAGCAATTTGTTCAAAGCAAGTCAAAAGGCCAGGCCAAATTCAAGGAGAAGGGAAAGAGACTGTACCCTTTATGGGAAGAATAGCATAGTCACTGTGCAAAGAGGCTCATGGACAGGAATGGGAGGAGTTATCACACCCATCTTGCAAGCACACCATCAGACTTGTGTTGGCCTTCATTGTCAGACTGGTGGGCTCGATGTGCTGTTCCCACCTATGAAATCGAGGGCTGGTTCAAGTCATGTTTCCCTTGCAATTTTTTTCTGAACTCTTTTCTCAGTTTGAAGTAATAGACTGGAAAGTGTGATTACTAGGTTAATATCTCGCCTTCGAGGAAACAGTGATTGCTTGTTTGTTTGTTTTGCTTTGTTTTAATTTTTATTGTATTTTTCCATTACCATTTAGTCCCCTTATATGCCTCTCACCCCTGCTTTCACCACACTGTTGTCCATGAGTCATTTTTCCTTTTTGCTTAACTCCTCCACTCCCTAACCTCCCCCTCCAGCTGCCATCCTGTTCTCCATCTATGAATCTGTCACATTTTCCTTGTTAGTTCAGTTTGTTCATTAGATTCCACATATGAGTGAAATCATATGGTATTTGTCTTTGATTGCCTTATTTTACTTAGCCTAATGTTCCCCAGGTCCATCCATACTGTCACAAAGGGTAAAATTTTATTCATTTTTATGGCCAAATAGAATTCCATTGTGTAAATGTCTCATGGTTGTTTTATCTACTCATCTATTGATGGACTCTTGGGCTGCTTCCATGTCTTTGCAATTATAGATGATGCAACAATGAACATAGGGGTGCTTATGTTCTTTCAAATTAGTGTTTTGGTTTCCTTCAGATATATTCCCAGAGTGGGATCACTGGGTCAGAAGGCAGATCCATTTTTAATTTTGTGAGGTATCTCCATACTGCTTTCCACAATGGCTGGACCAGTCTGCATCCCCACCAACAGTGCAAAAGTGTTCCCCTTTCTCCACATCCTTGCCAGCACTTGTTTTTTGCTGATTTATTGATAGCCATTCTGACAGGTGTGAGATGGTATCTCATTGTGGCTTAAATTTGCATTTCTCTGATGGTTAGTGAGGTTGAGCATCTTGTCCTATGTCAATTGGCCATCTATATGTCCTCCTTAGAGAAGTGTCTGTTCAGTTCCTTTTCCCATTTTTTAATTGGGTTTTTGGTTTTGGGGGGTTTTTTTGGTGTTGAGTTTTGTAAGTTCTTAAGGATACAGAATTAATATCCAGAAATCAGTTGCATTTTTATATGCCAATAACAAACTAACAGAAAGAGAAATTAAAAAAACAATCCCACTCACAATTGCTTCAGAAATAATAAAATACCTAGGAATAACCCTAACCAAGGATGTAAAAGACCTGTACTTGGAAAATTATAAGACACCGAAGAAAGAAATTGAATAAGATAACAAATAAGTGGAAGAACACACTGTGTTCATGGATAGCAAGTATTAACATCATTAAAATCTCCTTACTACCCAAAGCGATCCACAGATTCAATGCAATTCCTATCAAGATTCCAATGACACATGTCACAGAACTAGAACAAATATTTCAAAAATTTATATGGAACCACAAAAAGCCCTCCCATAGCAATAGTGATCCTGAGAAAGAAGAACAAAATTGGAAGAATCATACTACTCAGTTTCAAACTATACTATAAGGCCATAGTAATCAAAACAGCATGGAAGTGGCATAAAAACAGACACATAAATCAATGGAACAGAATAGAGAGCCCAGAAATAAACCTACAACTTTATTCAATTAATATTTGACAAGGGAAGCAAGCACATACAATGAGCTAAAGATAGTTTATTCACTAAATGGTGTTGGGAAAATTGGACAGATATGTGCAGAAAAATGAATCTAGACCACCTTGTTACACTACACACAAGAATGAATTCAAAATGGACCAAAGACTTCAATGTTAGACCTGAAACCATAAAAAATCCTAGAAGAAAACACAGGCAGCAAAATATTGGACGTTGCTTATAGCAATTTTTTATTGGACATATCTCCCTATTAAGGGAAACAAAAGAAAAAGTAAACAAATGGGACTACATCAAACTCAAAAGTTTTTGCACAGCAAAGGAAATCATCAACAAAATAAAAAGACAACCTACAGAATGGGAGAATATATTTGCTGATACATCTTATAAGGGATTAATATCCAAAATTTATAAAGTGCTTGTTTGTTTTTATTCACCATTTTATCACCAGCACTTAGAACTGTGCATGTTACATAGTATCCACTGATAGATGTTGTTGAATTACTGAATGAATGAATGAATGAATAGTAAAGTTATGACAGAGGTAATATATGAGCTGTATCCTAAACCATAAGTTTGACAGCATTAGTCAGAGAAGACTCATATGAGTTAATATCAGTATATAACTTACGTGAAAGAATCAACATGCATAGGTCTAAATGGCTAAGATTTTAACATGAATTCCAAGACAAAGGCCTTTTAAAATGATACCCAAGTACAACAATTTGATTACATTAGTATGCCAGTACTAAGAGAAATTTATTAAAATATGCAAAACTATATCACATCTCAATGTATAAAATTAGGATGTAGTAATGACAATTACATATTTGAAAAAGATAATACAATAATATTCTCATATACTGTATTATTAGATACTATATATAAAATGAACAAATTGAAATATACTTTTTAAACTATAAGCATATATCAAAAAGGGAATCTATCATACAAATAAAAAGGAAATTATTCTGTTAAAATATATTATGGAAAATATCTTTAGAAAATACATAAAGACCAGCACAAATTATATACCATTACTTATCAATATATTTGTAACAACTAGGAAGGAAGGAGAAGTAGCAAATATTGCTATGTATCAGGAATTACATAAATCACAAATTACATAAAGGGGTTGCTATTTTCTCTATTTTGCAGATGAGGAAAAGGTAACATAGAGAAGTAACCTCCTAAATTCAAAGAACTGGTAAGTGGCAGAGACCAATCTAGAACCTAGATAGGACCTTAAAGCTCATGCTCTTTCCACCCCATCCCTATTAGACTGAATGTTCTTTTTCTATAATAAATATTTTAATATCTCTTTTACTGTCCTATAATGAAGTTCATGAAGAATATGTATTGGCATATATAAGCTGAAAAAAACTGGCAATACAACTGCAGCTATCTCACATGGCAATATTTTTGCTGATATAACCCCTAGGGCACGAGAAATAAAGGAAAAAATAAATAAGTGGGACTGCTTGTTTATTTTTAAATTAAATTTTAAATTAAAATTAAATTAAAAAATTAAAAATTTTCTGCACAGCTAAAGAAACCATCATCAAATGAAAAGGAAACTGATTGCATGGGAGAATGTATTTGCCAGTAATATATCAGACAAGGGTTTGATCTCCAAAATACAGGGTTTGACACAAATAACATCCCTTTTTATTACAAAATAATAAGCATGTAATTCTGTAATTTCACACTTAATAACAATTTCACACTTAAGCACACAATATGACATTTTAGATGAAATGTTCAAATTAAAACTATAAATTATTACACCCATATTATTACCCTAACAACCACATTCAAGTAGGCATTACTTCTGCTGGACCCTGTTTACAAAGAATTTATACAACATAACACCAGGAAAACAAACAATCTGATTAAAAATTGGGCATGAAGAGACACTTCTCCAAAGAGGATATACATATGGCAAACATATGAAAAAATGCTCAACATCACTAGACATCAAAGAGATGCAAATTAAAACCACAATGAGATATCACCTCATGCCTGCCAAGATGCCTATCATTAATAAATCAGCAAACAACAAATTCTGGTGAGGATCGGGAAAAAAGGGAACTCTAGTGCACTGTTGTGGGAATGTAGACTGGTGCAGCCACTGTGGGAAGTGGTATGGGGGTACCTCAAAAAAATTAAAAATGGATTTTCCTTTTGACCCAGTGATTCCACTTCTGGGAGTATATCCAAAGAATCCCAAAACATCAATTTAAAAGAATTTATGCACCCCTATGTTCATAGCAGCATTATTTACAATAGCTAAGTGCTGGCAACAGCCTAAGTGCCCATCAGTAGATGAGTGGATATAAAAACTGTGGTACATCTACATAATGGAATACTATGCAGGAGAAAGAAAGAATTCCTACCCTTTGCAACAACATGGATGGAACTAGAGACTATTATGCTAAGTGAAATAAGCCAGTTGGCAAAAGACAAATGCCATATAATCTCACTAATAAGAAGAATCTAATGAACAAAATAAACTAATGAGAAAAATAAAACCAGTCATGGAATCGTATAACAGACTGACAGTTGTAAGAAGGGAGGAGAAAGCAGGGACTGATTGAAAGAAGGTGAAGGGATATATGAACATATATGAAGGACCCATGGACAGGGACAATGGTGTGGGGATCGGGTGTGGGAGTGGGGGGGCAGGATGGGTGGAGGGGGGCAAAGGGGGAAAAATTGGGACAACTGTAATAGCACAAACAATACATATTTTTTAAAAACTGTGGATTACATCAGGAATAAATACACAAGTGTGATAATAATTGCAATATGTAAAACTGATTAGTTTTGAAATAAATAAAATTATTTATGTTAGAAAAAAGGAAAGTCACTATAATTAAATGTGTGTGAAAAGCTGGTTACAGACGCTTTTTGATTGTGTAGAACTGGTTCCCATTCACTAAATGCTGCCTGCTGTTATTCGACAAACAAAAACTCCTCACCAACTTCTAAAATGCCTCAGAGGGGGCAGTGTGACCACCCAGGGAACAATCGCTTTACTGGTCCTCAGTAAAAAGCTAGGAGAGCCCGAGAGAGAGACTTCCCTTCCCGGGCTTCTGAGCCTGGGCTTCTGAGGTCAGCACAGGTTTCACAGGAAGGCAAACAGAGAGCTGGGGCTTGTCAACCAGGGTTGTCTCCAAGCTGAGACCCTGGAGCCCTAACCCAGAGGATGGACACCTTCAGGAAAAGGCTGAGACAGACCATGTCCACACCCAACCTTACTGGTTGCAACTAGAGTAAGATGCAAGGCTCCACAGGATTGCCAGATTTGTGTGGGGGAAATGTAGTTGTTGATTTGAATAATTCTTAATGATCTCAGCAGGAACTAGGGAAGTCAGGTTCCTGTGCCAGATCTCTGCAAGGATTTTAGCAAATGTTTAACATATACACTGGGTGTTGTTATTTAAAAGTCTTCTTACAAATCTATTCAGTGACAGAGTGTGTCAGTAAAATCATGAGCACCCAGCATATTAGACTACAGATTGAGAAGAAACATGACCATGTACATGAACTCCGGTTTTTCTCTATGAGCTGGATTCTGAGTCTCTTGTATTTATGGAATTCAGTTTCAGTTCTTCGATACCTTGGGCATAACTTAATTGTGATGCTACGCTTAATAAGTGTCTCTGTTTGATTTGAAGACTCATCTACTGTATTGAACCAACAGAGCCCTGCATTTGTGCCTGCATGTGTTGGAGATGCTGTTCAAGCATCTGTCCAAATTAGCGCACTTAGCTTCATTTCCTGCCTTGAGGGAATCCTGTAATTTTTCTTACTCTAGAGTTTTTAATGCAGCCCTAATTGTTTATATTCCTTGTTGTGGATGAGTCCCTTGGAGCTGTTAACAAATGACTCATAACAAATTGGGATCGATTATCTCAAAATGCCCTCCCAGTTCCAGTTTTCTATGATTTTGTAAGTGGTACATTAATTTCCTTAATTCCTAGAGAACTCCAATGACACAGGCAGATATTGGGAGTAAAACATGGCTCTTGGTGAAGGGTCACATGCTTGCACAACTGGACTACAAGTTACGTTGGGAAGGATGTTATGGAACTGCTCAGGGGCTTAAGGTCATTAGATGTGGATGGTGTTTGAAAAGATTTCACAGAGGAGGGTTGTCTCTTAAATGTTTGGAGCAGGGAAGAATATCATGTATTGGCAAAAAGGCTTCAGGAAATTCTACTGAAAACATGGAGTGGTCCAAAAGAGAGAGAACACAAAACAAAGATATGTGAGAGGTGAAGTTACAGATTTATAACTTTACAGTGGAGACTGGTACTTAAACAAACTCCAAATGGTTCAGCTAGTCCCCAGGGTCCCCAGGATGGACTAGTTGCCACTAAGTCCTCAGAGCCCTTGCAGCTGCCACCAGGGGAGGACCTGGCTGATCTACAGCAGAGGACGCTGATCTCGGGGGAGAGGCACTGCCGTTTCACAGTTTTGCAATTTTCAGTTTCAGTTTTCATGAACATGTACACTGACCTGAGTCACTTTGATTTTTATTCTTGTTATTGGAAAAGAGAGGGGAATAATTTGTACCTTTTTGTCTTAACATGTATATATTATAATATATACTTTGCTGGTTTCACAGAGCTATCTACCATCATGTCTGAGACCTTCATTTTTACTAATTCGTCCTAAAGTGAATGAATAATGAAAATTCACATTTATTCTCTTAATTAAGGTATGACCCTCCAGTCCATTTTACCAGTTCTCATTAGATTGCTATAGCATCTTTGTTTCCAGCTGCATTTCCAATTTCCTTTTCGCTGTGTTCATCTCCTGTCTTGTGTATTTCTCCTGGAGGTTTCCTTAAAGGGGCATTCGTTCCTTCTGTTTCTTATTTTGTCATTCACCTAAAACTATCTTCTTTTCCACGCCTTCATTATTTTCATAAGCATTCAGTGTGTGGAGGTTTGTACTGCTGCTTATCCCATTTGTTCTTTCTAGATCAGCCACATCTCTTTTCTGTCCTTCAGTGCCAATATACTTCACTCATGGAGATTTTCATGTCATTTGTGTTTATTCTGCTGTTTCCTTTTCAATACCTCTTTGTTGCTGGTATTCTCTGACCCTCGTTCATTCTCTCTCTCTCACACTCACACACAAACATAAGCACGTTGCCACCACCTCCATGTGCCTCTTTGCCATTTCCTTTGTCATTCAGTTCTGTTTGCTATCCTACCATTGAATATGTAAGTCCTTTATTCTTACTCCAGTTCTCCAACTTAACTCTCATCTCTCCTTCTGTCCTCTAACCCAACCCCACACTACTATATGCCTATCCATTTTCATCTCTTTTTCCAGTCAGGAAATATATCAGTTTCTTATAAATAAACATTTATAAGAACAGACTATTTATCTACCACTTCAGTGGAAACAAACACTCCTAAACTACAATTCAAATGTTGAGATACAGAATTGACTAGAACCTACTGCTTCATTTAACAAATATGTGTTGAGTACAGCTCCTGCTTTGGGGGAGATAAGTATCAGACTTGACACTTGCCCTTCAAGGAACAGTCTGCCTCTTTAAAAGTCATAAAATCACAAACTAAATGCAACTGCTCTCAAATGTCCAAACCTGGGGAGCTCATTAGCCAAGAGGTCTGAGATTCCTCTCTGATAAGCCTTATGAATGTGAAAATATTTAAGACAAAAGGGGCTTTTCTTGGCAAATGGGGGGTTTTATTAAAGATGCAAATATGTTATGGACCCTTCAATGAAGTCACTGCAGAAATAAAAGAAATAAAGAAATGAAAAGAAGTAAAGTGAAATGTATCTGGGTAGGATGCTATAGAGAAATAATGTAGCTTTTAGGAAAACAATAAAACTAAAACCTAAACCATACCTTAAGAGTTGTAGAAGATAAAACAACATATCCAGAAAGTACTGACTTAGGCCAAACAGGAGGCTCAGTGATTATAGGTGAAGGGGCTTTGAACAAACCTTTTTGCTGAAACCAAAAAGCTGGGCATCCCTCTTCAATGCCATCCCTCCCATGTCTTTAGAGGCTCTACCAAAGAAAAACTCTGTTCACTGTGATTAGATTAGCTTCTAGAGGTTCACTGTGCCCTATCAGAACCACCAATCATTTAGCATTATATTTTCCCTTATTCCTACATGACTGAGATTCACATACAAACTGAAATTTTATTAGTGAAGTCATTTCTGGATAAGAAAGCGACATCATTTTTAAAATAAATAACTTCAGGGTAGTTACTTGAAAGAGCCGAGACTTGATATCCAAAGTTCGTGGAGGCAGGACCCCATAACATGAATGAGCGCGCTGACTCCAGTCTGCTTGTAGACTAACAGGGTGTCTTAGAAGATAAAAATGCTCCTGGTCAGTGGAAGGTTCCAAGAACATATGAAATGACTGCTTGGCAGGAATGCTGGAAAAAGAATTCAGTCCTTAGCTAAGGTTCATTTAAAGGACACATTTTGGAATTTATAGAATATATCCTTTCATATTGAAAATTGAGTGTTTCATCTTTCACAGAATGAATGTAGGTAAGTTAGCACAGTAGACACTTATCTTCTTGAAAACTCATTTTGCTTATCCATGAAATAGGGGTATAATTCTTCTCTTACAGGTTGTTTATGGATTAATCATTACATGGATTAATGAATAAGTCATGACCAATAATGGTTAATTGGCCTTTTTTCACTCTGAAGTTTGTATAATGCTCACTTTAACATATATGAAGTAAAAGACATTTTTCATGATATAAAACTTCTCTGTGCTTCAAAAGGATTCTCAATAGAACTCATTTGGTGGAACATAGTTATGCTACACGATGGACATTGGAGACAAAGTAAAACTGAAAATTGGCTATAAAAAGGGGATTTCTAGTGAAACACGGAGCTAATCCTATAGAGAAAATTTTCTTCCCCAGAATTCCCGTGGCTCTGGATCTCTCCCATTTGTTTTTATTGCTGTTACTGAAAAATTTCCTTAAAAAGCCATCAATCATAAGACCTTATAGGAAGATTCATACAATAAAAAGGAATCTGTGAGCAGAAGTACTACTCTGTTTATATTTTTTCCATTGCAATTGAGAAAACAGAGAGAAAATGAAATCTATGAAAAGAATTTGGAATATCAAAGAAATTAGAACATTGCACTGAGATGAAAAGAAAAAATATACTTAAAATACAATAGAACATGGAAGCAAACAGCATTTGATGTCTTCTCCAAAACAATAAAAACAATGACTATAAGAGATAAAATATGCAAAGGTAAGATAATAACAATGGAAGCCAGTGGAAAAAAAAAAAGAAGCAGAATGAAACAAGAAAAGAAAATGCAATGTGAAGACAGGCTTCAGTCGCTAGCCCAGGATGCAGCAAAAAAAAAGAACATTGAACTCTATATGACAATTAATATCACATTTTAATTATTATAACCTTAGAACAAGCTTCAATGTTTGGTTGAGTTATTCAACTTTCAATATTCTTCTTTGAAGACTTAATATATTTTATACTTTCTTTTTGTAAAACTTTTAAGATCTAGCAAATAAACACACCACTGTCATTTTATGCAAAGAAAACACATTTTGATTTGAAGAGAACTTATATTTTTACTTGCATAGAATCAACCTGGTACGTATTTCCATTTAAGTCTTATTTTTATCCATTGACTAAATTGTCAATGTAGACATGATACATTTTTATTAAATTTATTTCTATATACTGTAGTTGTTCACTTTTCATGTAGAACCCTAAAGCTCAGCTCTTTTAAAGGTAAAATACTCAGGCTAGTCTGGCAGGATGACCTCATCACCCTTACAGGCAACATTGTTTTACATATTTTATCCAATAAACTAAGATTTATAAAAGCAGTTAAATATAAATATTTAAATTAACAAAAATTATAATAATGAGCAGAGCCTTGAAATTCTACCTTGAAGTAAAGCAACTTACCCTTATTATAATGAGAGTATTGTAAAATGGTAAGTTGCACTAATTAAATAAAATTATGGATGAAAAGTACCCGGTAAAAATATCAACATTTAATATTTATTAATGTGTTAATGTTATTTTCTTACCTACTTGATAGTGCACGTTCAAGAGAATGCCTCTATGTGGCTAAAAGAGGAAGTGATGAACCATAGGCCATGTACATTTCAGCTTTACCAGATATTGCCAAATGGCTTACCAATTTACATTCCCATCAGTAGTTCTTTGTATATTTTAGACAAATCCATTTACACACTAATTTTCAAGGTCATATTACTCCAAAAAGTGAGATGCAACTTTGCACTTTTCTAGCAGCTAACAAATACTTTAATAGGATTCTCTAATTTTTGAACAGAAAGGGTTATATTAACGACACTTTTCTATCAGAGATGAAAAATTTATCTGTACCCAAAATAATTCAAAGGAACAACAGTAACTGAAAAATACTAAAACTCACATATTTTCCTATTGAGTCCATCAAAATTCATATCAAAAAATATTGAGTTCTACGTATTATACATCTAGTTCTATATAGAGGCATAAGGCTATGCAGTCTTTTCTCATTTTCACATACTTTGCTCACTTATTAGCTCAAAAAAATTAAAGTAAAAGCTCAGAAATGCCATAAAAATTGTGTGGGGAAAGAAAATATATGAACAAATAGAAAGGGATAACTTATAGGGTAATTAATAAGAGAGAAGAATATCTTTCCCATCAATATTTCAGTGATGAAATCATAAATACTATAGAAGCAATATAGTAATGCAACATGGAAAGTCCTAACCCATAAGTTGATTAAAATGTTGGTTAATAAGTCCCAAACTTTGTAAGCAATTTAAGTGAAATCATAGTCCACTCATCAAATGGATAACCGATAGTAATCCTCTCTTTTCTGAAAATGAAAGAAAATTAATCTGTTTCTTCCATAAGAACTTTGGGTTTTACTATATAGCATCTCAGAATTAGAATGGATTAATGTGAAACTGTACTTGTGATCTATAGCAGTTATATAGAGTGTCTGTCCTGAAAATTTTCCACACTTGAAAAGTGTCTCTCTATATACTTGAAACAAGCAATGCACCAGTGTAGCAGAAGGCTCAGGTGGCCAGTGGGGAAGGGCAGGGTCTGGGAGGGAAAGCCTGAGAATCTATGGTCTGGGTCATACTACCTTCCACACATACTCCATGTTTGGAAAATAGTATGAATATAAACGTGGGCACAAGGGAGGTCCTCATTTAATTAGAGGCAGAGCTCAGACCAGAACCCATGTCCCCAGTTTCAACCATGGTGCTTTTTCAGCTACATGGTTGAAGTCAGGCTTTGCAAATAGTTGTATGTGGAGTCTGGGAAGACAGAATCAAAGATGATTCTGAGATCTAAGACCGGAAACATGGTATTGCTGTCTTAATTGTGAATGCCAGGAGGAAGTCCGTGCTACATACAGTTCCTTGGTGAGAAGGTCTAGCTTTCACAAGGGAATTAACAGGCTCAGAATTTAGGAAAGGGACTTGTCTGTGCCTCGGTAAGCTATTTGTAGAAAGCCAAGCCAGCATAAAAGTTCACATATCAGAGTGCAGGGACTGCTGAAATGTTGGTTAGCCAGCCAAGCCCACAGTAGAAAGAATATACAGGAATAATTAGGCTGCTCTTTAATAAGCAAAGTCTGTGAAAGAATCAGCGTGAAAAGTGCTGTTGAGAACATTGTGGTACATGTAAAATAATTAATATGAATGGTTTCATATAATTTTTGTGAAATAAAGCAATAATTTGTATATTTTTATACAAGCAAATAAATATATTTCTATTAGAATATACTGTTGGGTCATTAGCAGAGATCAATTATTACAGTGGCACAAGTATCAGGGCAAGAATGAGTTAAAATTCACAGGCAAAACATGATCCCATAAGGGCAAGCAGATAAGAACTGAGTGGTCTGAACATATATGAGGCCTTTTCCTATCATTGCTGTGAAATAGCTACTAAATTACTCAAACTCCTCCAAAAATGGTTCAAAGCATAATTGAGAAGAAAAATGGAGTGGGGAATCAGGAAGGATGAAAATGTAATATATGAGATTAATTAGAAGGAAGTTTGGGGGGTAGTTATTTAAACTATATTCAAGGTCTCTATATCAAATGTGTGTCTTAAACCCAGCAAGTCCATGAGATATATCTGTGCAATTCAAGGACTGAGAAAGCAGAAAAGTCCCTTAGACTATAAGAATCCAGCAACTCTGTTAGCAGCAGGTACATGTCAAGTGTCAATGTTTGGCCCATGCCAGAGATTTGAACAAAATGCCTCTACCGCTCTTTAGTCAGTGGTTGGCCCTACGTATGGAAGTGCGCTGACCCCTCTTGGAAGGAGAAACATAGCAGCAGTAAGCAGAACTGCCACTCACTTAGGAATATGATCAAGAGTAGGTATGGAAACTAGTTACAAAGACTTCTGGGATCTTTCAAGAAAACCCAGAGGGCCAAAGAGGATCAGGCTTTCTGAGTAATTAAAAATTCCTATGAATGTAGTTACCCATGGCAAACCCAAAAGAAAAATCAAATTAAATGATCCTTAATCGTTTGAAAATTAAATTAGATCCCCCCCCCCCAACGTGGGGAAATGAAATCTTGGATCTCTTGAGGTAAAATAAATACAATAAAAATGGATTTTCCATGGAATTTAATGCCCAACTCATAGATGTGTTAGGAAAAAAACACTAATATCAAGAGAAGATAATAAACTTTAGAAGGAAGAATAAACACAAATGGACCTTCACTAAATATCTCAATGGATTTTAAAGTACTATAATTTTTCAATTTACAAAAGCTATTGTAATAGGTCATAAAACAGATTAACAGAAGAAATGAGGGAAATTCTAACTTGCATTTGCATGGGGAAGAATTCACAAAATCAAACAAGCCCCATACATTTGCTTATGAAAGAATATTCTAGAATATTTCATCCTTGCAATACTGGAGCACTTAACCAGACAGTACAAATGTCAGCAATTATTCTATGTCATATTGTTTTGAATCTCTTTAAATTAATATCACTCAGACATATTTCAGGAAACAGAAAATCTTCACAGCCAATAAAACCAATGACAAGATTTGAGAAATCACTGTATACCTTTCTTTTTTACCCTTCAGAAAAGACGTATTCTAATATCTGATTCTGGAAATTGTAACCTATGACAAAAATATATTAAAATAAAAGAGCAAAAATTTTATAAAAGTTTTTTTTTTTAAACTTTGAAATTAGCCATTTTCCAAGTAGGTAGGGTACACATCAGTCACAGGTCCTGTAGAAACGGTGCTTGTGAACACATTTTATACTGAGCTTTTTGAAGACAGAACCCTTCATAACCATCTTAATTTAATGATAAAGGGAAAACATGATTTCAACAGTGGCAGAACCTTTTTGAACTATTCTGAACATAATTGCTCACCAACTTATACGGCCACATGTTTTTCTTAGAGAGGTTAAAATACTGGGTCATTTCTGTGCCTTTGCTAATCAGAATACCATAAAGGAGAATTTAGCTGATTGAGCCTTTTGAAAGTGGCAGCAAAAATGAATATGAGTCAAATGAAACAGTTTGATGGGCAAGGGCTCTCTGGAAATAGCCACTAGGGTGGTGATAATCAGATTCAAAATTAAATCTGTTCTATCCAGCAAACATTTATTAGTTTTATATGTAAGGCTGTAGAGGTGTTTTAAATTTGGGGAGATGGAGCCCTGGCTAGTGTGGCTCAGTGGACTGAGTGCCGACCTGCGAACCAAAGGGTTGTTGGTTCGATTCCCAGTCAGGCCACATGCCTGGGTTGTGGGCCACGTCCTCAGTAGGTGGTGCATAAGAGACAACCACATACTGATGTTTCTCTCCCTCTTCCTCCCTCCCTTCCCCTCTCTCCAAAATTAAAAAAATAAAATCTTTAAATTTGGGGAGATAGAGATGAATGAGATGACTTTCGTTCTATCTGAGTCATCACAGCCTAGGGGAGATGTCAGGGATGTAAACTCCGAAACAAAGGTATAATGACAGTTACTTAGACTCATAGTCCTCAGAAGAAAATTTCTACTGGCTGGGAGACCTCTAGGGAGAAGACCTCCAGAAGAGGTAGAATTTGAAGTCCTTCAATGGAAAGAGATGGGAGAGATGGCAAAGAGAATAGAAAGTGTGGGTGTTTTCTTGGAATGGCAGAGAATCAAATGGAATAGACATAGAGGGCAGGGTGGAGATAAGTCTGATTAGAGTGCTGGGCTAACTGTGTAAACCTAACAAGCCATAAGATGAGGGCTGGCCTTTTTTTTTCTGTAGGCAAAAGGGAGACAACACAGGCTTTGAGAAGAGTGGTATGATTAGATCTGTATTTCAGGCCAAGCATGCAAGGGGCCATAAGTAGGGTAGATGGCAGCCAGGACTGACTGCCTCAGGAGGGCAGTTCCAGAGATTTTGCCGTAGTCTTAGGTAAGAGGACATGAGACAGTGGGAACAGTAAGTGGGGTGCAACCAGAAGGAAATGATATGAGGCAATGGGTACAAAGTCAGATGACAAGCTAAAAGCAGCAGGACTTGAGACTTTATTGGCTATAGGGATTAGAGGAAAGGGTGGAAGTATGGATGCCTGAAGTTATTCTCTCTCTTTTTAAAAATTTTTATTGAATTTATTGGGTGGCATACATTAATAAAATTATATAGGTTTCAAGTGTACGATTATAGAATGCATCATCTATATATTTTATTTTGTATTCACCACCCCAAGTCAAGTCTCTTTCTGTCAGCATTTATCCGCCCTCTAACCTCTTCTAACTCCCCCTCTCCCCATTCCCTCTGGCAAGCACCATAACATTGTCTGTGTCTATATGGTTTTTTCTTTCTAACTCCTTCACCTTTTTCACCCAGTCCCACAACCCTCCCCCCACACAGCTGTCAGTCTGTTCTCTATCTGTAAGTCTGTTTCTATTTTGTTTATTTTGTTCATCACATTCCATATATAAGTGAAATCATATATTATTTATCTTCCTCTAGTCTGCTTTTTTCACGTGTAACACTCTCCAGGTCTTTCCATGCTGTTGCAAAACAGAAGATTTCCTTCTTTTTTAAGGCCAAGTAGTATTCCATTGTGTAAATGTACTACTGCTTTTTTATCTACTCAGCTACTGATGGGCACTTGGGCTGTTTCCAAATCTTGGCTATTGTAAATAATGCTGCAATGAACATAGGGGTGCTTATGTTCTTTTGAATCAGTATTTCAGGTTTCTTCAGATACATTCTCAGAAGTAGAATTGCTAGGTTATAAGGCAGTTCCATTTTTAATTTTTTTTTTCTTTGAGGAAACCCCATGCTGTTTTCCACAGTGGCTACACTAATCTGCATTCTCACCAATAGTGCATGAGAGTTCTGTTTTCTCTGCATCCTCACCAACACTTGTTTGTTGATTTATTGATGATAGCCATTCTGACAGGTGTGAGGTGGTATCTTATTGTGGTTTTAATTTGCATTTCTCTGATGATTAATGACACTGAGCATCCTTTCATATGTCTATTGGTAATCTGTATGTCTTCTTTGAAGAAGTATCCATTAAGTTCCTTTGCCCATTTTTTAATTGAATTGTTTGTTTTTGGGTGTTGAGTTTTTGGGTGTTGATTTTATAAATTTTGGATATTATTCCCTTATCGGATGTATCACTGGCAAATATGTCCTCCTATTCAGTGAGTTGTCTTTTCATTTTGATGATGATTTCCTTTTCTGTGCAATACTCTTTAGTTTGATGTAGTCCCATTTGTTTATTTTTTCTTTTGTTTCCCTTGCCCAAGAAGACACATCAGAAAAAAACACTGCTATGAGATATGTCTGAGATTTTACTCCTATGTTTTTTTTTAGATTTCATGTCTTATATTTAAGGCTTTAATCCATTTTGAGTTTATTCTTGTGTATGGTGTAAGAAGTGATCTCATTTCATTTTTTGTATATATCTGTTCAATTTTCCCAAAACCAGTTATTAAATAGACGTCATTATCCCATTATAAGTTCCTGCCTCCTTTGACAAATATTAATTGACCATAAAACTTGTGGGTTTATTACTGGGTTCCCTATTCTGTTCCGTTGAAGATACAAATAAATGGAAGCATACAGCGTGCACATAGATAGGAAGAATTATCATTAAAATGTCCATACTACCCAAGGCAATCTACAGATTGAATGCAATGCTTATCAAGATACCAATGGCATATTTTACAGAGCTAGAACAAATATTCCAAAAATTTATATGGAACCACAAAAGATCCTGAATAGCCTCAACAATCTTGAGAAAGAACTAAGTTGGATATATCACAATACCTGCTGTCAAACTGTACTACAAGGCCATACTAATCAAAACAGCCTTGTACTGGCATGAAATTATTCTCTTTACATCTTGTTTTGAAGTATTTCAGACCTAGAGAAAAGTTGTAAAGTTAGTGTAAAGGATCCTATGGCCCTTCATCCAGATTTCTAGATATTACATTTTATTTTTCTCTATGTCTCCTGTTTATCTGCCTCAACACATTATTATTTCTTTCTGTGGAAAACACAAACAGACAAACATGTCCTTGACCTCTAAATAATAAAGATGACTGAAATTGTGAGCTTTGAGGTGTTGAGAAACTCATGCCAAAAGCAATCTAGAGTGGGAATCTATAAGGAAGCCAGATAGGTAGGGAGCCATGCAGTACAGATGCTAGAAAGGAGCAGAGAAGTGCCCCGCAGACCCTTTGTGTGAGTTTACCTCACTAGTGGTGTTCCTTGGCTGACTAGAACGGTTACTGTTTTCTAGCAACTGTACAATTCTCAAAGGACTGCAGTCAGAGCAGTGACTGAGAGGGAGGGACACTCACCCCTCCAGGTAAGCCAAATGTATTCTGTTATACAGATACTGCGGGAGATCAAACTACATATTAACCTAGATATTAGTCCTCCCCCAACTACAAATCTTTTCATTCATTTAGTCAACAAATATTTATTGAAGGCTTAATATGTCAGATACATTTCTACAAAAGGAATTGCTCGCCTTAATGAAACCTACATGCCTACTAGAAAGAAAGAGACAATAAACAAATGAATATGCATCATCAGATGATAAGGGCTACGAAGAGCATTGAACTAGGTTAAAAGGTAAAGAGTAACAGACCAGGTTTAGAAAGCTACCTTAGATTAGGAGGTCGGGAAGGTCCTACATGATAAAGTGGTATTTGGGCAGATACCATATGAAATGTGGGAGTGAGCCATGTAGGTCGGCAGCTTCATGAGGAGACAATTTTCAAGGGAGAGCAAAGGCACTGAACTGGGAGCATGGTTAGGGGTCTGGGAAACATAAAGGAGACTTCAAGTAAATTCAGTATAAGCCTAAAGCAACCACCAAAATATCAAAACAAAGAACTATAGTTCATAAGCCAACAGAGGAGATTAAGTAAAACAATAAAAATACTCAATTCCAAAGAATTCAGAATAAGAGGAAAAGGGAAACAAAGAACAAATGGCACAGATAGAAAACAAATAGCAAGATGGTAAGCTCAGACATAATCACATCAACAATCACATCAAATATAAATGGTCTAAACACTAATTAAAAGGCAGAGACTGTCATATTGGACAACACCCAACAATGCACTGCTGACAAGAAACACATTTTAAATAGAGAAAAAGCAAAAGAATGGAAAAAGATATAGTCTAAAAACAAATGAAAAGAAAGCTGGAGTAGCTAGATTAATATCAAAGTGGATTTGAGAATAAAAATTATTTTGCAAGATAAAGAAGGGTCATTTCATAAAGAGTAAAGGGTAAGAGAGCAGTGTATTGAAGAGAAACAGCAGTCCTAAATGTTTAGGCCTGTCATAACATAGCTTCAAAATCCATGAAGCAAAGAACAACTAATAGAACTGCAGAAAGAAACAAAAAAATCCACAGTATAATCAGATATATCAACATTTTTCACTCGCAGTAACTGTTAGAACAAGGACTATATTGAGGAAGACTGTAGTAGATTTGAACGTATTCAACTAACTTGACCTAAGTGACATTTAGAGAAGTCTCTATGCAAAAAACAGAAGAATATACATTCTTATGGAGTGTACACACAACATTTACCAAAACTGAACATGTGTATCACTTGTGTCGCTCTGCCAAGAGCATCCAATGGTCAATATGGTACACTCCCTGCTGTGGCCCACAGATGTCAGGCCTTCTGACATCTTGTTTTCTTTTTAGTCCTATATGTAGAAACAAATATATTCCATGTATTGAAAGTTTCTAGTCTGCTGAGAAAAATCTACCATCTGGAGCAAAACTACAGATCAGCCTCCCCATCTTACTGTCTTGGTTCATTGGTTTGCTTAGTCAAAAAAACCAAGTTCATTGTACTTTTTTACTCCAAGGTATTCTGTTCACTCTTAAATCATAAACTCCCTCTAAGTCAAAGTTTGAGTGTGCCCATATTGCTATGGTTGAGGAATTTCAGTATTCACTCCTAAGGGATTGCAATAGACACCATCCATTTGAAATCACCACATTTAACACCATTACATTAATTAAAAAAATAACCATCTAGATGTAGGGTTGTCAGATTTATTAAATAAAATACAGAAGAGATGCTCAGTTAAATTTGAATTTCAGATAAACAAGTAATTTTTAGTGTAGGTATGTCCCCAATTATGCATGGGGCACATGTATTTTAGATCTCCTGGAAACAGTGGTAGAGGAGCACATGGTAAATTTTTGTAGTGAAGGATTAGGAGGCAACCATATCTCTATGTGATGGGGAAGTGAGTAAGTATGGTATATAAATCAAAACCAAAGTGACAGAACCTAAGGACAATGAGAAGCACAGAATCAGGGCAGCTAAGACCTGGCACAAAAATAACCTCTGTGACTTTCCCCAAGAGGTGGCCATTTGGCCCCAGCATGAACACCAGGATGGTTAGTCACAGTGCTGTCTTTGAAGCCTACAAGTTACAGTTCTGTATTTGTCTCAAAGCTTTCTTATGCTTCTACATGCAGTAATTAAAATAATGCTGCTACTGCTACTTTTATGACTGAATATTGCTCTGACTTTCAAAATGAAAGCTTTAATCTATAATCACACACCAAGGCTCTTGAGCAAAGGATGCAGTCTTTATTCATAAAACCATTCCCTCAAGTAGCCACTCTGCATGGGTTAGATTAAGGGAGAGAGGGAAAAGGAGGGAGACAGGGAGGAGAAAGCCAATGAGGAAATATGAACAAAATTGCTTGTCTAATAATGAACTTGTAATTATAGGAAGCAAGGAAAATGGATATGCTTTAAGAATTCCTCAGGGCTGAGGAAATTGTTATTTTTACATTTTCAACCTCTAATTCAAGATCTTTCTTATAAAAAGAATAAAGCCATATATTCTTATAATAGTAGTAAGCTTATATAGCACTGAGCATACTACATTGACTGCAACAACCAATGTATTGAAAACAGAGACATGAACACATCATTTGGCCTCCCATCTTCAGATAAGACTGTTCCAATACCTCTCAGACCTATACGATTATAATTTTGTGGGAGGAACTGGAAAAGCTCTTAGGGGAATGAGACTGTACATCTTCTTTGCTAAATTATTTTAGTCTTTCCTGCCAAATAGGCATGAATTTTTTTCTCATAACTCATTCCAATAACTCCTATTGTAGTTCAGGTTGGCATCCTTTGAAATCTATTACTATATTCTATAGAGAGAAAGAACAGCTATTTACTATCTTCTGGACAGTCCTCATTGAGGCACTGAAAAATCCTGATAAATAGCTTCATCAGCCTTCTCCCAGATTTAATCATTTCAGATCTTGTAACCTTTGTTAATAAGTCCTGTTTTTTTAAGCCTTTGTTCACTTTTAATCATTAGTTACACCATTGCATAAAGATCAGTGCATAAACCCTTTGAAAAAGTGAAAAACTCAAATAATTCATTCCAACAAATGAAATGCTAATGCTGTTGCTATGTGGCAATGCTAGGTTCATTAGATGCCTTTGCTCAGCATACCATCTGCAGATCTCCTTCTTTTATCCTACCAGCTTTGGAACATTTTAAAGGGTGGAATGTGTCATAACCCATTTATTTTGAATAAATACCAAATCACATCTCTGTTTTCTCTAAGACAAAATGAAGCTTGTCACATTTGGACTAATAGTTCTTAATGAGGATTATGTTCTTTATGATTTTTTTTAACATTCTCCTAAGAGACACACTTTCAATGTAACTGTTTCATTAATGACTACAAAGAAATTTGATAAAAATACAAGTAGCATTTAGCAGAAATTCTAAATAATCATGACTATGATTTTGAGCCAAATTGACTGAATTTTCATTGTACAAGCATGTCAATAAAATAATTTCTTGTAAACCTCAACAATATTCTGGGAAAACTTGTGAAATAAAGCAAGTAAATATGTCCTGTAAGACTCTTATTTCTAACTTCTGAGTTCTTTCGTCACCTCCTGAACTGTGCCCTCCCACCCACAATAGGCACTCACAGCTTTCCTGCCCCTTCGAGGTGTCAGGACCCCTCCAACTGCACAATCTATCTTGATTGTATCACCTCCCCATGGACAATATAGTCCACTCTGGAACACTGACCCACACAATTGCTAAAATCTACCTTTCTTATAATCTATTCCCCAAAGACTATTCTCTGCCTGATATCGAATAACTAGTCCAAAAATTCACTTGCTTTAATGACTTATAAATTCTTTAGGAGAACACACTATAATTTGAAAGAGTGATGTTTAATGATGGGGGAAGAAGCAACCTTTGACCATTGAGAGAAATACTTGGGACTAAGCTTTTTAAAACTCATCTCATGAATCCACAATGTTATCCACATTTCCAACTTTTCCAAGCTTCATCACATACTATTACCTTTGTATTTCCCAGAGTAGCTTTATATACAGGGAGGAAATTTCGTCTTTCTCTAGCTGGAGGTATTTTATTGTTGATTCATTAACAATGAACTCACAGCCAGCACACTTTGACTCATGTGTGAACAAATCTTATCTAACAAACATTTTCTTTATAAGGTACATCACAGACTTCTTACACTGAAGAACACTAGATAGCACTTCATCATTATGCTTAGGGGCCATTTTAAAGAGCAAAGTCACCCCCAATAAAAGCACAAAAATGTGGAAAAACTTGCTACTAACTAGACCGTGAAAAGGACACAGTTTACAGCATTAGAGCTGAAATGGAAAGATTGAGTATTGCCTTGCTCAATTTCAGCTGGGAGAGAATGGGCACAAAATGTTATTTGCAATTTTGTAGCCCCAAAATTTTACAAGCATTAATTTTGGGGTAATGTGCATCAAAAAGAATAAAATATTTAGACATAAATTTAACCAAGGAGGTGAAAGATCTGTCCACTGAAAACAATGAAACATTGATAAAGAAGTTAAAGCAGACACAAATATATGATAAAACATCCAGTGTCCATGAATTAAAATACTTAATATTGTTAAAATGTGCATACTACCTAGAGTGATCTACAGATTCAATGCAATCCCTATCAAGAGTCCAATGACATTTTTCACAGAAATAGAAAAAAAAATCCTAAAGAAACCTTGAGTAAGAGCAAAACTTGTTACCAAACTACATTAAAAAACTATAGTAATCAAAACAGCGTGGTACTGGCATACAAACAGACAAATAAACAGATGGAAACAGAATAGAAAGCCTACAAATAAACCTATGCTTACATGGTCAAGTAATTTTTGACAAGATTGTCAAGAATGAACAATGGAAAAAAGATAGCCTCCTCAATAAATGATGCTGGTAAAGTTGGATATCCTCATGCAAAATAAATGAAATTGGGCCCTTACCTTACACTATACACAAAAATCAACTCAAAATGAATAAGACTTGAACTTAAGAACTGAAGCCATAAAATTCCTAGAAGAAAACATAAGAGAAAAGCTCCTTGACAATGGTCTAGGCACTGATTTTTTAGATAAGACACCAAAGGCACAGGAAACAAACATGAAAATAAACAAGTAGGACTACATCAAGCTAAAAAGCATGGCACATCAAAGGAAACAATTAAAAAAATGAAAAGGTAACCTACAAAATGGGAGAAAATTACTGCAAAAACATATATCTGATAAGGGGTTAATATTTAAAATATACAAGGAACTCATATGATTCAATAGCAAAAATAAATAAATAATCCAATTAAAAACTGGGCAAAGAATCTGAGTAGAAATTTATCCAATGAGGATATACAAAGGCAACAAGTATATAAAAAGATGCTCAACATCAGTAATCATCAGGGAAATCTAAATCAAAACCACAATGAGTTATCACCTCACAGCTGCTAAAATGGCCATTATTTTTTTAAAAAAATGAACAGGTAACAAATGGTGGCAAGGATATAGAGAAAAGAAAACTCTAGGACATTGTTGGTTAGAATGTAAATTAGTGTAGCCATTATAGAAAATAATATGGAGCTTACTCAAAAGAAAATTAAACTGCTATATTATATATCCAGCAACCTCACTTCTGGGTATAGAGCCCAAAGAATTGAAATCAAAATCTCAAAGAGATGTCTGCACTTCCATGTTCATTGAAGCATTATTAAAATAGCAAACATATGAAAACAATCTAAATGTCCATTGACAGATGAATAAGAAATTCCAGTATATACCTAAAATGGAATATTATTCAGCCTTAAAAAAGATGGAAATTCTGCCATTCGTAACAATATGGATGGACCGGCGAGAGGGGCATTATGTTAAGTGAAATAAACCAGACAAATACTGTATATTCTCACTTATCTACAGAATCTAAGATAGATACTCATAAAACAGAGTCAAATGGTGGTTGTCAGGAGCTGGGAAGATGAAGAAATGGGAAGGTGATGGTTGAAGAGTAGATTTCAGTTATACTTGTTAAGTTTTGGAGATCTGTACAGCATAGTGCCTAGAACTAACAATGCTGTGTTGTATACTTAAAATTGCTACGAGAGTAGACTTTTTTGTAAATGCTTTAGTGAGCTATAATTAATGTACTATGCAATTCACCCTCTAAAGTATACATTTCAATGGTTTTTAGTGTATCATACATTTGTGGAACCATCACCATAATCAGTTTTTGAACATTTTTATAATCCCTGGAAGAAACCCCATACCCTTTAGCTGTCACACCTCAAGGCTCCCTCCAACCACTAATTTACTTTCTGTCACTATAGATGGTACGTCTTATGTTAAATGTTCTTACAGAAAAATAACAACCAAAATAAGGAGAGAAGGGCACTTTGGGAAGTGATAGATATGATTATGGTCTTGGTGGTGATGGCTTCTCAGGCGTATACCTATTCTGAAACTCATCTAGATTAATAGATTACATATGTATTTTTATATATCAATCATACCTCAGAATGGTTTTAAAATAACTACATTTTAGAGAGTAAATAAATTTTGAAATTCAGAATCCACTAATAATGAGGATTGACTCTATTATCCTCATTTATAGGAGAAGAAACAGAGGTAACCAGGGTAAATATTGATAATTTGCTTAAGGTAATATAGCTAAGAAGACAAATAAAAGCCAAACTCTATAGCTTTCTGGATCCAAATTCTACATACAATATAAGCTATTATGCCACATGCTTCCCATGTCTTTCATCATTATTACACTGTCCTGTCATGTGACATCCTTTGTTTGGTCTTGATGAAAAGTAAAAACAAGCATTGGATATCCTGACACCCTCCTCACTTAGAGGCATGTTCTAGGTCCTTCCTTTTGTATTCTATAGACAGAGGAAACCTGTCTTCTGATGAATCTAAACTCCTGGTAGTGTGTTCAGAATTGCCATTGCAATGAATTAAGGGTTTTAGAATCACAGGTTTGTTTCTTAAATTAGCCCTTCTCCACACCAGTTGTATGATCCTGTGTCTCTCACCGTCCTCTGTAGAAGAGGAATTGTAATGCTGATTTCATTAGATTTTCCTAAGGGTTAAGTGCGGTAGCTAGTGTAAGAAGTCTAGTTCATAGCTTGAAAATTAGCATAAATTACTTACTCTTCAGTATTTGTTCTTCAGGAGCTTCCCAGAACCTGTTCACCAAAGGGACTTTTCATCACTTGGTTCTGTATACAGGCTCTTAAAAATTAAAAGCAAAACCAGCTGTCACTACTAATGTGGCTGTAATAACAGCAGCCACATTGCCGTGCCAAATTCCAGCTCTGCTCTAGCTGTGCTCCCCTCCTTGCCAAGGGCAATATATGTGTGTGACACATGTAGATAGCTCAAGGGTGAGGGTTCCAATATTCCATCATCAAACACGGCTTGAAAAAAACCCAGGCTCACTTAGAATTAAAGCTAAGTCTGCCACGAACAGTTGTTTCTAAACTTCCACCTCTTTAAAAAGAACTTGTGTTTTGATTTTCATTTCTAGTTCAGAAATCACTCCATCTGGCCTGGCCAATCAGGATGCACAAGAAGCACTGAATTTAGTTTATTTTATTTATATATATATAAAACCAGAGGATGTGTTAATGTAAAAAAATGAAACAAGGTTTGAAATAACACAGGGGACTAGATGGGAAGATTACGTGAACACTTCTCTAAACCGAGAGGGTTTAGGGTGAGACGGCAGACTCCTGTGCCTTAGAAAGAAAGGCCTCGATAGCCTCTTAAGGTATGCCTCAGGAACTTTTACTTCATGGCAGACAAGTTTAAAATAAGAGCAATGATGCCATTTTAAAGTACAAATCAACAAGACAAGGAAAGACGCTTAAGTCATCTGCTTTACCTATGTCTTCTGCGTAATAGAAAGATCATGAGCCTTGGATTTGAATCACCCCTCTTTTACTTACTGGGTGACCTGCAAGTTGCTTCAGTAGTGGAGCTGAAGATTTTATCCAGAAACATGCTGGGAATAATATAAGCCTCACTGCATTGCTGCAAGGATTGAAGTTAGAAAATATATGTGAAATTTTCTATAACAGAGATCTTAATTAATCTGAGTTTTGTTAAATTCATGAATTGTTGACTAGCAGTATGTATTTGAGATTAATTTTTTCATCAAAACATTTCAATACTTTATTCAACTTTTACTGACTGTCTTCAGTGCCAGGCACTGTAGGAAATCCCATAAGTCAAAAATCCTTGCTCTTTGTGTGTGAGTATGTGAGTGAGAGTGTGTGTGTGTGTGTGTGTGTGTGTGTGTGTGTGTGTGTGTGTGTGTGTGTGTGTTGATGGGGAACGGGGGGAGGTTGGGAGCACAGGAGAAGGTAGCATGATAGTGCACGTGGATGTCTCTTCAGAGCTGTATAAATCTTGTACTTTCCTATGCCATGAATTTGATGTATTAGCAAGGACTCTACTCATAATAATCTCAAAAGGAAATCAAATATTACTTCTTCCATAAAACTTTCCCTCATCACCCCAAGGAGAAGAGATCACTTCATACTCATAAGTTCTTATTATAACTCTCATTTTACTCATCTTACTCATTTTACAAGAACCCCATTTTACAATTTTCATTTGATAAATCCTTATTAGACTCCTACTATAGGTAAAGCATGAAATAGGCACCAGGAAGAAACAAGATGCCTAAAATTACTTGCTACCCTCCAGAAGTGTTACCACTATGTAAGGAAATTAAGATATACCACAAATAAATATTTTAATTCCATAAAAGTAGTAAATATTGCCATAAAACTACAAAAGGAAAAAAAAGTTCATTCCTCAGCAAGATCCAAGAAGGCTTCTTGGAGGATGGGCTTTCAAGGATGGATGGCATTTCAATAAATAGCACAAAATAAGGGTAGAAAAACAAGATCTTTTGGTTTCAACAGACATTGATTAAATATTACCTGTGTTGTTCATTATCTATTCATGCTCACATCTTATCTCTCCATCTCCTTGAAAGCCACAGGGATAATGCATTATTCTTTTCTGCGACTCCCACATCACATCACACACAAGGCTTTGCATGTATTGAGTGACTGAATTTTCAGTCCAAGTTGGACTAGCCTAGTTCAAAGAAAACTTGAAGGCAAGAATCTCTTTGGCTTTCTGAGATCCAGGGAAGGACATCCTACAACGTCCTTAAAGTCAGAGTACCTACATTGGGGTCATACAGCTACTCCCAACAATAAAGGACTTAGTTACCAATCATGACATGTCTGCATGCCAATACCAGAATATGTTCATATTATAGATGTGACATGCACCTCTTCTCATATTCTATGTTCTTTGTGGTCTCTTCTTTCTTTTGAGACTGACAAAATGCTTCAAAGGGATGTTGTTCACCACTGACCAGGAGATGGAGTCCTGGGCTCAGCAGGTCAAATTCAAGCCCTGTTTCAGGGCTGACTTCATTTCTAAGGCAATATCAACTCATGACGTTACTACAGCACTGAATTAACATACGCTGTTGCAAATTTTTGGCATAAACACAGTTTTCATGTAGTTAGAAAAGGTTATTACTATGGTTTTTGGAAGGGAAAAATAAATGGTTGGGGAAATAGGTCTGATATCTCAGCACAGAATATATGGCTCTGAATTTCAATGCATTTAGAACGAGGGCCCCGGCTCTCCGTGTATCAGCAGCCTTAAGGTCACGTCATCTAGTCCACTATCATGTGTTTAGAGAGCTGGAAAATACTTGCCACTGCTTCTTGGCATGCTCTGGGATTGTTTCTGTTTTATTATTTTCACACTTTCACATTGTTGTTCATTTCCTATTAGGGAGGCTAGAGATGAGAACTGATCTTTAAGCCTCAGGAAAATTATTTTGGAGTACAAACCAACCAATTTCTACATGTTCCGGTTTTAAGCAGAAAGAATGATCTCACTGAATAATTACAGACCAAGTTTCTAGCAAAGTTAATAGAGGTTAGTAGGTAGGTTTCCTAGGTCAGGTCAATGTCACCATTATCTCTGGTCCAATCAATTGATCACCATAGCTCTAGGACTGAACCTGTGGCAGCTAGTGTTGAAAAGATATTGGTATACATTGATCATAAATTTTTAATCTTTTCTACTGAAATCATATTTAAATAAAAGAGATTCTTGCCCTCTTTTAAAGTACTAGAATGTAAAGTGTTTCCTTTACATATTAAACAATCACTGTTAGAGTTAGAAGAAACTTTAGAGCTTCCCCACTATAACCCTTTTTTTCTCTAGGTCTCATGACTAGTTGGTGGCAGAGCAGCTCTCACGAGCCATGTGCTCTCTCTAATTTAAAGTCCCTGAATGCCTAGGAACACTCTCCATCCTGGCTCTCTGTTTGTGTAGTGATAGAAGCATAATTGCTGTTTTTATAGAGTAGCATCAACTTCTAGAGTCTCTATCTCGTAGGCAGAATAATGCCCCCTCTCCCAAAGAAAGGAAGGTCTGAGTCCTCAGAACCTCTAAGTCTGTTATGTTACATGGGAAAGGAAAATGAAGGTTGTAGAAGGAATAAGGTTGCTAATCAACTCACCCTGAGATGGGGAGATTAGCTTCGATTTTCCAGGTGAGCCCAACGTCATCATAAGCATCCTTGTAAGTGAAAGAAGGGAGCAGAAGGGATAGAGTGAGAGTGATGCAGTGTGAGAAAGACTCAACCTGCTGTTGTTGGCATCCAAGATGCAAGGGAGCCGTTAACCAAGGAATACAGCCCCCTCTAAGGATAGAACACCTGGGAAATGGTTTTTCTCTTACAACCCCCAAAGGAATTCATGCAAGCTGTCATGATCATTTTAGTCTAGTGGGGCACATTTTGGATTTTTGACTTCCAGAGCTGTAAAATAATAAATTTGTGTTGTCTTTAGTCACTGGGCTATATTCATTTCAATTTCTTCTTTGGCATGTAAGAAGGTAACAAATATGCTTCCTTCTACCAGGCACAGGAGAGAAAAATCCCCATCAATTATTCCCACCAGCAAATTCTCTGTAGAGCTCAACAAAGTCAGTCCCTAGGATATGAGTCCCATTTAGCTGCATCACAGTCATTCAGTCTCTCTGCACCCACCCTTTGCATCATAGCACCCAGAAAAAAGTTACAAACCTACCCTGTATCAGTCAGTGGCCGAGCGGGGGACAAAGGACTCATTGAAATATGGCAGTTGAAGACAGCTTACCAAAGTGACTGCGTGCAAAAAGGAAGGCAGGATTAAGAGTAACAAGAAGGGCTGATAATGCATCAGGGACAAGCAACAGAGAAATTGATCCTAGGACAAAAGGGGCAAAATGTGAAAGTGGTTCCTGTAACTTAGTGAATGCTGGTGCTGTAGAGAGGGACATCCAACAGGAGCTGTAGGCTTTTACAGAGAATAAAACCATTACCAATGACGATCAGTGGAGAGAGGGAGGCAGGGGAATAAACACCCTGATCTTTCTCTCTTCTTATACTGTAATTTCCTTCCAGTAACTCCCATTGGCTGAGACCTAATGGAAGTCAGAGGGCAAGCAAACGTGGTTGATAGAGACTATGAAGGTAAGCCTCTCTGAGCACAGACTATGGAGAGAAGAGGGGGGTATGAAACTAGAGAACCAAACAGAGAAAATACAATACCCACTTTACAACTCACTAGACCCTTCTCCACTTTCCCAAGTGTATTATATATCAAATTGGCTTGCTTATTACCTTATATAGCAGAAAGAGAATGTGATGGTAAATGAAAAAATATTTCAATAGAATTTAGAAATAAATCTCTCTCCTTTCATAAATTCATAAAATGATTTCAGAAAAAATAGGTAGCAATGAAACTCTCTTAAGCTAAAAACTTTTGGTACATATCAGATTGGTTTAAAGAAGGGGCACTACCCTGCACTACTCACAAAGAAAATGTGGGTTAGAATCACAACCAAAACACAGTGTTGGCTGGATGCTCCACTGGTCTGGCCCAGCCTGGCATTTCTAATGGTGCTATGATTTATGGGATTATGATTTTTTTTGGCCAAGAAACAGCAGAAAATTTACTAAAAGTTGTTCATTTTGCCTTTTAATGTTGTAGTATGATAGATTTCCATGGACTTGTTCCTGTTACATTTACAGAAAATAAAAGATAATGAAATTACCTAAGGACCAAAAATAAATCCAAGGCAGTAAGCTTAACTCACTTACGAGGAGTCTTAAATGGATCTGAAGACACTTATCCTTCCTAAAAAAAATTAATTTAGACAACTCTTTAGTCAAAAGTACCACTGATCTAAAGAGACTGCACAACTTCTGACCAGCACTTCTGGGTCCACATCCATCTTAGTATAAACACTGTGCCACGGCATAGGGAGGCAGATATACTAACATTGGAGTCATCCTGACTTCTGTCCCCCTTGAATACGGGATCCTGTTAACATTACTAATCCATACAAAGAAAAGCTCAAGGTGTGGGAATATAAAATCAGTGTATACAGCACCATCATACTAAAACATGAACCCTGAAATGCAATCCTTTCTTTTACAGATCCTCGATGGAGGCAGGAAGCGCTGCTGCCTTTAAGCCCTCCACTCATCCCCTCATAGATTTCATATTAACAGACACTAGTGAGAAGCAGCATCAAGGTCAGCCTGATCCCTGAACTCTTGGAAGCCTTTAATCATCATCCAATGGTCATGGTGATGACTGAAACCTTGTCTCATAATGTGTAAACAGACCCTGTGGGTTGCAGCCAGTTTTCTATCAATTACTCATGTTCTTGGTTTGAAAGGCTATAGCATCAGGTGCATTTACACATAGTACCAAAGGACCCAGTTTTGGTGGTGAAAATTGTATAAGGGTCATTGAGGTCAGGATTTGGCCTCGTATCAAATACATGCAGAGAGCCAACTTTACCAATATTCAATTTCCTAATTACCATTAGTTTCCAAATTGTTTATATTATTTACATACTGTCTTCCCATGTAGAAGAACCAACAATATTTATTGTCATATAAATGCTACTTCTAACCACACTAAATTTTATTTAAATCTTGATTTGACAGTTCCACAAGATATTAAGTAATGTCCAGTACTCTGTAAAATGCCTCTATTTGTCATTGCAAAAATGTTTGTAGAAGGTACTCACTAACCAAATATACAATGTAGTGAATGAGCCAGAAAACAATGTTCTGTTAATAAATACATAAACTGATATTAACATTAACATGTTCTGAAGGCATTATGAACCTCCGCTTTCTCCCACACATGTTTTGGCATAATTACAGATATAAAAACTTTGACATTTAATCTGCTTAGCAAAAATCTCAATTTTCCTATTAAAATCTTGGTATTCATTAGTGCTATTCACTCTTATTTACAGCTCTCTTCATCCTGGGTACATAGCAGGGTACATGTCTCCTTGAAGTCCGATAAAACCATCTAATTTATTTTTGCCAATGAAGAGTGAGTAGAATAATGCCTATCAGTTCTGGGCAGAGGCCTATATAATATATGCAGGGCCTTCTTTATTCCCATCCTCCTGCCATAGGTGTCAGTGAGACTCCAGTGGCTGAGGTCTTCCTCAGTCTGAGTCTCAGGGTGAGGACTATATGAAACAGGTCCCCTCTGACCTCAGATGAACATATAGCGTAAATGAGAACCACCCTACCTGCATTCAGCCTACTCCCTCTGCTCCCTCTAGAGAAAGATTAAACCCTTCTAAGAATCATCCAAAAAAAATGGCCCTAATACCTAAACGCCCTTCCACAGAAGTACTAAATTTCATAAGCCTACATTGTCACTTAATGTACTAGAGATAACAGGGTTATTAATACAGCAAAGCCATTCCTCTTGTGATGGATAAAAAGGCAACATTAAAATTGTCAGAATTAGCATCTCTCACAACAAAGGATCAATTTAGAGTGAAGTGGTGTCAGTGCATTTTAGTGAAGAAAGCATGAGTTTTGTAGTCACCTTGATCTGACTGAAATCAAGATTCATCACTTATTGTTTATGTGATCTTAAAAAGCCACTCAGATAGTTTGAACAATTTACTTTTCTTATCCATAAATGGGATTATGCTATATATTTTGCATAGTGCCAGAGAGGAATAAATTAGATAACTAATCCCAAGTAAGCTCAGGGTATATGATAACCATGTGTCTATTCTCTTGTTCTCATCTGATGCCTTCTGAAAACAGGGCAGTAGAAGCACTGACTAGATAAGTGATAGACAAGTTACAGCCCATAGGCCAAACCAGGCTCACTGCTTGTTTTTGTAAATAAAGTTTTATTGGAATACTACCATACTCATTCATTTATGAATTGTCTCTAGTTTCTTTCACACTACAAATGCACAGTAGTGGCACCAGAAACTGTATGGCCTAAAATATTTACTATCTGGACTACCTCAGAAAAAGTTTGCTGACCTCTGGACTAGATTGATTCATAACCTGGACAATTCAGTTCAATTTCTCATATGAATCTAGTCTTGGACTTATTTCGCCAGAACAGGTCAATATGGTATTATGTATAGTTGTAGATTACATTTCCCCTGCAAAGTGCCAACTGGAAACTTGAGGTCAGATTTCTGCCTTGGAGTGACATTGCCTGAGGTTTTCCAGTGAATTATGCAGCAAATGAAAGGACAGCCAAAAAGGACACTCTAAGTCTACTCCTGAATGTCCTAAATAAGCAGTTGTATATTTACTTAATTCATTCCACAAACATTTGTTCAAATGCCAGCTGTATGCCAATGAATTGTGCTGGGCACTGAGGACATGAAGATAATAAGATATCCTCTTGTACCAGAAGCTCACAGTCTAGCAGAGTGGGGAAATAAGGCAATAAGTAAGGAATTACAATATAGTGAGTTAACAGCTAATAAATATGTAAGCATACATATTGAGGAAACTGCAGGAAGAAGATAAGAGGAGGTGATATCTGAGCAGAACATATTTGAGCCTTTGACATAAAACATCCCAGAGTGGGAAGGTCAGAATATGGACATGTGGAAGCAAAAACCAACTGGAGCATCAACAAATCATCTAGCAGACCTCAGCGTAAGGGGTGTATACAGTTTCCCCACTCTTGTTTGAGATTCCAGACAGTGCATTGGTCTGGATCCTGTTTGGTTCCCAGCCTTTATTTCTGGGAATAGCATATGGCATCTCTTTTGACTTCAAAATTTGCTCCTTGATAATACCACAACTTGTTCTTTGTTAAACAGGACTTGCTTCTTGTTTCCAGGTCCGGAGCCATGCCTACTTTTCCTTCACCGCAAGCTTTAAACTTTGTCTTATCCTATCCTGATGTGCTCACCCTCATACTCACTCATACTCCCTCAGAGGTGCCAGTGAGCTTTGCTTTGCTTCTCTTACCCAATCCCAGCTTGATTTCGTTGAAAAGAAGGATTTCTCCAAGGAGCAAAAGCTGACAGTTACAGTTATGTAAAATAGAATGTTTCAAGTTGCAGAGGTCTCAAAAAGTAAGGGGTGTTTACTAACCCCCCAAAAACTGATATGGATTGTATATAGAGTACAGAGCAAAGAGAGGCAGAAGATTAAACTGAAAAACAGAGAAGGGCCAGATTGTGTAGAACCTAAAACAACATGGAAAGGAACATGTACTTCATTCTGTGGTTAACAGAAAACAATGTCAGACTTTAACCATATAAAGTACTATACTGCATATGTTTACTATGATGTAATTGGCTGAGTCATGTTTACTGAGGAATCACAGGGGTTGGGCAAGTTGTTTTGACTTCTATATATTGTATTACTTTTTATTTGTAGCCCATAGTCTTCTAGGAGAAGAAAAATGAATCTGCCTTTTACCCAAAGTTGCATCTAAATAGCTGGGGTCTTACAGAGTTGCTGGCATGGTGTGGGCTTCTCTGATTGTTAATGGACAACTAGCCTCCCTGCTCTACACTCAGTTCCCTCAATGGCCCTCATTCCTCAAGTCTCAATCACCCATCCACAGTGTTTGCTGCTGTAGTGTCCCTTGTTCTGAAGTCACAGTCTCTCAGACTGAACTTTTTTCCAGCCACTTCTGGGCCTGCCTCCACGCCTACCCTGGTCAGAGAACCCCATGGGACTAACCTTCCACTACAATTGTGTTACTTTTAAGTGCTTGAGAAATCATTGCACTGCTTCCTACAGTATACTATGAAGTAACTCATTCAACAATCTCAGCCAGAAAATATCTTCTGCATGCCAATTATGTTCCAGGCCCTCTACTAAATTCTTGGGAAACCTCAGTAAACAAAACCGACAAAAATCCTGGCTTCATGAAGCATGCATTCTGGGATGAGGAATAAATGATAAAAAGTAAGCATAAAAATAAGCGTACCATATTTTTCTGTATATAATGCATACTTTTTGCCAAAATTTTTGAGGGAAAAATAAGGACACGCATTATACATAGGTATAATAGTTCCATATCATGGGTAAAATAATCCTGCATATAATGCACACAAAATGTGGGGATGCAATATACATGGCAAAATATGGTAATTATATAGCACACTAGAAGTTTCTAAGAGCTGTGAACTAAAGTAGAGCAGGGTAAAGAGAATTAGGACTGCAGGCTAGAGGTGGTGGTTTGAAATATCAAATAGGCTTGTTGTCAGTATAGAGCTCACTGAGAAAATAATATCTGAGCAAAGACTTGAGAAAGGTGAAGAAGTTTGTCAAGTAGGTAGTTGGGAGAAGGATATTCCAGGCACAGGAAACAGCACATGCAAAGGACTGAGGGCAAGAGTGAGCCTACTAAAGGAACAGCAGAAATCACTGAGGCAGAGTAGAGTGAGCAAGAGTGAAAAAAGCAGGAGATGCCTTCAAATGTTGACTATTGTAAATAACACTGCAATGAACATAGGGGTGCTTATGCAACCCCTATGTTGCACTTTGCAACAGCCTAGATGGACCTGGAGAGCATTGGGCTAAGTGAAATAAGCCAGTCAAAAAAACAACAACAACAACAACAACAACAAAACAAAAAAACCAGTACCATTTGATTTCACTCACATGTGGAATCTAATAAACTAAATAAACAAACAAAATAGAAACAGACTCATAGAGAACAGACTGACAGTTGTCAGAAGGAAAGGGGCTTGTGGGCTGTGTGAAACATCTGAAGAGATTCAGAAAAAAAAAAACAACAACAACACATAGACACAGAAAACAACATGGTGATTACCAGAGTGGAAGGGGAGTGCAGAAGGTCAAAGAAGATAAAGGGGGATAAAAGGTGATGGAAGGAGCCTTGACTTGCAGTGGTGAACATACCATACATTATATAGTTGGTGTATTATAGAATTGTACACCTGAAACCTATATAATTTTATGAGCCAATGTCACCCCGATAAATTCCATTAAAAATCGAAAGTAAAATCTTTTTAAAAAGATGTATTCAGAAAGACAATGGGGAGAGTGAGGTTGGTTTGGGCTTTTACTCTTAGTGAAATGGGGAATTTGCGGAGAGTTTTGAGCAGAATGGTGATATAATCTGACTTAGATTGAAAAGGGACTGTTCTGGCTGTTATGTTGAGAACACTCTAGGAGGAGGATTGGGACAAGGAGCTACGCATTGGGAGCCATTGTGGTAAGAGTGGAGGTGGAGAGAAGTATTTGAATCTGGATAAAATTTGAAGGTAGCGCCAACAGGCTCTCTTGTTGGATTGGATACAGGGTTTGAGAGAAAGATGAGTTATAGATGATGACAAGGTTTTGTCCTTAACAGCAGAGGGTTGGAGTTACCATCAGCTGGACTGTGGACAAAGAGGTTTATTGAACAATCACTTTTGCCGCTAGGCCAATGTTTCCACACATTGGTATTCCCAATGCCTAACACTAGGTAGGCAAAAATACATGCTGAGCAGACAAATGAGTATATGGATGACTAAATGCAACCCCCACAGGGCAGGCAACCTGAGGTCTTGCTGCTTTCTTGGGTTCTAACCAAGAAGCACAGAGCAAAATTCCTCCTTGCTCACAGATTCCCTCAAACACTCTAATGACCTTTCATCCCATTTCATCCTCATCCAGGGAAGTTTGGCCTGGCATAGGCTGAGTAATGGCCCCATCTCAGAGACACATATCTCCGCTCTGTCGCTCTCATTCCAACTACCTTTTTTCATCCCTCAGTCCAGGCAACACTGACTATTTCTAGGAATAAGAAAAAGTGAGTAATTGTATCTTTTTCCAAATCAAAAGATTTTAGGGCTTTAAAATGCCCACATTAAGACATGTACTCTTACTCTCAGAGTTTAGATCAACTGACCCAAGTGTGACAGGACAATATTTTACCTTATTAACCAGTGGCATAGCACTGACTGAACCAGGGAAAAGCACGAGGTGCAAGGGAATGCCGGGAATGAAGCACACCAGTTAACGTGTCAAATATTATGCTGCTACTTTTTGATTGTTTAGATGAAACCCCTGTAATAGGCTTTGTCTACACAATCATCTTCTAATTGTTATGAGCTTGCCCATTGATCCAGAGTAAATTAGCCTGATGGAATTTAATTAAAACACATTGTGTCCATAAAATTATGCAAACTGGGACAGTGTTGACACTGGTCACACTGTGCAAGCTAATAATTAGACATTGTGTCATTTTCTGAACTTTCAGAGAGAACATTAAACAATAAGGCATTTATTAATGGAAGAACATTTCCAGGGGAAAATGGCTGGCAGGAGGATTGAGCGGTAGGACCAACAGTACACAGTGGTGAGAATGAAATGTGAAGGGCATTTCTGAGGGAAGAGAGGAGAAATGGGTACTTCAACAACAGGACAGTCCTCTCCTTTTAAATTCTGCCAGTGTTAATATCATATCTAATTAATTCTTTTTTACAGGTTGATCTCTATCTCTTGTTTGTGAAGGTGCCAAGTCTTTGTGAGTTCAATAAATAACAATAGATTCTTTAATACATGAAAGAGAATTACTGAAATGCTTGAAAATTCCATAAAGACCATTATAATACATAATTTTCCCTTACAGTGTAGTTTCATATCACTGCAAAATTATATGTAATGCTCCAACTCTCACTTGATGAGCAGCTTCTGTCCTGGCTGAAATACGTATTGAATCCATTTCACAAATTTTGCTTTTACTAATTTTTATAAAGAACATATGGCTGACTTGTTTATATCATAGATTATCATCACCATTGAATTTAATATTTTACTCTTTATCCCAAAAGTCTATTTTCTGACTAAGAACAAATACTTTTTATTCTCCTTCACTTACCTCATCATTCTACAGTAGAAGTTGTCTTCATTTCAGGCATCAGTTATCTATTTTATGGCAGAAGAAAAACTTTTTCATACACACATGAGATCATAAGTTGAGCCCCATGCCACCCCTCAACGCACACATCCAGGGCTGTGCAATGACTCTTGGCCACGTCAGTCTCTACACGTCTGCATCCTGTTCACCAGCCTCTAGAATTCAATTAATCCCTGCGCAAAACCGCAATTTCATGTCATGAATTTTTATATCACCAGCAAAGAGACAACCACAAATGTTAAATTCATGAAGAAAAGGCTCTATTCTTCTTTCCTCTGAAAATAAAGCAATTTATTTGAAGTGAGTACACACAAAATCCTATTAGCACAGGCTAAATTTGAAGAGCTCTTTCATTCATTGAACAAAAGTTCAAGATAATTTTTTAGGTACTAGGAATCATGCAGATATGATTCTCTAATGGCTCCTGTCCCCAAGAAGCATATAGTCTGCCTTGATTTAGCCATTCATTCACCCATCAAATGTTTGCTGAGCAACTGCTATGTGCCAACCATACCCATTGGTACTAGGAATATAGCAGTGAACAAGATAGGCAAAGCTCCTGCTTTACCTCAGGCAAACGATAAACAAACAAATGAATAAAAATAGTTGGTAGTGATAAGTATTATGATAAAAATGTAGCAGTGTATTGTAATAAACAATGACCACTTAACAATACACAATAGAAAATACAGATGACGTGTTATAGAATTGTATACCTGAAACCCATATCATTTTATTAATAAATGTCACCCCAATGAATTCCACTAAAAATAAATAAATAACTAAAAATTAAATATAACCCCTCCCATGAACTTTCTGGTGATAATTAAAATTTAAAAAACAAAAATCCAAAATCTTTCTGTTAAAGACCAAAGGGGCTAAAGTGCAGAATGTCCTGCTGTTCTTGTGCATTATTAATCCAAAAAATTAAAGTCCAAATTAAAAAAAAAAAAAAAAGAATGACCAGAGAATCTTTTAAAAATTAAATCAGAAATCAGGCAAATTATGGTCTATGCCAAACCCTGCCTGTCATCTTGTTTTTATATGGCCCATAAGCTAAAAATGATCTCTACATTTTTAAATGTAAAAAGGATCACAAGCTTTCCATAACAGTTGCTCGAAGCATTAAAGACATTGCCTCTTGGCCTACAAAGCCCAAATTCTTTGCTACCTGGCCCTTTACCAGAAAAGTTTGTAAACCCCTGGCTTAGGTGGCCAGCCAGGATAGGACTTTCTGTGGAGGAGATGCTCAAACAAAACTGAATGCCAAGAAAGAATCAGCCATGGGGAGACATGGGGAGAAACAATGCCAGTTCAAAACCTCATGGTGGAAATCAGATTGACATATTTGAAGAAGAAAAAAAAGGCTGATGTCGATGGAGGGTAGACAGAGAAAGAATTCAGAAATAAAGTAGAGCTAGAGTGAGGAACTAAACACTGCAAACCAGACAAGATAAAGGGGGTAAGATAAAATGATTCAATCCAAAATATGCAAAGGGAGAAAATGGAAATCCTTGATGGCTACATGGCATTTCATCATGTTGATGTTCCCTAATTTATTTTAAGAGTCTTCACTGGATGGTTCTTCAGCTGTTTTCGTATCTCTTAACCTACAGACAATGCTTCTATAATACCCCCACGTAAATGTCTTGACAAATTTCTGGAAGTCAACCTGTAAGGTCAATTATTGGCAGTGGGTCAAATACTATGGACGTTTTTAAGTGTGTTAGTAAAGTGGGTGTTATGGAAAAGACTGGGAGAAGCGAAAGAGGAGGGCATCTCTGGCAAAAATGATGTGAGCAAAGGGAGTGGGAACTTCATTGACATGCACAGGGCAGTGCCAACACTGGACAGGCTGGTGCAAAGAACGGGTAACGTAGGTAACATTGGATTATAGAACATAGAGATAGACCTGATCTCTATGGAACCAATTCAGAGAGTAGATAGCCATAACCATAGTGTTTACATGTTCCCTGCTTCTGTGACTAACCTGAAATTAGGAAGGAAGAAGTAATTATTCTTTTGAATTTCCTGATACTTTTCTTTCTCTTTTAAAAGGTGTCTTTTTTAAATTTTCATATTTTTAATTTTAATTTTAAATTTTTATTTAATTTTATTTACTTTTTTATTTTATTTTAATGTAGAGAGAGAAAGGAAGGAGGAAAGAGAAAAACATCAATTTGTTGTTCCACTTACTTATGCATTTGTTGGTTGCTTCTTGTAGGTGCCCTGAATGGGGATAGAACCCGCAACCCTGGGTTCTATCGTATTGGGACAATACTCTAACCAGATGAGCTACCAGGCCAGGGCCACCTGGTACTTTCCTTAAGAATAATCTTATCATCAGAAGATGTGGTAATGGGGAAAAATGGGAACTGTTCTGAGTAAAAGAACAAGTAGAAAGTGCTTAGATTGATTATGTAAATGTAAATGATGACATTTCTTACTCCTGACTTCCCACTTCCGCAGTTTGACACACATAAATTGAGTTCCTGTTGTGATATGGAAGTATAGTTCCAAAAGTAGGGAAAAATAAAGAAAGTGAGCTGCTGTCCTGGATTAGCTTACAGTCTAGTCGGTTTCCCCAGGAAGTGTTAGTGGCCTCCTCCTTGATACGGCCTCAGCCCATTTGCACCCCTCTGTTACAGCACTTCTCACACACATTTTATAACTATTGTTCAAAAGATCAACCCTCACTGTCAGCATCTAGAGGGTATTACTTCCACTTTATATATGTCCTCTTCCCAGAGCCAAGCCTAGTTGTTGCTACCTACAAGGTAGAAGATACATATGTACTCAATGAATAAATAGGCAAGCAAGTGATTAAATATGATCCATAGTCATTCTATGGATGCCACAGAAAATATACACACACTCACTTATTTCCTATCTACCTGGATTTTAGGTGACAACAAAATAACCTGTCAACTTTGCTCATCCTGTGGGGGCCAGATTGGTGGGGGGAATCAGTTTATCAAACTTGTCAAAGTTGATCAATCTGTACACTTAAACTGCTAGTCTGGTTTCACCAGAAGATAAACCTCTCTGGGCTTCAGTTTCTCATCCTGAGAAGCCACAAGAGGAGTTGGAAAGCAAACACTTTGGAGCCCGGGGCCAGGCCTCTAAGTGCTGCCCACCTCTACCCCAGGCAGATTTCTCTGCACCTCATTCTTAAATAAACTGAGGATAAGAACATCGACCTCACAAAACTGGGGTCTGATTAAAAAAGAATATGATTAACATAGAACCTACAATGTAAGAGACATGAATATTTAGTACATATCATTTGCATACTCAATACCTATGCCCTTCTCCATTTCTTAACTAGATGGGCAGCAGATCACAACTTTGTACCTTGTTTCCCTTCTGAGTACATGAAAGATGGTAGGTATTCAGTAACATTTGCTGAAGGTTAGAAGAAAGGACTTCAATAGGCTAAAGAGTTTCCTTTGTACATTTCTTTTACAAAATGAAATTTACCATCTTCCAGTCATAAAACATGTGATCATTGTAGGCAATTGAAAAAACAGATAAGTATACAGAAGAGAATTATAATCACGTATCATCCCAAACCATAACATAGAAATAATATCTGAAAACATCTTGGTCTATTTCTAGTCTTGTTTTTTTTTCATTATACATTTTTGCATGTATATATTTCTTTCTTTACAAAAATTGTCATATTTTTTCTATTGGCTTGTTATGTGATTTTACTTCTCTACTTAGCATTATATTATAAGTACCCTTGAATGGATCTGTTTTTTTTTTAAAAATATGATTTTTTACTGGTGGAATAATATATTGTTTCACCATATATTATTTACCATTTTTCACCTATTGGACATTTACTCTGTTTCACTAACTTTCACTAAGTATTTGAAATAATGCTAAACTGGCTAACCTCATTTATAAATATTAAACCACACCTCTGATTATTCTGTGATATTTTTGCATTCCGGGAGGACCACCTAGTATAGTGGTAAAATAAAAATTCCAGATTCTGAAGACACTTTACTCTAAGTTTAAAATGGATCTTTACTAGGGGCTACATCTGTGTCCTTGGCAGTTCCTTAATCTTTGTGAGCCTCAGAATGTGTGAAAGGAGAGGACATTTCTGTGGGTTCATATTTATGAGAGTAAGTTTACCATTGGATGATGTAATTAAATAAAACAAAAACCAGTGAATAGATCATGTTTATATATGCACACTAGGCCAGCCCTTGTTTTAAATATGAGAACATCTTAATGTAGTTGAAACATAAATAAGTATGCATTTTAGAGGTTTTAAACATTTTCTTCAAGGCGACAATTTCTTATGTGTTCAAATTAATGAGGACAGGTGAGACACAAATGGTATATTTCAGCCAGCCCTGGTAATTGAGTGATTTTGCCAATTAACATACTACATCTTAACTGTGGACAGAGATGTTGATTGTCTTCGTTACAAGATGGGGTTAATGCCAACGATTTGAGACAAATAGCACTTAGCCCCCTGAACTCTGGGTAAAGAAGGAGATGGATATTTGCTTTTGATCATTCCGGCCTTTTCATGATCTGAATCAATAATTACTCCTTATAGCTTTGAGTCATTGTTCTAATTAGTACTTCTCCTGGCCCTGGCTTACAAAGCAAAATATAATTCAAATTATATTTGTAAATTGCAACAAGCTTTCTGGGCTTATGCCATCTCGATAAAATAGTTTAAATGTCACTGCTTGTTAAAAATGCTTTCCATATGCCAAAATATTTATACTAGCAAATTTAAATTACATTTGAAAGAAAAGAATATTTTTAATCTATGAATATATTATATAATGCTATTATAAATAATGAGGGTATATGATAAGTAGTTCATAACTGAATAGAGAAAACATATCCATATATGTTAAAAGCTTCAAAATAAAAATTAATAGCAGAGTGTGATGATTATGAAAGGAGAGTGAGGTGACATGTTGAATCCAAAAATAATATATTCAGAAGAAAGTTACCCACAAAAATCCCTTGCTTTGCCAAAGCACTGAAATCAAAACACAGCAAAGTGAACATTGGCCCTGATTTTGCCAAAACATCTAAAATAACCACACAGTATTAAAGAGAACTTTTAAACCCCAAATGGTGAACTCCTGTATGTGAAATAGAAGAGTCTCTATAAGGGGTAGGGTTAGTGAGGGATCTTCTCTTTTGTTTGTGCAAAGCAGGTGGGACACTTCAATTGGAGGTAAACACTTCAGTCTAAGAATCACCAGTTCTCTGTTCTGGGTAAAACCGCAGTGCCTATTCAACATGTTGCTTGCATGAGTCATGCACATCTTTTGATTGGTTATCTGCTGTGCTGTCATGATTGCCCCACTAGGCTGTAAATGCCAAGGAAGCAAGGACAGGTCATTCACCTCACCTCTGTAATATCACCATCTGGAGCACAGTAAGTGTGCAGTGTATATATGCTGCCCAAATGAATGAATGACTGAGTTGGTGTGTGCTCCCCTTCACCCTCCCACCTGTGTATGCCAATGAGAAGATAATTTTTATTTGTCTCCTAAAGGTTCTTATCAAATTTAGACTCCTATTTTCTAAAATAGTCTCCTGAGTTTGTCCTGGTATTACCCCATTCAGTGACGGGCCTACAGTCTGCTTCTGAATGGGAGTCAGAGCTGGGATCAAAACGACTGGTCAGCATTTGATTAAACTTTTTTGGTTCTAAAAATAATATTGGGTATTGCAGTAATAAACTATGTGTGCAGTCCTTGATATAAAATAACAATATTGTATTATATGTGTATGGAGATATATATATATATATATATATATATATATATATATATATATATATATTGAACACATGTAAACTAACAACTCATTAATACAAACAATTAGTATCTTATGTCTGTTCAGTATCCACAGTAAAGTCTCTAGACTCCTGTGGGATCCTGAAGACCCATGAATTACTGAGCGCTGCCTCCTCCCCAGGCGGGAGATTGCGCGTAAGCAGGCAGTACATGCTTACTCTTGCTTGGTGTGTGACTCCGGAAGCCCAGAAGCATCAATTGCATGGATGTGTAAGTCAGGAAGACTGAATGGGCTGGCACTATGGAGTCCCCAGAGCTGCACAAAGCAGAGGAAAACTCCAGGATCCTCTTTAAAAAAAAAATCAAGTCACCTCCATTTTAGTAGCAACACATTTGCTTTCAATTCTTCACAGTCTTTACCCTCTTGTTCTGAACAAAAAGAATAATTAATGTGAATCTCAGCACAAGAAAAACTATTATCTAATCCTGGATATTTTGTTTCTCCTTTTCTCTTGTGTCACAGAGACCCACTTATTGCTATAAATGGTTTCTTTCTTTTTGATGCAACTTCATTGGCCAAAACTGCATAGTTACTTTATAAATATGCACTGTTTTTATTTAGAAAAAGATTATTAACTTTATCAGTAAGTAAAGAAATCATAATTCTTGTTTGTGGTAAAAACCCATTAGGAATCCTCAGCTTCAGCATGGGGGTGGGAGATGGAGGAAGAGTTTCTTGGACTCAGGATGGTGAAGAGAGATCTCTAGATCTCTAGTTTTGTTCTTATTTCTCCTTTTCTTGTCACCATGAAATCACACATCGCAAAATCACTGGACTCCTTTGTATCTCAGTCTCATTATTTCTCATATGAAAATAAGTTTACTTCTACTTATTTCACAACATAAGAGCCTAGAGAAAAAGTTTCTGAAAGGGGCTACTTTGTACTTCCAAGGGGTGCACCATGGCCTAGGGACAGTCTAGCAAATCCAGCTGAACGACTGTGTAACCATCCCACCTCCGTGACCATAGGTTTTCAAGTCTCTGAACGCTCTGGCTGTGTTGTCTCTGCCTCATCCTAACGTATGACTTCTCACTTTCAGTTTATTTATATAGGGGGCTGTATAGCCTAGGTTTTGAAGTTAACCAACCCATATTTAAAGTCGTATTTCTCATCACATGTTTGTTGTGTGATGTTAGACACATGGCCAACCAAAACTTTAGTTTCCTCATCCATTAAATGATACTACTAACACTGCATAGGAGTACAGAGGTTACCTAATAAATGATGACTTAATATTAATGTCTTTTAGCTAAGTGACACAGGTATAAATGATCTAAATACTGTTGGGATAATGAAGGGAAAATCAAAGATATTTTTGTTACTACTTGGGCACATGTACTACAGGTGTTTCTGGGTGAGTGAAACAATTATATGCTGCATCATTACAGGTTAAAGTCAGCAACAATGGAAAGATTAAAACTGCAACTAACAACTGGAAGTAGGTTTCCTTTTTTTCTGTCTACTTTTCAAATGGTCTAATCCATTATCAGCTGCATAATTAAAGTCTTTACTATATCCTGATGTCATGCTAACTGTAATAAAGAAATCTCAACTGGTATAAGACAGAATTTTACAAAAAGAGAAGGCAGATACACAAGCTATTAGAAAAAAAAACAGTACCTACAATAAGGTGGCTAAGAGTTTAGAACAAATTATAGCAGTTGTAAAGGCCTTTCAGTTTTAAAGCTGGCCCTGAATGGGGCCGGAGCTTCTTAACAAGAGAGAAGAAGGAGAGCTTTTAGCAAACAACAAACAAACAAACCAACAAACAAAAAACATTATGACCATAAACTTGTACAGAAACACCAATATTGAATATTTTGAGACATTGAGGCAGGAGACTCTGGCTATGCAGGTTGAAAGTACCGTTGTAAGGTTGTGGGACAACACTTAGATGCATGGGCTAAGGCAGTGTCACTAAATGCCTGCCTTTGATACACCATTAATTAAGAAAAGGGAGTCACTTCAGTTGCTTGGATGGAACAAGAGTTATTATCAAATATTTTAAGAATTATTTAATATGCAAAATGGGGTAGTAGCAGAAGAGGCAGAAAGTGGGAATATTTAGTAGTAGAGCTATAATTTTTTAGCTCACATCATAACTCATTAATGCAGAGAATATGTACTTCTAAATTTGGTCTTACTTAATTTGGCCTTTCTCCTGCACCCACAAGTTAGTGAAGAAAAGAAAAATTAAATGCCTAATCTGGTTTAAACATAGTCCCATCCAATCATCTGAACAGTTCTTACTAAACAGTTCTTAACAGCTATTGCTCAGTATTTCCTGCACAATGGCACTCAGTCTTTGAGACAGTCTCCCTTTCCCCTGCTTTTATAAGGTGGATGTTGAGATGCAGGAAGAGAGGAGGGTGACCTATGTGTCCCCCTGGCACTGGGGAAGAGAGAAAGGGCTCTGTGTTGGTCCTTGGGTGGGCACTGGCCCCACCTACTGATCTCAGTGCCAAAGTCTTCTGTCTACTATCTGTATGTCACTTGCCCAGCTAAATTTGCAGCTGACGTTTGCCTCTCATGTGCCTTGCAATCTGCTCTCAGCTTGCTCAAAAACCAGGAAGACGTGCCAGCTGACTTAGCATCATCTCTGACTAGCTGCAGAATTCTCAATGTCAGTTACACTGTCTATCAATCTACTTGCCTAGTGACCTGCCCAGAACCTCTGCTGCCCGGTCCTTCCTCCCCATCATGGTCAGCACAGTAGCAGGCCTTGACTTTCTTATCAGGGTTTAACAAAGCAGAAATTGAAAATGCTATGGAAGAACCATGAAAAGGCATGAGAACGCTAACCCTCAGATCTTCGCTGTCTGATATGTCATGCACCTTGTTTAATTTTGGTGGCTGCTCTCCAGGTTTACTCAAAGATGCTCAGTCCAGACTTAACTGTCAGAACCTAAACAAGACAATAAAGTATATGGACCTCAATTATTTTTTAATGGGGAAACTTACAAACTTTATTGGCTGACATTAGAGAAGACTAAATACATGGCATACCAGTCCATATTCATGGATATCAGAAAGAAATAGCATGAAGATGTTAGTAGTCGCCAAATTGGTTTATAAACCAGTTTATAAAATGTAAATAAAAATAAAGTGAAAATCCAAATGGAGCAGTTATTTTGTAAAACTTGAAAGCTCATTCTAAAATCAAACTATCAATGAGATACTACCACAATTGCCACATTAGCTAAAATTAAACTTCCTGACAATACTAAGTGTTGGAGAGGGCATGGAGACATTGGGCCTCTCATAAACCACTGGTAACAGTGTTAATTGGGACAGCCATTTGGGAAACTGTTTTCGTACTTTCTACTAATGCTAGATGAGTAAGTATGGTGGGTTGAATGGTGTTCTGGGGGAAAAGTATATTCAAGTCATCTCCCTAGGTATCTGTGAATGTGCTCTTACTTGGAAATAGGGTCTTTGCAGAGGTAACCAAGTTAAAATGAGGCCATCCAGGATTAGAGTAGGCCCTAACCAGTGACTGGTATCTTTATAAGAGAAAGGAGAGGGAGAGATATGGAGATAGAGATGCAGAGACACCGGCATGCAGGGGAGAAGGCCACGAGACAGCAGAGGCAGAGGCTGGAGTTACGCTGCTATAAGCCAAGGAATGCAAGGATTTCCAGTACACACTGGAAGTTAGGAATAGGCATAAAAGATGCTTTCCCAATGTCTTTTGGGGGGTCATGGCCCAGCTGACATTTTTATTCCAGACTTTAAGCCTTTAGACCATAAGAGAGAAATTTCTGTTAAGTCACTCAGTTTGCGGTACTCAGTTACGAAAGCCCTAGAAAACTAATATAATGCATGTACCCTATGACCCAGCAATTCCACTTCTTGGGAAAACTGTACAGAATAAGCTGATGTACATGTATACCAGGATATATTTAAAATAATGTTAATGACTCCTTCTTCCTAAGAGCATCAAACTGGAAATAACCCATATGTTTACTAACAGGAAATGGCTAAATTAATTTCATCAATTCATTCAACATAATGTATGAAGTGTTTACCATGTATTGTACTAAACACTGCATTTAGCCCTAGTAGGACATTCCTCCCATACATTCCAGTGGAGAGAGACAGACCACAAATACATATATCAAATTTTATACTATGGCAGTTGATCAGAACTATGGAAATAAAATGTAGCACAAGATGATAGAGATTGGAAATGCCATGTTGGTGCAAATTTCAGCTTTATATTAGGTGGTCAGGTGTTATAAACTTAATTTTGTCCCCCCAAAGTTCGTATGTTAAAGTCTTAACCCTCAGTTATCTCAGAATGTGACTGCATTTAGAAATAGAACCATCAGAGCGGTAAATTAAAATAAAACTCTTCTGACTGTTGTCTTTTAAGAAGAGAAGATCAGGTCATGCAGAGGACACACCTAGAGAGACATCGGGGATGCAAGACCTCTGGGATGTGCCCACATAGTGAAGAGGCTGTGTGAGGACACAACGAGAAGGTGGCCACCCGCAACCCGAGAAGAAAGGAAACCTGCTGATACCTTGACCCTGACATCTGGCCTCTAGAACTGTGAGAATAAATTCATGTTGTTAAAAACAACCAATCTGTTTTATTTTGCTAGGGCACCCCTCCCCTCTGACAGCTGTCATTCTATTCCATGTATCCATGCCTCTGTTTCTATTTTGTTCATCAGTTTATTTTGCTTGCATTGCATTTTGAGGAGCAGCAAGAAAGCCAGGCATCTGAAGGAGAGTCAGAGTATGAGCACAGGGGGAAATCATAAGAGTTGAGGAAATAGGATAACAGGCAATATTCAGGTAGGGCTTAGAATATTATTATGAGGACGTACGCTTTTATTCTCGATGAGGTAGGGAGCCATTTCAGGAAGTTATGGAGGAACGGTATGCCTTGTCAACTAATTATGGCAATGCAAATTGTTATAACCATTTTGATATAATTTAGGATTCAAAAGAATCATTCTGTGCCTTCTTCTTCTTTCCTTTTCTCCCTGAACAATTTCGTCAGAAGGCCATCAGGTAGCACAAAGCAAGGTGGCATTTATGACAGCAGAATAGAGAGATAGAGCCATGGTGACCCAGAATGGGTGTCAGGGCCCAAGTGAGAGGAAGAGGGCACTGGTAGAAGCCTGCCCAGCACAGGGTGTCAGAGCCTGAGTAGGATGAGGAGGACCACCTCACGTGTGGCCCAGTATGAAGAATCAGAGCCTGAGGGTCTGTAGAAAGCACCTAGAGGTGGTCTGGGGTAGGGAATCAGAGCCCAAGCTGAGTGAGGAGAGCATCTGCGTGTGGGAGGCGTGGGGTGCAGCTATCAGAGACAATTTGGGTGAGCAGGGTGTCTATGCAAGGGAGTGAGTGGTGGTGCAGATGGAAAAGTGGTTACAAATAGTGAAATATATTAGAGATAATGGGAGCCAAGTTTCTCATGGTTACAGAATGGAGTTATAAATATAAAAGAGAGAAAATTGGAATAAATCCCATGGTATTAGAAGATAATTGGTTAAAAACCAATTTTATATATATATATATATATATATATATATATAGTTATGAAAATAATCTAGATGTGGATGTGTCTGTATATATATGCATATGTGTGTGTATACACAATTCTATATACACAATCCCTAGTTCTGTCCACTAAGAGGGCTGGGAACAGTGACCGCACAGCAACGAACACTCCTAGCACCCAGATCATGACTTCAAATACTATATTTCACTATAAGGAACTAGGCCTCCTTGAAGAAATGGCTGATTCCAAAGCTAGTACAAGGAATATATAAGACGAGCCTGGAATAACTTGTATTAGAAATCACAGAAGTGTTAAAAGAATGTTAAAGAAGCCAGCTTGAAGGGGTTTGCGTTGGCCAAACATGGGGCAATTTGAGCATCACAGCAAGTAATAGGAACCGATTATAACGCATTGAATAAAATAGAAAATTATGTTTGTACAGATATATATAATTAATAAATGGAAAATTTGATGATAAACAGAATTTTTATACTTTAAAAGTACCTTCTCCCTGCACAGGTCTTGTTAATTGCATAGGAATGGAGCGCACACTGCCAGCTATTGAAACCATGTGTCATCTGAGAGGACACAACACTGTAATGTCCTTGACCATCATGAAGAAACATTGGATGCGCCAAACTGAGGGACTTCCTAGAAAATCTCCCTCCTATAATCTTTAAAAATATCAGTGTTAAATGAGTCAAAAACAAAGGAATTGTTTTAGACTGAAGGAACCTTAAAAAGATATAACAAGTAATTGCAACATGTGAATCTGCGCTGAATCTGTTAGCTGTAAGAGATATTATTGGGACAATTGACAAAATTTGAATGTGGCCTGAGGGCTCAATAATAGTAACATATTGATTCTAGTGACTGTGTTATGGTTACTGAGGAGAACGTCCTTGTTTGTCAGAAATATACACTAAGGTATCAGGCAAGGCTGGAGCATAAGAATCGCATACGCTCAAATGATTCAGAAAAATAAATGTTCTTTGTAATTTTCTGTAAGTTCATAATTTCTTTCAAAATTTAAAAATTATTAAATGTTAGTATTGGAAACAGGGACTCGGAGACTTCTGGTCAAGATGGAGGTTTAGGTAAACATAGCTCACCTCCTTGCACAACCACAGCAAAAATTACAGCTAAACTACAAAACAACTATCACCCAGAACCGTCAGAAAATTGAGCTGTATGGAAGTCCAACAGTCAAGGCGTTAAAGAAGTCACATTCATTCAGATGGGTAGGAGGGGCAGATATGTGAGGATGTGTTTGGGCTGGTCCCACAACCATCTGTGGTGGATAAATATTGGGAGGGATATCTCAGGAGCAAAGGATCGCAGTCCCATACCAGACCATGCTGCCCAGGGTTCCAGTGCCAAGAGGAGAAGTCCCTATAACTTCTGGCTACAAAAACCAGTGTGGTTTGGGGCAGCAGAAGAAACTTTGGGATTCTCAGCTGTCTCCTCTTAAAGGGCCCTCAACAGACTTAGGACTTACTCAGATTCACTGCCTCTGGGCTCCAGCACCGGGGCAACAGCTTGAAGGGCACCAGTGGCACACAGGGAGGAACTGAAGTGTCTGGCATCAGGGCAAGTATTAGGGGACAGCTTCCTCCCAGACAAAACCCAAGAAGCCAGGCAATGGCCACGGTTTGTTTTCTGATCACTCCCCCACACAGAGCCACAGAGTGACGGGACCATATCTGACAATCCATCAACCTGGTTCACATGGGTTGCCCCACCCTGGTGATTACCTAAGGCTTCTAATATTATCTAAGATTACCCCATCCAACCCACTGGTGTGCTTTTCTACATTAGGCCACACTACTAAGACAGAGAATCAAAGCAGCTCTACCTAATACATAGAAACAAACACGGGGAGGCTGCCAAAGTACAAAGACAAAGAAATATGGCCCAAATGAAAGAACAGAACAAAACTCCAGAAGAAGAACTAAATAAACTAGACATAAGCAATCTATGAGATGCAGAGTTCAAAACACTGGTTATTAGAATGATTAAGGAACTCGTTGGGTACTTCAACAGCATAAAAAAGACCCAGGAATAAATGAAGTTTTCACTGAGTGAAACAGATAAAAATTTACAGGGAATCAACAGGAAGTGGATAAAGTCGAGAACCAAATCAATGATTTGAAACATGAGGAAGAAAAAAAGCATTCAAACAGAACAGCAAGGAGAAAAAAAGAATAAAAAAAAATGAAGGTAGTGTAAGGAACCTCTGGGACAACTTCAAATGTACCAACATTTGAATCATAGGGATGCCAGAAGGAGATGAGAAAGAGCAAGAATCTGAAAAGTTATTTGAAAAAATAGTGAAAGAAAACTTCCCTAATTTAATGGAGGAAATAGACATACAAGTCCAGGAAGCACAGAGTCCCAAACAAGATTGATGCAAAGAGGCCCACTCCAAGACACATCACAATTAAAATGCCAAACGTTAAAGATAAAGAATATTAAAAGGAGCAAAAGAATAGCAGAGAGTTATCTAAAAAGGAGTACCTATAAGACTATTAGCTGATTTCTCAAAAGAAACTTTGTAGGCTAGAAGGGACTGGCAAGAAGTATTCAAAGTAATGAAAACAAAGACCTATAAACTAGATTACTCTATCCACCAAAGCTGTCATTTAGAATCTAAGATCAGATATAGTGTTCTCAGACAAGATAAAGCTAAAGGAGTTCATCATCATCAAGCCATTATTATATGAAATGTTAAAGGGACTTATTTAAGAAAAAGAAAATCAAAATTATGAACATTAAAATAGCAACAAATTCACAGTTATCAACAATTGAATCTAAAAAATGAACTAAGCAAATGAGAACAGAAACAGAATCATAGATACAGAGGTCATTTGGATGGTTACTAGTTGGGAGGGGGAGAATCAGGGAAAAGGTGCAGGGATTAAGAACTACAAACTGGTAGGTACAGAACAGGCAGGGGGTATTAAGAACAGTATAGGAAACGGAGTAGCCAAAGAACATATGCATGACCCATGGGTGTGGACAAAGGGGCAGGGTTGCTGGAGGGAATGGAGGCATCAGGTAGAGGGGTGCAAAGGGGAGAAAATGGAACCTCTCTACTAGCCTAATCAATAAAATATATTTTTAAAAAAGAATGAAAAACAGGGACTCAAATAAAAACTTTTACACAAATGTTAACAGCAGCACCTTTCACAATAGGCAAAAGCTGGAAACATACCAAATGTTCATCAGTGGATATACAGATAAATAAAATGGGGTATATACAAACAATGGAAGGCTATTCAGCCATAAACAAAGGAAGTACTGGCACATGCTACAAAATGGATGAACCTTTAACATTATGATTACTGAAAGAAACAGTCACAAAAAGTCATTTGTTGTATGATTCCACTTCTATGAAATATCCAGAATAGATAGATAAATACAGAGGCAAAAGGAACTGGGGGATGCCAGGGGGTAGAAGGAACAGGGAATGTAGAATTGTTGCTTAATGGGTATTGGGGTTCCTTTGAGGATGATTAAAATGTTTTGGAACTTATAGTAGTTACAGAACATTGTGAATGCATTAAATGGCACTGAATCTTACAGGTTAAAATGGTTAGTTTTAGGTTATGTTAATTTCATCCCAATTTTTTAAAATATTAAAAATAAGCAAATATAGAAGTAGTCAGTCTTGGGGGGAAAAGGATCATTCTAGCTGCTATATTGAAAAGAACTCTGTGTGGTGGATATAAGTGTTGACTTCAATTAGAACCCTACCATGGAAAGCCAGTTCAAGCTCATGATATACTGTACCAGAGTGCTAGCAAAGAACTTCATAAGAAATAGTTGGATTCTGAATATATTTTGGTGGCAGCACCAACAAGAATTCCATAGGGCCTGGACGTGAGATGTGAACAAGAAAAATGAACCACTAATAATTCTAAGGATTTTGGACTCAGCAACCGATAGAATATAGTTGCCTTTAATTAATACGGTAAGTTTGCAGCAGAAGCTGAATAATCATAGTTTAGTTTTGGCCAAATGGATTTTAAGATGATTAGAAGATAACTGAGTGGAGATTTGAATAGGCATTTGGATATACAAATCTAGAATTAGAGAAGAAATCTAGGATGCAGATATGAGATTTGGAAGCTGTTACTAGATACAAACACATTTAAGGGTGTTACAGGGTTTTTAAAAACAAAATCACTGTTTTATTTTGACATGTCCTTTATTTCTGATGTCTTCTTGAAGTGTGTCATCTGATATTAATATGGCCACATCAGCTTTATATAGTAGGTGACTGCACAGTATAATCTATTTAATCCATTTAACCTGTCAGTGCCCTTATATTTAGAGTGTATCTTATAAACAGCTTATTGTCAGATTTTGTTTTGTTATTCCAATAAAATCTGGCAAAGGAGTACTCATTCCTTTTGCACATACTGTAATTACTAATATGGTTTGTTTTAAGTCTACCACTTTACTATTTATCTAATTGTCCCTTCTGTTCTTTGTGCCTTTGTTCAAACTTCTCTGCCTTTTTTTTAGATTAAACAAATATTTTGTTTTTTCATTTTACTTCTTCCTTTTAGCTCTACATTTCTGTGTTTTGTTCAATGGTTATTCTTGACATCACTATATGCCTGCCTAACAGTGTAAGATTCTCACCCACAGCCCTGAGAAAAAACCAACCATGCCAAGACCTTGGTTTTGGACTTCTAGGCTCTAGAACTGCTGATAGAATAAATTTCGGTTGTTTTAAACCCACAGATTATGGCAAGTTGTTAACGTAGTCTTGGGAAACTAATACAGTAGTTAGTAAAACAACCCAGTGAAAGAAAAACAGAAAAATTTCTGGATTTGTTTTTTTTTTTCTTTATCTGATACTAATAATGATTTGTAGCAAAGATTTTTGCTTGCTTGTTTGTATTGGGTTGGCCAAAAAGTCTATTTAGTTTTTCTGTAAAATAAAAGACACATTTTTTTCATTTTAACCAATAACTTTATTGATTTGGATACTTTGAGTATGTCAGCTATCTTCTGCTATTGGCTTCTAGTGGGTAGAGGCCAAGGTGCTGCTCAACATCTTCCAATGCATGAAAGTCCCACAGCAAAGAATTATTTGGTCAAAAGGTCAATAGTACCAAGAAACTTTGAAAACCACTTTTGACATGTTCAATCAGTCACAGCACCTTCTCCTTACACTGTACAAATCTTTTCTTGCATTTTAATTATGTTTTTACCTTTTTGAAATAATAAAGCATAATAGGCCAAAAATATTGTGTATCTTCTTCCATGTTCAATATTAAAATGGCTGCACAAAAATTTACCAATTCTGATTTTTTAAAAATGCATGCTCATATGACAGCTGTCACAATACAATCTAACAAAATTGTTTTATTTTGTTTTTTTAATTTAATTTTAATTTATTTTTTCAAATACATTTGTCTCTGCCTACCCCCCACCACTTTCCCTTGCCCCCTCCCTCCTTCCCTCCCTCAGCTCTTCCCTTTTGGTTTTGTCCATGAGTCCTTGCTATATGTTCCTTGACTTTCCCCTTCCCTTCCTTTTCCCCGCCCCCCCCTTCCCTCTTGTCTCTGTTGATTTCTTTTCCTTTCAGTGTTGCTGGTCTTATTTTCCTTGCATCTTTGGATTGTTGGTTAGGTTCCGCTTATAGGTGAGATTATATGGTATTTGTCTTTCGCCCCCTGGCTTATTTCACTTAGCATAATGCTCTCCAGTTCCATCCATGCTCTCGCGAAGTTTAGTAGTTCTTTTTTTCTTTCTGCTGCGTAGTATTCCATTGTGTATATGTACCATAACTTTTTGATCCAATCATCTGCTGATGGGCATTTAGGTTTCTTCCAACACTTGGCTATTGTAAATTGTGCTGCTATGAACATTGGAGTGCATAGGTTCTTTTGTATTGGCATTTTGGTGTTCTTAGGGTATAGTCCCAGCAGGAGAATCACTGGATCAAAAGGCAGTTCCATTTTCAGCTTACAAAATTGTTTTGAATGAAGTTAAAGACAACTAAGCACTACTAGAGCCTTTGCATGGAAAAACTAAATGAACTTTTTGCCCTACCCAATATATTTAGTTATCATATGTATTTATACAAGATAATCAAATTTCTAACTATATAAACAAAAACAAATAAACAACAAAGAGTCAAAGGTGATACTAACATGTTTTGGTCGAACAATGTGACAATAAGAAAATATTCCAAAATATTAGGTCAAGGAGACTGACAAAGAGATTAGCTGGTTAATGAGTGCATCAAGCTTGAAAGGGCAACAAGATGTCAAGTGAAGAAATTGTACATGTAGTTAGAATAATACAACTCCAAATTACTACTGATACGTAGATACCATTTATTGAAAACTCACCAGCACTCTGTTAATTGCTTTACATCATCAAATTTGAAACAACTTTATGCAGTAGGTACTATCCCAATATTTGAAAGAGAAAAATTGAAGCTCTGGAAGTTTAACTTCAGGCATATCACACAGGCAAAGGGTGAACCAAAGATTTAAATTTCAAGTCTATAAATTGCAAAAACTTTGATCAAAGTCCAAGCTTTAATGCTCCACTGTCCCATTTCAAGGGGGGAAAAAAGCCCTGGATTATTGGTTTAGGTGGAAATGTAAGACTTTTCTAATTTTCTTTGGAGAATATTAAAATTATTTATATGATTTTTCCCTAAATCTTTCTTGAAGCTATATTTTACTTGATGTTTACTTTTTAATTTCTAATTCTCTTATAGAAATTGGAAACTTTACTTATTATGGGATATACACAAAGTGCTTGATGGGTCTGTCCTTAAGGATAATGAGAGACACAATGAAGCTTCTTTAGGAAAGTTAAGTAAGTAATGACAAATTGATAAAGTCAACCATTCACAACCATATCTTTTCATCAGAGAAAAGAAAGTCTTTGCAAGAAAAACTACAATACTTTGAGGCAAGAAAAGACATTAATTAAAACTCAGTTAGTTATCAAGCAGCAAGTGTTGAAAATGTTATTTTGAAAACCAGATATTCTTGCTAGTAGATTTTTTTCTTTGGTCTGATAAAGAAAAATATGGAGCTTAGTTTGGATTTCTTTAAAAATCCTTATCTTTTTCAAGGGAGGAAGAATATCTGTTAAAATTGTACAAATTACTAAGTACAACTGTGTATCCTTCCACTGAGTGTGAGGCCTCCTTCGGTCTGCCAAGATTTCCCCCGCATGGCTAGGGTCACTGATTATGGGTCACACAGCCTGGGGCTCCACTGATTCAGCACCTCAATTGACCAGACGTTGATATCTGCCACCATCCAGCTCTGACGAAGAGAAATAAATAGCTGAGTGCAGTCAGTGAGCCAATGAGTCTATTGCCAACAACATCTCATTTCTTGAGTGGTATCATAGCACATTAAACAGGAGAGGCACCTGAAGGCAGATCCCCAAAACACTCACTAAGACAGAGGCCACTAGACCAGCATTTCCATTGTTGAATGTTGTAATGTCCAATTAACTCTGGCAATTTCTCCAGAGTTGCTATTGTCACGATACCTAGGTGAATAAGCAATTCTACTGGCATGAAGTTCTACCATTCTCCTTGTATTTATAGAGATGACAGAATTGATTGCCTGAGCTCACATGTAAGGTCAACATTCAACAGTCACTCCACAAATATTCAGACATTTGGGATGAAGTCAGGGGAGGAGTAAATTGAAAAGTACTGGTTTCTGTTGGTCTAATGCTTTGCTCAGACTTTGAAACACACTTCTCTCTGGAAGCACAGAATGAAAAATACACCTCCATACAATTAAAAGACAATAGCCAGTGAATCTACAGTATCTAAAAATAAAAAGTTAATTTAAACAGATAATTTTGAGGCCCTTTTTGTTTCAGTAGTTGTTATTGTAGTTTTGGTCATTTGAAGTAGCTAATCAAGACTTTATTTTTCTTTCTGAATTCTTTCCTGCTCATTTGACATTTACTGTTGTTGATATAAATGATGTTTGAACAATAGTACATGCCTGGTCTGGTTTATAGTTATTTATAAGAATTTACAGTACTATAAGAACAGAGAGTAGCCCTATAAAATGATAATTAAAAATAATATGACTGGTTATGAACTGATTACTCATTCCCAATAAGTAAATTTTAATAAGTGCCTATGAATTAGTTAATGACTATAGGTGAAAGGTTTAAAATTAAGAAGAGCACATTTAAAAGGCCCTTTCTGCCCTGGCTGGTGAGGCTCAGTGGATTGAGCACCAGCCTGTGAATCAAAAGATTGCTGGTTTGATACCCAGTCAGAGCGCATGCCTGGGTTGTGGGCCAGGTCCCCAGTTGGGGGCATGTGAGAGGCCAGTTGATCACTGTATCTCTTGCATGTTTCTCTCCATCTCTTTCTCACTCCCTTTCCCTCTCTTTAAAAGTAATAAATTTTTTTTTCAAAAAGCGTCCTATCTTCCTATTAATATAGCACCAGTCATTTCTATTGAGTCTTATTTAGAATAAAATTCCTTGCTTACAGGTCATTTAGGCTACTTTGAGCTTCATGAAACACAACGCAACTCAGAATGGCATAAACAATGAGGATATTTATTGCGATGATTCAGGTACAGGTGCAGGCCTTTTGCAGAGCTGGTTAACTAAACAGCTTAATGATATTGCCAAAGACCCGGCTTTTCTTTCCAGGGATGACCAACTCATCCTGGTTTGCCCAGAACTTTCCTCATTTTAGTGCTTAAAGTTCAAAGACCTGGAAACACCCTTTGTCCCAGACAAACTGGGATGGTTGGTTACCTTATTGCCACTTCCATCCTTAGAGTGTTAGCCTTAGTCCTCAGGCTGTGCTCTGGTGGCTAAACATGATTACATTACTTCTAGATCTCATTCTAATGCATTCAGAGACAGAAAAGGGTTTTTGTCTTTTTGTGCCTCTATATAAGAGCCAATAAACTGTTCTAGAACCTGTCCAACAAATTTTTCCAGTGTCCTATTGGTCAGAAGAGTAGGATATCCCCTTTCCATAACCCCTCATTGGCAAAGGAAATGGGACTGACATGACAGGCTTCACCTAGTCAAGATTCAGCCCCTGAGGGTGGGAAGTCATGTCCCCTAAGCACAGTAGTGAGGACAAGTAAGAAAGATAGAGGGTGCTGACGGACTTGGGTAGTGTCTGTGTAGTAGATGTAGTTGGATTCCTATGGGTCTTGTTTCATAGTTGATGCTTGTCTCCCCTCCCCTGTAGATTCCTTGGGGTGCAGGGATCTCTTCCCCATCTACATTTGAGGATGTCTGGGGTGAGTGAGAACTGAGACTGCCCCAGGTGATTCTGAGGCTCCTTCTCCCCTCTCTGCATTTTGATGAGAAGCCACAGCAATACAAGCTAGACTTTCATGACTCAGACAAATGGTGCCAGTACTTTTAAAGCTTCCACGCTCCAGGAAAATGAGATTCTAGCTTTGCAGACCTGAGATTCTTTATAAATGAAAGCCTGTTTGCTTCCTTACACTGCACCCCTCATATTTTCTTAGTCAGCAACATCATTACCTCCGCCCATATCAAGGAGTTAAAGTGTCACCATTTAACGTGGTCTCAGAGACAGAGCAGCAAAGTGAAGTGGGTGTGAGTGCCACAGGGGTCTTTCACATGGTCTGGTGTTTATCTCATAAGCGACCTTAATATTTGTATCAGGGACAGGTATCAACAAAAGGCTCACAAGTAGACCCACCAATTGAAGTATGAAATAACCCTCAACTGGAGGAAATATTCAGTATTGTCTTCCGGAGCCAACAAGACTCATTTAGAATTCATTTTCTATTTTTTCCCGTATTTTCAATAGTCAAAAATGTTGAATTTAAGCTTCAATGCCTTTGAGCTATAGTGTTGCAAAGATAGACTGAAGTAGCATCTCAGTTAAAGGTGAAAAAAAAATTTTATACCAAACGTGTCAAATATTAAAGTAAGTCATTTTTCTATCTAAACTGGTAGATGTCTTTGTGAGACTTAAAATTGACTGAAGTAACACCTTCAATATTTTCAATGAACTGCAATACAGTGACTCTATTAGGTGCTTTTTCAGAATGTCTATGCTGAAGATTTTTACGGCACTTACCCCCCGTCCACAGAGGACCTTACATACCTCATCAGCCAAATCACATCAATGTCCTTTGCAATTGCAAATATTTGCAAAATATTCTTAAAGTAGGTGGGGACAGAGTTTGCAGCCAGTTTAGAATAATTAAAGAAGCTCCATGTGCAAATGTCAAAATAGAAAAATATTTAGCAGAAAATGGGGCAAAGTGACAATACAAGTGGCCAGATCTCCCTATTATCACTTGCTGTACATCTCACAAGACAGCTGACTCCCCGCTCTGTATGGGTTCCAGCATCCAGTGATTTATTGGGTAATTCAGCATTTGCCAGTATGTCTTGTGCTAATTAAATGCATCGCACTCTATTCAGAAATGTCACAATTGATTTGTCTTCTGCAAGCACTGACTTTATTTCAATCTTCTGAAAAAGATTTTATGAGCCCCAGATAACTTATCCTGGCACATTCATCTCCCGGGGTAACATCTGTGTGTGAGGGCAAGAGGAGAGGAAGCCCTCAGTGAACATTTGATACAAAAACATCTTATTTATCCATTATGTGCCATATATCTGAGAAATAGCATAAGTATAACAAAATTACAAACTGCCCCATTAACCTATAAAAGCATTTAAACGTGACAGAAGTTAACGTAAAATGATATTGACAGATCTTATTGGATGATGTTAAATCAATCAAAAAAGCATGTAATTTGAGAGTGTTATTTATTATGAGGTATTTACTTATTCACAAATTGATTTTGACTGAATTTTAGCTATTAACTAACTTGCATACAAGGGGAAATTGCATAGCATCGTTTCAGACACAGAGAGGAGAAAATGCAGCCAAGCAGAGTTTTTAGGAGACGTTAACACATCTCACACTTGTGTAGGATAACAAAGGTCAAAGACTGACTACCAGCCATTATTTAATTCCAGGTAGGTTTTCCCACCACATTTCACCTGTTGAACCCAGTTATAGCTTCCATGTTCAATGTCTTCATTAAGGATGAGCCACAAGAAAAGTATCTAGCTTAGTCCTGGGAAAATCAAAATTCAGCCCCAAACAGCCACTGCTTATGAATTGGTAATCAGAGGCACAGCAAGAGAAAGCTAGACCATATAAGTCCTATTGAAAAGAGCGATCACTGCACCTACGTGACCGGGAAAAGATTACTTAAAGAGGAGACATTATTCAGCTTCAGCAGGGAAATTTTAGAGGGCATTTTTCCGGAAATTAGTAACTCACTAGCTTGTATTATTTCACTTTTCTCCTTGTTTATATTAACATTTGGGTTTGGGTGCAAAAATGCACAAATGAATAGTAATAATAACTTGCAGAACCCATTTGGTCTTTTGGTAAAGATATACTTTTCTGCTGGAACTAAATGTAAGGCTACTCATAAGGACACAGCTCTTTATAAAGTTCAAGTAGGTGTTGTATTGAAATGGCCATTGCCTGTTAGCTGCTATCTATTTTAGGGAAAGTCATGTCTATGTAATACTAATTAATTTATTCAGAGGTCCCTAGAATCAGCTACTTCATCCTGCTTCTAAAACAGTGCAATCAAATATTTTTTAAAGTCACTCCATAGAATGTGGTTTGTGAATAGCTAAAGTTATTCTGAAAATGACTATAGAAAGTTCTTTAGCACAAAACACAAAAGGACTATGCAAGGTAACAGTTTATCACCTAATTTCTTATGCCTTTAAACTTTAAGATTCATGATTTTTTTTCCCATTGACTAGAATAGGAAACTGAGATGCAGATGTATTAAGTGTCCTTACCGACAAGTACACAAAGAGATGCACAATGGGAGAACTGAAATTCAAAACCAGACTTCTGTCTCCAAATTCCTTCTCTTTCTATCAGAGCACAGTTGACACCATGTGGTAGGGCACCAGGTAAAGAAAGTGAAAACATTCTCAGGAAAAATGGATTAACCCAGTTTTAAATTGTTTGGTTTAATAATGTATCTTCTTTTTTATTTAATACACTTTTTATTTTAGAACAGCCTTAAATTTACAGAATTATTATGAAAGAGTTTCTGTATACCTTGCACTCAGGTTTACCTACCTATTGTCAATATCTTACATTAGTATGGTACATTTGTCACAATTAGTGAACCAATATTAACATATTATTATTAACTAAAGCCTACACTTTATTCAGATTTTCTCATTTTTCTCCCTCACAATGTCCTTGTTCTGTTCTAGGATCCCATTCAGGACACATTTAGTTGTCATGACGACATAGACTCCTTTTGGTTGTGACAGCTTCTCAGACTTCGCTTGTTTATGATGACCCTGAAAGTTCTGGTTAGGACTATTCAGGTATTTTACCAAATTTTGCTCAACTAGAGTTTGTTTGATTTTTTTTTTCATGATGAGATATACTCCAATTAGATAATTTGAGGAGAATGTATTAAGGATTTTTTTTATTAAATAAAAGTATTTAAAAGACATGAACAGATTATTAAAAGAAAAAGAAAAGGGAAACATAAGAGAAAGTGCAGTTACCCAGAGGATTATCACCTTAAGACCAAAGGGACAAGAAGGGAATGGTTATCTAGATGTAGAAGAGAATTCTCTGGACAGGTTTGCCTTGCTAGGACTTTAAAGAGGGATGCCTCCGGCTAGGAACAACCTGCAGGAAGTGGTAAGGTAAGGGCAACAAAGACCCAGACTCACCCTTTTCCTTTCCTCCTGTCTTCGCTAGGGTTCCCCTTTGCTGAGCCCAGCTGGAAGCCAGAAGGTAAGGATGTTCAGTGATAGTTTGTACAAATCAGCCTCTTGGGTACAAAGCAGAGTGGAGAAGACTGAAGCATGAATGAGGACAGGCAAGTGGAATGTACATATAGCATGACTTCCAGGTCTCCCAAATCCTTCCCACTGTCCTCCAATTTTTATTTGGTAGGGCAACAGTGGGCCAAGAAATCTAAATTTTTAAAAGCTATACAGGTGATTTTGATAACCAGTAAGTACTTGGATCATTGCACAAAACTACCTCTCTGCACTAATCATCAACACATAAAATTTATAATATGGACACACAGACACTAATTTCATGAGATTTCACCCTTAATTATACTTACTTCTTAATACTTATTTGTATGTTCCATTTACCTAAGGATGTAAAAAGGCAATGACTATTTGCAATGCATGTTTTCTAAAAGTCTGAGTGAGCCAATACACAGGCGAAAAAGAAGTTGCTTCAGGGACTATTAGAAAATTAAAGTATTATGTCCTGGCTGGTGTGGCTCAGTGGATTGAGTGCTGGCCTGCGAATCAAAGGGTTCCCAGTTCAATTCCAAGTCAGGGCACATGCTTGGGTTGCGGGCCAGGTCCCCAGTAGGGGGTACATGAGAGACAACCACATGTTGCCGTTCCTCTCTTTTTCTTTCTCCCTCTCCCTCTTTCTAAAAATAAATAAATAAATAAAATCTTTTTTTTTTAAAAGAAAATTAAAAGTATTGCAACTGGGATACCTGGAAAAGTGGAATGAGGCTCCTTCCTCTGTGGGAATTAAGGAGCTTAGCTCTTTATCATTGAAACTTCCTGGAGAATGGCCCTAAAGTTCACAAGAAGCAAAAGAAGTCAGCAGTGTCAAGCTACTCAGCTGTTCAAGAGATAAGACGATAGAGTCATCAGATAGGGGCAGGGGCATCTTCTCTTAAGGAAGCAGATGTTGGGTTTAAAGGATTAATTTTGCTCAGGGCCATCCTTTAACATTTCTTGCAAGGGAAACAAGGGAGTGTCCAGTAATAACTAGGAGGCATCAAATCACTTCCCAGAGTTGTTCCAGAGCTCCCTCCATCCCTAGCCCTTTCCGGAATGAGGAAAGCAAAGAAGAGAAGGCCAAGTGCTTTCAGGTGCTAAGCGGAAAAGTTCAAGATATTTCCCTAAAGGCAAGCCACATGACCTGCCTTAGGACTCTCCACATTAATTTTACTGACAACATAGAGTAAGTAGTAAGATGAGAAAAATTCAGCAGATCTCACAATCAGCACAGACGCAGTCACATTTTCACAGATGTACTTTTTCTATAATACCAAAAGCCCTGTTTTTACTTTTAAAGTGCTCAAAAGGAAAAAAAAATAGAACTGAAATTATAATATGAATTTTGTAAAGAATGCACTTTGAATGTATTTTTATCTTGAATTCGCATAGTAACATTATGATTCGCATATCTCATATGAGAAGACAGTTACGCATCTGTAGCCTCAAAGATTCCTTTTTTCATTTAAATACCACGGTAGGTAAGAGCATCACATTTTTGTAAAGGAATAGTACATAAATATGTCCATTCCCAAAATGACACAAAATGTAAGCACCGTTTTAGGCAAAATGACATGTTTTAAACATTTCTAGCTTTTCCTACAATATGACATCAATTCCCCTTTTTCTTTTTTAGAATAGTGGGTATTATTAATTCTACCCTCTGACTCCTTTTTGTTCCCTAGATCAGTATTTGATGCAGACTACTAACAAAGGTTCTGTTTCTGTAGACAAGAGTTTCCAGCTAAAGAGGGCAGCTACAAAAATTTCTAAAGATCAAGTAATATGAATGTGGAAGCACAATTAACTGACAAAGAGAGATGCATGAGTCAGCTTCTATGAGGTCAGTATAGAGAAAGCAATGTCTGTCATGTGGCCATTAAGAACTTCTCTATAGCCATCTCTAGAACTCAGCAGGGAAATAAAGTAATTGTTTTCCTGTGGATGTACCACTTTGCCCTTAACCTTTGAGGTATTAGGGGTTAACATGACAAATACAGACATGAAGTATTATATTTGTCTAATATTTACACATTAACAATCAGGCTAAAACTATGAAATATGTTCTTCCACCTTAACAAACATTATTTTCAAATAATAAAATGGAAAAATGTAGGTAAAACTATGGCTTCTATAACACTAAAAATCAGTAAAACAGTAAAAGACTAAATTTAATTATTTTTGTATGTGTCAGGATATTTTGATGATGCACCAGTGAGTAGTAAGATAAAGACATATATCTCAAAAATAGAAGTAATTCCAGAAAGTTTTCTTATTTTTTCTTTCTACAAAGTCTATAATTATGTTGTTATAATGAAGATATGTATATAGTTTTTGTTCAAATATCAGTAATCATCTTAAGTTTTATTTACTGTAGTGATTGTAAGTGACATTTAAATATATTTTCATCCAAAATTTAAATTAGTATAAATGTATATAATTTAAAGCCACTTTTCATATGCTTTTTAAAAGATATTCTCTTCCATAATATTAACTAAAATAAAGGGAAAATACTAATTACATTGACTGTATAGCAAAATTTTTAATTTCATCAATTTAACTAAAATTTTTAAGCAAAATTACTTAAACATTTTTTGATAATTCAATGAAATCTCATTAAATATATTAAAAATGAAACTATTCATAATCCAGGGTTCAATGATCATTTAATTGTCATCATAAAGAATTGATACCATGCCTCACATACCTAGACCTACATATCAGCAAATTTAAGAGTGGGAGGAACTATCTAGTGTTGTCCCTCTGCCAGCACCAGCAAAAAACTGCGAATATTTAAAAACCTCGTGAGTAGCTCCAAAATCATGGATTGGAAAAGGACAGAAAGTTGAAAACTGGACTGTAGGTACTACTGGAAATTATACTTGTTATTCAAGAAACTATTGTATTCATGGAATCTTAGAGAAAAGATTTGGTAATTTAATTAGCCTTCTCCTCGATTAAGGGCTTCCACTATTCAAAGTGAACCCCATGTCCCAGCTTTTTCTCCAGCCCAGCACTGCACAGCCCACTCCAAAGCTGCAAACCCACAAACCTCCAGGGTATGCAATACAATGGCTTTTGTTTCCAGATGAAAAATTAGGAAATGTGGACAAATTTTTCCTCGGGTGTTAGCCACAATGACAAGTGTTTAGGATTTTATGGATTTAGCCTTGTTAAGATTGAGCACAAGCATTTGTCTGTGGTAGGTATCTGCAATTATATGGGGTATCCTAAAGTTCAGGGATGTGATTTAGACTAAACAACCCCACCCTTCTACCTACCCCACCACCACCATCACCACAAAAGTTTAAATTGAGGTGTTTGATAAAATTCACAACCTCTTTTTGTATGAGTACATCAGCGATTGGATAAACATGGAGAACTGAGTGAAGGGTAACACAGTAGGAATGGTGGGATTTGGGACAAATTACAAAGGGCATGCCTTCCTAAAGGCTTTACAAGTAAAAAGTGATTTGTCAACACTTTAGAATCAATCCTGAGTGTTCTTACCACACATACACAAATGGTAACTATGTGAGGTGATGGATGTGTAATGTACTTGATTGTGGTATGCATTTATTAAATCAACACATTGTATACCTTGTTAAAAAATCACATTGTACAACCTAAGTATATATAATTTTGTCAATCATATCTTAGCATGGCCAGAAAAATAAATTTCTAGGACAAATTGTACTGTTGGCAGCAGGCTTGAGACCACTGCAAGACCCATCCAATGAGATTGTCACAAAATTTTACAAAATAATTTGTTCTAAAATAACAAATATAAATGCTACAGATATAATGCTTATAGGTGCTTCTCAACTCCCAATCTCAGTTGAAAAACACAATTCAGTGAAATTCCAAAGCTTGCATTATGACTGCAGTGTTTTCTTGTCAAATTCAACAGGTCTCCAGTAAAAACAAAAACAAAAACAAAACACACACACACACACACACACACACACACACACACACTTCAATATCAATTTCTGCTTATTTTCGCCTGCTTGTATTTCCAGACATGGGGGCAATGCCTATGCTGATTTACTCTAAATTTTTTTAATTCGAAGCTAACCCAGGTTGAACTTAGTTTAAATATCACATAGAGTCAATGGAAACAGTGCTTCCTATATACCTCAGGACTGAGTCATGTTTCTGACTCTTTCTTGAGTTGTGTCCTTGACTCCTAATGAGCTTTCTAAACAAACCAGAAGGCTTTTATCTAAACCTCAACAAAGTGTAGAGTGAATAATAACCCCCCAAAATGAAATATTAGTAATGTTATATGCCAAGCATACTGCTAAACACTCTACTCATTTATTCCTCAGAAGCACACTGTAAAACTGTGAAGTATCATTATCACCTTTATTGTACAAGTTAGAAGGACAGGACAGTGTTAACTTACCTGTCCAAGGTAACACAGCTAATGTGGTTTAACCAAGACTCAAAACTATGTCTGCTAGATTTCAGAGCTCATTCTCATCTTTTCTTTTTGCCTGGTAGTCTACCTGGTGCTTCCAATTTTCTACTGAATAGGCTCTCCTCCCTTAACTTCATCTCTATTTCAATTCTGCCCATTCAAGTTATTCTTTTTTGTAAATTTTAATTTGAGTACAATATTTAAGCCTATTTATTAAAACCAATATGGCTTCATCTCTGATATAGATTGTTTTTAAAAAAGGATGATAAACTCTTTTCCACATCCTAACATTTTAAACATTTTTCAAGAGAAATTACCAAGGAATTTAAACAGAGAAATAAACATATTTCTCTGCAGAAAAGAGTTCATAATAATAGTTTGTATCTCTTAAGAAGATCAAGGAATGACTTGGAAGATTAATGGAATTAACTTTAAAAAGTGGTGAAATTTTCATAAGGTGAAGATTCTCATCATAAAGCATAAAGCAAACTTTAATGTGATTTAATGAATTTTTAGAGGTGAAACTTGAGGGCTATCTTGAAGCTACTCTTAGTCCAAAGAATCTTTTGATAAAGAAAAATAAAGGTGCATTTAAAAAATAAAACTGACTAAGGAACAAAGATCCAGGACTACAAAAAAAACTATTTTTTAACCACATTTCTGACCCATTTTTGCCCTGCCCATGACACTCTGCAACTTGACTCAATCAAAGTTTTAACCCAGACCAAACAGTTGACCTTTACTTGAAAAGGAAATAATAATGTACACAAGTTGGTGATTCAGAAATGACTCATTGGTGACCACTGTCCATGAGAACTGTCCCATATGGATGGACACCTGCTTCATGATTAACTTCTGCTATGGGCTCAGTTGACTTGGAAACTGAGCAATTGATTAATGACTGAAGAATGTTTTTTTTCTTCCTCTGCTACTTACAGTGTCTGCACCAAGAGAGAATGCTATGGCAACCAGAATATAAAGAAGTGATGGAAGGATGTTGCAGGGTCATGACAAAAGCATTTTTCAGGAAGTACTGAAGCTATAAAAAATAAATATGAAACATAAATTAAGTCAGAAAAAAACAGAAAATGAAAGAAGAAGAAAAATTCAAGAAACCTGGACCTTTAGGAGAAAGAATAAAACTTTACAGACATTAGCCCTGGTGGTGTGACTCAGTGGATTGAGTGCAAACAGAGAGGTCGCCAGATGAATTCCCAGTTGGGGTATGTGCCTGGATTGCGAGCCAGTTTCCTTGTTGGGGGCATGCGAAAGACAACCAATGTTTCTCTTGCCCGTTGATATTTCTCTCCCTTTTTCCCTCCCTTCTCCCTCCCTAAAAATAAACAAACAAAATATTTTTAAAAATATTTACAGACATTAAATGAGAGAAATTTGTAGATAACACAGAAGCAGTAATAGCAACAGAGTCCACTATTTAAAGAATGTCTTAAGGCCATCAAATAAAATTAGGTAATTTTTCAATCACATTTGAGCAGGTATAATTTGCTTACCAAATGTCATAAATCATCACCATCATCTTCCAGAAGCATCTAGTAAATGTCAATCGTGCATGACTGGGGAGGTTCTGTTTACTTTATCTTTTTTTTTTTTTACAAGAAAGTTGTATATTCTTAGTTTTTACCAAGCACCTCACTTTGGTACACATAAGTGCATAATAGTTTGCTAGTTGTTTTGTTAGGCTGACAAACGTTATTATGTATAGGTATATTGTATGTGAAAAAATGATCAAACATGGTCCAGAATATGTCACTGAGTAACTATTCAGATGAATGTATCACAGAAAGTAACCACTGAGTTCAACATGCTCACCTGAGAGGAAATGGTGAGCTTTATTCCCATCTCTGGGATGAGGGGAGGAGGAAATTGAAGAGCATTTCTAGTACTGGGTGAGTAAGAAACAGTTCAGTGTCTTGGGAAGAAGAGGACCCTAGGCGGGATCTCAACGGCCAGTTTAAGAAGGTGTGAATGCCTGACACTTTTATATGTGTCAGAGATAAGTGGAAGCCATGGCTGAGGTACAGGAAGGTATCAGGGAAGATGGAGGTAAAATGACTACAAAAGTCCACATTGGGGGTAGGGCTTTGGCTCTGTGGGTTAGAATATTCCAGAATGTGGTACTCTTTTTTTCCTGACAATCTTATTTTGGGGGGGGGCATGGAAAGCCAAATGGGAAAAAAGCATTTAAACACAAGAATCAGCAGAGTTGGAATTGTGTATTACTAGCCTAATCCATGTTGAAGTTGGAAATCTCAACAGAAAAAAATAGCAATCAAGGCAAATGCAATCCTATAGCCATTATGTGCACCTGATTTAAGGCAAAAAAACAAAAAACAAAAACCAAAAACAACAGAAAAACAAAAACAAACTTAATATCAGTCTTACTCCTTTCTCTAATTGGAGCCCCGCCCTGGAACAGTCTGAGAGGACCAGATTCTTGACTTGTGCAGGAAAGAATTCAAGGATGAGTCCAGGTGAAAGTAAAGGTAAGTTTATTGAAGCTGAGGAAAGTGAGGGAAAGGAAGTGCCCTTGGAGACAGGATTGGGGGTAAGCCCGAGACAAGCCACCACTGTCAGCTGTTCCCCTGGTTGCAAGTCTTGTTGGAACCCCTACAGCTTAGGATAGAGGAAGCAGACGTACGTGTCTGAGAAAGGGGCATTGGTGTGCTCAAAGACCAGTGCACACTGATGTTCTTTGTCCTGAGAGTTTTTATCTATTTTCTATGGGTGGGGTTTTTAGGGGTGGTCTCAGGGGAGGGTCTTAAAGGAATATTAACTAGATTTCCAAGAAAGGGGTGGAGACCTCTCAGAAGAGCTCTGTCAGCCATCTTATGACCTTTTGTGGATTTTCTGCTTCCAGTCATGGTACATGGGGTGTGTTAATGTATTAAAATAAGTGTATAATGGAGCTTGGGGTCATTCTCTGGCCAGTTTCACCTCCATCTTGAACTAGTTTGATTCAAACTAGATTTTGTTGTCTACCTCCCCGACTATGGTGATTTAAATCATCTGCTCTTTGGCAACTTTGGTTAGGGAGGGTAGGCTCTTGTGATTTATTAACTAGCGGTTGGTTGCTCAGCCATTCTGGCCATCCAAACACTCTTCTGTTTCAGTTTCCTCATTCCACTTGCCAGGGAATTTTTCCCAGTTCCTTATAAACTTGCTTCAGGATGACCATTCAAGGCAAGTCACTGATGACTTTTCCTTCAGAGTCTATAGATAGCACATAGAACAGCATGCACCAAATGGTAGAGAAAGTAATCAATTCATCAAGCCTATGACCCCACCTAAACTCTTATTAACAGCATAAGTATTCGCCCCGAAATCAGTGTTTGAAGACTGCCGTAGGAGCTCACGGAGGGCTGTGGAGCTCAAACCCATGGTGGATTTTCTGGTATCAGAACACAGTTGATTTGGTAATGTTTGAAAGGATAGGGGTGAGGTTTCTAAGGTCCAGAACAGTGTTCCTGAATAGTGAGTTCTCTATGGCAGGAGCTCAGCCAGAACTGAGCAGGGAGGCAATGCGATCTCCAGCCGGGCTGATGTCTAGTAATTGGTCTCAAAGAAGCAACAATTACTTTTCAGGTGTCCTGTCAATGAAGACCTAAATACACACCGTACTAAAAAAATGTCCCAACTATTTGTTATCTGCAAATCCATTACTTGCAAATAGCCTATAGCTTTTGGACCTAAAACACTGAGATTTACCTCCTTCTTGTTAAATACCTTAAAAGAGAGGAAAAGGACAATGGAGCAGAACACGACTAATCCATCAGTCAGGTTGCTTCTGTGACTATTTCTGAAGACCCTTTGTCCCCTCTCAGTCAGCATTAACTATACAGTCCAATTAAACCTAGCGCTGGCCGTCCACAGGGATTCCTTTCATACAAAAATGCAATTCTCTCCAAGGTTCTCGGCATTACCTAATGGCCTGCATAGAGTCAGTTTGATGGTCTCTGGCTGGTTCCTGGGGGACAAATTGATCACCACGGCAATAATCAGAGCCTCTCACCCTATAGAGGGGCAAGGTAAAATTCACAGCACCATGGAGGAAGCTTATCTGATTATCTCCAAAGGGCTGCCTCCTTGGAGCAGGCTGTGATTGCCATTAGGCTGTACACACACACACACACACACACACACACACACACACACACACACACACACACACACAGTCCCTGTGCCAGAACATGGAAGGAGGCATATGGTTGGAAACCGAGAGGGGAAAACATGCCAACTTCTGACTTGGGCCAGCTGTCCCTGCTCAGGCGGCCCGGGTCAGTGCTCCACAGATAAGACCTGCTCAGCCCGAGGAAACGGTACTGATGATCCCTGCAGAGCTACAACTGCATTGAAATCAGTAAAGCACTTGGCTAGCAATACAGTAGGATGCAAATCCAAGAAATGTGAACCTTTGAAATTGTTAGAAAAAGTGATGTGAGTCTCACTGAAATGCTACTATAATTACAAATTGTTATCTTTTGTGAGAGTTTACAATACTTTCACACAGACTATGACTACTAAAGGATGAACTATATCCATGTAACTATTTTTCTGCTATATTTCCCAAAAACAGATTTGTAACTTTAGTTTGAGACATCCTAAAAAAGAATAATTAGAATATGGATGAGGGAGAAATAGAGAAGAAAAGACACACCTGCATTACATAATGTCTATATTGTAACTTAAATGCCCAGTGGGCCAAACAAGACCAAAAATCTACTTTCCTACTCTTGTGTGAAGCTGGCCTGTTTACACTGCACAAAGTTGGGATCAAATTTTTCCAGGAGGAAGTTAATGTTTGCATTCTCATATTACCTATTGTTTTTCTTTATTACTCTGTGCCTTCAGAGGCCTTCAAACCGTGCATTCCTTCCCTTTAGTGTTGAGAGTGATGTAGGGAGAGTTCTCTATACATTCCAGGGAGAGAAATATTTCCTGAGGCCTCATGGGAAGTTCCCACACTTGCGAGGTCGGAGGCTGACATGCATTCCCATGCAATAGCAGTCCGACTGCTTCTTGCGGGGCTACACGCAGTGGGTTCTGGGTAGAGGTGATGCCTCACAGGACTTTAATGAGCTTGCTGAAACTCGCACTGAACCCAAACACAGAATGATTTCACACTTAGAAGCTGGACTGTCTGTTCTCTTACTATTCTGTCACTTTTTTTTTTGCACTGGATATTAAGAGGTCCGGTCCTTTCAACTCTTTAAGCTAACCCCTTAAATAGGCTACAGTTAAAAAATTACGATGGTGCTATACCACATAGGATAAACTATAGTTTGTATCTGTGAAAATAAAACTCTTGGTTTATTTTTCTTTTTTAGAAAGCCACTATTCTGAGTGAATTTGTGTTCAAATAAATGTGGATTTGACATGGTATTTTGCAGAAATTCTCTTTATTTTAAATTTCTGCTTCTTAAAATAAGTAGCAGCCTCTTCTTTGATGTGATACTAATAGAGATTTGTCCCATTTACTTAATCTCTGATTTTCAGTTTCCTCAATCGTTGAAGAAACTGAGATTTGTGCCTCTACACCATGGTTTGCTGTGAGGATTACGTGACAGGCATGTCACAGCTTCTCAAAAAATGTGAGTTACCTATCTCTTCTGTTCACTAACAATCTTTCTGTCAAGACTTTCTGTTAAATATTCTTAAATAATATGATTCTATTTTAGTTCTATTTGCTATTTCATAAAAATAAAATGCAAAAAATGTAGTTTTTAAATCCTTGGACTCAAAATTTAGTGAGTCTTTGGGAAACTGGTTAGAGGGACAAAGGCAGAAAACAAATGCCTATGAATCTCATCAGTGATATCTCTTCCAAGTCAACTAACTGTCCTTTCTCACTTCAAATTTCTTCGTTGTTCCTTGTCCTCAATTCAGGGTACAGAAGGACACTCTAAAACAAGAGGCCACCAAAACCAAGAGCAGCTGGGACCCATGAGTGCATTTTATTTGAAGAGATCCATTGTGACTTGGGGAAGTGTAACCACTGGAGTGGGCAGACCTAGGTTCAAATCCCATTCTACCCTATTTGTTTGTGTGATCCCCAGCAAGGTGTCCAAACTTCCTAAATCTCAGTTTTTTCAACTGTGCCACAGGTCATGGGAACTTATCTGTTAGCATTATTGAAGACCCAGGTGAATTCTCAGTGGAGCTTATGAAGCTTAATTAACTCCGGGACTGCTCACTTGCCTGGGCCTCTTCAGAGCCCTGTATTTGTGCTGTGTATTCCTTTTCTGAAACAGAGCTTCCAAACTTATACAAAGTTTATACCATCCTAAAGTATGCCACACCAAACCCTGCTGAGGTGCCTGATCCAACCGCTAGCAACCCATCGGGTTTCAACCTTGATATCCAATGTGTAACTATATTTGGATATATTAAGAAGTTAGGCTGCGAATGAATTTCAAGATAGGACAACATAAATGTTGAGAAAGAAATGTAAAAGTCAAGAGCAATGATGCCATCTGCAAGGATCCCAGGAGGAGACCTCATCATGGAGAGAGTGGAGAGCTAAGGAATAAGAGCCATGACTGGTGCTCTCCATGGATTCAGTGGGACACTATTTGTCCACATGTATTCTGTCATCCATCCCAACCAAACCACCTAAAGCACCTCGAGGAAAACACAAACTCTTCCCATGCCCTAGCCTACCACATTAGGACCTCTGGAGGTGGGGTCCAGGGTTCCGGACAAGCTACTCACCCAGATGATTCTGAATTCCAGTTAGTTGAAGATCCCATGCTTACACATTGAACCCAAAATAAGCAACTGATTCCATACAGGGTGGGGCAAAAGTAGGTCTACAGTTGTTTGTATGGAAAATAATATAATAATTAATAAATAATATAAGAATAAACTCTGTATGTCACATACTCAAAACTGTAAACCTACCTTTGCCCCACCCTCTATATGTTCCTGCCTGGCTCAGAAGATGACCAATTTTCTACTGACAGTATAACTCCTCTCTTCCCAGTAAAAGGCGAATGTCTGGTTTGTCCTTTCTCTGTCTTGACACGTCTTCTACAATTGTAGATAAAGAGCATGCCAGTCAGACATGTATCACAATTTCAGCAAGATCAGGCATTTCTTTAACATACTGTGGATGAAATGGTTTAATGTTAGCTGAAATGTGGAGCTACTGAACAGAAGGAAACAGTTCTTCTGAAGCAAGTGGATTACCAGTCACGAAAATCTAACCCACGGTTTGTAGGGCAAAGTCAAAATGCTTGCTCTCTGATTCTGACACCTTCAATCTTGTTGTCAATAATTAGACAAGACCTAGGAAACATGCTTACAAGTATGCGGACAATGCAAACTATGGAAGGAATAAATGTCCAGAAAAGGGTAATGATCAAGCTACAAAGGAATTCCAGCAGGCTGGGATGAGAACAAAAACAAGTAAGTTCTTGGAAATGGTAGAAACTAGGGCTGTTTCAGGATGGTATCAGGGATACAGCTTTTGTTTGAGGCAGTGGTAAAATACTGTTCATACTGTTACTGCTACTCTTACACAGGTATATTTTTTTCATTTCTTAGAAGAGAATAGCTCTATTCTGTGATGGTCAAACTATACGTTTTGGAATATTCATTTCTGAGCTTGACATTTTAAGAGACAACTCCTCAAATCACCATGCAGCCAAAAGGGGACTGCTAAGGCAGTGAGGAGGCTAGGAACTAATGTCTATTCCCTGTGATAACTTGAGGGAAAGAAATACATGTCTTTCTTCAAAGAATGAATTGTCCATAGAAATACTGCTGCTAGAAAAAAACATGAGAATGTAATAGTTGTAAGAAGGTATATTAAGTTAACTATTAAAAAAACACAAAACAATAGAACAGCTAAATCTTCCAAAATGCAATGGAAAAATTCATATGGAAGTGAGCTCACCATTCTGAAGGTAATCAAGCACATACTAAATGATGGCCCAGCCAGAATTGTTACAGAATGAATTCTTTCTACTGATATTATTTGCAGAGGGCAGTGGATACATCTGAGGAGCTTTGAACTCCATAGAAAGTTTTCTATGATTTGTTTTATCTTAGCTAGCTCTGGGTTTTGGCAGCAAATTGAATAGGAACCATGAGCAGAAGGCAACTAGGAGGGAAAAGAGAGAAAAAAAAACCCAGAAGGAGAATATAGACATTCAGTAAATGTGTATAGAGCCCTTGGTAAGTACTAGATCCTATTCTAGGCACTGGGGATACATTAAGAAAACAAATCCAATCCCTCCCCTCATAGAGATTCTATTCTATTAAGAGGCAATGACGGCAGGTGGTTTGTTAATTTCCTCCTGCTATGAGAATGCAGAATAAGGTAAAGAAGATATGGAAAGTAAAAGGGTATCATAATTGTGCCAATGAGGACTTCTTTGAATGAATATTTTTCAGTCTAAATAAATCCCAAATTGCATATTAATGAAATTTATCCCATATTAAGATTTCCCTGGATTTTCCAAAGCACTGCAGTCTAATAATCCTTTAGAGAGGACACATTTTCTGGCCACCTGCCCTTTTTGAACATTCCCAAATGACTATTTGACTCTATCAATATTGATTTCCTTATAGGAGGTCACCACCTACCAGATGTTACATCCATCACTGCAAACAAGTTCCCCTTGATATATTGATTATTTCATTTTTCTTGTCTTTTGGCCTGAACCTCCTTTCTAATTAACGTATTCTTGGTTCTATCAGTGTGTACACCTTTGATGTTCCCAAGACCATATGGTCTACCTGAATCACATATTCAGCTGCCTAACTCTTGCAGCTGCTGTTTCCTATCTCCTACTAAATGATTTTCTTGAACACTGGCTCTGTTACCTTGCTTTAGGAGAACTTCAAACACTTGCCAGATCCCAGTTGTAGTATTGTTTCAATTTCCTTTTGTATTTTCTAAGGTAGACTGTTCATTGTCCACAGGCACCTTTGGCAGTGAATGGCTCTAGCTCTAAGAAATCTTATATAATCAGATAAGCTCCCTACTTTCTCTCTGCCTTTCTTTCTGGTTTCTGTGCAGTTCTTTTCACCTCCAGAAATCAAGTTGCTGGGCCCTGAAGGTCAACTGCGAGGGCGTTGAGTTAACAACTCCAGCAAGCAAGCCACTCTACATTGATCTCTAGTCCCCTAATACACTCATATTTCTCCCCCTGGAATTAGATGCTCAGCTCTCTGCCAGGGGACCTCTTCCCAGACAGGCCCTGATTTGAACTGTCTAATGGCTCCTCACTAAGCTGTTATAGAAGACTAACAACCCACATAGCTCATGCTATGTACGCCACTCTTGGTGAAGGGCGCTGCATTCTTGCCGACCAATCAAACCAATATCTCAATCATAGAAGATTAATGTCCCTTTGCTTCTATCCTTGAGAGGGAAAAATAGCTAATGTGATTCTCTTTCATAAAGGCTTCTATGCAGTAAGTGGCTGGGATTAAATTATACAATCACGTCATCTATCTGTTCGAAAGCCTGTCACTCTTCTGCTGCATTTGCCAACTTGTCCCTCTAGCAAAGGGACTCAATACAGTGGGGAGTGGAAAGGGAGCATCATGGCGCAGGGTAATATAATTCTAAATACCATCAAGGCCATAAAATGGGACGTAAGTGATAAATAATTTATATTTATCAGAATGACTGACTCCTATTACAAGTTCAGCAATATGATATCCTCCCATGCAGCACAGACATGGATGGGGAAAGAGATCTGAATTTCAATAGTTTGCAGGGGTTGGATTGAATTCCTGTTTGAAGCCCTATGAACCTGGTGTGAACCTCATGACTTTGTTTTCACCAGTCCCTAGAAAAGAGAGTACTAGGATTCTAAGAAGGGAGTAAGCAAGTGGAAAAAGGAATCCAATTCAGCAAGCTAATTTGGAAAAGATAAAATAATGGCAATAAGCAACAGGGCTAAAATGTTATCATTGCTTCCATTCCTTTCTCTGTCCCAACTCCACCAGCATAAAGCAGAGAAATCCCTTCATTCCTTTACTAATTCATTTGTTTACTGTGTTAAACACCTACAATGTGTAAGATACTGCATTAGGGATTGCGGAAGATGCAACAATGAAGACTAGATAGCATTCTCACCCTCAAGTATTTTATCCTCAAATACAGCACCCTGGACTAAGATTGGGGAAGCATAACTCTAGCTTCACAAAGGAAAAGTGAGCATATGTGTGAGTTTAATAGAAATAAATTATCTTTTTTTTAATCCTTCTATTTTGATGGGATCTGCTTAAATCAGAGATGGTCCCACTTGAAAATGTTCTCCTGGAACCAGGTTCATGATTTGAAATGCAAAAATCCAGGTCCTCTTTCATTTAAGTGGTATAATCAGAGCAAAGTCATTTCTCAAATGATCAATTAAACTTTAACACATCATTTATCACAGACACAGAAATAACCAAAGGTCAAAGAAGCATATCCCCCTGAAAATAAACTCATCTCTACACACATGACCAAAACTCCAGAGTGCCTTTTTTTTTTTTTTTGGCAGGTTATATCTCATATATGAGCACCATGTAAGAAACAGTTATTTTTCATACAGGTATACCTCAAAGATACTGCTGGTTTGGTTCCAGACCACTGCGCTAAAGTAAATCTTGCAATAAAGCGAGTTATCATTGTTTTGCTGGTGGAGGGTCAGGACTTTAATTTGTAAAACATGCAATATTTGTGAAGTGCAGTAAAGCAAAGCTAAGGAGGTATACCTGTAAATACCTGCTAGTGTACTTGCTTGAAGATACCAACACCATTTTGCTTTTCCTGCCTAAGCAGCAGTGATCTGCTTTGAGCTGTGTATGCACTTTCCTGCCACCTGGCTATCTTTTCTTTTGCAGTTGGTTCCCAGAGTTTCTGGTCCAAAAGGGTTGATTCAATAAAGTAACACTAACATCAGAATACATTTTTTGCAACATTTATCCCCATCCCTGATGCTGCAAGGTGCTCTTGACAGACAACCGAGATGGGAAGACACAGCAACAGCCTTTAGGAACCAAATTTCAGTGACAGTGAGCAGAGGTGCTGGGTTGGTCCCCTTCTTTTAGGCAGGACACTGAGGGCTTTGGGGCACCTGGGAGAGGAAAGTAGCACTTTACCACCACAGTGACTTACAAATATACCCGCTTCTCCTTCACACCCATTCTACCTCATTCTCTCTCTGCAGCCCACCTGGACCAGAATCCCAATGTTCAACTAGCAAGTGAATTAGCAAATATCTCAAACTTGCTCAAACACACCAAGCTCTTTTGCACTTCCAACTCTGTTCTTACACTGTTTGGAATGGCGTCTCCTTCCCCAACCTTTCCCTGACTCCAGACACTAACTTATCTTTCAAAAAGCAGCTCAGGAACCACTCCCCATGATCCTTTCTACATCCCACTTCACCGCAGAGGTATGAACTCTTTCCCGCAGTTAGTTTCCTATTGTGGCTATAACAACACAGACTTATCATCTTACAGTTCTGAAGGTCCAAGTCCTAAGGTCCTGCCGGCAGGACTGTGCTCATCCTGCCGGCGCTGGAGGAGAATCCAATTCCTTGCCTTTTCCACCTCCTAGGGGCTGCGGGCATTTCTGGGTGCAGGATCCCTTCAAGAGCTCTGATCTGTGTGTCCCTCACGTCTCCCTCCCCATCACCAAGTTACCAAATCTCCTGCCTTCCTCTTCACCTTGTTAGGACCTGTCTGATTACATTGGGCTCACCTGGGTAATCCAAGCTACTCTCCCATCCCAAAATTCCTTCAATTAATCCCATCTCCAATGTCCCTTTTGCATGTAAAGTAACAACTCACAGGATCTGAGAATGAGGAATGAACCTCTTCTCAGGCCATTGTCCTGCCTACCACACCTCTTTTTGAAGGCCCACTCTCCTGTTTCACACGTCCATGTTAGCTGCATAACACAGGGATACATCTTGTTTATAAAAGTCACCCTCCAGTAGGTTATTTTCTCCCAGAAGGAGCTACATTGAGTCTACATCTTTTCTCCAGTGCCAAGAGTTTTGCTTCTTTGCAGTTGTTCAAAAAATCTAACTAATCTGTTTGTGGAAAACAAAGTCAGAAAAAGAACAGTAAGGACAATTTAACTGTAACACTATTATTTGACTATAAAATATAATAAATGGATTCTTGCATCTACATGGACATCAAAACAAAAAGTTAGAAAACTGCAGTCAAGTTCAGCATGTTGGCATAATGTTTCATAGCTAACAACAGAACAACAAAACCTGGTCTAGGTCAGGGATTGGCACATCACAGCCTATGGCCACCTTTTTGTTTGTTTGTCTGTTTGTTTGTTTTAAATCCTCACTGAGGATATATTTACTGCTTTTAGAGAGAGAGAGAACGAGAGAGAAACATCAATGTGTGAGGGAAACATCCTATCAGTCGACCCTGATCAAACCTGCAACCTTTTGGTGTACGAGGACAATGCTCCAACCAACCAAGCCACCCAGCCAGGGCCAAGGCGACCTGATTTTGTAAATGGAATTTTATTGGAACAATTTTGTCCATTTGTTTACTTTTTGGGATGCTTATGTGTGTCAATGGCAAAAATGTGTTGAGTTCTTTTGACAGAAATAGTATGTCCTGCGAGTGTAAAATATTTACTATTTGGATTTTTACACAAAACATTTATCCGACTCCTGGTTTAGAAAATAAAGAAGATTAAACCAGAATTTTGTTCCACGTAGGCAGGATTAAATCATTCTGAAACCTGAATTCACATATTCAACCATCATGGCAGTTGAATGCCTACCTATTTAGCTGGGCTTCCTCTGACCTATTACATTAGTAGGATGGTATTCTAATCCAGCCATGAAATTATAGAGCTTGTCAGTTGATTTCTTTTTAATATATTAATAAGAGCAGAGATAAGCTAGGGCTGTGGCATCCAATTTCTAAAGAAGATCAAACGCCAAATTTCTTAACTCCTACCTTATGAATGTGGACTGACTCATCTCGTCAGTGCTCAAGAGCGGCTCCCTTAGAAAATTACTCCAGCACTCAAGAAACATCATTTCTCCTTCTTCCTGCAGGCATTCACAGACATTGGGGAGAATTCACTCAATTCTCTTGAGTAGAAATTAACCCACTTGTAAGAGGAAATAAAATGAGGATAAGAAGTATAGTTCAGGAAATGTTTTCTAAAACATCACATTGTAACAAAGATGTCTTTGTATTTTATTTTTTTAAACCATTATTTTTGGTTGGCATGAAGTTAGAATGTTTAGTATATTTGGTTTGAGAGAAAATATTTATCGGTCAAATCATTTTTGCTATATCACTTTAACAAATACCCCTTTAATTTTTTGTTAAATGTAAGATTTAATTCAGAAACCGCTATTATAAAACTAACATTTAACCTAGTTCTTAATTCTCAGGAAGTAAAATTAAGAGCCTTGGTTTATAATTACAGTTCTGTCACTTGTTGTGTGAACTACAAGTCACATGAATTTCTGTGCCCTCAATTTCCCCATATGTGAAATTATAACAGTATCTTGCTTGCCTAATTCATAGTACTGCTGTTATGATAAAGGTGAGGTAATGTTTGTGGATTTGTGCAAACACTATACAGGTAAAAGATGTTATTATTTGATTGTTGCCTATATGTCTACACAAGTTATCTATGGTATTAAAAATGTTATGGTCATAAACACCTATAATAAGGCTCCATAGTTGACTATGTAATTCTCCTTGTGAATTTCATAGTTTAGATTTTATTTTGATGTAATAAATGGGCATAATTAACTTTTACTGCATGCACTATTTGTGGGAATGTCTTAACACATTAAGCACAGCCATCTTTCTCAGCAATACACAAGGATTACCAAACCGAGAAGTGCTATCTTTAAAAATGGGATGATTTCATTTGGAGATTTAAGTTTGGCTTTATTGCTGAGATTAACAAAATGTTGCTGTTTAAAATGAAACTGTTTTCTTTTTAGCACTTCATATTTTTGCTTGGTTAAAGAAACAGCCGTAACATGATTAGATATCAGTAATTAAATATCTTTGTAGGACAGTATCTTAATAGCTTATATTTAGAACACAACCATTCCAAATACATTCAATTACATAGATGCAGCTTTAATATTTAACAGCTTGTTTCTTAACTACCAGCCTTCTGGTGAGCTGATGTTGACTATGCATAAAGGAAAGCAAGCAGCTTAGTGTCAAATTAAGAGAAGTGGAATATATTATAATGGTACTTTTTATGTTTTGCCATTCTCACATTCAGCCAAGTACAATTTTTTCTTTAATAAATTTAAATATCGATTCATCTCTCTTATTTTTAGCAACAGGAGCCTTCAGTTTTCTCTCAGCAAAATGAAGGTTTATCTAGGAAACAAAGAAGCCAAAAAAGTTCACTTCCCTTAAGCATCACGAGCAAACATGTCTAAGATGCAATAGGCAGTAAACCAGGCCACCCCCCAAAAATTCACAGAAAATAAAGTGTTGATACCCCTGGAAAGCCATCTCAGGAGTGGAGATAAAGCCACCTATACCTCTCCCTTAGAGACAAGAATTGCAAGGGAGCCTCTGTGACTCTCTTTTACCCACCGCTAAGGATGAAGCTGTAATAAATAAAATCACCCCTAATTTATTTATGGTGCACTTTGTTTTTGAAGAAATAAAACATTTCCCCCAAATTTTGAGTTTGATTCCAGTTTCTCAACTTCTTACTGTAAGTCAGTGCTCACTTCTTTTTACTAAACAAAATTAAAAAAAAATAAAAAATGGAGAACTATCCATTCACTATAGGAAGTAGGGTGATCTTCAACAATCATGAGGGTAGGGACATGGCTCATATAAAGACCAGGGTGGTTCAGAGAGCAAGATGTCCATCTAATATGGCTTCATTTTTCTGGTTGGGTAGAATAAGCCTACCTGTCAGATAGCGTAGACATAACTGCGTCCAAAGTTAAAACCATAGGGGTTCAAAATTTAGTGCCACCACCGACTCCTGGTGTAACTCTGGGAAAGTTGCTGACTATCAAATCACAGCCTCTCACCTCTGAAATGAGAGCTTAGTAATAGTAGTACGCACTTCCTGGAAATGTCAGAATGCCTAAGCCTAGCATGCAATTAATGCCCAATACATATTAGAATAAAAAAGGTGAAACATTGTAGAGAAAGGTCAAGCAAAGGGGAAACATTGTATGGAAAGGAAGTGCCTGTTGGGATTAGAGCAAATCTTTTGGAGGAGGTGGGTAGGAGGGAGATGGAGAGGTGAATTTTACACAAGAGCAAATGAGACAATATCTCATTAGCAGGCCCTGCCTCTTTTATATTGTTTCAGCTCATGGGGTTACCTGGAAATGAGAAGGTTTGAATTTAAGTGCTTCCTCTTTACCTTTGATCCTTAAAATGGTATTCCTGGCCTCTGGCCTTTTGCACTTAATTATGACAACAATAACAATGGCTGTAGGTCTGGAGCAACCACATCCGTTGCAAGGGAACAACTGGGCACAATCCTCATTGTATTGTGCCTCATTATTACTGAGCGCTTTGTAAATATATGTTGAAGAGCTGATCTTCCTGGCCATTCCCCTCCATTATCTGTGGAGCACCAAGTACCTTGTCTAGGGATGGGGAAGGACAGAGGAGCGGCTCACCTTACTTGTAGCAAATGAGGACACGAAGCCCCCAGCGACATGCCACTGAGTGACTCTGCTTTGTGAAGGCATCAACTTGTCAGAGGAAAATGAGCAACGCAGCCAACGGCTCCCCTCTGTCCTGCTCCATTTTCTACCCAAGATGATAATCAATATCCGTTAGCACTGAATGGCATATCAATGGCCGAAATGGGGAAAGGAAAAAAAACAAACAACAACTTTATTTCTGATTTGTCTTTCAAGATCTCCAGAGGAGAGGATTTTGATAAAGAAGACCATAAACATCCTCCGTGCTGTGGAGCCGGGAGAGAACAAACACTGTTCTCATTCAATCTGTTAGGAGGGAGAAGGAAAGCTGTACTGGAGAAGCAATATTTCTACGAAATCCTCCCTGATCATTTCCACCAGGGGCTGCCTAGCTTAAAAGCCACACTATTGAAAAAAGAGAAGTGTGGGTATTGCTGTGAATAATGTGGGCATATTCAAGGAATAGCACGGGAGAATGTCAGAGAGATAGCATTAAAATGCCTTTTCTTATTTGACACAGAAGAAACCTTATCTTCAATAAAAATGTCTGATGAATATATGAGTTGCTAATATGCTACTATATCTAAGATTCCATCTTGAAAGGAAAAGGCATGATTTCATTATGTTGTTTTGAAAAGAAACCTCCAAAGAGTAAAGAGGAAGTGTCTCCACTTAAAGACTGGAGATGTGATATCACATTCTGAGAAGTTGTTTTCTGTCACCAGCAATAATAGCATCCCAGATATCTATAGGACTCGACACAGACAGAAGACGGGGTTGCAAAAGAAGCACTTTTTTTTTTTTTAATGTTTTTACCTCTGGTTTAAAAACAATGGGAAGAGTGAGGATGTTCCTTCTATTACAGGCATAGTGGAATGCTATTTTTAGGTTAGTAGTAACTTCAAAGTCATTAGAGTCAAAGAACATTTGGAGAAGATAAACTACTAAAGACTTTGCCTCTGTAGTATAACAGAGAATCAGCTATCAACCTGTTAGAAACGAACAGCTGAAAACTGCTTCATTCATTTTAAAATAATTTAAATCCAACTCATTAGAAATAATTAAGTGAAAATAGTTGGCCCCACCGAGAAAAATCAGTGGAGTGAAAAGGACCATATTGAGCAATATTCTCCCACTCGGATGCTTTCAAATCACCCTAGTCCAGGGTTTCTCACTACTGACATTTTGGGCCAGATAATTCTTTGGGATGGGGGGCAGCCCTATGCATTGTAGGATGTTTAGCAGCATACCTGCGCTCTAACCACTAGATGCTAGTAGCACCAAGCCCCACCCCCAAAGTTGTAACAACAGAAAATGCCTCTAGATATTGTCAAATGTTCCCAGAGAGGGAGAAGGGAGGAACCCAAAATCACCCCAATCTGAAAACCACTGCCCTAAACTGTATCTTGCTTCTCTTTGATCCATAGCCTGTTTTTTCGCTCAGATACCCAATAAGACTCATCTGACATCATCACCAACTTCTCAAAATATCTCAGGCCTGGACTTCAAATGTGCTAACCCATCCTATCCCTACAGACGACCTTTTATTTCTTCTTAGATGATCCTTGCAGAGACCATTTTGCTTTCTTAGGCACTGGCTGATAACCCCACCAAACTGCTTTAAGGCCTCTAATGAATATATGAAAGTTGCTGAGCCCTAGTTCAAATCCTGCCTCTGACACTTAGGCTCTGTGAAACATTTAGGCGAGTCATTTTTTTCTGGGTGTTTACTTTTTATATGTGCATATAAAAAAGAGAACAATTATATCTACCCTATAGCAATGTTGCTCATTAATTGATATCATATGTAAAATCCCTACTAGCATCTAGAGGTACTTATTTTATGATAGCTTATAAAATTGGAAACATATTGCCTAGACACAAAGAAATAACGTGAGGGTATAACAGGAAGCCAGTGGAGCTGAAGTAGTATTTGATCGTCAGCAGTGCTGGGGGTGAAGGTAAGTGCTGGGGGGTCAGGAAAGATAGGCAGGAACACAAGTGGGTACAGAAAACCCGGGCACTGGCAGGCAGCTTAATGGTTATGATAATCAGGGTCAGGAAATATAAAATATGATGAACAAAGATGGAAATAAAAGTAGCTAGTGTTGAGAGAATCAGGGGATATAATGGTGATCAATACCTTTTTTTTGTTGTTGTTTTCTTGTTTCACTAGCCAGCTACTTTCATCTCAATGGTTTTCTAACTAATTTGGAAGTGGCCAGCTGTTTGTAAAAGAACTCTATTTCCCTAAGATTAATTTTTAGCTGGTCAGTGTTTCTCTGATTGGTTCATTACTCAACATCAAAACAAAATCATAAGAAATGTAACATTTCTATAGCACCTATTTTTGTAACAATGCAAAAATAAGGTGACTGAAAATGTCTTAGTCACATATAAAGGTATTCTAGTCTCTGTTTTTAAAGGGAAGGTAAGTATTAAAAACTCAAAAGGTTTAGAGAATTAGGATTTCAGAAAAATATAAAATGCATAGCATTGTTAAATCCATTTGTAAAGTAGATTTATGTCTAGAACATTACACAAACAATAATTAGGTAAGGTTTAAAGATAAATGCATTTTCAGTCTTCCCTTTAACTCCAATATTTGTATAAAATTTTACTGTTGCTTAATGAGGGGCTTGAGCTAGTAGGCCAATATTTTCTTTTATGTAACAACAGTCAGGAGAGAAATTATTGGATAGCATCAAAATAATAGAGCAGTTGCTGGCAAATGAATTTTTCTATCAGATGCAATTCTAATAGCTCTATACAATCACGATTAGACCAAGTCTCAGTGAAGAGAGTCAGGAAAATTAAATCAGACAGGCACCTTTTTAAAGCACTTGGTACAATTTAGTTGGACTTAATAGGGTCTTTCACTGGGACTCTGAATAGGAGTACAAGCAGTTCCACCAAAATTTTCAGATCTTATTTCTATGAGAAATGTCAGCTGCTTTTGATCATATTAGTCACAGGGGCCTTTAATTTGACTTGTACAGAAGGTTGGACTCCTACAAGGTATTATCTTTTTTCTCTACACACCTAAATGTTTCTCTGCTTTCATTTCAGTTGAAACAAATGCACATCTGGTAACAACCCACCAAACTGTGAGGTTCCTCAAGTCAGTATTCTGTGCACATCTTTTCAGCCATGTCTTTGGCTGCTATGTACAGCTCTCCCTGTATCCATTTTTAGGTGTCATATATGTTATCTCTGTTATATCCTGTTTTATCACTCCATTTTTGAACAACCAAAGAGAACTTGCCTCTATAAAAATTACAAATAGATATAACTTATTTTCCATCTTAATAGAAGAGAAACCCTATAAATTTTATGATCAAATGCTACCTCTATTTTAAATGTTAAAATGACGAATTTCACTTTTATTACAGTGTCTGTTTCATTTTTGAAAATAGTTTAGGGTGTATATCCAGACTGTGAAACTTTCCATAGCAACAAGATATGAGAAAGGATATGGCTTTCTTTTGCATTTTCTAGGATGAACGGCTGTGTACTACTTTGATTTTTGCCTTTTAAAAGCATTCCTGCAACATTCACAGATAGGACTGGCCCCTAAACTTGTTGTGTATACTTCAAAACCAACTGAGTCAATTATTTTTATTTTCTAACTATATGTTTAACTATGACCGGCATTCTAGTGAATTTCAGGGAAGTAAAATTCCTGTACTAAGTACTATAAGACATAAGATTATTTTCTTTTTATAGAATCTGGAATCTGGGGGATAGAGAAGTTAGGTTTATGCTTAAGAAAGCTGATACCTCTCTCAGTCTTTCACACACACACACACACACACCCACCCACACACGAAGCCATATGACCTCCAGGATCTCAACCATAGCTGGGATTTGGTGAAGGGAGATGTGAGGAGTAGTGTGTTTGTATACTGGGTAAGATGGTGGCCATTGTTGATAGTCTTTAGACATAAGGAAAATTTCACAAATTCTAAAATCTCAGACCTCACTGTTTTCCCTACCTCACTAGATGATTTATCTTCTATGAGCCAAAAAACCTGGCCAGCTTCAGTAAGGGGGCACAATGACTCATTGAACATTTTCTTAAGCCTCAAAAGTCACTCCTCTACTAGTGGGAGACTCCTGAATTCAAGAGTGTAGACAAGAAATACAGACTCAACAGTCACACAAGCTGGTGTTGTTTTGAAGAAGAGTGGTGACTGGATAATGATATTTAAAAATGTATAATTGCATTTGTGACCAAGGAGACAGGAGGAATATGCGTTACTCAAAGGTAAGGAGCCAATAATGGCTCTAGAGGATGACGCTTTGGCAATCTGGCATCACATCTCTCTGTTTGCAGAGATGCGCAACTCACAGTCTGTGTTTACACAGTTCTGGTTTACTTTAGCAAAGGTACCTGTTACATATTTGTTGATGTTCTCTTACCTTGTGTTGTTGATGCTGTTTTGCTTTTATATGAAGAACTACCAAAGTACAACGTTCTGTTCCATGTTCCTTATAAAACATCTATTTACTTAAACACATAAATCTGTAAAGAAATAGAGAGAGTGGGGCAACACATACATACAGGAGGAAAAGTGACTATATATCAAGATATGTATGTTCTCAACTTATTTTTAGTTTTTATTTATTAAAAATTGAACAGATACGAAAGAATAACTATAACACATATAAAGTATGATGAATTATAATAAAACTGACAGCCATGTGCCCACCATGCAGGATAAAAAATAGAGTGGTTGTGGCACCTGTGAGGTCTCCTTTGTACCACCCCATAATGTCATCCTGCTTCCTCCTGGAGGACACCACGGCCCTAAATTTTGGGTTATCATTCCCTTGCTTTTTCTTGTAGTTTGGTGCATATGTTGGTATCTTCAGTCTGTAGTTCTGAATGTCTTGAATTGCTCTAAACAAAATCACTATCTGAATTCTTCGGCAACTCCAAGCTTTCACTCAATATTATTTTCTGAGATGCATCCAATTTGATGTGTGTAGCTATATTTTATTCTTTTCTACTGCTGTATAATATTGTTTCATTAAAAAAGAAACATAAGAAGGAGACTTGGCTGTAAAAAGGCATACATCTTCGGTATTTACTGTTTAAGAGAATTTCTATCTTCAGACGTACTGATTTTTAAGAAAAATGCAAGGACTTGATTGTGTAATGCATATTCATACTCTTAACAACAGTCATCCCCACTTATCTGTGGCTTCTCTTTTCCTACTTTCAGTTATCCATGTCAACCACAGTCCAAAAATATTAAATGGAAAATTCTAGAAATAAACAATTCATAAGTTTTAAATAGCGCAACATTCTGAGCAGCGTGATGAAATCTAGAGCCATGTCACTCTGACTCAACCAGGACTTGAATCATCCCTTCATCCCATGTCCGCACCCTGCAGACACTCCCTTGTCCATTAGTCACTTAGTAGCTATCTCGGTTCTGCGTGTGTGTGTGTGTGTGTGTGTGTGTGAGAGAGAGAGAGAGAGAGAGACAGACAAACAGACAGAGAGAGAGGTCACATTCACATAACTTTAATTGTAGTATATCATCTTAATTGTTCTATTATTTATTATTAATTTCTTACTGTGACTAATTTATAAAACTTATCATAGGTATGTATGTATAGGAAAAAACATAGTATACACGTATAGGGTTCAGTACTATCTGTGATTTCAGGCATCCACTGGGGACTTTGGAGTGTATTCCTTGTCATAAGGGAGGATGACTGTACTTGTTTCATTCTCTGTCATCCAAAAAATAAGCAATTTGTGGGTTGCAAAGTTCTTTTTTCCTATTTGCAATATAAGAATCTAGTGAGAAAAGTATGTTTTAAAAAATAGTATTTGAAACTTCAGTATGCATGAGGACTTTCTGAATATTTGGTATTGGAGGCCACACTCTGAGAAACTCTCAGATACAGGAGGACTGTGGAGGGGCCAGGATCCTTCGCTTTTACCAAGTCCCCGGGCAATCAAAAGAGCCATCCAGTAACCTTTGTGAGAAAATATACAGAGGAAAAGAGCTTGTACATTGTATTGGGAAGCATAGAGCTTCTTTTTTAAAAAAGAGAAGCAAAAAATAGAAAATAAGAGCAATTACAAATTTAAGTTCAGCAAATGTATGAGGAAGTAGAGAATAGCAACAGTGTAAAAGTTATTATTTTCTTTTTTATTGATGTTTAATTGACATATAACCCTATATTAGTTGTACAATGTATTGATTCAGTATGTGTACATATTGAGAAATAATAGTCACAATAAGTCTTGTTACATCCAGCATTATACAGTTACAAAATATTTTTTCTTGTGACAAGAACTTTTAACATTTATTGTCTTAGCAACCTTCAAATATGCAATACGGTATATTGTTAACTATAGTAAAGATACTGTACATTTTATCCCCATGGCTCATTTATTTTATAACTAAAAATTTGTACCTTTTGCCCCTTTCACCCATTTTGCCCACCTCCTCCCCAGCATCTCTGGCAGCCACCAATCTCTTCTCTGTATAGGTGAGCATGGGCTTTATGGGTTTTTTGTTTTGTTTTTAGATTCCACATACATGTGATTACATAGTACTTATCTTTCTCATTTTATTTATAATAATGCCGTCAAGGTCCATCCACGCTGTGGCACATGGCAAGATTGTCTTCTTTTTTATGGCTAAATAAGATTCATACATATATATCACTTTATATATGTATATATATATTACTTTATACGTGTGTGTGTGTGTGTGTGTGTATCACTTTTTAATGCATTCATTCATCTGTGGACACTTAGTTTTTTTCCATGTGTTGGCTATTTGTAAAACCAGAACAGATCACCCATTAAACTGGATAAGGAAATCAATTACTTACAGATTGAGAAGGCAGCTAGTCACACAGTGTGGCTTTAGAAGTATTGAAAGACTCTCTTAACTCCAAAATGCTCACCCAAGGTGCTGCCGTGGTATCTAAAATTCACACCATTACACAAATCACTACTTTGGATTAAAGAAATGTATTTTTAAGTGCGTTTGCCATGGAGCATTAATAGGTATTATATTAAGAAAAAAAACACACACAGATGATGTTCATTAATGTCCATTAATTTTTAGAAGAATCTCAGGTTTAAACAAACAGTTGTCTTCACTGTAGAACTTAACCATACTTCAGAAAACTACAAAGTGTTATAAATCGTCAATAATGGACATAAATAGGCAGTATCTTCCAAATGGGAGTGACCATGGGACACTTTTCTTTCTTCTTTTATAGTGCACCTTATGAGACTGGTTTTTCTCAAATCAGAAAATGCATCTTTCCCAGAGGACACTTAATAGTATGCAAATGTCCTAACTAGAGGGACAACGGCATGAGCCCATTATCATACATAAATACTTGAGTGTGCATTTCTTTTCTGTCAAAATAATTAGCTTCAGAGAAGAGAAGCTTGCAGGAGCAAGGGACTTACATTCTGGAGGGAGTGAAAGACCACGGGGGATGCTGGGAGTGGGGAGGGTGATGGGCAGGTCACCCCAGCTGCCGCCCAACCCGGTAGGAAGGACGGCAGATCTCAGAGCCCGAACAGAGGGCATACAGGAAAGTCCAGAGAGCATGGGTGCCAATCACCAAACAAGCTAAAATGGAAGTGAATAGGGAAAACGGTGGGAGGCATCACAGGCAATTTTTTGATCATGGTAATCTTTTTCCTAAGATTGCCCTCACTGGGGAAAGAATTCACCCTTGCATGTTTCCAGAGGCAGCCAAACATTATAGCCCTCCCTGCCTCTAAGTCCCTTGAATGTAATTCTTTCCACAAATATAAATGAGTGAATTACAGTGTGCGAAATAGGGGAGACTTTCAGGAATACAATGTTAATGCCTAATATTCAATATACTGTGATTCTCCAGTGCTCTGAAGTTTAACATCAATCACGTTTGAACTTCTCATTTCTATGAAAAATGGATTCATTTCATTATTTTAAAACTACTACACTAAGTCCTTACTTAACGTCGTCCATGGGTTCTTGGAACCTGTGACTTTAAATGAAAAGACCTATAATGAAATCAATTTTACCCAAGGCTAATTGATAGAAACGAGTTAAATTTCTAGGGCATATTTCAGGCCATGAAAACTGTACCAAATATCTAAATAAAGAACCCAAAACACTTCAATTAAAACTTTGTAGTAACTGTAAACTATCCATACATTTAAAGATTAATAAAAACAAGTAAGAATGACATTCTGATTCACTTATCCCAGTTCAGCGTCATGTGTGGCTAGAGCCTGGCCAGGCAGCTTAGGGAAAGACGCAGAACCTCCCCTGGACCGTGGTCCTCCCACTGCAAAGCTATGCACACCCACCCCCACACCTTGACTGCAGCGACGCAGACACGCCTGTGACCCTCACGTGCCCATCTTTGGGATGAGGAAGGAGACCAGAGTCCCTTGAGAAAACCCAGACCAGACATGGGGAGAATGTGCCAACTCCATAGACAGCAGCCCAGCCAGAAATTATTTGGGGTTTTTTTTTTCTCATCAACGTTATAGCAAAACAACTTTGAAGGAGACGACATTATTCGAGTACTCAAAACCACACAGATTTTACTTCTGTATTTTGAATGTATTCTTATGACAAGGGTTTAAGGTTCACCTCCTAGGAAAAGCACCTATAATAGTTCCACACTGGATACTAATTTCTACCGTAAAGTGAAGTTTAAGGCAAGACTCGGAACCAACATATAATCACCATTCTAATTGGAAAATCGAAGTTCTCAAATATTTTAAATAATTAGGGATCACTTTAAAAGCAACTTTTATACGTTGCCTGCCATTATAACTAAACACAGTTCAGAAGAAAGTGGTGCCCGAAGTTTTATTTTGGGAGATGAGCCAATCACGTCAGCACCACCATTCCGTGGAGGCAGGACACGCGTGTGAACGGTTACTCTGAACTGTGTCCTTTTCTGACGGAAGATTAAATGTGTCTTGCTTTAGCGATGGTTTTTTTTCTTCTTCTTCCCAATGAAAGTCATGTCTTCCACCTTAATATTCACATTCTACGAACTATTTTCATGTGAAGTTTCTACAGCCTGTCAACAGGCGCAATCTGCCTGTTACATGATATGCTAAGATATTTGTACCCTATCAACTGTTAATTAGTGTGACAGCCTGCAACGTTTTTTTTTTTAAATTTTTCAGTTGAGTGCAGCTCTTGGTGTCGAGGCTTAGGTTAAAAGTGTAGGCTGACATAACCACTCTCCTTTAACACTTCCTTCATGTTCTTTGGATGCTGACAGAAATATGTCTGATGCTGATAAGCCAGGATGTCCTGTTACTTGAAAGAGGAAAGAAGGCAAGCAAAAAGTTTTTTCCTAAATAAACATTTCCATGACTTCCCCCATGCCAGAAGGAAAGCAAGAATCTCATCTTTGAGAGGTCTAAGTGATATCTTGTTCCTATGTGACTTATTTTAAAATATTGTGTTTTCCAAAAGTTTGAAAGCTTGTATTGTTTTCTATTATTGTATCAATGACAAAGAGTAGCTTTTCTTTTAAATATGTCCCTGATTAATCTTAAATTCCATCTATTCCACCTTTTTTCCTCTTTGCCTTTCTGTTTGTCCCCCATTGTTTAGAAAGTCATCTTCAAATCGTGAATCAGAGCAGAACTACAGGAATTGCTCGGGGCAGGTGCATCTGCAAGGTCAGGTGTGAGCAATGAAGAACCAGGCTGGGTTTTTGTGCAATTTATGGGCAAGAAAGAACTTTTAGCCAAGGCAAAGGGACTTCGATCCAATCTGTGAATCAGACAGATGAATTTTATGGCATATTCTCAGTGGCACATGGATTCCTAGAAACCAAGCCCAACATAAACACCTGTCCTAGGGCAGGCTCGCGTTAACCCCTGGCACCTCCATTTCAAAAGTTTTGCCAGTGTCACCACTGGAACATCATTTCCAGAGACATGACCCTGAAGGCACATAGAAATGTGCCAAAATTGGCTGCAAAATAAGACACAACCAGCATCACCATGCAGACCACTGATGCCAAAATACTGCTTCAATCAAAATAATGAAATAGGTTATTTGACACCATTGCCTCTTTTGGAATACGACGTCCAGTATATGGTGGTGGTGGAGATGCCTAAAATATGGGGTGTGTCTAAGAATAGTAAGGAAATGATTAACATAAAATTCAGGAGAGTGACTGCCCTGCATGGGGTGGGGAGGGGTGGGTAGGTGGTGAGGTACTGAGACTAGAAAAGAGTGTGCAAGGGGCATCTGTGACAGCAGTGTTGGCTGGTGGGCTCACAGACATTGATTTTATTAGTAGGCTTTATATCTTCCATGGTATTTATTAAATACATTCTTCCGTGTCAGTTAAAATACCGTGTGCCCGACACTCTACTAAAACTGTCTATTGAAGCACTACTCATTTATACTCCTTCTGTTAAAAAAGGTAGTTCTTTATGAAAATGGCCCCACCATCCTCACATCTTATTGCCATCTAAATATCAGAATAATGATATAAACTATTTTGAGGAAACTTAAGACAAAAGAACACCAAAGCCTCACGTGGAAGTTTTCCTATCACACTGTTTACTATTAAGGACATTCTGCCCTTAACCTCACACATGCTCCATGACGATGGAGTGCTCTCTGATTCACTCTGCTTCTCTACAGTTCAAGCCTTTCTCTGGGACTTCAGATTCTTTGAGTTAAAAGTACTTTTGACTTGGCTTATTTCTCAGCAGTGGGTGCTCTTAAAAAAAAAATCCCTGTGAATGTCCTTTACCTCCTTCCAAGAGGAGAGGGTTAGATACTAGATTGTTTTTCAGATCTTTTGGTTCTAAAAGTCTCTGATTCTGTGACAATCAAGCAAAGAGTTCGCTTGTCTTTCCAGCTTCTCTGTTCTCAAAGCATCTAGTTCCTTCTTCCAACAATTGAAGAAAAAGTAGAATGTGTGGAATTAGGAATAACTGTTCCCTGACTCCTCATTTCTTTACTCTCTAACGGGAGTCAACTTCCCTTACTCACTGTCCTTATGCCTCCCCAGTGCTCCTGCCAACACATACACACACATGCACACGCACACACAGCATATAGGAAGCCTGGCCTCACAGAGTCGCTAGCTTAGCTCTAATCTTGTTTCTGCTGATCTGTGCCAGACACTCATTGCCTTATCTAGATAATAACAGCTAACGTTTATTGATCCCTTTGCTCTGTACTATGCTAAGTACTTGAATTGCTGGGTAGTTAGTGCTCAGCATTTGGGTTTTGGAGCCAGCTCGTCCTAGATTTGAATCTCAGCTATGAGACTTTCAGCAAAAAGACTTCACATCTCTGAGTCTCAGTTTCCACATCTGTAAAATGGGGATTATGTAAGTATAAAAATCTTTAAAATATTTATAAAGGACTATTAGAATACACACCGGCACACAGACTGTCACTAAATGGTATTTACTTTTGTTACTATTATTAGCATTATTGCCAGCGCCACTATGTTGGCCAACATCCCCAAATCCTACACTCCTCCCTAGAACTCTCATACCTGATTTTGCTGCACCAGCCTAGGTGTCAAATCCTACTCCTGACTCCCTTGCTTTTAGGCTTTTCTGTCCGAGGCTCCTCATATGGCTGATCTCTCAGAGAGCTGCACCCTGAGGCCCACCTACTCTCTTGTCGAAAAGCACACTATTTACCTCACTCTATTTGCTATTTCTGAGTTTCCTATACCTAAACTCTAATTACCCCTAATGTCTGGCCAATCTTCCAGTATTGCACTGAAGACTCCAGATAAGACTCTTTCACATAGCATATCACTTAATCCCCACACAAACCCTACAAATGTACATGGTCTCTTCCACCCTCAACATCCAAACTCCAAGGGGATGTCTGTAATTTTCACTGTCTCCCAGAAGGTTAGGGGATGTGTCAAATCTGCTAAGTCACATGGCCATGCCTAGCTGCAAGAGAGGCAGCAAAGTGTATTCTTTAACTAGGTGACCATGAACCCAGCTAAATTATTAGTGTGAAAGTAAAGGAGAATGGATATGAAGAACAGCCAGCAAGCTGCACAGGGGTGATAACAGTGTTGTCATTTTCTATGAGGACACCGTGGCTCAGAGGAAATTAAAAGGTGCCACACCAATAAAATAGAGGAGCCAGGAATTGACATCAGCTCTATCAGACTCTGGAGCTTCTTCCTCCCCCTCTTCTTCCTCCTCTTCTTCTCCTTTTTCAGATTTTTTTAAACTTTATTTTTATTGTTAGATCTACTTCTGAAGGTCCTGGTCAGTACCGTCAGACTCCCTGTGTTCACTGAGAATGCAGCTGCTCCTGCCAGGAGACGGGTTATAATAGAAGGCCCAGGTCCCCGCTCCCCTCGCCCCCATCCCGTTTTAGGTAGAAGAATGAAACGAACTCCTCTCTTCAGTTATTTTAGCTACAACATGACATTTATATACTTTAGTATATTATTACTTCTCTTAGCAATATTTACTAAGTAAGTGACACAGTTTTGCCAACGATTCACACAGAAGAGCGCTTTAGCAACTATGTTTTCAAAGGATGTGTTCCTTACATAGTACCAGACATTGTAGATGGGCTGTCATGATGAAGGACACAGTAACTAGCTGGACCAGGAAGTTCAAGACCAGCAGACGACTTCAGGGAAAACAAACCGTAATGGACGTCCTTCATCCTGGGAACACAATAGTACCCAAGACAGAAATTCAGAAAAAGCTAGCCAAAATGTGAAAGATCACACCAGATGTCAGTTCGTGTTTGGATTCAGAACCGATTTTGGTGGCAGCAAGAAAACCGGCTTTGGTATGATTTGTGATTCTTTGGATTACACAAAGAAAATGAACCCCAAAATAGACTCGCAAGACATGGCCTATTTGAGAAGAGGAAGACCTCAAAAACAAAACAAAACAAAAAACCCAGAAAGAAATGCAAGAACAGAATGAAGGAAGTCAGGGGACTGCAAAGGCCAATGTTGGTGCTGATAAAAGAAGGAGCAGAGATTCTTCAGTAACTTTTCCTGAGGTGATTGTGCAGATCTTTTCATGAGAGTGTTAATAAACTAAAAAACGTACTGCACCCAAAAGTAGGTCTGGCTGCCTGCAGCTATGAAATCCAATACTTGAGAGTCAGGTGCTGATGTAAAGGAAAGTATTTTCAGGTGCTGGCCACCTGGAGGATGGGGGACTCATGTCTCAAAGCCCATGTCCACATCTCAGTGGAGGTAGAGGTTTTTATAAGGAGGGAGAGGGGAGCAGAACAAAGAGATCAAGAGAGCGGGTTGAAAAGTTCTCTGTGTGCAGATGAGCACAGTCCATTCTGATAAGGCAAGTGGTGGTCTGGGGTGCGTCATCCTGGTTTAGTCATCCTGGCTCCGCAGGTGAAGGTCAGCAAATCTGGAGCTGGGATGCCTGAAGGCTGGAGTCTGGATCTTTTGGAGTTAGTTCCTAGGATTCTTACACAAATGTGCTGTTCATCTACAAGCTACGTATTAGTCAGAGTCAGTGCTTACAGAAGCAATTTCAAAAGAATGGTGGGGAGGGTTACAATTTCCCACTGTTACAACCTTCCACTGTTACAAGAACTTTAAAAAATGTTTTAAAAAAGGTTTCTGAATAGGAATTTAAGCTAATTCCATGGCAAACCTCTCTCTTTCACACACAATTTTAAAAGATCCTGAAATAAAAACAAATGAATTATCCATATTACTTAAAGAAAAAAAAATCAAGTTACTTGAATTCTAAATTTCAGTTATTCTTTTAATGTTTCCTTAGAGTCCACATTGTTTTGTTTTTCAACACTGATAAAGCTACCATTTGGTATTCTTCACAGACACACATACTTGGACTTACAGTTAATGAATAGCTTCCCTGCTGACTTTTTGGAACTTAATTTTATTCTCTTTAACTTAGCTCTCAACACTGGTTTTTATTAGAGATCAATAATCACATTATTATGTGCTAATAGATGCCTCTAACACTTCAATAATTCTCTCACAGATCTGGAAGCCATCGTGGAAGCCATTTAATGTTAGTTATCAATGACTGGCTAAAGGAGGGGCATTTTTAATTTGCATACTGAGCTACCCAATCCTCTTACCAGGACAATACTACATTAATCAGGATAAACTATCTGCTATAACAAATAATCCCTACATCTCAATGGCTTAAGACAATAAAAGTAAAATTTTCACTCACATTTTCTCATAGGATACATAGAAGGGCTCTGCTCTCCATGGCCATTCAGATACAGCCCCTGTGTCACTTGTGACTCTATTCTCCAAGTTCTAGGAATGTTCTCCATCATACCCATGAATGGAGAAAGACCGAAGGATGGTGGTCAGGTGGAAGGTTTTCTAACTGGCCAGTTATGGAAGGCACCTGTCGTTTGCTAGCACTTGCAGGACCACACCGAACTGCAAGGGAGGCTGGGAATTGTAGTGTAGCTTTGTGCCCCGGAGGAAGAGGAAGTGGGTTTAGTGAGCGCCTAGCCACCAAATACCTTTGGGTCTGTCACAAAAATCAAAAGAAATTGCTCGATCAAGAAAAAAAGGCAATTTAACTTAAACATCTTTAAAACTAATGACATAATTTAAGTTTTGAAAAGGAATAATAATATAGTTTACAATGATGACCTGTTATTTATATTAGTAAATCTAGTGAGAGAAATAACTTTTTACAAGTTATTTACAAATAGCTGTCTAAAGTAAAAATATTATTTATTGTGATAAAATATTCATACCCTAAAATTTACCATTTTAACCATTTTAAGCGGACAGTTCGGTGGCATTAAGTAAGTACACTCGCGTCATTGGACAAGTGTCACCACCATCCACCTTCACAATTTTTTCATCTTCCCAAATTAAAACTCCGTACCCATTAAACACTAACTCCCTCAGCCCCCGTTAACCACGACTCAGTTTTCTGTACCAATGAACTGGACTGACCTAGGCACCTCCTATAAGTGAAAAAATATAATATTTGTCCGTTTGCGTCTGGCTTATTTCACTTAGCATAATGTCTTTAAGGTTCATTCAAGTTGTAGCATTATCAGAATTTCATTCCTTTTTAAGGCTAAATAATATCCCATTGTATGAATCTACTACATTTGTTTATTCACTCATCCATCAATGGACAGTTGGGTTTTCTCCACCTTTTTGGCTGTTGTTAATAATGCTGCTATGAACAAGGGTGTACAAATATGAGTTTGAGTCCCTGCTTTCACTTCTTTTGGATGTATATGCCCAGAAGTAGAGTTTCTGGTTCATTTGGTAATTCTATGTTTAGTTTTTTGAGGAACTGCTCTACTGTTTTCCACAGCAGCTGTAAAGTCAGAATAGTTTTAAAGATAAACTTGCAATAGTCCCCTACAAAAGGTCATACTGACTCATCTGTAACAGTACAGTCCCCATTAAAATATTCCTTGAATTGGGGGATTAATATGTTTCAATATTGCTCTTTAAGAACTGGAATAGTTTTAATTTCATTCTTCCTTTGCCTCTAAGTGAAGTAATAAAATACATTGAGCAGTTACTTGTATTCTCTGGGCAGTATAAAAAATAGGAATTTAATAGAAAAAAAAAAATGTGTGTTGAAAGCTCTGTCCTGGCCCTCTTGTGACACTGGTATCTAATCAGTTTCCTAGAAATAACGGGAGTGGTTTAATCACACCATGACTAAAAATGAAAGCCAAAAACTCTCTGCAGCAATGTAAATTTTAACTTCCAATGAACAATTAAAACCTGACAGTGAAATGATAGCACTGTGGTGCTTTTTTCCTGCAATTTACCTGACAAATTATCTGGATTACTCTATGTTTTGCCCTCTCCAGGTATTTTGTACAGACTCTTTTTGTGCAGATATTTAAAACAACTAACTAGGCGATGAAAACCTGAGTGCTTTCCTGAAGTTTAACCCAAACGGTAAGGGGTTTTGGATGTTTGGTTTTGATGTCATTCTCTCTGCCAATTTAGTGTTTCTGAGTACAGGTACTGTCAAAATTCAAAGACAAGATGAAAATAAAAAGCAGATACTGTGGGAATGAGAGTGCATTTGAACTGAACCCTCAACTGAGAGATTCATTTGGAAGCCTTTGGTTCCTTAATAATGTGATTTTTAACATAGCTATTCCATCACAGACATTGATATTTTAGGGTTCAAAAATTCTCCAAGTTAAGCTTTTCCAGGGAGAAAGGCTGAAAAATGAAGGTGGGCACAAGGCTTGATGACAGATTATCATTTTTGACAGCAGAACATCGTAAAAGAACATTTTTATCTGTTCTTGTCTACCCAGCCTCAGGGCTAGTAGATTGGGGGGCCAGTACTACAAAATATTTATTTTGTATTTATTTTTATTTTATTTTTTATTTTTAGAGAGAGAGAGAGGAGGGGAGGGAGAAAGAAAGGGAGAGAAACATTGATGTGAGAGAGAAACACTGATTGCCTTTCACATATGCCCTGACTGGGGACCGAACCCAAAACCTAGGCATATGTCCTGACCAGGAATTGGACCTGTGATCCTTCAGTTTATGGATCAACCAACTGAGCCACTCTGGCCATGGCAGAATATTTTTAAGATTGTTTCTAAATAAGATAACATTTGATGCTTAGCTAACAGTAGTGCTTAAATCACTTATGATATGAAATGGAATTATAGCATATACTCAAATTCTATATACCACCAAATTTTTTCACTGTTGTACATTAGATTTGCATAAATTGCTCTCCCCTTGTTTGAAAAACACCTGTTCACAATAGTTTGATACAGTTCCTAAAACAAAACTCCTGCATGTTAGCATGATGTTTCTTTGAAGCTACTTCTGTCAAAGAGAAACAAAATCTACACTAGTTCTTCTTTAGCACTATGTTTTTAAGGAGTAAAGCCATAGAAATGAGAGCCTGAATGAGAAATCTTGCACAATGGGTATGATACAGGCAGTGTAGAATTTAGTAACTTCCATAAAAACAAAACAAAACAAAAAAAAGTCATTTTTTAACACAAATCTTGTGTATAATTTCATGGCTGTCAGCAAGGACTAGTAAAATACATAGCATTATAAATAATGGACTTCTAGGCCTCTCTTAACAACCATTGTCAGGTAAACATTTATCTGGATTCATGGCTGCGGTGCCTGTAATCTAAGTGGTAGCCAGCACTGAAATCACTCTAGAAGGCTTCCTCAATCCATCTATTCATTATACAATCTCAGTATGAGCCTCAGTCATTCCTGGTAATATTCAACTCTCTCACTGCTCATCCCTTTGGAGTTCTTAACCTCTACATTTTTTCTTGTCTCTCCCACCTCTAGGTCTTATTTTTATCCCCTTCTCTGTTCCTGGGATTTAAGCAGCCACCATCCTTTAAGGCGATTGCTCTCCCTCAATATTTTCTCCCTGCCTAGCCTTTACCAGCCAACTTCTCAATAACTTCTCATATTTTTACGTTCCTTAAAGAAACAAACAAAAAAGCACAAAGGAAAACAGTTATATCCTTTTATCTCTTTTTCTGACTTAACTATATTAATTTATTTCCTAGCCTCCTAGCAAAGTGCCAGTGCTGTACTGAGAGAAGTCTGGTGGAGTGACATCAACCAAACTGGGTTCTAGCCCTGGCCTTGGACAGTCTCCGTCTCTAAGACTGTCTTCTCGTCTGTAATTGGAGGAAACAGAGTTCCTACTAGATGTAGGTTGTTGTAAAGATTAAGCAAGATACCATATACAAAGTACTTGTTATAAAGCCTGGCAGAGTTGGCCCCAGGAAGCACAATATATTTATTATTATTATTATTAAAGGACCACCAACCTTTCAAATGACAGTTGGAGGTTCTTCCCATGTGAGTACTATTCTTCTTGTTTCTCAGAATTCAGGATAAAATTAATCGAATACACTGTAACACTTAAAAGAATTACCCTGCATAATGGTAAATGATCCTAGTGCTACGTTTTGTAGATAGACTCGCCCGCAGTCACTGCGCCTACTTCAGCGGCAAGCAGTGCTGGGGCCAGCTCAAGTGCTCTGCTACGGGATGTTTTACACTTTAGAAACCTCAGGCCCAGAGACAAGAGACAATGGGTGGATAAGCCCAAAGCTGTCTGCATTCAGAATGGTGATCCAAATCCTGTTCATGACAACAAATTGCCAGGGCAGCCCCTCCGATTTGTTAGCTTTGCACAAAACTCGAAGGGTTTTTGGAGCCACTAAAACCTCCACGTTCTCGGCTTTTCTACGCTGGGATGTGGGGGCAATGAAGTTGCTTCTTTTCCCCTCGGGATCTAGCCCCATTCAACTCAGCAGAACTAGACAGAGGTGAGAAATCTCTCCTTCCAGGATACTTGAGGACTATCTCCAACAGGTTCTTGTGCAGAAGTGGCTCCCCAGCCCCAGCGCAGCCGCTTAGAGGATCGTGCTGCTACAAGTTTGCTATTTTTCCCTTCTGAGCTAGGAACAGCTCGCTGGTGCCCAAACTTGGCCGGGAGGTGTGTGGGGCGGAGGAAGAGGTCCCCTGGGCGTGGCCTAGGGTCAGGTGAAGTGTGGTTGGGGCCGCGGGGCGTGGCCTAGAGCCGGGGGCGTGGCCAGGCACAAAGTCCAGCATTTGGGGGCAGGGAACAACTAGAAGGGCGGGAGAAGTGGAAGAATAACAGGGAGAGTGTCAAGGTCTGGGAAGCTGCCCCTTCTGAGGGTACCGGTGGAGAAGGCAGCACTCGGGGAGAAGACGGAAGGCTCCGGGAGCCAGAGCTGGCGCAGGAGCTGCGGGCCTGGTAGGAAGGGGGTGTCCCCCGCCGGGAGCTCTGCGGCGGGGTCGCTGCCCATCTCTGCCGAAGGACTCTTACTTAAGGCAGGCCGCCCCGGGCGAGTTGCAGCCTTTCTCCCAAAGCTCCCAGGAAGTTGCAAAGCCTGGGGATCGAGGGGCGTGAGGCTGAGCGAGGCTTAGGCTGGCCTTGGCTTGGAGGTGTCTATTTGCCCCCAAGTCTAAGATCCCCTGAAGCCTGACCTGAAACTCGAGGCTCAGAGTCACGCGCAGAGCGAGGCCCGAGGGCCCCGCATGGAGAGCACTTACAGTTGCGCCTCAGAAACGTTCCTGGTCGCCTTTGGGTAGCTGTGCTGGGGCAAGGGGCTCCTCTTCCCTTCTCCTCCTCCTTTAACAAGCTTTGAAATCATACCTCTGAGCCTTGGGCCTCAGCCTCGCCCTGTGTTTTACTGTGGTACCGTGGTTCTTGTATCATAAAGTATTCCAAACACACTTAGGTGCGCTTCTTTGGGAATAGTTGTGAGGACGCCTCAGGTGCAGTGACACCTCTGAGCATGTTTACAAATAAAAACGTCTGCCTTGTGCAGAAACACGAGGCCATTTGTCCTTATATCACCGCTACAGTGGAGAAAACTGACAAGCATTTACTCCTATCTTAAAGGATAATGGCATTCACTGTCATAGAGAAGGAACATCAGTAAGAAGAGAGCCCTAAGACTTATGACACCTACTTGTCTTGTTACATTTTATTTTACATAGACGGGGGCGGGGGGGGGGGGCCGGATACAGCAGTTATTCCACAGTCCTGATGTAATTCCAGAAATAACCAGCCCCCTTCAAAACGAAATCTCCCTGCGCACTGTGAAGATGGGACAATTTGCTGACTGTAGATAGCAAGGTAGCCACTTAATTATACAAAAGATAATTTGAACACAAAATTCACAACATGCTACTTTATGAAATTATGTTAGTATTTGTGGAAGCTAGAGGTTGCTTTCTTGTTATAAAGTTTACTAAGACATGTGTAATGTAGATATTTGGAATAAAATAGCAAAATACATTTTATTGTCATCCTTTGACCTTAGAATTATAATAGGAATGCGCAAGGCATTTTTTTTTTTTTTACAGTTAGTGAAAGCTAATCAACAGGGTTCTTCTGTGAGCTCTGTGTTCTCTAATTTAATACTTCCCACAGCCCCATGAGAGTCTCATGTTAGAGGAGGAAGGTAAAGCACAGAAAAGTGAGGCCACATTGCTGGGAAGTATAGAGAAAAAAAAAATTATGTCTTTCTAACTGTAAAACCTGTGCTCTCACCCCTTAGCCACCTGCATTTTGTTTTTCACAAGTGGACAGGGCAGTAAGAGAGGTTGTTGGTGAAAAGAACTCTGGACCCATGTGTACAGCGTAACCCTACCTAATTCTGGTTCCAGATCCTGACTTTGTACAAGTTACTTATCTTTCCTAAGCACATAAAGGTAATTGATGTCTAGCTATCTCCTAGATCTAAAAATCTACAGATTCATGCAAATAAGATTCTGCATTTACCAATTAATGATACTCTTGGTCACCTTTGGTGCTGAAATTATTACAGGGTGGTCAGAACATGCCAGCTGATTCAATCCATGGTTGTGTATCATGTACCTGGATAGCACTGGGCCTCCAGCAGAGAAAAGGGCAGGTGAGGGTTTATATTCTGATGGAGGCAGAGGGGCCTGAGGAAACAAAGAAGGAAAGGACAAACAAGTTAATTAACAAATAGGTGCAAATTGCAAACAAAAGGTGTGATAAACAGAAATGAGGTGGGGGTGGGGGGTCACATTGGTTATGGTGGTACGAAGGAGACCTCGCCGGGACCTTCTGATTTAGGATGAGATGAACCTAGTGATGTTTCTTCCTGCACTGGGACCTGCAAGGGCAAAGGAGGCATGAAAGGAGGGGGATTGGTCTAGAAATTGCCAGGTCTTTTGGGGTAGAGCTTGCGTAATTTGGTCCAGATGACGGTGGAGACACAGGGTAGGACCATGTCATGCAGGGCTAATTGGGGCCTCTAGCTTTTCATCTAATAGCAACGGGAAGCCACTGAAGGGTGGTAGGCAGGGCAGTGACATCAAGGTGGCTGTGGTGAAGCCCTAACAAAAGGTGATGGTGGCTCAGCTAGGGTAACGGCAGTGGAGACAGAATGTGGAGTTTTAGGTGTCACTTTATCAGTGGGGCCTTCCTGATGACCCTACTTATAATAACATTCTAACACTTCTCAGATACCCTGGCATTCCACATCCTTTTATTCACTTTAGCTTTCCTCTCCATACTACTTACTTCCATTGACATAATATGTATTTTGTTTGCAAATTGTTATTTATTCCCTCCCATGAGAATGTCAACCACTACACGAGGGCAGGGTTTCGTGTTTTGTGTACTGTTGTTTCTCCAGCACCTGTTGCGGGCTCTTCATTTTGGTGTATGAATGGATTTAATAAATGGTTTGGGTCTGGATTCCATAGAACTGGCTGATGAATATGATGTGGTGGTGAAAGAAAAAGAGGAAACAAGCGTGACTCTGAAACTACGTAGATGTTGATATCAATTAAGAAGAGGAAGGCTAGGAACTGGGGTAGGAGAGATAGAAAGTTCTACTTAGTACATATTAAGCTGTGGTGTGTAGATTAGTTATTTATTACTCCATTAAAACAATTACCCTGCAATTTAGCAGACTAAAACAGCACACATATATTATCTCATAGTTTCTGTAGTTCTGAAATTTGGGTGCAGGATGGTTGGACTCAGGGTCTCTCATGAGGTTACAGTCAAGCTATCAGTCAAAGCTGCAGTTAGCTCAAGGCTTGCCTGGGGCTGTAAGCTCAGCTTTTGGCTTTTTCCCATGGCTTTTGACCAGAGACTTTAGTTCCTTGCTATATGGACCTCTCCATAGGACTGCTTCCCCCAAGAATGAGAACCCAAGGTAGAAGCCACCATTTTATTTAGAATCTAATCTCCAGATGTGCCATCCAATCAGTTCTATGGGCTACTGGTCACACAGAGCACTCTGATGCGTGTGGGAGGGTGAGAATTCCAAGAGGGATGAAGTTGTTCGGGCTACTACAGAGGCTCTTGCCCACAAGGTGTATGAGATGTCTGAGGGGAAATGTCATGTAGGCTGTTGGGTATAATCTGTTGTCGCTCTCAGGAGAGATTGGGCTATGGGTAATTATTTCGAAGTCATTCATCGTGAGATATGAAGCTGTGGGGAATGTGTAAGAGGACGCAGGGAAAGACATAGATAGAGGAGGGAAGAGAACCCTGGACCAGTCCAGATGAGCCTGACATTTAGCCAGGAAAGGAAGATGGCCAGTGAGGCGGGAGGGGAACCGGGGCAGCGTGCATTCTTGGGTGACTTAGCTGGAACACAAGTTCCACTGGACAAGTTCTTTTTCCTCATGAAGGGCAGGATATACCCTGAAAGTGGCTGAACTGAAAAGATTTTTCTGAAAAAAGTCCAATTTAATATAACTTGAAGTGTGAATAGTTAAATTTTGACCCAGATAAAAGCAAAGAACAATAGAACACATATACAGATAGAATATATAAAGTCTTGAAAAGCCCATGCCCATGTATTTAGTGACCCCTTGGCTTGAGACTTGGCTATAAGCTCCCTGGGATTGTAGTAGTTGGTAGATAATCCCCATGTAAGGCTTTTAGAGGTTGCTCTTGGAAATTAAACTTATAAGACAAAATAATGAACTCTATAGCATGGGAGGAGCTACTGACCTTGGAAAATATCCATCCTTGCTTCCATGTGCTTTAAGTGTTATTATATGAGGAGTCTTTCTCTTCCAATGCCTTAAATACCCCAGAAACCATATAGTACAACAATGCTGAGAATTCTTGATTAAGCTGTGTCCTGCTCAGTGGTCATATGAACTTCACTGTTAGTAAGAGGACCTATGATGGTTGTTGAATATGTTTTTCATACACCAAATATGGCCTTCTGTCTCTGTTTTCTTTAGGTGCTCTTTAGAGGGTATTTTCAATGGTCCAGGGTTTTCTAAAGACTTTGATTTAAAAAAAAAAATAAACGCTTCTCATTCATAGACATCCCTCCCTCATTTAAAAAAGAAGAAGAAGAAGAAGGAGAAGGAGGAGGAGAAGGAGGGGAGGGGGAGGGGAGGGGAGGGGGGGAGGAGATGGAGAAGGAGAAGGAGAAGGAGAAGAAGGAGAAAGAAGGAGAAGGAGAAGAAGAAAATACCTGTTCCTATCTGGATACCTGACACAATCTGGCTCTGCAGTTCTGACTACTTGTTTCATGAAAACAGCATCGACCTGAGTAAAAATGCCTCTGCCCGCTCAGAATGGGAATCATGACTGTTAACCATTTCTTTGTCCCCTCCCAGTTAGGCATGACCATGGGACTTGCTTTGGTCAGTAAAATACAAAAGGAGTGATATGTATTACTTGCAAGTGGAAGTTTTAAAAGCCAGTGAGAGATTTGTCACACACTCTTTCCCTCCGCCAGAATCACCAATTTCTAGATTGTGCCTATTCTGTCAGCTTGGATCATGGGATGAAGACAATGAGGAGAGAGTCTGCCTGTCATCCTGTGTTAGATATAGAGTGTGAGTTAGAAATAAACTTTTATTCTCTTTAGTTCCTGAGATTTGGAGATTTGTTTGTCAATGCATCATACCCTAGCCTATCCCGACTAATATACTCAGGTGAGGTCTGAGCCAGATGCCTGCAAGGATTTCTGGTCTCTCCAGTTTACCAGATGCCTTGGGAGCCTAGGAGGGAGGTGCTGTATGAGGCTTGCTCTTACGACTAATGCTTCTCTTACTGTTGGTAAGCTGGCAGGTGCACTTGTTTCCATAATACTCAAGTCAGCTTCATGATTTTAATCAAAGGTGGCAAAAATAACATTTAGGTGTTTAATTACATTTTGTAAGGGCAGCTAGTGTAAAAGTGAAAATATATAAAGGTTCAATGCTCAGAAAGGATAGGATAGGAATTAAGGCTCTGATTTTTATTTTGAAAAACCATATCTATATACCTGGAAATCGATACACAAGTGTGTGTGTGTGTGTGTGAGGGTGTTTGCGTGTATATAGTGGAGCTGTGGTTCTCAAACTTAATGTGTCCCAAAAAACTGTTGGAGAAGTGATTTGTTTGAAAACTGAATCTTGTTTGTTGCCTGAGAGATTCATGACTGATCATACAGGTATCAGCATGAAAAGGTTGTCAGGTATGGAATCGAGATCCAAAGTTTTGTTAGACAATTAAGATATTTTTTGCATAACAACTTGGTTGAGAATCGAATTGTTTGAGAACCAAGATATTTGAGAACCGAGGTTTGACTGTATGTATATATACATGTATATTTAATCTTCAGCATCCTTCCAAGTTTTCCAATATATAGAGGAATATTCACAGGCTCATTGTTAAGAGACAATTCTTCCCAGATGTAGTTATCAATGGATGCATTTCAGAAATTATTTTGTCATCAAAGCACATTTGAAATGAATCATCCTTAGTTACCATTGACTAATTTTCTTAAAGCGGCTTCAAAGACTATTTTTTAAATGTGACTTCCTGGCTATCTAATTTCTGATCTAAGAGTATCAGACTTAGGTTTTGCTCTCAACATCCCGGAAGCAATGTGTTCACTCTTTTAGTCTGACTTAAACAAAAATGAACCAGGGAGCATTTAGCTGTGAGCAGAGTCATGCTGCCTTAGGGACGTTAGCTGTAAATTCACTCTCCCTAGAGGTTCACAATCAAAGTTCTCCCCCTCTGTTACTCACATGAGTGATATGATGATGATAAATTGCTTGGACATGACTGCTCCAAGCACTAGTGTGATGAATTATGTTGTTCAGGGCATGGCCAGAGATTCTCCATTGTTAGTCTGCAACCCTGAGTGTTGGCAGTATTCATAAAGAGCCTTCTGCCAATTGTGGTCTCCTCTGTGCATATTAAATTCTCTGTCTTCACCCATCATGGTTCTTAGTTCTTATCATCCTCTCTCTTCCCTTAAATTCACTTAACTAAACAACCTTTTGTTTTTTTCTATTCTCTACTCACTAAAAAGGTGGGGTATTCTCACAGTTGTGATCAGTAAACACGGAGTCTTTCTTCACAGAAATTACCTAGATAGTAATTATCCTTTTCATTAAGTCCAGATTAATAATAGCTTATCTTAATTGGATAATTATTTAGTGTTTGAAAGGCATTTTGAAAGGAATATTAGTAAATACTGTTGTTAATTTAGTGCTCCTTTGTAAAATTGAATGTCCACTGCAAGCACAAAATCTTCAGTATTATTGTATACCAACAATGATTTCTTTCTTAATATAGCTTATTATTTTCAAAATTATAAATGTATTGATTTCTGTAATATTTAAAATATTTTCATAAACCCTGAAGGTCATCATGTTTATTCCTCCACACTTCTATGTCTCATCTACTACCTAACTTACATATCTGAAAAGTCAAATGTGTCTTGGTCTCTAAAAGTTTGGAGGAAATATAAAGTGGGAGCCCTAATACAAGAGTACTTCATATTATACAGCTTCTACATATGTCCTTTGTGGAATCTGCTCAACTTTTCAGCAAGCTTTCCTATTAGGCCCTGACAAACAAGAGCAATAGTGATTTATTTACTCTGAGCCCATACACTGAACTATCACCTCATTGTCATCGAAATTCGTTAAAAAGGGTTACATTATATCTCATATACCTGGCCAGCCCTTTTGACAAGTTTTCTACTCATGTCATGCACCTAGAGCTTCCAGGTATAATGAAAGGCTACTCTGTAGCTTGAATTAAACACTCTATTACTGACTGTATTAGTTTGTTAGGGTTATCATGACAAAATGTCATCGGCTGGGTGACTTAAAAAACAGAAATTAATTTTTTCATAATTCTGGAGGCTTGAAGTCCAAGATCCAGGTGTTGGTAGATTTGTTTTTTTCTGAAGCCCCGCTTTGTGGCCTGCAGACGGCCGCCTCCTCTGCGTCCTCACATGGCCTTCACCCTGCCTGTCTGTGTCCTAATCCCTTACTGTAACTTCACAAAGTAGTCATATTGCGTTAGGATCTGCCCTAACAACCCCATTTTAATGTGCTAACCTCTTTAAAGACTGAATCTCCAAATACAGTCACATTCTGAGGTACTGGGAGTTAGGGCTTCAACATATGAATTTGTGGAGGGTCATATTTCAGCCCTTAATGTGGTCTCTGGGGAGTGCCATTTTTTTAAGTTATTATCAAATTATCAAATTTGAGCAAGCAAGTGATAACTGCAAATCTTTGAAGGTTCTAATCAGTTTAGGAACTTCTTGACATTACTTAGACCAAGAGCTTTATGTTTGTGACTTAAAATACTACATAATTAGATAAAAATTGAAGAAACTTTATTAAATTCTATATAGTTTATTAAGCTGTTAACCATAAAACATTCATAATCAAGTATGCCTCACCATCTGAGCAACTATCCAACTATATGTTATAACAGCTCACAAATATCTTTACCCAAAATTTCCACTCTGAATCAAAAACTTGCTATGACTCATCCACATACTGGGCCATCAAAAAGGGCAACAGGATAGAGAGTACACTGTGGTCTTATCTCCAGTGTCCCTAGAGGGGGATATCTCGTGCTAGTGGTGTTTAAATATGTTGTGCATTGTCTTCTCATTTTCAACTGATAATGTAAAAAACAAACAAACAAACAAAAAAAAAAAAAACGCAGAAGAGAGAGAAGAAGCCTAAAAAGCTAGAAAAGCTCTTACATTTAAAGACATACTGAGAAGGAAAGCAGCAAAGGCCTCAGTTTGACCATGACCTGTCCACATCTACCGTGCACACTATAGTTACTTCTGGAAAGCATTCAATGTTCCTTTAGACTAGAAGCACAGTATTTTTTTAATAGTCAAAAAATGTCTTTCATAGTAAATTAATAGCCAGGAATCCTTAGAGGATTGTCATGTGGGTATATAAGAGTAGGTTAGTAATATTTGGGATAATTGGTTGATAGTTTGGAATAAGCTACAAAACATTGTTTTCCCCTTGCAAAACTTTTTCGTTGGAATTTACCGTTGAAGCTGGGTGATGGAGGCAGGGGTTCACTACACTACTCTCTCTATGTTTGTGAACTTTTGAAAATACCCATATTAAAAATTGTTGATAAAATAATATTTTAAAATGAAGAAATGAGTGAAATATTTAGCCTTCTTCCATGCACATATTAGAGAAGACACGTGTAGGTGGAATGTGGTTTTTAATATCAATCGCTCCATAGAAAAGTACTGTGGAAGCTCTCATCCAGGAGAGGCTATGAGAGCATCTTTGCTAGTTTTGACCTAGATTATTTGACATGCTTTTATCTTTCCCTGGCGTATGGCACTTTATGAGTCAGTGTCTTTCTACCAGTTCCTGAGCTTCCCAGGCTGCATTTTCTCCATGTTCAGTGTTTAACTTCAGAGATTTTCCGGTTTGCCACTGCGCAAATCCATGTAGCACAGGAATTCATAAAGAGGCCACTTGCTTCCAAGGCACCCTGCCTGGCTCATACCTCCTGCCCAATACATTCTACACAAAAATTCTCCTTAGTTTCCGGAGGATTTTTACAAGCAGACACTTGTCGAGAAAACATCGCTGAGTGTACCTTAGAGGAAGGTTCCTCAAGGCCTGGCGCTGCCAGTGCCTGTCCAAGTGCTCCCAGCTTCCACATGTAGGATTAGGAGTGGCCCTGGGCCTCACCTGTGAGTCTCTCATTTCTGCATCTATTCCCTTTAGCTGTGTTGCTTTGATCTTGCCCCAGTATCATTTGGCAAAGTACATCTTCAAAGTGGACCTCTTACTCCTGTGTCACTAAATATTTTGGAGCAGCTCCGTGAACAAGTAATCAATAATCTGCCCTTTTCAGTACTGGCATTACTGAGACTGACTTTACAGCCATATTTTACCGGAGACGGAGAAGGTTCTTGAAAATCAAGTTGCAGGGCCCCTTTCTGACCTTCATTCCTCCCAGACCCTGCCGTTTCACTTTTTGTCTATGAGTATGCAGGTCAAAATATTTTGAGCTAAGAGATTCAAGATAAAAATGATCTCCATGACGATTCACTAAAGTTCTATATATTCTTATGTATTGAATTTAATTTAATTGTTAGATTTAAAATACTTAAAAGGACATATACAGTTTCTAGCATTTGGGCTACTTCATGGACCTTTGCTGCTACTTATTTTTGCTACATGAGGTCAAAAGTGCTTTGCTTTTTAATAGACCAATCAGGATAGTAAAAGATTTTTTATGTGGAATTTTCATAGTGCATTGTATAGGGATATGTAGTTATGTTTTTTCATTTGTTTGTTTGGAGAACCTGTTTCCACTCCTTCATTTTTATTTTTGTGTTAGTAATACCATGACTAAAATATGTCTTCAGTAGTTATTTGTGTATAATGTAGTGATTTTACAACATTAATATTAAAGGAGGGTTTCTTTATAAGTTGTTTCTATACAGAGAATGATGTATTCAACTTTAGAATTTTATTCTGTAAAAACTAGAAAGCTTACTAAGTGGCTGTTCTATGTCTGAATTTTCTTTACAGTCTATAACACTTATTATATTTTAAATATACATCATTTAAAATCTACATCAATTATAGGATCAATAAAAGGGTCCGAGAGTTAAAACTGGGTAATAGTTTTCTCTGCCTAATGAGAAGTGGAGATTATATTTCTGTTGAGTTGGGACGATATTATCCCCAGAACAGGAGTTAGTTTTTAACTGGCTATAAATAAATAAATGTGTTTCAGGGCATTATAGAGATGTTAAATGCACTTTAATTTTCATAAACTCAGTATAATATTCATCAGAATGAATGAATAACATCATTATTATTAATATTCATCAAACTGGTCAAATTTGATTCACTCTCATATCATCTTTAAGAGAGTTTGCTATGCCTCAGTACTACTGTTATTACTAATTACTTAACATTTTTCTTTAAATCTACCCATTGTTTTACCTCAGCCTCATCTGAAGCAATATCCATGAAATCACAGGCTTATAACATTTATTATCTTTTTTCATAAAAAACATTAAAATAAACATAGACTTGTTTAAAACATTTTTAAATGTCCATATATCACCTAAAATCAGCTTGAACCACCAGTGGGCTGTATAGCACACCTTCTGGAAACACTGACAAAAATCAAGCAGGTTATTGACTTTTTTACGTATCTCACCATCCACAAAAGAACGAAAAAATTCTTTGTTGTAAAGTTGGCACAAAACAATTTTAAGAATAGTTACTGTACTTGCACTGTGATGATTAGGATCTGTGAAAACTTCATGTGTGTGTAAAAACGCACATATATACATACACACATGCACACAGAAAGACAGTACATTGTTTTAGCTGTTATTTGGGAAATAACCAAGACTTTTCACTTCCTTACACAGTCAACATCATTTATTTGTGGGATAATCAAGCCACCCTTATTTTATGCTATTTTACTCTTATTCATAAGTAGTATAAAGAGTGATAATAAATAAGTAAAAATCTGGAACTTCTGGTTATTTTTATTTCATTAATCCATCTTTAATAATCAGAAGTTTAGAGTAAATACTGTGGTATGGTTTATGAGAGTTTGACTTGTCCTAATGGGAAATTAGAAAAAGAATTAGTGTAAAGAAAGATATCAATAGGTTTCACAATCTTTATAGAAAAACGTTCTGCCTGATTTTCTACAACATACAATGTCTGTCTGGAAAAAAATCAAGCCATTATTAACATAATGAGAACAGTTTGCAGGTCATTGATGTAACCTGGCAGAGGAGAGAGAACTGGAATGCGCATGCATGAACAATGACAACTTCACTGTACTAGTCAGTGGAGGCAGTAGATGTCATTGAGTGAGCATATGTACTTTGGGGCTGTCACATTCAAAATGACTGAGCCAGTAGAGCAATGAATCTACATATAATTTTGCATTACCTATGCAAAGCAATCCGTAGATTCAATGCAATTCCTATCAAGATTCCAGTGGTGTATTTCACAGAACTAGAACAAATATTTTAAAAGTTTATATGGAACCAAAATAGGCCCCACATAGCAACAGTGATCTCAAGAAAGAAGAACAAAGTTGGAACAATCACACTACCTAATATCAAACTATACTATAAGACCATAGTAATCAAAACAGCCTGGTACTGGCATAAAAAAAGACACATTGATCAATGGAACAGAATAGAGAGCCCATAAATAAACCCATTTCTTTATAGTCAATTAATATTCAACAGAGGAAGCAAGCACATACAATGGGCTAAAGATAGTTTATTCAATAAGTGGTATTGGGAAAATTGTACAGATATGTGCAGAAAAATGAAACTAGACCACCTTCTTATACCACACACAAGAAAAAATTCAAAGTGGATTAAAGGCTTAAATCTTAGACCTGAAACCATAAAAGTCCTAAAAGAAAACATAGGTGGCAAAATCTTGGACATTGCTTGAAGCAATTTTTTACTGGATAGATCTCTCCAGGCAAAGAAAACAAAAGAAGAAATAAACAAATGGGACTTCATCAAACTAAAAAGTTTTTGTATAGCAAAAGAAATCATTAACAAAATAAAAAGACAACCCACAAAATGGGAGAACATATTTGCCAATACATCTGATAAGGGGTTAATATCCAAAATTTATAAAGTACTTACAAAACTCAACACCAAAAAAACAAACAATGCAATTAAAAAATGGGCAAATGACTTGAATAGATACTTCTCCAAAGAAGACATACAGATGGCCAATAGACACATGAAAAGATGTCAGTGTTACTAATCAACGGAGAAATGCAAATAAAAACAACAGTCAGATACCATCTCACACCTCTCAGAATGGCTATCATCAATAAATCAAAAATCAACAAGTGCTGGTGAAGTTATGGAGAAAGGGTTCCCCTTATGCACTGTCGGTGGGAATGCAGATTAGTGCAGCCACTGTGGAAAGCAGTATGGAGATACCTCAAAAAATTAAAAATGGATTTGCATTTTGATCCAACACAGGGAATACATCCAAAGGAACCCAAAACACTAATTTGAAAGAACATAAGCATCCCTATGGTCAATGCAGCATTATTTACCATCACCAAGATATGAATGCAGCCCAAGTGGCCATCAATAGATAAGTGGATAAAACAACAATGGGACCTTTACACAATGGAATTCTACTCAGCCGTAAAAAAGAAGACACCCGTACCCTTTGCAACAGTGTGGATGGACCTGAAGAACATTATGCTAAGTGAAGTAAGCCAGTCAGAGAAAGAGAGTGCCGTATGATTTCACTCATATGTGAAATCTAATGAACAAACTGACCTAACAAGCAAAACAGGGACAGACTCATAGATGAAGGACAGATGACAGCTTGCGGGGATTGGGAGGTTGCGGGGTGGAGGGATTGAGCTAAAAAGAGGAAGGACTCATGGGCATGGACAACAGGGTGGTGATTGCTGGGGGGAGGGGCGTATAAGGGGACTAAATGGTAATGGAAAACATATAATAAAGATTATATATTAAAAAAGATGTTTTGTGTTATGCTTGAATATTCTTCCATGGAAGCTATTAGGATAATTCAGAAGGTTTTGGGGGACAATGCAATGAGTATAGTACAAATAAAAGTGTGGCATGAACGCTTCAAAGATTGTCAAGAATCTGTTGAAAGTGATCCACGTTCTGGAAGGCCTGCAGAATTTTTTGATGAAACATCAAATCACCCAGGTGACTCAGCCCCCTACAGCCCAGACTGGCACCCTGCAACTTCTGGCTTTTCCCAAAACTAAAATCACCTCAGAAAGGGAAGAGATTTCAGATGATCGATGCAATTCAGGAAAATACAACAGAGCAGCTGATGGTGATTGGAAGAGCGTCGTGAGGTCCCAAGGTGCCCACTTTGAAGGGGATGGAGGCATCATTGTCCTGTGTACAATGTTTCTTGTATCTTGTAGCTTCTTCAATAAATAGCTTTCATTTTCATAGTGCATGGCTGGATACTTCCTGAACAGACCTTGTATGTGTCTGCATTCATTTACCATCTAACCATGGTGAACTAATTAGTGGTGGAGCTACTTGCTGACGTGGTTTTAGAGGTCATTTAATGCCTCTTCACATGGAATCATAGAGTTTGCATCTGGAAGGAACTTAAGAGATCACCTTGTTTAACTCTTTTTTTTTTTAATTAGTGAGAAAACAGGCCCACAGAATAGGTCATTTGCCCAAATACACACTTTTAGCAAATTTACTTTTTGGATATATATTTAAAATTCTAGCTTTTCCTCCTCTTGGGAAAATAATTATATGTTGATACGAGCTTTAGGCTATCCCCTCTGTGTGCATTCTTCTATTTTTGAAATATGGTAAGTTAACATTAATTTTTGGTGGCACTCAAGATATTTTATAGCTAGTGACTCTTGTTTGTAGCAAATAAAAGATTAACCTACTGAATAATATTAGGAATGATGTCTGTTGCCTTTAATATATTTAATAGAAGAGGAAAACTAATATTTTTTAAGCAGTGTCAAGATATATTTACATAATAAATAAAATTTCTGTTCGTATGGTTAGTACGCTTGGATTCAAACACCCCAACTTTTGATTTTTAATCTATATGTTTAATAAAAGAGCAAATAATAATAAAAACTAATAATCAAAGGTAATAAAAGTAAGTTTCAATATGAATTCCTAATGAAAAATGTATGAAATGAGTTACCATGAAGAATAGGCCAAGAAGTGAGGGTTTAATTTAATGAGATCTCTGAACAGGGATTCAAGGAAGAAGAGGGTAGCAAGTGCTACAGACTTTACCTATAAAGTTAAAAATAACTTCTAAAGGAAGGACAGCTCATTTTATGTAATGAGTTTGTATTGCTCCACAGCCTGTTGGTAAAAGTAGCCTTGAGCACTTAGAGGGCATGTCTTTCTGCGCATTGTATTCCCATTTAAAAAGTGTTATTACTTCTTTTAGGAAACTGAGCCATGGAGCAGTTCTGAGATCTCCAGGCACCCACAAGTCGAGAAAGGGAAGATGAGCAGCCATTATCCTTCAGAGCCACTGCTTTGCCATAACCAAGAAGGCAAGTGGGTCTTTAATAGTTCCAGAGACATTGCCAGTTGTTAACTCCTCTGTTGTTAGTGCCTTGAGAGTTAGGATAATCCCTTTGCAATTCTCTTCTGGTATCTCCAGAGAGAACCAGAGGATTAGAGGCCCCTCAAATGAACACAATACCGTCACCCTCTGCAGTGTGTATCATTTGTCACGGACACAACATAGTCATTTTACACCATGGCGACAAACCAGAGAGAGTACTGAGGTCTGGGCAGTGCTTTTCTGAGCTGGAGTTTCCTTTATTTCTGGCCCTCAATCAGGTGCTTCCAGAGAACACTCCTGCTCATTCTTCTCTGAGCAATGAGGAGTGAGGTCCAGCTTCCATTCTGCACTGAAGGCAGCGGAGATCGTGCAGCGAGGTCTCCTCCCATAGCCTATCTTCTTGCTTTCTCCTTGGGGTGGGATGGGGTGGTGTTCACTACCAGTGTCTTTGGTGGCCTTCCTCTTCCCAGAATTAGTGAATGAACCCTGATGGCACACACTCCATTTGTGCCACTCAGTCTTTATGTTTAATATATTTAACTGTTTAGTTACTCATCAAACATTCTGTCTTCCGGAAAAGCTTATTTGGTTACCCTTACATCTATGCAATGTGTGTTCATAGGACTTTGTTTATCCTAAGTGTTTTTTTTTTAATTGATTTTTAGAGACAGAGAGGAAGAGGGGGAGAGAGAGACAAAGAGAAAACATCAAGTTGCTGTTCACCCATTTATGCATTCACTGGTTGACTCTTTGTTTTCCCTGACCGGGAATCAAACCCACAGCCTTGGTTTATTGGGATGACTAGCCAACTGAGCTACTAGGCCAGGGCTACCCTAAGAGTCTTAATTGTGTTTATGTGTATGATGTATATTATTTATTGTAATCCTGATTAAATTGTAAACTCCTTGCAGACAGGGGCCATGTCCACTGTTTCAATACCGCACAGAGGGCCTGACCAAATTTATTACTGTGCTGTGAGTCCTAAACCAACAAACAAAAAGGAAAACCATCCAAACAAAAACAACTTAACATCTTGTGAAAGGACATCTATTCAATTAAGGGTTGTGTGGTGAACCTGATTTTGAGAAGTGAAATGCTTTATTGCTGAGTATCATTTTTTTGTAAGCTTTCATATCATAACAACATGGCTCCATCACAATTAATCTTATATGGTAATGCAGTGACAATGAGATGATTTCTCTGGAGAATCTATGCTAATACTATTAAAATGCTCTTACAATGTCAAAATGATTGCAGTGGAAGCATGTGGGGACTGCGCTATGTGATTATGATATTATAGTGATGGGCGATTACCATAGGAAACTACTAATTCAACTCTGCAGGGACTTGCATTATGAAACCATTATAACATGAGATTATAATGACACAATAACTTGGATGCACTTTCGTGATGTGAAAACTAAAAGCTAATTGGAATGCAAGTGGCATTACCATTAAATTGTAATTAAACACTGAAAGCAATACTTGTTTAAATTTAAGACGGAGACATGCAATCCAGAAATGAAAACTGTGGGGAAAGAATTCATGGCAAATGTAAGGTTAGGAATGGGTAGGAACCATTTACACCTGCGCCCTTTAGTCCTGGGCGTGACAGCTCAGTCATGGTGGCCTCCCCAGGCTCTGCGCTCTCTGCTTGCCCTCCAAGTAACCCAAACAAGTAGCAGGACACAAGACCCTTGGGTCCAACTCCCACCTCCAGCACTACCATCGCTTAACATTTCAGGTCCCCTTGTTTCATTTCATAGCGGGCATAATTGTATCTTCCCTCCCTCAACCCTAAAACAAATAACCTTTTAGGTAAGAGTAACCTTTTTCAAAATATAACAAAATTAATTCATGTCCAAATTAGACCAAACAGAAGCACAAAGGAGAAAAAAAACACTTAAAATTTTACCCCCTAGAAATGGCCTCTATGAGCGAGCATCTCTGCATATTTTTTCCACACTCTTCCTTATGTATAGCATGTATTATTTTTTTTCAAAGATTTGTATTATACACTATCTTTAAAGCTTACTTATTAATTCATCCCACCTCTCCCCATTGCAACATCTATCTCTTATTCAAGAAAATCCAGTTGATATGTTTTTGTTTGTTTTTTAAAGGTCAGCTCAAACTGGAAGATTTTACATATCACCCAGGACACTATATTTTACTGCTAGCGAACAGTATTTGACAGGATTTATGCCTGCATATATCGGTTATAAGATGGTTCCATATTTTATTTTTCAGAGCCTGTTAGCAACACCATAGGTGGTTCGTTAATACTTCTCTCTGTTTAAGAATGAATAGTAGGTTTGTGAAGTCATAGAGCTCCAGTTTGTTCTCAGCTGATAGTCACTATATGGCTCAGGTTGACATAAAGACAGGTTATGGAAAACTAGGAAAATTTAAGTGGCTAAGCTTGTTAGATGTACCCCTGGATTAGCTTGTTCAGATGTTATAAGGACACAAAATAACTAACATATACTCCTTCCTAATTATGAGTTGGAGTGGTTGTTACCTCTTTTTTTAAATATAGTAAAGATCAGTTTTTTTTGTTATTATGTATTTAGTTCTTACTTAGATATGCTGTATGCTGTAAAGTTATTTTTATCCTCTTCTTGCAACAACCAATTTAAGTAGGAAAGTCTTAATTACTTGAGTCCTTATTTTTCTAATTAGGAAAAGGAAAGCACAGTGCAATTAAGTGGCTTGCTTCATGTTACCCGGTCAACAGTGGAGTTGGCATTAGATTTTTGGGCCTAGAGAATTGTAGCTTCTTCCTTAGACCAATGAGTGATGCCCCTTCTGACTAGTAGTAGCTCCATATCAATCGACAGCAGGGTCATTTATGTGGTGTTTATAGTAAATATCTCCACGGTTAAATAAAAGGAACACTTGCCTGACGAGTTGGGAGACTGGGTTGTAGTCTGGGCTACCTGGACTTCAAAGGATCAAGGACTCAGTGTTTGTGTCTAAAAATGAAGTTATTGAATTATGTCCTGTATATCACAGTCTCTTTTCAGCTCAAAAATTCTGAGGTCGAATAGCACTTAACATTAATTGAAATTTTTAGTGATACGTTATTGTTCATTTTAATATTTAATAAATACATTTATTGCACCTACTTTAAAACCTTTCATCTAAATTCAAAACCTAAATATCTTATTTAGATGCATCTCATAATTTGATGTGTTAGAGCAGTTTGTAATTTGATTTGAAAATGTCTTTTTTTTATGTAGGAAATTTATTGAAATTATTAAAGTTGCAGATGTAAATCTAATCCAAAGAAGAGATTAAAATTATAGTCCTGCCCTGGCCAGGTGGCTCAATTGATTGAAGCATCATCCCATACCCCAAAAGGCTGTGTGTTCAATCCCCTGGTCAGGGCACATACAAGAAGCAACTGATGGACGTTTCTCTCCCACATCCATGTGTGTCTGTCTCTCCCCCCAACCCCCCGTTCCGGCTTCTCTAATATCAATGAATATATCCTTTGGTGAGGGTTTAAAAAAAGGATATTATAGTCCTTTGGTGTACTTGCAATATTGTTAAAATACAGTTAAAACTACAATGAAAGGCAATTTTTGCATAATTGTACAAATATACAGATCAATAGTTATGTTGAATAATATTTAAAATATATGCTTTCTGTGAATTTTTAAGAAGCAGGGGATAGCAATGATTAAAATAGCAAATTAAAGTATAGTGCCAGACAAATCTTTCTAAATCTTTTAGGGCACCTTATTTTTCATGGGAAAATATATAAGCAATCAAATCCCCTTGATATTTAAATGCTTATATATGACAAAGTATTAGTTAAAAATGTATTTGGCCCTAGGGAATCTTCCCAATTTTGTAAGGATTTTTAATCTAGAGAATTTAGAATTCCATTAGAGCATTTTTATTTATCTATTTATTTATTTTGGCCATCTGAAGACAGGAGAAGAGGGATGATTGCTCTATGCCATGCATAGTTGTTACAAATTGCCCTTGATCCCATTGTAGTAAATCAGTGTTCAGGAGTGAAAATAAGCTTTTTGCTACTTTATTTGCAGTACATCACTTACTAGCTCCCCCAAAAGGACGTTCCCGTGTCAGGCGCCCCACTCTCTGTGGCCTAGGCAACACTTGTTATCTTGCCTTCTTTTCTAGGCCCAGTAATAAAGGCAATCTTAAAAACAAACTTTCTCAAATCTGAGGATCCACCAAATATCAACACAATTTTTGATTTTGTATTTTCATTTCTATAATTATCTAAACAATTTTAAGCATATTTTAACCTCTATGACCACCTGGCAATCAAATATTGCCATAGGATTACATTATTGGTATCTCAATTTGTTTTTCTGACTTCAGTGATACAAAATTATTACTTAAAATAACAACACGTCTCTTTGTATGATTTTTTTCCAGACTGGGATCTCTGTTTCCCTGGGAGCCGTGAGTGTATTTTCCAAGATGTCAGGGGGCGCGGTGGGGTTGAGAGAGTGGTGTCGCAGGCCTGTAGAGTGGTCTGGGGCTTTTCGTTTCCTTTATAAGAAGTGGAGTTGGTTTATCAGCTAGATCATATATGATAACTGCATGTATGCTTATTACTCAGAGGCTGACTTGAGAGTCTCTACCACTATCCCAAGGGTAAAACCAAGGGTCAAGGCTAGTTCAGTTTCCTACTACTTTGCATTTTGTCTAGGCCTACAATTTGTACTGTGTCTTCAACATAACCAACTCCATTCCCAGTGTGACCTCCTTAAAACTGGTGCCCACTCATGCTCCTGAACGGAGGGAATCATGGGGGTACAGGGAAGGGGTCTGTACGGAGAGGTCAGCCGTGCCTTGAGGAACCAAAGGAAGAGATTGTGCATCATACAAACTGGGATTCTTGTTCAGTGTTCTTTTGCAAGAAAAGGGTGATGTATATTTCCTTTGTTGTGTAGTTTAGGTGTTAATTAATAAGTGTTTGTAGAGCCCTGGCCAGGTGGCTCAGTTGGTTGGAGCATTGTTCCATATACACCAAAAGTTGTGGGTTGATCTCTGATCAGGACACATACCTAGGTTATGGGTTCAATCCCTGGTTGGGGCCCATTTGGGATTGCTTCTCTCTCACATCGATGTTTCTTTCTCTCTCCCTTCCTCTCTCTCTAAAAATATATAGAAACATATCCTTGGGTGAGGATTAAAGAAAAAAAAATGTGTTGGTCAATTCTCAATGGAGAAACCTGTGCATTTTATACCATTTTCTACAGTCTCCCAAGGGATGCTTACATAGCTTACAGCAGCGTATTCTGCCTTCAGTGAAAATGGAAGAGAGCTCACCATCCTTGTTTGGATAATAACACCATATCCTCATAAGTGAAATGAGAGCAATAATAATAAAAGTGGACTCATCCTGTGTCCTGCGGTCCATCTTCTACTTGGATACTTTTCGGTGACTCACCTTTTGCTGGTCCCTTGCTTACTTCATAGGGACATTAGGAGATTTAATTAAAGTGTGTAGAATGCCTTAAGCTCGTTAGAGAAACACACAGCATTCTTAGTGTAGATAATACTTTTAAATTCCATAATCTCTTGAATGTAATGAAACCAGCAATATAGGAAGCTGGGGCTTCAGCAGAATTAGCATTTTATGAAGACACATTCATACAATGGTATATTAATAGCAGTCATCACTGTGGGTTTGAGAGTTCAGAGTTCAATGACTGTGAACTTTCTTAATTGTAAATATTTTTATTTAATTTTCCCATCAATGAATAACACATGTAAGAGATCAGTAAGTATTCAATTCAAGCTGATTTTAGTGAGCTTTTCAGACTTTTCCATTTATTTTCAAACTCTCATTATAAAAAGGACCTTCCAGAGCTATCATTGTAACACTTTCGTACGTTTGAGGAGAAAAAGAGAGCGTTGTTTCAGCCTTCCACTGCCCTGAATTGTGGTCCTACCCTTAAAATCCCTGAGGAACAATGAAAAGCGCTTTAATTTCCTTACTCATCTCCTGGCCTCCTGTCTCCAGCATTCAGCCTGGACTTATGCTGCCCATTTAACTGCTATCATCCTAATACAGAGCTCATCCTCTGGGGCCAGCCCATGCATCTGTATTTTCCACCATAGACATACAGTGCAATCTGTGCATGAGCCTCTATAGACTGCTTACAAATTCTGAAATGCGCCCTTCATTGTTCATGCCACCAGAATGCCTCCTCGTAAAAATCCTCTGAATATTTCGTGGCCTCACCTGAACACCGTCTTTTCCAGGAAGCCTTCCCAGTCCCTCCAATATTGATGAATCTAATCCAGATGCAGTTCTCCAGGGCGCTTGCTTCATAACTCTTTTCCAACATTTCCTGCCCTCTGTTTTATGTCATAGGTGTCCCACTAACATATAAAAAATATCAGTCTTGCATCAAATGTTCGCCATATGCCAAGCACTGTCTTGGGGGGCTTTTCTGCTTCCTATATGGCAAGACTTTCTTTCTCGTCATTGTTTCCCGTGGTATTGTCCTTTGGACATAGTAGATCCTCAGCAAACATTTGCCACATTGAATTGAAACATATTCAGGTAAAACCTGTGGGTGCCTGGAAAGCAGATTTCTTTATGTTGTCCTACTAGGCTCTGAGAATATAAGGCTCAGGCTATCCCCTCCAACCTACAAATCAAAGCAGCTTTTCAAGGAGAATAACAATAGCTGGCCATAAGCCTATAAAGAGGCCATGATGCTAATGAAAATACCAGATTGCTTTTGGCTGGGATTTCATTTCATCAGTGTGGAACTGAAGGGTAGACAGAACAAAAATTGTTCCTTGGTCGAACAGGTATCTATTGAAGATGCACTTCTTTGCCAATGGCTCACGTAGCTCAGAGATGGTACCTATTTCTCCATGTGTGGAATGGAATTAAAGTGGTTATCAGAACAAAAGCTAGTTATACACTGTGGCTTCTCCTTTTCATTAAGCATGGGTGGCATTTGTCCTTCCGGTGTCCAGGTAGCAGCCGAAAGTCACTAAAACATGACAAGGAGGGCCAGAATCAGGCTGGAAGAGATCTCCTCGCAGTGACTCTCAGCCTTTTTCCTGTGTGATTACCATTTTTTACACCAAACAGGGTAGGCCTGACAATTCCAAAACATGCATGTGGCACTGATTCTTTATAACCGAATTACTTAAGCAGGGTAGTGAAAGTCAGGACTTTTCAGAGAGTCTACCATATGGTCTTCAAAATAAGAAGCCTGACTGATTTTGTGGGAAATACCTTTTATATATATAGTTATCCACGCAAGTAAATGATCTCTGTGATTTCAAGGAAGGTGGTTTAAAAATGAAACTTCCTTAAATAGAAATTAAGTTAAGAAGTTAAGTTGTGGATGGTCTTTATATTTAAAAAAATTAACTTAAGATCCAATATCTAGTGTTACTCCTATAAAGGAATGACTGTGGACACAAATCACCTGCAGTAATTTCCCGAAGTGTTCTTAGTTTTCTCTTTTATAATTGGCTTCCACCAATTCAAATAGGAAATGTCCTTGAAAATAGCCTCATACCATTATTTTTATATGCTCAGGAGCCTTGCTCTTACTTAAGGGGAAGATTAAAAAGTAACAAAATCATAGGTATTCCTATATGGTATTGTGTTGAGTGCAGGAGAAAAGTCTAAAAGGGCACATTCACCATCGTTGGAGAGCTTGGAGTGCAAAAATACAGTAAAGTCATAAAAACAAACATGGCTTCAAAATGTATAGCCCAAAAACTTTTGGAAAAATAATGTCCATGCGTTTTAATAATTTTCAGCTGTTTTGATTTTGGGAAATACTGTGATATGCCATGAAAGGAGGGTGCCATGATTTCAGAATTATGTATTATCAGAAATATATTGAATAAATATTCCAGGACAATTTTTTAGCCCTTTGCTAGCAACTGCTAAACTGTCTTTCCTTTCTAGTCTTGATTCTACTTCCATTTACATCAATAATTTCCTTGTTTCTGCTTTAATATTCGTTTCCTTCACTGTTACGTGTCTTTCCTGTGAGTTACCGCAAATCCTTAGTGGAATAGGCTGGATCAAAGCAAGGAAACACAGAAATGTTAAGTACTGACTTCATGCCAGGCTCTGCAGGGGCTGAGGACTGAGGGAGGACACATGGACTCTGTCCTCAAGGACCTCAGAGTCTGGTGGAGAGAGACATTAGCATACGAGGTGAATTTCAAGGTTAAACTTGGAGTGTTAGGAGAGAACCTAGAGTCAGCATCTTACGCAGATTGCTGGAACAATAAGGAAGAACATCAGGAAAAGCTTCTAATTGGAAGTGGTGTCAGAGCCCCACCCTGAAAATCTAGTAGAAGTCAATCAGGAGAAGGACAGGGTTGGAGAGGCAGAGTGAGGGCGGGTTGGGTTTGTAAAGCTTGGAGAAAAAGAGACAGAAACACATTCAAAAACATGAGACCAGTGCAGGCACGTTGAGTCCAGAGAAGGACAGGCACTGCAACATGGCTGGGGCCCAGAGTGGGTCCAGCGTGGGCACCACCAAGCTCCAGGTTCAGATTTATTTCTGAATGTTGGCCGGAGGGCTACAGAAGAGACGAATCCGGGTCTGTGTTTTAGAAAGAGCCCTCTATAGGCATGGTGAAGGCAGGTCAGAAAGGCAGGGGGCAAGTTTAGAAGCTCTTATTGTGATCTACGTGCAAGATGATGGTGGTTCTAACTCAGGTAGTGGCTATGAGGATGACGAAGAAAAGATGAATTAAAGAGCTATGACTGTGGTGGGGTTTGGGCCATGTACAAATCGAGTACTTGTGAGTGAGGCAGGAGCCTTCAATGAAATTTGGGTTATTTATTTATTTTTTTAACATGGGCAATTGGGTAGAGGTAGTGTCAGAGGAAAAGTAGAGAATGCAGACATCTAAATTCTGTCTAGGGACTAAATATAGTGACTCATATAAATTGCCACATGTAAAGAAATTATCCAACAAGGTTTCTAATGCTGTCATAATCATAGGATAAACTGATCTGATCAATCCTAACAGAACTTGCTATGAAGTGCTGATCATAATCAATATTTGGCATTCTCTGAGCAGACCCAGGTTCAAATTGCACCCTTCCAGCTCTGTGGCACTAGACAAGTTTCTTTACTTTTCTTGGCCTCAACTCATTTGTATAATATCAACCCAGCAGCGTTTTAGTGAGAATTTGAGATAAGAAAAACAAGGTGCTTTTGTAGCAGCTGTTACAGAGGAGGAACTCAGTAAGTGGTAGCTTAGTACATGAATAAAAGGCACTATTGTTGGTTCCCACCCTTAAAATGGGGTTGGAGGTTCTCTCATTTACCTTTGGATCTCCCATAGGCTCAACTTGGCTAGTACTTAGTTTTACACTGAAGGGATGCCCCCCAAATACTTATTGAATCAATGATAACTGTTTTTATTTAATCTTTCATATTGCTCTTCTGCTAACCTGACAAAGACTGTTAGCCCTTCTTTAAAAAAGGATTCTTTTTACGTTTTGTCCTTTTATCTTCACTTAAAATTTGTTTTGTTTGATCACTCCTTTTTTTTCCTTATAAATAATGACCCATACTTTATAATTTCTGACACTTTCCTAGGAAACATGTCCTTGACAACCCCTACCTGCATGCCTACCCCATACAGGACTGTATCCAATAGGGGAATCTTGATTCTGGTAAAAATTACTCAGGCTGCTGAACCTTTGCCAGAATTCTGATTGGGTTCCAGGGTTTCCACTAGAGTCTGGATCAGTCCATGAAGGACTCAGTCAAACAGCCTGAATTTAATCAAAGTGAACCATAGCCACTGCAAAGGCATGTAATTTGAACAGAAATATTTGCACACGAACAATATAAAATCTCAGGCATGACTGGCAAATTAGCAATTCTGTGATAATAAAAAAAGAATTTGAAATAGCTCTTGACTTCTTGCCTGCCTGTGTGTTTTAGTTGAAGGATTGTTCTACATCACTTTATATGAGGGAATTAAGCATTGGGGATTTTGGTATCTGTGGGGGTCATGGGGGGAACCCCCCTGTGATACCCAGGGACAACTTAGTTAAGTTTGGGGGGAATCAAAAGGTATACGTGGATTTTCAACTATGTGAGAGTCTGCAACACTAACCATCACATTGTTCAAGGGTGAACTATACTTTTCTCTCTACTCAGTTTAGTTCAGTTTCACAGATACAAACCAAATACTAGGTGCTATATAAGTATAGAGGAAAAAAGAGAGACCCCCCCATTCCCCTTCTACACACACACACACACACACACACACACACACACACAGACAAATCCCTTAATAGATCAATTAGACGAAGTGGCATGTGCTGTGATACACTGCTAAAGCTCATTATATGATATCTTCAATATGAGTGCTTCCAGCCCCAGTTAACAGGTTATATAGATAAACCAAATCTATGCATTAATAAACTGACCATTCAAAAGAGAATTCCCGTTCAAGCATTCCTATTTCCTTAATGCTAATTTCCGTTCCTGCCTAGCATCTCAGCATCTCTTTGTTCAGCTCTAGCCGACTGCTATAGATATTCATAAATATCAAGTAATAGGATATGAATAGATTGTTAAGTAAAATTGAAACTTTTGTTAAAAAAACTCAGTTTGTCATGAAGTTGGTGAAAATGATATTGGAGAAATCTAAACTACAGAGAAAGCCCAATGAGAATGTGGCAGAGTTAGAACCTTATAACCCAATAGGAGACCTTGGCATGGGAAGTACTAGGATATGTGCATCCAAAGAGAGTAAGTTGTGTAACAACTGGTTAATAGAGGACCTTGGTAAAAAAAAAAAAAAAAAAAAAAATATATATATATATATATATATATATATATATAACCTTTTTCATCACAGAGGTACAAAAGTCAAATAAAGTGTGCAATGTCATATAATTTTGTCCCCCCCAAATCCAACACTCAGTTAATTCTTTGTTCCAGCAATCAAGACATATTTATAATTATGATTTATTTTTATCATGTTCATCTTGTTTTTCTAATTTGAAATCTTAATCACGTTCTTTAAATGTGACTGATTTTTCAACATTGTTCTCCATATATTTTGGTTATCTCTTAGTATGTAACGAACCATCCCCAAAACACTAGTTTCACAACTATTGATATTTTATTATCTCCCATAATTCTGTGGGCTGGCTAGGCTCTGCTGGGTTGGCTACAGCTGAGCCTGCAGTCGTGTGACATTTTGCCTGGGTTAAAATGTTTAAGATACTCACCTTTCTGATACCATCACAGGGCTAACCACAGGCTGAGCTCAGTGGGGATCCTGGGGTGACTGGGGGCTCTCTCTCTCCATGTGATCTCAGGATCTCTCCTTTCCCTCATGGAGGAGGGTGTAGCCAGGCTCCCAGCATTGCAACTCAAGCTTCACCAAAGCACAAAGCCAAAGATTTTGGTTCCAAAGTGACATAGAGCATCACTTCTGCTACATTCTGTTGGTTAAAGCGAGCCGCAGGCCAGCTCAGGTTCAGCGTGGAAGGGGGCTGGCTGCACAAGGACTTGAATATTGGAAGGTGGGGTTCACCGAAAACCACCAATGTGTCCAGCTAAGACCCTGTATTAAGTGCACTCATTTAAAAAGGCATTTCCAGTATCAATTACCCATGGATAACAAGGACCTCCTGTAGCTTTAATCACTAGGGTAGGTCATGTCCAAAAGCCTCATGAGTTCTGATGTCAATTGCAACAGTGAATCTGCTTTTAACAATCACGGGCCTCAAGTGAAGGAGTTCATTTATAAGCAAAATTAGAGCTTCAGTTTCATTCATAAACTTCAGCCACTTATTGGTAGTTTTTTTAAAGAACAAGTTTAGGTTCATTTGCCTACAGATAGATACTCAGTGGATATTTGGAAAATAATTCAAAGTTTGGAGTATAGTATAATTTAGGTAGCGCTTTTACATATACTCTTACTTGTTTTTCATTCCAAATCTTATGCAGTAGATATTACTCCAGTTTAGGTAAGGAAACTAATTTATCGTAAGCTTTTACGTTTTCTAAAAACGTTTTCTAGTCACGCAGCTAGAAAACTTTGGAGTCAGTACTCCAAATTCAGGGTTACCTACCACTCGTAGAGTTTTCTTTTAAACTTAGAAGGATCTGCCACTTAAGTTCATTCACATAATTCCTCTCACCATGTACACATATCTATGCATCCACATGCATTTAAAAAACCATTCTTAAAGTGCAGCCATCATTGAGACTCATAGTTGATGAATGAAATTCACTCTTTCTCTCTCTCATTATGTAGATATATGTGTATGCACATGTATGTAAAAATATACATTTTAAAAAGTGTACTTAAAGTACAGCCTTCATTCATAGTAAAGGATCTATAGAAAGTCAATACTATCCCTTTCAAGTTAAAGGCTATCACAGAAGCATGGATGTATGGATGTCATCTGATTCAATCCCTTCATTTCACAAAATGGGAAAACATACTCAGAGTGGTTAAGTAACTTGTCCTAAGTCACACAGCTATTTAGCGGAAGAGCCAAGAGCTCTTGACTCTGAATCTACTGTTTCTCCAACTAAATAAAGCCATCTTAAGGATAGCCTTTCAAATGAAATTATGTGAGGAGTACAGATATTTTATATGTTTAAAACATTAATTTGTGATTTACCAGGAATTAAAAGTAACAGCTCTATGACTAAATATAGTTAAGGACCAACTGTGCAGTTTGCTCAAAATAGGGGATAATGAACCCACGGCTAGTAATCAATGGAAAAGAAAATTCCTTCTATAAAAAGCTGAGAATTAACTTTAATGTGAAGAGTTCTTTATGGAGGAAAAGAAATTGTAGCTGTTGTATCAAGCATCTTGGTATCATGTTTCACTTCCAGGGTTGTTATATGTGGATAGCAAAATTAAGAAATTTACATCAAACATTCTCACAGCACTGAATGCAGAACCTTCTTCTGAGAATAAGAAAGGCTTAGATGAGCTAGATCTCAGTTTTCCAAATGAAAAAAAACATAAAGGTCAGTTCTGCAGACAGTGTTTTGGCAATATTGCGCTTCTTCCAACTCTCGGATATTATAATGGTAAGTAGCGAGGAATGCTGCATTTTGACCTGCTTAGAAATACTGGGTTCTTCCTCCCTCCCCTTCACCCCCTCTATTCTCCCTTCTCCTCCCCCATCTCACCATTTTTTTTTTTATTAAGGAGAAAATATTTTCAGTTTATTGACTAAACCGATAACAAATTCGAGAAGGTTGTGGCACAGTCATGTACCACTAAATGACGAGGATACATTCTGAGAAATGCGTTGTTAGGTGATTTTGTCAGGGGAACATTATCAAGTGCCCTTACAGAACACTAGATGTTACAGCCTACACACACCCTGGTTATATATATAGTCGAGCCTATTGCTCCTAGGCTATAAGCCTGTGCAGTGTTTTGCTGCACAAATATTTAGGAGATTAAGTCAAGCCCAAGACAAAATGATGCCATCAAAAAACACAGTAAACACAAAATGCATGAGACTGCTACCAGCATAATGGCATATTGTGTTGCAGCCTTTTTTTATATAAGAAGAAATAGTAGACTCTAAATTAATGATTAAAACTATAGTAGAGCAAATACAAAAACCAGTAACATAGTCACTTGTTATCATTGTAAGGTATTATTTACTGTATGTAATTGAACGTGCTGTATTTTTATACGACTGGCAGTGCAGTATGTTTGCTTACACCAGCATGACCACAAACATGTGGGTAACATGTTGCACTACCACATTAGGATACCTATGCTGTCACTACATGATAAGACTTATTCAACTCCATTATAATCTTATGGGACCGCTGTGGAATATGTGGTCCATCACTGACTGGTATGTTGTTATGTGGCACATGACTGTAGAACTATTTACCAAAGTCAAAGTGTGGGCAAGGCAAAGGGCTGGCCAGTTGGCATGCTTTTGACAAAAGAGTCAATTAAGCCACAAGCCCAATGCCTGGGAGTGCATGTCGCGGGTCCTGTGATTGGCTTTGTTCAGGTGTGTCGTTTCCTGGGTACATCTCTACCGCCATCTTTATATCTGTTGTCTGGAATTTGGAAATATGCCTAGGTTTTCTCTCCTACTTCTTTAGTCAAATAGAATAAAAACCTCGGGAATAAAACCTACCACTTTCCTCTGAATACAAGATAAAAGCTGCTCATTTGTATCTCTCAGTGGTTTCGCTTGATTTATGTCTAAATTTGAAGAACTTGCTGGCTCCCATTATTGCTCTGTGTCCTGAAGTGGTTGGATTTCTTTCTCTTTATTCAGGCATGGTTATTGATTTTTTTGACAGTGTTTAATATGAAAAGTTGTAGATCTCCATGCATTTACCATAAATGCCGGGGCAAGCGGACACAAGGTGATGTATGTGAGAAGGAAGTCCTTGTGTCACCGTTGTTCAGCCACCAGACCAACGCTATTTGAGAGAAGACATGTCACAGGTTTGAACCTGCACATTATGTATTCAAACAAGCTTTAAAAAATATAATGTGGTTTTAGAAGGGTTTTGGTCACAAATCAAATGTCAACTTTAAGTGCAGTGTTGATAGAGTATCGCCACTCCTTGTGATGTAACCCATACAAAAAAAAATAGAAGTGCCCACACATTTGCACCAGCCGGCACTTATTTTTGTAGGAGTCCATTTATTTGGGGGAACTGTTATAGCACCAATGAGTCCAGTTGGAAACTTCCATCTGCTTACGCCTCACTGCTCTGCGCCCTTACCATCTGTACTGGTGTTACCTCAGACCAAGCCACCTCTGATTTTCTCCACATTCTAGCAATGCCCACTGAAACCCCTTCCTCCCGTTCTCTCCACAGCTGCCAGCTTAATCACTTCATACCTTCCAAATAAAACTCTGGAATGCCTTTTTTAAAGAAATCAGTTAAGGTTTGATCAGGGAAGGAAAACAACGGTAAAATAAATGGACTGAGGAGTTTATTGCGGGGATTAGAGCTTGCACAGTGGTTGCAGAAGTGAACTGAAAACTGTCACTGCATAGAAACTTCATTCCTTTAATATGATCATTTCTCTTTTCCTTCCTGTTGATTCGAACTGGCCTCAGCACCCTGACTCACCTGCCTCCTTCTCCCTTGCATGTCCACTCCCTTATAATCATTAAGCCTTCAGGACAATGAGGTTCTGATCAACTATAACTTAGGGACAAAGCCCCAGGTCTGTTGACTCCAGAGACAGTTTTGTTCAAAATAGAGATAACATCTAGGCCTCAGTTGTGCTTCAGCTCCAGGCCCAGAAAAGCTGCAAAACCAGACAGACAACACCATGGCTGACATCAGGACCATATGCACTGATCAACTACCCCTACACTCATGCTAACCAATCAGTGAAGACCATGACCCTAATTCCCTAATCACCATGATTAATGATTTTTCCCCTACATAACCCATCCCATGGAAGCCATCGGGGATCCAGGTCTTTGAGCAGTAGCTCACCTGTGTCTCCAGGGTGGGCCACATCATAAAAATTAAACCTTACTGTCTTTGCTGCAAACGCCTGTTCCTGTCTTATTGGGTTGATGCTCTCAGGCAACCAGACACTTTTAGTCCAGTAATAAAGCCGATTTACCAGACATCAACTTGCCAATTTGACCACTGCATCTACAACTGTAAAGTAGCATCCTTTAATCAGGTCTAGGACTGGATGCAGCACAGGCGGGGCACGGAAAGAGCACATGTCTATAACATGGGGGTGGGGGGGGGAGCATACTGCATTTAAGAGAAATTCCACTCATTCTTATGAAAAAGAGTCAGGAAGTCCTTCCCCCTCCAAAAATATGAAATATAACTGAAAGGGATATTCAACCCAAGTAGACATAAACATCTTAAGCATAATGGTCAGGGTGAAATCTCAGTGAAATTAACATTGTCCCAAACTACCCACCCACTAGCAAATCTCCAAAATTTGGTAAATTTGTTATGTATTTTATAAAAGTGAATTCATGCACGTATTTTTAAAAATGGCAAATACTACATACTGTCTGGTTTTTAGCTCACTGCTGTTGTACTGTTTTCTGATTCTCTTCTCTTTTTTTTTTTTGGTTCTTTTTTTCCTTTAAAGTTCTATGTTCTTTTTTGATTCTATACCGACTTGAATTAGAAAGGCTGTTTCCTTTGACCAGGCTGTAATAGTAATTGCAGCCTATCCTCAGTCTCTCCATCTGCTGAGATTTCATATTTGAAGTATAACTGTGGCAAACGTGTTTATAGCTCCAGTCACTCCTTTTCCCACCACCTTCTGTGAATGCTAATGCTGAACAAAGCTTCCCATGGATTTTCCACAGAGTATTCAAAGCCTGCTTTTCTGTTGTTGTTTTTGGGGGTCACTCCTGTCTGTGCACTGCAGCTCTCGTTCTTGTTCCATGAGCCCTCATCCCTGCGACCAAAGGCCATTAACAGCCCTGGCCTGTGCACTGAGAAGAGAACCATTTCCGGGCTGGATGTGGTCTGAAGAGTGCTTCCTAAGCTGCACAGTACTCCTGAATTCTACAAACATATCCCACTAAAAGACATAAACCAGCTTAGAGCTGTGGTGCTACAGTCCCTTTGGTAATCTTTTCTTATCCTTTAAGTATGGGTTACATTGTGTCTTATCACAGAGCACTGCCTAGTTCTGCCTGTGAGTATTTGAAGGAACTTCCCAGAGGAGATGACATTTCTTAAGTGATTTTTTTTTTTCTTCACAAAGACTCACAGCTTGTGAGCTTGAAACTTGTCAAAATTGCTCTTTCAAATTTATATCAATTAAATATGCAGTTTGGTGCTCTTCTAGTAAAAGTGATGGTATTTTATCAATTTGCCCAAGTTTCTGGCCCCCTGTGACTCTCTAGGAACACATGTGTAAAGCCATCAGCCAGATGGAAGGGAAGAGCGAATGAACCCCCATGGAAGACTGAATTGATTATTAATGGCACCATGGTTTCATCAACTGAAGGAACTAGCTACATTGTCTTTGCTTTCAGTAACAGGGAATAAGACATTATTGAACAGCAATTTCCTAGACATCATCAATGGAAGATACAGCCCTGTGTAGTGAGCGGGAGGTACATAGCGATGCTCTAAACATAATGCCATCATCTTTTATCATGATCCCATGAGAATTATTTAGATATTGGAAGCTTGATTGTTGAAGACCACTGTCAACCAAAACCAAATTACCACGCTAGCTTCTAAATCCTAAAGTTCCCTGTCAAGTGGTCTAAATCAATCATATACATGCTGTAGGCCAATATGCATCAAGAACCTAAATTCCAGATAATTGCAGTGGCTTGATGTAAATTGGCCTTTAACACAGTACTCCCTTTTCTCCAACCCTGACTTGTTTTTACCTTGCCTTATATGTGCACTGTGCCCATTACAAATTTATCCTATACCCGTTGCTCCCCCGAATGAACCCCTCTCTAATCAATCACTCTCTGAAAAGAAATAACCTAGGAGATACATAATTGTTCCTGAACTAGCAAAACAAAGCTACTATTTGTCAAATATGTGCTATGTGCCAAACACTTTTACAGGTCTTTCTATCTGTAGTATTTAATTCTTTTTTTTTTTTTTAAAGACTTTATTTTTAGAGATATGGGAAGGGAGGGAAAAGAAGAGGGAGAGAAACATCCATCAGTTGCCACTCTTACACACTCCATCCCCAAACGGGACCAAACCTGCAACCCAGGCATGTGCCCTGACTGGGAATTGAACTGGCTACCTTTTGCTTTGTGGGATGACGCCCAACCAAATGAGCCACAATGGTCAGGGGTCTAATTTAATTCTTATGAAAGTCTATGAAATGTGCATTGTTACTCTAATTTACAGATGAGAAAACTGATGCTCAGAAAGCCAGAGAAGGCCTTCAGAAGGATGTGACGAAAGTGATTTCAGAATGTCTTTTAAATGAACAGTTTGAGGACTTCTGAAGGCACTGTCTTTGCCCCAGTTCTCAGTCAGTGTTTTCACTGTCCTCTGAATGTGTCTGGTTGGTGCTCTGTGTGGAAGGAGCCGTGTGCCTGGCAGTAGCTTTGCTCTTGGCCACCAGATTCAGTAGTGCTTTTTTTCTTTCCTAGTGAAATTCCTTCACTTAGGAAGGGTACTTTTAAATGAAATTGCTGGGATAGAGGTTCCTGCTGTCACTGATAGAAACTTGGTTAAAACTTAATTTATGTTACAAATTAAAGTAAATAGAGGATAACTGAAAAGATATCTACGCTTCCTAGGGAGAGCACATTTCAGTTTCAGTAAATCAGAGTTGCTTTCATTATGAAGATTTTTAGTTATATTTTAGAAGTGTGTTTCTGACTGTGCACCTGAGATAAAATAAAACATCAAGAGTGAAGAGGTGTGTTTGGTTTTCCTTTTTATTTTCATTATTAAATCTAGATGTGCTGCCCCCAGTTGTTTTTTGGGGAATAATCTGTGAAATGATCAAAGTCAGAGATTTTGCCTTATTTTTTCTATCTTCAATTCCTGGCGTGGGGTGGACCTTCCACATGTTTGTTCCGTTGGACAGTGAATGAATAATGGAATGATCGGTAGCCCAGTATATTTAATTTAGCTGAAAAATGACAAATGAAACAGTTCTGATACATGATGGCTCGTTTTGGTAGAACTTCTCGATTATGAAGTTTTTTTAAATGGAGATTATTGTTGAATTGTCCAAGTAAGCAGAGCTATGACTAATGAGATAAAGGTAAACAAAAGAAAAATGTGAATTGAATATCAAGAAATATTTCTAGTAGATGAGGTCAGGATTTAATCAGGCAGAAGAGTCCCAGTGGCAGTGGTGAGGGGACATTTAACACCATGCATGTCACTTAGAGCTGCAATGAACTTACACAGTTTACACGGGGCAGACCCTGACTTTGACAGGATGATGAGCGAGATCATAGTTCTCGTTTCACGGGCTCTTACGCAGGTGGACATTCACGGCCTCCCGTCCCCTATGGAAAGAATTTATATATGTGCTAAATTAAAGTTTCTGATTACGGTTTTCTTTTTTCCAGAAAACACTCTTTTTAGAGCATCTCCTGGTGCCCTCGGAAATGTCTTCCTTAAGTGGCAAAGTCCAAACTGTTTTGGGCCTAGTGGAGCCACGTAAACTGGGCCGCACCCTGACCCATGAGCATTTGACAATGACCTTTGATTGCTGTTACTATCCACCTCCACCATCTCATGAAGCTACCTCTAAGGAACCTATCATGATGAAAAATTTGTTTTGGATTCAGAAAAACCCTTATTCCCATAAAGAGAATCTCCAGTTGAATCAGGAGACGGAAGCGATTAAAGAAGAATTGTTGTATTTTAAAGCTAAGGGTGGAGGGGCTTTGGTGGAGAACACGACCACTGGGATCGGCCGCGACGTGCAGACTTTGAAGTGGCTGGCAGAAGAGACTGGCGTCCACATCATATCCGGGGCGGGGTTTTATGTGGATGCAACTCACTCTTCAGAGACCAGAGCCATGTCAGTGGAGCAGGTAAAAAGCCCTAAGTTCCTTGATAATATTTGTATATACATCCAAATAGCCAGAATTCACATGATGCATTATTCCTACATGTCTCTACATTTGGAAATGTCATTGACTCACAGGTAGCTGGGAATTCTACAGAAATGTGCTAGATAGCAAAGACATCTTCCCATTGAGACCCAAATTGGGAACATTTCATTTCATAAAGCACAAGCATCACGGGTCACTGCAAAATCCGACTTAATACTGAGATTTATACATACTGCATCCCTGCTCAGTAGTGGCATCCCAGTCTGTTTGTAAACCTGTTTTTCATGATAAACTTCAGTTATGCAACCTGTTGCTGGATTTTATAATAACCAAATAACCAGCCATAAAAATTCACTGTAGGGTGAAATTTGGCAGACAGAGATGGGCACATTTGCAAATATGTTTCCTTCTCTTTTTACCAGACAGAAGGGAAGAAAATCTATTCCCTTTTTTTTGTCATAAGATTTTAAGCAAGAACGGGCAGAAGGAAGCAAATCTTTCAGGGACAAAAAGAACAAATAAGCAGCAAAACTTTGGGGCATGCGTATGTGCTCTCTTTCCAGACATACATGTTTACACATACGTGTGTACATTCATTTGGTTCTTCTATTGCCTGTTCGATAGGTATAGCATGTCAGCTACAGTTCTTACAAAGAATCAGTTCATCTTTCAAACACTTTGCATTTCAAAACTTTATCTGCATTACTTTTCAATCAGGCCTTTCCGTTTTCATATGTTTACATTATTTGAGTACTCTCATTATGTCAACTATTATTACACAGTCTTCTAAGCACTCTTCGCAGTAACTATACATCTGACAAAAAATGTAATGTTAGTATTATGTGCTTTGAGTTTTCTGTGCTGTATAGGATAAAGGAATGTATAAATAAGGAGGAATTAAAGAATTGCTTGATACAGTTGATGTAAATTGAAGGGCAATCTTTTTATGTCTAAATGCTCCTCAAATTAAATTATAGATTTTTTTCTCATCTGAATGTACTTTCATTAAGTCATTTTTTTTCCTCTATAGCTTCCTAAAGCGATAAGTTTCTGTTAAATAGTCACAATGAGATATTACTGAAACTTTGATTTAGGAAAACTTGTTGAATTTGAGATTTGGCGAGCAAAGTGCCTTTCTCCTTGACCAATATTAGTTGAATGAATGATGAATACATTTTTGAAGAATGAATGACTACATGGATAAGCTCATTAACACACTGTGGTGACTCTACATTGAGAAATTCCACATTCAGTAGCATATTTTTATTCCCACTCTTCCTTAGCTTACTGATGTCCTCATTAATGAAATCCTCCATGGAGCTGATGGAACCAGCATCAAGTGCGGCGTTATTGGGGAAATTGGTTGTTCCTGGCCTCTGACTGAGAGTGAAAGGAAGGTTCTCCAGGCAACAGCCCAAGCTCAGGCTCAGCTGCGCTGTCCTGTTATCATTCATCCCGGAAGGAATCCAAGTGCACCCTTTCAGATTATCCGAATATTGCAAGAAGCAGGCACAGACATCTCCAAAACAGTTATGTCGCACATTGATAGGTAAGCAGATTATGTACAAATTAAAGCAAAGCACCAGATGATTATGGACAATTAGATGTGTAGGGGACAGCAAAGGCGCTGACTATACAAGCAGATGTTGGCTGGAGTTAATCTCATGAATAAGCCTAACAATGTTGCGAAGGCTACACATTAGCCTTTATTTAAATTGAATCGATTAAGGAATTAGCACAGTCACAATGTGACTAATAATACATTAAGGTTCCTTCTAAATTGGGATTCCTGGATATGAGGATGTGTCTTTCATTGTTTCTGCAAAACCGCAGTCCTTGTCTCTTCAAATGTTGCTTCATCCATATTTTCTTTATATTTGTATCATAAACACCAACTTGATATATGTAGGATCTCGTTACCATCCTCCATGTCTCTTAACATCTTCTTCATATTTCTATACAATTTCATCTTTGAACTGTAATTTCTTCAATTCTTTCTTCCTATTTAATACTTCTCTCTCCAGTGAAAGGAATCTGTTGCTTAGACTATCAGTTTGGTTTCTAACACTAAAAACTGTTTTTTCTCTTTATTTCTGTAAGCTCTCTTTGTTACTTTTCAAATCTGCTTTGTTAACTTTGAGGTTTTTTCCTTTAACATGTTACATCTCATGTTAAAAAATATTATGCACAGAACGTTTACCTTATAATTAATCGATCTAATTTCTATTGTCCTTTTTTACTCTAATTTTATAGTTTGTTCACTCTTCCAGTTCTTATTTATGTGAGATTATTTTCTTCAATGTAAAAAAATGACTGTGATTTTTCAATTCCTTAGAAATTATTATGAGTCCTGGGTTGAGGTTAGGGTTTTTTTTCCCCTCCGTTTCTTGGTTGTTTGTTTCTTATAGGTAGTTATGGGGCACTACTCACCTGGTATTACTTTAAACTAAACTTTTAAAAAATTGTATGACTTGTGGTAAAATACATGTAACAAAATTTACCACCTTAACCATTTTGAAGTATGAAGTTCAACGGTGTTACGTATAGTCACGTTATTGTCCAACCAATCTCCAGAATTCTCTTCATCTTGCAAAACTGAAACTCTATACCCATTAAACAACTTCCTACTCCCTCTATGCCAGGCCCATGACAACAACTATTCAACTGTCTCTCTTTATGAATGTGACTACTCTAGGTACCTTATACAGTGTAATGATACGGTATTTGTCTCTTTTGTGACCTTTAAAACTAAACTTTTGGCTTGAAGAGTTTAGAACCACACAGATATTATGAATTCCGTCCCCTAAACTCAGCGAGTGCAGGCTTGTGGTTATGGATTCTCAGAGGAAGCTTTTTTCTCAGCCTGCCTCCCTTTTACCAGAAGAGAAGACTAAGAAAGACATAATCTTGAAAGACTCCTTCTGTGGGCCAGTTTTTAACTAGTCCCTCCACGTGGGTGTTTTAGGTGAGAGGGATGCTTCCTGCACACGCTGTCTGGCCGACGCTCTGTCTCCAGCTTGTCTCCTGCCCTGTTCTACCCATGGCTCTCTATTACTGGGCCCATTGAACCCCCCGGACAATGGTAGCCCTGGGTTCCCCTCACTTCTCATTTTGTCTGCTCTCTTGTTTCTGCCCCTGACCAAGCCCTTTACTTTCCCACCAGCTGAACCAAGCATTTAAAGTATTGCGCCTTTCGTTGTTGAATATTTTACTTACACTATCATGGAAAGGTTTTCTGTGAACGTTTAGTCTGCCATGCTGCCTGAAACTGATTCACAATTATTCTTAAGGAAGAGTCTTTCTATTCTATCTGTTTATAGTTAAACATGTAGGTAAGTTAGAGAATTATGCTTAGCAATAAGAGAAAATAAGGTTTCACTAAAAATTGTGAAATAAACCTTAACTCCTAGCAGAGTAGAACTCCCTTGCTTATAGAATCAAACTATATATATATATATATACACATACACATGTTTATTCCTTGCTCATAAAATCAATATATATGTATGTTCCTTGCTCATAAAATCAAACAACATATATATGTATACATAGATGTATATACATTTGTATATGCATTTTCTTTTCTACAATGCTCAGGATGGGATGGAGAAATTGCTGTGACATCAGATGAACTCCGAGCATCCTAGAAAATCCTAGAACAGCCACTTACTCTGGGTCTATATTAGGGATTTTTCAGGGTTCCAGTGCCTGGCAAACAAAGATATAGAAAGATGAACATTTCAGAGGACAGGCAACTGAGGAAAATGTAGCACATTTGGAAAAACAAATTAAATAAAGTAACAGAAAAAATTAATCAGGGAGGCAGGTGTAGGCAACTTTAGCTTTTCGATGTGACTGTTCACAGCAAGACAGTTGCCGGGCTGCCGCTGGACTAGGTCAGCCTTTCACAGACTCTCGGAGGTCTGCGGGCTACACACACAATCTGATCTTTACTGAAAGGGCAAGGGCTTCAGCTTTACAATGGCGACGAATCACAAAAGGGCATGTATTTCATGCAGCAAAATGCACAGACAACTCACAAGAAGAAAAGCATCCTGAAAACAAGGCCTCCAGAAAAAAAAAATCATTTTGTTCCTCCCGCCGTGTTTTCTCAGGCATAAAGGAGAAGGTTCTGAACCCAGAGGCTGTTGTTACTGTGACGTAACAAGTCAAGGCGCCGGCTCTGCCCTGCAGCCCCTTGACAGCAGTGGGCTTTCCAGCGGAGCTGACACTCAGCCTTGACTGTGTGTAAAATTGTTCATTTTTCCCCTTAAAGGTAGCATTTCTGTCATTTGAGAACACAAAATAAAATATACTGGGATGTCTATATCTCATTGAAGCAATTAAATGTTTTTTTTGAAAAGACACAAATCTTCACCAACATTCATGCATAAGGCATTTTACCTTACAAATATATGTACAGACACACTCCCACACACACAAGAGCAACAACACACTGCTCTGTGCCTGTCCGAAAGGAGCACTTGCGACCCTGAGAGGGAAGGGTTAACCCAATGGCCACAGCCTTAGCACACCTCTGAACCACATTGTTGTCATGTGATCATTCATGACCTACTTAAGGTCATTTACCTGGAGATAACAGCCTGACAAGATAAATCTGCTTCAGTGTCTGGGCCCTCCCCTCACCATCTGTTCTCTGTAAGAAAAACCGGCCTGAGGAAGTGCCCGTCACTGCTGCGGACTTAACCCTAGAGAACCGCAAAGGGGGCTGTCCTTGGCGGGCAGAGCCACCCAAAGTCAACATGTATTGGAAAACCACACCAGCATTTCTATTCCTGCTTGGGCTTTTAATCCACAAAGACCTTATGCCTTTTAATCACTTACTATAATTTTATTACCTGTTAAAAGTCTATCCACATTTCCAGGTGGCAAACAATCACAGCACTACCTCTTCCCTGGCCTAATATGGGCTGTACGTGGTCTAAGAAGACACTCCACAGATAGTCTTTTTGTGATTCACCTCCAAGGAATTTTCATCCTTCATATGCTCTGGAGTAGCTGTAGTTATTATGTCGCAACACACTTCTTCCATGACCAAGGGAAGTTGGGTAAAACAACAGGACTATTTACCAATTACATTTTGAACGCCAGAGAAGGCGCCAGGCAGGTGGTGGGCCTCAATGTTTTTTCTACTTAGTTATCTTTTTAACAAACTAAAGGGCTTTGATGGAAATCCAGGGCCTGGAGTTTGAGGACGGATACAATGGTAATGAAGTTCAGGAATATAGCGCATCTTCTATCTTTGAAAATTGTTCCCTGCAGAATTTGACCCAAGGGTTTCTGACAAAGGAAAAGGGCTAGCACATTTTATTCTCTTTACACTTGATTATCCACGCCTGATCTACCCACCTCCTTAAAGGATACAATTTTGATATGTTTTTCATGCTCTTAATTAGATGGAGTGGGATATTTCTCCCTCCCTCCCTCCCTTCCTTCTTCCTTCCACAAATATTTTTTGAATGCCTAATCACCATAAACCAGGGAGGTAGCAGGGAGCAAGACCCATTCTCTGCCTTCAAAATGGTTATTTAATTATAATTATGGTGACTCTTAACCTTAAGTTTTTCTTTGAAAAGCCACCAAAAAATGATTACCCGATATCCTTGGAACTGTACATTTACAATTCCTGTGAGTATAGTAAAATAATATGAAGTAATTAAAGAAGAATTCCAGGCAAATATTTGACAAACTTAAATCAGGCAAAACATCTTTATGTATCTAAACAGTATGGTAGCAGTTAAAAAAAAACAATTGGAATGTCATGCACATGACATGGTGTAAACATTTAGAATTCTGTGTGTATGTGCTGTATTTCTTAGCAGTTTATTATTAGGATTGTGTATATGCATTCATTATGTGCATAATGCATAGGATGCAGTGAAAAAAATGATGTGCATTGTATTGTATGTACATTGTGCACATTAAGTACAGTAAAGACAACTTACCCAGTCATATTCTCTCAGATCCAATCCCAGAATGAGAAATGACGGAAATTAGCTCAGGCAACAAAGCCGGGAGGGACCTGAAAAGCAAGTGAATTTTTTTTGAAGAAAATATTTACTAATAACACTTCTCTTTTCCCATTTACTAATGTCCACTGACATTTCTTCTGCTGTTGCTATGGCAGATGATAGGAAAATGTTAAAAAATAGACGCTTTTAAACATGTAATCATGGCTACTTGTATATGTACTTGGGTGTGACTATGGCTAAATTTCACATGAAAATCTACACTGGTTTGTAGAGCAACTCACTGACATAAAAACACAAACTTGGCATATGTTTCAGGAGTATGACAGGGGCAGCAGCTGTGCTTTCATTAAAGCCATGCCCAGTCTATGTCTGCACGGGACGGTGAGAAACAGGGGTGTCGGGGCCACGGCGCCTAATTCTAGTCCCGATTTGCTGTGTGACCTTGAGCAGGTCGCTTAACCCTCCCAGTCTTTTGCTCATCTGTCAAAACATGTTAAGAAAAATTATTTTTAACCTTTTAAGTGTTATGCATATTTCCCCCCATGATTATTAATCTTGGACTTCCTTTCAAGACAGGACCTATTTAAAAAGAAAATCCAGACAAATGTTTGACAAACTTAAATGCAGCAAAGCTCTGCAATAACGGTAAAAGTGCCAAATAAAATGCAATTAAGTTATGCCTGTAATTGATATTGGTTGAATAGCCCAAACTGCACTCTGTGACGGAGACGTTTGGGCAGACCGGCCCAGCGGCAGGGCCGGCGCAGGCACTGGGCGTGCATTCTCTCCGGTTCATTATACCTACCATACCCTTCCCTAGGAATTTTTTTCTTCCAAAGCAATATTTCACGACTTTGACACCATTCCCATGAAATGTGACATTTTAACAAATAGGATTGTCATGTCCCTGAGATTTATCTTCACTCTCCTCAATACCGTCATTCCTTGAACTGTGTGTCGCCTTACATGAAAAATGCAGCGTCTTTTGTGCTGTGTGGCAGCTGGAAAGTTCATATGGTAAAAAGGTCCTCCCAGGGTGTATAAACCACAAAATGTATTTTAATATAAAGTTTTAATTACATTTCACAATTCAGAGCCAACTTCTAGTTTTAGTGTAATTCAAATAAGGTTTTTCCTCTCTCTTCCAGCCATCTGTTCCTTTGGTGTAAGCCTGCACTTAAGCCATAATATTGAAAATGTGACATCGTTCCTTCCTATGATGTCATTGAACATCTCTGTATGGTATGGACCCAAGCAGTCAGAGAGTAATGGGGGGGGGGGATATGCTTGTTCAAATATAGATAAAAGGAAATAAATGCATGCAATCTGAATTATTTTTCTCTTGTTTTTCATTCCCAGTTATTCTCTAATGTGGAAAAGACTGTTCCATAAAAGTAATGCCTTGACACAAAAAGATAAATGAATCTTTAAAGTGCCTACATAAATGGGGATAAATCAGTGTATAATGTGAATGTGCCAGTTTAACTGAACGTTTTGAGTGTGTATGAAACCAAAATTTCTGGCAAATATTTCATTGAAGTAGCAGATTATACTTTCTAACCATAGGCAATGTTTAGGTCATCATTAAAAACATGTATCATTCTATATAGTAGTTTCTATTTTGACATTAAAATAAGTTAAAATTTAGCAATTAAGAGTTTTTCAGATTTTATAATAAAGATGGAACTTCCATTTGCAGTATAAGAATATACATGAGTAATGTTTTAGAATTATATTAACATTTAATTTATTAGGTTATAATGATTTATGTATTAATTTCCTTTAGACATTGCATTATAAGTATTTTAAAATTCATTTTAGATTATTTCATGAATAGTATTAGGTGAGTTTAGTTATGCTTTTGAGCAGCTGTTGAAAAACTCTTAAAATAACAAAGAATCCCATAACACTATATGTACAAATATTCATTAGTTTTAAATTGATGGTTTGAGCTCTGGCTGGGTGGCTCAGTTGGTTGGCGTGTTGTCCCATACACCAAAATGTTGCAAGATCAATCCCCAGTCAGGGTACTTACCTAGTTTGTGGGTTCGATCCCCAGTCGGGGCACATATGGGATTGCTTCTTTCTCACATCAATATTTCTCTCTCTCTAAAAATCAATGAACCTACCCTGGGGTGAGAATTTTTAAAAAATGAGGAATTCAGTGGGGGAGAGGTGGTAAATAATTTTTTATATTAATAAGTCATTAAAATTCAACATTGTGGTTAATAAATCAGTTGTACATAAGCATCCACTTATTATTGTCTTTGTATGCCAATTTAAAAAGTTATTTGGTCAAGTTCATATGTTTTAGCATTAACTGTATTCTACGCTTCTGCCTGTGTCAGGCCCTGAGCTAGTCTGGTCTCAAGCAGAGCTGCCCTCCTGGTCCTCTCCCTCTAGGCTCAGGAATTCACCGACGGGTGTGGGTGATGAATGACAAAGTGACAACACGGTCACAGCGGTCACAGTGCAGTAGGGGAGAGTGCAGGTGACTAGGAGCAGGAATGCCTGGGTTCTTGATCACTTAAAAGATTCAAGCTTTTGTTTCTTCATTTATACAATAACGTTAATATGTGGCATAATTATTTCACCAGTTCATTATGAGTTTCAGAACGTGGTCCTCCCATATTCTTGGTACCATTTAAGGATGCCAATATCTAATCCACTGCCCAGGAATGTCCTTGATTCTCCTTCTCCAGCGCTGTCACCATGGGGACAGTGCCTCATTGCTTACTCTTCCTCTTGCTTGCCCTATTCTGGTTAATGACAGCATTATTCACCCAGATGTCAGCCTAGATTCCTCCCTCCGCTGTACCCCCATGTGATAGGACCTGTCTACCTCACTAAGATCTCAAAATACAGGTCCTCCTATCCATCCTCTGTTGTTAACTTAATTCAGCCCCTTGTTTGTCACCTAAACTGTTGTAACAGACTCCAAACAGGAACCTCTCCCGTAGCCTCGCTCCCTCACCTAGCCGCCACACTGCCACCACTCTGATGGGTCCAAATTCAAATCTGACTACGGTCCTCCACCCTGACGTAAAACTGTTTAATGGTTCCCCTTGACCTTCAGCACAATATCCAAACGCCTTGGTCATCTGATCCCCACCCATCCTTCTACCTCCGCTCCCATTCTCTCTAGTACAGATAGGGAACTTGGGCTAAAGCCACACTGACCATGACCTTGAGTGCACTGTACTGACTGTTCTTACATGTTTCTCACGCAAGCTAGTTAGTCCCTTGGCTGTGAATGCCCCATTCTCCCTGTCCATTTGCCAGTCTTTCTTCAAAACGCGGCTCATCAGAGGTTTCCTTCTCCGCAAAGCTTTCCCTGAACTAACCAAGCAGTGTTTGCTATCTTCCTCCAGTTCCTAGTAGGACTTCTGTTCTTACACTCAGTATGGTCTGTAAAGCAATTATTTGATTCTCCGTCTCTTTTCCCTAATAGACACTGAACTTTTTGAAGGATGGGTCTGTGTGTTATTTATCTTTGTTTTCCTAGCTCATATCTCATAGTAAGTAGATGACCAACGATTTATTATTGGATGGATGAATGGGCGGGTGCTTCTCCTCTCATACACTTTAGCTCTGATAATTACTTCCTTATCTTCAGGATCAACAAGTTTTTCCCCCTCTCTCAACAGTTTCTTCTGTGGCATCATCCGTCACCCACACCTGAATCCCGCCCACTTTGATCTGAATAGTCTTCTTCAAGACTCGACTCAAATGAGTCCCTCCTTTAATTATTCTTTCACAGTACTTTGTATTTATTGGTACTATAAAAAACTTTTAACACACTTAATTGTAGTTATTAGTTTAAATATCTATCTCTTTCCTTAGCCTTTTAGTTCCTTAAGACAGCAGCTTAAATTTCTTACTCATATCGGTATTCCCATTACAGAGGTTAACGCAAGGTATGTGATAGTACAAGACAGCAGATGTTTGATGGATTAATTCATGACGGTGTGCTTGAATGTATGAGAGCTCTTTGAAACTGTAAAGCCCCAGACAAATGTGAGGCATTATTGCCATCTTGATCACACCCAGGCATCAAATCCTTCCCTCTGCTCCTTAGTTCTTTTCACCTAGATAGCCCACAGAGCCTGGTCTGAATTACCGCTTCACGCAGACGTCCTGGCTCCCGCTCAGAGTGCACGTTGACATTACACGAAACCCCTCGGCACTTGGATAAGATCTAGACTATAAAGAGGTATGAAAAAGAGAATCGACTGTCCTGCATTTTAGTACCAACTTTAAAACATTAATAAGTGATAACCATATTCTGAAAACAAAGATAGCCAGATCACTTTAGTCACCATTTTCTTAGCCAATGGCAATATGTTTGTCATAAATTTATGCCTGTTCCTTAGAGAGACAGAATTTGCTTATTAGTTGAAGAGTGAAAGTGTCAAACGTGCAACAAAAGAAATAATATAATATGAATGACAAGAACAAACACTTGATACAAAAATCTCAACTTCTGCCTGGGAAATCCCATGATATTGAATGCAATGCAATCACTTCGTGCACCTGGAAGAAGGGACCCTGTCTGGTGAGAAATGCAGAAGCTCTTCTGCGTCTCACAACCATCTCACTGACTGCTGAGGGCAAGAGGTGAAAAGTAGTTACCTTAAAGGCTGGGGGAGATTGGAATAAGAAACAACGTAATTATTCATGGGTAGAGAATATGGAATGAGAAGGACTGGCTGAGGTTGACACCTACACTTACAGGAGGAGACCTTCGAGATTATTGATGCCTGGGAGGGGCAGGACCTCTGTTTAATCCTTATCTGAAAGACGTCAAGCAGAATGCATTTTCCCGTGGTACCCTTCTGACATCTGGGGTCAATCCTTTCTCCAAGTGAAAAAAAAAGGCACTTGCATAAATGCAACTTCAGTAGCACCTTGACAGTCCCTGGAAGTCATCCAACTGAGTGTCAGTTTAATGTGGTTAAGTCACCTTGTTAGACATCCCTGGTGCGGGATGCTCTGACGTTTTTGTGATGGGCTGGATTTCTCCACAGGTGAGCGCTGGGGAGGAGGAAGGGAGCGGTATGGATGGGTGGATGCGCAGAAGGGGCAGCACGGCCTAGGAGCATGGCATTGGAGGACAAACACAATCTGGATTTATTCACACTCCTTCGGAGTAACTTAACTTTTCCAAGACGTAGTTTCCTCATCTATAAAATGGGAGCATCATATCTTCTTCATAGAGTGTTTGTAAAGATTAAATGAGACAGGGCTGCTTTGAATACCTGATGACAGTTAAGTATTTATTTTTCCTGTTTTACCTACCTCTCCCCTTCTACCCCTTATTAACCCCCAATACCAAATTCTGTTTTTTTCAGGACTCATACTATGAAAAATATGCATGATCACTGAAACTGTCCTCCCCCACACCACCCCATGGGTTTTGAACTTCGATAAGGAGATTTTTAATGAGTTAATTTCTTAATTTCTGCACACTAATGTTCAGTTATCCAGAGGGTATCTTAACATTAAATACCAGTAAAAATAATTGATATATTTACATAAATGGACTTGTATGTACTGGATTTTTAATGACACCAAGTTTGCCTCCTTTTTTAACTGCATTTTCTTAACATCCAAAACATCAGCATAATTGCTTTTCTTCTGAGGAAATCTTCTCCCTACATGTGGCTGTAAAATTTTAAGTGTTTTGCCATGGGACCATTTCCCTTAGAGTCTCACTCCTTCCTGTGTGCTGCTCTACAGGATAAGAATTCCCAGGGGTGACTCTTGCAGTTTACACGTTTATACGAATCTTACTGAACATGCTCGTCTTCCCCTAGAAAGGTATCTCTACCTATGGTGATATTCTTCAGACAACATTGATAATATAAGTAGCATTTACATATAATTGGCATCTGGAGATCTGGATAACTGCATTCCCCATTCCTCTCTTAGATGAGGCTGCTGCAAGACCACATCCAAAGAGACCACGCAGGGCCTCATGGCCACTGTAAGGCCCTGGATTTTTCTGAGGGAAATGGCAAGTCTTTAGTGGGTTTGGAGCAGAGGAGACACCTGCTCTGACTTAGATGTGGAGATAGACTTTGGTTGATGTATTTGAATCGACGGCAGTAGAACAAAGGTAGATCTGAAGAGAGCAATTGAGAATCTATTACAGAGATCCTGCTAGAGATGATGGTGATTTGGACTAGGAGGGTAGCATAGAGGTGGTGACCTGTCTGGATTCTGGTCATATTTGGAAAGTTGAGCCAAAAGTCTACCCTAATGGGCTAGATGTGGACAAAACAGTCAAGGATAATGACAAGGTTTTTGGCCTGAGCAACTGGATGGATGGAGTTGCCATCAGCTGAGATAGAGAAGGGTGTTACAGCAGCTAGGTCAGAGTGGTAGACCAGGGGTTTAGTTCGAGACATGTTAAACTTGAGATATCTATTAGACATCCAAGTGGCTATGCCAAGCACACAATCAGACATGAAAAGCTGGACTTCAGGAGAAAGATGGACCCTTAATATGCGGCCTTTAATATTTGTAAGGGGTTTAGAACAATATCGGCCTCCTAGAATGAAAGTAAGCAGTGGTCATAATTAACATAGTTCCTACTCCTCTGACCATGTCATTCAAATTGTCTGAAGTAACTGCAGTGGTCAAATCCTGCCTATTATATGTAGTTACGCTCTGAACTAGCAATTAAGTACCTCCATAAAGTAATCCTTTCTTACTTTGGGGGTTTATCACCCCCTTTGATGGTAGATTCTCCATTTTCAAGTGCAGTTTGAGGGTACTGTGGGGAGGGAATTAAATTTCAAAATAAAAATTAAAACACATGATGTGCACAGACAGTCAATGCAATTTTGGAAAATGTTCTTTGACTACAGAATACTTAGCCATAGGAGAATTCATATATTAAATGTGATAGTTAAGAGAGTAGACTCTAGCCTTGAAATGAATTTATACTTTAGCTTATCACCTTGAATATCTAATATCTCAAGTCCCAGTTTTCTCATCTGTAAAATTGAGACCTGATAGGATTGTGGAGAATATTGGATGAGATAATAAATGTAAAACATTTTGCATAAAGCTAGACACAGTAAGTTCTTCCAACTTCTAGCTATGATGATGATGATGATGAAGATAATCAACTTTATTTTTGTTTTCAATTGGATCTAAAGCTAAAGATTTTTCTATGGTTTGTTATTTACTATGGACATTTCACTGAATATATTTCTCAGTATACCACTTAAAATTTAGAAAACTTACTCTCAAGGCATTATGCCAATAGAAGTAAAAAGATATTAGGAGTAGAAGTCAGGGTCTGATCCAACACATTATTGGTACTTTCATTCTCCTTCCTGACACCAAACCACCCCTCCCCAGACCCTTCCTCACCTTATGAACTTGTCCCTGTTGATAAGTAACAAACTGAATGAACTGACTCAAAAGGAAAAATACTAAACTTATCTCTTCTCCTTACGTTATTTTAATTGTGTATACTTTGTTTTTAAGCATGGTTCTTTGGGGGAAAACAGAATATGTTTACTACAGCAAAACACATATTCTTTTAACCCGGTAATTTTGGAAGCAAAGGATGGTCTCCATGGTAAGAAGATGGAAAAGGAGTAGTATTAATAGAAAATAGCACAGAGCTAATGCACATTTTATAGTATGAAAGGAAAGGAGGCTATTTTAGCCTCCCTGCCTAAAACAACACTGTGAACTCTAAGTTATGCTAAACTGGTGAATAAGACAAAGAGGAGGCAGCTCCAATGTGATTGCTTAGAGTGAAAGTCAATAGTGAACTCCCGGAAAGCGTCTCAGTGCCACAGAAACCTCCTGCTCCCGTGACACACTGAGGCTTAATTGGTCCTCCTATGGTTTGGTAGGAAGAAAGGCTTTGAAAATACTTCTGACCTTGTACAAGGAGATTTATAGACGTATAATAGTGCTTTAATCCTAACATACTGAAGTTGCCAAAGTAATAGTATATATTAGAGTAGATCAAAGCCTAATGATACAATGATTGTCTGACATTCCAACTCTTCTCCAGGCCAATCTTGGGTCCCAAGCAATTATCCTTTTTCTAGGTCCTTAATTACCTTTCACAATGTCTAATGGGGTTCATTTTCCCTCTCATCTTTTTCCATATTCATTGTCTTTTAGTAGAATGTATTTTCTTTTCTTTCTTTCTTTCTTTCTTTCTTTCTTTCTTTCTTTCTTTCTTTCTTTCTTTCTTTCTTTCATTTCTCTATGTGTTTGAATTTCTACCATGGTATTTTGGGATCTAACTTAATGCACCCCTTTTTACTTGTTAAAATTGGAGTTTCTTGAGATCCTCTACTCTTGCTCCAGACTCTACTCCTCTGTACTGTTTACTGTACATTTTTCTCCCTTTTCCCATTCATTTGCATAGTCTTGCAACATAAAGCAGTGGTATTCTTACTGAGCTATGTATCGCATGAGAAGATGTTCACAAAAATCAGCATAAAATTATAAATTATATTGAAAAAATAAGCACGCCAAAACATAAATATCCATAGTATTGCCCCTTTTTAAAAAGTTGCAGAGATATTCACATACACTTTTTTAATCCACACCCGAGGATATATTTTTATTGATTTTAGAGAGAAAGAAAGGGGAGGAGAGAGAGAAACATTGATGCGAGAGGGAAACGCAGATCAGTTGCCTCCTTTACGTGCCCCGACCAGGGATCAAACCCACAACTTCTTGGTGTACAGGACAATGCTCCAGCCAACTGAGACACCCAGCCAGGGCCAGATAAACTTTGAAATTAATTTTAGAACCAAGTCATGAGCTTCATAAGAAACCGATCCTATTATTTTACCTTAGTTTCAGGTTTTACCCAGGTTTGTGTTACTCACCTAATGCACAGCACCTGATGCCAAGTCGCCTTCGACGGTTTCCACAGTTCACAGCTTTCCCACTGAGGACTTTCAAACATACACGGACCTTATTCTAAAGACAATTCTGTAGGAGAATTACAAAATTGTTTTTCAGTTTTGGCAATGGAATTAAAATGTCCGTAGTTTCCAAGTACTTTAAAAAGGGAAAAGTCCCCTTTAGATGGGTCAATTCTCTTATTTCTGGTAACAAAGTGAACTTACTATTTTATAGTCATATCATAAGAGCCAATTCAAAAGCCATGTTACTTTACTTAATCTATGTTCCAGTACATAATATGCTTAAGACTTTTACTTTATATATGTGGGAAATAGGCGCTTGATAATAACAATATGCCTGTCTTATTTTCTCTAGGACTATACTTGATAAGAAGGAGCTACTGGAGTTTGCTCAACTTGGCTGTTACTTGGAATATGATCTCTTTGGTACTGAGCTCCTTCATTACCAATTCAACCCGGATATTGACATGCCCGATGATAATAAAAGAATTAGAAGGTAAACATGATTAAATCACTTATAGTGTTCCCTTTTACCACCCCTTTTGATTTTCATTTCTGGGTGGGTATTAGCAAAGATTCAGAAAACAGAAAGCAGGCAGAACTAGAGACTTGCAGAGAAAAATATATCAATGCTGTTTCAGGGAGAAAAATCTCTATATGTTATTGCAAGAAGAGAATGAGTCATCCTAAGTAGGCAGAAGTTTAGCAGAGCCTTAGAAGTTCAGTGCAGATGGGCAGCTGACAAGAAACATAAATAACACTCAGCCCATCATGACAATAAGAGAACAAATCATGTTTTCCTCTTTTTATCTCTCCATGAAGTAAGATGTTTCTTTGCCAGGTTGAACATGCTCAAGTAATAACTTCATAAAATATATATTTGAAATGCTGTATTAAAAGTATTTGCTAAAGAGTTGACTGCAACTTAAATGCTGTATAATGTCTAAAGATCAAACATCATATAAACTCTAACTCTTCAAAATTGTCTAATATGCAGTGAAAGCAAATAACAGTGCAAGTCATTCTGTGCCACCAGCTGGAAAATTTTGGGAGTCAAAGATGAATGGCCACCTGGTTTATCTTGGTTACATGGTGACATGAACACTGAAGGCAACACGTAGGGAGCCTGGGAGGAGAAGTAGATTTCAGATTGGAAGGATCGATTTGTTGAAGAATATCTAACTGCTGCTATCCAGGGGGAATCTTGGATAGAGTGTGAAGCTCAGGCTAGAAATTAGAACTGAGACATAAATATAGACATCATTGGTTTGTACGTGGTATTGCGGGGTGAATAAGATTGCCCAGAGAAGAGCATGAGGACAGGACCCTGGGCAAACACACATTGAAGAGACGGGCTCAGGAACAGTTACTCAAGGACAGGTTGAGAAGTTTTCAAAGAGATAAGAATATCAGGAAAGCGCGTTATTTTAGAAGTTGGTGGAGAAGTATGCTGACAGCAGAAGGGCTTGAATGCGTGTTATAGATGACGTAGCAATTGAAATAAAGACTGAACAGCATCCATTGGATTTCAGTCAGGAGGTTCACATCTCACAATTAGTAAGTACAGTTTTGGTAGAAAAAGCCTGAAGAATAAGAAGGAGGTGAGTAAGAGAGAGGATGTAGAGGTTATTCTTTCAAGAAGCTCAGTAGTAAAGGGAAGCAAGGGTGTAGGGCTAAAGCTAGAATACAAGGCAGGATCAAGGGAAGTTTTATTTTGTTCTACACGTTTAACTTACTGGCCCAGGAGCACCATTCAGTACTGGCAAACAGGTGTCCCTAGGGTTCCACTAGTTTGCGCCATACTCAGAGGTGAATATTGTCTGGAATTTAAAGTGAGGTGGTATGGTAGGTCTTCATCATCTTTCATGACCTCAAAACCATGATTTCTTGATGAATAATGTTAACACATATTTTACAATTCATCTTGGAAATAGGAAGTTAGCTCCTGGGACCTGCTTCCCTTGTGGCAGTGAAGGGGATCTTAGCACCCCTTTGCCTTCCATGAGTTTCCTAGACCTTCTGGAATAGGAAACAGGAGAACTGCAGAGGGAATCTATGAAGGAGACAAGGGGAAGGATGACCACCAGCTCTCCCAGTATGCCTTCTTAGCTCCTGAATCTCAGCTATTAAATCAAGGACAGGGACTTAATTTGGCCAGCTTTTATTGTGCCAAATGTGACCATTCTAGATATATGAACATACATAAAAATTACATATACACATGTGTTTGTGTTTTTGTGTCTCTGTGTATATGTGTATGTGTGTATACTCAATCTTCCTTAAATTAAAACCACACACTAGGTCACTGCCTCAAGCACAGCCCACAGTAATTACTGAACGCACTTCTGGATTGTGTGTGCCCCAGTACATTTGCCCCCCACCTCCTGGGCACTTGATTTTCATCGTTCATTTGCAGTCCTCTTCTGAGCCCTAGTAGTCATTAAGCTCTGAAATGCAAGGCAGAGAAGCACGCTTCTGCCTACCTCTGGCTTTCAGCACCAGAAATTCTGTGTCTAACACCTGTTTTCAATCTTATGCTCCATTTCTCAAATCTTATTATATCTCTGCCTTTTCACACTTTGTAGTCTCTCTCTAATATTTGTTTGCAAAACACTAACTCATTTGTATTTCTATAATTACTGTGATTTTTTGTCTTCTCACATGTAGTGGTTCATTCCTTCTGGCAGCATCTCTAGAACTACTGTTCTTCCATACAATGCACAGTATGAGAGACGATCTCATTTTAGCAGTGACCAGGCAGTTTTCTTGATGGGATGTAATTATGTTTCTAGTGCCATAACTTTATCTTTCTCATGAAATAAACAGTCTCCAGAATCTTGACTTAATGAGTTCTAAGGGTTGCCATTTTCAAACATGTGTCTTATCCATTATGTTCTTACCTTTCTACTTCACAGTTCAGTCAGTTTGCATCTCAAGGTAGGGCACAAGGCCTCTTACAGGAATTTGTTTATCTGTACGATATACTTCTGTAATAATGAAATACCACTTATATTTTTCTCAAAGAAAAGAAACAAAAACTTGGGGAAATGGTCAGAAAATATTAGGGGGAAAGTATACCCTAAAATTTCCAGAATGTGATACTCCTTTTCAGTTGTGAATCAAGGTTCGTCACATTAAGTTTCAATATTGTATATTACTTCTCTCAAGTCTTTCTCGTCTTCATAAATAATTGATAACTCTCTTAGATAATTCCCTTAGAGTTTTTTCCAAAAGCAACTTTAGAACTTTTGAACATTACCCAAATTTTAAAGAGGCAAAGAACTGTGGTGGCACAATTAGCATTCCATGTACTTATAATAGGACATGCATGGGGTATGCACGACAGGAATACAGAGTTCTAAACAAAACGCCCAAGTTGGCTCCCTTTTACCTGCAAACATAAGATCTACTCTTCAATTGTAATTTATTTATTAATTTTGTTTTTATTTTTATTGATTTTAGAGAGAGAGAGTAAGGAATAATGAGAGAAAGATTTGTTGTTCCTCTTATTTATGCATTCATTGGTTAATTCTTACATGTGCCCTGACTGGGGATCAAACCCACAACCTTGGCATATTGGGACGACACTCTAACCAACTGAGCTACTTGGCCAGGGCTAATTTATTTTAAAATGTATGTTCTCAGAGGGCAGGGATTTGTACTTGAGTTTTCCTTGTAGTGTCCCGCGTTTTGCTTACTACAGTAATTATTAAATATGACTCATGCACTGTAACAGTGATTTTCAACCTTTTTCATCTCATGGCACACAGAAAATAATTACTAAAATTCTGTGGCACACCAAAAAATGTATTATATTTTTTGCCGATCTGACAATAAATAGGTATAATTTTGATTCATTCACACCGCACAGCTATTATTGTGTTGGCTCTTGTCATTTTTTTAAATCTGACAGTCCAAGGCAGGGGTCCCCAGCCCCTGCGCCACAGACCTGGATCAGTCAGTGAGCAATGGACAAACAAGTAAAGCTTTGGCCTGCTCTCCTTCGGTCACATTACCCCTTGAGCTCCATTCCCATGAAACCAGTCCCTGGTGCCAAAAAGAGTGGGGACCGCTGATCTCAGGGAAAAGAGGTCAGTGACTGACTGAATAGTCAGGTTTTAAAAATTCTTGCACCAGTGTGCTGTGGCACAAGGGTTGGAAATCGCTGCAGTAGGAGGCCAAGAAATGTTATTGAAACAAAAATAAAACCTAGATGCATTTGGGAATCTAGAGACTGATGAAACGATACAGCAAATGCCAGAAAAGAGGCACTATCTCCAGGTTGCATCTCCTGTCATCTGAGACCTATGAAAGTCACTGCAGACACTGCCCAGAGTCCAGACACACACAGATGGTGGCTGTCAGGAGGTGACTCACTGTAGATTATGGCATTTAACAAAGCACAGAGGATGAGATATTTAGACAATAGCCAGGAAGCCCTCCTTTAGTCAACTGACTATAAATTTAAAGGAACAGCTTATTATTTATACCAATCTTGTTGAAATGGAAAGAAAGTAGAGTAAATTTTATGGGTCCACTTAACCCAGTGCTCCAAGACTAAGTCAAAATTCACATAGACTTCAAACGGACAAATGCTCAGAATACAGACATACCATTGCTGACCTCCTCAAAACAACTATCGAGCTATGTCATACGCCCTTCACTTCCAAACTAGCCCATTCTACTCTCAGAATATTTTATTCGTATGTAGATGCCTTTTGTTTCCCTACTTTAATAACAAATAGACATTGATGTTATCTGCTAGAAAAAAAGAAGACTGAGATCTGAAAAGCAGGCCCACTAAGAGAAGCATTTTGAGAGTAAAGAACCAGCTACTAACGCAGAACCGAGTTATTTCGTAAAATGCTAAAGTGGCCATTCATTCAAATGGGCATCTCCTGTTTGGGGCTCTTTCACGCAGTACTGCCAGGCATCGTCATAAATACCACAGGCTAAAATTTTCAGCGTTCATAGAATAAGGGTCATGTTCCCACCAAAGCGCAGCAGTATCTTTATTATCACCACGCAGTGTTTATTAAGGGTCTCCCAGTATACATGCCACAGTGGAGGGTGGGATCTCTATGACAAGCAAAAGAGGTTTTAGGTAAAAAGTTTAAAGCACCCTGAAAATGTGCTTCAAATGCAAGACAGATGCCATAAAATGAGTTAACATTTTTTCACAGGGTACGTCTCCTGGTGGATGAGGGCTATGGAGATCGAATTCTGATGGCACATGACATACACACAAAGCACCGGCTGATGAAATATGGAGGGCACGGCTATTCTCACATACTCACCAACGTTGTTCCCAAAATGTTGCTTAGAGGTATAACTACGAATGCACTTGATAAGATACTGATAAACAACCCTCAGCAATGGCTAACTTTCAAATAGGATGGTTATAAATTCACACCTTGAATATAAAGCTCACAGAGAACATTCAGTGATTTTTCAAACCCGCTGTGAGATGTTAATTAACCAGAGCTACATAGTAGTAATGACGGATCATTTCCTTTTTGTAAGAATTAGAAGCATTTTGCCTTCTCAGAAACTGCCTCTTACATCTGCACCTTTAGGGAGTCATCGTGCGTCATGGAGCCCTATTGCTTCGCTTTAACAAAATAAATACAGAAGTACCAACTTTCAAACAATGATTTACAGTTTAAATCCCTTCAGTGAAGTTTTGTTTTGTTTTCTTAATTTATCAGCCGTCCTATTTGAGAATTTTAAGTGTTTTTAGTTAAATTACCCCCTTCTGGAGCAATCCAATGCTTCTTGTGATATTGATGATCCAGCTAATTATCCTGCTGTTCTTTAATTAATGCTTAATGAATAATATGGCACTTTAAAAAACCTTCTTCAGCAAGGGAAGATGAATTTTAAGATTTTTTTTCCCCCAATGGATACTGTAAGACAATTACCAACTTACAATGGTAAAAATATTGTGGAAGGTTAATTATGTGCTGTCTACCTATCTATATATACTTATAATAAATCAATTGTGTTGCCTGCGGCTTTCTGGCATCCATTTTTGCTATAAATTTTGTTGTGTTTTGAAAAATTTGTATAAGGGGGCATGAACACATACCGTAATGCTGAATTATAAAAATTCAATCATGAAAGTCAGAATATATTACATAATATAGTTTAATGAATCATTACATTTAGAATAACAAAGGCCACAATTTAATTAATAATGTATAATGCAAAAAAATGTTTGCCATATATATATACATATATATGTATTCCCTTTACTTCCTTTACCTTTTCTTTGTTTTTCCTTGGGCCTAAATAGAGAAAATAATGCTTATTTACCTGAAGAAAAGGTCAGATCTACTAGAAATGACAGTCTGATTCTAAAGCCTACTCTCTAAAAGGTTCCCAGCCCTGATGATTTATGTAAATAAAGCCTTTTAAAAAAACTCTTAGTTAAAACTCTTAGTTGATATGCAGTGCTGTTTATAAATTAATCTTTTTGTTGAATCCTCAGTATGCTGTTACCTAAAAAAAATAAGAAGAAAAAGAATTCTCCAAACCCTGTTGCCAATTCCTCTTTAATAAGTATATATTGTTAAATTGAAATAAAATCCATTGCAACTCTTTTATGAGTTATCTTATATATTACGAAAGTCAGAGATGGAATTAGTCCTTATTCTTGAAGAATGGGCTGAGTATTTGTAATCCTATAACCGTGACAGTTACCCAGACTAAGGCATTTAAACCAAGCAAACTGCACCTTCAGACGGGAACACCATGTAACTCTTTGGGAAAGGTGAGGTTTGCTAAATGAAAGATATTTCTGTGGATCAAAGATGATCAAGTTTTCTGTGTGTAAGAACAGAAAGTACCCAAGAGGAAAGAGCCAGGAGAACAAACTAATTCTTTAAATGAAAAAAATGCAAATATCCTTCACTAGGAAAACAAGCAGATTTTTGAACCTCTGGTTTTGAAATCTACTTGTCAAAGAGTCTTCAAAGGCAGCTGAGAGGGGAACAGATTTTTCCTTGTAATAGTGGAAGTTGTCTGATAGTTAGGATCTATCAATATGCATTGTTAATCTTTTTCTTAGTTTTAAAGAGATGGCTTTTGGCAGTATATTTCAAATAGAAAGGATTTGCACTATTCTCAAAACCTACTTTACTGTCAGCTTCAATCCACCTGAGGAAAAAAGAAAAATTGATAATTCAAATGCATATAATTCATAAACACTACAAAGGAGAGCCACTTTGTTTCAGCAATCCTAGTGCTAACAGTCTGCCACAGAACGCAGTGAGAAGTATTGATTGGCAGAGGATAATAGAGCAGCCCTAGGCTTAATTTACAGACATGTGATGGATAGGACCTAATACAATTCAATTGTCTGGATAACTCTTAAAAGAGAAGTCATTTAAATTATTTTGCTATTCCATATATTTTTGTCATCCAAAATATATTTCAATCCAAAATAAATCAGATAATTTATGTGTGTGTGTGTGTGTATGCATACACATATATATTTTTTAAATTAATAATTTGAGGCCATATCAGCCACTGTGCCTATATATAGGTCTGGTCTGAGGCCATATATATATATATTCATCTCTCTCTCTATGTGTGTGTGTGTGTGTGTGTGTGTACACACACACACATATGTGGCAGGTATTTCTATAAAATATATACACTTTGTTGTCATACTGGTTATATGTGAAATTGTTCATTTTGAAATAACCTCAGGCCACGACTTACATTAACTATTGGAAGGCCTTACTTTGCGTCCCCTTGGTGATGCATGCAGTAGCTCAAATTAAAGCTTTATGTGTTGGGTTATGAATAATCTTTTGTTCCAAAGAAGGCAAAAGCCTCAGTCTGTTTTAACACCAAAGAATACATTTCTCTGACTTTCCAAGTAAATCTAAACACATTCTATTGACAAAATGGACACTTAAGGGATTTTCTAATACCATACATAGTACACATTTTCACACTTAGAGGGTAAACCTATGATACAATTTCAACCTCTATTTTTAAAGACTATCACCAGAAAAGAGAAAAGAAAATTCATAAGAAAAGAAATGGGAAAATGACCATAGGCTTGGGAATTCGCTCAAATCCAGAAAATTCCAGGTTAAGGCTTGAAGTTGAATCATTCCCAGGTCTAGCTCTAAAGTTCACAAGAGTACAAGGCAAACAATTTCTTTGGGGACAAGCAGCATTGTTTCAATTAGACCTTCTCCTGCAGGGTAAAATCATTCCTCCCCACACTATGAATGGACTCCGAGTATCATAATAAGCAGGTACACTCACAAGAACCAAAGCTGACATGGGTAAGAGCAGCAGGGTCACGGCACACCAAAGTATCATAGAGATTGAAGAAATAATTCGTGTCTTAGATTTTTCTATAAAAATTTGTTATCTATATAGGACTTCATTCACATGGACACTAACAATAAGGAGTATTTGCTTTGGCGGTAGTGGATCACACATCTGCTTATCTTGCTTTTAATATTTTTTTTACATAATGTTTCTGAGACTACAGATGTGAGTCAGGTAGCATTTGAATCCCCCACATATACACATCGGAGGGGCCCCGCAACTGGCATTCCCCTGGGATCCTTGATTCAATGATGTTAGCCGTACGAATCCAGTGTCCAGACTCAGAACAGTAAGCTCAGTTTCTACATTATCAGTCAGCGTAAATGATAAATCCAGAAAATGTGCTGTATTTGTTGTTGTTTCCTCCGTGGGCTTTTCCACCATCTAATTTGATGTAGACTTCATCTCCTGGCTCCAAATGAAGGACCACACTGTTACTGGCATAGTCGTAATTCTGGTCCGCATCCTGGGCGATCGCACTAGCACGCACCTATGGGAAACATACAAGAGTTAGAATTTGGCAAAGAGAATCTTCAAGTTTTCTTTTAGGCCATTTACACAGCATCACAAGCCGATGTGCTTCCGTAGCACAGAACTGACACGGAAATGTCCGTCTTGGCCGTGGACCTTTATGAGGATATTTTGCAGTTGTTTCAACCATGTTATTGGAAAGGAGGAATGAAAAGGAGAAAACTGCTTTTGTGAGAGTCATTCCAGCAGTCTTTCCTTATTATATGTTATGAAAAGTGCATGCCAATTTATTCTCTTCCTAAATCACTACATTTTCTAAGTCTTGGAATCTCTGTGCCCAATCACTTCTAGAAATTGAAATAATATAGTAACATTTTGCACTTTAATTTATCCAAATAGTAATATTGTAAACAGGTGTTGATGAACACAGGAATTCAGTCCAAACTTCAGCTGGTCCTCACAATTATTAGAACGCTGAAGTACACAGTAGGTGCAACTCAGAAAAATACTACTCTAACTCAACTATACAGGGGAGGGGAAAAGGAAGAAAGTCATTTGATCCGGGACTTTCAAAATTTAAGTCAAGTCCCCTTTACCAGAAGTTTAACTCATACAGACATCGGTGGCTGTATCACCCAACTTTTCAGGATTTTTTTTCTAGTTGTACCTTTTGATCACTTAATTGTGATGCATGCAAATAAGTCATTTAATTACAACATATCTAAATTATAGAAGGAACTAAATTTCTATGATTTGAAGTCTTTCAAATTGCTAGAATTTTGGAATGATCTCATTATATGTGTGGCTTGCTTTGAAGATGGAGCTTGCTTACAAATCCACTCTGTGATCTCATTAGTGAGTTGACAGACATTTGCAAACAGTCAAATTGCCTATCATGTCAAGTAACGTGGACATTCTGTCACATCCTAAACTCAAATTAGGCTTCATGTCCATTTAGCTAGATTTCGATTCTGCCTTGGAAAAAAATTTTTCAATAGGCAGAGTTATATTTGTTTTATTTCAGTAAAGCATCTACTTTGTGGCTTGTTTCTATTCCAGTATAATGATATTTCCCTGAAAAACATAGCAAGTGATTTAGTGGTTTTGTAAACCTGCACTATGTAATAATGCATGACTTGGGGTACAATATGCCAGATTTTATCACTTGGTAAAATGAGGGAGATGAGACATAAGTCAAGAATTTCCATGCATGTCTTTCAAAATGTAAATGATAGGTTTTCAAATTAAATTTTCATGTGATATATTCTCACATTAATGCTGAAATGTTAAAAAAAAGGAGAAGGCTCTTTGACACTGCTGAACTTGTAAAATAATTTAAGTAGTATTTTAAAATTTCCTTTCTGAATATCATATAGCAAAAGGAGAAAAGGGCTTGCAGGATTTATTATTCTTTAACACCTTGCTAACTGACACTAATATACTAATAGCAACATACCATGCAATTATGCTCAGAAGCACTGACTGAAATGTATACACCAATTTAGTGAGGTGATCTGTTTCGACCATTAAGTTATAATACAACTTAATGTCATAATATTTCCTAGGAATTAATCATAAGTTTGTAGGAGTTTAGTGCTTTGATTTATTAATTTCATCTTGCCATTAATTCCCAGGGAAAAAAATATCTACAAAGAAGATAGTGCTATTATGACCTGACCTTTTTTATGTGTGGACTTTTAATGTGTGAGAAAAAGTAAAATACAAAATAGTAATTAGCCATATTAATAGTATATTAATTAATTACCAATCCATAATATACTTCTCAGCTCTTATTTGTAACCAGACATATTTTATTTACTTTAGGCATTTACTATGTGTTCTATGGGTATTGTGCTTTAAGACTTTTCTATATGAAGGCATTTGGGAACCAGGACTCATTAAAATTACTTGATTCAGCAACACTCATCTTAAAAATACTGAAATGCAGTTTTTATTTTTTTAGGGTATAACCACAAACCCATGTAATTATTACCATTTTTATTCAGTATGGATAACCACACAAAAAAGTGTAATCTCACAGCCTGGAAGCTACCCTTACAGTTTTGCTTCCTTTGTGAAAAAAAGCCAGTGTGATTGCTTTTTAATGAAAGTGAATCTCTAAGATTCTAACCTGTATGGTACCATAAGACTTTCCCAATTAGATAACTGCCATATTCAAGTGTACTTTGTGTGATCTTAATATTCCTGCTCACCTGATCATACTCTGAAGGTGTAATGGCACTTAAAACTTCAAGCTCTGGTCTCTCGCTCAGTGACTTCCAACAATTTCTCCTTTAAGCCATCAAACTATTGAGGAAGGTAATGCATCCGCCCTGGAGGCTATTTTCAGGTTCCTAAATGTACTCTTATTTTAGCATTTTCCCTGGGAATATGATGCATCCTTTCCCTGGTTCACTATATCCATTTCTATATAAATGTACTCTAATATCTTTTCAATATTATAAGTTAAGTATTTAGATTCTGCTTGATCTTTAGTGCATGTTTCATGGCCCCTAAAAAGATAATTAATTTGACATTTTATTAATCTCACTAATAAATGAATTATCAACCCACAAACTATTCACTGTTCCCAATATACCACTTGTTCACTGGTGCCGTAACTAATAAGTTGTTAAAGCAAAAATTGGCCTTTAATGATTTCACAGTTTTAATCTTGAGCCTGTTTAAATTTTTATCATAGTGGCTGGTTACAGTAATATCATAATGATTGTATTCAAATAGCAATATTTTTATTCAAGTTTTCTGCTAAAAATATAGAAAAATATTAAAAATATTTTCTGTTTCTATGTAAAGCTATTTGAGTCCAATTTTTACCTTTAATATGCACTGTCATGGGCTCTCAACAAATAATAACATTAAATTTAGGTTGATGGTTTCATTGGGAATATGAGAAGTGCACATATTTGTGAGAATATAATAGGTTGGGTAGCTTTAGCATTATCATATTAGTGAGGGTTTATCATTAGAGACAATATTTATGGTAACATTTGCTAATTTAATTAATTGCTACTGATGTTCTCATAATTTCATTTTCATTGTACTTCTGTGGAATCATAAACAAAAGGTTAAGTGGTGCATCAGGTTAATTTACTGGCCTTGGATGTTTCCATCTGTGATCCTGCATTAACACAAAGCATAAATAAAATGTTTCTCTTCTGGTAATGGTCCAGAGGCATTTCTCTATCCTACAGTGAACTGCATTTTTAGTGCAATTTTTGTGTTTCTCTAATCTGCTTAATCCACAGAACATTACACTGACATGGATCTCTGAGTTTCTGTTTTATGAAAACAAATTAGGTCAGTTCAGAGCAGGAAACTGTCATTCTAAGAAGTGATCAGACAAGAGCCTAATTGAAAATCAAGGTAAAATATTTATTCAATATTAATCAAGATATATAAGATTTCTCATCTACAACTGTGTGCAGACCAGACTTTGCAAAATAGTTTTATTCTAGAGAAAAACTCCCTTAACAGTAATATTGTAGTAACCATTTTCCAAAATACCCCATGCGGAACTCAAAAATGTATTGTTTGTTACTATATTTATTTTTCTGAATTATTTGTTGCACACCTTTGTAGAGTAGCAGGTTAATAATGACAATGAAAAGCCTCATACACGTAAGGTCAGCTGTTTTGCCTTGTTCTTTTTTCCTGACCCTTAAGAATGTATACACTAGGGTGATACAAAGCAGCAGTCCACACTCCAAACAATGAAATAATTTAAAAACCAAATGCACAGAGGATACGTATGTGGAATGGTTTTCTTGGAATCAGTGTAACATACCTGGGCTCGGCAGTCTAGAGATCAACATTTAAAGTAATTTAAATGTATAGGTCCCTGGTTTCTCATGCAATTGCAATTTCCACATATTTAAAGATGTGAGCACTTTTATACATTGGCCGATTAAACTTGAATTTTATTCCATTTCAATGAATACCTCTAAAAACAATCTCTGTAGCATGATAGTAATTTCCAGGCTTAACCTTTGAGTCAGAAGATAGCCAATTTGTAAATAAATGGGTGACTCTGCCCGCCACCAAGGAGCTGTTCACAAACCCTTTTGCAAGGGTGACACAATAGCTCCATATTGGTAGGTGAGTCATGCCCCTTTTTAGCCATTTACCTATTGCTCTGCAGATAATTTTTATTTATCTTACTATTATTTTTGTGCATAATAACTATCATAAACAGCCCTTTCAGTGCCTCCTGGTGGACATTATTTCTCCTTTTGTTCTATAGAGTACTGACGGTTCCTTAAGCAATTTATTTCTAAATTCCTTTAGAGGTGAGGGGTGGTAGGAAAGGGGAGGGATGGCATTTTTTTGTCCTTTCTCCTATACATTTAGGATATTTTTCTTTCATTTCGGAACAATTCTGACCCTGAATTAGGTTTCTTGAAGAAATCCAGCTTCAATGCTGCTTCATAGAAACCTGAGTTATGGCTAAAAAGGTCTGAATTTAGGAGGCGAGTGACCAAGTCACACAGACTTTGTTAAATCAGAGCTGGCCATGGCAGGGTCGCAGACCATTCACTGTCACCCAATAAACCAAGTTACAGTCCAAGAACTCAGTCCAGACTGCAGGCTGCAAGGCCTCACCCTCAGCGTCCACCGATTCTGTCTGTACAGAGGGTCTGATTGCACTTTCAGGCAGTTACAGATATTTTCCTCTTGTGACTAAAAGATAAGACACACTTTGAATTTGCAAAGATTGCAAATTTCTCCAGCAAACTGGAAAGTTGGCCCAGTATAAAATTGCAGCCATGTGGCTCTTGTGGCAGCGCCAACGAGCTCAGGAGAACAGCAAGTCTTCCTGGCCCAGGGCTAATCTGAGGCTATTTCATAGTCAAGGCCGTGAAGGCTGCTTCTGTGAACTAGAGAGCTAGGGTTGGAAGGACCACCACGCCGGCGCTCCAGGGCTTTCTGGCTGTGAGGCCCGTGCCCCGAGGCTGGACTGGGCTCCTGCCCTCCTTTCCACACGCCTGTGCGTCCTAGCACCAACTCCAGAAAGCGGGGTTTGGGTTCTGTGTTTGGGAGTCTGTTTTACAGTGTTAACTCATGAACCTCAACTTTTCCTTCCATTATCAGCACTCATTACCTCTCCCCCCTTCCTCTCCCAGGCTGAAAACTAAACCGGAGTCTGTGTGTTGAGTTCGACTATACGAGAGTTTCCCGGTCTGGGACGCAGGTCCCAAGGTCCCGCTGGAACTTGCTCCTTTGGGACACTCCTTTCTCCCTTGGGCCCTTGTCTTCCCCCGCCCCGCCCCAACCTCCCCGAGCTCGGGTTTGTCGCCCTGGGACGCTGATGCTGGACTCCCCCAATCCTCCCATTCCCGCCAGAGCCTGCGAGCAACAATGCTATGGTGCTGAGAACCCCACAGCCGGGTCGCTTACTGCTGCTCTCGGACTTCCCGGTACACAAGCTGTTCCGGGAACCGAGCTCTCGGCTTCCCGCCCCTCGGGGGTCACACTCACATGCGTAAGCACCGAGCGCAGGTCCTAGGCTCGGAACCGCCCTCTCGGGGCCGCTGGGAGCCAGCCCCCTTTGGCTTACGACCCCCGAATCCCCAGAGTGGAATAGTGTACTCTCTCGCATTGCTCCGGAGAGCCCCCGCTGAAGTGCCCTTTCTCCGCAGACTCCCACCCCATTTCCGGGGTCTCCTCCCTCTCGCCCGCACCTTCCAGCGCTCCTTCCCCGCCCTCCCTCCCGCTGTCTGTCTGCACTCACCTGGTTGTTCTTGCAGAGATCAGCCCACATGCTGGTGCCGTCCCCACCGCGCATCAGGACGTGGTAGGTGAAGAAGTAGATGCCCGGGATAGAGCAGGTGAACTTGCCCGTGGTGGGATCGTAGTGGTTACCGAGGTTGGTGACCACGTCGTCGAACTTGAGCACCTCGTAGCCTTCATGCTGCCGCTTGAGGCCAGCGTAGAAGGCGATCTTGGGCACCGTGCTGTAGGTGGCCGCGCTGATGGCCCCGGCCGCGTTCAGGCCGGGCGCCCCGGGCGGACCCGGCAGGCCTTGGCGGCCAGGCTCGCCCTTCTCGCCCGGCGGGCCCACGGGGCCCGGTGGCCCAGGCTCACCCGGGGGGCCACGCGGGCCCGCTTTCCCGGGCCTGCCGGCCTCGCCTTTGGGGCCCTGGATGAAGGTGGGCAGGGACTGCATGAGGCCGCGGTCGGGCGTGGCGGCTGTGCTGGGTGCCTTGGTGCCCCCGTAGGGGTCGCAGACCATGCGGCAGGTGCCCAGCATCTCGTAGTGCGCCGACGTGCCGGCCGAGCTCACCAGCACCGGGATGAGGATGACCAGCAGCAGCACCATCACCACCCCCAGCGCCCCGGCGGCGATCAGGCGCCTCCTGCTGCCCACCAGCCGGCTCAGCGCGGGGCGATCCTCCTGTCTGCTTTTGGACAAAATTTTGAAGGTTGGGCGGGGACCTCTTCAGAGCCGAAAATAAGCCCCTGCGAACCCCAACTCCCCTGGGCGGGCGGGCGTCGGCCGCTCCTAGGCTGCTCCCGCTCCCCCCGCTGAGGCTGCGGCTGGGGAGGGAGCTCGGACGCCTAGTGACTTGAGCTGAAGTCCCGAGCTGGGGGTGGGGGCTGGGGGAGGGGTGCGCAGTGCGCCCTCTCGCCTCTTCCGAGCCCCTTCGCACCTGTGGCTGCCGACACTCCGGGAGGCCACCCGCCGCTAGGAGGGCAAAGCCAGCCGCTGCCTCTCCCGCTCGCCAGGGCCCGCTCACACTTTTATGCCACTGACTGCGATCGACTTTTCCGTTTTTGCAGACTGCGCCAGTTCGCACCAACTTTCCCTCTGAAGTTGCCTTTTTCTGCCTCCTTCTTCTCTTCTTTCGCTTGCTGTGTTCACCCTTCCTCTGCCTTTTTCCTTCCTCCTTTGCAACCACCGCAACTCTAGTAGACGCGCACCGCCAAAGACTCGCGCGGGGCGCGCGAGCTGGGGCCAGCCGCTCCCGCTGTGCGCGGTGGGGCGGGCACGGTCGCTCGGCGAGGCTCGGGGCTGGAGCGGAGGAGCTAAAGAGAAGCTAAAGAGCAGCAGCGGTGAGCGCCTCACGGCCGGGAGCCGAGGGAGAGAGAGACTGAACGTAGAATTCAGCCTGGGTACCACCTGCCAGCAGAAGAGGAGGCTGAAAACGCGCGCCGGAGCAATTTATAGGCACCCAAGGCACAGAGGAAGGGGAGCCGCTTTGGCATCTCATTGCAGCATCTGCTCTGCTCATCCCACTCAGGGAGAGTTTGGCATTACTCTGACAATGTGGGATTTTTTTTTTTTCCCTCTCCCCTCACCCTTCTGCACATGGATGAACAGTGAGATCCTGTATATTCCCTTGCTGAAGCCAGATGATGGCAGGGCTCTCGCTGGACAGACCTGAGGGGCGGGAGACAGATGTGCAATAGCCTTCAGAACTCAAGGGTCACACCTAAGCCCCCTGTGTCACCACTGTCAGCAGCCCCAGTTGGAGGGTGGAGAAGGTTGAAAGGAGGATGGCTTGGTTGACAGTATTTCTCTACAAGCTCACCCACAATCAGCGCTTCAGGTGTTTTTTCAAAATGCCATTTTAACATAACGAGGGCCCTTTAGAATTTTCCAGATGGTAGGGTGTGTGTGTGTGTGTGTGTGTGTGTGTGTGTGTGTGTGTAACCTTACGGTTTTCCTCACCACCCTTCTAAAATGAAATAAGATGTTACCCAGAGAACAGTAAAGTGTGTTGAAAAGCCAAAGGACATTTCTCAATGATTTTAAATGAACATGCCCACCACATAAAAAGGGGAGGGGTTGGTTCTTTTTACAACTGTTGCAAATGGTGAGTGTATACAGATATACTCCACTTACGGGTTTACAATTCTAGCAACCTTTCAGGAGATACAGCCGTCGGAACTGAAGCTGAATTTACTTAAGGGTGCTACATGTATAAGATATCATCACTTGTCAAAATGCCTTCAAAAGTCTTAAGATAAAGTAAGCAGCATTTACCAAGTGCTGGGGAAGATCTTTTCCTAAGCTATGGAAAGGGTCTTATAAGCTCCTAGCACATTTCCTGCCTGTACATGGGGGGGGGGGATGGGCAAAACAGAAAAATATAAGAAAGAAGAGCCCCATTTACTGTGGGAGAGCGGGCGAAGGAACAGCCTGGATTTATAATATTAACGGAAAGCCTGCAGAGTAGATATTAGGCAAGTTATCCTACCAGCACATACAAAAGACACTCAAGAATGGCTTGAAATAAACAAGTGGCATTGATTCGTAAATCATACTTTTGCATTCAGGAGCAATGGATGTCAATCAAACATGGGTGACATTTGCTTGTCAATACGGGGATGATAGCTGGAAAGACAGAGACTTATTACATCAGGGCAAGAATGTGAAATGAGAAGCAAGAACAAATAAGACTAGGGCAAGCAAACAAAACAGTAACATCTGGGTGACAATCTTGCCTCTGGGCCCCCCAGCATGGACCCCTCCTTTTCTGCTCCTTCTGCCTACCCTGACCCCACGCTATTAGTTTCATTCTTTCTTTCCTTCTTTCAAAACTGAATAAGGTCAAATAAGCAGGCAGAAGGAAACAAAAGGTCCATTGCTTCTTATAAGAGAAATGTCAGCAGCTCCTTCAGGTCTTTCCTGGGACAACTGACGCTGAGTGTCCGGCAGCGGGGCGGAGCCTGGCCCAGGTCCCCCCAGTACCTCCCAGCCTGGCTGCTGACACACTCCTGCTACTGGGGACACCCCTTCCCACGTCTCCAATGTGTGTCTAGGTCTTGGGCATAATTATACATCCATTTCAGAATATCTCTATTCATATGAGCTGCCTTATTTTCACATGTTTAAGCAGCAGACACAGTTAAGTTCTGTCCTGGACATAACATCTATTTTCCTAACACACCTTCTGGGTTGCTTTGCAAAAGTCACCTTTCTTTTGAAGGACAAAATGGTAAAAAAGATGTGGTGTCAGCAATACAGAATAGTGAGTTGTTGAAAGAAACTCTTCGGTGATAACACCGAAGTATCAAACTTCCTAAAACCTCTTTATTGCTAAAGGGAGTTTGGTGGGGGATAAAATTTGGGGTTTTCCAAATGTAGAATTGTATAAACAAATTCTCATCAAAAAATCTCAAGATGCATGGCGTCCCTCTTTGAAGAATGCTCATCTCATAGAGAAACCCATCAAGGATAACATAAAATAGCAGAGTTGGAACGGACCCTAGAAAGCCAGCCTCCACCTGCTCACTTTGCAAACGGTGAGACTCAGACACAGAGCTCAGAGCACAGCCAGGCCATCCGATGTGAGTACGGCATGCCTCATTTTACTGCACTTCATGGAGACTGCATTTTGTGCAAATTGAATGTTTTTGGCAACCACCAGCGAAAAGGTGATGACTCGCTGAAGGCTTAGATAATGGTTAGCATGCTTTCGCAATAAAGTATTTTTAATTAAGTTATCTACATTGCTTTTTAGACACACTGCTATGGCACACTTAATAGACTACAGTATAGTGTAAACATAACTTTTATATGCACTAGGAAACCAAGAAGTCCTTGTGACTCGCTTTATTATAATATACACTTAATTGTGGTGGCCTGAAACCAAACCCAAAGCATTTCCAAGGTGTGCCTGTGAACTTTCTTATGCATCGCAATATCAACAACACATTCCAGTGCAGCCCACGACCTACCTTCCTGGTCCCAGTAATTGAGGCTTTCATCTTTCCATTTTTTTCTAGTGCCAAAGCAAAGCTTGATTCTGCAAGCGAGGGCTCTAACAGCTCGAAGTTCTGCTGAGATTTGGAGTGGCGCTCAGAAGTCATCGCTCACAGTGAGGACATCACCTCCCAGGTCACAAGGCTGACCCCAGTCTTTCAATTGAGTGCACACACCCGGGCAGTGCATGAACATTTGGGGTTTTTTGGTGAAGTTTAAATTATTGGCCCCTGTCCTTTTCTCCAGAAATGTCCCACCATGTACTTTGGGAGGAACTTTCTTCTTCCCCCGCCAAGATTTTCAGGGATGACTGGGTAGTAGATAAATTTATGTCTGGGTACTGCCACTTTCCACTGCTTGAATTTCTCAGAAGGTTCTCTGGAATGTTACTCATGCTTCAGCCCTGATTCTGACAGTTTGAATAAACCATCTGATATGGCATATTACTCATCATCTTTACATGTATATAATAATAGAAAATGTGTCAATTAAAAAAAATATTTGATTTCTTCAGTCCTCATCAGAGAAACAAGCTCTCTCTCATATTCAATATTAATTTTGGAAGTAGGCCTTGGAATCTAATTTTCTTCCCAGCTCTTCCCAGTCATTTCTCAAGAAAATACCAGGCCCCATATATTCTCATTCCTTCTGTACCTAGGCCTTTGGGACCCTTAAATGATAAAGTAGAATACAAAAGCCCAGGATCGGCGTTGGGTGACAAAGCTGTGATTTTCACCTTCCCTTCCTCATTTGTCTCTTTGGGAGAACTGAGCCGACCCTGAGGACATGACCCCCACACGGACGTGCAGGGCCGCCCATTCATCTTGGCTGAGCGCCCCACCGCGGCAGACGTCTGCACTGGGCTCTTCCTGGGCAAACAATTATTTAGTCACGAGAATTGTTTCCAAATTGAGTAAGACTTACACAGAAATAGCATTTCTTATAACAGGAAAACAATAATTACCAAACTCAAGGGATATCTAGAGAAACAGACAAATAATATAAAAATGGGACTGGAGTAGTTGTTGCTCCTTAATTTCTGGGTCTCCAAATTAGATTTCAGAACAAACACTTCCTTTGATGACAGAATTATAAGTTTCCAGTCAGAAATGGTCTCCCTGGAGTTGTGGAATCCTAACATGCACCTTTGGAATCAAGATGGGTCTAAACTTGAATGCTTTAGTAGCTATGAAAGTCACTTAGTCTCCCTGAGATTTAATTTCCCTTTCTATAAAATGGGAATCACACTAATACCTAATTCATAGAGTTGTGGTGGTGATTTAGGTAAGGACTATTATTACAGTGACAACATATAATGAGAGTCCAGGAAATGTCAATGTTAGTACACTGTCAGGCAACAGAGTAGTGCATATGTTTATGATTTGGATGGTATAACACAAGGCTAATTAAAGGGAGTTAAACCTAAAGCGTCAGGCTTAAGACAAAGAGCATCAAGTGGACAATAAGTATTATAGGCTTATACAAAACTAGAAAGAACACAAAAGTTCTCCAGGAGAGTTGCCTATGTGTACTCTCCTATAATATAAAGTAAAGCCGCACAATGTCAAAACAAGGATCACTTTACCATTCTCTAAAGAAACACAGTTTTGGAGCAAGGTCACTTCATTTCACTGCAGTTTGACAGACACAGTTTTGGGAGTCACAGCCTAATAGGAAGAATGAGAACTTGCTTTTTGTCCTCTGGAAAGTTCCCCAAGTCAACAAGTTGCAAGCCTATTTAGACATCACTGAATAGTTATTCAGGAACTGTTTCTGTGGATGATGGCTTTCAACAAAAGAAACATACCAGAGATCTTTGTATAGTCAGTCAGCCAAAAGAGCAGTCACTCTGAAGGAGACCTAAGTCACAACCACACTGGGGAATTTTCAGCACAATATTCTCCATAGAAGATAGTGAGTTGGAAAGCAAACTTCGCAGGTCTATTGTCAGAAAATTTATTGAATAGCCAGATGGAGATGATAACTAGTACGTTACATAAGACTTGGTTATCATACATTGCTTCCAGTTGGTCTCAAATTCTTACTACACCAATCAATAGAAAGATGAAATATCTCGTATGGATATGATATTAGATGCTTGTTTGCCATGGGTTGAATGTTTAGCCCTTTCACCCTGCTTAATGTTGAACCGGGGGGAAAAGTTACAAAGAGTGAGATCTAAGAGATCAGCAAGTCCTCCAAGATGCACTAGCCCTCCCTCATCCAAGGTTTCACTCAATTGAGGTCCACTGCAGTTCAAAAATACTAATAGGAAAATTCCAGAAATAAACAACTCAGGTTTTAAAGTGCACATCATTCTGGGCAGCACGATGAAATCTGCCACCAACCTGCTGTCCCTACCCTGGCCATGAATCACCCCCTGTCCAGAATACCCACTCTGTGCACTCTCCCTGATCATTAGTCACTTAGCAGCCCTCTCAGTTACCAGATTGACCGTCATAGTATCACAGAGTTTATGTTCAGGTCACCCTGAAAGGAGCCTAATGCTGCTACGTCATAAGGCCTACATCGCTCACCTCGCTACGTCTCATCACACAGGCATTGTAACATCTCACATCATCCCAGGAAGGGCGAGTTCAGTACAATAAGGTATTTTGAGAGGGAGACCACATTCACATAACTTTTATTATGGCATATTGTTATCATTATAGTTTTGCTATTAGTTATTGTGGTTAATCTCTTGCTCTGCCTAATGTATAAACTTTATCATAGGTATGTATGACAAAGTTTGTTTATAAGAAAAAACGTAGTAATTATAGGATTTGGTACTATCTGTGGTTTCAGGTATCCGCTGGGGGTCTGGGAATATAGCCCCTGCAGGTAACTGGAGGGGACTGCTGTATGGTCATGGTAACTCAGTCATACAAAATAGATGGGTGAATCCAAAAAACTAAAAGCAACTGCCATTAGACTATAAAGAACTTTCAAGCAGAAAATACATCATGGAAATACAGCTGAGAAGCTGTGCAATGGACAGATCAACTGGGCTGGCGGTGAAGGACTGTGTTAACATTATTGTTTTGTCTCAAAAATCTCAATCGTCATGCATCTGAGAAGAGCTGTTACAGAAAAACACCAACAGAGCCAGACCCTGACAAGAGCATATGATATTTCAGAATCTGGCTCTAAGAATAATTAGACTGGAGGAGGCATGAACAAACACCAAGGGAAGGCATACTCTGCCCCGCTCCTGTGTGAGGGTAGCCATGGAGCAACCCACCCTAGAACATGAACAGTGTGTCCTGTGAGTCAATACTGTGTCCCTCGGGTTTTGTATGTCAACAGACACATCAGCTTTTCCCTAATACAGGCAGTCTCTCAGGAATAGTCTTAAACTGTGTAAAATTAGACATAATTTGAAACCATAATCCTAAAAATAAATTATGAAGGTATCTTAGAATTGGAATAAGGATGCGGGGGGACAATTAATCAGAGGTACGTAGTTGTATGTTCAATATAAGTAATTATATATGTTAATGTTTCCCGTTGAAAGTCATAACAATGTGTAATTTAATTAATTATTTTTGGGTCTGAAAAGTGAAAAACGTCAGGGATCTTTTAAAATTTTATTTTTTCTGTATAGCTCAAAATATAAGCGGTCATCCTTTCACTTGTCAATACCCACCAAGTTTCTAAGTTTTCACTCAAGCCTGTCTAATACTCCCCAGCAGACGGGAGGACACTGGGTGCCAGCCGTTCCACAGATGAGAATCATTCTGGTGTTTTAGCCTTTCATTGCCTGCTGCTACCTTGTTTGGACCATTCCAGCAAGCCAGCAACTTCCAAGGACAGGAGCAGAAGCTAAACTGTTTATTGTATCACCAGTGACTGTGTTTGTGAATTTTTGGTAAGTTTTCATAAAATTTTTTTTAAACTATTGACTAAGTTAGAGGATTACCTTTCTATTATCCAAGAGCTGCCATCATGTATTTATATTTACGTGTGTATTCCCAAATAACAACCTAGATCAATTTATCTATCTATCTATCCATCTATCATCTATCTATCTTTCTTTCTCTTGCTGAGATTTATTTTACATTGCCTCTTAAGGATGTGTTTGTTTTTGTGGGTGGGCAGAAGGTCTTAATAGCCAGATGACGAGAGCCAGACAGAACTACCTACGATGATTTCTCTTTGTCAAAAGCCCTGGAGCATGACCTTGGCCTCCCAGGGCACATGAACATTTGTTCTAGAATCACATAGACCACTGCTTGGCCCTCTTTGCCCAGTTCACCCAGGACTGAGGGTGGCATCCATGTGGTATTTTTTTTTTGAAGGCCTTGAACAGAAAAAAGAAAAAAATAGGAGGTAATTAAAAGGAATTTTAGAAGAAGTGTGGTTCTTAGAAAAATCATGCATTAGGTCTAAGCTACGTAATTAACTTTTCTTTCAGAAATTCAGAACAAACTGAGAAGGCCCTAATCTATTGTTTTATCTACTGTTTGACTGAACTAGTTAGAATGAATTCTCTGGATAAGTCGCTTCTATTATCTTCTCATTAATGTGTTCAATTTAATTCAATTTAATTTAATTTAAAACACGCAAGAAGAGAACTGGATTTGCTGTCCAGTTCCTCTTCCTCCTGTTCCTCCCATCTCCAAAAGATCTCATTCATTGGCATTTAAATCATCTTCTTTCAGCCCCTGCTCCCAGCATTTCACCACTCTGTCCAGAAACAATAACTTCCTCACTGTCCACATGACCAAACAGTACAATTACTTAAGTGTGGAATGCCGGCTCTGCATAAGTTGCCGAAATGACCCTTTAACTTCCCAGCTTTAATTTTCATAAATAATCACCTATTTACTCCATTGCCCTGTTAGTCAATTAATCATGCCTGAAACTGCGTTATCTTGTCCCATTTTGCTCTTGCCTTCCCTCTACCCTTTCACCCTACCTCCTTCCTCCCCTATTCTCCATCCGTCTTTCAAGGCCCTACTCCAGAGCCACCTTCTTCATCCTTCCTCCCCGCAGCTCCCTGCCACCTGCTTCCCCTCCCCTCCCAGTGCGTCTTCTCTGTGCTTCCCAACACAGCATGTCCCTCTCTGCTTGCAACACTCTTTCCTCTGCTTTGTCAGTGGTCCCTGTCCTTTCTCCTGTTACCGAGAGGGATACCTGGTCTTTTCATCTTTGCCTTCCACCTCACCCTTACTCCCACCCATAGGCACTAAAGACATGTTTACTAGAGCTAAATACATGTTTCTTTATCTGAATTGTTGAACTGAGAATAAGCAGCATCATTTTCAAAAGAACTTTTGAGGATGTAAAGCATCTAGATGTCGTGAACAAGCCTGGACTGGAAGTGAGACATTTCCAAGGACTGAAAACTCTTTAAACTGCCCAAAATGTTAGGTTAAGACCAGAATAGTATCGATTCTTCAAAAAAGAAGTAAAGAAGAGAACAGAGAAATAACCTGTACAAGAGATGGAGTTCAAAATTGTGTTAGGGACTCAGATGTTGTACCTGGTATGTGTTTACTATGCTGGAAGGAATGCTTAGAGACTATATTTAGTATCCATTCCAATAGTTTAAAAATACTACCAGGTTTGTTTACCATTGCATTTTTAAAATGCCGTGCCCCATGTGTACCGTGGGGAGCAGCAATTCACCTGTGATTACTGCAGGGGAACATGAGCTCCACAGGGACTTGTGCCCAAGAGGCTGGCCGAGCGCGCACCACCTACACCATATGCCCCAGGGGTCTCCCCTGCGGTACTTCCCCCCATTTCTTTAAGGTTCAGGGGAAGGTGTTCTGCCTATACCCTATTTGCTCTCAAGAAATGGAGACAATATATTTTTCCTAAAATACAGAATGATCATATGAATTCTTTTAAACTTCCCTTATTTCCAAAGAAGTAGTTGAAGTTTCTGATAAGGAAAAAAAAGACATACAAAATAGTTCCTTTAAAATAAAAATGAGAGAACTAGAGACACATCACGGAAAGAAAGCCTGGGCACAAGGGAAAAAGAATTGCCCCAGAAATGTTACCACAACGATGGGAGCTGCTGTATAGAAAATAGAAGGCTTTTGGGTTCCCCAACAGCCAAGGTGAGGGGGAAACACCGTGAATTTATCTCATGACTTAATAAGAGAAACATATCAACATTTAGGTTTCTGGCACAGGTTCCAAAAACCCTTGGGCACTTCCTAAGCAATAAGAAAAACAGAGATGAAGAAAGAACGAACATGCCAATCTTTTAGGAGAAAGAATTTCTCCGATCACAGAATTCCAAGAAGAGCCTATCATGTGCAGGGTAGTGAACAATATCATGGCTAACAGTCAAAGGCAGCTTTATAGAAAATGAAGAAAGCTTCCCCAATGAGCAACTAAAATAGCCCAAATCTAATTCAGCTTACCAACCCTAGTATGCCTGGAATACCACATCCACACAATTAGCAAGAACAGAATGAATGCAATAAAACAAAAATAAAAACAAACAAAATGAAACAAAAAAAAAAAACAAAGAGGGGAATTTAAACCAGAAAAGGTGACAACTCGCTTTCAAATAAAAATTAGAAGTGCAGTTAAGGGGCATCACTGGAGAAACAAAGCTCAGCAAAAACAAATGCAAATAAATTCCACATTTCTGTTGCTTTTGAGTATGTAATTTTCAGTGAAACGTGACTAGCTACAGACAAAAAAGTAAAACCATTTGGCAGATCTGTTCCCATGCTATGCCTACAATATTTTGGCCAGCGAATTACTACAGATATAAAAGTACTACTGCTAGTATAATAAAAACACAACCTTGAACAAATAGGAATTTAACTAAGTCAAACATAAATCTCCAATTTTGAATATAGAAAATGATTGGATATACTATTTAATAACAATATTCATAAATATCAGGAACTACTCACATAAAAAATTAACTATCTGTGCCCCTGCAGACTGGAAGCACTGATCTACTTACTGTAAATATAAAAATCATTTTTCTCCCTTCACATTTGGCTACTTACAATGAAGAGAATTTATTTCAACTTCAGTAACTCCTTATAGCCGATAGTAGGTCATTGGATATTTACTCACGATCTCTAAAATATAGACAAGTGTATGCATGGTGAAAGTATTCAATACTATTGAGACAGTCAATGAATTTTCTAAAGATTTTTAAGCATGCAGCAGAAATGTCTCCACAAGGATGAATTTTATGATTTTCAGCCCCTTTTAGATCTGCACACCAATATAGCAGTAAGTATTGTGCAATGCAAATGAACTTGAAATGGGTTCAGTGGATGGGAAGACCATCCCTGTGATGGGTACTGTCATACCCAGGACCAGAAACCACTGAAAAGGTAACACTCTCCCACCAGCAAAAAATAAAAGGCAACCTGCTCTTACAAAGTGATCAACAGGATATAATATAAAAGGCAAAAAATAAATATTCCTTCAGGACACAAAAGGGAATGAAGCCAGAGAGATAAAAATGCAAGAACAGGTAGTATAAACTAGTAAAGGAGAGTCTGAATGAGAGAGAAAAGTGGCTTGCTGATTTTCTTTCTATGAGGGCTTTTCTAGCTTTCTTAGAATAACTCAAGTCTCGAGTGTTGAGTATGGCAGCACATTGCAACTTGGAGTTTAAATTTTGTCATGGTCATGGAAAGACTTTGAAGCAGGCTGAGCACATTGAAAGAATTGGAACCCCTTTGCAATGACAGTTACAACATTAACCAGCGCCGTTGGAAATGAGCAATAGGGAGGAATGAGAGGAAATGAGAAGATTCGCCGTATGGGTGCCGGCCATTTCCTTTGACCAACTCAGAATCTACTGATATCCTTAGTCAGTGCTCTGGTGGCATGATAAACCGCGGTCCTTCATAGTCATCAGAACTTGATGGATGTGTGTGTGAATGGATAGCTGGGAGTGGGGCAATTCCAAATTAAAATCTCCACTGTTTTGCTGGCCAGGAGATTCATTTTTGCTGTCAGGCACTTAGTACACTCCCCCTTGTATTATTTCCTGATTATTAATTTTGGAATCATTAGTGATTTAATTTTTTAATCTCAAATGCAATTATTTTAATGGTCCATTTGTGTACCATTTTTTAATTTAAGGTAAGAGAGAGTTCCATCTGAACTGAGTTCTCTGAAACGAAGTGGCCTCTTTATGGCAGAGAGCATATTTCAAAGGGCTCTGAAGTCTTTGTGTGGATTTTAGCTGCAATCATAGAACTCAGTGTTATGGGATGATTGGAGTATCTGTACACTGACTTAAATAAAATGTACAAAATTGAAGTTGGAAAACTCTTTGAGGGGAACTATTCGTGAAAGTAGAAAATTACAGGATTTTTCTCACTGACATAAAACTCTGGGCTTTGGCAAGATGTCATTATAGTTGATCTTGGCATTAAGAACTAGTTAAAGCAAATGAGATTGTTGCTTTGGCAAGAAGGACCTTAGGCTTGAGGGCTGTTTATTAATTTGTTTTGTGTAATTTTTCATAGTGATCAAACAGCAAGAGAATCAAAATATTTGTTAACATTGTGAAATTAAGGGGCAAAGAATCCAATGAAACCAGCCTCCCGTTGGTTCTCAAGTAATTTAGTTTTGTATAGAACAAGTTCCTATTAAAGTTAAGGGACTAGATATATTTTTAACAAGACATACCTTATTCCTTTTTTTAATGTCTCCTATAATATGTACACCAGTACCTGGGCACAAAATAAGTCCTCAATTAATGTTTGTCAAAATAAGTAAAGAGAAACATCATGTTGGTTGCTCTGCACTACTAAAAGAAAAGATCAAGCATATGCAATGCTAAATGTGCAATGGAAGGTTCTGGACCAACAACCCTAAAGAGATACTGTTATCCAGAGCAATGGACCCTGATTGATGTAGCTGTCCCCACCCACAGTGACTCTTTGTTCTTGGGGATGATTGGGAAGAGACATCCTATGGCCATTCTGTCCTCTAGAATCCTACTGCCACCTTTTTACCAGCCACTTTTGAGGCCTTTGTCTCAAAACAGGCCATTCAGATTCTTTTTTGTGATTTTAGATATGTAGAATAGAAAGATTGGAAATTCATAGCTCCACAGAAGAAAGGCCCAGAAAAGCCAGTCTTTGGTGCTGCCCATGATTCTTTCAAGTGTCATTCCGATCTTTTGGGGATATTTTCTATCACTCAGTAAGGTCCACCTCAATCTTGCTATACACTCACCCAAGTTTTTTTAACTTGTTCTACCTAGAGTGGGTTAATGTTGCTTACCATTGAGAGAACCTTAACAAGTACAGCCAGTGGGGGCATTAAGGAATGTGTAAACTCTCTTCTATAGCAGCCCTGTCCAAGGGAACTCTCTGCGAGGATGGGACTGTCCTGTCCACATGCCACCCAATAAGGCAGTCACTAGTCTCATGTAGTACTGAGCACTTGAAATATGGCAAGCGTAACAGAGAAATTGAATTTGTAATATTATTTAACTTTAATTAAGTTAAATTTAAACAATAGCAAGTGACTGTTGTTTATGTAGCTATGTACTGGACAGGGCAGTATAATGAGCATGACCAGAATTGTTTTTCTCTGCTAAAGGACAGAGCAAAAGAAGTGGACTTAAACTGGAGTGATGAGGCTATACATTGGCTGTGAGCAAAACCTGAGAGGAAGATGATCAAGAAAGGTCCCTGGAATTCTCTGGCTGCTCAGAAGTGGCCATCAGAATGAAATGGTGGGGTAGTTTCCCAGCTGCCATAACAAAATACCACAGACTGGGTGGGAGCTTAGAGAACAGATATTTATTTCCTACCGTTCTAGAGGCCGGAAGTCAAAGCTCAGGGTGCTGGCAGTGCTGGTTCTTCCGAAACCTCTCTCCTCAGCTTACACATGGCTGTCCTCTCCCTGTATCTCACATGATCTTCCCTCTGCATGTGCCGGTGCCCTAATCTCTTGTAGTAAGGACATCAGTCACTTTGGATTAGGGCCCACCCATATGGCTTCATTTTATCTTAATTACCTATTTAAAGGGCCTGTCTCCAAATACAGTCACATTATGAGCTCCTAGGGGCTAGGACTTCTCTATATGACTGTGGGGAGGGGACATCATCCAGCCCATACCTAATGGCTTTGACGTTGACACACCTGAGAGACAGGAGAACAATGGACATTCCAATGGTTAGCATAGCCAGGAGCTTGCCATCTCCTGAGACTGGAGACCTGCGCGGCATTTGCAACTCAAGTTGGGCAGCATTTTATGCATTTTAAATGAAGCAACAGATGAACTGCAGACATGGGCATAGCTCTGCTCTGGGTTACCATTTCCAGGGAGTTTAATGAATCTGACTTATTTCATGTAATTAAGAGATTTGAATGCCAATTTTGACTGACTTGATTCTTCCCTTAAAATCACCTCTAATTATGAATTTCTCTTCCTGAAATTGCTCTCTACAGCAGGTCTTTATGACCGCACACCAGGGCCCTCAGAATAACCTCCTGCATGATCTCCTGGCCCCCAGCCTGTCCCAGTTCTCATTCATTCTCTATTTACTCTCACTCATTTTTCTTCCCAAGAGACCATGCTCACAGTTCCTCCCATTTCCTGGAATCTTCAAAGGATAAGCTGTCCAAGCTGTCTCAAGATAAATCCCAAATTTTTTGCTTCACAATAAGTGTGCTTTATCACCTCCCTATATGCTGCTTATGACTTTAATTCTATTATCACCAAAGAAAGGTCCTCTGAGTCCCCCCGCCCCTGATCTGTTTTCACCTTCTGCTCACAGATTTCACACGTTTCCAGGACCAAGTCCTTGTTTATGTTACCTCATTTGGATTATCTTCAAAGGCTCCAGCTCTTAACGAATTTACTATTCATTAAAAAAAAAAAAAACTTTTATTCAAATTTTACTTCGTCGGAAGTGTCTTCCCTGACCATTCTGTCTAAAACCGTGTTCCATTCTCCACTGAAATCCTGGAACCCTGCTTTGTTTTTCTTTATGGTGCTGTTATAGGTTGAATCTTCTCCTCTTTGAAGGCTGGGTCTTTGGAGATACGATTACGTTAAAATGAGGTCATGAGGGTGGGTGCTAATGCAATGTGACTGGTGACCTGAGAGGAAGAGATTAGGACCCAGACACACACAGCGGGCGGACCCAGTGAAGACACAGAGAGAAGATGGCCATCTACAAGCTGAGGACAGAGGCCTGGAACAGAGTCTCCCCTCAGGGCTCCCAGAGGAAAACAACCCTCTTGACACCTTAATCTCAGACTTCCAGTCTCCAGAATTGTGAGAAAATTCTTTTCTGTTATTAAAGCCACCCAGCCCATCATATTGTAATGTCAGCCCTAGCAAACTATTATCAGTGTATGCATTTTTTGTTTGTTTATTTACTCCTACTAGAAAGTCAAGTTCATAGGGGCAGAAACTTAATTTTGCTCACCTCTATATCTCCACATTTAGAGTAGTGCTTGGCATGTAGTTGGTGTTCAATCAATGGAGTTTGGAATATCTTTACATGCCTGGCCCCAGCTACCTTTGCCTAACTCTGGGATTTAGAAAGGAAGCCCATTTGCCTGCAGGTAAAAACTACATTCCCCAGCCTAGTCTTTATTGGTAATAAAGGCTGTAGTTTTGTCTCTGTTTGCTTTATATTATTTCTCAGTTGGTTTAGAACTTGGGCAAGGAGGAGTTATTAGTGCCCTCACTCTGTATCATTCTGCAGTGAATATTTCCAAAAATGCCCTATTTACATATTTTCTGATAATTCCCACACATGCATATATTGATTTCCAGCTTCTAGAGGGCAGAGACTGCCTTTCTGCTCTCTTGTTGTAGCAGCCAATTAAATCTTTAATGACAGAGTGACCAGGGTACACACTCGCTGGAGCCCTGGGGGAATATCAGTCCGGCTCCCAACAAGTCCCCTTCTCTGAGAATTTTCTCTCTTCTCTCACCTGCCCCTCATCTCCCCTCTGGAGTGTGCAGAGCGTGGAGGTGGAATGGGTGAGTTTGTCCTTTGAGTCTCTGCCTGCTCTTCCTGGGCCACTGAAACTAGAGCAGAAATGGATACTTTGCCAGTAAGATGACTTTTGCCAGGAACTTGGATTGAGACCAAGAGGTTCATGATGGTCTCTTCTGGCTGCAAGACTTAACTTTTATATTCTTGGACGATGGAAGGAGGGCAATGGACTCCCACCTTACAGCGCAGAGAAGGAAGAGCGATTCACAGAGAAAGTGGAGGAGCCTACAGCCCGTCAGAGGGCACGGTGACAGAAGCCCCGAGAGCTTGCCAGGAGCTTCCTGGCACCAACTGCTACTTCTGCCCATCATCCCCACGAGACACCCCATGTCCCTGTCATCACGTCCCCGTCTTTGCTTCAACTGGTATGAGTTTGTGCCTGTTGTTTGCAAACACACACACACAAAGATAAAGCAAAAAAGACAAAAAATAAAACAAAACTATTAACTCACTCACCGTGTGATAGTTTTTTGAGAAATCGGGGTCATTCCCTTCTGAAAAGGAGGCATAAAAATCCCGGGCCCCCTCCCCTCTCTCTCAACACGCACACTAAAGCCCATTTCCTTTGAGGTAATTAAGGAGCCATTGGCATGCATCAGCTAATGTCAGGGTTGGACAGCATCTCTTTGCAGTTCTTTCCAAATAGAAGAAAGTACACCTGTGCTCCCAAATCTACCAGGAACACTCAGTGTTTTTAAATCCATCTTTTCCTAAATTGCCTCATAAATTCTTGCTGTTTTCAGGCTCACCTTTCTCGGCCATACCAGCTGAGATCAACTCAGGTGGTTACCCTAACAGTTCCAAGATGCTAAACCTGAAATGCTAAACAAAGATCTTTATGGGAGAAGGGCATTCATTTTTTTCTCCTTGTGTTTACAGCTACAATGCTCAAAAGAAAAAGGTGCGGGGTGGGCGGGAAATCCTTGTGTCTAAAATTAAATCTAAACTGGGCCGAAAGAACCAAAGTGTCGGCATCGTCTTCAAGGTCTCCCACCCGTCTTCATTTGTATCTTATTGATACCCAGTTAGAAGGCTGCCGCAATAGATCAGGGCAGACGGCAGCGTCCAGCAGGAGGTCTCAGAGGAAACGGTGATAAGTGGTCGGTGAGGGCTCAGCGAGCACAAGAACCAGGGGGCAGAAAAGGAAGTCGATCATAGGCACGCAAACAAAACAGACCAAGCGATGAGGAATCCTGGGATGAGATAAAAGCAGAGTGATGGGACAGTGCCGGGCGGGCTTCCTTAGGCTAAGGAAGCAGGGAGGGCCTCTTTGAGGACATGATACGTAAGCTAAGACCTGCAAACTCTGGGGAGGACAAAGAATCCAGGCTGAGGAAACAACTAGCAAAAGACCCTATGAAACGAACAAGTCTGACACGCTGGAGAACCAGCGGAAGGTCAGTGTGGCCGGAACAGATGAAGGAGAAGGGAGAAGGTCAGGGAGGCGGGACAGCTTCTCGAGGCCTCTGGTAATGTAACACCTCTGGTAATTCAAGGGTTGTTGTTGTTGTTGTTTTTCTGTTTATATAAGACTTGTCCTTTAAAAAAATTAGTAGATTTTATTTTCTTAGCTTACTTTTAGGTGTACAGAAATAAAGAGCAGAAAGTACAGAGCTCATAGATAGCTTCTTTGCCCTCCACATAGTTTTCCCTATTATCAATGTCTCTGTATTAGCGTGGTGTATTTGTTATGAAAGGTCAACCAGTATTGATACATTACTACTGAAGTCCATAGTTTACATTAGGGCTCACTCTTTCATTAAAGGGGCCTTTGCATAGGCAGAGGAATGGAATGGATTTACAATTACGGAAGACTCAAGAGAGAGGCCTCAGAAGAACTAACCCTGCCAACAGCTTGATCTTGGACTTCTAGTCTCCAGACAATATATGTCTGTGGTTTAAGCCTCCCAGTTCATGGTCCTATGTTTTGGCAGATCCAGCAAACTAACATGGCTGCAAAGATCTGCTATTTACAAATCTATTGAATTTCATTCAACCAAGTATTTTTCAAGATTCAAAATCAGCGGGCTCCCGTTTTTGCCACTGCTGACCCTCCCCAGGCTAGTGCTCGGTAGGCCACACTTTGGGACACCCTGAACGAGGATGCAAGCTCCAGGAGGGAGCAGACTTTGTTCTTGAGACTGCTATACCTTCAGCCCCTGAAGTTGTGCATGGGATTCAATATTTGCTGAATAAATGAACTAAGCCTGGGGCTTTATGTTGTTCCATGTATATATATCTGCCCAGGTCCTTTCCCCAGGGTCCCTTACAAATCTTGGTACCACTTGACCTCACTTAAAGGTAAGCATTACCTCATAGCTTTCGCTTGGCTGCTGTAAACACATCACAGGGAATGGGGGTCAGCAGCATCCACACCCTGTCCTATATTCATGGCCATATCTTCCACAGGACTGAAAAATGCCACATGCTCCTTGATGTTTCCTTTTCATCTAAACAATCCTTTACAATCTTTCTATTTATATTTTCTGCAGTGTTATATATTTCAAAACACCTAAACAAAAGGAACAGCTGTAAGGAAACAGAGATCCATGTTCTCTCATCACTCTGACCAGGGAAGTCTCCAGGGCACCTGGAGCTGGGTGGCGAGCGCCGGGCACTGCGTTCTCTGGGAGCCGCACGGCTGCCTGCAGAGTGCTGATGTGGCAGAAATACCCCACTCCTAGAAATCAAGACTGCATGGTACTGGGCGAAAAGGGAAAATGGTCATCTTTGTTTTACATCGGTTGAACAGCACATGCATGAAATTTTAAGGAAAAAAGAATAGACAGTTAAGTGTAATAATATTTTTCCATGGATTAAGTGAGGCTATTTATAGTGGATTCCTATAGTGGAGGTCCTAGGATTATTCTGAAAGAAGGAACAGAGGCTCACTTCACAACTGCAGCAAAGGGAGTAGATCATGAGAACATACATAGGCTGGAGAAAAACCCTCAGGAAGTAACATGTCTTCAAGGACTGGCTTTTCATGTCTATATGCTCTCTTAAGTATTCCTTCTTGTTCTTCTTTCTCTGTGTGTGGTCTCAGCTCTCCTCTAGGTCTTAATTGGTCATTCCTTCAGGTGTTCTCGGATTCGGGAGGGACCTTGCTTTTTTGCTTGGTTCCTTAATGTAGTAACTCTGGGAAGAGCCCCTTGTATGAGGCCATCTCAGGTCATTGGACACATCTACGGCCTGGCTGCCCAGGGCCAACTCATGGGGTTGGGTGGGAAGCTGTGCACAGTGACTCCAGGGCCACCCGTGGGTCATGTGCAGGCTACAGGCCCAGTTAGAGCCCAGTATTTCAGAAGGAAAAGTTAGAGTATCTGTGACGTGACAGGCATGTCGGGGACAGCTTGCTTTTGCATCCCACTCATTTGAATCTCAGTGGCACCTAAGTTCTCCTTTAAGGCTCACAGTCTGACATGGTTTATCAGGGTTGGAAATAAGCTTAAGATAAAAATGATGATCTCTCTGTTGGTTATTTTTGTATCTATTAACTTGATTTAATTTACTTTGAAACTTACACTCCATTTGCACATAAGCTAGTATATACAAAGCCCAATCTTGTGTAAAAACTTTAAATATATCTTAAGTTGAATGCAACAGCTTGATAGTAATTTTTAAATATATATCTCCACTGATAAACAAAAGCCTGAGGGCAGATATTATCTGTGACAGTACATACCTGGTTAAAACAGTGTCAGGCAAGTGATGTTTTAAGAAGCTGACAAAGAAAAATCAGGTCTGTATTTCCCTCACCACATACATGACAGTGCGACATTGGTTTGTCTGATGTGAAGAAAATGGAAAGTTCCCAACAACGGTAAGTGCAACTCTGTCCCTCCACAGCCTTTTGGACTGAAGAAGGACATGCTGTCATTACACCTCAGACAAGTGTCCTCCTCCCAGTCCCTTAGCCTCATCACAGGCATGGAGGAAAGAGTCTGTCTCCTGAAATACACATTCTGAAGGTTCCAAAGACCCTCGCAGAGAACCTTATTTTCAGCAACCAGTCATGAACCCGAGGGCTCCATGGATCTCATTTAAAAAAAAGATAGTCATTATGGAAAACAATATGGTGGTTCCTCTAGAAACTGTAAAAAGAGCTACCATATGACTGAGCAATACTTCTTCTTGGTATCCACCCAAAACACTCAAAAGCACTTATTTGCAAAGATTTATGCACCCCTATGTTCATTGCAGCTTTATCCACAGTGGCCAAGACCTGGAGACAATCAAAATGTCTATCAGTGGATGACTGGATAAAGATGTAGTACATAAATACAATAGAATACTACTCAGTCATAGGCAAAGATGACATACTGCCATTTGCAACTGCATGGATGGATCTTGAGAATATTATACTAAGCGAAATAAGTCAGTCATAAAAAGCTAAGAACCATATGCTTTCACTCAAATGGGGGATATAAAACTGAAACTCATAGACACAGGCAATAGCATGGTGGTTACCAGAGGGAAGAGGGGGGATAGTAAAGGGTAAAGGGGGTTAAACATATGGTGACAGAAGATGAATTTACTTGGAGTGGTGGGCACACAATGCAATAAACAAATTGTGTATCACAGAAATGTACACTTAAAACTTATATGACCCTATTAACCAATGTGACCCAGTAAATTTAATAAAATTAAAAAGGATAGTGTATAAGCCCAAGCATTGGGATTTTAAAAACTTTAGGAACATTTAATCATTAGAAACACAAGTAGATAGTACTTTAGAGATGTCTAAATATCTTACATAAAATTTGCTTGATGATTGGAAAGGAAAGAGCTGCCAAATCTGAGGAATGGCAGCTTCCACCAAATGAGTAAATAGGGAGAAGCGATGAGTTGTTTCTCCCTGTCTTCATAATCCCAGTTGTTCCTGGGATAAGGCTACCCTGTTTCTCTTTTCACTGTCCACTTGGCAGCTCTGCAGCCAGATTTCTTTCAGAGGAGTGAGGGAGACTGGTGAGAAGCAAAGTACAAGTTTTCTAGCGATTTGGTTGGCACCGTGTTTTCAAAAATGGATTATATCACTTCAAAGTTCCTGAGACCTCAAATCATCTATTTAAAGAGAGGAAGATAAAAACAGAAATCAAGTGTCATAATTTTTCAAAAAGAATAACAATAACAAGTCGTTATTTTACATTATGATTTGATCTTTGATAGCTAAACTTTGATCTTAGATGTCAATTTTTAATTTTCTGAAAAAAACACCTGACAGAAACTAGCAGTCAGGTTTTCTGCCACCTCCTTCCTTCCCTGCTCAGCCTGGCTCCCTCTGGCAAGCATTTTTCTATTTCCCTTGGCTTGGGCAACAACATATGCCAACTAGGGTGTTTTTCCCACATTTCCTGGTTGTCAAGAGCGATGTTGGTAGACTGCATCTTCAAGCATCAGAGTTAAAGAAAAGGGGTGTTGACTGCAAAAGTGGGCTCCCTCTGCCGGCTGTGGGCTCCCTCTGCAGAAACAAGTGCACGGATATCCATTTCAAGGCTGGATTCTTCCACCCCCTTGCCCAGCCAAGGTAGCTTTTTTCACAAGGGAGGCGAAGAGGGCAAGGAACCTGAGACCTGGGACAGCCCAGCAAATGCTGGGGTGGATCCTTCTGTGGATGCTGAGGTTTTACGTGCAAAACCTGGGATTCTGGACAGAGTTAAACAATGAGGTTTATAACTCTGAAAGGGACAGATGGCAGACCTACCCTGAAATAGCTTTTCTGAAAGAGTGACACATGGTAAATTGGATTAATTGTAATAATCGCTTTTTACGCTTTGATAAAAACTGGCAAAGACCTTCAAAGATCTTCTAATGATGGAAAATTAGCACAGGTCCCCTTAGTGGTGACAGGACTGGGGTGCTGTGGCTTTGGCTTCTGCTAAGAGCCTGCAGGGTTAAAGGGCCTAAGCAGCACTGGCTCAGGAAAGAGACAGCCAACTGAAGCCCTGGACATACACAAGCTGGAGAAGGATTGAGCCCCATTTGGGGCCAGAGGGAAAGTATTTCTTGTAGGTGCACATTTGGTTAGTGTAATAGTCATGATACAAAAGATTTACAGAAGCTCCCCCCTCAGCATGTACTGCAGGTGAGGGTTATGTTGATGCATAGCTTCCTACCTTTCAAACTCGAATATGGGAGGGTGATGGAGAGCAAGCTTTCCTATATCATTGCTCTATTTTTCTCCTGGTGTTTTTTTTTTTTTTAATTAACTATGTAACTGGAAGAGAATTTCTATTATTTTACCACAGTTTTGCAATTTTCCCCTTTTTAAAAAAAATTATTTACTTATTTCTCTTTTGAGAGAAAGAGAGAAACATCAATTTGTTGTTCCACTTATTTATGCATTCATTGGTTGATTCTTGTAAGTGCCCTGATTGGGAATTGAACCTGCAACCTTGCTGGGATGGGGACAAAGCTCTAACCAACTGAGCTACCTGGCCAGGACCCTTTTTCTCTTTCTCCTATTAAGACTTTCATGTCCTTGCTTTATTGACCCATTTTAAGTATGTTGAGTCAAATTTCTGCTTTGTGCATGGAATTAGTCTACAACTTTAGGTATTTTCTGTTATTTTAATCTCCCAGGAATATTTATGTTTTTCTCTTCATTCACTCTTGCAACAAATGCAAGAAACTCTTATGGAGAATGCACTAGATTTTAGGTGCGCTCAGGTGTAGGGCACATTAATGGCATGTGGGTTGCCAAGATATTTTTATTGCTAACATTTTTTTTTATCCTGGACATTATTAGAAGCATTTTTGTAATATCTCATTTACTCTTCAAAGCAACCCTGTGAGGTTATTATTTTCACCCTTGTTTTCCCAATTAGAAACCTAAGACCCAGACAGATGAAGTAATTTTCTCAAGGTCACACAGCTCATAACTGGCAGAGCTAAAACTTGAAAGCAGGTGGTCTACCTCCAGAGCCCCTGTTCTTCATGGTTTGTACCTTGAAGAACCGAGACTATGATGATGTGGTGGGCAAAGTTGTACATAAGCAAACAATTTCAGCCCAAGATGTCAAGGGTCCTATTGTACATATATACTTTGCGCGGGTGGGGGGGGGGCGGTGGCGGATGGTCAGCAAAGCTTTTCTGTCAAGGGCCAGATAATGAATATTTAGGCTTTGTGGACCATAGGGTCTCTGTGGCAACTACTCAACTCCAGCAGAGTAGCAAGAGAAGAGCCATAGGCAATATGTAAACAAATGAGGTGGCTGTATTCCAATAAAACCTTATTGATTAAAACAGACCAACAGGATTGTAGTTTGCTAACCTCTATACTAGGGGATGTATTGGAATGGAGCACCAGCTCTGCCTACAGGTAAGAGATAGACGTTGAATTAAGCCTTAGCTATCAGGCAACAAAGAAGGAGAAAGGCATTCTGAGGAGACAGAAACATGTTTGAGAATTGGGGACATCCGATTAAAAATGGATATTTGGAAAAATGTGAAATTTAGAGTGACAAGATGTAAAGGCAATGGCAGAAAACAAGTTTGGAAAGGAGGATTTGTGCCTATGTTGACAAATAGTCTACTGTGACCTGTCTGCTTTCGAAGTGCAGCTTATTTTATATTTTTTGGTGGGCTTTTGGTTTTCCTGTGTGAACAACTTGTTTATCTTCCTTTGACACAACTTCGATATTTTCCTCTTAATTTGTAGCATGGAAAATATCTTCGTGTGCCATTTTATCACCAAAACAGGAAGAAGAAAAAAATCATAGTGGGCCTACCATCTACACATGGATAAACATGGTCAAAAAAACATGGTATTCCAGAGATGCTGGACCGTAACATTCTAGGAGATACTCAGATAAAGATGAGGACAAATTTTTGTCTTTTGTGAAACCCCGTGGGTGTAATTTTGCCATTAGTCAAGATGGATGTTTCAATGCTGCAACATGAGAAATCTTTGAAACACCAGCGGCATTACAAGAATACTGCAGGGAGACAACGTTGATTCCATTCTTTTTCTTGGGCTATACGTCAGCTCAAGTTGCTTATGACAGCCTGCTGATGAAACATGATTTATAATAAACTTATAGACACATGTCCAAGCTACTAAGTTTATTAGAATGACTGCATAGGTCTGAAAGCTGTTGAATACTGTGTTGGATTCTAGTCTCTAAAATCAAATGATCTCCCCGAGAGTATATATGGGACAGTTTCTCACAACAGTTTGCATCTTTCTTTGGGAGAAGCAAGTGGGGCTGAAAGATAAATCAGTTTCCCTCAAAACAAGGGTATGTCCCCTCTATGCAATCAGTGGATTCCCTTGATCTTAGGAGTCTCCATATGGAAAAAATAAAGTTCAATTGAAACATCAAGTTAATTAGATAATATCCTAAGTCAGGTGTCAGGCCAATGTGCAAGTTTTCTCAAAAGAGAAAATCAAAAACTACTGTGTGATTCTTAAGCCATTACCCAAAACCTAAGGAATAAACATGTATAAAAGTGAGCTATCAGGGTACGTTGAGTCCCACTTCCCCACACCCACCCAGGGGAACAGGGGAGGGTGGAGAGACTGTACCGCACCCTTCCACCCCACTGGGGCCCGTCAGGAACCCCACAGTGAGACTGGCATGGAGGGCTCGGTGGACTGGTCCCTAAATCCTCTCCCAAAGGGTGGAGAGCAGGCTGGCTAGCTCAAGGAAGGAGAGCTGAGCTAGGCATCACCCTGCCTGTGAGAGTTGGTTAGAGTAAAAAGATCCACCAGTGCATCTTGGAGACTGGAACTGGGTCATGTGGGAGGGAGCTGAATAGTGATAGTTTTAATTAAGTCTGAGATGGCCAGCTAGCAGATGAAGGGACTTTGGTGGAAATAGGATGCAGGTGAATCCAGATTCACAGAGGCTGAGTAAATAGCCATTAGAGACCACAGGGAAAAGAGACTCATTCTCCTGCATTCAGGGAACTGTAGGTGGGACAGCCCTGAAGATGCTGCCTAAAGACCCACAGAAGCATCCACAAAACACAGTGCGCCACGCCTGCCCGCGAGAAAGCATGAAATCAACCTTTGACGCTCCTGGTCAAATAAGAACCGTCCTGCCCACCTCCCGTCCTCACAATGAAGCCCCTCCCTCCTCTCTGCTCCTTTGGGGGGGTGTCAGAACCTTCCACCTAGCAAAAAGGGGAGAGGAGGAGGAGAAGCAAAGCAAAGTAAGGAAACTGGGCAGAAACTAATCACACCACCTTCTCAAACAACAGCATCTGGACTCCAGATGGAAAAAGGAAAAGCATCAATTTTGAACAACTTTGAACAACTTTGAGCAACTGGGCATTCTCATCACTAAACTAGCTCAGCGTGTTATGACCTAACAATGATTAGAGAATTCATGCAGTCTGCTAACACAGTCATCAAAGGTAAGCAATTAAGGAGCCTCACTAGAGGCACTTCAGCAAAAGGGTAATAAAGTTGCTTTGATTTGGCATTTGTACTGGTCCTGACTCTAGTTGCCCCCAAACCCATTTTTTGCACTCATCCACTGCCTTCACTACCTCAGGGCTGTGGTAGCAGAATTCTGAAATGGCCCCCAATCTCCAACTGCTGGTATATACACTCAGTCATGAGGGAAGAACTTGCAAAAATAATGGGCTAGTTACCCCTTGATTAGGTTACGTTGTATTGACTCTGCCTTAGCAGACAGGAGAGGGAGACTCTCCTGCTGGCTGAAAAGAGGGAAGCTACCATGTTGTGAGAGAGCTGGGTGGCAAGGACATGAATTTGACCTCCAGAAGTCTCTCTTGACTTCACAGCCAGCAACAAAACAGTCCTCTAACCATAAGCAGTTTAATTCTGTCAACAGTCTGGATGAGTGAGGAGGAGGACCAGTGCCTCATATAAGACCACAAGCCTGGCCAACAGCGTGATTTCAACCTGTATGACCCTGAGTAAAAGACTCTCCTCACCCATGCCTGGCTTCCGACCCCAGGAATGTATGAAAAAAACATATATTGTTTGAAGCCTCTAAGTTTGTGACACCCAGTTTCATAGGTCTAGAAAACTAATACAGGAGAGTTCATTCTGGAGGCTGCTTTCCCAGGCTCCTATGTTAGCTGGGCTCAAGCTAGGTTTCGTCAGTAAGAGGTACTGCAGAGAGAGGGAGGTGTTGGGGGAAAAAACCAGGGCATTTTTCTCTGCCTCGCTGCTGCAGATGGCCTCTGGGATTGTCACTGTTTTTCCATGGTGGTTCCAGGTGCTATGAGGTAAGAACTGTCCTTCTACTGCCTCCCCTTTTTTTCCCCCTCTTCTAATGCTCAGAGACATTGAAAACTGCTATAGGCTGATGGACACTTGGGCTGCTTCCATATTTCAGCGGTTGTGAATAACTGCAATGAACATAGGGTGCTTATGTTCTCTTGAATTAGTGTTTTGGGGTTCCTTGGATATATCCCCAGAAGTGGGATCACTGGGTCAAAGGGCAGGTCCATGTTTAATTTTTTGAGGTATCTCCATACTGCTTTCCACGGTGGCTGCACCAGTCTGCATTCCCACCAACAGTGCAGAAGGGTTCCCCTTTCTCCCCATCTTCACCAGCACTTGTTTGTTGATTTGTTGATGATTGCTGTAAGATGATAGCTCATTATGGTTTTAATTTGCATATCTCTGATGATTATTGACATTGAGCATCTTTTCATACATCTCTTGGCCATCTGTATGTCTTCTTCAGAGAAGTGTCTATTCAGGTCCTTTGCCCACTTTTAATTGGGGTAGTTCCTTTTTTTTGGTATTGAGTTTTGTAAGTTCTTCATAAATTTTGGATATTTATCCCTTACCAGATATATTGGTGAATATGTTCTCCCATTCTGTGGGTTCTTTTTATTTTATTGATGTTTTCCTTTGCCGTGCAAAAACTTTTTAGTTTGATGCAGTCTTATTTGTTTATTTTATCTTTTGTTTCCCTTGCCTGGGGGAACAACTATGGGTCATTTACACACTGGAATACTACTCAACCACAAAAAAAGAAGACAATTGCACTCTTTGTGACGGTATGGATAGACATGAAGAACATTATGTTAAGTGAAATAAGCCCGTCCGAGGAAGACAAATACCATATGAATTCACTCATATGTGGAATTTAATAAACAAACTGAACTAACAAGCATAACAGAGGAAGACTCATAGATGGAGAACAGATGACAGCAAAGGGGTGAAGGGGAGGGTAGAGAGGTTGAGCAGAAAGGACAAAGGACTCATGGACAACAGTGTGGAGGTTGCAGAGGGTGGGGAGGGGAGTATAAGGGGACTAAATGATAATGGGAAAATATATAATTTAAAAAACTAAAAAAAACACCCCCCCAAAAATGGAGAAAGAGAGTAGATAACTGAGGAAGAGGAAGTGGAGAAGAAGCTCATCACACTTCTTCCATCTGCAGGCTTCAGTAGTTCCACTGAACTCCTCTTCTCACTATCCTCCCTGCCCCCTGATGTCACCAATTTCAGGCTCACCTTACTGTCTCACATTTAGCTTCTCATTTGTTCCATACTTGGCTAACCCACTCCTATTAAGGTTCCTTTGTTTTAAAAACTCAAATGATTTCTAATTCCTGGTTAGATCTTGACTGATAGAACATCCCACGGGTTATGCATCTGTCTGTCTGTCTATCTATCTATCTATCCACATATGTATATACATGACATTTTTTAGTAAAAGGATGAACCAAACCAGATTCAGTGGGCTGCCACCACTTTGAGAATGCTTTCAGGTTGGTAATAAATTTCTAAAAGAATACAGCTGGTTGCATTTAGTAAGACAACATGCTGCAGGCATTCATAGACAGATCTTTGGTCTAATTGGAAATCCCAAGTTTAGCCTTGCCATCTAATATGTGACATCAACAATCTTTGAGTGCCCTTATTCTTCTATACTAGAAACTGAGCCAGTTCCAGGGTGTCTGAAGAAAATTCTACCTTCTCCTTCCCCACCATCTTTTCATGCCTTCAATATTGACTTGTATCACTTGCCTACATCCACAAAACCCAGAATTAACAAGAACCGGAAGCAGGGATACCCAAGGTGTCCTGGTTATTCAACAACCATTTTATCCATGGTAAAACAAGGCATCTCAGAAACCTACTTATTTGGTCATCCTGGAAAATTCTCCTGTGAAGTAGAGACTCTTCCTCAAAGGGGTGAATTTCTAGACCCTTAAACAATTTCAACTTTCTTGTCCTTTTATGGCATGCTATATATGGTTTAAGTTTACAAAAAGAAAACATTAAGAGGAAGGGACACTCAGATGCAAAGTTTCAGTAACCCAACAAAAGTGACACTGCTGTGCCACTTCTTTATTTAACATTTATAAAGCTGTTTCGTGATTGCTGACGCAATCCACCAGACCTACCAGATGCCCCACATATCAGTGGCCCAACAATAGCATTAGGCAGAGAGGGGAAAGAATGATTTAATGTGTTCTAACTCATAGTGGAGGATCAGTATAGCCAAATCCTCATGTGAAAGTTTAATTTTATACTGGTCGGTCTACCCAGTGCTGCCAAGGAGAGTCATCAACACTGTTGTGTCAGTCAGCCTCTGCCATTACCCACCACGGGCCATGAGAGAGTTGCCCATAGGAGAAGGCTGTTTGGCTACAAATCAACAGGCAATACGGAGCACTTGCCCTCTGACCTTTGATTTGATGGATTCAAACATGAGTCGATTGATTCTACAGCATGTTTTTGTTGACTTTTGATGAATTCTGGTATCTGTGAGAAAGCTTTGGCTGGAAATGATACATGAGCTTAGTTCTGACATGAATGTTGATTGATATTTTCGTTTACATTAATGAGTAAGAGGAAAGTGAAACAATAAAGAAGACATACGTTGTAATTTCACTCATTTATCAATGCCACGAGTAACTTCTCTGCTGAATCAGGTAATAATTTTACATACTAGAATATGATTTACTATTTGTGCTATTCACACTATAGTAGTTACAGCTACTACAGAATTTTAAATTTCATCTGTATGGTTAATATTTTCTCCATCGCTTAATGTTTTTTAGTGGTAACTAACATTTATTGAGCAGTTATTATAAGCCAGAAAGCATTCTAAAATGTTTATAGGTATTAGAACATTGAATCTTCATAATAACCTTATGAACTTGATACTATTATTATTCCCATTTGAGAGATGAAGTTCAGTAACAAAAGGGTTTTCAGGTCCACCCACACTCCAATGCACACAATGCTCTCTTCAAAGTCACCTCTTTAATATTCTTCACTTAATCTTAAGCCCAGATGATCAGTAAAACCACCTCAGATGTGTGTGCTTGCCAGTTTCTCTGGTATAAATCTTAATGTAATCCTCAAGTGCTAATCCCTAAACTGGGAGCTCAATGAGGGCAAGACAGAACCTTATCTGCTGAGCTTAATGCTGCATCCCTGGAGTCTGTTCATGGCACATGGTAGATGTTCAAAACATGCTTATTTAAAGGATGAATAAGTCTTCTCTGTCTTCCCTATTCCAAAATAAAGTGAAAACTGAAGTCCATTACTTTTTTGGGAGTTATTTTATTAAAATTCCTTGTTTTAGAGTTACTTGTTACTTTTTGTTCCCAATTTGTGACTGAGATCTGGCGATCGTAACGGAGCCTAAGGGTGCCTTCCAAAACCTTTCCCCTCCTTGGTCAAGAACAGGGATGGTTGAAGGAAAAGAAATTAATCAGAAAATCCAAATTACATTTCTGCTGCTTAGTTCAGTATCAATTCCTGGTTGAACGTGGACTTGGGTGATAAGAAAGGGATTAGTAATACATTCTAAAACTGCCTTCTTCCTCCTCATGTCCGTATCAGTTACAGTTTTTCTTTCCCCTTTACCATCTTCATTCTGGTCCTGAGTGAATTCTGCCTCCCTTGGGTCTTTCCTTAAATATCACTTTGCTGGTAAGGCCTCCTGTGGGCACCACATTTAAACAGTCCTTATTTCAAATCACCAGTCACAACCCTCTTCAAAATTTTTTTCTAAAACTCTCCACATATTGTATATTTTATATAAAATTATTTATATAAAATATATTTCTTTCTCTAAACTACTCCAAATACTATATATGTTTATTTTATCAATTTCTGCTTTCAATCCCCCGCCCCCCAACCAACCTCGCTGAATGTAAGATCCATGAGGGTAGGGATTTTGGGGGGGGTCTATTTTATTTGCTGTTACACTTCTAGCTCCTCAAACAATAAACGCTTGTTAAGTAAGTGAACACATGTATCAAGCGCCTATCTTGAGCCATATATTGTGCTAGGACTATATTATCACCATCATAAAACATACATGATTTATACCTTTAATTTTATATCATCTAGGAAAGCCATTAAACAAAAATTATACAACTAAGTAATTAATTATAATTTTGTTCCATTGGAAGGAAAAGTACAGGGGTATTAACTTAATCTTAAAGTCAAGGAACACACTGCTCTTTAGACTGAGAAGTGAGCAGACACAACCAAATCAAGAACAGCAGCAACAGAAAGCGGTAATCGAGCACGCTAGCATATAGAGAGCCCTTCCGGAACAGAGTCGCTTGCTGACAAGGTCCAGCCAGTCATAAAGTAACCAAAATTAAAATTTTAGGAATAAAGAAGATGTGCTGAAGAGCTAGCTGTAAGCATTGACTCTATTTAGATAAAGAATTAAGAATAAATGTAGAGACAATTATGGTTATGGACCATAGTGAAAGTGTCCTAAACCTTGGCAATATAAAAATAGTAATATAACTACAAAAATAGGAAGAGAAGGGAGAAATTGTAGGAGGAAGTATAGGTGCTAATTTCCTTATATTTTGTGGCAAGGAGTTAGCCGATTCTGTTGAAATCAAAATATGTAGTTAAAAAAAATATAATGGGTTTTCTTAAGTTTTGGAGGTCTGTTTATATCCCGGACACAAATCCTTTATCAGATACATGCTTTGTTAATATTTAGCCCTGGTCTGTGGCTTGTCTTTTCATGTTTTCAACAATTTCTTTCAAAGTAGGGATGTTTTACATTTTGATGAAGTCCAATTTATCACTGTAATCACCTCAAGTTGTAACCTAAAATCCATTAACAGACAGTGACAAATTGTTGTATATACATACAATGGAATACTAGGTAGCAATAAAAAGGAATAAACTACTGATGTATACAACAACACAGAGGAATCACAAATAATTATTCTGAGTGAAAAAAGCCAGGCAAAAAACAGTATGTACTGTATGACTCCATTTACACAAAATGCCAGAAAATTCAAACTAATTTGCATGATAGAAAGCAGATCCCTTTGATGGGGCAAAGTTGGCAGGAAGGGGTGAAAGAAAGGGATTTGCAAAGGGGAATGGACTTCTGAGGATGAAGGTATGTTCACTATCTTGGGTGTGGTCATAATTTCATGGGTATGTATGCATCCAAAATTTACCAAATTGGACATTGTAATTATATAATGTATACATTTTTATGTACAATGGTGTATTTTATGTGTAGTTTATTGCATGCCAATTATATTTTTAAAAGATTTTATTTATTTTTAGAGAGAAAGGAAAGGAGGGAGGAAGAAAGGGACAGAAACTTTGATGTGAGAGAGAAACATCGATCAGTTGCCTCTCCTAGGAGCCCTGTCTAGAGACTGAACCCACAACCCAGGCATGTGCCTTGACTGGGAATGGAACCAGTGACCTTTTGCTTTGGGGGACAACATCCAATCCACTGAGCCACTTGGGTTAGGGCACATGTCAATTACCTCTTAATAAAGCTGTTGTAAAACAGAATGGTACTATTAATATGTGGTTTTATTAACTTTAGAGGGTTTTCTAGGAAGTAATATTACTTATGGTGAAGAAAACTTTTTTCTCTTAGTTTCTTTTTATTATTTTGTAAGTTCAAATAAATATAAAACTTTTAATTTAAAACCTATTATACAATCCTATTTTAATAAAATTTTAAGCATTTATCTTTATCTGTCATTCTTGTGAAAATATACACAAATACACACAAAGTGTATTTTATTTCTGTATATCCCTGTGACACACACACAGAGGCACACACAGTACACGTACAGGGTTAGAAATAATGTTAAATGTGAATGGTAGCTATTTCTTAGTGGTGAAATAATTTTTTAAAAACTATATTTTGAACTTCTTTGTATTGGGTGGGTTTATTACAAGCATGCATTTTTTTTTTTGGTAAATAAACAGTTATATTATTACGAAGAGAAAGGAAGCGAGGAGACGGGTAGGAGGAGGGTCATTGGGACAGGAGGCACGACCTTCGGTGCGACGGGAGGGCTCCAGGGCACAGTCTGCACAAGGGGAACTGGGCATGAAAACAAGCAAGCACATAACCAAACAAACAAATAAGCGCGCGCGCGCGCACACACACACACACACACACACACACACACGCAGGAGTAGGAGGGAGTGGCTAGAAATGAGGTGAGCACGGAGAGAGAGTTCCTAATTATGTAGGGCCTTGCTGCTTGTTTTAAGGATTGAGGACTTCATCCAAGTTTGAAACGGGGAAATAGGATGAGATTTGTATAATAAAAAGATCACTCCTTTAAAAATCTATCTAGATGCCTGCTATATTACAGAGGCTTAGTAAGAGGGGACAGAAATCATTTCTGGTAAACTTAATTTAAAAGAAAGAAAGCAACGGAACATATCAGGGCTTGCTCCTGAAATGAAATGATCTTTTCCCGTCCCACTCGACGCTCGTGTGCAGTCAGCACTTCCCTGGGAGCGGGCCGCGGCACGGGGTCGGGGGTCAGGGAGGGCTCTGGTCTTGCTTTTGGTTCTACCACCCTCAGGGGACAGCGTGGACTAACGAACGCATGCTTTCCTGCACAATGCACGGTTTAATTCGTTATAAAAAGTGAGATTTTCACTTAAGTCAGGCAGGGAAGGGGAGAAACGGAGGGAGGGAGGAGACAAGGAGGAAAGAAAGGGAGGCAGAAGGAACTGCAAAACTAAGCAGAGTTGAGTGGAGCCCGCAGTGGAGCTGAGGGCAGAAAGGAAAGAAAGAGAAGAAAAGGAAAGGAGGGAGGGACGGTAGATAAACAAGAAACAAAATAAAGGGAAAAGAATCAATACCAGCAGATGTGGGTGGATCCCTTCAGGCCCTGGCCTTGCTACAATTATTTAGCTCAATGGGCTTCAGCACCAAGTGGTAGCAGCTGAAGGGCTTGGATGAGAATCGTCACTGTGACCAATTAGTTTCCCTGCAGTCCCTGCTGCCTCAGCCACTTGTCAGCACCTCAGGTCATGTACTTCGTGTTTCAGTTTTTCACCCTGAGATTATTCTTCTAGAAAATGGGAGCATAGATACTTTTTTACCTCAGTGCTTTAAAAAATTTGCATAATTTACTTGAAGGAAGCAAGAATGTCAACATTTAAAACAGAATTCTCAATTAGAAGTTAATAGTTTTGCTTTTCCTAGTTTGTCAATAAACAGAAATTCACTAAGGGTCTACTTTTGTATTCAAAATTCAAAGCTGGAGCGGACAAGAAGCAGGTATTAAAAGAGTCCCTTTACCTCAAATTTCAAAACTTCTGTTTTTCTAATGACAATGTTAAGAAAATGAAAAGGCAAGAAACTGGAGATAATATTATACAGCACGTCTTTGAATGACATCATTTCATTCAGCATTATTTTGTTTTAACATTGATGAGATGCAGTAGAAATTTAACTCTTGTTTTTATCAATTAGTTTATGGTAAAATGGGTTTCGTTATGTGTTCTTTCCCTTAAAGTCACAGAACCTATCAACAATGTTAAGTGAGGACTGGCTCTCTCTCTCTCTCTATGTATACATATACACATACACAACTATGTATATATATAACTATATATAGTCATATATATGTATATACAACTATGACTATATACATATACATATATACACAAACATACATACTAAATATACATACAGTCATATATATGTATATACAACTATGACTATATACATATACATATATACACATACATACTAAATATACATACAGTCATATATATGTATATACAACTATGACTATATACATATACATATATACACACAAACATACATACTAAATATACATGTATATGTGACTATAGTATGACTATATATACACACATACACACAAACACACATACAATCATATGCCATTTACCCATGGGGATTCATACAGTCTAAAAATACATCGTTAGACAATTTTATCATTGGGAAAACATGATAGAGTAACTTACAAAACCCTAGATGGCACAGCCTCCTACACACCCAGGCTATTGCTCCTAGGCTACAAGCTTATACAGCATGGGAATGTACAAGAGTAAATCAAGCACAAGAGAAAATGATGCTATCAAGAGACAAGGTAAACATGAGATATATGAGGCTGATACAGCATACTATGTTACAACAAACTTATTTTTATAAGTAGAGAGGGTACGCTCTAAAATAACAGTAAAATGTACAGTGAATACATAAACCATTAACATAATTTGTCATTATCATAATCAAGTATTATGTCTTATACATATTATCATTACCAGATATTCTATACTATACAAAACTGTATGTGCTGTACTTTTATACAACTGGAAGCTCAGGTTTGTTTACACCAGCATTACCACAAACACATAAGTGGTGAAATACAATGTTATATAGCTATGACATCACTAGGCAATATGAATTTTTCAGCTCTATTGTAATCATTTGGGACCCCTGTTGTATATGCAGTCTGTCATTGTTATGGGGTGCAAGACTGTATCCACCTATCTATCTATCTATCTTATCTATCTATCTATCTATCTACCTCACAAAGAACTATATCTAGAAAATATGAAAACCTTTTACAACTTCATAATAAGATGAACAATTAAATTGTTTAAAATGAGCTGAAGATATGAATGGCCGCTTCACTAGAGAAAATCTATGCATGGCTAATGAGCACATGAAGTGATGTTCAACATCAGCAGTCATCACCCACACATAGATGCCACTATCCATCCAATACAGTGACCAAAATTAAAAAGATGTAATACCTAATATTGGCAAATATATGGAATAACTGGTGGAGGGAATATAAAACTGTCCAACCCTTTTCCCAAAAAGTTTGAGAGTTTCTTATAAATATACACTTCCCTTATGCCCTATCATACTATTAATGTATATTTACTCAAGAGAAATAAAAACACATGTTCTCAGAAAGACTTATTCATGAATGTGTAAAGCAGCTATGTTAATGATAGACAAAAAGAGAAAACAAACGAAATGTCCATTGTTAAGTGAATGGATAAACACATGCACTATCTTCATGTAATGGAATACTAACAAGCCAAAAAGAAAAAAAAAAAGGAATGAACAATTGATGTATGCAACAATGTAGATAAATTTCAAAAGCATTATGCTGAGTGAAGGAGTCAGACACAATATGCCACACTCTGTAAGGTTTGATATATATAAAGCTCTAGAAAACACGAATCTGATCAATAGTGACACAAAATAGTTCAGCAGGTATCTATGGCTGAGGAGGAGGGGGAGTTGACCAGGAAGAGACAGAAAGGAAAGAGAACTTTTGGGGTGATGAAAATGTCCTATATGCCTTGATTGTGGTGGTGGTTACATCTGTGTATAAATTTGTCAAAATGTATTAAAATGCATGCTTATAATAGTTACATTTTATTGTATATAACATACACCTCAATGAAATTGATTTAACATAAAAAAAAGAAAAGAAAGAATCCTTACGTCAAAACCTTGCAGTCTAAGAAGCATTGTATCCTTGGGGAATTTTATTCCAAATTATATCTGTTTGAGGACAGGGAGAATTTTCTAGTTAGGGGATCTTAAAACCTGTTCTAATATTAACATACTTTCTATATTAATGTTACTATCAATCATATCTCAATCTATAAAGTGACAAAGATGCTAAGTAAATCAAGTAGCATACCAACTCCTTCACCTGACATCTTGACTATCCTTTATAATGTCATCTGCCTTCAAACAAATCAAATTTTGTCCTAAGAGGTACTATTCATAATATTTATGCCATCAGTTTTACATTTACCATACATACTGTCTAATAGCAAGGTTTTTTAAGTTTAAGAGACTTAAGTGACATTTGGAAAATATCTGAGATAAAAAATATAGTAGATGAATAGTTTCCTTAATCAGTATAATCTCCAAGGAATTGATTATCACAGTTTATAACTGATTTGTAGGAGTATTTTTAAAGCCTTGGACTACTGTCAAAATAAATATATTACAAATGATCATTTATATTATAAAAATAGAATTAATAATAAAAGCTACTTTTTCATATCCCGTCTACTCAAATTGTTCCCAATTATTGTCACTCATTCCTTTGCAGAATTTCTTGTCTTTACTTTTTCATGACAAGTTCGAGTTCTGGGGTGTCTGGAAGGATCAAGAATCACTGTGCTGCTGCAGAGCACTGGTTACAGAGAAATATCAGACTTTAGTTACCCAAGGAAGACGACACTTCCTTGCTGCATTTATCCTATGGAATGTTCTTTGTGTGGTTCATCCTAAAGGTGCTGATTTATAACCCTGTCAGCTGACGTGTGGTGATTAGGTCTCCCTTGGTCCCACGAGCCAACACTTTGCAGGGCTAGGGGATGCAGGGTTTTCACTCCCCTCCTTTTTTTTCAGCTATTAGGGATAACTGATTGATAGGAATGACTTGAAAGTTTCCTAGCGTTAGCCAGAACCAGCACTAACGCCAACACTCTGCCTGATGTGGAAAATAGGATTGTTAGTCGGGCATCTCTGCTAGATCATATTCAGTAACAGGCTTCATTTTTGCTTGAGCCACATCCATCACTTCCTGAAATGAACCAACAATTGCTTATTGTTTGTGAGGCGCTGAAGAAAGAGTGTGAATTTAATCCTCTGAACCCTTCTACAAAGTAGTCTTTCCTGTTATTTTTTTCAATTTCAAATAAAATAAAGCTTAGATGCAGAGTGATTATATAATTTCCCCAAGGACACACAGGTAATAATTAGAAGAGGCAGGAGTCAAATGTCTGACTGCAGTCACCAGGGTGTACTCCTTTTCATATTGGAAGGTTGCTACCTACATATTCAGACATCAGGGACAATCTGACCATGTTCCATGGAAGGGAGATTTTGCAGAGTATATGCCATCACTCATACCAAATCTAAAAGTCAACCTGGGATATAATTTTGACCTTGCAATATATTGCTAAAATGTTAAAATAAGAATAATACTTATGTTCATCCTCTATTAATACTACTTATTATCAATAAGGCTGATCCAAATAAATTCACTTTAAAAAATTAATGAGTAAACATTTTGGAAGGTAGATTGGCAGCATCTAAACAAGCTTAGACAGTGATTTTTTTTTTTTTAACCTCCCCTGAGGACACGCTTATTGATTGCAGAGAGAGGAGAAGGAGGGAGAGAGAGAAGGAACAAAACATCAATGTGAGAAAGGAACGTCAACAGACTACCTCTCGCATGCACCCTGACCAGAGACCAAACCCACAACCCAGGCATGTGCTCTGACAGGGAGTCGAACCCACGACCTTTCAGTTTATGGGATGACACTCCAACCAACTAAGCCCCACTAGCCAGGACTAGACAGTACATTTTTTGACTCAGCATTTCCACCACTAGGATCTGTCTTACAGTAAAACTTGCACAAGTATCAATATATACATGTATAAAACATTCTTTGCAAAGGTGCTTATAGGAGCAAAAATTGAAACAATCTAAGGAGTCATTATTAGGGGTTGGTTAAAAAAGTTTGCCATGTTTATTTAATGACACCATTATGTAGGTTTTTATAAAAGGTAGATTTACATGATATAGGAAGTTATCTAAAACTGTAACTGAACAATAAAAAATAAAATATATTAGATGGAAACATATATTGTATAACAATATTATACTTTTTTGTAAAAACAAAATGACATATATTTTTATGTGAATAGAGAAATCTGGAAGGATGCATGCTAATTGTTAACAGTGGGTATCTCTGTACAAAAATATTGATGCCATATGGAGGGGAACGGATTTGTCAAAGAACATGTATGAATGGCTCCTGGACATGCACAACGGTGTGGGGATTGACTGTGGGAATGGGGGCAGGCAGGCTGGGCAGAGGGGAGCAAAGGGGGAAAAATTGGGATAACTGTAATGGAATAAACAAGAATAAAATCAATCGATAAATAAATAAAAGAAGGGAGGGGAATTTTTTGGTTATCATAGGTACTCCTGGATATTTGCAATGAGAGTGTGTGTGTGTATCTAAATAAGAACAAAGCAACCCTCACCAGGTGGCTCACTTGGTTGGAGCATCATCCCATGCACCAAAAGGCTGCAGGTTCAATTCCTGGTCAGGGCATTTATGGGAGGTGACCAACTGATGTTTCTCTCTCACATTGATGTTTTCTCTCACATCCATGTTTCCCTCTACCTCTCTCTCCCCCTCCCTCTTTCTCTAAAGTCAATAAAAAACATAACCTCGAGTGAGGATTTAAAAAAAATTAACTAAAAGCAAAGCATTTGACTTACACTGTTCATTATTTTTATAATATATTCATATATGTTCATTTTAAAAACTACATGAATAGACTAAAAGGGTAACAATAGTCATGTCTGGATGATGGGGCTAAGGATTATTTTTATTTTTGTACTTTATATATTTTTATACTTTCATTTTCCCTTAAGGAGTGTGTCCTAATTTTACAATCAAACGGATTATGTGAGTCCTTAGGAAAACATCCGTCTCTCTGTAATTTGACTCCACCAGCCATCCCCAGTTAGTTAGCCTGAAGGGGAAGGATGTCCTTTGCCACATTAGGCAAAACAACACATTCTTAATATTTGGCCAAACCACACAGAACAGAGTGTTGGTTTTCTGAGTACGTATAGACACACTTTTTTGTCTCTGATGGTGGATATTTATTTGGGAAAATGATCAACCCATGAATCAACGACCAATTATTAGGCAATTGTTTTGCTCAGTAGGCAAGTGCTGAGGGGAAATACAAGAATGAGATGTGGTACTTATTTTCAGGGAGAGGGCCAGCAGCTAACTGAGCAGAGAAGTATACATACAGGGAATAGCAGACACAATCCAACACAACCTCTGAAAGGTTCAAATGTGTAGTACAGATTAGCAGTGTTTGAGGCATTAGGGCAGCTGGGAGAGAGAAGCAGGGTAGACAGGGTACCTGGCAGCGCTGCCCATTTTCCTCATCGGACACAGGACACGCATCAGCCTTAGGGAGCTAACCGAAGTTACGCAGCAGAGCTCAGATTGAGCCCTGTTTCTTGTACACATTTGACTAGGCTAGGCTTCCTTAGTCTTGACATTGTGAGCCAGATAATCCTTTTTGTGAGAGGCTGTCCTGTGCCTTGCAGAATGTTTAGCAGCATCCCTAGCCTCTACCCTTACAGATCGTACTACTCCCTTGCACAGGTGTAACAAACAAAAAGGTCATTGCCAAAAATCACTCCCAGTTGAGAACACTGAACTAGACCTGGCTGATTTTGATATATTATAAGGAAAGAGGAAGTAATTAAGATAGGGAATGAGAATGTAAAATAAACTATCATTTTAGGGGGATGGGCGGGAAACTGGTCTGAGGGAACCAATGTTTATTAGTGACTAGTGGAAGATAGGGTTACATAGGCAAAAAGGATAGGGCTCTGTGAGGTTTGAATAGGAAGATATCATGACGAAATAATGGTTAAGGGAGATGAGCTTAGATGCAATATAGGGTAGATTTGATGGAAGACAGATTGGATTCAGGGGAACAAGTTGGGAAGAAATAAAAGTTTCCTTGGCAGCTAAGAGAGTGGAACAGGGTGGGGGCAATGGGAACAGAAAGGAATGGCAATAGATTAGATTTATTTTATAGGAAACATGGGCAGGATTCGGCTTGATATGGAAGGTGAAGGAGAGCAATGTGTCAAAGATGAGTGTCTGATCTTGGGTGACCACAAGGACAGGGATAAAAGTGACAGGAGTGAGAAAGTCAAGAAAGGAAGCCAATTTATGTTCACAGGGTGATCATAAGTTCCCTCATAAACATGTAAATTTTGAGGTCATAATGAGACATCCAAATAGAAATGACCACTCGGCCATTGGAGATAAAGACCAGAGGGTTAAGACCATCATTCTACTTTCATGAATCCCAAATGTAGAGATATGACCTCAAAATGGTGAGACCTGTGTTGTGGGTAGCTTGTGGACTTGTGACTCTCTTCTATATAACTTGTACAAAGAAACTAAACTCACTAACTTAAAAAACCACTATGTGGCCCAGCTCACAGGTACAAAAAAAATCCAGTCCTATTAATTTCTCCCTTAGCCATTGCCTCCTAAAGAGCATATAGGATATAGGCTGAGAAGAGAAGATTATGCCTCTGAGTTCATTTTAAGTTTTCAGATATCATCATTATGCAGAAGGATTTATATATTGCCAAATTAAGCTTGAGCTATATCAGGTATTGCATGAAAATAATAGCACAGATGTGGTCCTTCACTTCTAGACTTTTACTTAAACAAATATGTACTTACAGACAGAATAAAAACTTCTAAACAATGCAGACATAGGAAATCTGTACATTGTGTAGAAGTTGAAAGCACTGGGGAGGACAGTAGTACTGGGTAGAGAATTCCATAGTCATACCAGAGGGCACGAAAGGCAAGACAAAGTGAAAATGAGGCCGTCAGGGATCCCCCCACCCCAGTGAGTCAGGGGGTCACTCCCATGATCTTCAGAAAATCGGTTCGACTCATGGAGCTTTCATCTATCTGTTAAATGCCGTGAGATTATCTGTTTAAGGACACATTGTTCTCTTTGCTTATTCAACAAACACTGAATTTTACCTCCAAATGCTGATCCCTGTGGGTGGATCTTAAAATGTAAAAATGAAAGCAACATAAGGTAAAATAACATGCAATAGGAGAAAACTATATCAGGATGCTCTTGACTACAAGCAACAAAAGATCCAAGAAAATGTACCTTAAATAATAAAGATATTATCTCACATAAAAAAGTCTCAAGATAGAAGGTTTTAGGTTTGGTCAATTCTATGGCTAAGTGAAAAGTTAATAGGATCACCATGAAAGACCCCGGTGCTTTCTGCCTTTCCACTCTGACATCCTTAGAACACTGGCTTCAATCTTTAGCTTTGTCCCTATTCATATACAAAAATGGCTGCCTTGATTCCAGGCACCATGTCCTGAGGCAGCTGAGATTGAAGCTTTGAGGACTAAAGAATGCCTATAAAAAGAATAGGTCTTGGTACACAAAAATTGCTCAATGGATGTTAGCTTTTAATATGTTTGATATTATATGATATTATTTTGCTCCAGAGAAATGGTTTCTATAAGTCTGCTGCCAAAACAAAGTATTGAGTTGGCCAAAAAGTTCATTTAGTTTTTTCAGTACAATGACTCTAGTGGTGCTTAGTTGTCTTTAACTTCATTCAAAACAATTTTGTTAGATTGTATTGTGACAGCTGATATATCAGCATGCATTTAAAAAAAACTTATCAAAATTGGTGAATTTTTATACAGCCATTTTAATGTTAAAGATGGAAGAAAGTGATCAACATTTTTGGTGTATTATGCTTTATTAATTCAAGAAAGGTAAAAATGCAACTGAAATGCAAAAAAAGAGATTTGAACAGTGTGTGGAGAAGGTGCTGTGGCTGATTGTGTCAAAAGTGTTTTGTGAATTTTCTTGGTACTTTTGACATTTTGGCCAAATAATTATTTGCTGTGGGGCTGTCTTATGCATTGGAAGATGTTTAGGAGCACCCTCGCCTCTATCCACTAGAAGCCAATAGTGGGGGATAGACTGAATACTCGAAATATCCAAATCAATGAAGTTATTGATGAACATGAAAAACATGTCTTTTATTTTATGTAAAAAAACTAAACAAACTTGTTGGCCAACCCAATATCACAAATGTGACAGCTGAAACGCACAGAAATTTATTGTATCACAGTTCTGCCGGACAGAAGTTTGAAATCAAAGTGTTAGCAGGACTGGTTTCTTGTGAAGGAGGGATTAGTTCTAACTTCTTTCTTTGGTTTGTAGATACCTATCTTCTCCTTGAGTCTCTTCACATTATCCTCCCTCTTTGTGTGTCTTTCTCTTCAATTTTTTTTTTTTTTAAATAAAGACACTGGTCATGTAGGATGAGGGGCTAATACTATTGCAGTATGACCCCATCTTAACAAGTTACATCTGCAATGACTTGATGTCCAAGTAAGTTTACATTTGAAGGTACTGGAAGAGGTTAGGACTTCCACATATGAATTTGGGTGGGTGTGGGGACAAAATTCAACCCGTAATACTGCTCATCAATTTCCTTTAGTTCACATGTTTTTATTTACTAATTCTTTTTAAAGGAAATTTCCTTTTAACAGAGACAAAGTAAATAAGAAGGTGGCCAAGTGTTCAGTGAACTAGATTTCCTTTCTAGGTAGCAAACTCTCTTTCTCTTGCTATGGGTAGATTTATGATCCACTAGGAGGTGAAATCCATTGTGGGAAATTTTGCATGTACTTGGCTCTTCTTATAAAGAATTACATTGCCTTCCCCTAGTTTTATTTCCTTCACTTTGTTCCCTCCAACTGCATCTTAAGTTTATTTTCTTGTTCTTTTTCAGAAATTAAAAAAAATCCCATTACAATCATTTGCATTTCTTTCCAATGCAATGGGGAGAAAACCAATGGCCAGGAGTCTGTGAGAGTGTTGTTGGTTGCCATCCTTTCTTTCTGTTAGAGACCGTGCTTGGAATTCAGCCATGGTGTATGTTGACCACAGAGGAAAACAAAGCATAATACATGTTACCAGCTTATAGGGCCTCCCAGGTGCAGGGAAAGGCTGAAAATGAGAGAGGACTAGTAGGGACTCTCCCTCACGCTCCTCAGCAGGACGGCAGGCTTCTTCACTCTGCCAACCTGAGCCGCAGTTGGGTCTCAGCTCCCTCACTACCCCAATCCCCTGCTCACCTCCCTCTTCCTTCATCATTTTTTCCCACCAGGCCTACTAGTTTTGGGGAAGTAGAGTTTTAAATCTTTTACATTTGAACCATCCAATCCAGAGCTGCTTCTACTAGTGCACCCTGGCACGTTCTCCGCACCTACTTGCTGGGATGGAGAACCTGGCACTTGACTTGCCAATTAACACGATCAGGTCTGTTAATTGCAATTACTCACAGATGTTTTATTCACAGTTAGAGGTATAATCTTTAACTTCAAACTTCGTTTTCAGATAACCAAATTAAATACTTTTCCTTTCTTTTTTAATGCTTACCATTAATATTTTTTAAGAAGAAATGAAAAAAGTTTTAGCATCTCCAACAGTGTGTTCCATGAGTTTCCTGGTGGGAGGTGATAAAGGCATTTTTTTAACTGACTAAAAATGGTTAGCTTACAACACCATGAAAATATCTCAGAATGTTTTAAAATGAAAAAACTCTGTGACATGGAAATAGCCATTTAAAGGGGGGTCCAGGGGTTGCCGGCAGCTGTGAATGGCTGATTTTAGTCTTGCCTGGGCCTCCCTCATGATTTCCACACCAATTTCCATCTACTTCAAAAAGCAAGCCTCCTGAGGTACAGAGAGGAAAGTATGGGACCATTTGTTATTTTGGACACAGATGCCTCCAACTGAGGGAGGACATTAAAATGTTTCAAGAAACACAGCCTTTGAAATACAGCAATAGATTCACATCTATAACAGACTCTTCCATCATATGAACCCTCTCCGTCAGTGCAGACCCCTTTGTGACTCTGCATGCTTCCCATCCCAGCCCCTGGGCACCTTTTCAAATGGTGGAATTTAGCTACAGCCTTTGCCGGGGCTTAACAACTGCTTGCCTCATACACAGATCTAAGCATAAAATTATGGTGGACAACATCATTCTATAAACGTCTACTGTTTCCAATTTTTCTGTGGAAAAGAGGGTGGAAGTACTCTGCTTTGCTATCTATTCCTGGAAAAGGATTAACACCACACTTGTAAAGAGCTTTGTGTCCCTGAACCAGAGGATTTCAGTTGATATGGGGGGAAATGATTTAGCCTAATTACCATGTTGAAAATAGAGGAGCGATGAAGGAAACTTAGTTATTATTTACAGTCACTTCAAATACTATTAAATAAAAATGCGAATCTTATCATTCTAGCTCTTAATGACTTGAGCTATTTTGTTGATATGCAGATTTTTCATGACCATCTTTCTCTTAAGCTTCTGTTTCTCCTCGATGCTATTCTAGTAGTTCTAGGTTTTGATGCCCACAAACCAGTCTACTCGGGGGATTTCACATGAACATCCTTCTAGATGCTCATGCATTCTGGTCACTCCTGATTTTCGTTTATTCAGGCTTCCCATTAACATTGGGAGAAATGATTAGGGCTTGTAACCTCCTGGAGAAGAGAGAGCGTGTGAAGGATTGGAAGAGAGAGCAGGGAGGCAAAACTACAATAAGATGCTTCTGTGCATTGCAGCCATGTTTAATGTTTAAGCCATCCTGAAACAATGGAAAACAACAATAAACTGAGATATGCAAAGTTAGTATTTGGCACTGACATAAGATGCTGGGGTTATTGAAATTTAGGTAATTTAGGTCAAACAGCATACACACATCCAGGCACATATTAGGGGCCAGGTAAAGTGGGAGATAGTCCTCTTTCTTTGTTTTCCACCTCTTTGTGACTTTGGGAGGGAAATCTAGTCCCGACCTGAACAGAATGACCTAGAGACCTGCGGACAGTATATGTATCTGTTAAGTCAGGTTAGATGGATTTTTATTCAAATAGAGTCCTCCTCCTCAGGCAGTCTTCCAAATGTGTATGAAATCATCAGTTCCATTTCATTAGACCTTGGCTGTACTTAAATCTTCCTCTAGGTTTTTCCAACAAACAATGCTCATCTTTGAAAGAGTTAGTTATTATCAGATAACTAATGAAGAGAGTTTGTTTTTGCTTTTTGTGGGTTGTCTTTCCATACCCACTCCCACCTCAAACAATTCTCTGGGATTATACATATATTTTGTTATATTCAATTTCAGGTATGGTGGTTTTGCAATGTGGCCTTCAAGTCAGCTCTGACTGGATCACGTGGATATGTTGGTGGAGTTGAGGGTTCTGTGCCAGGGCAAAATAATAATACCGTGTTCTCAGGCCACTGACACTCTCAATGTTTGGTAACTCCAGGCACTCCCAGAACATTGGATCTCCTGTCACTCAACTCCTCAGAGAAGAGAGAAGAGACAAGTGTTGTCCTTCTCTTTTTCAAGTGAGGGGAGTGGGGTGCACGGCTGTGTGGTGATTACACACATTCCAAGAACAGACCACATTAGCATACTTTCCATTGGATAATATTTCTCTTCTCCCCTATTAACACTTTATTAAATGATCCCAGAATTATGACTAGACATCCCATTTCTTTTCCTCATTTTGCCACTGGTTGACCATGAACTTCTCGAATTTCTGGGATCACTTCACTTGTCTGGGCATCAGTGTTCTGATCTGTCCCATTCAGGGGTTTGATGAGATGGTTTCCAAAAACTTCACCTGAATGAATCCTCCAAGGTTCTCTGACATTCTGTTTTCATACTATGGTCACTGTTTTAAGGGAAGAGGGGGATGTAGAGAAGATTGCAATATTTTATTTCCCAAAGCTTTGATTAAATTGGCTGAGTAGAAAACTGATCTCTCTCTACTCTGGTCTCCAAACACAATGGCATAAGTTGCTGACTATATTCAAGAAGGCATTTATTGGGAAAAACATGAAAAATGTAAATATGCTAAGAACTCTTATAATGCATACATATGATCTCTACTTTATAAAGTCAGTGATCTCTGTTTTCTCGCACTCGGAAATCATAAAAAACAAAAATCAATGAGCTGCTGGGAGGGCTGTGTTAGTGCCTTTGAGGAGTAAAATAGCAAAATAAAAGTTGTAACAGAAATATTAATTGATTTTGTGTGATGGTTTGGTGCTTAGTCTTATTCTGGTGGTGTTATAGAGCCCTGAGTTTGTGACAGGTTGCTAAATAATGGTGCAATGGGGAGCTTCTGCTAATTGATCTTCATGGTAAAATGAAGTTTATTACCTTCTTTAAAAGTTAGTGGTCAAAACAAGCAGATTAAACACCACCCTCTGTTTTTTGTTTCCTGGAGAAACTTTCTTGGAATTGACATACCATGACTGTGGGATAGAATTAACGCCATTTTGCTAAAGCTGGTAAAATAAATATTGGTTTTGTTAGCTTTGGTCTCCACACAGCAAAGCCCTGCTCAAGCTCGTCGCATAGGGGCCGCTGTGCCAAGCAGTCTGCTGCATCTATTCCCCACGTCTCCCAAGTGGTCTTCTAAATGTCGACATCAGATCACATAATTTCTCTATTTCAAATCCTTCAGTGGATTCCCTTTGAGCTTTCAATGAAACCCAAACTCGACAAGTTGGCTTAGAAAGCCCTGTACTTGTGTCCTGCTGTGGTTGTGGTCCCTGGATAGGGACCATTTGCTGAATGAATGAAAATCCTGCAGTCTGGTCGCAGCTCATGTCTCCTACCTCTTTACTCATCTCCAGCCTCTTTGGCCTTCTTTGCATTTGAGAAATGTCCCAAGTTCCTGTTCTGCTCAAGGCTTCAGCCTGAACTCTCTTTCCCGCTCCTTGTCTGGTTACTTCTACCTTTCTTCAGACAAAACATCATTTGCTCAGGTTTTCAGTGATGCACTCATCTTCTTTGTCCCTTATTATTTTTCTTATAGTACCTAATTCTTCTCTTTCAGAGGATTATAATATTTGTAGTTATATGATTATTTGTGTGACTATTGATGTATAGATGGTTTCTCCAATTAGACTAGAACAGCAATTTTCAACAGATGTGCTACAAAAATGTTTAAAACATGCGATACCTGACTATTTAGTCAGAGGTACTGACCTCTTTTCCCTTAGACTGTCAAATTAAAAAATGATAACAGCTAACACAACAGTACCTGTCCAATGTGAATGAACCAAAATTATATATTTTTTGGTGTGCTGCAGAAATTTAGTAATTAGTGTATGTGTGCCATGAGATGAAAAAGGCTGAAAATTGCTGGACTAGACTATTAAATTCCATGGGGGCAGGAATTGTGTCTGCTCTGTTTAAAACTGCATACTCCATAACTAGCACAGTGTCTATACGTAATGCAAGCTCAAAAATATTTTTAAAATTATTTTAGAGAAACCATTGGCATACTAAAATTGAATACTTATTTATTTATTCTAAATATTTAATGCAGGTAGATACTTTCTAAAAAGGGTAGACAGTGAAAATAAAAAGCCCCCAGTTTCTGTCCTCAGAGACCACCTCTTCTGCTGTATTACCGATATATCCTGCCAGAGATCATCTGCGAGAATGAGCACATAGTCCACATATACCCAACAAATGTTCTTTGATGACTGAGTTAATGAATCACTTCTATTATCACAAAACCATTGTGAAAGTTTTCCAGGAGGCAGCTGGATGAGAGCCTTTCATTCTGTGCATAAAACTGTATAAAGTAAGCCTTACCTAGGCAACAAAGAAAAAAATAACATAACTTGGCAGTGCAGAAGAAAACCTTTCCATATTGATTCTTTTTGTCTTTGTTTATAGCTCTGGATTGGAAAATAAGCATGAACACAGAATGTCACCCAATGCCTATAAAAAACTAAGATTTCTTTAATGAGGTAACCAGAAAGGATTTTTTTTCCCCTCAAAAGAGATAATTCCATTTTTGGCCATTTCTGCAGGCAAAGAAATGACCTGATGGAACAGGAATCATTCAGGTTCTTCTTGGGGACCTGGCTGCACAACCAGCCAGGAGCCGGTAAGGCATCTCTCTACAGCAGTCCTGGGACTTACAGTCCAGGCTGACGCTGGACCCTCAGATACGGACCACATCTCGTTTGGGGCCAGCCTGCAACTGATGAACACCGCAGACAGCCCTGCTTTGCTCTGGCTTCTCCACTCTGATCAGAGGGGTAGTGACGGCTGGCCTCTCCCCGGGAGCAGCCCATGCCCTTCTGAGCTGTTTCTATCAATAGATGTCTATGTTCTTCTCCTAGGGCTGCTGGGACCAAGTGGCTTAAACCAAAAGAAATGTATTCTCTGGAGTTCCAGAGGCAAGAAGTTGCACCTCAAGGTGTCAGCAGAGCCATGCTCCCTCTGAAGGCTCCAGGAAGCTTCCTTCCTTGTCTTTTCCAGCTTTTGATGTCACCACCGATCCTTGCAGCTGTGTTACTCCAGCCTCTGTCTCCACTGTCATCTGGTCTTCTCCCCGACGTATGCTCCCCACCCGTGGCGTCACATGGCCTTCTCCAGGGACCACAGTCAGTGGGCTCAGGGCCCACCTTATCCAGTATGACTTTATTTTAACTTAACTAATACACCTGCAGAGCCTATTTCCTAAATAGGGGCACATTCTGAAGTTCCAGGGCAACATAAGTCTTTGGGGGGAATCACTATTCAACCCAGCCTAGTACCCACGGCAGGCAACTTGTGACCCAGGAAAGCAAAAGCCACTACCCACTTGAACAGCTTCACTGACACTAATGGCTCCCACTGACTGCAGCTTCTTCCCAGCCCTCGGGACCCCTGGCATCTTCATGTGTCTTCCAAGCATCTGCAATTTAAACCACCACTCTCTTGTATTTTTTTTTTTTTTTTTAGATCGAGTGGTTTCTATTGCCTTTCACCAAAACCCTTTCCATTGCTGATTCTAACAACACAGAAACAACAAAGCTCCAGCCTACACTGGAATTTTAAGTGGTCAAACAATTTCAAGCTCAGACAGCATCTCTAGGCAGCATCCCCCGTAATGGAAGCCTCGGTCTCAAGGCTGTGGTGTGACTGAAGAAGTGGCTCTTTTTACAATCCTGGACGCACAGTGACAAATACAGCAGCCCACGCAAGCAGCAAAACCATCCACCTGGCGTGGCGGGGATATTTTGGGTGACACTTGAGGGGAGTTATGAATGGATCGGGCTGCTTTCCCTACTTTTAGCTGTTGCCAGTGGAAGCTGCTTTCCTCTGGGGGCAGGAACCAGCCACTGGTGCTAACAGCACCTGTACATAGAAAATGCCAACTTCAGAGCATGCTGGGCAGTAGAGACATCAGAACACAGTGCCTCCAGAGACAGGTAAAGTTGGTTCTGTGCATGTGGAGACTGGGATGCTTTCTGGTGTGGGAGAGCAGAGGTCTTGACTTCAGGGAGCAGTGTGTACTCTCGGCTGAGAAACCATTGGCTCATTCAGATCTTACATGAGGAGCTGACACATTCCGTAATTAGTAGGTGATAAGCAGTTTTCCTAGAGACCTTTTCTGATAGCACTATATATTTAAATTTATTGGGGTGATATTGGTTAATATGATTATATAGGTATCAAGTGTACATTTCTATTATATGTGATCTGTATATTGCACTGGGTGCCGACCACCCAAAGTCAAATCATCTTCCATCACCACATATACCCCTCAGCCCCCTTTCCTCTGGTAACCACCATACTGTCGTTTGAATTTCAGTTTTATATGTGCCATAGTGAAATCGTATGTTCTTGACTTTTTTTGTCTGAATTATTTCACTTAATACATAATACTCTCAAGGTTCCTCCATGCTATCGCAAACAGCACTATTCCATCTTTTCTTATGGCTGAGTAGTGTACCATTGCATATAAGTGCCACATCTTATTTATCCAATCATCTACCAAAGGACACTTTGGTTGTTTCCATGTCTTCGCCACCATGGATAATGCTGCAATGAACATACGGGCACATATATCTTTGTGAGTAAATGTATTCAAGTTTTTCAGGTAGATTCCCAAAAGAGGGATTTCTGGGCCATATGGTAGTTCTATCCCTAATTTTTGAGAAACTGCCAGACTGTTTTCCATAGCGTCTGTACCAGGTTACATTCCCACCAGCACAGAGTTCCTTTTTCTTTAAAACCTCTCCATCACTTGTTGTTATCTGTCTTGTTGATAATAGCCATTCTAACAGGTGTGAGGTGGTATCTCATTGTAGTTTTGATTTACATTTCTCTCATAGCTGGTGAAGGTGAGCATCTTTTCATGTATCTGTTGGCCACCTGTATGTCTTCTTGGGAGCGGTGTCTGTTCAGGTCCTCTGCCCATTTTTTAATTGGCTTGTTTGTTTGTTTGGTGTTGAGTTGTATGAGTTCTTTATATATTTTAGATACTAACCCCTTGTCAGAGCTACTGTTTGCAAGTATCATCTCCCATTTGGTTGGCTGAATTTTTCTTTGTTGGCATTTAGTATTTTATTTCAAAAAAATACATGCTCATTATAGAAAATTTGAACAAAATAAGTATAAAGTAAAATTAAAAAATCTTTAAGTACCACAGAGATCATTTATCAGCTGTAAAATTCCAGTCCCTTTCATTTTTATGCACATACATATTACAAACAAAATTTCTTTTTTATACAACTGGGACTGATGTTATATAGTTTTTAAAATCTTGTCTTACCTAACTGGATGCTATAACTATTGCCCTTTGCCATTAGATATCATTCAACATTTTTAATGTCTTCAAAAAAGTTTACCATGTGAATACATCACAATTCACCTTTCTTCCATTGATGGGCATTTAGCTTTTCTCCATGTTTCCACTGCTAGAAGGGCAACTTTCAAATAGTTCTTTGTGTGCATCTCTGATAAATTGCTCAGGATAAATTCCTAGAAATTAAAATTCTAAAGTTTTGCTACTTATAACTAGACAAGGATGTCCACTATCACTACTTCTATTCAACACAGTATTGGAAGTCCTAGCCATAGCAATCATACAAGGCAAAAAAAAAAAAAAAAAAAAGCATCCAAATTGGGGAACAAAGAAGTAAAACTTTCATTATTTACAGGTGACATGATACTATATATAGAAAACCCTAAAGACTGTACCGAAACATTATTAAACCAATATATGACTTCAGGACAGTTGCAGGATACAGAATCAATACCAAGGCACATCATAATTATTTTACCCAGGATTAAAGATAAGGAGAGAATCTTAAAAGCAGCAAGAGAAAAGCAGACAGTTACCTACAAAGGAGTTCCCGTAAGACTGTCAGCTGATTTCTCAAAAGAAACCTTGCAGGCAAGAAGGGGCTGGAAAGAAATATTCAAAGTCATGAAAGACAAGGACCTGCATCCAGGATTACTCTATCCAGCAAAGCTATCATTTAGAATGGAAGGGTAGATAAAGAGCTTCCCAGAGAAGGTCAAGTTAAAGGAGTTCATCACACCAAGCCCTTATATGTTAAAGGGACTTATCTAAGAAAAAGGAGATTATCAAAACTATGAACAGTAAAATGACAATAAACTTACAGCTCTGAACATATGAACCTAGAAAGAAACAAAAACAAACTAAGCAAACAACTAGAACAGGAACAGAATCACAGAAATGGATATCGCATGGAGGGTTATCAGTGGGGTGGGGGGAGAATAGGGGGAAAGGTACAGGGAATAAGAAGCATAAATGGTAGGTACAAAATAGACAGGGGGAGGTTAGTATAGGAATAGTATAGGAAATGGAGAAGCCAAAGAATTTATATGTACAACCTATGGAGGGCTCTTGGGGGGGGGGGTTCAGGGTGGGAGGGAATAAATGGGAGAAAAAATGGGATGACTGTAATAGCATGATCAATAAAATATACTTTAAAAATAAAAATTTAAAAAAATCTGTTGCTTTTCTAAATGCCAATAATGAACAATCAGAAGATATTAAGAAAACAATCCCATTTATAACTGCATCAAAATGAATACCTAGAATATGCAGAGGTCAGCAGAAGAAATGCCTGCCTGAATGTGGTTGGTAGGGTAACACTATGGGTGTAACAAATTAGTTTTTATTTCAACATTTCACCTAAAATTTCATATGGTGGCCTGAGTGTGATATTCTTATATTATAGACTTACATGCTTATGATTTTGTAATAAAAAAAGGGCATTATCTGTGCCAGAACCTGTATTTAACCAAAAAGGTGATGGACTTATACTCTAAAAACTATAAGGCATTGAATAAAGAAACTGAACAAGATAGTAATAAATGAAAGAATTTATATAGGTAAAATGCCTATATCCAAAGTAATATACAGATTCAATGCAACCTCTATTAAGATACCAATGCCATTCTCAATTAGAACTAATCCTAAAATTTACATGGAACCACAAAAGAGGAGGCATGCTCCCAGATATCAAACTGTACTGCAAAGCTAGAGTAATCAAAAAAGTATGCTACTGGCATAAAAACAAATATATAGATGAATAAAATAGAGCATAGAGCACAGAAACAAATCCTCACTTACAAGGTCAGTTAGTCTATGACAAAGGAGGTATGGATATATAATGAGGTACAGACAGTCTCTTCAGTAAGTGGCATAGGCAAAACTAGGCAGATATGCAAGGAAATGAAACTGGACCACTTATACCATATACAAAAATAAACTCAAAATGGATTAGAGACTTAAATGTAAGACCCAAAACCATAAAACTACTAGAAGACATACACAGTAAACTCTGTGACAATGGTCTTAGTAATATCTCTTTGGATATGTCACCTTGGCAAGAGTAACCAAAGAAAAAATAAATGGGACTACATCAAACTAAAAAAAAAAAAACTGCACAGCAAAGAAAACCATAAACAAAACAAAAAGACAACCTACTGGAGAGGATATTTGCTAATGATATATTTGATAAAAAGGTTAATATCCAAAACATAAAGGAAACTCATATAGATTAACACACCCTTTAAAAAAAAGTCTGCAGAGGACCTAAATAGACATTTCCCAGAAGAGGACATACGGATGGCAAACAGACTTATTTGATGCTCGACATCACTAATCATCAGGGAAATGCAAATTAAAACCACAGTGAAATACCTCACACGTGTCAGAATGGTCATTATCAAGTAAAAAGTGCTGGCAAAGATGTGATGAAAGGGAACCTTTGTACACCTTCTGGTGAGATTGTAAATTGGTGCAGCCACTGTGGCAAGCAGTATTGAGGCGTCTCAAAAAATTAAAAATATAGCTGCAATATAATCTAGCAATTCCACTTCTGGGTACTTATCTGAAGAAAACAAAAACACTAGTTAGAAAAGATATATGCACCTCTATGTTAATTACAGCAGCATTTACAATAGCCAAGAGATAGAAGCAACCTAGATCAATAGATGAGTACACACACACACACACACACACACACACACGCAATGGAATATTACACTGCAGTAAAAAGAATGAAATCTTGACATTTGCAACAACATGGATGGAACAGGAGGGTATTGTGTTAAGTGAAATCAGTAAGAGCGAGCAAGAGAAATGCTGTATGATCTCATTTATATGTTGAATCTAAAAAAAAAACCATAAATGAATAAATAAGATTAAACAGACCTACAGAAATAGAGAACAAACTGATGGTTGGCCAAGGGAAGGAGGTGGGGGATGAGGATTTAAAAAATGACACTAGAAAAGTGGATCAGAGTTAAAATACAAGAAACTCTTTTTAAAAAAGAAGTATTTGCACCCCTTTGTTCCGTTCTTTTGTTCTTCCCAGTTATCAAAACTAGCATCTTCAAGTAGAAATCTCATTTTTTTGCAGAAAAAGTTCTGGTACTTATTGTCAAATTGTTACCACTTACCTGAAATTTTTATTCCCAATAGCAATGTGTAAGAAAGTTTATCTCATGTTAGTCCTCTAGCACTTAATATTATTTAAATATTTGCACATTTTCATTGTTACATATTTCTTGATTTTGCTTTGATTTGTATATTTTTGATTACTAGTGAGTCTGGACTTTTTCACATTTTTGGAGATATTTCCTCCTGTGGATTTCTGTGTATTAGCCATATTTCTATCTAGAGTGTTCATCTTTTAAAAAATTATTCGTAAGAGTGTACTGATATATTTACTAAATATCACAATAAACTAAGTATCACATATAATTTATTTTGCTTTGTTGCTAGTTTAATTTTAGATGACGTCTTTCCAATCAACAGGAGAAGCATCATTCTTCCTCTTGCAATTTCAGGAGCTAAAATATCAATTAAAAAGATTAGACTGAGGCAAAGACTGCACCTAGAAAAATTATTATCAACCCTGCTCCCAAACAGTTGGTGGCAGCTGGGGACTCCTCTTCCCACAGCCTGTGTTCTACCAGGGGGTGATCCAGAAATAAGAGGTGCGGATGTTGATTGGTGGCCTCTCTGATTCATACATTACCTAGGTAACTCAGGATTTTCGTTGTTTTGATTTTGGCTTTATTCACGTTCCAGCAGTCCTGGCCTTGGGGGTTCAACGGTGAAAGGAGATGATGTACCATCATCTGAGAGTACGTTTCATCTTCACACACCTTTTGTGTCCAGGCATTCTGGTGTTGGCAGCGCTCTTAGCACAAGAATCCTATTTGGATATATTTTCACTTCCATGCATATTAGTGCTGATAAGAACACAGCTGCCTATCACAGCTGTTAAACAACTGATGTTGGATAACTCTGCGAATGCAGTTTCTACACAGGGTGTGGTGTAGAGTGTGCACATTTACACAACTTATTTGGCATCACTAAGTCCCCTTAGAAGACTGCTTTGGTAGGAGCTGATTTTTCTGCCATGACAAGAAACATACTTGAGTTTTCTCTCCATTTTACAGTTCTTGATTACCAGCCATGGGCAGAAATCACCATTTCTTCAGCTAAGAAATGCTGCTTTCCAAAATACTTTGGCAGAATCTCCCAGAGATTTGTTTTTCTGCTCCTTCCTAAATTAGCAAGTCTTCAAAGGAAAAAAAAAAAAAAAAAAGCTGACAAATTGATGGAGAAAAAAACTAGCTCTAATTCTGCATTTTTTTTTCATGGAAAGTTTCAGAGTTTATGATCTATAACTAATAGATGTGGACAAGTGGACAAGAAAATTTTGGGAAAAAATGTGTATACAGCCCAAGATCATATTGTTCTTTATTTAAAAAGCAACACGTGATATGTATTTAAGACTTTATTAAAATCATTTGTAAGTTAACATAATATCTCAGTGTTTAAGAAAAATTTTTAATAAAGCAAAAGAATGAGCTATGTGAATAAACAGAAGAATGAACAGTGTTAACTGTGACATTTAAATGATTACATGATTTAATCATTCTTTGGATAATAAGCTGCTTTGTGAACATCTATTCAAGGAACTGAAACCTGTGCCCACTATGGAATTTGCAGTTGAATTAGAACTTTGTTTCCTGCCTTTGGTAATTTTAAGAAAACAAGTGGAAATGGTTTTAAGAACTTAAACAAACCTGCCACTTACCAAAAGAAATGAAAAGGTAAGGAGGTAGGCTCTAGGAAGAAAGGTGAAAAGAAAAACACACACGCACATATACACACATTGTACAGATGACCATTGAACAATACAGGGGTTAGAAGTGCCACCCCTCTCATAGTTAAAAACCCACATGTAACTTCTGACTCCCCCAAAACTTTATTACTAATGGCCTACTGTTGACCAGAAGCCTTACTGAGAATATAAACAGTTTATTAACACATATTTTGTATGTTATATGTATTATATACTGCATCCTTAGAATAAAAGAGAAAAATATTATTAAGAAAATCATAAGGAAAATATATTTATAACATTCATTGAAGGAATTCCATGTATAAGAGGACCCTCTCATTTCAAACCTGTATTGTTCAAGGGTTAACTGTATTTGTGGGGCGGAGCAAGACAGAACGGAAGTAATAACGAGAAAGGTGAAGAGAAGTCCAGGCCATGCCAGCCCCTTATTTGTTCTTGGCTGTCAGGGGTTTCCGGCTGATCTTTTTCGATTTGTCATTATTTTTCTTCGGTGGTTCCGGGTTTGCCTGCATGTGTCTGCCGTAGAGACTGAAAAGAGAGAGGGAAAAACTGTGAGATTTACCTCACTGACACAGACAAGCTTCCATTGATAGAGGTTGAAACAACAGATTCATGTCCAGGAATAGTCAGTAAGTCAAAAGATGAGAAAATCAAAAGATCACTTCTGCTTTTCTCTGGGTCATACACTGTATTTAGTAATTAAAAATTCTCTCTCTCACACACACACACGGCACTCTAGGAGGCTGAATTCTGGATGAGTCTCTTGTAATTTCACAGTCACTGGGCTGGATACGAAAACACCCAAGGAAGAGAGATATAGGACTATAAGAACTGATAATGCTCAGCCCGACATTCCAGGCTGAAGCTCCAAAGGCTGTGAATGTTTAAGTCGACAATGACAAAAATTCGATAGAACTGAGCAGACAGAGAGTCCATTTAGTGAAAAGTGAGCACCGTGCCTGGCCTCAAAGCCCAGGGGCTGGATAATGTGACAGGGAGCAATGGTGTCCGAGCCGCGGTGGCTGCTCTTGTCTGATTGATAGTGTTGGCGTGACGACCACACATCAATGTCATGTTAATAAGTACCGCTGATTAAATGTTGACAAAGTACCCTACAATTACGGCGGATGGCACTCATCGCAGAGCAAACTAGCTCTGTGGCTGAGAGGACTGAACTGAAGAGCAGAGAGTAATTTATCGATAATTTATGAGTAATTCTCATTAAACTAAATTAAAAGCCATCTTAAAATAAATACAGCTCAACCTCAACTCCCCTTATTGATATAATTGTGTCCCTGGAGAGCCCGGTAGGTGTCTCAGTTTCTGTAGAGGAAAGGTATTGCCTGACTCTGCTTGTTGCAATGACTTGTGCCCAATGAACAAGGGTTGACACAAAGACCGACCTCCCTCTACAAGTTCCGCCTTGTTCCAAGGTCCACTCAAGGACGCGACGCCCTCTCCCGAGGCTTGCATTTTGCCAGGCACACAGTGGGACACTACTTGGCATGTGCCTGTCTTTTGAGAACACTGTGGTTGATGGCCTGAGGACTGGACCTGGCACACAAGGTTGGTCCACTGATCAAGTGCTTGGGGAAAGTTGGACACTAGGGCTCTGAGAGATGATCCTGTATTCTATCTTCTCCATAGGATTCCAAGCATCTCCTTAAAAGTGGCCTGAGCAGGTTCCAACAGTGGTCATGAAGGTAAGTCTCTGCTCCCAAGGAGCTTAGGACGCAGAGTCTGAGTTGGCGGTAGGCAGACCAGAAGCTGGAGAAGGTAGGTTCAGCAGGGACTGGGATGTCCTCCGGTAAAGCGGGAGCCATCTCTTGGGTCAAAGAGATACCACATGTCCTGGACAGGTCACAGTTGAACCTGCAAATTAGCTTTCAACTTCTGTAATTTAGCTTAGACTTTTCACTAATCTAATGGAGAGAGAAGGCCAGGCCTACTCAGCCCAACACTGGCTCCACAGGGAAAACGCCTCTGTCTTCAAGAGAACCTGCTACCCGGGAAAATGGATCTTTAAACCCACATTTGCCCCTCTCCCTCACACTTTGAAAAGGGCCACAGGTGTCACGGACACCAGGGGCCAAGGATCCCAGATAAAGAACCACTGATTCAGGAAAAGAGGAAAGTCAAGTCAGTCCTCAACCCTGTCGTGACTGCCTCCACCCTAGTGAGGTCCCTGTCCTAATCCTGGAACCTAGGACTGTCACCTTACATGGCAAAAGGGATCCTGCAGAGGTGAGTAAATACAAGATCCTGAGATGGAAAGTTTCCTACATTATCTGGCAGGGGGGCTCAACCTGTGCACCCTCTTCTCTCACCCTCCAGCATCTCTTGCAGATGCATCTAACAGGCAGAGGAAACCCTGGGCCAAAGCAGATTGGTTGGTTATACTCCTTGATCACACACCCGCAAACACACTTACGGTCCACCAGCGCTGCCCCTCTCCTCCTCCTAGGATGCTGCTTCCTTAAGCTCCAGGGTTTCCTGCCTCAGTGTTAGGCTGGAAGGAGGCCTATGGTCTCCGGGCTCCTCTCCCTTGGCCCAAAGCAAAGCTCTGCATTCCCGCGGTCCCAGGATCCTCAGTTATCCAGCTTTCTCCCAGCTTCATGTATCTCCCCTCCATTTTCCAAGTCCTTATCCCCATAAGTGATAAAACTATACACGTTTTACAGACAACATCGAACTTTAAGGGTTACACAAGTTCACACAAATACAATGCCATGCTTCCTGCACGTGGAAATGCAGCAGTACTGAGGTGCTAGAGGGGTGGTATGGACAAAAAAACGAGGTTGGAGGAAGGAGAGATCTGACGCGGGCCTGAAATGCACCATGTCCTGAACCGGCAGGCACAGAAGGCTTCCCGGGAAGGGGTGGGGTTACCTGGGCCCTGATGGTGGCCATCTAGCAAAGTCATTTCAGAAGGGGGTTCAGAAGCTCTCAGGACTCAGCAAGCCTTCTCTTTTTAGGAGGGAACTTTAAAGTTCCCAGTTGCCATTCCTGCCCTTTTCTATGCAGACCCCACTGTGTGCCTGAAGTTCCTGGGACTACATAGCAAGTCATTACAAATGGCCAGATGGACAGTGCTCCTGAACTTGATGCTTACATCCTGGTTTGCCATTTCCTAGTTGTTGACTCTGGGCAAACGATTAGCATCCCTCATGCCCACCATGCCTCGGATCCTCCATGTGTAAAAACCAAAACAAAACAAAAACAAAGAACAAACAAACAAACAAAAAATGGTGTGGTTTTCCTTGCAGGGTGGCCATGGTAGTTAAATAAGTCAGCACCATGAAAAGCCCTATTGCAAGTGCCCAGCAAACGCCTATTGAAAAATAGGACTGACATGGGGTTATACTTGGAGTGATTAAATACAGATAATTATAAGATTACTTTACTTCTTAAGGGCTTTTTCCTCTGAAAAAAAATAACATGGTATTTTCTATCAATGCCAAATCCCCAAGCATCTCTGGAAGAAAGGTTTTAATCCTCTTTGAAGAAAGCAACTAAGGCAGAGCTAAATGCAGCGCCCCACTTCCTCGGTGAGTCACCGCAGAGCCAGTCTGACACTGCCCTTCCTTCTCTGTGTGATCCTTCCACTCCTCCAGCTCAGTGGGCAGAGATGTAAGGAGGCACTTTACTAAATGGCCATTGCCACATGGAGACATCACTGTGGCAGAGGATGAGGACAAGTGCCTCAGGGTCCAAAGCCTTGGACTCCATTACTGCCTATACCAGCGATTAGCCATGGGCCTCCACCTGGGAAGTGTGGCAGGCAGGATAATGCCCCCTAAATGTCCACACCCTCATCCCTGAAACCTGTGATATATTACACTGCGAAAAGGACTTTGCAGAGGTGATGGAGTTAAGGATGTGTAGCTGGAAATATTAACCTAGATAATTTGGGTGGTTCCAAAGTAACCACAACAGTTTATCAGAGGGAGGCAGGAGGGTCAGAGTCTGAGAGAGATCTAAGCCTGTGACTCTGCTGGCTTTGAAGATGGAGGAAGGGGCTACAACCCAAGGAATGCAGATGGCTTCTAGAAGCTTCCAGAAGGAAACGCATTCTCCCCTAGAGCCTCCAGAGGATGCGACCCTGTGGATACATTGGTTTCAGACTTCTCTCTCTAGGACTGTGAGATAATACATTTGTTTTGTTTTCAGACACCAAGTTTGTTGTAATTTGTTACAGCAGCAATAGTGACAGTAAGTGAAACTCTCTGGGCCTACACAGGAAAGCCCATCAGGAAGATCTTGCTTAATTTCAGTAAAAAAAAGGAAAAAAAAAAAAGAAATTTTCTGGGGTAGCAGCTCATTGAAAAGAAGGAGGAAAAGTTAAAAATTAACTTTCAGAAAGGACACAAAGTGTACCCGAAGGAACAATGGGCACTGCTTCCACCTAAAGGATGGTTACAGGCTGGCAAACTGTCCCCTCTTTACGGTAGTCAGACCAGACAGTCCCCAGCCCCTCCATTCTCTGAAGCTAACACCAAAGACTCATGTTCTGAATGCATCTGGGATTAATTTAAGGAGGGCCAAGGAGGGTCACTGAGTGATGACACAGAGAACTCAATGACATTAAAAGAAGTTTTATTGTGTGCCGTTCCTAAGAGGAGGGGGCACGTCGCACCATGCAGGGCCATGTGGAGGAGATCAGGGTCGGTCAGGAGGCAGAGGGAACGAAGGAAAGAGTCTGGCCCAGAGCCTTTACGGTGGTTTCATGGAAAGGAATGAGTGAGGCAGAGTAGGCAAGTTCGAGAGAGTTCAAGACTGGATAGTTTGAATAATTTCAGTGGCCTCCAGACCTCAGGATGGTCTCCAATTGTCCACAACCAGGGAGAGGGGAAACACTGCCTTGGAGTGTGTGCTTTAGGTAAAGGGGGCGGTCGGGGGGACAGGCTGTGGAGTGGCTGGTTTGTGCGCGGAAGGCACCCTTGCAGGCATGCTGGCTGCCCTCTCTAGGAGTTCGCTAACCTGAGAAGGGCAGTCTCTCCCCAGCCAGCAACACCCCCTTGTGTCAAAGCCTCATAAAATATAACAAATAAAAAACATGCTTAATTAATATAGCCTACAGACTTTGGGATGGATTTTTGTCCTCCTGACTACCCCATAGCCTCCCCTCACGAAGCGCTTTCCTCCTTAGGGGTTTGGTGACCATAGTTGCTGGACCTGTTCCTTCTGCCTCCTCCCCCTGGGGAAATCCTAGGTATCTTTGAGACCGCAGTGCACGGCACTTCCCACACTTCCCTTACTTCCCTTAGTGCTCTGCTCAGGGGGCACCTGCCCCACCCTGCCCTGAGGATCCCAGAAAACAGGCCCAGTCTTCACTCACCTCTCATTCCCATTCCCTGCTTGGCTCTGACCGACGGGTGACTTTGGGAAAGTGAGTGACTTGCCACAATCTGAGGTCCTCATTTGAAAAATGAGAATGAAAACTTCCAGCTACCTCACAAGGCTTTGGAGAAGATTAACTCAGACATGGAAAAGGTCTTGTCTGTTCGGGCACATAACAGGCGTTCCAGGACGGCAACAGCTGCCGGATGCTCCCGCGACGGTCCGTGGCTCAGGCTCAGACGGCCAGTTCCTTCCACTTCTCAGATGCTCCTCCACACACAGAGCACAGCCAGGAACGCCACTCTGCCATCAGGCCCCTTCTCAGGGAGGGTTCTGGTGGGCACCGAAACCTGCTATGCCAGCCTGAGTGCTGACAACGGGAGCCGGGCTCCAGGTCACCAAACGGGCAGCCGCCACCAGTGGGCAAACTGTTTAACCCAGAAAATGAAGGCCACCTATGGCAGAGTCTTAGAAAATCTTCTCTCCCTCGAAATCTGAGATTTATAGATGGTAATTGGGAGATGATTAAGGAGGGGGAAAATCAGCAAAGAACAATCTAAAGTGACAGGAAGGGATCAATTACGCTTAGGAGTCTGATGAACTGGCTTCTGTCGCTAAAGGGAAAATGGAAGGCGAGGTGCATGCGAATGCTCTCGCTGTGGGAGGTGGGTGAGCCATGGCTACTGGGCCACAAGGGCTGTCCATTAGTCCCTTTGGGACGGGCCCTGGCCTGAAGAGTCGCCCGAAAACTCCCTGCCAGCGGCCAGCATTAGAGGAATCATCATGAAATGATTCCAGGGACTTCCGGGGCCACCAGGCTGACCCTTTCAGAGGCACCTTGTGAAAGCAGCCGCACAGTGGCCCATGTAAGCTCATGCCACTGAGCACTCCTGCCTGTCGACACCTAAGATTGCACAGCAAAAAATTTCCAGTCCACTAGAATCAGAATAAATTTTGCAACAAATACTGTATTAGCAGGATGACATGATGCTTCCATACATGGATAGTAACTTTGATCTACTGTGCACATCTTCACTTTTAGAGATCCAAGGGTCTCTTGCAGACTCTCAGCCCCTCTATGGCCGTAGCAATGAAGACCAGTGCAGACTGTCCCATTCCTTCTTGAAAATTTCCTCTCTCGGTTGCAATGCACTGTCCTGGTTGATATTCTCTCTGGGCTTCTTTGGTCGGTGTTTTTCTGCAGTTCTCTCTTTGTGCTCTCTTCCCCAGAACAATCATCTGATTTTTAGCTTCAGTGATAACCTCTGAGTGGTAGCCTTTCACGTCACCAGCATCCTTGGCCCCTGCTGTGGCTTATTCTCACTTGGACACTTTGCTCTTAAACCCAACCAATACACGGAAGAGTGCTTTACCCCGACTTCTGCGGCCTGCACCTCTAAGTCTCCAGACCTTCAGGATCAAAACTGAAGTTACTGAAGTCATTTTGACATCTGCCTCTTTCTTCCATCACCCCATGAATCAGTTTGAAGGACACTCCCTCTGCAAAAGACATTCTTAGCCTGAAAGTATCTGAAACTCTAAGCAAAGCTTTATTTTTTGGCTGAAGGAAAAATAGTTTTCATAAGCCTCTGAAAAGGTTCATAACTCAGTGGATTAATTAGTCCCTTTATGGTGTGTATGTTTATTTTAGATATCCTATAATCTTCCCTGTTCTCTTTTTCTCCTACGCTCATCGAGGCCCCTCTTACACGGTCATTGGATTATTATAATGGGTCCCTTCTTGGTCTCCCTGATGCTGATCCATTCCCTCCTCTACTGTGCCCTACATACAAGTGACAGAATAATCTGTCCTTGGTTTATATATGGAAAACAGCATCTACTGCTCATGGCATCAAGTACTCAGCTTGGTACGTGGCATACAGCAGCCACAGGATGTGCCACACCACACTTCACTTATCCGCCCTCACCTCTCTGTTCCCTAACACACTTGAGTACAGTAAGGCTGGTGTGGAGACAAGCAGTGTGGAGGGTAGGAAAGGGGGATCAAGTGTGAGTTCTGCCACGCATTAGCTGAGTACCTTATTGCACCTCTTTCTAGAATATCTATTATCTTAGCTGGCAAATGGGAATATCTGCACATGTCTGCCTCTCAGGTGTATCAGTCAGACTGGCTTTGGTTCACTGAAGTGCTGTGAAAAATACAAACATGCTAAATGAACCCGAGGCCTGGGATTAGCCCCTCCCACTCGCCAACACTCCATTTGGTCTGTTTTTTTGCTGATCTGTTACTATTGCTTGGCATGCCTGCCTGAGTTCCTCCTGTAATTCAGGTCTCGTCCGTATTTTTAGGCTCTTCACGGCCCTTCTACCTCCTCCCCCTTCACAAAATGCTGTGGGGTTTATTGGGGTTTTACCACTAAGCCCTTGATGATCCATAAAGATTCCTGCTCCTGGCTTGTTATCTCAAAGCACTAGGCGAGCACCTTTATGGTGACGCATTACCTGTGGCTACCACTCACTCAGCATTCACTGTCACAGCAACCCACGAAGGGGCAGCTTGCCTTGTCTTCATTTTTCAAATGAGGAAACTGAGACTTAGCAAGTTTAGGCCCTGATCCAACGCAGGCAATCACTCCCAAAGATCAAACTCTTTAATTCACCAAGTTATCTTTTCTCCCATTTTTGTAAATTTCTGTTTTGTCTTCTTAATAAGCTGCCCGTTTTCTTGAAGGCAGACTTCACCTCTTTTGTATTCTATATAGTCACTCAAAACACTGCTAGGAGCACATTGTGTGCTTTGTAAACATTGTGTTTCAGAATGCCAGGTATATGAGATGTACAATATGCTGTTCTTAAGTCATTTGCTCATGTCATCTGCCTCCTTTTTGTTATTTTGAGGGTTTCCGTGGGAAGTCCTTATATAGACCAAGAAAAGGACCAGTTTTAAAATCCCAATATATGGCCAGTGACAATAATAAAGAGAAATAATTTTGTTTATAATCTGCAATCTTATGGTAGGATGCTAAATTTAAAATCTCCACAAATAAATCTGTGGACAAAGTGTGAAGCTGAGATTATAAATAAGCATCTGTAATAACTTTATTTATGCTATCTAGAAGCTATGAGGGGCTGGTGACAGAACTTTAGCACATATATTGTTGAGTCTTAAAGGAAAAAAAATTAAGTTAGCATATTCTTATGAGAAGTCTCATTAATTCAAAAGGCAATAGTTTTTTGGAGATAAAACCTCCGAGAGATGGTTCCTTGTAATCCACCAACCTCAGTATGTGTCTTCCACACTCACATTTCACATTATAACCCTCACTGCTCTCTGTCATCAACACACAGTATAGAAAAAAAGGATAAACACACATGTGCCAATGGCATTCATATAAATAGCTAGAAAATTTATAGTTGGCTTAGAACAGATAAGAAGCTATACAAAAATATAAAATATAAGGCAGATTTTAAAATATGCCATACATTCCAGACTTGCTATCTGCCCCCCACCACCCCCAGAAGGGAGAAATAAGAATTCTGGCAGAGCAAAACTAACAATCTCATGCACAAAAGATGCTCATTAAACTTCATCATCCTGTCTACTTTAATGATGCTTTTACTTAATAAAAATTCCCGGAGCAGTTGCAAGGATATTAGGCAAGGCCTTTGGTTATGTATCAGAGGTCCGAGCTGTCACCAGCAAGCATACAGTTCAGAGGTATGGTCTCTGGGGAAGGAGCAAATACAGCTTTCACAGAACACATGCAGAGAAAAATCAATAACTGCAGCTTGCTTCCCTGCTTAAGCATTTAAGAAAATAGGTAATCCTTTTAAATTAAACTGCAAAGTGCTAAATGTTGCAATTTCCAGAATAAACTAAAAGGAAACGAAAACAAGTCCAAGGGATTTTTTAGGTTCCTAAACAAGCTACTTCCTTAATAGATTTCACACCTGAAGATTGAAAAATATTATTTATAAAAAGAATTATTTTGTGATCTAATACTTGCATCTGCAGATTTTTAAAAAAGACATCGAACCACGTATGTTGCTATGTGTTTGTTAATACACAGATAGATATACAAACCTACTCATATATATGAGAAAGGGAAAAATGATTTTTATATTTGCACTTACTTCTTTCAAAAATGATTCCTAAAAAAACCCCCACTACTTTAAAATTCATTTACTTGAATCTGGCTTTCAAAGGTTATATAATAATTACCAAATAGATCCTTTAACATGGACAGCTGGATGGTACCACCATAAAATTGCTGCTTTTGTCCATATCATGTAACCCCTTTAAGTTTCACATCCTCAATACATTCTTGGCTGGAGAGATTACGGCAGTCAGGGCAAGAGTGAGGCACTACCCAAAATCTGAATCTAAAGACAACAAGACTGTCCTCTAGGTGTTGAATGACAATATTGACACAAAATGGATCAAACAGAAAGATGAAGTCACCCCAAATAATACCAGCACAACTCGAAGGCAAGCAAGACTTGACTATAACCAGAGCATGGGTATTAAAAAAACCAGAGATCATCTGCCCTTCAGAAGAGTGTCTGTGAGCGGCGCGGCGTGGTGAACGCTGGCAGTGGGAATCAAGCACCCCCAGAGCAAGGCAGAGAGCATCCGGGCTGTAGAAGCCCTGACAGGGCCATGTCTCCAAGAGGAAGCAGAGAAAAATGCGACGCCACCTCAGACGCGGAAGTGCTGACCTCGCCTGCATGGTCCAGATCTCCCCTTTCCCACCGCAACCCCCACTTCTCCAGCCCCAGCACAGGGCAAAGGAGTCAGGCCCTACCACTGCTGGGGTTTGCCCTCGCTAGGCCCTCTGTCTGAAAAGTTCTTCTCCGGGTCTCCCTGAGATGGGCACAGTCATCACCCCCATTTCACAGGTGAGGGGACAGACACACAGAGAGGTTAAAAGGCTTTGATGTGACACAGGCATTCTGCCGACTCCAGTCAGGCTATGTCGTCCCAGGGGTAGGGTCGCAACACGACAGTCTCAAACCTTTCCTTTGACTCGGGGCACAGTAACTGGCTTACACCCAAGTCTGAGGACAGTTTGAGCCAACAACAGAAATGCCTGGGGCCTTAGCGCCCAAACTGTTGGGAAGAAGAATACACTCCTTCCTGTTTTAATTAAATTAGGAGCCTGATCTGAGGCCAGCCATGTTATCATCTATGAAGAGAGCCTGCCTGGTAGAAAACCGCACAGACAAAGCAGAACTTGAAGATGCAGCGAGATGACGTCGAGCCCCGCTATCATGTCATGCCTGATGTCCACTGTGTCCTGGATGATTTCCAATATAAAACAACAAGGTAATCTCCACTGCTCTTAGGCTTTGTGCTCCTTGAGGAGAGGTCTTTTTTGCCCACATGATCTGTCTGTTATCACATTCATTTCCTTTACACCAGTGGTCACAATATAAAGACTGTGTTTATTTGCTTACTTGTTTCCAACTTGAACCTCATCGACCTTGTTTAGTATGCTCTGTGGCTGCTATGCCATGGGCGCGCAATGAATGTTTGCGGACTGACTGAATGACTGAAGGAGGTACTGGACGTGTCCAACGATGTGAGTGTCTTCTCAACTGGATCATTAGTGCCTCAAAACAGGGAGCATCTTAATCAGTTTGTTTCTCCAGTGCCTGCCACACAATAGCCACCCAGGAGATATTTACTGGTAGGAGAGGAGAATACCTTAGCCAAGGAACACTTCCCGATGTACTCAATTCCATGCTTATCAATTATCTATCAGTTTCCCATTTAGAGCTGTCCACTGAGAGAGTATGTGCTGTGCAGGCCAAGGGGCTGTTCGAATCTGGTTCCTACCTCAGTTTCTTATATGTTTTGCTCAGTTTCTGCAGGGCCCTGAGTCTGGAAGTCTTAGGGTACGTCTGAGAATGTAGTAAACGCATCACCATTTATTACTGAGGTCACTTGGGAGCCCAGCCTGTCATCCTCTCATGGAGATTTTCATTCACAGTACTGTGACCAGGGGTTTCCATTAAATTCCTTTAATGTACAATGGGCTTTTGTTGGATATTCATCATATCTGATATTAGTAAGAACCAGCTGAGGATAGTAATTGCTTATAAAAGAGAATTAAGTTAAAATGAACATCATAAAATCAGTCAGTTTTTTTTCCTTTCCTTTGTACAAACAAATTAAAAACCAGAATGGATTTTTATTATGGATATATAAGAGTCTTTCGGGTCTCACATGGAGCCTTCGTGAATGGCTCTAGGTTTTTCATGAGCTCTAAAATTATTAAGCTTATGATCACAGTAGCAAAATTCATGCAGCACTGACTATCCAGTAGCATTTCCACACGAAGCGTCTGTGGAATTTTCTATATATTGACTCCCTTAAACCTTACACAATTATCACATGGATGAAAGAAATCCTATGGGGTCCATATTTGTCCGGCGGCACTAGATATAAATAATGTCACAAACACCAATGCTTTATTTTTTCTTTCTTTTGTTTTTCGGATAAGGAAAAATGATAAAATAGAGAGACATCACTCCTCTTCCTTTTGTGGTTAACATTTTAGACTCTGCTCCTGGGACCATACTTTCCTCTCAGGTTCTCTCAGCCCAGGTGACTTGATAACTTGACCATGGCAGGTGACTCACGGATGAGTCAACAGAAAGCTGGACATCTCTTTAAATTTAAGTACAAACCTATAGTTCCAGAGTGCAGGGCAAGTAACACTGAATGAGACTCAGAAGACTTTGGGATTGATCCACAATCTGCGTTCCCCTAGTCAGAAAATTGGGCATGTGGACGTAAGCAGGTGGTTAGGTGTTGAGTGTGCGTGCCACCATTTGCCTTCACACACGCTGGGCGCTGGGTCAGACTGCACCCACTTAGACACAGCACTCGAGGCAACGGCCTCTACCTGGTCAGAGTCAGGCACTAGAACACTTTACACATGAAGCTTGTACAGCACTGTGCTTTTTATCAACTCATTTACCCTTAAGCAAAATCATGGTAACCAAAACCTTACTGGGCTCGCATCTCTAAGGTCCCTTCTATGTTCTGGCTGGGTCACAGCGTGCTGCCTGAGACTCTGGCTGGGTCACAGCGTGCTGCCTGACAGTTTAGGCAGCACTGTATCATTTGCCCCTCCTCCCTGTCCACCACAGATTTTCTCTGAGGTGAGTCACATTCTACCTACAGGCAGAGCAAAGAGATTAAAAAAATGACCTTAGGAGTTAAAACCAAAAAGCACCCATCTACCTTCAGGAGGACTTATCTGCACAGAGCTCTAGCCAGATGACTCGCACCCAGTGGATGCCAGGAAGAGCCAGCTGCAGGTAAAATCCTTTCACAACCTCTTGCCATTTCCCCGACAAAGTTGGACTCCCTCCCATAAGCAGGGCTCTCTCTGAAATGCCAAACCCCATTCCTGGAACACAACTTTTCAAGCTGATTTGTGCCTTCCCTTCATTCCTGATCCCAATCATGTACTGGTCAATGGTAAGGAGAGGCTGGCAGACTGGGAGAAGCCAGGCTTAGATGGGCAAAGGAACAAGTGGTATTTGGGAAGAACCCAACAGCTGTCAAAAGAATCATGGAAAAGACATCTGTGGGTGCTCAAGAGCAGACAAGTCTTCGGATCCCAACCTTTCTTTAGTTCAACTTTCATGTTATTGAATTTTGTGTAAAAAACATACTCCAAAAGGAATTAAAAATTTTAAAAATACTTCAGCCCTAATATATTAAGTAAATATTAATATATGGCATCTAATTCCTTCTAGTTTTTTAAAATCAGATTTTTAAGGGTCTCAGAAATTGATGGTCTCCGAGTGGAAGAAGGTTAAAAACTAAGATGTTTGTGGTTTAGTGCGTGAGTAAAAACAAGATAGTAGAAGATTCTGTGCATCAGCAGTAAATCTGGGTGGGGACACCCTGGGGACGCATCAAGAGGAGGGTTGGACTCTCTCTCGGGACTCAAGCCTTAGTTACTGGAGTCCCCCAACAGGCCCTGTCGACTCAGAGCAAAACTGTGGCTGTGGGTGGGGAGGGAAGAGCTAAAGCTTGTCACAACAGGCCTCGTCATCCAAGAATCTCAAGTGTTTCATCTAGGAATCTCACCCACAAAACACTCCTGAAAGGTGTCAGAGCATTCTAGATACAGAGGGGGAAAGCGAGGTGAAAGGCAAAGCCCGAGGCGGGCGTGCCCAACGACGGCCGCGTCTGCGCGGCACCTCCTGGGGCTGCTCTTCGTGATGGTTTCCAGTGCCTCCGTGGGCGTGGTCATGAGGTGGCCAGCAGGACAACACCTGGGTCAAGAATCACAGAGGGAACGCGTGCATAGCAGTTCTCTCAAATATTAACAAACCATGTCCTGTAAGAATTGATGCAAGCTGACTTACGTTCCCAGGGAAAATCATTCCCCCTGAATAGCTATTAATCACAAAAAAGATTTTTGCCTAACATATTTTACTGAGAATGGTAAAACAAGCCCATCTTAGTAGCTAGTACCTGCGATGTTAACTACTTACAGCGCGTTAATTTCCCACTAAGTATTTCAGAAAGCTACTTTTTAAAACTTATTTTAAAACACATATTAGTACTTCCAATTTATAGAAACATATTTCATACTTTCATATAACTACAGAATAGTTCTGTCCAAAATATGAGATCCACAAATGTAACTTTAATTTTTCTAGTAGCCACATTTAAAAAGTAAAAAGACACAGATGAAATGAACTCTAATAATATATTTTACTTAACCCAATATATCCACAGTATGATCATTTCAACACGTAACCAATATAAGCAGTGATTAATGATCAATTTTATCCTTAATTTAAAGATAAATGATTTAGTAACTATGTCATATAAATGTAATGATTTTTTAGTACTAAGTTTCTTTGAAATCTGGTGAGTGTTTTACCCTTATAGCACAACCCAGGCAGACAAGGTAGAATTCAAGAACTCGAGAGCCACAGGTCTTCGGCAGTTACTCCTGCACAGCACAGTCAGAGGCCACTTAGTGGAATCGATGCAGTGGAATCGAGCCATCTTCTCATACTTTTTGAAAGCTGATGGACATTTTAACCATCAGCTATGGTTACTTTTAACCATATGCAAAGCACTTTTACTGCTTTAGGAAAGGAAGAATAAATAAATACACCACACATAGTTTTTTAAAGAAGTAATCCCACTTACCTAGAGGTCCACCCGATATCTTTAACTGTTTACAATAGTCCTGAGTATGAGGAGTCTAGAAAGGTCTTCAGGCCAATACAAACAACTCCTGAAGCCCATGAACACTACTTGGTTGGAGGAAAGTAGAGTCCGTCCCTCTCCCTCCCAAAGCAAGAAAACATAAACACACCTTTAAAAGCCCCAAGTGCTCAGCTTGAAGTAGCCGGAGCGCACTATCCCCGAGGCGCCCACTAGGAGGGGTTCAAGGAGCAGCGCCTCTGTGCTGAGTGCCTTCATGAGTGTTGCCACTTCCTAGGCAAGCCGGGCTGTGTCCCCCAGCTGTGTGCTCCTTTTGAAGTGACAAATACTAAGTCTGGACTCTGGTTCTCCAGCCTGCTCCTGCTCCGTCCCCGGTCGGCCCCTGCTTGCAGGGCAGGGAGTCTGGGGGGGCGGCAGGGAGGTCCGCGGAATCTCACCGCAGGCGGCCACAAGGCGAGACGTCCCCGTCAGGCTTTTGTAAAGGAGAGAACAGGTGCTTAGAAGAGATAGGAGACATATATCAAACCTGCTGGCTACATTGAGGTAATAATATTTTTAAATTTTCCATTTCTTTTCAAGGTATTTTTTCCCATACTCAGAAATAGGAAATTGAAAACTAAAGGACGGGGAGACCCAAAGACCCATCTACTGTTGAGCTCCCATAGATGCCTCCGTTAGGCTTCTGACAAATGCTGATGTGTTTTCCAATGCCACTGCTTCTCTCCCTGCAACCACACAGCCTCCGCGCCCATCAGCCTCACTGGGGTCTCTGGTTGTGCCTGTATCTCCCACGTCACCGAGGGCTGCCACGCTCGCCTCTGGCTAATATCACTGGGGAGCCTTTCTCATGGAGGACATTTTACAGAGCTGAAATACATCCCACCTACCATGAGCAAGGCCAGTGTGACTCCTGAACCCGGGCTGTGTGGCCTGGGCTCCTCTAAGCCTCAGCTTTTCAAGCTGTAAAACAGGAATTATAATCAGGCCTACAACACTGCTTACAGTTGTGAGGACTGAATGAGAAAATCATGTAAAGAGCTTATCGCTGCGTCTAGCCACACTTTAAACATAAATATTCTCTCTCTTTTTTTAAATCCTCACTCGAGGACTCTCCTCCCGACCCCCCATTGCTTTTAGAGAGGGAAGGACGGAGAGAAACATTGACTGGTTGCCTCCTGTACGTGCCCAGACTGGGCGTCGTATGTACCCTGACTGGGAATTGAACCCACAACCTAGGTATGTGCCCTGACCACGAATCAAACCTATAACCTTTCAGTTAGTGGGATGGCACTCCAACCAACTGAGCCACAACAGATAGGGCAAGCTTTCTTTTTTCATTACGACCACTGTTAAGACAGGTTAGGTCGCTTTGTCACTTTTTGTTTTTAAATTGATTTTTGAGAGAGAGAGGGAGAGAGGAAGGGAGGGAGAGAGAAGGAGGGACAAACATCGGTTTGTTGTTCCACTTATTTATGCATTCATTGGTTGATTCTTCTTATGTGCAGAGATCGAATCTGTAACCTTGGCATACGGGGACAACACTAACAAACTGAGCTACCCAGCCAGGGCCCACTTTGTCCCTTTTGCAGGATCTTATCTCAAATGAAAAAAGTAAAGGTGCAAGCCCTAATTTGTCTGATTTCAAAATCTAGTCATGATAGAGTGAGAGAGGGGGAGAGGGAGAAAAAGGGAGAAGGGGGGAGGGAGAAAAGGAAGGGGGGAAGGAGAGAGGGAGCGAGAGAACATGAATCTCTTTCTATGCTCAGCACCTATGAGAAGTTAAAATGTCTGGCAGACTGTTGGAGAGACCTAGTTTTGCATTTCATCTATAGTAACTTGCAGCTGGCTAACCTTGGTGAACTGAACCTCTCTGAGCATACTGTATTTTTCATCTGGGTAATGGGACTGTTAATAATAGTACATACTTCATGGAGTCATTAGGAGGATGAAATCACATAAATGACAATTTCTTTCCAAAGAGATATTTTTTAAACATTGTAATACGTAAGCTTGAGGAAAACAGAAAATGGCAGTGAACAAAAGGTGGAGGCTGTGGATATAAAACTATCAACAATTTAGTCACTTTCCTTATCTAGCTGATCTATTCGTAAAGTATATAAAAACATCTGATCACTATTTGCAACCCTGAAAGTAATGTAATATTGCATGTCAACCGTAATTTAAAAATTTAGAGTTGAGTCACTTTTTGAACCTGGTCTTCATCTAATATGCTAGCCAATGCCAAAGGCAACCATGGAAGAGAGTCTGTGGAGGAAGGGCCAGCTTCTTTGCTCTGTCCAGGGTTCTGAATGGGAGGCTCACTAGTGCTAACTGAAAAAATGAATAAGGGTACTGAGCACATCTTCCTTCCTCCTCTTGCTTCAGCTCTCTCATTCATACACTGAGCTGTTCTGGAATCTATTCAGATGGGAACCGCATTACGTAACAGTCAATAATCTTTATGGTAACTCTGCAGTGAAAGTGTCATTTGTTGTAATGAACACTGATCATAAGTTAAGCCCTTAGCTACTGTCTCTGTTATTTTTCATTATACTGTTCCGTGCTCTGTTATATTTCAGGAGTACTGAGGGAATTCAACCAACTATGTTCACCAGTCAGCTCTTCGTTACTCAGATTAGATTCTGCTAAGATGCAATGGAGCAATTTGCAAACGCAGTGAATCTCAAGGAAACGCATCAGACGCCAGTTATACATTCTCCTCTGCCAATGCCAGCAGGCACCCTGCCGTCCCCCTCGTTTTTTTGTCTTCTTAATTTGCTATTTTTCTCTCTATTTATCTTCCCTTCAATTCACAGTATGGTTCTCCAGGCCCAAATCAGAGAGAGTGTTAACAATGTGTTTCTGGTAATTTGTTTTTTCAGTGATGACTCTGTTCAGTTTGACACCCAGAATAAAGTTTCCAAGATCATCATCATCACCTCTCATACAGCTCTCACTTGCAAACGCCCCTCTGCTTACATTACAGCCATTCCCTCTCCAGCTGCTTTGAAGGGCACTAACTCCAAAAGGCACACCAGTGAGGAAAAGCTGGAGTTCTTCCATTTTAAAAAAAACCAATGTGAAAAATCCATTTTGCACATTGTATGTTAAGCCTGAGAGTGAAATTTCCATATGCTTCTGTGCTTCAAGCTCTTGGAATTGCTAATAAGTAGGTTGTGAGTCCTTGGAAAGACCACATCACCGCCACACCTCAGGTGCCCAGCACAAAGGCTCGGAGACCACAGGGGCTGGGCGCCAGCCACTAGCGCAAGCCTCACCTCTCTTACTGGGTCTGAGCCCTTAGTCCATCCCCCCAACACTACGCTTTGTTACTTTTCATCAAGGCCATGAGCTCGGCTCCTGTCTGCCATGGTGCCAGAGACTAACTTAAAATATTAAGAACAACACCTGCGGGCACTAAAGATCTGAGCTCCCCACCCTGGGTGTCTTTTCAGGGCCGACCTGGCTGAGGATGCTGCCTTTTCGATGAGCTGAAGGGGATTCTGACAGGCCTGCTGCGGCGATGCCACCCACATTCCCCGTTACTGCTCTTTTCTCCTGACATCAGAGAAAAGCTGAGAAACTTGTATTAAAATGTCTGCAGCTCTTTTAAAACAACATTTAAAAAATTTCCCCAGACATTACACTGTGCTTCTGGTGAGTGCAGAAGGCTACTGATGGATGTGAAGGTCATGTGTATGTGAACATATAGAAAACAATCTTACACCAGGCCATATTTCTTGGGAATTTCGTAATGGTGGGGAGGGTGGGCATAGACTCAAGTCCAGAAAAAGTGAGTTCAAACTGTGGATAAGGAGGGCAATTCTTTTATATTTGAGATGAGCCATGTGCACCCTCCCATTACGAACATGGACAAAACTGGTAAACAAAGTCCTCCTGTACTTAAGGGAAATAATCATGCTGAGTAGTTACTCAACCAAAATGTTAATTTCAAATTAGGTGTAACACATGAAAATGGTCAACAAGCAAAAGGCATTACAAACTTTTAGCAGTGAAGAGACAGACAGTGTTTAACAAAACACCAAAAAGACAGCTCCCTAAAATAGTACAACGGACTTATCTCACATTCAAAACGGTCTACTACAGAATGTATCACCATACAGAACCACAGACGCAGGAATTGTTGACCCGCCTGGGCCTCGTCTTACAAAAAAAAAGGGGCATTCTCCCCACCACTGACCGCAGTGGTTATGAGGATTAAATGGCAGATGCTTAGCAAATCTTGAGCACAAGGTTCATGATTGTTACCCAAATCCTCCCCTCAAAGCTCATCTGTCTATTATGAAGTACTGATTTTAAAAATGAATGAAAAGACATCGATGGAAAAATGTTTAAATAAAAATATCATGTGAGGCAACACCTGCGCAGTTAAAAAAAAACGTTCTATGCATCCTTTAGGCAAACAACTATCTATTTGGCTTACGCAGTAGGGCACAGCATGTGTTCACCTCAGTCTCTTCAATTTGGTTCCAGCGTTGAGTTTACACTAGTAGGTAGGTAGTGACTGGTCCCACTATCATTATCCCTCTGTGACGGCAACGCGAATAATGGGTGTCACTAAGAGCCTAAGAATGAACCCACCTTGCTCCTTTAAAAATTTTTTTAATCATTTTTTGTTATTCTATCACAGTTGTACCAATTATTCCCTCTGTGCCCTCCTCCACTCATTCCCGCCCTTTCTTTTGGTCGTAGGTTCCGCTTAATCTCATCCAGAGGCATTTGCATTAAAAAAACAATAAACCACTACCAAAAGAGGGAGCAGACCCACTGCCTGCTTCCCTCGGTGCGAACCATTTTGGCTGCGCGCCTCAACAAGAGGGGGCTGGCCAGCCGCTGCCCAAAGATAGAGCAGGTATCAAATCAGCTCTGAAAGAATGCTGACCCCATGATACATGGCTGCATGAACCCTCGTGCATGTGTAGAAAATGGACATTTCTTTGCTAGAATTATGAAGAAAAGGGAACTTTGGCAGTAATTTGAACTATATCTTTCTTTGTTATTTAACTTATACATTTCGTTTTAAAAGAAATAGGAATAGTCTTCAACCCTTTTAGAAATTCACGTCTCCTACTTAAATATAACTTTTACTAGTGTCTTGGTAAATTTATTTCAAGGTTATTTCCAAAGTATTTTTTAAGCAGTAATCATCATAGTTTATAATTTTATAGTTACATTTATAATCTTAAAGGAAAGCTATAGCTAAGTATTTACCACATATTCATAAATAAAATTGCTATGACTCCTATTGTATTTCATAATTAATGTAAACATTCCTTTGGGACACCCGCTTCCACTTTAACAAATAACAACTTCAGCACTGTGGCTTTGGGCAAGTCATTCAACCTATCAACCTATCTAAGCTTCAGTTTTTCTCACAGGAAAAAAAAAATGGATAAATGATACTAACCAGTATCACTAGACTTTTGTGAAAGTAAAAATACACACATACATATACATACATACATACATACATACATACGTATATATATTTATTTATTTTTTTAAGGTTATATCTCACAAAAATGTAGGCCTCTATTGATGTGAACAGGGAATAATACATAAAGTCATTTGTCATTCTATTTTCTTAAAATGAAGCATTTCTGCAAATAAGCCAGAAACACATGAGGAAGGTAGAGAGGATCCAGTCCTTCGTTTACCAAGGAGAGCCCTTTGGGGAGTGACAAATAGTGGGAAAAGGTAACTTGCTCTATATAGAGAAGGGACTAGGGGCGCCCCAAGACAGTCTCAGGAGAGGCCAAGGCCACTTTCACTTCCTGTAACAGGGGACTTTAGGCATAGTTATAAGAATGCTATGTTTATTTTATGTTATGCTATGCTATGTTATGCTAATTATGTTATGCTACGTGGTCTCAAAAATTGCAGTATATTTTAAATATGCACACTTAACAAAGTGACAATTTAAGACAACAAAGACAACAGTAATGGCAACATAATGACTTATGTGTTACATGGTGGTTCTCAACCAGGCACAATTTTGCCTCCATCAGGGGGGCCACATGGCGGTGTCTAGACACATCTTTGGTTGTCACACCTGGGGGTGAGCTACTGGCATTTAGTGGTTACAGGTCAAGGATGCTGCTAAAGTCCTACAACACAAAGCTCAGCCTCCAACAGCAAAGGTCTGTCTGTCCTGAGAGGACAGTAGCGCTGAGGTTGGAAAATCGTGGTATAAACAAAACTCACAAGTGAAAATAAACTTGAATATTAAAGCCATGGATAAAGGGGTCTACTTCCCTCACCTCACCTCAGCCCCTTTGATAGAACTTCTACCCCAAGGGATGTTTCTCAGAGGTGTTCTGTGAGATAAGTGATGCAAGCTTTAAATTTTAGTACCATGTATTTATTTAATTGCAAGTGATGCCAATTCATTGTTTAGAATACTGCAATACAGTTTCTTTTAAAAATAAATTTAAGGATACTAATTGATTTCAGAAAAAATATTAAATCTTATAAAAACACAGGGGCTATTGGGCAAAATCACTCTCCATGAACAGTGTTTCTGTACTTTTTTTTTTTTTATAGATTCCACTCATATATAGCTATTTAACAGATTGCATCTGAGGCTGATGATGGCATTAGTTAAGAAAATTCTCCAAATTACAAAACAAAATGAAAAGCAGGGGTCCAACTACTTTCAAGGTTTCTTTTCCTCTGAAGGGAACTGTGTCTATAATAATATTAAAAAATGTTAGAGCCACAGAATCAGGGCAGCATTCCAAGGATGGCAGCTGATCAGAACTTTATCTCTAGCAGCAGCAGGTAGGGTTCCAAAAAGGAACAAGATTTCTTACTTGGAGGAAAAAGATTGTTCTGGAGGTCTGGATTTATTGAAAAAGGCTGTTCAAGACCAAAGATGGCAGAGGACTAAGTGGAAGCTACACTAGCCTCGTCCCAAGACCAATTTGGAACTACAGCTAAATTGTAGAGGAATCATCCTGAATAACCAACTGAACACTAGCTAGAGAGAAGCCTTATAACCACAGATAAAGAAGAAACCACTTCACCGACGTGACTGGTAGGGAATGTGGAGACATGGCAGGGCCGGCCAGGCTCCCACAGGCAGCAGCTGAAGTCCTGGAAGGATATTTCAGTGGCTGGGTGGTTCCCCTGAGAAGTGTGGGGTCTAAACCCCAAACTGGGCTCCCCAGCCTACAGCACCAAAGCGGGAAAGGAACCCAGATAACATCCAGCTCTGAAAAGCAGCAGGGTTTCTGCAGGCCAGGGAGAGGGAGCTGGAGACTCAGAAAGTCTCTTAAAGAGCCAATGCACAAAATTTTGTTTGTAGCCGCTTACCCTGGGCTCTGGTACTGGGAGGGCAGAGTGGACTAGAGATGCTTGAGGAGAGTCTGGGTTTGGTGGCTCTGGAGAGAGAACTGAGGAACAGCTGCCAGGATCCCTGTGCTGAGTCATTCCCCGTGTTTCAGGAGCCACCTTTCTTAGGCAGAGCGCTCCTCTCCAAGTGGCATCAGCCTGAGGAGAAACAATAGCCCCCTCTGCAGAAATTACTCTGCCCTACCCTGTGGCAATTAAGCCTTGCTGCTGATTATAGCTTGAGGCTGAATCTCTCATTAGTTTAACAACGAAGGTAGATCTTTGGGAGATATATGAAACTTCAGAAGACCTACCTCACTGCCCAGTGCTGATAAAAACTGGCCTTGGTGTGCAGCCAGGTTCTTTCTACACACAAACAGGCCCAGCGTGGATCACTGATAGCTCCAAACAGGTTGACCAGGGCCAGTCACAAGCAGCGTCTGACAAAGGACTATACAGAGTCTTTGCAGATCTACCTAGTATAGAGAAACAAATTCAAAGAACCAGCCAAATTGAGAAGATGAAGAAACAGATCCCAAATGAAAGAATAAGAGAATTCTTCAGAAGGAGAGCTAGATGAAATTGAAGCAAATTATTGCTCAGATAGAGTTTAGAATAATGATTATAAGGATATTCAACAGCATGAAAAGACATAGAAACCATAAAAAAGGATCAGTACACATAAAGAATGCAATATCTGAAATAAATTATACACTGGAGGGTACATACAGTAGGTTAGATGAAGCAGAGGATCAAATCAGTGATTTGGAAGACAAGGTAAAAACACACACATGGGCAGAGCAGCAAAAAGAAACAAGAATTTAAAAAATGAGGAGACCTTAGGAAACATTTTGGACAACATGAAGCATAATAATATCCACTTCATGGGAACCAGAAGGAGAAGAGAGCAAGCAAGGGATTGAGAATCTACTGGAAGAAATAATGACCGAAAGCTTCCTTGATCTGATGAAGAAAAAAGACACACAAGTCCAGGAAGCTCAGAGAGTCCCAAACAAGTTGGACCCAAAAAGGACTACACCAAGACACATCACAATTAAAATAACAAAGCTCAAAGATAAGGAGAGAATCCTAAAAGCCGCAAGAGAAAAGCAGGTAGTTACATACAAGGGAATACGAATGAGACTATCATCTGACTTCTCAACAGAAACATTTCAGGCCAGAAGGGAGTGATGTGAAATATTTAAGGTGATGAAAAGCAAGGACCTACATCCAAGGCTACTTTAGCCAGAAAGGCTATCATTTAAAAATCGAAGGAGAAATAAGGAGCTTCCCAGACAAGGAAAAGCTAAAGGAGTTTGTTAACACCAAATCAGTACAACAACATTTGTTAAAGAACTTGCTTTAGGAAGAAGAAGAAGAAAAAGAGAAAGAAAAAAGCACAGAGGAAAATAGTCTAACAATAAAATGGTGGTAAATACATATCCATCAATAATTACCTTAAATGTAAATAGCTTAAATGCTCCAACCAAAAGACATAGGGTAGCTGAATGGATAAGAAAATAAGATGCATATATATATAATGCCTCCAAGAGACCCATCTCAGATCAGAAGATACACACAGACTAAAAGTAAAGGAATGGAAAAAGATATTTCATGCAAATGGAAAAGAAAAAAAAGCTGGGGTAGCAGTACTTATATCCAATAAAATAGATTTTAAAACCAAAGCTATAGTAAGGGACAAAGAAGGACACTACATACTGATAAAGGAAACAATACAACAAGAGGACATAACCCTAGTAAACACTGATACACTCAACATAGGATCACCTAAATATGTGAAGCAAATCTTGATGGATATAAAGGGAGAGATGGACAGAAATACAGTCATTGTTGGGGATTTGTAACACCCGCTGACTTCAATGTATAGATCCTCCAGACAGAAAATCAACAAGGAGACAGTGGCTTTAAATGATACACTTGGTCAAATGGATTTAATTGGTATCTTCAGAGCATTTCACTCCAAAGCAGGAGAATATACATACTTCTCAAGTATACATGGAATGTTTTCTAGGATAGACCACCTGTTAGGACACAAAACAAGTCTCAATAAATTTAAGAAGACAGAAATCCTATCAAGCACTTTTTCTGACCACAATGCTATGAAACTAGAAATCAATCACAAGAAGGACACTGAAAAACATGAAAAGACATGGAAGCAAAATAGCATGTTATTAAACAATGAATGGGTCAACAATGAGATTGATGAAATCAAAAGATACCTTAAAACACATGAAAATGAGGATAAAACAATCCAAAATCTGGGGACACTGGGAAAGCAATCCTAAGAGAAAAATTCATAGCATTACAGGCCTAACTCAAAAACCAAGAAAAAGCTCAAATAAACAATCTAACTTCATGCTTAAAGGAACGTGAAAAAGAACACCACCACCCAAAGTGAGTAGAAGGAAGGAAATAATAGAGATCACAGGAGAAATAAATGAAATAGAGTTTGAAAAAATTACACAAAAGATCAATGAATCTATGGATGGTTCTTTGAAAAGATAAACAAGATTGACAAACCTTTAACCATATTCACCAAGAAAAAACAGGATAAACAACAACTGACACCAAAGAAATACAAAGGATTTTAAGAACATATTATGAACAACTATGTGCCAAGAAACGCCAATGTGGACGAAATGGATAAATTTCAAGAAACATACAATCTTCTAAAAACTAAATCAGGAAGATGCACAGAATCTGAATAGATTATATCTAGTGAAATTGAAGCAGTAATCCAAAAACTCCCAATAAACAAAATCACTGGACCAGATGGCTTCACAGGTGAATTTTACCAAACATTCCAAGAACTACCACCTCGGCTTCTCAAACTATTTAATAAAATTCAAGAGGAGAGAAGACTAACAAACTCATTTTACAAGGCCAGCATTATCCTAATTCCAAAAGCAGACAAAGACACTACAAAGAAAGAAAATTATAGGCCAATATCCCTGATGAACATAGATGCTAAAATCCTCAACAGTATATTAGCAAACTGAATACAGCAATGCATCAGAAAGAGCATACAGCATGATCAAGTGGGATTCATCATGGGAATGTAAGGTTGGTACAACATAGGCAAATCACAAATGTAATTCACCACATAAACAAAATGAAGGATAAAAACCACATGATCATATCAATAGATGCAGGAAAAACATTTGATAAAATCCAGCACCCATTGATGATAAAAACTCTCAGCAAAGTGGGATTAAAGGGAACGTACCTAAACATAAAAAAGGCCATAACATGACAAACCCACTGTCATCATCATGCTCAATGGGCAAAAACTACCAGCGCTCCTCTTAAGATCAGGAACAGACAGGGATGTCCGCTTTCACCTCTCATATTTAACATAGGACTGGAAATCCTAGTCACAGCAATCAGAGAAAAAGAAGAAATAAAAGGCATCCAAAAAATGTCTTGGAAAGCAAGACATAAAACTGTCATTATTTGCAGATGACATGATAATGTACATAGAGAACCCCGAAGATTCCACTAAGAAACTACTACAACTGATAAATGAATTCAGCAAAGGAGCAGAATACAAAATTAATATCCAGAAATCAGTTGCATTTTTATATGTCAGTAACAAACCAACAGAAAGGGAAATTAAGAAAACAATCACATTCACAATTGCTACAAAAAGAATAAAATACCTAGGAATAAACCTCACCAAGGAGGTAAGACACCTGTGCTTGGAAAACTCTAGAACACTGAAGAAGATACAAATAAGTGAAAGCACATATTATGTTCATGGATAGGAAGAATTAAAAACATTTAAGTGTCCATACTACCCAAAGCTACAGATTCAGTGCAATTTCTATCAAGATTCCAATGATGTATTTCACAGAACTAGAACAAATACTTCAAAAATTTATATGGACCCACAAAAGGCCCTGCATAGCAACAGTGATCCTGACAAAGAAGAACAAAGTTGGAGGAATCAGACTGTCTATTATCACACTTACTACAAGGACATAGTAGTCAAAACAGCCTGATACTGGCATAAAAACAGACACATAGATCAATGGAACCCAGGAATAAACCCACACCTTTATAGTTGAATTAATAGTGTTGAATTAATATTCAACAGGGGAAGGAAGTACATACAATGGACTAAGGATAGTTTATTCAATAAATGGTGTTGGGAACACTGGATATATACATGCAAAAAAAATGAAACTAGACCACACACAAGAATAAATTCAAAATGGATCAAAGACTTTAATGTTAGAGTTGAAACCATAAAAATTGTAGAAGAAAACACTACCAGCATAATGTCAGACATTGCTCGTAGTAATATTTCATCAGATATATCTCCCCAGGCAAAGGAAACAAAAGGAAAATAAATAAATAGGACTACATCAAACTGAAAAGTTTTTGCACAGCAAAGGAAATCATCAACATAAGAAAAAGACAACCCACACAATGGGAGAACATATTCGCCAATACATCTCATAAGAGGCTAATAGCCAAAATTTATGAAGTACTTATAAAACTCAACACCAAAAAAACAAACAACCTGATTTTAAAAATGGGAAAAGGATCTGAATAGACACTTCTCCAAAGAGGACATACAGATGGCCAATAGCCAAATGAAAAGATGCTCAACTTCACTAATCATCAGAGAAATGCATATTAAAACCACACCTGTTAGAATGGCTATCATCAATAAATCAACAAACAACAAGTTCTGGTGAGGATGTGGAGAAAGGGGAACCCTTTTGCACTGTTGGTAGGAATGCAGGCTGGTGCAGACATTGTGGAAAGCAGCATGGAGATACTGCAAAAAGTTAAAAATGGACCTGCCTTTTGACACAGTGAACCCACTGCTGGGAATATACCAGAAGGAACCCAAAAGACTAATTGAAAAGAACATATGAATTCCTATGTTCATTGTAGCATTATTTACAATTGCCAAGCTATGGAAGCAGCCCAAGTGCCCACCAATGAATGAGTAGATAAAACAACTATGGGACATTTACACAATGGAATACTATACAACTGTAAAAAAGAAGATAATTTTACCCTCTGCGGCAGTATGGGGCAGTATGGGTGGACCTGGAGAACATTATGCTAAGGCAGAGAAAGACAAGTACCATATGATTTCACTCATTTGTGGACTCTAATGAACAAACTGAAATAACAAGGAAAATAGGGACAGACTCACAGATGGAGAGCAGGATGGCAGCTGCAGGGGCAAGGTTAGGGGGTGGAGGGATTGAGCAAAAAGGAGACAGGACTCATGGACATGGACAACAGCGTGGTGAATGCTGCGGGGAGAGGTGTATAAGGGGACTAAATGGTAATGGAAAAAATACAATAAAGATTAAGTTAAAAAAAGAAAAAGAAAAAGGCTGTCCATAAACCAATGCTAGAGAGGCTTTAGATACACACAAGGGCGACCTGACAAAAATTAGCACTCACAGAATTCATTTGAGAAGACAAAGGTCAGCGGCAGAGTTTGAAGAGGGAAGCGCATATTAAGCAGCTCCCTAAAATGAGTCTAAATCTAGAGAGAATAAAACTCTTGTGAGTAACCACAGCTCAGACTCACAGCTAAGGATTCTTGACCTAGAGCTCTCCTTGGATCATTTGAGGGAAACGCTACCCCAGAAAGTCTGTGAGGGAGCACAGAGCGCTGCAGATTTCCGGATTCAGGCCTCCTGTAGGAGAAGACCCACAGTACTCTGTCAGGTGTTGTGGTAAACTGTCAACCACAGGTACAACTCAGCAATCAGAGTTTCTAAGAAAGAAATTAAGAGAGAATTAGAAACTAACCTGCAATGGGAGCTTGGGAAAAAAAAAACTAACTGCAAAAATTAACACTTATCAGGCAATGTTACTACTCCATTTTCAAATAATCTGTCTTCAGTTGCTAGAGATTCAAGGAACTAGAATTCAATGGATAGTATAACACATCAACGTCCAGAGTCTTAGAACACACAAAGCTGGACAGATACACTGAAGTGATTCGTATACAGCCCCTCATTCTGTGAGTAATTTTACTAAAGAACCGAGAGCATCGAGTTGCTGCTTGAGCCACTCCCCTACCCTCTATCTCAGGGGACTAAATCCCTGCAGCTGGCTACATCTGGGGGCTTTTTTTTTTTAAATACATTTTAAGTATGTGCAGTTGACTTTGAATCAATTATACATTCATCTGTCTAAAAATCAAACATAACTTCTCACTTTCTTGTCCTTACACATTTCATTATTTTCTATGTTCTTGAAGTTATTTGCAGCTATGGATCACTGTCCTGGAAATAAAACACACCAATACATGTACCACTGGCAACTACCCCCAACTCCATGTTCAGTGCCACCATGCTTGCAGTCTGAAATTGGTCTTGGTAGGAAACTGGAAAACAATACAAATCGTGGGTTGATATATGATATATCTTAAGTCCCTAGACTTAAGAAAGGGACTGAAAATGTGTTAATAATGCAGGTGAAGTTTAAGAGCACATTAGTATGTGGCCACTGCCCAGTGTCCAGTACAAAAACATTCAGGAAATCTTGTCATATCCAAAAACGCGTGTGTGGAGGCGCGAGCAGCGCCGACAGAACTGCTCAGCAACAGCTGGGGAGACGCGGCCTTGCGGGGCCGGGGTGAGCACCCCAGTGCGCCGCCGTTCCTTCCCCTTCTGGTCCCTCTGGCCTGCTCCCTTACCTTCCGCCTCTGTGGCTGCCCATGGCTCATTATCCATTGGAAAGCTTGCTCCTCCTCTTCAGAACCCACTCTAGTCAGCCCTCCTGTTTCTGCCCGTGATCACTGTCCCTTCCTTTGAACTCCAACTTTCCAATCTGCTGGGTGGCCCTCAGCCTTTGTCCATACCTGGGGTATGCTACCCTCCTGTCACTTAAATTGGCTGGCTCCTGAGACGCTGGCAGAGAGAGGGCACCCATGTCATTTGAAAAAGCTCCCTCCCACGGCACTGCCACACTCCTCTTCCACAGCCGCCAGGGTACAGAGCCTGCGTCCACTTCGCCGTCCTGAAATAGTGGCTCTGTTGGTGCACACTCCTCAATTAGGTGGAGATCCTGAAGGCAGAGGCTGTGCCTTATAAATCTCTGTCCACAGCGCCTGGTCCCAGACACAAAGTATACTTAACAGATAATTGCTCATGGGCTGATTGATTAAAAGAGGCTCAGAACTTACTCCCTTCACAGGTTCCTAAGAAGAAATATAGCACAGAAATGAAGGATACAGCTGGCTTCCTAATTAATATTAGTCACTTGGCAATTCTTAATTAAGAACTCTAAAATAAAGACCCACCTTTCTACCATGCCAACTAGGTATCACCTTCATTAGTATTTAAGAGCTATAACCTCTACTTAATTTTAATGCCCCTTTCTGTGCCCTGCCAGATGGGAACATTAGTTGCACAGTATTTATTAATAAACAAAGGCAAGTGCAGGAGCTTGGGGAAATTCGGGCAGAATTAGTCACCTGTACTCCCTTACTACAAGCTTTACTTACATACTGAAGGAATCCTCTCGCCTTGCCTCTCAGAGGACATGGACGAAGTTCGATGCAGGAAGCAGGATCTCCCTCCCAGTGTCCACCCACAGAGAGCTTCTGTCCCTTGGGGGTCCACTGTGCCCCTAAAAGGCCTGCCGCCACCTTACTCTCATGATGCCCTGAGATGCAGTATCCAAAGTCTGCCTGTCTGAGCCCCATGTGCTTTTGGATGGGTGGGGTTCAGAGGTTTTAAACTGGAAAAGACCTCAAAAGAGAAAAAGTTATTGTCCCTTTCAGGATGGGACAGTCCCTGGGGGCAGCAGCATGCCCGTGAGGCAGAGTGCCCAGGGTGCTCTGACTGGACGCGATGGCTTTTTGCTCGCTCTGCCTAGGAGCATCACTGATGAATTGGTGAGTGGGGCCTTCTATAAGGCCCTGAAAAAGGCAACTGCAATGACTTTGTAAAAAATATACACATGGAACAGGTAATTGGTTTCCGGGTTGTTGCGGCATGACAAAACTACCGGTTCCCTGAAAGACCTGAGAGATCTGAGAACAGTGCCCTTCCTCACAGGGTTGCTGAGAAGACAAACAAGGTAACTGAAATTAGAGTGCTGAGTACTGAACCTCGCACGCACGCAGTAAAGCACTGAAGGAAACGTTAGTTACTATTAATATCATTCTTGTCACCAGTAACCACCTTTCCACCTCATGGTGCTTGACTAACCCCTAGTATAAAATGAAGTTCACTTTCTGGTTCTCCAGATAATACATTCGGAGGTCAGACAGGCGATGCTGAAGGACATTCTTCTCTGCATCAGAGGGAGACTAATGACGTATGGCAGGACGCCCAGAAGGAAGAGAGGTTTTTCCCAATAGCTCTGACACGCACAGAGAGTACTTCATTAGCCTGTCTATTACAAACCACTTAAGAGACATATTTATTGACAGCAATCTGCCAATTGATGAAACATCTCAATATATGAAGCTGACTTTCTATTAATTAGCAGCTTAGAGAACATGATCCTAGAAGTCAGAATGGAGAGTTTGGAAATCCTGGTAACACTGCCATGTGCTTTAACCTTTTATAAAACATCAACACATTACAAAATCAAAGAGTTAATCATAATCTTCCTTCACATCAAAACACATTAGGTACGCACGCATACACACTCTCACATTTCCCAAGGGATTTGATTTACATTATAATCCATTTATGTTTTATATACAATTCTCAGTTTTTTCAATGTAAATCTCAAAAACTTCACTGAACACATAATTTACCTCTCTGTAAATAAGCTAAGCTTCAATTTTCACTTATTGGTTACAATAAATGACTGCAAGAAATTTTACATTTTTCACTCTGTTATAATATAAAATATTGTGCATTTAAGAAACAGCCACATGTGATAGGTAGGAAAGGCATTTGTGGCTGCATGCTGGGTATTTCTTCTTTAAAACAAATAAGAGTAATTATTTCATATGACATGTATGATTTTTTACTTTGGAGTTGTTTCATAGGAAATGTGAATTTTTAGGGGGAAACAGGAGCTAGGAGTCCTATAATTAGCTTAAAATGAGAGCCTTGAGAAGTCTGCTTTATAACTAAGTGTTCATCTTCTTTTTATTAATTCTTACTTTTCACTAATTGAACTTTATCATTGAATTTCCAAACAATCTAGAATGATTCTTTCCAAAAGGATAAAGACTGTTTCTTCCTCAACCATGGAAACAGGTTTTTATTTCCCAGCTCCTCTGTGTCCAGGGCATCCTCCCGAGGGCCCTGTGCTTCACACCGTCACTCCTGGCCACAATGCCACTAATGCTGTGATCATGAAGTGACCGCCCATGTGTTCCTCTGGCCAGCAGCACAGGGCTCTCTTGGGGACACGCTGGACATGAAGAGCTCCCCAAACCTCCGCATGCACAGCAATCACTGGGAAACCTGTGCTCGTGTGAATTCCAGGTCAGTGGTTCTGAGGAGCGACTAGGCGATGCCAATGCTGCTGTTTGCCGAGACTATACTTGAGTCTCTTACTGCGAGAGGATCACATCATTATTTTAATTAATGAAGGTTTGTCACTAGAGCTACCGGGAGGAAAATGATCTAGAAACACCAATTCCTCTGTGCCTTGTAACACAAAATATTTAATAATAGAAAATACACAGGAGGGCTACATGAGTGTATGTCTGCAGTGGTCACAATAAATAATTTCAATTTTATTCCACCACCGCCATGTATGCACTGGATCCCTCCTTTGTAACGGGGGCTATGGCTAGAAAGCTGATTAGAATGTTAGTCTCCTGGTTCTCTGAGTTACACTCAGAGATCTGGATTCAAATCCCATCTTAACATTCACTGATGTGTGAACTTGGAGAAGTTAACTTAATCTCTCTGAATCTTGATTTCTTCATTTGTACAATGGGGACAGTATAAACATTTTAATGGTACAAGGGCAATAACAGAACCTCCCGCTAAGGCTGTTAGGTTAACACATAGGAATTATTCAAGAGATGGCAATTGTTATGATGACCTCTGACCTCAGGCAGCTCAGAAGATATTTCTGAAATTCATCTTGTCCTAAATTGGGGGGGGGGGGAATTAAAAAATTTGCTTGTGTTTTCTTCCCCCTATGGTAACAAAATCACTTGGTTAAACTTTAAAATCACTGGGCATGACTTCAAAGTAAAAAGCATAGATTTAAAAAACTAGGACCTAAACTTACTTTGTGTAAGCATCTTATTTTACAAATGGTAAATTGAGGCTTGGCTGGGACACATACGTTGCCAAGGTGACAGAGGTGGTCAGTGGCAGAAACATGTTCAAAAACTACTGGAAGCCCCGGTCCAGGCACTTTTCAAACTGACCGCATCACTCTGCCCCAAATCACCCAGAAGGTGGCAAACAAAGGTAATAGTGTCTGGAGACCCACCTGATTAAACCACTGATGATAGTGTGTTGTTTTCTAATATGTGAAAACTATGGAGTGGAAAGCTACGACTCTTGTGTCCATTCATAAAAGGACATACCCTTAGGTAATACAGCTCTTGGGCTGTATTAACTTGGGTCCTCTGTGCTCTACCTCTGGAAGCTGCCAGCATGAGGCGTCATAAGGCCACATAGTTGCTGCAATGCTCAGTTGAGAACTGCACCCTGAGGGTGGGACCCATGCCTTCATCACAATGATAGATGTGTAGTCTGGGGCACTCTATTTAAACACTCAGCAGGTTTCTGTGAATCAGTTAGTGAGTGAACAGGTGTGTGACTAAATGAACGAGGGAGCTCATGAACAAATCCAGGTGTCCGTGCTGGTGGCTCGGCCCCCACCCTCCTCGTCCCTTCCAACAGAGGCAAACTCGTAATCTCTACCTGTGCCAGGTGGAGGTCTCCACAGCACAGTGCCCTTGAGCAGAACTAGGGCAAACTGGAGGCGCTGAATCTGTTTCAGCAGAGAGGGCTTCCCTCTCCGGCTCCTGGGAAGGAGAACTGAGGTCACTGAACTGCTGCATGATCAGAATTAAAACTGTCAAGAAGATGGAAAAGACAAAGAGAAATGAGATCTAATAAGCACAATTCTCTAAACTTGCATTTGACTTATCTTCCACTTGCACCTTGAATGCAAGAAAAAGTATCAGGAAATTCAACTGAAGTGTAATTGGAGAAAAATTTCAGGGACTTTAAAATAGACCCTTACAACAGAAACGTGTCAAATACAGCCGGTTCTGTGTGGAACAGTGCAGTTTATTTCTATACACCTGTCTTTGCCTCTGTTAATTTTCCTGAGCCATGACTCTGCACTGAGAGTGGTTCATGGATGGGGACTCACTGCACTGTTGTGTCCCTAAGTGAGACCTACAAGGAAGTTCATATTCCTGCCAGGCAGTCATATCTGATGAGTAATGGTACTCTTCATATTTTTATTTTATATCAGCTACCTGATTTAACAAGAAACAATACTGAACATTCTTTGAGGGGAAAAAAATTATTTAAAAAAAATATGGAATCCTGCCCAAAGTATTTATTTTCTGGGTGCCTTTTGTTTCCTTATTCATTCAACATTTTTCCAGATTTATGCTTGAAATATTGCCTGTATCACATCATAAGCCTTATGAAAGAAAACCAGCCCATTCACAAACCTATATGAATTGACTAGGAAGTCTCCTATTCTTATCTTCTCTACTTTTCTGCTTTCCTATTATACTTGGTTCTCTCCCTACTTTTGGGACAATAGCCCAATAGATATCACATCACTTCTAATGAGGAAGGGTTTGTGGGCCTTCCTGTTTGCCCCCAGTGAGAGCCAGTGAAAGCATCCACCTGCTGGGTCACTCGCTCCCAGAAGGACCCACCTACCTTCATCTCCCTTCTCCATTAACGTCACTGGATGGGAAGGATGAAATGACCGCCCATGCTGGCGTTAGCACTGCCAGACTCCCAAACTGTCCCTTTGTGAGCCTGGCAGTTTTGTTCACAACATGACCCCACACCATAGGTGCATTTCATGATCCTTTCTCCAGTGCTCATGATCCATTTAATTAAAAATAATTCTTTCCAGGTAGAACTGGCTAGAAAGAGTTCATAAACCTGGAATACAGCATGCAGTCAAATTGGATAATCAAACTTAGAAATTCTAAGAACACTTCCCCAGATGCCAGCTCCAATTTAATCAATGCCACTTTTTTTTTTTTTGCTGTACATTGAAATATCCAAACTCAACCGCTTCATCAGAAAGTAACAACTAATTGACCACTTCTTCAACCCCTTTTGCCACAACCAAATATTAAGTTGCTTTAACCCATATCATGGTCTAATGCAAACTTTATTGGCCTGATCTGCATTGCTTTCAGTTGTTAAAAAAACTCCTTTCATGGGTTATGATTTTTTATTTTTAACAACCACAACAAACAACAGATTTGGGCCCAAGGGCCCCAAAGGTTCCAATCATAATTAGCATCCAACTGTCTGCTAGCAAACCGTTTTTGATAATTAATTCGACCATCACAGAGGAGACTGTCATGTTCCACGGGAGGGGATCAGAAGATGAGCCTTTTTGCACGGGAGCTGCTAGGTCATCAGGGGCGGGGACGGTTCAGGGCCCGTCTCCAGAGGGAAGAGTTCAGAGCACTGAGATGATGTCTGCCACAAACAAGCCCAGGGCGCATCGGGGTGGGCGCTGCCAGCGCAGCAGGGAGCACGGTCACTCTTGAGAGCGCACACCCGCCCAGTGGCATCACCATCAGGGCTCTGGCATGCGGGGTGTATTTCTACGAGCCGCACGGGGTAAAAGAAAATGGGGAAGGGGATGTATATTCAATATATATGTTTTTACTCTGAATAAATAGCGTTACCAAACCTTCTAGGATTTCTAGAACACCTTCCAACTCCAATGGGTCCACCATCACTTAACAATAGTGCACTAATTTTAGTTTTGCCATTTTCACTTAAACGTATCAATAGTCATTCAATAATTATGTTTACAAGCTAGGGAAAAAAAAGCGGGGGGGAAGTCACCTGGTAGAGCAATTCAGTCCTTTGTTTACCCTGTGGGTTCATTATTACTGCATTACTTCATGGAGTTACCCTCTTCATGGGTCGGGGGCACCCTCCCGGACCCTACTTGCAGGGCCCTGAAGAATGTGTTTCATGTTTTCACTCTAACACCCACACCTAGCACGCAGAGTCCCGCACGGTGTGGGCACGCCATAAATGTTTATCCCATTCATTTTCCAGTTAGGACTGGGTTGAGTCAGAGGAATGGGCGAAGAAGGGAACCGAGCTGACACTCACGGATGGCAACGTGACAGGGTGTGTGTCTGAAAGCTGTCCAGGGAGGCACTGGAGCTAATCTAATTAGCTGCTGCAGTGGCTGACGGGCTCTTCCACGGCCTCGCTCAGCATGGGTTCTATCCCAAAAAGGGCAGCGGGGGGGCGGGAGGGGGGCGGTAATTATTCAATGCTTCTATCTGTTATGCTATTACGTATCAAAACTGGCATCAACAATACTTTTGCCTTCTTGAGACAATGTGAAAAAGAAAAAACTCACAAGATTTCTTCAAAATTTTTCTTTTTGTCTCTCTTCCAATACAAATAAAACCAGTGAAACAAAACCCCTACCAACAATTAACAATACACCAGATTTAAAATTCTATGTAAACTATGGAAAATGAATGTTTTCTGAAAACTTATAAACTATTGAAAAAGCAAAGCATTTTACAACTCTCTGGTCCTGACCGCCCACTCGCCTCTTTTAATTGGCTGCGTTCTATGTGAGATGAATGGGTCCCATAAAGGATGCTGCAGGCAAGAGCCCACAGAGGCCGAGCAGGGCAGCTGCGGTCAGGATGCAGTGGACAATCACGCATGCACAAGGTCACTAGGAGTCAGAGCTGACTCAACACAGGTAACAACAAACAACTTACACCTCTTTGGTTTATTAGCAGTAAATTGGACACATCTTTAAAAAATCCAGGAAACCTTTAACAAATAAGTCCCTATTTAGAATTCCAAGGTACCCACCACTCCCTGAGGGCAGATGTGGATGAAAGCAAGCAAATTGCAAAGCCGCCCCCATGTTCCCAACAACCGCTTCTCAGTGAATCCTTTCTAGGGCCAACTGCTTGGGTCTACTTTAACTCTTCTGTGAGAACCGTGAAGACAAATACAAACACAGAAGCTCTTCTGCTTACGAAATTAAACTCTTGAATATTCCTAGGTCCTAATAAAGCTTTGTGCCAGAGGAAAAAAAATGTCAATTATACTAACTATCACTGGACGGTACTACCGGTTGGCTGGAACTACTGGTTCTTTAGACCAGAGTTTCTCAATCCCAGTGCAAAGACATTTTGGGCAAGATGATTCTCTGTGGGTGGAGGGGGGCTGTCCTGTGCACTGTAGGATGTTTAACAGCATCCCTGGCCTCAACCCATCAGGTACCAGGAACGCCCCCTATACCAGATGCGGCAACTGAAATGTCTCCAGGCTGTCAGATGCCCCCAGGTAAACAAAACTGCTCTGGTTGAGAATCACCGCTTTAAATGACAAATAAATGGACTTTTGAACTGATACTGAAAATGCAAACCTAATGTGAGAAAGGAGTCATCTTTCTATATCAATGTAATGATCTATCAGGGCCACTTAGGATATAACGGCCACAGACTGGAAGGAAAAAAAAATGCTTATTTGTGCTTCTTTGAACCAACAGGAAAGATCAGAAGTAAAATGCTTATGGTGCCCATGTTTGATCCCCACCTGAAGAGAGAGACAAAATCCACCAGAGCTGCCACCTCATGTGGCTGCAAGGATGCTTCTGTGTTAGAATCTTTCCTCACACCATGGAAAAAGGTTACATGGCACCGGCTTGGTGAGGCTGTATCCTGAGAGAATGTTCTGAAAAGCACATGTAAGTGTCCTACAGTGAATGTGCTGAGGTAGTGACTCCCAGGTCGTCGTAGGTATTCAAGTGGAGGCCAAGTGACAATCAGGCCAGAGACACTGTGGATGGGACTCCACAGGTGACAAGAGCTTAGCTTCAATGACCTCTAATGTTCAAACGCAACATTCCAGGGGCCTATGTCTGCTTTCAATGCCCAAACTCTTCAGAGACCCTCTGAGAAAGCCGTGACAAGCAGAGGGCATTTTTCCTGCCCTGGGTGGCCGGATTTCACAACCCTAGGACCTGGGATGGTGGATGGCGCCAACTGGGCGTTTATCTTCCCCACCAATCACAGCTCCGGCACGGTCCCCCCGTGGCTCGGAGTCGTCTCCAACTGGGCTTCCCCTCCCGACTCCTAATTCTCATTAACCTGAAAGACAAATTACAGCAAGTACGTGATCTCACACTGATGTTCAATCTGTCTGTCTTAGCATCCTCTATTTATCAGACGCTTCAACCCAGTGACCCGTGACTCCTCAGTCTTTACATGGCAGTGGGGAAGTACAGGAACAGGCAGCCAGGCAGTGACAAAGATTTGCACCAGCGTTTACTTAAACCTGTTTATAGAGAAGAGGGAGGCAGGATGGCGATGGGGCTATCATTCCTGTTGCTGGAGGATGCAGACAGTTTCTCTGCTCCTGGCTGGAGGGAGCACACACGACTAGAGCACTTACTCACTAATTCTGCAAAAGTAAGAGAAGCCGATGTTTTGTTTCTCTAGTTTCAAAGCCACAGCAATCCAAACAGTGGATGTGTAAGCAGTTTTTTCTCAGACCATCTAATCGCATCTCCTAGTATATGTTCTAATGAAAACAGAGTGGGAGCTATTCATAGGTAAAACAACTCTTTATATTAAATTTTGAGTTGAATCCTCTATCACCTTACAGTGTTTTCTTTTAAAGAATATGTGATTTTCACAGGCAACTGTGTGTTTCATATAAGCCTAATCATTTTGCCTCTGCACCTTATGTTCTAAGATTTTCTTCCTGTGTCCAGTACATTAAATGTAACTCAACTCCCACAGGATAAAAATGTGCGGACATGTGGCTTTCTGTTTGTTTATTACCATGTAGTTGAATTTCACCAAAATTCACAGAGTTTGGGATCTGAAAAGGACCTAGTAGATTACCTGTTATTTTTCCTCCCTGTAGCTTTCAGGGAAATTGAGCCCATGGAAATTCTCTGACTTTCCTAAGATTAACTAATGACTAAGCTGAGACAGAATTTCTCCTACCTTGCATTTTCCATTTACTCTAACTTAATTTCTACTGAAGAGGATGAAGCATTTGCCTGGTTACTTTTGCAGAACCACTTGAGAAAACTGGCAGTTTCTTACAAAGTTAAATATATAGCTATTCTACAATCCAGTGGTTCTGCTTCTAGGACATCACCCAGGGGAAATAAAAACATATGTCCATAAAAATATTTGTACAAGAATGTTCACAGCAGCTGTATTCTTAATAGCCCCAAACTGGAAACAACATTAATGCTCAACAACAGGCAAATGTATAAACAAATTGTGCTATATTTCTACAATGGAATAGTGGTCACTTCTATAGGTATCCTGGGCAAGTTCTCCTAATACAGTAAGAAAAAAGTAACTATTTCAATTCTCTTGGATTTCACCAGAAGTTCTCTGCACGCCTGGCCCTTCTACCTCATTTCTTCAGGCTATTCTTTCTCCTTTTCTAGCCAACTATTTTATACTCTTGTCTCTCTCAAATCTGTGGTACTAGGATCTTTCCTCCTTCTTCCTCCCTCTCAGCTGACAACCTTGCTCCCTGTTTCACTGAGAAGATGGAAACACTGCAAAGGGAAGTTCCACGCAGCCCCAGCACCAAATTCCTAGCCTACCCGTGCCTGTACCGTACCCTCTGCCCTCACTCCTATCACTCTGTATGAACTGCGTGGACCCCTAGACAAGGCCACCCCTCCACTTCTATTCCAGACACCAGTCCCTTTTACCTGCACAGTGACACTGTTCCAGCAATTGCCCCCTTTATCCCACATCATCTTCTGTCTAACTCTGCTAGCTACTCACACTAACAGAAAACATACTGTATTTGTTGCCCATCTTAAAAACGCCATCCCTTAACCCGACACCCTTCTCCAACTATGGCCCATCTCCCTACCTTTACTTGGAGCAAAGTCTCAAAATATTTATCTGTGTTGAACCCATTCCAAGCTAATTAAACTTCCTATTCCAACTCCATTTTGTCACAAAAACAAGCTCTTGGCCTTGATAAGACCTCCACAATGGTAATTCCAAAGGTCAATCTCACTATTATTTTATTCCAACTACTACTGACAATTGGCAACACTGATAAATTCCACCTTCTTGACACCCTTTAATTCACATCTTCCTGGCACACTAAACTCTCTTCGTTCACTTCATGATTAAGTTTCCTGGGTTGGCTTCCTGTCCCCCCCCACCCCTGCTCTCACTGACTCTTTTATTCCTTTTTAAATTCTCCAGGATGTTTATTGATTTGAGAGACACAGAGAGAGAAACATCAACACAAGAGAGAAACATTGATCAGCTGCCTCCCATGTGTGTCCCAACTAGGCATCGAACCTGCAACCCAGGCATGTGCCCTGACCCAGGATCAAACCTGCAACCTTTTGAACACTGCAAACCTAACCCTTACACACTGGAGGCCTGGGCTCAGCCTCTGGCCTTCTCTTTAGATGCACTCCGCAGATGACCTCCTCCAGACTCGCAGAGGACCTCCTCCAGTCATTCCATACACCACTGACACTCATGTGTGCATCTCTAGCCAAGGTCCCAATCTTCCCTCCAGACTGAGAGAGCCCCCTGCCAATCGAGGACTGCCCTTTGGCTGTCTGAAGGCACCTCACCTTAGCCATTCCCAAACTGACTCCTCTCTCTCAAATCCATCCCATTCTCAGGATCCCCCATTTGAGTATTGCCAACTTCAGTCTTCTGGTTGCTCAGCTAGAAAGTAAAGTCATGTCTGACTCCTTTGTTTCCTTGCCATTCCATGTCCAAGTCACCAGTAAATTCTGCCAGCCTCTCCCCGTTGAAGTAAATACCTGGTCTTGCGCTCCTTCTCATCATTTTCACCGCTGCCATCCGGGCTCGGCCACCATCATCTCTCCTGCCCAGGTCACACACTGCAATTGCCTCCAACTTGTTTTCTCTGGTCCCCCTTTTAACCTTTAGGTAACAGTGATCCTTCTAAAAGAATAATCATATCTTGTCAACTGTCTACTCAAAACACACCAATAGCTTTCTGTCTCAGTGAGAACAAAACCAACTCTGATACCTGTGACCTCCTTGACCTTACAATGGCCTCACCCCTGTGCCACCAGCTTTCTCCTCCCTGGGTGGGTGCACCTGCCAACCCTGCTTCTGGAGCCCTCTTCCCAAACTTCTGCACATCCTTCAGGTCTCTGAGGCCTCTTGATACTTCCCTTCCCGGCCCTCTTACCACAATCTACCATAATAGCCTTGCATTTGTTCACTGAGTGTCTCTCCCCACTACAATGTAAATTTCAGGAGGGAAGAGGTGGTATTTTATTCCCTGTTGTATCCGGACCCAGTAATAAGTGCTGTAGATACTGGTTAAGGGAATAAATAAGTAACAAAAGAATACAATCTTTTAGATTGGGCGGAACATGTCCCTTCAACTTCCTGCAACCAAAATGTTACAAATAAATTACATTATCAATAAATTAGCTCCCTGAGACCACTGTTGAAAAGCTGTATATTCCCCAAATCACATAAGAGAATTAACAGCACTGAATCAAACCATGAAGAAGTTCAATCTTGCCTCCACATGAAATCAATAGCATTTATGATAGCAAAGTCACTCATTAATTTAATAAACACTTATGAATATGCTACAGTGAACATAAATGAGAGAGGAAAAATGAGGCAGTTGGAGCCAGAAGGAGGTTTCTTGGAGGGCGCGCTGCCTACGTATCTGTGTAGCAGGAATTTGTCGTGAACCTCCTTGCCCCTGCCCATCTTTTTAAAGTTTAGGCCAATCTGGAAAATCTGATGGCAGAAATTTAGGCAACATGCAGATAATTACAGGGCTGTGTTAATTTAAAAAAAAAAAAAAGCCATTCTAAGCGTTTGGAACTGAGAGTGAATGTGTCGAACAATCAGTGGAAACACAACTTAGAAAATCCACTTAAAACGAACACTCAGATCAATCACAGGCTAATGATCATTTTCTGTAATTACTAATACAAACCCTCAAAGAAGTGATATGCCCGGTGTAGAGGACAGAAGGACAGGAAGAAGAGGGGACACAGAGAGCAGTCTCCAGATCACTGGAATCCGAACAATCAAACAATATGACACATGGTTTTGGTTGTTTTTTTTTGACACTATTTCCAAAAAGCTCAAGGGAGAAAAATATCCTTAATCTGCTATATTTTTATGGCACTTTACAGCTTGAAAATCATATAAACATACATTATTTCCTCTACCCTGACAAAATTTGTGTCGAGGACAAAACAGTGTGACTATGTACTTTTTTGTTTTATACATGGTTACATATTTTACAGAGGGGGGGAAAAAACAACAGGGTAAGACACTTTTCCAAAGAGGATTCTATGTCAATAAAGTTTAGAATATATTGCCCCCCCATACGCACTGGCTAGACACCAAAGATGAACACATACCAGAAACAGTTTCGCCCAGGTTCTTCAAGCTTATTTGAACATAACACCCTTTTTTGGCTCAGAACATATTAATATTCTTGAATCTTTTACAGACTACCCTAGCCTGAAGGTTCTCCAATATCACATTGTGGGCTTATGATTTTAAATAAAATCTTTACGAAATGACAAGTGTAAATGAGCCCCGTGCCTGCTATAAAGCTGCCAATCACCGAGTGTGCGTTTCCTTGCTTCCGTGCAAGGACAGGGGCCTGCCGTGTTCTCACAGGGGCTCTTAAAGAGGTTCGTTTGGATAAGACGAGGCTGGGCTGTCCCTGAGATGGCAGTGGAGGCCCAGAGGTGAGGCTACACTGAGGCTTTACAAAACCTAGGCTAACGTATGACACGCATGACATTAAAATACAGACAGCTCAATCTAGCCCACAGGACAGCTTCTGACATGCACTGAAGCCTGGCGGGACTGGGGGAGGGGCAAGTGTTAAAGAAGAAAATTGCACGAATTATATGAGTATAGCACGCATTCAAACCCTTGTAGATTTCACAACTGAAAGAATGGATGTTTACCTCACTGGATAATTCATGCTTGTTAAATATGTGTGAAACGACTGTGATTCGTCTTCCTCCTGTTTCTTAAATGACTTTGTGAAACCAGTCTTCGCATCCACAGAAATAAGGTAATGTAGTGTAAAATAACCTCGTTATTAACAGTACTGTGATCCTGCCGGACTCTGTTCCTGTTGATGGGTGGTAACATATGGGGTAAATTATTTCCTTGAGATCATGCAAATGCAACTTCTGAACTCATTGTGTATAAATTATTAAGTTATAAAACGCCACTGCTAATGAAACGGGCTACAATGAGAAGTGTGATTAAAGTCACACATGACTGTGACCTATTAAACAATAATGTACTAATTCATAAAGATGTATACAGCTTATCCAGTTCCTGTAATTAAAATATGCTTCATCCCTGATTGCCCTACCAACCCTTAAATCTCCCTGAAACTATTTGCAAATGATGGCAAAACCTCAGCTCTTGCTATTATTATTATAAGTCTTCTAGTACTGGTAACTAAGAAAATTCTTCTGATAAAAAACTCCCCACCTCTGTTCTAATGCAATCCTATTGATTAGTCATAGGCTTATAGCTGGCAAATATTTTGGTAAATTAATGTATGTTTAAAAGTAGGAAAAAATCCATGCACAGAAATCGAGGGGAATAACAATGTTTCACATATTTCTGCCAACGTATTAACTAATACCTCAAAAAAGATCCTTGATATGTCATTTGCTGACTGATGAGTGCACAGAGTAGAGACTCAAGCACAGAGTTTTATTGCTGAAGACATTTTCATCTGCAGCCAAATCACCAGGGAAACACTTTGTCAAACAACTTCATCCTGCATGGAGACTCTGCGACAATATTGGCATCTTAAGAATTTGTTCGGGTTTTTCCTATTGCATCTACCTGCCTGTGCCTGGAAATATTTACAGCAACATTGCAATTCATGCAGACATTCAGTTTACCACCTAGAAACCAGCTAGCCAGCTCATGTTTTATCTCACCAGCCATTTTAAAATAAGTGCTCAGAAGTTGTATGCTTTTAATATGAGTGAGACAATGTATTTTAGAATGGTTTCAGATCAACACCCATTTCCTAGTAATAGAAACTGATCATACTTTGGGCATCTGCAAAGTTATTGGTTGAAGTTTCTTTACAAACATCCAATCTTTCTTCTTTCTTCCTGAATTGAACCAGAAATTTAAGAAAATTATGAGGGAGGGAAAGAGGGAGAGAGAATGAAGGAGAAGAAGAGGAAGGGGGTGTGGGAGGGGAGGGGAGGGAAGAAGAAGAGGGAAAAGTAAGGGATAGGAGGGAAGGATGGGAGAGAGAGAAAGGTTGGGGGCAAGAGGACAGAAGAAGGAGGGGAACAAAACACATGGCCTGTTGGATTCTGGTTAATTTATATTTTAGACCCTGTATTTATTTTGCCTGCAGTGGGAACACAACCCCTTGAAACACTCTTTGACAGTTCACCATTCCTCCTAGCCAATCACCCCGAAGTGCTACCCGATTCTCGACCCTCAATAACATTCTCAACCTCTTCATCACCCCCTCCCCCGTCGGAGCTACCATGGCCCTCATCTAGGCCCCACGATGGCCCAGCAATCGGTACCCAAAACTACTGGCCTCTGTACCCCATTCTATCTGTACAGTTTAAAGTGATCTTTTCAAAGGGCAAATTTCCCCGCACTTTCACACTTGCCATTTCCCTTTGCTCAGGATAAATATCCTTAATATGGGCACCCAGCAAGCATGAGGTGCTTCCTGCCCAGAATTCGGACTTCCCCTGGATGGCAGCACTGTCATGTCCTCAGATGAGTCTGCTCTGTTGCCACAGGAACTTTGCATGTGCAGCATTCTCTGCCAGAAACACCCTTCCATGTTTGATGCTGGTATCCACGCACCCTTCTCTTTCATCTGGTTAAGCTCCTGCCACTCTTCAGAGCTTCGTTCCATTGTCAAGTCCTCTGGTACAAGCTCTCACAGCGTAGTTTGCCTTCCCATTTCCATACTTACTACTGTTTAGAATACACATCCATTTATGAGATATGTTTGATTAGGATGTATCCCCCTACTGCACTATACAGCTCACACTGCTGCAGGGGGTATATTTATCTTTACCTATGAATTTCTTGGCAGAAGGCCTTTCATAAATGTAAAATAGGAGCTCAATGAACACAGGCAATTGAAGTAATGGAGCTGAACAATGGGTCTCACTGCATTGATGTCAGGTAAGAATCCTTCCCACCATCACTACCGGTAAAATCAAGGCTCTACAGAACCACGTAAGTAACCACCTGACCTGTTGACCTTCCACTCACTGTTTAGCTTATCAAGTTATTTTTTCTCTTCAAAAAATTTTAAAAAGGTTACTTACACACATGTGTGCATGCACTCCAACATATGGTGGTAGTTGTTGTAAACCATCTCTTTTAGAACAATCACAGACCAAGGACCCGGCTCTCCAACAGGGTTAGACCTGAACCACAGGGCAGAAGGGCAAGTCTCCAAGCCCTGGCCCAGGGCTTTCCTGTACACTATCTGCTTTTGGTTTACAAAGTGTCCCAGGTGATTCCTTTCTGCTCTTAGAGACTAAAATACAGCTCACTGTTGTAAACTTGGCATGATATGTTTTCAAAAAATCCTGCTTTTGATTTTTTTTTTATGGGTAAGGAAATAGAGATGGAATTGACCATGGATATCAGTCTGATTTTAGTTTAATTTCCTTTGTCACCTTACATAGACCCTGGTGATACAGAAGAATACTGATATTCACTTTCTTTTTCGTAATGTTACTAAAAAAGTTATCAAATGCTGAAAGGCAGGTAGGTAGGAGAGAAGCAAAAGAAGCAAGGAACATGGCATTAGATGGTATGGAAAACCAAACCCTAAGTAACACAGATCTCCTGTAGAAAAATGAAGGGCTGTTCCGTAGAGAGCCGCATAGGACAAGTTAAAGGGAGAAACTGCACCAACGTCAGCCTTTGACTTTGGACTCTGGTCAGCAATAAAGTCTACTACCAGCTATAGAATTGGGTCTCTAACTCTTTCTATCAGTGATTTTTCACAGACTCTCTGCTGAGTTCTGGGGAAAAGCCACTTTCTTTTGTCTAAAATGTTCTGGCCATTAATTATACCCAAGATGACATGTTTTCATACGGTAAGTAAACAAAGAAACATCATTCTTGGCTCCAATTGGAGGTGTATCAGTGTTATGTAAAATTAGATCATTATTCTTGAAGCCCAATCTATAACATTTTTTCTATTCATATAGACAGATATTCCCTAAATGGCCCTGAAATAACAATTTATTTTGGAAAAGTACTAAACTTCAACCTACTTCCATTAAGACTAATCACCATACAGAATAAAATCCTTCTAAATTTTCTATTTTGAATTTCTATATGATTCTTTTCTGCTAGTTTCGAGATAGATATAATTTACGTATAGTAAAACCTCATGCTTATTCTTTAAATAACAAGCCAGAACAATAATTAAAATAATAATTCTAGGTGAAAAAGTTAAAACTTTTTGATCACTTCACAGGTTTATTGCTTAATTTATGCAGGGGACCAAAAAAAGTGATCAAGTTTTTCATAAAAAAGTGATTTACAAAACAGGAGGGCTATCAGAGATACTACCATGAAGGACAGTTAAGAATCTGTACAGAACTGCTTTATTTAGGAACCAGAATACAATAAGAGAAGTCAGTCCAATAACACCTGGCTATGTGGATCATATAGATTTTTCTGGACAACATCAAACACATAACAAAGATTTATAGAAAGGGATAACAGATGTCATCTATTACTGAAAAGTGACACACTATAAATATCTGAAAAATGATGGCTACCCTCACTTCAGAGTAGATTTCTAGTGGACACTTAAGATACAAAAATTATTCTCAGTCTGTAAATAACATTCATACATTAAAGAATTTATTAGATTAGCTTAGCACTTTATAAAGCAATGCTTCATTTATAATAATGAATGAACTACTGAAAGATATTATATGAATTTTTTATTATACAAAAAATTAGGTTAGGAACAAGTATATGGTGAACTCGTAATCCCTTATTCTGCCTCCTTCCAAGAATTAAAATAGCAAACAACTCCTGTATCATAATTCATTCCCACTCACATAAAATAAAAATAATCAATATGTAAAATAATCTGTATAGTTATCAATCCGGTGCCATCTATATTAATGATGTGATTTTGGGAAGGTTACCTAACTTCTTTGTGCCTCAGTTTCCAAATCTACACAATGGAGATAATAAGAACAGCTGCTCTACAGGGTCAGCGTTACGCTAAATTAGAATATACAAGCACAGCTCTCTCCACCCCCACCCTGCCACTCGCCCTTGCTGGAGTTGTGCCCAGCACAGCCCAGCCCTCAATAAATATAAGCTGTGGTGACTATTATCAACTTATCCACTGCACACCCAGACAGAAATGACTTAAAACTTATATAGGGAGTTCATGTTTTCATAGTGACTTATCACCACCACAAAAATGTTTCTTGATAGTCCAAAGGATCAAATTTAAACCCTCTCTTTTCCCACTGAGCAGATTCACCACAAAGACAGCAGCTGTAGATTACATGGGGTGGGGGGAGGGTATGCGCCATGAGCAAGGTGCCTTTCATGTGCTATTTTATTTGTTTCCTGCAGCAACCCCAGGATGTGTACAATTACTGATTTTACATGTCACAACGAGAAAACTGAGGTGTAAAAGAAGTTAAAGGACTAGCTCAAGGTCATGCAGCTGAACAGCAGTGATGCTAGGATCTGGCCAGACTGTGGGCCTCTGAGGCCTGCAGAATGAACGGTCACGCAGAGTGCGGAGTTCCCGCTGTGCGTGCTACAAGGGTCTGCAGGAAGAAGAAAAGGAATACTGGCCGTGAACTAGAGTAATAGTCATAGCAAAGGACCAGGAATAAAAGTTGTCACATTGCTAGTAATAGAAGTCATTTTTAAGCAAAAATGTATATATGTGAAATTACTCCTGTATTTAAGAAAACACACGTGAACATCAAATAAAATTAAGTAAATTTTATGAAAGAAAAAAAGAAAACACTAGTACAAATGATTGAGCTTTAATTATTTCATGGCATTTCTGCAGTAGCCCATTTTTTTCATGAAAGCATTCCAAAAAACTCTTTGTTCCAGATCTAATTTTATCTAAGAAAAACAAAACCAAAGAAATTGTGTGTATTTAATAGCTTTGATTTCTCAGAACCCTGTTTTTAGGGGCAGGGAGGGGAAGCAGTGCTGTTGGAAAGGTTACAGAAGTTTCAAGATACAAATCTGTTTTTTCTTAAGCCATCAAACATCGTGACAAATGGGTAGAATCATTTTATATGGTTTTTAAAATATTACATCAAGAGTTGCAAATTTAGTAAACAAAAACGAGGATTTCAGCTAGTCAAGAATACTGAAGTCACTGCTGGACATCTTTTAAAGGCTATTTTGGAGTGTTTTTAAGAGAGGTGTTCTAGATGAGACTTAGTATGTCAAGTGGTTTTATCTGCATGCTTCACAAAGGCTGATCTTTTTCTCCAAAACCGTCATAAAAGCTATCAGAACCAGAAAGAGAAGAGGAAGAATAATGATAAAAACACGATAAAAAAGTTCATGTATGCAAAAGACCTAGGGAGGTCATTTTGTATGAACTGGAGGTTACAAATCACAATTTTTTTTCTGAAAGGACTTTTTTTAAAGATATTAACTGGGCACTAAAAAGAATTCTCATGTATATTCAAAAACAACAACAAAAGCAGTTTCTGGGCCAAACAGACACAGTTCCTGCTCAGCTGCTTTGTGAGATCTTGCCCCATTCTCACCTGATATGAGAAAGATCTCTCCCCAGACAGGGAGGGTAAAGGAGAAACACACCAGGTCAGAAGTGTTGTTATATGTTAAACTGTGTTCTAAAACATCTTGACAGTGAAAAATCTAGACCCACAACGGCCACTGATTGCTCTTAATACAGTCAGGAACTGTGTCTTCTCACTGTTATGTTCCCCTTTGTGGTTCAATGCCTGAGACATAATTGTTCTCAGGTAAACCAGTATCGCCTCTGTGACTTTCTTTCCTCTTGATCAATCCCCTTCTTTTCCTCTAGCAGAATTAAGCCATTCCACCCTTGTGTTCTCTGCCCACACTTTCTTCCATCATAGCTCCCTGAAGACTTTATTTCATACATTAGTTAACATGTTTTTTCCTTCCTTCTACTCTGTACTTTGAGGCAGGGCCCAAAGCTCTTTCCAGCTTCAGGGGTTAGTACAGATATAGCACATGTTCATAGATAGTTCTGAGTAGTGGTTTAATCAGATTCTGTGGCACAGGCATCAGTTTGTAAGATACTATAAAGACAATTACTAAAAGGTGAATACACACATGAAAAGATGCTCAGTATCATAGCTGTTAGAGAAATGCAAATGAAAACCACCATGAGATATCACTGACATCCACTGGGATGGCTACAATAAAAGAGACAAATAACAACATGTAATGGCGGGGGGGGGGGTTGGTGAAGACATTGGAACCCCCTCATAAATAGCTGGTGGGGATGTAAAATGGTGCCCATGTTTTAGAGAACATTCTGGCAGTTCCTCAACTGGTAAAAAACAGTTATCATAAGACTCAGCAATTCCACTCTTAGGTATATACCTAAGAGAAATGAAAACATATGTCCACTCAAAAGCTTGTACGCAAATGCTCACAGCAACATTATTCACAAAAGCAAAAAAAAAAAAAAAAAAAAAGGTTGAAACAACCTAAATACCTATCAACTGATAGATAAATGATATGTGGTATAACCATACAATGGTCATAAAAAGGAATGAGACACTAATACATGGATGAACCCTGACAACATTATGCTGAAGTGAACGAGGACAATCACAAAGGGCCACATATTTTTATGATTCTATTTATATAAAATGTCCAGCAGAGGTAACTGTCTAGGGACAGAAAGTAGGTTAGTGGTTGCCAGGGGCTGGGGAAAGCATTGAGGATGATGCTAAGGAGAAGGGGTTTTCTTCTCAGGGTAATAAAAATGTTCTATAATTGACTGTAGCGATGAATCCCGCTGGATGAATATACTACAAGTCACTGAACTGTGTACTCTGGATGGCTTGTATGGCTTGTGAATCATATCTCAATAAAACCATTAAAAAACTAGCAATGTGTGCACTCTTTCACATCTGACTATTCTTTGATTGGCATATAAGCAGGAACTGCAGTGATCATTACACTAAGCGCTGATTTCAGAATGAAGTCTCTCTGAATCACTTTTTTCTTCAGTCTCTTCAAGACTGATCCTTTGGGGGAAACCAAAGCAGTTCAAAGATGGTTAAAACTATCAAGGTCAGCTAATCTGATTTCTCTGATGCTCACTAATTTGCTGCCTCTCTGGATATACTGCTTATTGGTTTTCTCCCTAATATTGGCTGTGAAAATATGTCAAAGCTTGTTAGGAGTGTCGGAACTGTAGATACTTTCAGGAGAAGAAGCTGCAATCTCCAATTAGTCAAGTTTAAAACTTGGCGGAGGGAGCAGGAGGAGACAATAGTGAGGGAGGTAAGCATGAGATGGCTAAAACAATAAATATTTATTTTTTATGAAATTAAATAGGAAATCCAATGATTCACCTTACACTTAAAAGCAATGGTTTACAGAGAATTAAATGTACCCAGAACAGAACAAGGGTTTCTGTAATTGCTGTTGAAAAGCAAGATACGGTTTTGTTTTGTTTTTTAATCATAAACCTAACTATTAAAAATAGGAAACAGTGGAGCAAAAAATGTTAAATTTGTCCAAGTCACAAAGTATAAAAGCAATAGTTAAAGCAAGACGACTTTTAGATTTCATTTATGAAGACTTTTCTGTAGTACACTCATTTTTCTCTATTCGCTGTTCTATAAAATGAGATTCTGTTCTGAGACTTTTAAATAGTTAAAGGAAGTCCATTTAAATATTTCTTTAAAATATGCTATGAGAACTTTATAAACTTGCTCAATCAGAGATTTAAGCAATCTCATCTTCATTTTTAATTTATTTTGTGAATCATCAACGCGAGCTTTAACTTCAAAGGTTTTTCACTCACATTTATTCATAAGCAAGCCAAATGCCCTAACAAAATGCAGATTAGAAGCAGCCCTTGTGAATCTCCAAGACACAATATTCAGCATGTGTAAAAACTGAGGATTAAATTACTCTCCTTCTGCGAGATATGCATCTTATTTCTTCAATACCCAAATAACTGGAATAACTTATTTATCCAAATCAATTAACAAAATTAAAAAAGAAAAAGCACATTCAAAGGGAAGAATCTTATCAGAATATAAAAAGAAATATTGTACCAGAAAGAATCCAAGCCCCCAGCTTTGTAAATCCTAAGAGGTATTTAAAATCAGAGCTAATAAAAGTGACAAAACAAACAAAAATGTTAACTTTCCTATTATGGGAGAGGCACAAAAAGAAAAAGGAAAAAAAACTGTATCAAAGGCTTTGTTACCAGTATCTTGAAAATCAGGGTAGGGAAAATGACAAAGTATGATTATAGTCTGTCTTCCCTATTAAGTTTTTTATAGGCAAGTGATTTTTATAGGTGGGGTAGAAAACATTCAGTATGTTATAGACAACATTCTTCATTGAATTCAGTATGAAAATCCTCTGCAGAAAAGAATAAAACTATCTTTACAAATCATTAACGTTTGAATCACACTCCAGTTTTACTGGAGATCATTCCTTAATCTTGGTTGAGATGAAATTTTACAAAAGACATAAGAACATCTGTTGGAAAAACAAACCAACCCAAACACAATGATAAATTCCCAATTTCCCACTGTCAAAGACGTTTATAGTATTTAACTGTTTTAGGACTTTTGTTTAAAAAACAAACCAAAAACACATCCTGCCATTTAGAACTCTTTTTGAATTCCACTCCTTCGAAAAGATGAATTAAAAAGAACTAGACATTTCTCATCAGAAAGAAACACACTTGTCAAGTGTTTTGCGAAATTACACGTAGGCAATTATGTCATTAATTTTGACAATAATTAATTTGTTCTTTCCCTCAGGCTCAATCTGTAATAATGAAATAATGCTAATATGAAAGTAAATTGAAATATGCAGGCATGTCCATTCTGTAACAGCAGAGACCACCTCATGGAGGTTATTTTCCAAATCCCTTATGTGTGCAGGCATGTCACAAAACTGACAGGAATAAACAGGTTCATACAGTCTCATTAATCACCTTTCTTTGCAATAGAGGTTTAAATGACGACTGGACACTAGCACAGCTAAGCATGACTTGAGTGACACTTTTCTTCTTACTGTTGTCCTATTGTCAATGTCTATCAAACATGGCACATAGTAGGCGCTACATAAATGTTGTTAATGATAAAGACGATGATAAAGGTTTCTTTTGGGAAGAGATTTTTTTACAAGTGGATAGATATAGAAAAGAAAGAGGCCAAACAACAAGAACTGATTTAAAATAATAAACTGGAAATCAGCAACAATAGGGAGTTATGGAAATCTTTTTATCTAAAAAGAGAAAGCAGTGGATTTTTCATAATATATATTTAATTCATGTTTTTAATATTTATAACTGACACACATGCAATTTATGAACAAAAATGTGGACCAAGGAATTTATTTAGATTTGATTTACTCAAATTGTCTTTATTAGGTAAATTTTTTATTGTCATACATCTAAGATAATACTCTGCACATTAATTTTTACTATAAGATAGTTTAAAAATTTAAATGCTATATGTGTCAAAGTTTTTACTACTGAGCTATCATGTGTCTTTTTATGTATTTATAAAACTTGTTTTTCAAGCTTGTGTCAAACAAGGCATATGTAATTGAAATAATGATCTGAAATAACCTCTTTATTCCCTCCTTTCTGGTTAAAAGGTGTTCTGTTTTTTTTCCAGGTTAAAAAGTGTTCAGTGTTTAATGATGAAACTTATTCATTTATTTTGCTAACTTTTCATCTAAAATTTATTTGAGGAAGAGTCAGTTCTAATTTACATTATTTGAAGGGAAAATGCCAAATGCTCACCCTTTAAGATTATATTTTTTACCTTCCTTTAGCATAAGCAAATAAATTCTCAATGTCACTGCTACTGAGATTTCCTGCTATTTTTATACTCTACTGACAGAATATTCAAAGCTGACAAATGTTGTAGAACAGGCATAGTTATTAAAAGCTTCAATTTACAGCAAATAGTGACACGTTTGCTTTTGCTGCTCATAAAGCAGAATCAAGGTGTACATATACAGCGAAGGTGGAACACACTTTTACTTTTTAAAACAATTCCAATAACCAGTGCTCATTTAAAATATTATTCTAAAGGTATTAGGTTACTTACTAATTCAAAGAATAAAAATACAATGAAGACTGGCAACTTTAATAGCACTTTAGAAACTTATGGGTATCTTTTGTCTAAGGAAGGCTTTTTAAAAGATCATAAATAACTGATGTAAAATACAAGATGGGGAGTTTTTAACTAATCAAGAATCATATACTTTCGAGACAGAAAAGAAAGCGAGCCAATCAACAAAATATTTATTTGTACTGCACAGGAATGGCTTGGTTTGCTGTTGAGTTGAATTTCCTAAAATTGACAGTAACCCAGACTTTTACTACATGTTACCATATTTTTTGAGGAAAGAATTTATGTATCCCCCCAAATAAGGCAGGGGTCAAATAATGTAAGATAAATTTCAGAGATTGCTCATATGGAACTCTTCATGACCTCTCAACGACATGTTTGGAGGCTGACTCTCGGTGCTCAATTATAAAGTACAGGGCTGGCAGAAGTAAGGCCTGCTTGAGTGTGGTTGGTGAGGAAATAACATGGGTGTAATAATTTATAGTTTTGACTTGACCATTTTACCTAAAATGTCATACGGTGTGCTTGAGTGTGCTATTGTTATGTTATAGAATGACATGCTTATGATTTTGTAATAAAAGGTTTTGTAATTAAAAAGGGTCATTATTTGTGCCAGACCCCTGCATATGGCCAGCTGTTGGAAATGGGAAGAGGGGTAGGCAAAAAAGACAGGAAGATTCATGCAGCAAGGGAAAGCAAACTTTCTCCCATTCCAAAAACACGTCATTAGCAAAAGGGTTAATTCAGAAGTCTGTTCGGAAGCTGTGGAGGCAGCTGGGGGGGGGAGTGCGGGGGGGGGGGCAGGGTGGGCACTGTCTGCTGAAGAGGTAAGTGAGTCACCTGCCCCAAGGCAAGAAAATCAAGTAAGAATCTGGAGAAATGAACCATACCCAAACACAGACACTTTTGAGGGTGATGAAAATATTCTATAGGGTTATTCCCCTTAATCCACAGGAGATGCATTCCAAACCCCCCCGCCACCGCAATCGATGCCTGAAACCTACTGTGTTTTTTCCTATACATACATACCTTTTCTCTTAAAGCAAACAGTTTACAGCTTCTCTTTGGCATAGCCCAATGGTCAACATCACTACGCTTGCCCTTTGAAGCCATTATGAAGTAAATAAAGGTTCCTTGAACACAAGCACTGTGATTACTACAACAGCTGATCTGACTGATAACTAAAGGCTACCAAGTGACTAACGAGGGGGGACATACACAGTGTTGGTGGACAAAGAGACCATTCATATATACATGGGCAGGATGAAGTGAAACAATGCGGGATTTTATCATGTTACTCAGAATGGCATGCAATTTAAAACTTGTAAGTCATTTGTTTTGAGAATTTTTCATTTAATATTTTCAGACCTCAGTTGACCATGGGCAACTGAAACTACAGAAAGTGAAATGGCAGAAAAGGGCATCTACTGTACTACCTTGACTGGGGTGTTGGTTGTATGAATATATTTATTTGTCAATTCAGGGAACTAGGCACTTAACTATACACCTACGGTCTGTGCATTATATATATGTAATCACATTTCAAATTTTAAAAACTCAAAAATTATGTGCTAATTTTAATGCATTAGATTAAAAGTTAGGAATCTCTGTTAATAATTTTTATAAAGCTTTTTTTAAAAATAGAAAAATTTAAAAAGAAGAGCACAGCACCTCTAGGGAAAAGAACAGGAGCAGAGCAGAGAAAAAAATCGTTAAACTTTGAGTTACCATTGGAAAAAAAACTTTCCAAATCTTTCCAAAGGCTTAAATATTTAGTGCTCATGAGGGCAAGTGAGAAAAGGTATAATGTCTCATATTTGTATAACTCTGATGTATGTTCTAGCAAGCAAGTCACAGTATCGCCATTTTAAAGTTGCTGAAATATACAGAATAGTTCAGTGATGTGCCTAAGGATACAGATTAACAAAAGGCCAGGATGCAAATAGATCTCCTGCTCATAATTATTCTCGTAAAACAATACTCCGTGTGCATACTGTGTGTGTGAGGTATAAAATAAAACCCACTGTTAGCTTTACATAGTGGTGACAAAGCTTCCTTGCCTCACCTCCCCACAGGACTGGCGAGTGTTCTGGAAATTGAGTGCATAAAATGAAACAATCAAAAATTTCTTTTTTTGAAATATTCATCCATTTATTGGTTTACAAATCTGCCACAAGTTATACTTGGGTACACAAATATGTAGCAGCTAAATACTTATAGCCCAAGAGGCTCCTTGACTAAAATTATTAAGTATAATTTTATTATTTCAGTATTTTTACTATTTGATTGAAGTTAATTGTACTTGATTCTAGAAGAGCAGGAAGAAGATCAAAATACCAGACAAGACTATATTTTCTGTGAATTAGTTACTGTGATGTGCTTTTTGAAAGTTTTATAAAAAGTGGGGGGAAATGGTACGTCCAAAGGGATCTCCAGAGGCTCACTGAGGCCCAAATGCGACATCAGAGCTAATGGGCGCCTTGGCTGGTCCTGGGAGCCACATTCTTACACTGCTTGGGGTCCTAAATATACGAGCAGTTTTCTGCATTAATACAATATATTCTTCTTTCTATTCAGCCTCCAGAAACTACAAACTGTGTAACCTAAAGCGGTCAGAGTGACCTCAAAACACAAATGTTTTGCATATTTGGCTCCCTGTGCTTACTCCTAATTTAAAACACACAGAGACACGCACCCATAATCCACTAGTGTGGATTTTATAATCACAATCATTGATTAACCCATGTGGACCTTTACCCTCCTCCAAAGAAAAATGTGTTTTAACCAACTACACTTACATTTAAAATTTTTTAAATAAATAAAGGCTTGCACTTAAAAAAATGTATTTTGTATTATCCGATAAAATGTGCAAAATGCAACCTAATGCTTAGGAAATATTTAAGGATATACTATAGGTGTGAACCACCTGTTTCAATTCAATTGTGACAACACTGAAAATTTCCTCTCAAATGAAATTTGTATCTTTTTCCAATGAGGAATGAAAATCAAGAAATGGAATGATCAAGGCAAAAGCACAGCTGATACATAATAACCCAAAAAGTGCAAGAAGAATGTGGTGATTAAGATCATGGACTTGTGATTTGGATGGTCTTGTTCAAGAGAGCTGCATTACTGAGGACAAAGAACTAAATCAGCAGAAGCCTCAGTTTGCTGACCTATAAAGAGGGAATGACTATATTTTCTGTCAACCTCAGATTATTCTGAGGAATCAATAAAAAATTTACATAAAGATTTAGCAGACTATGTAGTTATACCTGTTCAATAGTTACATAATTACATTATGTATAATTTTGCATAGATGTATATATAATAATGCATATATAATTGAGAATTCTATAATCTGAATGCTGCTATGACAATAAAAATACAAGAGTATGAGGTTCCTTTTTCCTTAGTACTTTTTAGTTATGAAATTTTATTAGATACTTACATGTTGTTAGTGAAAATGATAAATTATAAAAGTTGCATTTAATTAGAAAAAAAAAGAAAGCATAAAGAAAGAACAAAAACCACACACAATTCTGCCACTTGAGAACATTCTATTAATTTTAAGGTGTATCATTTAAAGCTATTTTTAAAATACAATTTCCTAAGAGGTATAGGTATACAGCCTGTTTTTTAAATTTGTAATACATTATAAAAATTATCCAAATCATTAGACAGTCATATATAACAAAAATTTACTTTTTTCTTTTTCCTACAACACAACTTTAAATGGCTTGAATCTCTTTTGATCACATTGTTGAGCAATTATTTAGTTAATTACACATTGTGGAGCACCCTGTTATTCCCAATTATCGTTATTATAAATGAGGTTAAGTTTTTATTTGCTTATTTATTTGTTAAGAAGATTTTTACTTCATATGCAAAATTAAGTGAACACAAGTTTAAAAATTCCACTTCTGTTCAGCTTTTAGCTGGTGGCTGTAGAGGGTTGTTATAAAATCAATGTATTAAACAAGTGGTTTTTAGGTAGTTTCAGAATTCCCCTCCATCATGCATCCTTGACCAACCAAGTGCACACCAGCAGAAGCCCAACTGCGTCTTTGAATTAACAGAGGTGAAACTGGAACGACTTGGTTAACAGAATCGGCTTACAATGTATTTCTATAAATACTTTATGCAATTCAAAGAGAAAAATGGCGTTAACAAAAGTCAGAAATCTTACTGGAGGTTTCATGGAAATAAGTCATATAATTTTAAAAAATTCCTTATTTCTTGTACTATTTAATCAACAAAATTCACAATCAGCAGAAACAAAATGAGAGACAGACATATTAGTAGCTGTCAACAATGTCTTCCACTGCCATATAAACAGAAGAACCAGATAAATAATGTTTCAAAGAAAAACATACTTCCCTTTAAATCCTGGAAATATGCAAATACAATATAGCCTTATACACTCAGAAAATTGGTTCTTTATTCCAAAGAGATTTTTCTGTCAGCGTAACAAGCTAAAAACAAAACATGAATGACAAGTGCACATACTTAGCTGATGGAGAACAGAGTCCAACAGCAACCACATTAATCTCTCATTGAGGTTATGTGACTTACAGGCAGAAATATCGATTCAGACCTAGTCTACTGCCACAAAGTTTGACAAGTTTTCAAATCACGCTGGGAAATTTCTCCTCCAGATGGTAACTTCTAGTACCTCTTATAGCTTATCTGGCCTATCTTGATTATCTAGTTTAATTCAAACATTAAGAATTTTTAATAAACAGGTGGTTAAATAATAAGATTATGTACATATATACCTCCCTAGATACTAAAAGTTATTTGAAAACTAAGCACTGTCAATGTCATTATTCTAGGTTAAATTTCTAGCTCTGTGGGGAGCTTGGAGTCATTTTTAAATACTACCCCAAAATCTTTATCGTGCCCAACAAAAAGAATAATTCCAAGTTAGATTTTATGCTTATATGTTAACTTTGTGTGTGTGCATAAACTAAGAGTTCAGACAATCCTCCTTCCTTCTGTCCCGCAATGGCCTGTCAGGAGGGGCTCAGAGGTCATCTACAGACAGCCCTGTGCCCGTGGCCATCCTGCCCTGCTACCGTTCCCCATTACTCAGGACGAGACCCAACTTGATCCTCTGCTGGAATCTTCTGGTGGATTAATTGGGTTTTGTGGCATGATTTCTCTTCACCTCAAACACAAGGAATTTTAGTGCCTTTTCCTTTATTCTAATCACTGTGTATCTTGTGTTTTCATTTTTTATCTTGTATGTCAACTTGTCAACTTTAATCACAGCAAAAATAAAAGTACAATATATTAAGGCTATTCCCTAATGCTCTCTACTGAATTATCTAACCTTTGGGGTTGAGATAAAAAACAAACAAACTGGTGTCATCTGGTCTGTTGTGGATCTTTCTCTGAAGATACTTCCTTCCCCTTGAAAATATAAATCAAGTTTGTCTGAAGGTTCAAGGTTTGACCAGAGAATATTCTGGCTAAAAAGATAACTTGGTGCTTGTTAAGAAAAAATAATAACAATTTTTTAAATTGTTTTTCTCATGTGTGACACAACGAAAGATAAGGTAGAACCGATTTGTCTACCTGGATTTTTGAACATATGTGATGGCAAGAGCATGAGAACTCCTGGGGATCCCGATCCTTGCCCGCAAATAGTTGTATTCCACATTTTAATTTTACCAACCTGTTAGCTGTTAAATGGCATCCTTGTGGTTTCAATTTGTAGTCTCTGATAATAATGAGGTTGATCATTTTCATGAATAATAGCCATTAATAATTTCTCTTTGAAACTTTATTCATATCTTTTACCTGTATTTATTTTATTCATATAATATCTTTATCTGTTTTAAGTACTAATCTGTTATCATAGATATGTGCTGCACATAATTCCTCCCATTCACAGCATTTCTTTTCAATTTGCTAGTGGTATTTTTTAATTGAAAATTTATTTCAATGTAGTTGAATTTATCAATATTTTTCTTCATTGTGTGTGTGTGTGTGTGTGTTTTTAATGTTTGGGGTTAGAAACCCTTCTCCCATTTTTTAAAACATTCTATGTAGCTTTTATTTAATAAAAAAGCTCATTTCAAATCTACATTAAACTAAGCTGAACATAGACTCTTACCTAGTGGTTTCATTTACAAAAACATATGACCACTGTCCTTGGCCTTCAAATTTCAGGAAGGACCGTTCAAATGGCTTTGTGTTTGCATAGTTCCATGCCAGAGCGAAGGAAAAGACTCTTGTATCTACTGTAAGCTGTTCAACTACCAGAGAATCAACTCTCTTCAACAGGTCATTCTTCGGTAAAGAATTATCACCACAAATTCTCCATGTCCTGGCTCTGGCTTAGGTCTCAAATTACCAGCCTCATCTCCATCAATAGTTTCTGTCACAATGTGTGTAGTAGTTTGATAAACTGGACCCATATATACAGTTGGCAACCACTCAGTAACATCACCTTTGTGGCCAGTTCTTCCTTAACTTCCAGAGAGCTTTGGGTCATAAAGATATTCTCTTATATTTTTTTCTTTTCTTTTGTTGTTGTTGTTCATTGAAACTTCTATAGTTTTTCTTTCTTTTTAAACCTTCCTGTGAGTGATTTAAAGATTCAAGTATTGAATATACCTGGAAACAATTTTTTGTATATGAGGCCTATCTGGAAAGTCTAACCATTGTTAATACAATGAGAATGGTTTGCACGACATTGATGTAAACTGGCAGTCAAGGAGGGTGGACTGGAATGAGCATGTGTGAACAATGATGACTTCACCCGTAGACACCATTGTGTGAGCATGTGTATTGTGTGGCTGTCACATTCAAAATGACTGAGCAAGTAAAGCAACGGATCTGCATCAAATTTTGCGTTAAGCCTGAAATTCTTTTGTGGAAACTATTCAGATGATTCAGAGCCTCAGCTATGGGCAACTGGTGATTGGAGGCTTCATCATAATACCATGCAGCTCATGCATCACATCTCATACAGAGCTGCTTGGTGAAACATCAAATCACCCAGATGACTCATTTCCACTACAGCCCAGGTTTGGTGCCCTGTGACTTCTGGCTTTTCCCAAAACTAACATCACCTTTGAAAGGGAAGACATTTCAGACCCTTGATGAGATCCAAGAACATGCCATGGGGCAACTGATGGTGATTGGAACTGTGTGAGGTCCCAAGGTGCCTATTTTGAAGGGGATTGGGTTGTCACTGTCCTATGTACAAAGTTTCTTATGTCTTGTGTCTTCTTCAATAAGCCTATTATTTATAGTGCATGGCTGGATACATTCTGGACAGACCTCATATGTCACAATTGGGTTGCATTTTTTCCCCCTCAAAGGTATAATCTTGTAACTGCATTACTTATGAAATAGTTTATCATCTCCCCATTGGTCTGCAACACTCTTCCTGTCTGTTTGCACATAAGCATGGGATTATGCTTGGGCTTTCAATCCTGTTCCATTGAGCTCTTTGTTCACTGCTGCACTAACACCTAATACCACAGTCTTAATTACTACAGGTTTGTAATAGGCCTTGCTCTCTAAATAACACAGGGAACTTCCTTCTCCCCTACTCTGGTTCTTCCTAGAAATGTCTTAAGTTAATTTTGACCCCTCACTCCTCTAAACAATTGTAGAATTAGCTTGTCAACATGAACTGTCTTTTCTGTGTGGTTGCTTTCAAGGTCTCCTCTTTTGTCTTTGGGAACATATCCTACAGTCCCATTGTGGTATGTCTAAATATGTATTTGTTTATGCTGCTCGGTGTGTTCCTTTAATAGAGGATTCCAATATTTCAACATTTCTGGAAAACTCTGTCTTTATACTCAAAACAATTTGCCTCAGCACTACTGGTAAATAATTTTCCACAGGGCCCTCATACCTCTGCATATTTTGTGATCACAGGCATTGATAGCTTTAGTTCTGGGATATCTATATAGGAAACAGCCTTAGAAGATGGTGGTAGAGTCTCTGTGGGGCATTAGACAGATTTTGTCACTGTCGCAGAGAGCAAAGATGATGTCTCTCTCCAAGGCAAAGAGCTTATCTGCTTACCTTACATTTTAAAAAGTTAAGTTTGCTTAAGCTCAGGTGGCTTTAGGTGTGACTGAAATTCAGTGCACACTTAGGGCCTGCTGGGGCCACTCTGCATCACCCCCCACAATGGACTGGGGATCAGGACAGGACAAACCGGCTTGAGTAAAAACTTATGTTGCTCTTTGTGCCAAGTAATAAAGTCCTCCCTGTTTGGCCCAGGAGTCTCACATCTTCAAATAGCACCCATAAAATTGTAACAAGCTAATTTATTAAAAATTAAAATATGTATTTTTATTTATAAAATTTATTTATAAATGTGTATTATGGTAATATTTTTGACCCTTCACAGCTCTTGACATCCTCCATTTCCAATATTTTAACATTCTTGAATTTCAAATAGACATTTGTGAGATCTTTTCATTTAACCATCCTGACCTCTCACTCTCCTTTCACTACTTTTCATCTCCTTTGTCTCCGTGAGTTTTATTTTGGGTAAGTTTTTCTTGACCTTCAAGTACATTAATTCTCTATCCAGCTGTGTGTAATAGTTTATTTAACTTATGTACTAAATTTTTAATTGTGATGATTATTATGTTTTTAATTTCTTATAATTTTATTTGGTTCCTGTTCAAATCTTTCTGATCACTTTTCATGGTTGCTTATTCCTTGCTTAATTTTTTTCTTTATATATTTTACATGAATTTGTTTTATATTCAGTACTCAGCATCCCAATCTCGTAAGACATAGGAGGTCTAAATCTGTTAATTGTTTCTATTGATGCTTATAAATTTCGGTTTATGTTATTCCCTATTAGATAACTGTTTTTGTTGAGTGTTTGATATTTTTATGGTACCTTCATATAAGGTGAATCTGTAGCTATCTAAGGAAAATGGGTGCTAATGTGTCCCTTTAGAAAGGATCCATGCTTAGCCTTCTAACAAGTGACACAGGGTTTCATGATCTGGAACCATGCTATTTACATTTGTTAGGCTAGGGTTTACACGCCCTGCAAGAATTACAAATTCATCCCACACATTCATCCAAAAACAAGCTTACAGTAGCAAATTCTTAGGAAACATGAGTACTATTTTTAGTCCCCTTAGAGTGGTAGCAAAAAAGACTTCCTCATCTGCTCCTTTTCTTGGTGAGGTATGTCTTCTTCTAGCTCTGCCTTTCACTGCTGGTGTGGCCTCGGAATGTTCTGGCTTCGTGAGGCTGTTTCGTGTTCGGCTCTCCCACCTCCCCCAGACCCCAGGGCTCGTCTTGGCAGGGAAGCTCTGAATTCCTTACATGAGCACTGCCACTGAGAAAATCCTGGCCTCTTTACCGTACCCCTTTGGTTTCAAATTACCATACAGACAGTGTGTCCCATGGGGATGTCCCCTCCTCTCTTAGAAGTTCAACAATATTTCTCATAGGTATGTTTCTCTAAGTTAGTCTATAGTTAGTCTTTCATGTTGAGAAAGCTTTTAGAATACCCGGTTTCCATACTCTATTATTTCTATGTTGTTGTTGTTGTTGTTGTTGTTGTTGTTTTTGTTCACACACCCCACCCAATGGTATCTTTTCTTTTGCAAGTGACTTTTAGAGATGGTTACAATAGTAGTTAACTATACAAGCAGGGAGGAAAGACTCTGAAATAATAGCTTTCCTGTAAAGTACAAAAGTTAGACTAAAAGCATTCCGCCACATCTGTACCGCTGGTATAATCTAACATATTTGTCACACTGACATTCCTATTTTCACAAGTTTAGGATAAAGTCTTTTCATTGACCATTTTACCCAGTGTGGCCATGGTATCTATAACCCTTCTCTTCAGAAACATCAGAGAATTTTTTTGAATGACTTTCTGATGAAACAAAAGACTAGATATTCTCATGAACCAATATTTATCTGAGACATCAAAAACTCCCACTACATCCTTGAAAGAAAAGTTACCTTATAGTTTTGTTAAATAGACAACATAGCTTCTTACTGACCTCACAAAGATATCTCTATGTTCACCTTCCTAACCAAATTATACTGCCACTTTTTGACCATCTTTCATGTACATAATCTAACCCATCTTAACTCTCATGAGACCCTTTGGTGTCTTAATTGTGGCAAATTTTAGTCACAGCTTGAGAAGTATATTTTTGGTGACTTGAAATACACTTTTTAAAAATCCCAAAACATAGGAATCAATAAATGAAAGCACTATCAAAATTCTGTGTATTTAGATCAAAGGTGCTTCCAAATTTCAAATAGTTAGACATTCTCTGATAGTTCATAAACTAACTCATAAGGATTTATTTTAATTAAAGAAAAAGTTAGAAACAATTTTTCCTGCTATTTTAAAACTTTAAGATAAAATAATCAAATAAGTGAAGCAAAAGATAACTATTCTTTAAAATTCAAGATAAGGTTAAATTTGACTATAATCCATGACTGACAATGTTGACTGTGGTAAGGATAATAATTTTGGGGCCATCTCTTAGCAACCCTTAAAAAAAAAAACAACCAAAACCTTGTAAGCTTCAAAGAATGAAAGCCTATTTGTTCAATATAAAAAGAAAGGAATCAGAAATAATGACGTAAAGAAAAGCCCATTCACGTTCCTCAGACTGCTGCTTTCACGTCACGTGGCCTGTACACCCTGAAATACCTTCCAGTCAGATCTGTGTCATAGCCAGCCTGACAGACACATTCACTACCGTTCAGAAAAATTTATTCAGGATGGCCCATTCAAGGTCATCCTGTTCTAAACATGGGCCTGCATGCACGCCAGGGGGAAGAATCATTTGTGACACTCTAGTTTATTCTCTTTCTCATGCATCAGAGAGAAGACTCTGTATCTTGGAAAGATGAATGAGTTGAAGATAAAGGTGGATTACTATTTAAGGCTATAATTTGCTTGTTTGGCTGTATCTACTTTCTTAAATGGAAAGAGCTGCATCAAGACTGAACATTTCCTCCTAATGCTCTTGATAATGGGTTCAAAATCTTCTCCAATTAAGCATCACCACTCACTACTCTGAGGAACAAGCTGGGGACCATTAGCTCTGCCACTGTGCAGTGCGGGAGGCTGGCAAGCTGGGAGGCTGTGCTGACAACCAGAAAGGTCACAGAAATTGCCACTCACTAAGCAGAGTAACTATCCACGTTGTCCATATGCAAAGGTCATTCACCCATTGGTCTGTCTTAGTTTCACCCGTGGTCTCCATGAAAATAAAGGAGTGTACTCAGCACACTCCACAAACTGGTGTGACTATAATCTTTTCATCTCAACCACACGTGCAAAACTGCAGCCCAGCCTGAAGGGAGGCTCCTGAGTCCATGCTGTTAACAAGACGAAATCACCTTCGATAAAAGGCTGGCTCCAGAGACAGTGAGTTGGTACCTCTAAGAAAGAGAGTCCCCAGGTGGCAGTGGGGTTGTTTGGGGCCACTTTCAAAGAAAAGCAGTTCAATTACTACACACTCTGGAAATCACAAAGAGACTGGGGTTAAATATGCCCCCATGAACACTGTTTATGGTGCAAACACTGACCTTTACTGAGTATTTTATAGAAACCACTAAAATATAGCTCAGAAACATATAATGCATCTCCTTGAACACATGACTCAATTTTATAAGGAAAGAATGGCTTCAGTTAATTCCAGAAGTTCATGAGATCTCAAGGGAAATGCTAGACAACTTCACAGAAGTTCCCTTTTCCGTACCCCTCCCCAGAGCTGCAGCTGTTGTCCCACGGAGGCATTCAGATGGAGCTGCTCATACTCACTGAGTTAATCATTTTCTGCATGAAATCCTACTTCCAGAGGACTCACAATCTCTAGGACACCAAACCAGGAGGAGCAAGGAAGTGTTACACACTGAATAAGATGGCATACACTTAGCTCCTAAAACAATGACCATGTCTGAAAGGAGTTCAATGAATGTTTCCTGTTGGTACAATACAGCGGTACTTTCAAATAGAATGAGGACTAAATGTCGAGCCGGGAGACATGAGTTAGTCTGCCGTCCTGGCTGGGCAATCATGGGAGGTCACTTAAATCTCCTGGAGCTGCCCTTTCCACCCATGCAAAGAGAGGGCATTAATGTAGATTACCTAAGATTTCTTTGAACTTTAGTTCATTATAATTAATATTCTATTTTAAAAAGTTGCATCTACTCTTCTTTCCTAACATGATCTATGTTTTTACCAGTTTAGGGACATGGTACTGGAGATAAACATCTCGTTACCATGTATTCCTGCTGAAACCCCAGCCCACACTTTCATGGCGTTTCATGATCTATCATTAGCGTTTATAGTACCTGATGTTCACCAAGTGCTTAATATGTGCCTAACCCAGTTCTAGGTACTCTGTATGGTTTATATGGTAGAATCTTTCCTAATAGCCCTCCAAGATAGACATTGTCATTCATTTTTACAGATGATATCATCGATGCTCAAAAGTTAAATAAAATCAATAAGAAGTGGTGAACTTAAGGCAGTCTCGACCTAAACTCACCATGCCAACCAGACTGTTATACTGACCACAGCAACATGTTTAATACTCAACACAGTCATATAATACCAAAACCAAACACAGTTCTTCATAAAACCCATATGAACTTCCACTATTTTTATACTATTCCAAATAATTCACATCTTGTCCAAATTTTTAGGTAACAGGAATATTTTGATCCCTAAATATTAGTAATTTATAATAACATCATATTGAGTAAAGATTTTTGTCTAAAATGTATTCCCTAAAGAAAAAAAAGCTGTAATTTTTCTAGAGAGATAGATGATTTCTTATAAACCTATGTAAAAGATCATATTAGGTAAAATGGAAATGATAAAATATATATTTAGGAGATACTGATACTGAAAATATTCCATGGATCACCCTAAAATTTAGACAAATTTTTATTATAGTGCCATGATAAGATGAACAAGATAATATATTGGTTCAAGGAATAAGAGCTCAACAGTTCGTCTAGGCAGCTATGCAGTTTTATGAATAATTTTAATAAATATGCAAAGCTCGTATTCTGCCACATAAAATACCTAGTCAGTTGTGAACCTGAAATATATATTTAGACTATAATGTGTCTGCCCTTGGAATTAAATAATTAATCGTCACTTTCATGAATACTATTATTTTTGATTCTAGGATATCTGCATTTTGTCTTGTGCTTTAAGATTAATTTTGATCTCTTCACCATTTATCTGTGTCTATTGCACAGATTAACTCCATAGCTCAATTTTTATTCTACAGCTCGGTTCCACTAGAATACATTGCTGATCACTTGCCAAATGCATCTCTATACCCTAAAGATAACACTGCTGAACTAACTACAAAGATATGACTTGAAATAATAAATCCTATCTGCATCACACAAAATATATACAGGAAGACATGAAATACATGTAAAAACAAATGCATCTAAAAGTCCAAAGATACTCTCCAATAATGTGTTGATTTGAAAAAATTTACTTTAGCCTTTCCTTATGGGGCATGCTCAGGGGACCAGTTGAGAACGTTACTTGTTAACCCCTACTAGATCATAAAGACCCTGGATCTACCTTAGACTTAAGGATGAAACAAATACTTGCCAAGGATGAAATCTATACTTTATTTGCCCATCTAGTTAAGAAATCACCTGTGAAAAGTAATATATTTTTTAAGATTCATTTTTCTATGTTCATTATAGGTATAAAATGGACTAAGGGATAAAATTTAAGAGCACTAAATATTTGAGTAGATATTCTGTGTTGTGGTCTTAAGTTACTGTTAAGCCTGTTTATTATAATTATAGCCCTGCAGTTAGAGTGCTTACCAAGAGACTTGAAGTAGTGAGTACTTGGAATGCATTTTCTCCCTTAGTTCTCAAAACAATGCAGTTGTATTATAGTACTCTATGCAATGGTACTACAGTACAATGCAACTAGAACAAACAATTCCATAAAACATACTATTATTAACTTGAGTTTACATATGAAAAATGTATATAATGAGCCTTCTAGACATTAGGCACTTGGAAGCTAAGCAAAAATGAGTATGTCAAATAATACATAATCTGAGCCCTCCTGAAGGTTACAATCTAGTGGGAAGAAATCTATTACATAATCACACAAATAAATACAACATTAAGAGCAATAAGTGCTAAGAATGATACAAGGTATCATGAAAACAGGTAACTAGCAGAATAGTGTAAGAGTTGAGTTGAGATTTTGCAGCAAGAATGTCTGGGTTTTAATCCTAGCTCTACAACATATTAGCTGTAACTTTGAACGAGTTAACTCCCTTGTGTTTCTCTCCTTCTATCAAATGGGGATACAACTGTATCTACCTCACAGAGCTTTTTGGTGATTAAATGTTGAATAATCAATTGTGCTTGATTTCTGTTATTATTTGATCTTGATGAGGGATGAGAGCAGTGGTCAGGAAGGATAGACTCTTTAGAGAAAGTGAGAAATGACCTAAAATCTGCAGAACAGTGGGAATTAACCAAAGCAGGAAGGCAAGTGTTTCAGACAGTGGAAAAGCATTTTTACCACAGTCTGAAAAGGTTCTATGGGAACAATATGATGTTAACTTAACTAACTTGGCTATCTTAGATCACTTAACCATTTTGGGATTCAACTTCATCATCTAAAATTCAAGGAGGGAAATTAGATTATTTCTATGGTTTCATTTGTAATTCTATAAAATTTGAACACAATAAAACAAAGCATTTGAAACAGACTTTCACTGAATGTGTTTTACTCCTTTCCCTGGTTTTAAATGCAGCCAAAAGGTCCTTAGAGGTACATTTTGAGAACATTTCCATTTTACCTCTTATCTATTCCCCTTGCTCCGATCTCTCTCATTATTAAATTTCCTACATCTGTAAATAAAAGAAATCACACTGTGGTGACCTCATTTTCTGCCTCTGAAGGTGGGTTACATTTCTCCAACTGTAATGTCTATTTTCTGTTTTAGGACTATCAACCATCAACATGATTCCAGGCAGCCTTGTCCTATCAAAGGGTCTGTTGTACACAAAGATGGATGGGTACATGTTTAAATTAAGCAAACTGTTGATATAACATTTTGTATATTTATGGCCGTAAGATAATGTCGACTCACTGAAAGGCATGCGCTTTTCCTTCCACACTGTTGAGCAGTGCTTTCTGTAGAAGTTCAAGCCTTATGACTTCAACCTATAATCGATTAGAAGTATTTGGAAATTTCTACTGTTTAAGATGAACACTTACACAGAATTCAGATTTTGTGAGGTACTGGTTATGTCTCAGCTTCCTTTCAATAACCAAACGTTAGACCACGGTTACTCAGAGTATGGCCCATATGCCTGCAGTCCTTCAAATGTTACAGAAGAACAAACAGATTCAGGGTGTTTAAATAACAAGGTCACCCAGACCATGGAGCTGGGATTCACACCCAGACCTGCCTCGCTCTAAACTCTAACACAGCGCTGCAAGATCTCTTGCAGCGTCGTCCTGAAATTCATACTTTTTCCCCCTTTTTCAAAGCACTGTATAGCTTTTTAATCATTTTTCATTAACTTTCACTTTGGAATTTCCACAAGCTGCTGATCTGCCAGTGTTCTGCTACTGTGCTCACCCAGGGAAAGCCAGTGTCTCCTTCCCAGCTCATTAAAGAGAAAACTCTGCCTGAGGACAGCATGTACACACAAGCCACCTTCTTCATCATCTCTTCTTCATTCTTGCTTACAAGCCACCTGCCAGCACAGAGCAGAACTGCTCAGCACGTATCACCTCATAGACGGGCTGCAAAAGGTCCCCAACAAGTATAGCCTAAAAATCACAAATACTTTTTAGGTCAAAAATTTAAATTATATAACTAAGATGTAGATTAAAATGTTTCTCTTCAAACCTAAGTAATATGAATCAGTAAACTGTTTTCCAAAGCTGACCAGATGAGTGTTTGCTTCCCATTACTTATGCTGGAAACCAACTGAGTATGATATTTCTGATACTCAGAAATATGATATTTCTGATACTCATATGATATTAGCCCCTGTGCTCTACAGGGGCTAATAGATTTGGCTTGTTACCTACAAGGAAAAGAAACAGAGTCTGTCTAATGTCCCCTTCACTGATACATAATTGGATTCCTTTTTATTCATTGGTAAGACTCCAAATAGAGTCACTTAATCTCTGACAAACAATTTCCTCAACTCAGTTAAACATACATACATATAGACATGAACTGATAAACTGGTATCTTACCTCTTAAAAGCAAAAAGCCTAGCCGTAGAATAGTCTGTTACTGCCTGTCTTGGGCCGTACACCAATGAGGGGCTCGCAGGATGGTGACCAGTCAACGCCATGGGAGAACTTAGCTAGAAGGCTCTGCTTTCAGCCTAAGAAAGTTCCTGAAATCTAGGCCATAAAACCTCTTCTCTACTAGATATCTCTACATATAGGGGTAGTCAGAAACCTCAAATTCAGTGTATATAAGACCAAACTTATCTTTCATATCATCCTGCCCTGCCTCCTCCCCTTTCTTCTACCCTGTCCTTGGTCAACAAACGGTCAGCACTATGGATAGCTCTGCAGGGAATTTGGGCTCCAAGAGACTGAATTGAAAGATTCTTTCATAGCTTGGGTGGTGGGGGCCAGGGACTAGGGTGGAGTGCATTGGATCTGAGGTCTTTTATTTTCTTTTTTAAGGTCAAGTAATATAATGACTTTACAGACACTTTCCTCACAATTCCATGGTAGACATGTTATTAATTTTTCTCGTATTTAAAATATTTTAAAACTCTACTTAGGAAAATTTCACCCATACAAACCGAAGTCAAAAGAACAATATAACTCCTCATGTACCCATTGCCAGTTCTAAAAATTACCTATTCAAAGCAGGTCTTGTTTCATTTATTTTCACTTCTACTGAAATTGTATTACTTCATCCGTAAGTATATAGCCACAAACTATTACCACAAATAAAAAAATTAATAACTCTGTAATGTCTTCAAATACCCAGTATTCAAATTTCATAATTATCTGAGAAAAAAATTCACATCTTGTTTGTTTGATGGAGATTTTCTAAAAGCACACTGGAAGTGTTTTAAAAAGTGTTTTAACATTTTAGTTATTATTGTTACTGATAACCACCAAACTGTCCCATTTTTGGCCAATGGAACCTCTTTAAAGTTGGCACCCTGAGTCCTTTTTGACACAGTCTTTGATAGCTTCCTTGCTTTCTGAAGTGACAAGATATTTCAGGCCCCTGATAGAGACCCGGAATTAGCCATTTTTTTCTAAAGGTCTCAGAGTTCTTAGTGGAAAATGGTATTTACAAAAATGATCCAGGAAATAGGAGTGCTTACTTGTACTGTGTTGGCCATTTTTTCCTAGGCCTTTTTGGTGCTAAACAAAAAAAAAATTTTAAGGAAAAAAAATACATGACATTTTCTAACTGCTTTTCAAATCCAAAGTTAAGATTTAATTAACTTCTCTAATTTTTATTTCCTTTCTCTTTTGCTGAAAATCTTAGTATGTAATAATATTAGCATATTACTTACTTGCTTTATATTGTATCTGCAATTACTTCAAAAATAATAAAAATGTTATTACTAATATATCTAAACAGTTGTTTTTGCAGTTCTTTTGTGACTGAAGTTTAACACAAAAATATACAACCACATCTATGTATATAACTATTATCAAAAATTTGCATTAAAAATGTGTGTTAATTTAACTAAAAAGAGTTTAAAAATGCATGACCAGGTAGTCATCACCTAGACACTGACAAGAATGAGGTGGAGCTCCTATCCCTGAAATCTCCTTCCTTTCCTTTAGAGTTAATCAATAGTAATCTGACTTTTACATGATATAAGAGACCCAAAATAATTACATGATGAAAATACATGAGATAAAAAGATTGGTTACTTTTAAAACAAGGTAATAGAAATGATCTAAAATGAAACTCAGGGACAAAAAACAGGATTACACAAATAAATGGACCATAAGCGAGCTGAGGAACAACTACAAGAGACTGAAAGATGCATAAAAGGAGTCCCCAAAAGAGAGGGAAATGGGGAGGGATGAGGACTAGGAAAAGAATATCTGGAGAAATGCCTGAAAGTTTTCACATTTAATGAAAATTTAAAACCCACAGATGCATAAAGCTCAACGAACCCCAAACACACACACACACACACACACACACATGCACAGCACAAATATGAGGAAAACTACACTAAAGCACATTAAATCAAGTGCTAAAAACTGATGTAACAGTAGAAAATTGTAATGGTGGGAAATTGTAACCCACCCCACCATTCTTTTGACATTTTTTTCTGTAAGTGCTAACTCTGACTAATGTGTACCTTGTAGATAAACAGCATGTTTGTATAAGAATCCTAGGAACTAACTTCAAAAGATACAGACTCCAACCTTCAGGCATCCCAGCTCCAGGAGATTTGCTGGCCTTCAACTATGGAGCCAGGATGACGTGAATCAGGATGACGTGAATCCAGGATGACACACACTGGACCACTACCTGCCTTATCGGAATGGACTGTGCTGGTCTGCACGCAGAGAACTTTTCAACCCCCTCCCTTGATCTCTTTGTTCTCTTCCTCTCTCCTTCCTTATAAAACCTCTGCTTCCACTGAGGTGGGGAGACGGGTTTTCAGGTGTGAGCCACCTATCTTTCAGATGGCCAGCATCTGAATAAACCACTTTTCTTTATAATAGTACCTGCCTTTCAAGTGTTGGCTTTTGTAGTGGCAGGCTGCCAGACCTGCTTTCAGTTACACCCAGTAATGAGAGAAAATCTACAAGGCAGCCATGGTGGGGATAGAGTTGTAGACAGAGGAACAAAGACAAAGATTCAGCAGATTTCTTGTCGGAAACAAGGTAAGGAAAAAAACAGTGGAAAAAATCTTAAAATTACAGAAAAATAAAAACTCTCCAAGATTCTATATCCAGTGAAAATATCTTTTAAAAGAGAAGTAGGTAAAGAGTTTTACATATATAAAAAATCAGAAAGAATTCATACATGGAAGAGCTACATGACAAGAAAAGTTAAAGGGAGCCCTTCTTCTATAAGAAAAATTATATTAGAGAGAAATATGGACTACACAAAGACATGATGAGCACTATAAGTAGTAGGTACATTATACAATATATATAAAATGTTTTTATTTCTATTTCTAGTGTATCAGTAAAAATAAATGTATGACAACAGAAGAATGAGACCCTAGAGATGACAAATAAAAATACATCATTGTAAGGTTCCTACACTGTATGTGAAGTGGTATGACATCATTGTGAAATATCTAAGATGTAAACTATAAACCTCAAGGCATACATTAACATTAGAGAATAAAAGACAATAGCTTATAAGCCAACAAATGAGACAAAATGGTGTCCTAAATAATACACAACCTAAAAGTCACTAAAGGAAAAAAGGATAAAGAAAAAAAACAGATGGAACAAATTAAAGAAAAAAAAAAAGTAAGGGGATAGATTCAAACCTACCCATATCACTAATCACATTAAATGTAAATGGTCAAAATACTTCAATTAAAAGAAATAGATTTGGCAGATGAGATAAAAAAGCAAGACCAAACTATATGCTGCCTATAAGTAACCTACTTTAGATATAAAAACACAGTCCTGGCCAGAATGTGGCTCAAGTTGGGTGGAGCATCATCCTGTACACCAAAAGGCTGCCCGTTTGATTCCTGGTCAGGGCACATACCTATATTGCAGGTTTGATCCTTGTTTCGGGCATGTACGGGAGGCAACTGATCAATGTTTCTCTTTCTCTCTCCTCCCTCCCCCTCTCTTTAAAAATCAATGAATATGTCCTTGAATGAGAACAAAATAAACTTTAAAATATATACATATACACATAAGATACAAATATGTTAAAAGCAAAAGAATGGAAAATAATATATCATGCTTACATTAATCCAAACAAAGATGGGGTGGCTATATTAATATTTGACAAAGTAGATTTCTGGGCAAAGAGTATTACTAGGGTTAGGGAATTTCATTTCATAATGAAGAAAAGATCAATTAATAAAGTAGACATAAGCCTTTATTTTTATGGATATAATTATAGAGCTTCAAAATATGAAGCAAAAGTTGATAGAATTGGAAAGAAAAATAGATAAATCCGTAAGTATAGTCTGAGACTGCAAAATTCTTCTCTCAATAACTGAGAGAACAAATAGACAGGAAATCAGTAAGGATATAAAAAATGTAAACAACAATATCAACCAACCTTCAGTCAAATGGTACAAAAATAATTGGATATCTATAAGCAAAAGAAAAATAGTTTGATTTATACCTTACACCATATATAAGGTTAACTCAAAATGCATCATGGACCTAAATGCAAAACCCAGAACTATAAAGTTTCTGGACTAAAACACAGGAGAAATTCTTATACATTTGAATTAGGCAAATGACACATAGAAATGACATCAACAGCACAATTCATAAAAGAATAAATTGATAAACTGGACTTCAACAAAATTAAAAACTTTTATTCTTCAAAAGACACTCCTAAGAGAATGAAAACATAAATCACAGAGAGGAAGAAAAGCTTTGCAAAGCATACATCTAGAAAAGAATTTCTATATAGAATATTAAAAAAAATCTCAAAACAATAGTAAGAGAATAAATTATTCAATGAAAGATAAATAGATTTGAGCAGGGGTTGGATGGGGCAGGAGAGAGCAATGAGGGGGAAAATTGGGACAACTGTAACTGAACAGCAATAAAAATAAAAAACAAAAAAATAAAAAGATTTGAGCAAAAATGTTACTAAAGAAGATATGGAGTGGTAAAAGCTCAACATCATTATTTATCAATTAAATGTAAATTTAAATGACATGAGAACATATTATAACAAATAAAATTTAACAAACTAAGAATGTGGAGGAACTACACCTGCTATATGATCCATCATTCCATTCCTAGGTATTTACAGTAATGGCACATGTTCAAAGAATTCACACGAAAGCTCATAGATGCTTTACTTATAACAGCCCCAAAGTGGAACTAATCCGAATATCCACTGACAGGCATGCGGATAAACAAACTGTGGTATATCCATTCAATGGACTTTTGATAATATGTAACAATGGCTATCAAGATAATTATGCTGAATGAAAGGAGTTTAATTTTTTTTAATGAGTACACATCTTATGTCTATATATAATACTCTAAAACACACAAACTATCACATAGCTAAGAAGTGGGTCAACTGTTGCCTGGGGATGGGGGAGAAAGACGGGAGCAGAACATGAAGGAGGATTATGGGTTACATACGGGCACGAGATAACTTCTGGGGATAAGGAATAGGTTCATTATTGTGATTATGGTAACTATTTTACAAATGTATACATGTCAAAATGTATCAAAATTGCATATCTTAAATATGCACTTTATTGTATATCAGCTGTTTCAATGAAGATGTTAAATTAGAAAAAATCTGATCCAATGTCACAAAGTTAAGAAAGCAAAAGTTAAGAAAGGGATTGAAATGCAGGCAGATCAATGAACACCCCCTCGTCTACACGGCAGAGGGCAATGCCACATGCCTCCTGGAGCTAGCTTATTCTCCAAGGCTAAGCCTTCCTCTTCCCTGTGCTCTCTCCCCTCCACATATTTCACCATTTGTTTACATTTCCTTCAGGGTATTCAGAAGTCCTTTGGCCCCATGGAAACATGCTTCTCCAGGGTCCTCAAATTCCTTTGCCAGAAGTTTCCCCCTCCAGGAGCTGGCAAGGCTCTGAGACCAGAAGCTAGTGATATTGGCTGCAGTAGTCTCTGGTTTGCCTTTGTAAAGGTGGCAGATACCCTTATTTTCAAAAGCCGTCATTTTGGCATACTATAAACCAAGCAGCTAAATTCTCTCCTTTTTAAAAATTATGTGGTATACAAAATTTAAACTGATTTATACTATTTCCATGTCTTAAGAAAAATACTAAAAGGTCATCTTTTTGTCCTCAACACAGTTAACAATGAAAATCTGACTAGGGGAACTTTGTTTAAAATATAGGAAATTAATGCAACCTGTGAAAAAATTTAACATCGAATTTGGAAGTGTTGTTATTGACAAGATCCTCCTCTGTGTACACAAGCCAAATATTTCTTAAAGCACACCATCATTCCTCCCTTTTGTTGGGCATCTCTTAAGTTCAACAGGCCAGAATGCAGTTCAAATGACACTCAACTTGCTGCAGGTTATGACTGCTTGAGGCAGCTCCTGATTAGGAGTCACCTGGTTTCCCATGGCTGAGTGAGCTCTGTGGGATTTCTTACTTCCTCCCGCATCTGGCTTCTTGGGTTGAAAGATCAGGTTCCAAACAGTTTTTCTGACTTAACAAAACATTTTGAGGGTTGGGAGAAAGAGCTGCTCCCCTCCCCATTCCTCTCCTTTGCTGTTTACTGCTAAGCAATTACTATAGTTCAAAGTCCTCCAATTTATATTTTATAGACTCTTCCACAACATCATGATAGAGGACAAAAGCCACACCTGCATCCTGAGATGCTCATCAGCCAATATCAAGGCTCCACACGTTAGAGGTATCTGTTAGAGGATGGAGGGCTGGCTGATTCAAAATCAAACCCAAAACAGTCTGTTGGGCTGAGTCCAGGTCAAATACCCTCCTACAGCTCTGGTAATTTTTTTTTTCCATATTACCCTCTAAAATTTCATGCGTGGTGTTCCTTTCTAAGCGTAGCTAAAAGGAGCTACTAGATGTGATGGGAAATAGCTGGCTGGCGAAGGCTGAAGCCTTGGAAACATCACAAAAACATTCACGGTGATGGAAGCAGCGCTAATAATATCATGAAGTCTTAGCAACTCCAGACACACAAAAAAAAGGGAAACACTAAAAATGTGTAATGAATGTGTGATGGAAGATTTTTTTTTTAAATTTCTTTTAGCAGAAATGTCTAAACGTCAGGCTACAGTATGTGGCTGAAAGAACAGCTCTCATTCATCAAGTATTTTGGGAGTCCACTTGTCCCAGGCACTGTCAGAGGCTCCTGGGGACCCAGCAGAGCACGCAACAAAGTCACTGCTACTGGGGGAACCTCCATTCTAAAAAGGGGCAGAGAAGGGTGAGAGGAACAAAGAAGTTAGGGGCGGGGTGGGTGGTGGGCTGTGTCAGACAGAATGATATGGAAATGTTTTGTTCCATGATATGGAAGATGGCATCTGAGCAGAAACAAATTAAGATGGAGGAGTAAATTAAAAAACAAAACAACAAAAAACAAGTGAATGCGAGTAAAAAAGTCGGTGTTAAAAGACAAACACTAATGCCCAAGAAAATGAAGAGGAAATATACAAAGCTTCCAAAGGCTGTATTGGTATGTTTTCTTGCTTCACTGTTACTGTCTCTTAACCTAATAGGATCCTATCTAGCTACCAGGTGATCTACGCCTTAATGTTACTGAGTGGCCCACACTTTTGGTTACTTTAGTATAAAATCTGGTTGGGGGGGTACTATTTCTTTTTCTTTTCAAGTGGTCTGGGGACAGTGACAGGATTTCTGGACTTAGCCACGTAGCAGCCAATTCTAGAACACTTGAGTCCAGGAAGAGAAGAAAATGAAGACATGCAAATTTGGGAACATTTGTCCTGTAAATACATAAATAATTTAGTATGTACAGCTTGGCAAAGAGGGAATTAGATTAATAAATTCCAGTAATAGAGCAAGGGCAAAATAAACTTGACAAAGATATAAAGAAACAGGAAGCATCAACATGCGTGCAATGCTCCTCTGGATACAGGTAATTTTTCTGCTTGTCACTCAGGTGGCCGGCGTACCTCTTATCACTCTACTCTACCTTTGATGCTCATTTGGAAAACATGCCCTTCTAGACCTCAGATTTTAGCTTCCACTTTTATTTTTTTGCTGAAAAGAATCAAGGCTCCTTAGAGAAGAATCAGTTCCTTGTGGGAACAAATGAATTATAACCTCAGTCTGGGGCTAAAAAGAAAACAAAAACACAGAGAAGAGACCACAGAGAGTCGGATACTGGTCACTGGTAAAAGATGAGTTGAGAAAGACCAGGAGTCCATAATGATGCCCAAACAGATAAGCCATGCAAAGTATGGTGAAAAAAAGGCACAACAGCCTTGGATATGCATTAATTGCTTGAACTCCAACTACTATATAGTATAAACGTGTAGCCCTCCATGGATGAATACATAACTGCTGACCTAGAGTGTGTATTTAGCTGAAAGGAAAACAGATTTGTATTGGTTGGACCAGAAGCACCCATATCAAAGCCTGAGAAATCAGAATCAGGGTAGAGGCAGGAAGACAGGCTTGCAGGGACTGAAACACTGGCAGCAGGGATGTTGTGTCAGGGATCCCTGGATGCTGCCTGTGCCTTCAGCGCTAGAGTGAGGATGTGGCCTGGCAGGAGGCTGAGTCTGACTCAAGAATCAGACAAGTGAAATGATCACATGTGGGTACTCTTTAAGTTCCATACACAGGCTTCACATTGATGACGTCATCAGTAACTTAGCATTTCCTCATTTTCCTCTTAGATGCTTCCTAAAAGCAACAAGGAAAAATTAGAGGCAGACAGGACTGTGGTGTCTGGCTCCATCACTTGGCTAAACCAGTCACTGCACTTGCTCTATGACTTGCTTTCTTATCTGAAAGCTGGGTGAACACCTACACCTCATGGAGTCATGTGCCTATGGGAGAAGACGCCTATAAGGAACCCACCAGGGACTGGGTCATAACAGGAAGTCAGTGACTGTCAACTCTCTCCTTAGTGTGACACAGGAAGTTGTGTCACACAGAAATCCACCTGGATGTTAGTTAGCACATGAACCAAAGAACATGGAGGGAGGGAGGCATGGGGAGCAACAGACTTTATCATGCATGTTCTGGATTTTTCTAATAAAAGCTGCTCTTGATTCTCAGTAATGTATAAGGCAGTCACATACTGGTCTTGGAAAAGCATTTTCCCCAGTTGCCATTATTTCTTTTCATAACCATGTTTCAGTATAAAATTAATAAAGGTTATTTTTATTCCGTTAGCTTGACAACGAGTATATTTCTTATTGCCCTATCTTGTTAATTAAACAGAAAAATAAAGCAGAAGCTATTTAAAAACTTTAAAAACAAAGGTCCAAGATTAGGTATTTCAAAACAAAAGATTTTATTGACAAAATTTACATTCTCTAGGAATTAGCTAGAATTTAGTACCAAAATAAATTTCCTAGTTATAAGAGTCTATTAAAAGATCACCACTCATACAATTTCTAGTTAGAATGAACAAAAACAGGTTAAAAATGCTCATTATCTCACACACATCATCTTGCTTACAGCCAAATAAATAAATAAACAAGAGAAAAGAATTAAAACAAAAAAATCCACGTCTTATAAATGGGAACCTGAAGCCCAACCTCATCCTCTAATACACGATCAATTTTTCCAAGATTCATTCTTCCTTATTGCAAAATGTCATGACCATTTAGATATAGAAAAGCTTACTTTACAAACACTTAAAATCTTAGGTGGGAAAATACTCCTATATAAAGAAACTCAATGAAGAAGTACACTTTCTTTGTTTTTCTTCTTATTTTCTTTTGTTAAGTCTTTGTGAATGACAATTTTTTCCACTTCACACTGGATTCTGAAGGAAGAACAATTTCTATAGATTTGTCTAAGGATGCAGGAAAACCTGAGAGCTGTTATAAGCAATGTAAGATTTCCCAGTGCTCAAGCCAAGAATAGGAAAGATCCAGGTGTTCAGTGAGAAACCTCACCAGCTCTCATTCAGATAGTCCTTTTCCAAGATCCAGGACACATTTTAAGAGGCTACATCACCCAGAAGGTGTTTGGTGCACCCAGTTAAGGGAAGACTGGTAAGAATGGATCCCATGACACAAATGAGTGGAAAGGGGATATGACAAGTCACAACATCAATTATTTAGTTACATATTTTGTGGTTTCTTCTTTCTCAACTTCATGGGCCCTAACGGTTACTAGTTGTTTTTATTTTATTTTTTCAATAATTTCTTAGAGAATACATGTGAAAAATAGAGCATTCAATAGATCCAAAGAATGAAAGAGAATGTGCCCTTCCCCTCATGCCTCTAGCCATCCAATTTCATTTTCTAGAGATAACCACCAGTACTAGTTTACTGCATCTCTCGCAGCGCAATTACAAACACAATCACACACTCCCCACACCTCAGGAAACATCTCTTGGTGGACAAAGTGAGGCACAGAAAATGACTACAGAACTTGCAGATTCATATAAAGTCTCACTTTCAAACATAATTCATTTATTTGTGAAGTTAAAGAACTCTTTCAAGTCTAATATGAGAGTAGTGTGGTAGAAATAGAGAACCATACAAGCAATGAAAGACCTGTGTGAAGACAAAACCTTCACTTAATATGACACATCGAGAGCACGTTTTAATGTTTTAAGTACTGTTTATCTTGTACCAGCAAAAACAAAAAACCATTTTATGGTCTGTTGTGGATGCCAGAATGGTTTTCCTTTCAGAAATCAGGGCAACCTGTCAGATGCTCCTGTGCATGAGACAGGTCATTTATACAAGACAAGAGGGCATGCCACATGCAAAGCCCAGTCACAAAGGAATCATGTGTCTTGCTTTCAAAAAGATTCTCGTTTCTTTAGGGAAAGAAAACATGCATTTAAATACCACCCCTCAAATATAAGTAGTATTTACAGAAATAAATACTGCATTACAAATTGATGAATAGCACATACGAGTTTAGACAATTTCTGTCACATGGTAAATACTCATTACCTGACAGCCATTATTATTATTAAAATTGATACTAAGGAAAAGTAAAGGCTCTGAAGGAAGATGATAAAAGGGACTTACAGGAGATGGGCAGTAAGGAAGCACTCAGGAAAAGGTCCCTGCAGGTGCACTATTTACTTGATACTTGGAGAACAACTGGACATTCAGTAGGTAAATGTGGGAGGAAAGAACATACCAGACAGAAAATATAGCACTTAATGGAAACCTTAGGTGGAAATTTTATCGTATCTTTTGATGGGAAGTAACCCAGCCTTGTCCTGCTGGGTCCATTCCCAGTGGATCTGCGCCAAGGCTCTATAGAGCCAGCTCCGCTCTGGCCTTGGTGCACTGCCGTGGCAGACAGCGAGATTCCAGCACTGCCAGGACAGGGCGAGGTGGGGAAGCTTCCTTCCAAGGAACTTAGCTCACATCATGAAGTCTAAGTCTTTTATTATACTTTCAGAAAGTTGTCAAAAGTGTGCCAGGAATATGGTAGACACAAGCCAGTGCCTCACATTTGTCAGAAGGTACACACGGAATGTGTCCACAAAAAAAGGCAATTTGCACACTGCTATTTTCCATGCCACATCAAAAAGTTCAAGTTTAGCAATCTTGTCCCATAGGAAAAGACTGAGTCTGATAATTCTTAGCTTTGGATGACAACTATAATAAAATTCTGAGGAAAATATAGATACTGTTTTAAAATAAATGTTATGAGCTTAACATTAGAACACGATGTTTCCTACCGTCTGTATATTTAGCATTCTCAGTCTTACAGTTAGACCCAACGCAACATCCCACTGGAAAAAACAGAGAAGGCTTTACGTAAGAAGATAACTATCACACTGCTGACTCTTTGCATGGAATTATGAGTAAGTTCTCTGATACTGGTTGTAAATATAACACACAACTGACAAAAAGCATAGTCTTAAACGATCCTTTACATGCCACTTTCTCTACCCTATTAAGATGCTCATTGTTTCTTTGATTTATCTGATAATAAATATTTGATGACTAGTAAGTCTCATAAAATTGCTCTGGTGCTGACTACACTGATTAATAAGTGTGAAGAATCAAAAGTGTCAGGAATTCATGTGTACGAGTAAGTTACTGCCAAACATATATAAGGTATTCAATAAAACAGAGAATAAAAAGGTTGATCTGATAATTTTATCTTGTATCCACTTTCCTGTAACAATTTATATTCAGGGTTATCATCATCTTCCATTCCACTTAAAAGAAAAAAATATCAATAAAGTAAATCTAGATGGGGAGCAAATTTAAGAAAAAAACTTAAATTTTAAAAATAATGAGTCCATGCATACCATAAAACATGTTTCCCAGAAAAATAAAGAACTCTGAATTAGAAATCATTGCTGGGGCAACTCTCAGGGATGATTTAGCTTGAACCTCTTGCTTTTAAGATGGAGAGGCTGACACTGGGTGTGAGGAGGTCATTTGCCACTGACAGAGCTGGGCCTGGAAGCTATCTCTAAGACAGTGTTCTAAGAACAGACTTTATTTTCCCTTCTTTTTCCTCACAGCTTCCAAGCAGAGTACGTCCCTGCATCGTTATGCCATGGTGCATCATTTGAAAAGATGTGCTCCATCTCTAATGTCCCTCTCTCCTCTCGGGGTGCAAACTAGCTTTAATTACATGAGAAGAGAATTCTGTGCCCTGTTATTAGCAGTCTTGATCTTGCCCATTATGACTCCAGAGCTCTCCTGAGACAAGGTAGGAAAATGAAACAGAAGTTATAAAGGTTCCAGACATGGTTACTGGAACTCCAAGATGAGACAGGAAATCCCTGACTCCACATCTTACAGAGCAAGATGCCAGTAGCTACCACTGAGGACAGCAAAGTCAGAGGGACAGGCCAAGTCTACTAGTGGGGGAGTCCCATCACAAGGAGCAGCCACAAAGGCCCTCCACATTGCTTCTGCCCTCTGTAAGGTTCTTGTGAAAGAAACAACGTGGGGTCCGTGGTTGGTGCTCCACGTGACCCTCCCTCGTTGAATTCTCTAGCCAAGTAGGATGCAGCAGGGGGTCCTGTTAAGTGTCTTCCCTTACCAAGAGATCTTGGAATTCTAATCAGCTTCTGTTTTCACATGGTCTGTTCTTAAAAGAAGATATAAAATAATATTATTGAGACTCCTCTCCCAAGAACACGAGCCTATCTAGTATGTTCCTAAAATGAAACAGTGGTGAACTGCATATGTTTTGGAGGAACATACAACTCTGAAAGCCAAGCACATAAGAGAGGCCTTGGGATTGGGATGCAGGATGAAGCCTTACAGGGCATTTAAACACAGTCACTGATGAACAGAATTTGCCTGCCCAGGGAGCTGTGGGGGCTATGGAAGAAGAGAGTAAAGACAAGTGGTGGGACAAACGGATGGGAAGTGAATGTTTCTTCTGTGCATTTGAGAAGCACAATATGTTAAAACTGTGTCCTCCCCCCAAAATTTACCTTTAGGTCCTCACCCCAGTATCTCAGAATGTGACCATATTGGAAGAAACAATCTGTACAGGAGTAGTTATCAAGTTAGAAAGAAGTCATTAGAGGGAACCCTAATCCAGTATGACTAGAGCCCTTAACAAAAGGGAAATTGAATACAGAAATGGACACACACAGAGGGAAGAGTATATGAAGACACAGGGAGAACAGGGCCACCTGCAAGCCAAAGAGAGAGTCTTCCCTCACAGCCCTCTGAAAACTACATCCTGCAGACACATTGACGCAGACTTCTGTCTCTAGAACTGGGAGACAATACACTTCTGCTGAGTGGCTTAACCATGCAAAATTAGGTATCTGAAGGGGAAAAACAAGCCACAGTGCTTCCTCAGTACGCTTGCTATGTTAAATAAGCAAAACTCAACATTAATGTATTTACTTGCTAAACAAACATTATCGAATTGGATGGAGAATAAAAAGTCCACACATTTTGAAGGTGATGGAATTGTATATGTTTCAAGTGAGACTGTTTAAAAATTAACTAGTATAGTAGAAAACAATTATTTTCTTCACCACAAACTTCTTATACTATGAGTCTTAAAAACACATGAAATAACGCACAAGCACAATAGAATAAAATATGTGAAATTATTAATGTTTGATGAATAAATTGAGGCATCAGGAAAGAAATGCCTTTGAACGGGACTTTTAAACTTTTTATCTACTAAAGTTGATTAAAATTCCTTTCTTATTATGCATTCTAAATGAAAATAGCTAACAACAGATAAAGACCTTTAACTGCCAAAAAAATTAAAACAAACAACAACAAAAAAACCACCTTCCAACAATGCCCAACCCCGGAATAAGAGAAGAGAGTTCAATAAACAGTCAGTATGTAATAAAACAAGAAATTATTGCATAAAGAATAGAAATCACAGACAGTTTTGTTTGATTATAACAGCACCAGTTGTTAATTTATTTCTCAAATAAAACAGCAAGTGCTGGCAATAACTCATCTTAGCTGGATAGAAAGCATCAAGCATTGAATTTCTGAAGATTACTGGGAGTTAATAAAGGTTATCAATATGTAGGGCTGACCCATTTCAGCTCATTGAATAGGTTAATACCCAATAGCTCAATATAATAATATCAAATGAGCAGCATCTAAAAATGGAACTCAAAATAGCTTCTCAGGAAGAGGAAGTAACATGACACTTCTTTTTGGAGTGTGGACTGAGTCTAGCCTTTGTTTATTATCCTTTTGTTAAGTGGAACAAATTGTGTTATATTTACCTTAAATTGATACTATAATGTGATCACTGTACCTTAGAGGCTGTGCAAAACATGCCTAATGCAAACTTGATAGTCAACACACAAGTGAGGAAGGGATAAGGGCAGAGGGAGGCAGAGAGAGACCATGCTCTTTAAGTCCCAAGTTAAAGCCTTTTGGAGAGCAAGGTTCAGATCAGGCACGGCTCTTCTCCCTTTGCCGTAGCAGTGTGTTGGTTTCCCTTTGCCCCTCTAAATTTATTCACAACTCTTTAATGATTCGTGCATGAGTCAGTGAAGTAAATGCAGAAAGACTGACATAGCTCTTGCTCATTGGTCCAGCCTGATCCCATGAGGGCTCTGCAAACCTCACAGGCCAGCAGTGTTCCTGAGGCATGACACATCAGAGGGCCAGGAAATGCACACGGATGCACATGGGGGAAACTTTTCCACGTCTGGATTTATTTCTAATGTACATCAGCATGAAAAACATTCCAGAAAATGTGTAAGATGGGGTTTCTTACATGCCTCCAGGAATACAAGCTGGCCTCCTGAAGCTGGTCTTCAAAGTCTACCAGGGTTTACCTCTGACCTTCATAGGTTTGGCTTGGGGGTAGGTGGGGAGGGTGGAGGTTCCCTACTGTAATTCTCCCAAAATCCAAGTACATTGAATATGTCAAATGGGAAGCACCTTCCATTTAAAAAACTGAAGCGTTTTGCATGAGCTATAAAAATTACAGAAAAGTAAAGCCTCAAAGGCTTGTAAAAATTTTATGTATCAAAAAATAGTGAATATGCATACAGAAAAAAGAAAAATACTAATTACCTCTGAAGTTTATCTGAACAATAGTGCTAAACAAGTTAAAAAGCAGAAAAGCAAAAATCCTTTTAAATGTAAAAAAGTTTGTAAGAGGTAGAAAGCTGTTAGGTATTCTTCCTCAAACAGTCTGTTTTCTTCCTGTTACCTTAAGAGCAAAAGTATTAATTTACCAGGGCAATTAAGAGCTTATGGCCATATTGAGGAACAGTCAAGTGACTATGTCAAAGATCAACAGTTACTATTGCACCCTGACTTATATCTATCTATTCAATAGCAAAACAAACATTTTCAACTCTATGCACTGGTAATATACTATCTGGGGGAAAAAAATGAATGCTATGCAATTTTACCATTTAAAGTGAACACGAAATAAGGTATATGGCACAATACTACCTAAAATATAACATTTTATGGGTTTACCTTTTCTTTTAGATATTTCTTAGCAATGGCAGTTATATGCAACATATTTGCATACAAATAGTTCCAGAGATGTCAAAACTTTGAATCATATTTTGTATTATGGAGGAATGTGATAAAACATTTATTAGTTTAAAAAAGGAACCAAAATATACATGTGTAGTATCTATAAAGGAAACGTAAATTACCAGGAACACAATACACTGTCAACTTTTTGAAATAAAAACATTCTCTTTATCAGAAGCTTTAGGAAAAAATAATTGGTTCTTCATTATCATGTCTACTATAAAGAAATACTGCTTTTCTCTGGTTTAATTTGAGCTCTTTTCAGATACAGTAAAGACAAAATTCTGCACTGTTCTGCATGCTGACTGTCACTGTATAAAATTCACTCACTGCTGGAAAGGCCCTGGCAGTTTAACCCTCTCCTCCGTCCTTCTGTGATATTCATAAAACCATCTGCCAGCTCTGTGCCCCCATTTATACTTCACCAGAAAATAAGAAGGGTTACGCAATTTTGGTTAGAACTAACCCCTTAGGCAAGGGGCTGTCATAAAATGAATGGGATCACAGATTAGGTTGAAATGCTCTAGCCTTTTGGTAGACCAGATAAATCTGTTATTTTAAGGCTCTTCCAGGCCACTAACTCAGAAGCCATTAGAGGATATAGTAGTTGTTTAATAAAGCCCACTTATGTCCATAAGAACTTCTAATAGGTGTAGTACACAATACAGAAAAAAAATATTACTTAGTTTTAATTATACAAGTGAAACAACTTGAGAAACAATAACCAGTAGTATCTTCCTTACAAATCAAACTGGATGATTTATTTTGCCAGACTTCTAATGAAGAGAAATTGCCAGCATTTTCCTCATCATTGCTCACCATTCACCAAGCATTACTTTGTTAAAATGTTTCCATTAACTAACATGAATAATGGTATGGCCAGTCTCCATTTATGACGGAAAATCAAAACAAAACAAAAAAACAAGCGTGGCATCCCTCTCTAGGGAGAAAAGAAAGTCACAAGACAGGAAGAATGACAGAGAGGCATCGGCTGAGTTACGCCACCCTGGAAATAGGACTGCCATGCTTCACAAATTGCAGCCTTCATGAGGATGCCTGTTTTCCAAATGCCTCTTTCAAGCGACACGTTTCAGCCTAACATTTGTCAAACCTCTCCTTTTGTTAAGAGTTAACTTGTCAGCTTTTAAAATGGCTTGCGGTTTCTATCCACCTTCCTTGATGGAAATGTGAAAGGTGCGAGGTACTCCCTTTCACAAAGAATCTTGTCAAGGATGCCGACTCTGATCCGACTTCTCCTCCTAGGGGAAAAAAACCTACCTTCTGAAAATTAACAAGTGGTGACTATTCTATCATAATTCTGCTTCACAAAACTAAAAGAGGTCATGCAAAGAGATGAGAACCATCAAATAATGAGACAAGAGGTGAGTGTATAACTCAACAACAGCCTGAAAACAGTGATGTGCTTGTAGAGTTTGATCATCAGCCATCCGACCAAGCAAGTTGTTTTACCTTAACAGCAGGAATAACTCATAATGAATGGCAATGCTATGACACCAGCCAGTATGTTCCCTTTGCTGATTGTACAATAAATGAACAAAGGATAACTGCCACATGAGAGATGCTGAGGAAGACATGATGAATACTCAAAATGTACTCACAAGGCTCAGCTCCTGAAGCACTATGGCTCAATATCCTCCCAGCCACACCTACCCACACATCCTCTGGCATAACTGCACAAGTTCATCTCCTCATCAAGTTAAATCATCTCATGGTATTTTACTTTTTCCTAAACACTAACTTCACTGCTTAGTTTCAAATACCCACGTCTCCTCCTTGAGTCCATTACGGCCTGGAAGTCAGACAATCCATCTTCTCTGCCTGTCACTGCTCTAGACTCAGAAGGCCTCTGAGGGTGTGTTTAGAACATGAAGGTCACTGTGAAAGTTGACTACAGACATGCTGGTAAGTTCTCTACTACCTTAATTTAGCTAACGGGTCAGTTGATTAGAGAAAAGTTTTTTGAAAAAGAAAGGAGGTTCACTGGTGTTTTCAGGGTGAAGACAAAATGAAAAATATGCTGTCATGATACTCTAAAGATCTACGTATTAAAAAAGGGATATTTTATTGGATGGGGTGTTTGTGGTCTAAATAAAAAGACAAGTGAAGACTGGTTAACTACAGGCTTTAGAGAATTATAACTAAAGTAATGAATGTGAAATTTGCTCTTTTTTAAAAAAATACGAGTGTAATGAATACAGTGCCTTCTTGAAGGCTACAACTTTTAAAAAGTAGCCACGTACTTGCTAATTAAATATTATTGTTTCAGATAGTTGAAAAGGATAGTACAAATCCTCTAATTATGAAGTGGCTACTTAAGAACATTAAAAAACTCAGCTGGGTTCTAGTTACATGGTGATATAATTTTTCACTTATATAAAAAATAAACTTGAATTTTAAAAATCAATGTAATTAATATACATTAATAGGTATGTGCATATATACACATATATATGTATAACTATATTCATAGAAAATGCCTTAAATTTTAAAAATCAGTGAAACATAATAGTCACATTTTTATACAAGTATTTTTTTTTAAAGGCTAGGACTCTGATATAGTGTCTTGTTTAGTTAGTTACTAGTCCATGGTTTTGGCTAGTATGTTTGATAAAGGAGTAAAGATAACTATGGAAGAATGGATGAAGGACAGAAAAGCAGAAACACAGGAAGTGGTCCACATTCTTCTCAAGGAGAGAAAAGATCTCTCAGCGACCTCCAAAAGGTCCCTGCCATTGGGGAGTTCATGTCAAGTATACTCTGCCAGAAGAGGCTCACACAGACTCCTGTAAAAGCAGTGAGCGGGGTATGAACTGGTCTCCCTAAAAAGGGAACAATGACTCTCCTGTGCTTACTTAAGCTTTTAAATATTGATTTAACTATATAAAAGATAATATAATTGTCCAAGAGGAAATCAAATATAAAAATGTATGCTAGTAGATAAATTGCTTGGATTACTTTGATTCCCAAATATAGGATGACAGTAGACATAGGAATATATACATTGAATAGGTTATTGATAAAAACGTGGTATCATATATTCCCTTTCAAATAAGATACCAATTAATTCAATCAAAGCAACACGCTTCTCATTCACCCAGAATCCTAACCACCATCAAATAAATAGAAATAGTCCATAGTAGTGTATAATGGTGACTAATTGCCCAATAATGACTGAGGGAATACAGAATTAACAAAATCACAACTTCATCTTTTAAAATGACATTAAAATTAGAAGCGCTTTCATATGCAATATATTCTAATTTTCTATAAATTATAAATTGATGTGTGGTAAAATAAAAAATAGTTAACCAGAATAATAAATGGTATTTCCCCCAATTCTGTATTAATAGGAGCTCCTTTATGTACTATGCTATATGTTAAAATAAATAGAATGGTTTTCTAAAACAATTCTCTACAAACTAAGTTCTAAGTAGCCTCCCATTTACTAACAAAAAAATTAAGCCTCTATTTCAACTTGATGACAGCAATGATTAATGATTTAAGAGGAAAAAAAAATGAACAATAATCTGCTAATTTGCAATTAGATTTTCACACATTTTCATAATTAGCTAAACCAATTTTCAAGGCCAAACTATATTCATAATTAAAGAAACTACATATCTATATAATGCACATAACTTGTGGCTTGTGAAACAATAACACGCATCCTATACTTCTCTCAGTTTAGTCTTAAGGTAAGTCTTAAGATATGTGGTCAATGGTACAGTATTCTTTAAAAAAATCTAAACCATGACTTAAGCTGCTTTCACACATGAAGATACATTATCATTTACCATCCAGGGAAGAGGTTACAGGACCACAGCTGGCCACTCATGAGCAGGGATCTTGCCCTGTCAGTCAGCACTCACCTACTGTCCCCGCCCAGGCTCAGTGAGGGCCATGTTGAGTGTGAGGCATTTTTATGATGAGAGAGAGAGAGAGACAGACAGACACATCCTTTCAACAATCCTTTAATTTTTCTCTAACAATTGAGATGTTAAATTCTCAAATGTTGGTAACGGATATAAAAACAGATTAAACTTGACTATGGGTTTTCACAAGTCTTTGCATTTGCTTAAAACTAAAGGTGACTAGATTTCAGCATCAGCAGCCCAATAAAGCATAAGATAAATGATCATCTCAATATGGGGGTAGGGGTTGGATGAAAAGAAAATAATGACAGCAGATAAAGCAGAGAAGATGGGGCGAGTAGAGTTCTTTCCAACCGGGACACCCTGAGGAATGAGGAGGTGAAAATAGTAGGGCAGGCTCCCCACAGTTGCCTTTGACCTGGGGTGAAGAGTTGAGGGATCCTGATGCTGTGGCTAAAGCCAGCTGACTCTTCCTCTTTTTCTGGCTTTCCTTTTTCTCTTAGAGATATTGCCATCTCACTATAGTAAAATCTTCTAGAGAATAGAATGATGTGTTCCTACTCTTCTCAACTCATTTTATAAACAAACTGCTTAACAATTTTGTTCATAACAGCTGCTATTCTTTGCATTCAAAAGAGAAAAAAAGTATGTTCTGATCTTAATGTGTCTGGAGAATTTCCTTAGTGTCATGAATAGTCAACTAATATAACACCTTAAAAATTTTTCAAACAAACTCGGTATAAGTTCTCTTTGATAATGTCAATTAAAATAATCTATCAGTACAACACATTATTATATCTGGTTATTAATAAAACATGTAAAAATGCTATGCGCTAACTGCCACCAAGATGACAATGTCATATGATAGTTTTTAAAATGGCATAATTACAAATGCTACAAAAGTAGTGTACTACTTTGGGAAAGTAGTCTACTTACTATTTATATGTCTCAGAACGGATATATTCAAAAACGTGGGACACGCCAAGCTGGAACTGGTCAGCAATCGGGGTAACCCATGGATTGTTTTCTGCTTTGAATACTTGCTTCTGACCGGTCAGATCCAAGTTTCCTGAAAAGATGGAAAAGAAAAAAGGTGAAGGTTGTTTGATGCAACACAGATCAGGACTAAGAAATCCTGCCCAGTAACCACAGCACAATCCTAAGTACCTTTAGGTTCATTTGCTTCGAATTTTTAAAAATGTCTTAACCCCATGTCAACACTAGTGTACAAGCATTTAGTGTCCTAGTCCAAGAAATGAAGAACAAAGGAAAGAAGGAAGAAGAGAGGTAGTGGAGGGAAGGAGGTAGGAAGAAAGTAAATCTGGAAGGAATGCTTACAAAGGTAGTATATGCTTTATTTTTCCTAGGTATTTGCTTAGGAGACTAAAATGACCCCATCCAAAACAGAGAGAAATGTTATTAGAAGTTGCTGAAATTCTATCTTAACAATGTGAAACACTGCTTGTCCAATCTGATCTAGGCCCATCTGATCAACACCACCTTTTGTCATCAGCCAAAGAACAATATGAATGAAGAAAGATAAAAACATTGCTCAAATAAAATTATCATTGCATTACTCAGATACCATAAGAACATCTCAGAAACAGCACCAAATGAATCTTATTAACATGGTTATGACAGAAACTCACATTTGTATAGTCCTCTTCATTCTACAAATTATCTATTGCAAGCATTTCCTCATTTGATTCTCTAGCAATCCTTGAGGTCAGTTATTAATACCACTTTATAGATGAAAAAATAGAAATGTGGGGAAATTAAATAACAAGATCAGAAAATGTCACAGTGGGGATGTGAACCTAAGGCTTCCGACTCCAAATTTCACATTCCTTCTATAATGCATGGTGAAGCTATCAGGTTACATGTCAGCCTAGGCCAACCATGGATGAGCTCATGAAGGTAGCATAAAAAGGCCATTAAGGTGCCACCCATCTGTTGATGATCAGTTAACTTTTTTTTTTTTTTTTTTTTTTTGGTTTGGCATATTCAGATTTGGAGAAGATGAGAGTGTATGAAAAGAGCTTCCCATAGGTGCTTGCTTATGAAAAGGACAAGGACAGAGTTAATTTAAGCAGCAGAGATACGTATGGTTTTACTTGATACAGACTCACCAAAGGCCTTTCGCTAAAAGTCCTACTGAAGGAGTTCTTTTCATACCCTTGGACCAGAGTCCAAGGCTTTTTATATACACTCAGCAACTGTTCTTCCCAGGACACAACCAAAGTAATATTATTTGTCCTATCCTGAGGTTCTACTGCCCATTTTTTCATAACTGATAACTCAGGATAATGAAAACACATTCTGGGATGCAAGTATACCATGAAGCACAAAATTTCCTAGCTGATCTGACCTTTAGAAATGAAAATAAATTAATATTTTTACTAGGATGATGGTATTTCTTCTTAAAACAAAAGAACTGATACTATGAATCCATCTTCCTTTTGTTAAATGAACTTGTAACTACCCAGAAAAATGGAGAAAGACCAATATAAAAGGATTATGATTTCATAAAATGCTTTTAAAGAAAACAGATATTACCAAATATCAAGAGGGTGTAATTCATCACGATCTTTCCAAAGCTACTTAGAATCAGTTGATGTTAAGTACAAAAATAAGCAGATACATTTGTCTCCAAGTCTATCAATAATGTCAATTTCTTCATCTTAATGGTTAATCATTAGTCAGATATTAAATCATTTGGGAAATTAATGGGCTTTATTCTCTAAACCACGAATCAGAAAATTGCCCAGAGCAAGGGAAAATCCAAAGGGGTGCTCTTACTCTGTTTAGCTGGGTATCTTATCTGGGTGTGACCTTGCCAGCAGCGGCTGTCTTTTATCTTTTTTTTTTTTTTTTGGTTTTTATCTTTGCTTGGGGAGGGGGTTGTTAGCTTTACAACAATGAAACTGATCTGTTCAAATCTCACTATAATTCTTATTTCCTTTTAGGATCCCATTTGCTATACTCTATGTCCTCTCTTCCATATCATTCATCTCTTATTACCTCTTTTTTTCCATTCCCACTTTTCCTAAAAATAAATAATAAAAATTTCTGACAAAAGTCTTCCATTTAAAAACACGGCTATTTCTAAAGTATCCTGCTTTAAATGCACAGTGGGTATGTTGCCCACTTTTCTCAGGAAGCGCGGCCACTGGGGGAAGGGCCCAGACACCAGGCGCCAGGAACCATGCTGCAGCAATTCACGGGTTGGGGTCGGGGCGCTAGAGAAGAGCACATCTCTCTTCAAACATTTACCTAATTAACAACTTATGCTTCCATATTATCGTCTTCCTGTCTGTAAACCCTGCCCACTGACATCTGCATGGAATCAACTATGAAAAAATTCCTAAGACCTTTGGGAAAATATACGTAATTCAAAGTGAATGAGAAAAAAAGAAAAGCCATAAAAAGCATAAATTGCATCAATAAATGAACTGATTCCTACACAAAGAAGATCTCCCTGTTAGTGGCTACTTGCGCCCTAAATACTTTTCCTCCTCATTCCCCAAAGTCAGTCACCCTAATGAGAAATACAGCCTACATTTCTAATGGATAGAACTTGATCTGCTGAACATGCATCCAGAACTCGCCATCATTCGCACATTACCATGAATTAACTCGAACAGATTGCTTTCCTCTTAACATCGCATTCTGATGGGGATCGAGGGAAATATGATTTCTTTTGCTCTGGGGAAGAAGAGAGGAAAGAGCAAAGAGCACAGAGCATTTCTCACCTTGCTGTATATTCAGGGCCCTGAGTCAGTGTGAAAGCAACGTGGAGCAGGGAAAGGCTCTAGGAAGGACCCCACAGACAAGCCTCAGCTAGTTCAAATTTGCTCAGGGATGACTTCCATGGGACAGTGAGAGAAAGAAGACTTTTCTTTCCCAGGCTGTACCACAAGCTCCCTTCCGGTCAGGTCCAATAATGCAAAAGTACAGACATGTTTTGAGCAATGCAGGTTTTAATTATCCTTGAACTTAAGGTACAGGTACATATTTCTGTGGGGGAAAAAAAGCCTCCAATTCACTACCAACTACCTACACACCTACTTTGGAATGTACACGGCCTCTTGTTAACTTATTAACAGCCTCTTACTAAGCCTGCAGCCTTCTCAGTAATAATCTTCTGAAAATGATGTACTAAATTCTATGCTCCCTGATTGCAACACATGGAAGACAGACCGAGGGGAATAATGCCAAGAAAGGTCAGCCATGTTCTCTGGGCCCTTTTGTCTGAAGCCTCTAACCCCCGGAGATCTGTCAATCCCCAGCAATGTCTCTATTAAAGTGCTGTCAATGGAGACAGAAGAGGCACAGGGGATCGCTAATGACGCCTGCTAACTGGAGCAGGCAGGAAATGCTGGATGCAAGCTGGACATACTCCCTTCAGGGAAAAGGGGTCTTAGAGCGATGTCTGTAAAACGGAGGACACAGAAAGGCCCACAGGATCTTCCTGAGCCTTTTCGCTGTCATCGCTTCAAACTCATCTGTGCATTCCGGCTGTTTATTTCCATCTCAAACAATGCTATGCAATCACATTCACCGGGGCTTCACAGGGCTACCAGAAATAGGGAGCCTAATAGAAAAGAATGATTCAGATTCACTGGGGGAAGAAAAGAACGCAAAACAATAGCTTTGTCGTTGACACTGTGTTTTCTTTTTAACAAAGAACCATGAAAGCCGTGTTTAATGTCCATAGCAGACCTTAAAGCAGGCGACTATTACAGATGACTGAGATGGAAACCACGCAAGCCAAACCCAGCTCTGCCTTTTCAGAGTATCACCAGGCGTGGTGTAATAGGGTGTGCTTATTTTGTTTTTCCACTTAATGTCACTGGTGGAGAACACAATACCTGTTTCTGTGCAGCCGTAATCCTCCCAGCCAGCTATTTGTCTCTGGCTTTCCTACCTCACTCGGCACCAGCCTGGAATGCAGCCATTTCAGAAGAGGGTTAATATAATTAGAGTAAAGCTAGGCCATTATACTGTGTGAAAAGATGACACCCGCCTCACATTGGCCTAACAACAAGTTACCCTTGCCTCAGCAAAGCTCATCTGTCAGCTATCGGAGGAAGGTTCCCTTTCAAGTAATAACATGCAGGAAGCCTCTCACCCCACTGTCAGTCGCGCCGCCATCGCCCTAACTGCTGCACGCTTCAGTGCGTCTAGTTAGGAGCCCTCACCCATCTCCTTTATTAGAAGACTGAGCGGAGCTCTGGCGCTGTTCTAACAAGGATCAGGCAGCAGGATTAAGCACTGTGACAAAGAGGATCTAATAAGCTAGAAAGTGGTGTATCTACAGACACGCTGGCTGGCTACCAGACAGAGAGAGATTCCCTGCGCTCACCCTTCAGTGGGACGGCCCAGGCCGCAGGGGAAGCCAGCCAGCACCGGGATTAGCAATGACCTTCTGACCGATGCTGCTATGAAAACCATGTATCACTCAGAGGCTTATTCTGCAATTGTAAATTGGATTTTCCATTTTATTACCTGCAAAAGGACCTCATATACAGTAGGCTTTGCTGTGTGACTGTAAATTTGTAAACACTAAATCATGCAAAACCATCATTTTCCTTGAGAGTTATAAATGTGACTGAATGCTTAATAGGCAATTGCAGCCCCATTAATAAGCATGCTCATTTTCACGTATGGAAATTGGTTGTTTTCACAATCACACGGTTAAGAATTCTTTCTGAGTATTCAAAATCCTGAAACATCTGGCCAGTAACATTATTGATCACATTTTAAGCAAATGAGGGGGTCTGGGCAAGTTTTTCACATTATCAAAGCAGGAGTTCCTCCCTTCCTAATTCCAAAATACCACAGAGCACTTTTTTTAAATTAATGCACTCTAAAAGCCAGGCTCTCTCACTCATAAAAATCTAAGGCCATGGTCTAAGAAGGTAAAACTCACAAACCCTGCCTGACTAGGTAGTCTATCATCAGATTACTAGATTTGCCCAAACCTAGGTAATTATTCACCCTTGAAGGGGTCTAGATGGGGCTTTATGACAGCTGACAGATCACCTCTGCTCTGCAGTGAGTCCACATACAGAAGCCAACCACAGATGACTCCTGCACAAAATAAAAGCTACATTTGCGGCTGCTCCCAGACATAAAGAGATATTCTACACATAAATCTCTATAACTCTTATTACTAGGTAACAGGCTACTAATTATAGAAGTGCATGATTGTAGATAATAGCTGAAGATGGAAGGTTCCTACTTTTTCATTTCTTTAGCAGCACACTTTACTGGTAGAAAATGACCATAAGGCTTACAAAATGATGCTTATATTATAATAGTAAATGTTTGCAATAACAGAACACTGGAAGAAACCAGAATGTTCAGCAACATGCGAGAAGCTGAATGATATATGCTATAGCCTTACAATAAAATGTTACTCAGTAATTAAAATAAATGACATAAATGCATTTGCCTATACAGACTTAGAAAGAAGTACACTTCAACTTAAAAAAAAACAAAAACAAAAACAACTTACTTTATATTAAGTTTGCCATGATTTGATTTTTGGAAAACAATATAGAAGAAAGGAATCTCACATGTGTACAAAGAAATGTGTATGTGAAAAAGAGGAAGGAAAAGAAAAGGATGCGTATCTAATTGTAAATGCTGGTTTCCTCAAAGAGGGGAAATTAAGGTGGGACAGAGATTTGAACCAGCAGAATGAGGGGTAAACTATTCATTTTCTCTTTTGAGAATTCCATGTGATTACAAGTATGGGTTATTTTTGTAATTAAAAAAGAATAAAGTGCATTGAAAAAATTGTCAAAAGCAAATTCAAAATACATGGCATACACTAATTAGTACAAAGGAGTGCACATTATTTCAAATGGCACCATCCTACTACAGCAAAAACCATGCCTTTCAGATGACGGTTTACAAAGCCCTAACTGGACTGAAAAGCCAGGTCTGCAGCTGCTTCTGTCTGTGCAGCATCAACGCAGTCACAGCGAGCGGGGATGTCTCAAAACAGCCCTCGAATTTATTCCGTGGGGAATCCGAGGCCACACTGTCATTCTGGCGTCATGGTTTTAAAATAGGCATTTTGTTCATTTAACAATTACAAAGCACTGTTACTTTATGAAACATACTTAAATGAAATGCTAATCTTCTGATGTAGGCAGGGAGACTACAAATTAGAAAAAAAAAAAAGATTAAAAAAAAAAAACCCTACCCTGCCAAATGGCTCCAACAAAAATGGCATCTGACTTATGTGTATAATGCGGTGAAGAGGTCCAAAAACCCATTTACCAATGAAGAAAAGTAGCATTTTACGCGGTTTATTTCCAATGCTCTTCTTGGCCATTTGGTATCTGAGTTCCAGGGTAAGACAGAATAGGAGGTTCTCTCAATCAGTCCCCAGGGGACCTGGCCAGGAACCTGGTTTCTGATCCCAAGTACATTCATCGACTTTGTGGGCCAGAGACTTTGGGTAAGTCCCTGTGCTTTTCTGAGCTTCAGTTTCCCCATCTGCCAAAGTAAGGATAATAGTACTAACTGATAGAGTTGTGGACTGGAGCCAAAAAGCATGTAAACTGGTTCTGTAAACTGGAAATCATTATATGAAAATATACTACTCTTTATTATTATTTGAAGTGAAATCTGCAAAGGAGAGGAAATGTATAATTGAAAACAAGTTATCTAAAACAGGGTTTGCTCAAGAAATTAAGAACCTCCTGACACTGAATGAACAATAATGTGCATAGTGGCCCTCTTCTTAGAAAAGGGCCCCCGTTTATTAGTTTCTCAAAGATCCATGATCAAAAGTAGAATTAAGATAAAATTTATGTACACTAACTTCATTTCCCAGAAGACTGAGAGCTTTATGAACAGCAGCAGCCTGGAGCATCCCCAAGGCTGGTCCCCAGAGTACACCGCCTCACCTTGACCCCCACTCCACTCAAGTTCCCCAGTCAGAGGGCCGAGTTCAGCATATCCCTCCGACCACCTGGGATGCTGGAACTGTCAGCACCAAGGGAGCCCTGCTGTCCTGCAGACCCCAGGGAAAAGTCACTAATGAATGCAACACGAGCTAAAATAAATGTACTCAAAGAATAAGTTTTAGTAATCAAAACCTTTTATAGGACCAATAAAGGTATCACACACCAGCCTTCCCCATAGCTGTTTAAGTTTAACATATACAGGCACACCTCATTTTACTATGCTTCATAGGTGTCACATTTTTTACAAACTGAAGGCAAGACATTCCATCAGCAAAAAGATTATGACTCACTTTATCACAACACTCGCTTTATTGTGGTGGTCTGGTACCAAACCCACAGTGTCTCTGAGGTACACCTATATAGGATGGCTGCCTTTTAATGATAAAATATTTTTTTCTGCTAGTTTAGCATTTACTTAACTTTCTTTCTCAGACCCCTTCAACAACTCCTGCCCTAGCAATATTTAATATTAGTAATCCTGTTACTTAATTGACTTGTGATTCTACAGCTAGAAAGAATTGGCTGTTCTCTCCCTAGAAGGCGCTCTAGTCCTTAGTTAATCTCTAAAGCCTGAGGCACAGGAGTTCACCATCACATCCAAGTTGTCTAGATATTCCAGTTCCGTAGCACACCTCTGTGAGAGCTGCAACTCCCGCTCAACAAAACTTGTAGAGTCTTTGTGAGATGAAGGGTAGACAGTACTGGAAGAGTAAACTTTAGAAATTAACAACCTCAACAATTATAATTAAGAGACAGCATTTACCATTTATGTTTGTGACTACAATAACGTAGGCCAATACAAAGACTAGAAAACAAGAAATTATATCCTATTCATTTACAATTCAGAACGTGTTCCTCTCAAACTGACGTGTATTCAAAAGGACTGCAACCCTGGGGTTGGCCAGGGTTCCAGGAATGGACACTTTGTCTACACTGCTGGTTAGAGTACAAACTGGCACCTCTTTCTTAAAGGTAATTTGTCAACATATATTAAGAGCTATAAAAATATTCATATCATTTGAGTCAGTAATTCCACCATAATAACAAATTCATGCTAAGGAAATAATCATAGATATTCACAACATTTTATTAATACAAGTTTTCAGTGTTGCTTATGTTCCTCTTAAACATCTGGAAACAACTCAAATGTCTAAGGGGTTAGAGAATAAATTATGAGACACTCATAGGATGGTACATTATATAGCCGTATGATTTAAAATGCATTCAAATGAAATTCAGTGACACAGGGTAATGACCGAGACATAATACTGAGTTGAATAGGAGGCTGTAAGACTCATATGGTATGACCATATTTTAAAAAATAAGTATGCAAACATAAGAATAGAGAGAAGACTAGAAGGAAATATAATCATAATTTTAACTGGTTATTCCTGGCTGGCAGAATCATGAAAGTTACCCTTTTCTGTGTTTCCTAGATTTCCTAAGTAGTTCTCTTGAGTGTGCATTAAAATTTCCTGGATGCTTTGTTAAAACCTCCAGAGCTTTCAATTTAGTAGTACATCGGTGAGGCATAAGAGTTTACATATCTAACACATTCTTAGGGGATGATAATGTTTCTGGTCCAGGGATCACGCTTAGCAAAGTCATTGTTTATTTGTAACAATAATCTTGGTAATCATTGTACCGTGTATATGCATTCAAATCATCCCACTGTACACTTTAAATATATACAGTTTTATTTGTCAATTATTCCTCAATAAAGTTAAAAATATCTGAAAAATCAAAAGCATTTAAAATTTCAAATCAAACAGCAAAATAAAAAAGAAAAAAATTAAATCTATTTAGAGTACTGAATAAGAAATTTGAATTTTTTTATACTATTAGTAGTTGTATTCAAGGTATCGAATATTCACTCACAAACTAATGAATGCTTACCATTATCATCATCATAATTGCTATTATTTCTTGAACATGTATTATGTACAGATGTCACTCTATGGGAGCTTTGCATGCATAATTCCAAGAAGCCACAACAATCTTGCACGGGAAATATTATCTCATTTAAAAAAAAAGAAACAACTAATATTCAGGGATATTAAGACCCACATGCAAGGTCACATAAATAATACAAGGCAGAGCTAGGATTCAAAGGACAATTTATCTGGCTCATCCAAAGCCCTGGGTCTTTCTAGTACAGGACACTTACACATTTCCTCCTAGTACAAAAAGGTATCGAGATATTGTTGGAATAGTCAATAATGTGACATAATTTAACGAGTACTATGGGAGGTATTCCCCTCCCCTCCCCCTGAACAGAGCCCAGAATTCCATCATCAGAACCATTTTCTTTGGGCTGAAAGCCTTGTTGCCTCCAGAAATTTTCTTTTCAAATTAAAATATCATGGCAGAAAAGCAAGTTAGGGTGATAACACTTTCATTAATGTGACGGAGTGAATATTTTTAACAGGGTGCATTAACATAACAGGCACTTCCTTATTCAAGAATCAAAACACCAACAAGTGAAGGATTTTTTCTTGTTTAAATTAAAATTAATTAAATTAAAACTATATAAACTAGTTTTTATATAGTTTTCAAAAAGAATAGAATCTCATGTAATTATATATTGAACATAACATTATTTTTAAAAGACTAAAACTTCATTAACTCAGAATTGTTTAGGAAAATCACTACATAATTATGAGAATTGAAATCACCCAGAAGAAATTTTGATGACAGGAAAAGGCAGAATAGGCTTGAGTCTGGGCAGGGCATCACAGACAAGCCGTCAGGGGCAGGTTAAGGGCTGCGTGTGCCCAGGCCAGGATGTGACTGCTGGGGGCAGGGATGATATATTTTGATTTGTATTTTAAAAAATGGAAACTTCTACACTATTGCAAAGAAATATCCGTGATTCATGTTTCAAACTGTCCATGGCTGATTATAAGCACTTTTGAGAGGCTTCACATGTTCTTGACAATTTCCAAATACTGCTTTCTAGGGGAGCCAGAAGTGGGAGGCAATGGGATTATGCCCCCTTCACTCCCATCTCTTGTCATCTCCCTCCACACCATGATAGCAGCACCACATGAAGACACTGGTTAGGCGTGTCGCACCATGATAGCAGCACCACATGAAGACACTGGTTAGGCGTGTCGCACCATGATAGCAGCACCACATGAAGACACTGGTTAGGCGTGTCGAACCATGATAGCAGCACCACATGAAGACACTGGTTAGGCGTGTCGAACCAAGCAGATCTGAGACTCCTCCCTTTACACCCAAATCCATACTTTGAGATTCCATATGAACAAATCCATACTTTGAGATTCCATACAGGTAACTCCTGTTTTTTGAAAGTTCACTTTATACCACTTCGCTTTTAGGAAAGACCTACATCAGTACCTGATTTTGCTACCTGACTGAAATCCGAAGTGGATTTTCACTTTTACAAAAAAAGCTGGTTGAATGTTAATTTCTTCCTTCTGCTCCAAATCATGGCAGGGGGAGGCTGAGAATAGTAAAGGAAATGGAGAAACCAAAGAACATGTGTACAACCCATGGACATGGACTAAGAGGGGAGGAGAACGCTAGTTGGAAGGGGAGTGCAGGGCAGAGGGAAATAAAGGAGAGAAAAAAATGGGACTGTAATAGCATAATCAATAAAATATACTTTTAAAAAAGCTGAAAAGTGAAAGCAGTGTTCTGCATTTGATTTGCATGAGCACTGTAGAGGCAGCACACATGCCCAGCAGCAAGAGTGGCCCAGCCAAACTTCTTCCCACTTCTTCTCAGGGAACCACACTCAGCAGCATCTCAGCATTAGACACCAGAGCTTTGAACAATGCCTATGAGCACCTGTGCTTTATTTCTATTGATTCTGTGCATCCGTTGGCAAGATAGGTCCTAATATAAAGAGAAAAGCCCAACAGATTTCATAAGGATATTAAGCTTAGCATAAAACTGGATATAATTAAGAGGATATGGTAGGTTATTTTTTGGGTCTGGAAACACTCCAAAAAATTTTCACATAAATTAATGGTAATTGCTTCTTTGCTTTAGCCATTTAGGTTTACGAAAGTTATCATAGTAATGTTCTACTTAAATTAATGGGGAAAACTTGTATGCTAACTGGAACATTCCTTAAAAAGGAACTGAACCATAATCCAGATGCATGTACAACTCAAGAGCCCATTCAGGGAAATCTGGAAAGGGTAAGAAGTTAGTGCGGATGAAGTCTTAAACATATCCAGATTTTTATCAAATTTTAATTTCCAAACTATGAAAAAAAAAAAAAAAGGAAATGACTTCTAAGTAACTTCACAGGAGACAAAATACCAAACACAGACTGATTCAATCTGTGTGAATGTGAGTACATAAACTTAATCATCATCTTAATAACCTTCCCAAATGACAACGACTTACGTTTTTAATGTCTATCCTCCTAAAAAGTGTATGCCAATTTTCCAACCAGTAGGAATAATGCTAAAGTTTAAATGTTGTAGTACATTACTAGGCACTTGCTCATATGGAGGTATGAAATAAAATTAACTTTATTTTTTATTTATATACAAATACCCTTGAATCCAATTTTATTAAAGGTTAAGTAAGGGATCAACCTACTACACAGAACCTAAACTTAAGTTATATGTAAAAATGGCTTGTTTCAGCTTTGCTTCTCACTCTAGAGCTTATATTTTTATTACTTTGGTGCCATGTGTTATGCTCTCCGAAGAGGCTGTAGATGGTAAGAGTACGGATATTATGTCACATAAAATATGTACTAAGATAATTAAGAATTCTGAGTGACACAAATGCTAAGTCTCCATGAAAAACAGCAATAACTGTTAACTTAATTTCCAGTGAATTCAAAATTATTCACCTTTTAAAAAAACACCAAATATTTTTACGTTATATATTAATCTATTTTACTATGTTTTGATAAAACTTATTTTCAAGTTTAACAGTAAAAGCTCTGATGTAAGAAACAATGGAAAGAAAACACAACTATCTAAAAGCAGTATTTTCACGTGTAATTTTCACATACACACCCATTTACACACACCCTACTTCAGACATATAATAAAAGCAAAAACTACATAATAGAGCAGAACAAATTTAGTAGGGGAAAAAGAAAAAAAAATTGATATTTGTACTTTTATAGAAAACTATGTACTTTTTTTAGTATAAGTAATTAAAGGCAAATAAGAACACTAAATATAAACAAGATTATCTTATTCTCTAGTGCTAATCCAGAGTTAAGAAGTAGGCCAAAACATAAACTAACATGCTTTAAAACTTTAACAGTATGGCTTAAGAAAAATCAAAGCAAAATAACTATACCATTCAAGGGAAAAAATCTACCTCACTTCCCAAGGACCTACTTAGACAATTTACCAGTCCTAACATATGAAAAAACATTACCTATAAATAACAGAAAATGGAGATTTATCGTAATTTGAGATTTGGGGGAGGATGATTACATCATCAATTTGTTTCCAATAGTTTTGGAAAGCCAACTATCTTGGGTTAAAAATACGAAATACTGTCACAGTTAACAAAACAATAAAAAAGGAAAGTACTATCATACTCTACTCAAGGGGAAAAACAACAAATACAAAATCATTCTAAATGCATGAAGGTGTTTCAGAAGCTCAGTTTATTTACCACCCCCTCCTAAAAAACAGAGCTCAAATTAGCCAAACCTGGGCTCAGTTCCAGGCACTGGCGCTTCTAAACAACTCTCATTGCTACTGGTCTACACAGGGTTTAGTCCCGAAATTCCAGGTCACTACTGTCAATTCACAAATTTCAGACTATCTTGATGTTCCTTATTATCATCATAAACACTGTTATCAGAATTAATGTATTTTCAATGGCAAGTATGGTTTTAAACACAAAATAACAACCTTTAGTAAATAATTTATTTATATGTGTCATTGTATACGTTATTTACATTTGTCACTTCATTTAATTTTCATGATCTGGAGAACTAAAGAGATGTTCAAGGGAAAATTTAGGGATAGTAATCTGTCATCAACAAATATAAATAAATGGTGTCATATGGCTTAATCGAGAGCCCGGTCCCCCTAGTCAATGATGTAAATTTAAAATAATAAATGAAGTCTAGGTTTAAAAAAACAAAAACCAGAGACTAGGGTTTCCCAGTGGTCAGAACCAGGGCTTCAATTTTTAAACAACTATATTTCGAAAACTATATCGTGCAAAGTCACGTGCAGCACATTCAGACGCACTTTCCATCAGACCACCAGGCCACACGTAACTTGCTTGTGGTGACCCACACTCACCACGGCCTTCCCTGCTTCTGAACCTCCCCAATGCCCTCTCCCCTGCGATTCCTGAGGAAAGGGAACTTTATTCTCTGTCCCCTCTCGGAGAAGCCTGCCTGTACTTCCCCACTGAAATCGGATCCCTTCGATCTTCATCTGTCACAGCACTTACTTGTTTCATAGTACCTATTACATCTTATAATTATTTTGTTGGCTTTCTTTTTTCCTTTGGTTTGTTTCTCTAACTTCATTGTAAGCTCCATGGACTCAGAGGCCAGGAGAGTCATGCTCTGGGTGGTCCCCGGAGCCGCTTCTCTGCGGCACTGCCTGCTGTGTCTTTCCTCCCTCTACATAACATCCCTGGAATTATAACCCAAGTGTTTCCACTTCAGCTCATCACATAGGATGGGCACTTTGTCTTACCCATTCCTTTGCCCCTGGTGTCTTGCACAAAATAGGGATGTACTTCTCAAATAGGATGAAATTTGATTCTTCTAAAGGTGTCTTTCATGTGATCTAAAGGGAAAACAACTATACACCAGTGTGTCTACACCCACCCAGTCCCTACCACAGATTCTGATGTGCCTCGTTTGCCACCCCAATTGAAAGTAATGGCACAATGGAGATGTGAGTGAACTGGGGACAGATGGACACAGAAGAGAGTCTGAAAGCACCATCACAAGCACTTAAAGGTGTGTAGAACTGGAAGACTATCAGTGTTTGTTTATATGTGCAACTCAGCTTCACCCAAACACAAAAAGGAAACAAAATTTTTTGTCTTAAGTGATAATCAATCATTCAAAAATGGTAAAAATTTTTTTTTCCCATTTATGTATCAGAGACCAGTCTAGATGCTTTATGTATATAATTTCAGGCATCAAAGGAAATTGCAAACTGAGGCAGTGCCTCACAGTTAAAGAGAATGAGACTCAAAGAGAATTCATTATATCCCAAAGGCCACAGAGCCTATAAATGGAAGAGTTGGGATTCAAACTAAGGTCTGCTCCTTTCTACAAGCCATGGTCAATTGTCAGGAAAAAAAGTTTATCTGGTTGTTCATTCTCCTTCCTTCTCCCAACTCTGACCCATTTTGACTCTTTCCCCTCTAAAAAAAACAAAAACAAAAACAAAACAAACAAAAAAACAACCCAGTGACAATGGCAACATACTTTAGTGTGCGTTGGGATCAGGACACCTGGCTAACTGTGCCTAAAATAGCACATAACCATGTTATAATATAAAGTACATAAAGCATCATATAAAATATATGCTGAATAGCCAATGAACAGATGTATTTTAGAAATATATCTACAACTAGAAATACCAAATACAAATCAAGTATCAAAAAGAAATGCACAAAATCACTAAATCACTATAGACAGTGGCTAAATTACATAGATGATCTCTGACTATTTCACAATAGAAAACAACATGTATACTACCAACAAAGAGAGTAAAACAAAGTCCTATTAATTTCATAGTCAATTCAGGTTAAACAGAAAATTACCTTTACTTTTATTCTTGCAGAACATTTTGTCACATTCTAGAGTTTCTCACATTAAAAAGTCTACTAGATAGAAAACAACTTACTCCAAGGACTGCGGCTCTTTCATGTGTGTGCATGTGTGCACACACATCTGTACACAAGCCCACACACTTTCAGCTACCACATCAATTTTAGAAGTTGTTTTCTATGCCACTCTGCTAGGACTGCCAAAGTAAAATGTCTCAGGCTAGGTGGCTTAAACAACAGAAGTTTATTATCTCATAGTCTGGAGGTTAAAAGTCTACGATCAAGGTACCAGCAGATCTGGTTTCTCTTGACTCTCTCCTTCGTTTGGCAGACGACCGCCTCCTCACTGTGTTCTCACATGCTTTTCCCTGTGGTCTCTTGGTTGTGTCCAAATATGCTCTTCTTATGAGGACACTAGTCAAATTGAATCAGGACCCACCCGAAGGGCTCCATTTTAGCTTAATCACCTCTTTAAATACAGTCACATTCTAAGAAGCTGGGGGTGAAGCTTCAGCATATGAATTTAAGGAGGAACCCAATTCAGCCCATTACAGCCACTCTCTCTTTATTTTCTTAATGGCTAAGTAACTAGAATAGTGGAAAGTCTGCCCTACATATCTGGTTCTCATTAACCAATGTACTTGTTCATTCATAAACATTCGTTTAGTACAATTTGTATCACAGATATAAAGAAGAAACTATCTCTAAGGTGCCCGTGTTCTAGTGGTTCAAATGGATACACAGAAAAAAATAATCAGAACATAATAGGCACGTGATCCAGAATGGTGGTCGTGGCAGAGGTTTAGAAATGACCCTCTGCGGGGTGGGGGTGGGGGGTGATATTTAACTGGACCTTAGTGGAGCCTCCAGAAAGAGAGAAAAATCTCTACAGGCAAAAGGTAAAAACTAGAGTGAGAAGAGGGAAGCATGGGATGTGTGCCTAGATTGGTAGGCAGGGGCTAGGTCACCAGGAGCCTTGACAGCCACACTGAGGAGCTTGGGCTTTATCTGCACATGCTATGAAACAAGGAAAGGGTTAAAGCCTGAAAGTCAGAAGATCAGAGCCCCGTTTTCTGATAGAGCACTTAGTCGTTCTGTACAGAAGGACAGTCTGCTGCACACACTGGTATGTGGCCTCGAGCTGCTTCCCAAGCAATTTGTTCCTAATGCTGGTTGAATGATTTATAAAATGTTCTTTATAAATCAGGCTAGATGCAAGACTAACTCTTTAATGTCAACATGCTCATACACTTGGGTGAGAAATGGGTGGAAAACAGCTAGTATGTCAACAGTTGCAAGGGGAAAACAATGCCCTGGTGTTCCTTATCCATTTTTATACATTTCCATTCAAATCCCAGATGCAACGTTTACTAACACTAAGACTTTATACAAGTCATGTATCCTCTCTGTGTGTCAGCTGCCTCGTCTGCAAGATGATGATGGTGTTTACCTCACAGTGCTACTGAGGAATTAATATGCTTAATAAATCTAAGACTTTTAGAACAGTGCCTGGCACACAGCAAGTACCACAAAAACATTTTATTGCTACCACTGCTCCAGTATTATAGCAAAAAAGATAAAGATAAGAACTTCTGACCTAGAAAACGGATTTGAAAAAATGAGAACTGGTACCGGGCCTTTACTTGGCAAATGCATGACCAGTGGTGTCACCACCTTCAACGCAGAGTTCAGGAAGAGCACAGTTTCAAGCATGTTCAATGTGATGATGTCCCCGTGGAAAGGGCCACCAGGCAGTGAGGCGCAGAGTTGGGAATATCAGTCAAGAAGAGTAGGAAGATTGAGGATATGCAGCCTGAACTCATGAGTAAAACAATTCACAATTAAAGTTAAGTGTCTTCAAGCGATGGGTCCATATAACATTTACAGGTGGACCAAAGAGACGATACCCTAGACAACAGAGATTAGGGAAAATCAAGCTCTCTAAAGCGCCCTCGACTTGTTCATAACTCAAACTACTACATACTTATATAAAACACAACTTATTATATTAATTGACATAATGTGAGCAGGAAGGTAAAGGGCGTGGCAATTTGACTTCATTTTTTTATTGGCATTGCTATCTATGGGTACTGTTTTGGTAGATCAGAGTTGGATACAATAAGATATAAAGGTTAAATTTCTCTTTAATTACACAATATCGAGTGTTTTTTCATCCTTTAGATAAAATTTATCCTCAAAAATGTTGCTATCACTTTAAATCTTTAAACTGTACATTACTGAAAGAAGTACTTCTCCTTTGTAAAAGTTATAGCTCCATCTTCAGGGGGCTGCCATGTTGGCACCAAATTACATACAACAGAACAAAAAACACCTCATACAATCAAGGAAGCATAGGCGCAGGAGCTCCGATAGCAGTTTTCAGATGCTTTCTGGTGATAAATGATAATATTAAGCTCCTACTCGAAGGCAGCATACAGTAATTCTCCATTCCCTAATATTAAAAACCTATAAAGGAGCATAAAGCTAGACTCAAGCTATAATTTACCCCCTCTGGTTAAAGCATGCTTCTGAGATCACCAGCCTGCAAGAAGAATGGGAAGCTTCAGACAGGGTGGCAGGTGTCAGGGCTAATGCAGGGCAGGAGACAGACCTGTAAAGAGATGGACACCAAAGGGTGCAGGTACAATGCTGGGGTGAGTAAGGGGGAAGGATGCAGACAGAGATGGCACCAAAAGGAACCTGAACCCTGATCCACTGTTCTTCCATATTGGTAAATCTGTACTATTGATGTTAGATTTAAAAAAAAATACTTATTCCTGAGGCTACTTATGAGACATACAGTTAAATAGGATGGAATAAAAGCATTTTTCTATATTCCCACTTCCTTAAAATCTACTAGGAGAAGGGAGAGAATGGTTTCTTAAATAAAACAAGTCACCACCTCCTATCACAAACTATGATGACCGATAGCTGAATTCAGATAAATACAGACCAAAAAGAGGGAGAACAGCTGTAGTTGACATACAGCTCCTCAGAATTCAGACACGATGCAGATTTTTATAAGTCCTAAAGAAGCCATCGTCATCAGGCAAATGCAAATCAAAACCACAATGAGGTATCAACGTGCACCTGTTCCAATGCCTATATTCCAAAGACAAAGACAGTAAGTAATTCCTGGGGATGCAGTGTACAGTATGGAGACTGTAGCTAATAATTTGTATTGTATATTTGGAAGTTGCTAAGAGAGTAAATCTTAAATGTCCTCATCACAAGAAAAAAAAATGTTTTAGTAAATGTAGTGATGGCTGTTAACTAGACTTAGGGTGATTATGTCACAACCTGTACAAATATTGACTCATTATGCTGTACATATGAAACTAATGTTATATGTCAATTATACCTCAATTAAAAAAAAAAAAGAAAAGCCCCATCAAATGAGCCTTTGACTGAAGCACTAACACCCAAGGGTGCAGGCTCGCTAGGAGAAAAATGGAGCAGTGACTATCCCCTGAGAAACCCTGATCCATAGCAATCAATAGAAGAGGAACTGCAGGGGGAGCTCCAGGTAGCGCCTGTACTGTCTGACAAGGGAAGTGAGAAGGTGCCACATCAGCACCCTAAGAGCCTGAATTCCACTGCTGGCCCCAAATGGGCAAGAAGGACTAAAAAGTGAGAGGGATGTTGCTCAAGCAAATACTTAACTCAAATAAGAAATGAAGCTGATGCATGGATAAATCATGTCATGAAAACAATGACAATGAATGAAATACAGCCATATGCAATAATACAGATACATCTAAAAACATGTCAAGAGAAAGAAGTCAGAATACATACTGAATCGTTCCATTTACATAAAATTCAAAAACAGCAAAACTAAGTAATCATGTTAGAAGTGACGAGAATGGTAACCCTGGAACAGAAAGAAAGGCCAAATGATTGACTGGAAGGAGCCCTGAGACTGCTGGTATTCTATTTCTTGATCTGCATAGTTGTTGCTTGAGTCATTGCAGGCTGATAATTCACTGAGCTATGAGCTTATGTTGCATGAGCTTTTATGTATGTGTGTTATATTTTAATAAATACACTGGGAGAAGAGAGAGGGAAAGTCATTCACTAAGTAGAAAAGTTAGGCTGACGTCTGATGTCTCTCTAGCAACATTCAATGTCAAATGACAATGTTCACAAATTTCTGGGGCGAGGGGGTGGGGGAAGCTTTTCAAGATTTTTATACCCAGACAAATTATCTATCCAATAAGAAAGGGCACATACTCTCAAGTATGCAAGAACTTAGGACATAAAATAACCTCTTTGATAAACAACTACTTGACAATTCAGTCCAGCCAATTAAACAGCAAATCAAAAGCCATCAACCTATTTTGAAAAATGTAGTTTAAAAATACAGCTACATATTTTATGTATAAAACATATATAGTATATATATAAAATGTATAATTATGCATAAAGTACCTCAATGTGGTACATAATTTTTATTTTGAGAGTGCTATTTTAGTGACTACTATTCATACATTAATTTATATATATGATATAAAATACTATACTTTAGTAAATATTAAGATATTAACACCTTAGTATTCTTGGTCTCAAGTAGTAAAACTTCAGGAATTTCTTCATCTAATTTTCTTTTCTTAAATTGAAATAAAACTCGACATTTTAAAAATATTATGTTTTTTACTTATCAATATAGTTGCCTTTCTGCCTCGTGAATGCCCCTTTGGTCTGTGTCAGACACATCACGAATAATGGTTACCAAAACATCACAATTTTCATTTCAAGTTGGTGAAACTTGGAAGTTTTTGAGCTTTATGAATGTTTTAGTTTTCTAAAATAATGAACATAAATTCCTGTATAACAGCAATACAACATGTTTTTCCAAAGTGAATTAGTGGATACTAAAATATAGTGCCCCCCCTCCTTTATCCATCACCTTCTTTTACCCCACAAAATTTAATGTACTTAAAACATAGACAACATTCTCTATAATCTATACCCACTGGGTGATGTGAGCCCCAAAGTCCAAGAAAGATCAGATCAGTACCCTAATGATAAAATGGGATCCCCCCAAGGTAAGAAACGGTGTATGATTTGATTATTTTTACAAACAAGATGGCATACTCTGATGACTAAACTTGTTTTCCTGTTATCAAAACCAACACTCTAAACTCCAGAATGTTTTCTCTAACAATTTACCTGAAATTAACGAGGGAAGACTTTCAAGCAACTAATTAATGCACATCCCTCCCAACAAATGCTGCCATTTGGTGGTTTCTGCAGAGGAACACACCAGTGAAGGAGCAGGCAGTTGCTACCCTCTCACCTGCGGTGACAGCAGCCATCAACTCAAAGTCAACTCACTTGGGTGGGAAGAATAATGATGTTCCACCTGGCTGCATCTTTGGTAGTAATTACGTGAGTTGGTAACTGGAATGGAGACAAGTCCTCCTAAAGTACCCAATTCAATTTTTATATTAAACAAAAACAAGCAATATCTTTTCTGAGATAACTATGTGTTTTCTGCAAATTTGCAATCAAAATGAAGCCCAATTAAAGTTCAAACAGAAGTTAGCAAGAATTTTAGAATTCATTTTTAAACAGCAGAAGGCTGTTCAATAATGGATTCCAGCTACAAACATCTAAGTATATATTACTGACTGTGCAGGGTAAAAATAGAGCTGGAATTTCAAAGTTTGAATCTCTTGAAATACACAAAATTTCTAACATGGCCCACTGTTTTGGGCACACATTTCTGGAGACTTATTTTTTTTCCTTTTTACTGAATTTATTGGGGCAATACTGGTTAACAAAATTCTACAGGTGCAGGTGCACAATTCTACAACACGTCATCTGTGCACTGCATTGTGTGTTCATTGCCCCAAGTCAAGTCTCCGTCCACGGCCATCTATCCACCCTATACCCTCCCCGCAGCAATCACCACACTGTTGTCCATGTTTGTGTCTTGTCTTTTCTTTTTTGCTGAATCCCTGCACTAACCCCACCACAAATGTGAAGGATAACTTTTTGCATTTTTCACTCCAGATCCATACTGTGAACTTGGCCCTGAAATTTCCAGTGGTGGTATGAGTAAACATTAACAGTAAAGTGATCATATAAGAAAAAACTAAAACAGTATTAAGACACTACTAGCCAAATGATGTCATGCTAATGATTTCTACTTTTAGATGACAAGTTGTGCTATTTAAACAACCAAATTTCACTGCAGACATCCTTCAGGAACAGGTACCAAGGCAACCATGCTGGTGCCAGGCTGTGGGGAGCTGTGGGGGACTGGAGGAGGAAGAACGCACTCGATATACCGATAATGATCCAAAACACCATCACACACTTAAAAAATTATCTGAAGAAAAACTAAAAACTGGACTTAATTCAACATCCATCTGGCATCTCTGAAAAAGTAAGAAATAACTTAAGGCTCCCTGTCTTTAACACATTTGATATTTCAAAACTGCAAGTAAAGACGATTCGAGTCCTTTGAATGAGATTATTTTAGAGGTTCTGTGCTTGACATTTTAGTGATATTTCTGGCCATGCCATCTTTGGTTGATTACTCAGGTATGAAATATTAAGCTAGGAGTCCCCATAACTCACTCCTTTTAGAACGGCTAAAAGCATGACATTGCCGCTGTCAAAATACGTCATAAAAGACTCCTATTTCAAAACAATTTTATGTCAAAAACTATTAATCATAATATCAGTATATAGAACAAAGGAAGCAGGCAATATAAATTTCATTTTTCACCACTATGAATAATGAGAAACAATCATATACACCTACAGCCTTCCTTCATCAAACATACAACCATACCCCAGTGGAATTAGGATCCAAAGTCAGTAAGTACCAGAAAACCTTCAGCTTACTTGATTCTGGAGTATGAGAAGTGGGCCCACCAGGAAGTGGAGGAAGGAAATTATTTTCACAAATGTGATTGCATTATACAGCTCATGTGCATGACTATGTGTGACAGGCTAAATAACGCCCCCCAACCCCAGATATGTTCACGTCTCAATCTCTGGAACCTGTGAATATCAGCTTATATGGTAATGAGAACTTCGTAAATGTGACTTAGGGTCCTCACATGGGAGATTATCTGGGTGGGTTTGGTCTCATCGCAATGGACCTTCTTTGAGGGACAGGGGCGGAGCCAGTGTGAGAGGAGGCAATGTGATGATGGAAATAGAGGACAGAGGACCAAAGTCCAGGGAGGCAGACACTCATTAGAGTTGGAAAAGGCAAGGAAACAGATCCTTCCCTTCAGCCTCCTGAAGGAACCAACTCTGCCAATTCCTTGATTTTAACTCTGACTTCCGCCCTCCAGAATAGTCAGTACGAGAACAAACTGGTGTAGTTTTAAGCTACTAAGCTGTAGTAACCTGTTACAGCAGCAGTGGGAAACTACTACACTAAGCAAAAGCATTTTGAGTGCTTAACTACATTTACTCCCTCCGCTACTCACAAAGCCATCTTCTTCAATGTAGGACACGTTCTCAATATACTACTCATAAATGTCTATGGAAATTGTTGCCTCTTGTTACATAGAGTGAGAATAACATGATACATTTTTATTTCAGAACAGATAATTTACAAATGCACTTTTTTTGCACTGAAGCCTATCTATCATTAGCAACATTATAAAAACAAAAATGTACTTCCATATCAGATCCATAAAATGGGCATCCTTCTGTTAAACTTCCATTAACCTCCATGTCATTCTTTCTATTGATTTTTCTTCTGTGCATGGTAGAAAGTTTCAGTTAAAGAGAACGAAAAATTAATGGATTAGTCCGAGCTCCTGGCTATGCAGTCTGGGCAATGGAGTGGCAAGAAAGCCAGAGGAAAATCAACTGTATGTCACTTACTTGCTCACTGCTCTCTTCCTTAATCATCATAACCACAGGAAAGAAAAGATAAGGAGACAGTGAATGTCTACAAATGATAAAGTCTCTCAAAAGTTGTAAAGTAAGGCCTTCAGGTTAGTTAGGGGCTTTTTAAACCTTTTTTATGGCACTTATTTCACTGTTTATGTCAACAATTATGTAAAGAGATGGCTGCCATACTCCCTTCTCCCCATAACCACGCCCTTAGTCCCTTGCACATGGCCTCTGGGCTTAGTCATGGGACTTGCTTTGACCAATGGGACCTTAGCAAATGTGAACCAAGAAGAGACTTATGAAGTGCCTATACATCTGGGATCATACCATGTGAATGAACAAACCCACACTAGCCTTCCAGAAATGAAAGTCACATGGAAGGTCACTGCTGAGTCTTCGCTGATAGTCTGCCAGCCACCAGACACGTGAATGAAACCGACCTAGGTCATCCAGCCAACAGCCAACCCCTAGCTGACTCTAGACCCCATGAAAAAGTCAACAACTTTCGGCTGAGATAGTTCCAACCAACAGAATTGTGAGCAAATAAAATGGATTTGTTTGAATTCACTATTTGTTGGGGTAGTTTGTTATGCAGTAAAAGCTAACTCGATATACTTTATAAAGCTAACAAAAACATATCATAGATTCTGGAGAAAGAAAATAACAATTGAAAAATTATCCAGAATCCCAACATACAACCACATAAATCAATAACTTTTCGATTATTCATTTTATGTAGCTATGTAAATGTTTTCTGTAATTAGAACCATGCCATAACATGTTAAGCATTTCCATGTGATTTTTATATTCCATAATTTACCATAGTTTATTTAACCATTCTTATATCACTGGATATTAAGGTGCCTTTAAAATTTTACTATTATAAATACTGCTGCTAAAAACAGAGTTGTAAAAACTTTTCTCTAAGTTTTTGATTAGTTCTTGAGGACAGTATCCTAAAAAGAAACATGCTGCCACAAAAGTTGGAACGCTTTTATAGTGCCAGATATATACAGTTCAGATACAGTCTAGGACAACCACACTACTTTACAATCCAACAGCATTGTATAAAAATGTCGGTTTCACCAAACCTTCACTTCACTTTGTATAACTGTCTCAAATCTTTGCTAATTGATACACTAAAAAAATGGCAACTTGCTTTAATTTGCATTTGTTTGATTACTAATAAGGTTGGCTAGTTTTTCACATGCTTGGCCATCAATCTCTTGCAGAACATCTGTTCTTGCTAAGTTTTTCGTACTGAGGTATATAAAGTAGCTCTGACAACACCTTCAAGAGCAGTTAAAATGCACTGATATTGTGGAGCCAAGGCAGGGATTTTTTTAACCCCAGGTCCAAAGGTCATGTATATACATTTTTTTTTCCCCCAAGAGAAGCCATGGCTTTCATCAACTTCTTTAAGTGGTCCATGATCTCATAAAAACTGAGAACCAACTGAGCTCAAAGAGGAAGAATAGTATTAGCAGGTTTCATCATGGAGACACTCAAAGGTGTCCAACCAGTCACAGAACACCTAAATGAAGGGAAAGCAGAAGTTTTGATGAGTGCCGAAGGAAGGTATATGAAGAAATGGGGATGATGTCATAATAAATACATTAAATTGTATTCAAGTCATGAAATTTAATATATACCCTTGCTTTCCTTCTTCTCTTTCTTGCTATTGATTCTGCTAAAGGCCAGCCAAAGTCTCATCTCTGCTTGCTATGAATTGACTGTCCTATTGTAATTAAAGCCCCAACGACCAATGACACGGTGTTAGGAGGTGGGGCCTTTGGGAGGTCATTAAGTCATGAGATAAGGCCCTCAAGAGCGGGATTATGGTCCTTATAAGAATAGACTCATGAGAATGACCTCTCTCTCTGCCACGTGAGGACATAGCCAAAAAGCGGTTGCCTACAAACTAGGAAGATGGTTGTCCCACCAAGAGCCGAATCAGCCAGCACCTTGGCTTTGGATTTCCCAGCCTCCAAAACTGTGAGAAATAAATGTCAGTCAGAAAAAGCTAAGAACCATGTGATTTCACTCATATGTGGGATATAAAACTGAAACTCACAGACACAGACAAGAGTATGGTGGTTACCAGAGGGTGAGGGGGTAGAGGGGAAAGGGGACCAAATATATGGTGACAGAAAATAATTTGACTTTGGGTGGCTGGCACACAATGCAATATACTGATCATGTATCATGGCAATATATACACTTGAAACCTATATGTTTCAACCTATATGGACCCTCTTAACCAATGTCACCCCAATGAAAATAATTCAAACATTTCTGTTAAAACAGCCCAAACTGAAGTCTTTCCAGGCTATCTGAAGCCATGATAATTTTTGCCCAGCCTGTAACCCTACTGTAATTACATTTGGTGTCCAAACTGAACAGTTCCTTAACTGTTCTTTAGGTTTCATTTGGCTAATAGCTCTGTTACAAGAGACCTGGTGTTTTTCACAAGGCCTGGAAAGATATCAGATAACATTAATTTTATAAACATTTAATAGATTCCTTATCACTGTACATGAGCACACAGAACATGAGTAACAATTAAAAGCATGAAGTTTGATAGATAAAGATTCTACCTACGTAACTTTAGCAAGTTACCTTCTCTAAGCTTCACTTTCCTCATCTGTAAGATGAGGAAACAGTAACACCACTTCGTAGGTATACCTTAGTTACAAATAAATATTCTATTTAGGAGAGATAGACACTCATAAATGGTAATTATGAGTTATCATTATTATTGACATTTTCAAATTTATTCATCTATAAAAACTGATCAAGACAATGAAATGCAAAGTTATAAAAACATCTTAGTAAAACAGAAACTTCACTGCTATTCAAAGTGGTGGTTGCTACAGTTCATGCAGTCATTCTAAGGTTATGACACGACGGTGCAAAATCTGCTAGCCTGAAGAAAAAGTTGTGATAAACTGAGGTTCGAAGAACTGTTATGAGGGATGCACACACAGTCCACAAGATTTTTGTTAAAGAAATATGTGAACTGCTAAGGTTTAAAAAAAAAGCACACTGAGTGACTTAGCAGTTCTGGAATATCAATTAAAAGCATGAATGAAAAGAACAAGGCCCATCTTTTGTCACTCTCCTAGGAACACAGCAAGCTGAGAAGTAACATTCTCCAAGATGCTGTAAAATTGAGCAACTCACTTTTCTGCATTATTTCACAGCAAATTATAGCTAGGGAAGTCTTTTGGATAGCAATTGCTTTCACTTGGGTCACCCGAAATGACCAAACAACAAACCTTTAACACCAACCATTGATCTTGCTAATTGTATCTGCCACTATATTTGCTTCTTTTGTTTCCAGTCAGCCCTCCTTTCCAACACTATTCCAATTGTTAAATGGTCAGAACACACAAGTGACAGATTGAGTGTTTCACTGGCAATTTATACAGCTGAATGCAATGCTGTGGTACTGAATCATGATTTATTTGTCTCACACTGCAGCACATAACCTTTTAAATGCAGGGGGGAAAAAGCCAACACCTCTTTAAAGTTTATATATGACTATCTACCACTATATCCTATGAACTAGATTCAAAAGAGAACCAGTCAAATAAATGATAGATTTCTCTCTAGGTAGCTATAACTTAATGCACAATCCCTTCTTATATTCTGGGCTTACTCATTGCTCTTTATCTTATGTGATTCAGAAAGTAATTTGGGAGGTACACATAAATGATGCCCGTGATACTCAGCTAACAGAACCTAGAGCAAAGGGTTAAAACTAAGATTATTGGGGGTAGGAATTCTATATTGAAGGGTCCATGGATATACCTGGAAGCATCTTAAAATTCCCCAAATTGTAAACAAATCTTTATATGAAAAAATGCACATTTCGGGGAGAGTAGCTCTAGAGGTTTCACTGGTTTCTCAAAGGCATCAGTGATTCTTAAAAAGATTAAAAATAATGGCTTAAGGGGACCTGACCTATTGTTGCAAAATAAAAGGGAAATAAGGCATAAATTAGGATCTGAACAATGAAACCATATCAAGAAAACATCAAGCTTTACACAAAGGTTTATACATAGAAAGTAACAGATGAGAGAAATGGTGTTACGGGCTAAATTGCGTCCTTTCCCAAAATACTCATGTTTAAGTCCTAACCCCCGCTACCTCAATGTGTCTCTTATGTATTTAGAGGTAAGTTGTTTACAAAGGTGATTTAGTCAAAATGAGGTTATTAGGGTGGGCACTATTGCAATATGACCAGGGATCTTATAAGAAGAGAAAACTTGGACACAGACACCCACAGAGGGAAGAAGACGTGACGACAGAGAGAGAAAACGGCCATCGTACAAGCCAAGGAGAACAGATCCTCTCCTCAAAGCCCTTGGAAGGAACCAGTTCTATTGATACCATGATCTGGAACATCTAGCCTCTACAACTGTAAGAAAATAAATTTCTGTTTTTAAACCAACCAGTCTGAGGTACTTTGTTACTTTGGTACTTTGTTTGTAAGTGGCCTAGCAAACTTACAGAGTTGGTCCTAGCTGTAACAGTGGATTAAGAGATAATTCAAGAAGCAATAAAGACCAAGGGATTATTTTGAGGGTTAAAAATGTGGTAATACTAAGAATGAAAGTGGAAATGGTCTTAATGATCATCTGTAAGTAATATGGAAGATCATATGCATGATGGTACTTCCATGTCTGCTTCAGCACCCAACCACTGAGGATGAGGTTGAAAGGATAAACTGGGTAAAAATAACTGCTTGACGCCTGTAAACGGGCAAGAAAGAGGAGGAAAATAATTGTCTTAACTTACACAGGGAAAGTTATCAAAAATTAATCCAGACTTCTGCTTGTAGGAATAATGAAGTAACTGGACAAAATAAACGATATAACTGCTTCTAGTTATTGGGCAGCAGGCAGCACAGGATGGTGATACCTGAGAGAAGGGAAAATAAGTGAAAGGAAACCCATGATCACCTTACTTTTTCCTTGGAAGCCTTTCTAGAAAGCCACGCAGGAAGTAGGAGCTCAAACAATACAGTGGTGTTGCTGAGCTGGAAAGAGAGACCAGGGTTTGAGGCTACTGAGGAAGTAGGATCTGTGGGGCAGGGTAGTAGAAAAAAAGAAGTGAGAAAGAAAGAGACTCAGAAAACTGCACAGTAGTTCTCCTGAGTCTTTGGCTGAATGACAACTGCAGAATCTAGGGCAAGATTCCTCGAGGCTATCAATTCAGTCAAAGTCCAATCAAAATCCCAGCAGGCTGATTCTAAAACTTATATGCATGTCCAAGGGATGCCAAATAGCCAAAATAATTCTGAAAAAGTTAGACGACATATACTACATGATTTCAAGACTTATGAAGCTACAGTCATCAAGACAGTGTGGTCTGCTATAAAGGTTTAACAATGAACACAGTCTAGAAATATACCCACACATATGTAAATTGGTTTCTAGACCCACACTTATATAGTAAATTGGTTCTTGACTAAGCACTAAAGCAATTCAATAGGAAAAGGAAATTCTTTTCTATAAATGGTGCTAAAGCAATTTATATGGAAAAAAATTGATCTCATATGTCACATAAAATTTAATTTGAACTGATCATAGACCTCAACCTCCATAAGGATTTTCCTTTCTTCCTTTCCCATCGCACACACTAATATCTCCCAAGGGACTCAATACAATGCATGACACACAGAGTTGGTACTGAACAAAGATTTGTTGAATAAAATAGCTATACATAAAAATAAACAAACAAACATGCCATCGTAGAAAATAACAGGAAGAAACTGTTGAGAATGGTAAGGCAAGAGCTTGTGGAGAAAAAATCCATCCAAGTTGGCACCTCACCAAGTCTGCAAATATCCAGGAGATACTAAGCAGAGAGTAAAGATGGCAAAGAACTGAGAGGCAGCCATGGAGAGTTGCCAGGGAGTGAGTGAGGCGGAGGAGCAGCACAAAAACCACAGAGGCCTGATCCCAAGGGGCCTTACAACTTAAAGAGGACATTAAAGAACTCTAACCACAAAAGTGACATCATCCAACTTGTGATTTTATAGAGTCACCTTGCTGGCTGTGGAAAGAATGGACTGGAAGGAGCCAGGCAAGGGAGCAGGGAAACCAGTTATGAGGCTGTCACAGCCACCCAGTTGGGAGAAAAGGGTGGCAACGCTTCTCTACATAGGATGGACACTCAAGGTTTACACTGGAGCTGATATTCTAGTAGATTTAGGTATCACCTGTGATTTTCATTTTGTCATTTTCAACTGTTCAGTTGTTTCTCTCAAATATTGTCTTTATGAGGGCAGGGGTTACATCAATTTCATTTACCCCCGTTCCCCAAACCCAACAGATTATAGGGACATTCTGTACATGGAGCCAGAGGTCAGAATCAGACATGCTAAGTCAGACTGGGGCTGTCCAAGGAGAAGAGCCATCCTTTTTAAAATAGCAAATATAAAAGGTAATAAAGAGAGTACTGTGGCCCATTGAAATCATTAAATGTGTGCTGAGAATGAGCATGGTCCTGTTTACCAATATTAGAATATGGCTACTGCCTAAGACTTTACAGAAGTACAAATGGCACCGTTAGATGCTTTTGTGCAGTAGGTCATCAACTTACATAATACGCAGCTGAAAATGTGAACAATTCAGTAAAGGCTGAGGGACCATGAACAAGAATGGCTGATCTATGATGAGCAGTGACAAGCCATAACTATCATGAGTCTTTCACTAAGTTCTGGTGTTGACAACATAAAGGACATCTTCCCCCGCTTCACCCCTTCCCCTAGCCCGGCCCCCACAAAAGAAACCCACCCTCACATATACAATTCCATTTGAGTTTGGCTCAGTGTAATATTGCTTATTTTTTATACAGGCATAATATAATATATAGGAGCTGCTTTGAGGGAGATGCTATATAAATGTAATAAGATATATATGTATGCAGGTGATAGAAACTGTATTTACAGATATGCCTCTGGAATAAAAAAAAATTAAATCTGGATTCTCATACTGTTGGCACTTGTCCCAGTGCAAGAATACATTTAGTGTCCTATTAAATCAAAGGATGGTCCAGTGCAAACGGTGGCATGCTTTACCAGCTGGTGTTAACACAGATTGATGCACATGTTCAATCACACTTAACCTGACAGTGGGCTTCCTGAAATCTATCATACGGGATGGAAACATTTTATGTGCTGCATCTTCCCACCCCCTTTAAGGCAATAACTCACCAGGTAGAAATATAATTCACTTAGCATTTTTAAAATCCACAGTTAAAGCATTTTCCAAGGCTAAAAATTCACTGAAGTGGAATATATAGAAAATGGAACTTGTTAAAAAGATCATGTAGGACCTGACAAGAGTCATTTTTTGATTATCAATTAAGCATGGGAGTCAAATAATATGACATATAATTTTTTGTGAAGTATGGCAAAAGGTATGTTAACACAGAAATAAAATGTAAGAGCACATCACATAATTCAAGTCAAAATTTAAAGTTGGGTAAAGCCTTTCTATCCCTCACATTTTTTTTATGTCTCAAAGAAAAAAATCAAAGCATATGTTTGGAATCACTGTAATCTCTCATCTAAAGATAAATGATGCTTTTTTTATTGGTTCAATATTGATACATTTATGGATATCCTATTGGGAAGTATATTTTTGAAATCAAAAGATCTGAGCTAAAAGGCTGGCTCAGTCAATAATAAGCCACGTCTCTACTGGAGCGTCAGGCAAGTCACAATCCCCTCGACGCTTTGTTCTCACCATCGTTACAATATAGCCAAGAACTCCCCTTCCCACTTTAACAGAACAGAAATGAAGTCTATGAAGCTGTTTTGCAAATTATATCCTCTTGTGTATAAACTGAGGCACTTAAAATTCTATCTAACTTAAAAGTAACTTCAAAAGTATTTGTGATCAATTGACGAATTCAATTTTGTACAAGTAGCAGAGTTGATAGTCCCATAAAGAAAGTAGCACTTACTGCTCTCTTAACACATCATTGCACTTGGCGACCATTTCAGAGTAACAACTACATCTTTGGATGTGTCTTCATTAATATCTAATCCAGAGAGCCTTTTTCTATAAAATGCTACTTCTTTATATAGGCTAATTTATATTTTACTTTGTCCTAGCATAACACAGAAGCAGCAAATGGTCCTACCCTTGGTTAACCTGGTACAGTTATCAGAGACTGTGGCGTGAGTTCTACGTTCAGGTCCGGGTCTGACGAGCCACAGGGCCTCAGCAGGTCACTAATCCCCTCAGAGCCTCACACTCTCCACTCCCTATAAAATGGGGAGAAAGCCCCCAACCTCCCATGGCTGTTGAGATTTAAGTGAGAAGATACATATAAAATGCCTAATGGGACTATTTATGTACTAAATAAATAAGAACCTTCTCCCCTCATAGCCTTTGGCTTCTTCAGATGGACACAGAAGAAACTAAAATAATAAAAACAAAATGATAAAATTTTTAACCCACAAACAATGTAAACAGACATATAGGTGCTCTGCCACTTCCTGGCCCCCCCTGCAGGAACTGCCTGCCTCTTCTCTCCTGCTCTACCCTGGTTCCTCTCAGTTGACCCGTGCCCACTCCTCCCTGCTGATCACAAGCCCCAGTGCCAGATGCCTCAACCACACCCAGGCCTGATGGCAGCGTTCCCCGAAGGCCCAGGTAGGCGCATCTCAGCCAGAATCAGTTCCTACTTCTAAAGGGCAGAGGCAGAGACAGAGTCTCAGAGTACAGTGTAACGAAATAAACAATAGGGTGAGTAAGAGCAAGAGCGATTGTTATGGAGTGAACGTTCACGAAATGCTTCCTGCCCTCCAGTCAGTGGACGCCTGTTGGCTGCATTGGATCCTGGGTCCAGAAGTAAAGTTGGGTTTACAAACTCAAGTGTATGCAGGGGAGAGTGAAACTAATGCAGTAAGAGGAGCAAAGGAAACAAAGATGTGAGGGAGGGGACTAGACTAACAGCACTTTCATAAAAGTCTCAAGTGAACTTTCTTGACATTTGCTAGGAGAGAGTTTAAAAGGAGACTATGCAAATTATATAACTTTTTAAAAAAATACCTATTTTATTGATTATGCTATTACATTTGTCCCATTTTTTCCTCTCTTTTATTCCCCTCCACCCTGCACCGCCCCTCCCCACATCATTCCCCCCTCCCTTTAGTTCATGTCCATGGGTTGTACATGTTAAGTTCTTTGGCTTCTCCATTTCCTATACGATTCTTAACATCCCCCTGTCTATTTTGGACCTACTATCTATGCTTCTTATTCCCTGTACCTTTTCCCCATTCTTCCTCCTCCCCCGCCCCTCTGATCTGCCCCACCCTGGCTAAAACCTAAGGCTCTGCCCCTTCTAACATAACAGGTGAGCTGAGACAAAGAAATATGGCCCAAATGAAAGAACAGATCAAAGCTCCAAAAATAGAACTAAGAGATGAACAGATAGCCAAGCTATAAGATGCACAGTTCAAAATACTGGTAATCTGGATGCTCACTGAATTGGCTGAGTATGGTCGCAAAATGGAAGAAAAAGCAAAGGCTATGCAAAGTGAAATAAAGAAAAATATACAGGGAACCATCAGTAAAGGGAAGGGACTCAAATCAACAACTGGGAGCGGAAGAAGAGATAAACATTCAACCATAACAGAAAGATGAAACAAGAATTCAAAAAAATGAGAGGCTTAGGAACCTCTGGGACAGCTTTAAACGTTCCAACATCCGAATCACATGGGTGCTAAAATGAGACCATGGGAATCGTGTAACTTTAAACTTGCACATCACTATTTAGACATCACCAGCAGCAGTCCAAACTGAATGTCATAAATCCTACAATGGCCCAGTGAATAAAAGGATATCTTGCCCTATTTTTATATATTAAAAATTGATTTTTAAATAAAGACAAAGTATACAAAACACTGTATAACCCTGTTAAGTCATTTCTTCATTTTCATTTTACCAGGAATTGTACATAATCAAAGTGGCTCAGATGAGGTTCTGGTGACCTATAAATTGTACCCCCAGTTGGAAAAAGGCCAACTACTATCAGCTGTGCCCAGTGATTAACATGTGGGTCAGTGACTTGCTCCAGGCCATCCATCTTGCAACACATGGAGAAAGGACTGTCACCCAGGCAGGCTGCTACCACATACTGCATTCAACTATGCTGCCCCACATCGTGACTCCATTGACAAGTCTAAGATGGACACATCAACAAAACTAAGGAGAAGAGAAGCGGAAAAGATGGCAAATTCAGTAGTGCTACTTCTCAATCTAATGTAATAGACCACAATCCAACTCTACCTTCCACAAGTAACTGGATTTAGGCAGAGAAAACCAATTCTGATAACAATATAAAGATGCCTTGGTGCTGTACACCTGAACCTAATACAAAATAATATTAAATGTAAAATGTAATTGAAAAATAAAATTAAAATAAATAAATAAAGATGCCTTGGGTTAGGGCAGATGCCTTGGGTTAGAGCCTCCAATTGTCCAAAATGGAGGTCCTAGACTAAGAAAAAAAATTTTAACTTCTTTTTATGTCCTCGGTGCCTGATTTTTCTGGAGATGGTTAATAACTGCCATTGCATTTTTTTCTTAAGACTTAAGGGATTTCCGGTGGTAGCTAAACTAGTTTGCCCAGTCAGACTTCACACTCTGAATCTTTAATGGCTTTAATTTATAACAAAATAGGAAAGACTTAGAAAAATGGATTTGTATAGTGTGCTTTAAACATGAAACCAATTAATAACATGTAGACAAGTGACAAAAGGACTACGGTGTATGCACACATCAGTAACATTAAAAAATGAAAGCAAGCGGTTCACAACAGTGATTATCATGAGAAGTCATTCTGGGAAAAGAAAAATATTGTCAATGAAATGAGCACTGTCACAAAAGGTAATGTAAGACAGAGAGGAATTAAACAACTGGAAAACACAGTTGCTGCTTGCAGAGATCACATCTTGAGACTAAAAAGTGAATTGAATTAGTTAGTGCAAGCACTACCAAGTACCCAGAACTTAGGGACAAGTACACAGTCAAAGGATGTCAAAAAGTAATGAAGTGAATAACTAAATGAATTAATGAATGAATCAATGAAGTAAGCAACAAAGCCACCAATGGCCCAATCAAAAGTTAACCATAGAACTTTATAGGTAGAAAACCAGGTGACCTGTTCCCAGCCTCAATATAAAACTCACAAAAAAAACAGAGACTTGGAAAATCATTTGTGAAATTAAAAGACTACTGTTAAAATTATGACGATGGGATTGAAAGGATAACAGTGAAACCCTTCTTATGGGACCTCGCACCCACCCTGAGCATTCGCCACGTGGAGCCGGCTCCCTGTCTGACCTGCACTTTTTTCTTGCCCCCTCTCTTCCCGGGCATAGCTGTCCTCACACCACCAATGCGCCTTCTCAGTTTTCACACAAGAAGCTAATTCACAGCTTCTCTTTTATTGACATGATAAACTGACCAATCACAGTGTGTGACAGAGACTTTCTTTGGCCTTTGAAACATCTTGGTCATTCTTTCTCACCACTAACTACCTTTCTTCTTCCCTGTTGAAAGGTGGGACTTGAGACAAGGTCTAGGCTTAGATTGTCTTAGAAGGGCTCAGTTTTATAAAACCACCCTCTAAATACAGTCTCATAGTATAAAAATCCCATGTGTACATACACACACACACACACACACACACACCCCTGCATGCATGTTTGTTTACCTAATATTTACTGAGCATTTTTACTTAATCCTGGCATAAGGCAAGGTTCTCTACATAGATTATTCTTTTGATCCTACAAAAAAAATCTATGAGAAAGGCCTATCATTACCCTCCTTCTATATGAGACATAAAAGGTAAAATAACTTATCTACAGTCACAAAGCATGGACTTGGGGTAATGAGTACTGAACCCAAATCTAGTGATGAGGAGTCAAACCTCTGCAATCTACTATACACATTAAAATGTTTAAACATCTGGATAAAATAACTGGAAATCAATTGACAGAGTGACAATAACACAGAGGCAATAAGACATTTAAAATCAGAAACTTTATGACCAAAAAGAAAATATTGCATTTCCTCCTTGCCTGCCTCCAAAGAAAGTATTTTCCTTTAGATTCTCCACGACCATAAAGAAAAGGATTAAGAAGTATAATAGGAAGGATTTTAGACTGGTATATCTACTCTTTCTTAATTCTGTTCATTATACACAATACAATTAAAGGGAAATTCTCAATTCATGACCACTTACTTTCTGAATGCAATTAATAGTTGTTTCCACCCTTCCAAGCACATTAGAAAGAATACATAAGCTTCTCATATTTCTGTAATAAGAGCTGCCATTGACTACTGGCGTACTGAGCATGACTCTGAGCCCACTGGCCCCAGGCACATGTAGCATCGCATACATCTCCCCCACTGACTGCTCCAACTGGTGTGGATGAGGTTCTGACATCTGAAACACTCGCTTCATTGCATGGCTAGCCACCTTATGCAATTTTTCTTCTCCAGAGACAGAGATCTGCAGAAGACTCCCCATGACTGTGCAGAAGCCACAAAACCTGTAATGATTCCATCCAGAACAAGTAGCTGAATCCTGGAAAACTCAGAAAAGAAATCAGACAAAAACATACATTTTACATCCTCAACTCGTAAGACAACTATCTCATGTGTGATAGTAAGAAAATGCAAAAGCAGAACAGAGGAGTGCTCACAAAGCTACCAGCTTTGAAATCACCATGAGCCCGCTTCTTCTGGGGCTTTGTCTATTCCAAGGCTGGGCAGAGGATTTCCTTCCTCTCCCACCACAGCAGGCCTTTCCTCTATCCCACTAACGAAAAGTAGGTGAAACTTTAGTCAGTCATGTTGCTGCTTTTTTAAAGGAGATCGGCTCTGAGTTGAACATACTGGTCCAAAAGAGACTTTGGATTCAGGCAAGCTCAGGAAATGTCAGTTGTGCCTATTTCACTCTTCACTGGCACAGTTCATCTACACTTGTTGGGAGCAACAGTCTTCCCCTGAAGCACAAGCACCATCCTACTGCATTAGCACTGAAGCTGTTGTGGGCCACCCAGGGAAAGCCACAGCCCCTGACCTTGCAATGGATTCTTGCGTGGGAGGCCAGCCTGAGCCACAAGGTGCCCGATCCTCTGGCTCCAGTGTCGAGGACGCATGATGTTTCATGGACCAATCTTCCACCCTCTACAGTCACTTCAGAGGAATCTCATCCAATCTGAGGCATTACATTTATACTGATAATGCCCAAAGTTATCTACACAGCCCAGGCCTCTCCTCTGAACTCCAGATTCTAATTTCCAATTGTGTTCTCGATTAAAAATCCAAAAGGCATCTTAAACTTAAGACACCCAAACTCTGCTCATGATTAGCTCCTTGCCTCCCTCCATCTCCTAACCTACCCTTCCTGTTATCTTTCCCATTCTTTTAGTTCCCCAGGTCCAACACCTCAGTCAATCCTCACTCTTATACCCCTCATCTAAGTCATGACCAGTCCTTGTTAGTTTTGCCTTTGAGACAGATGCAGACTCTGACCATTACTACCAGCTGGATGAACGCAGAAGGGTGGCATTCCTTCTGGAGGCTTCAGGGGCAAATCCATTCTCTTGCTTTTTTCATCTTCTGGAGGCTGCCTGCATTCCCTGGCGCATGGTTCCTTCCACACAGGACTCCAACCTCACAATTCTGCCATCACATGTACTACTTAGTCTCTCTTACCCTCCTGCTTTCCTCTGCTAAGGGCTCATGACAACACGGGGTTTACCTGGGTATTGCAGAATAACCTCCCCATCTCAAGATTCTAAATCATATTTGTAAAGCTCTCTAACCACACAAGGTAGCATATTCCCAGGGTCTGGTGATTAGGACAGGGGCAGCTTTGGGGGGGGAGGGGCGGCTACTATTTGCTCCTCCTATATCGTCTCACGCAAGTACAAGTCAAAGTCCTTACAATGGCCACAAGTTACTATGGGATGTAGTCCCCACTTCCTATCTAAGCTCATCTCTTCCAACTCTCCCCTTTGTTCACTCTATTCTAGCTACACTATTGTTATTATTCCTCAACACACAAGCCCGTCTCAGTCCTTGGCATTGCTGTTCCCTCTACCAGAGAAGCTCCCTCTCTCCCTTAGGTCTCTGCTTAAAAGACCCCACCCATAAGTGAGGTTCTCTCTGCTGATTCTGCAATAGATCAATACTCGCCACCCTCCCCCCACCCTTGTACACTTCCTTCCACGCTTACTTCTCTTCCTAGGGCACTCATCGTCATCTGGTATGCTATCTACCCATCCATCCATCCTCCCCCACCAGAATGTCACAAGGGGTGTTTTGTCTCTTGTCGTATCTTCAGGAAATAAAACATGAAGCTGGGGCTCAATAAACAGTTGCTGAATATGTGCATTTTACTTTATCAGAAAAGTAAGTTTCTTGGAAACAAGACCTGGTCTAACGTAGAAACTCAGTAAAAGTCTGAATGAATAAATAAACAGGTTGGTAAATGACAGACCAAATTTATATCTAATTTTCTATGGATAAATTGAATTAATATCAAATCAAGTGAGTTACTGTGTAGGAATCAGACATAATGGTTAAAGTAGCTTACTCAGGGGTACACAACAAAAGGAAAGCAATGCCGTTACCTACTGAAACTCCATTCAAGTTCCGGACTTTATTTTGCTGTATACCTGCATGTTCTTGTATCTGACAGGTCAGAACTCAACTGGATTTCCTTGCTTGGACCAATACTCTTACCAACAAGGTTTCTATTTACTAAACTCCAAACTTGTTTTTAAAGGAAATTTCACAGAAATCTCAAAAGCATGTATCTTGCTTATTCAGATACGTAAAAAAAAATATACAGGGGGAGAGATCATTATCCACACTTTAAAATGCACTCCGAGCAGCCCTGACTGATGTGACTCAGTTGGTTGGGTGCCATCCTGAGAAGCAAAAGGTCACTGGTTTGATTCCTAGCCAGGGCACACGCCTGGGCTACAGGTTCGGTCCCCAGTCAGGTGAGGTCAAGAGGCAACCAATCAATGTTTCTCTCCCACTCTTCTCTCTAAAAATAAATACATAAAATCTTTAAAAAAATATAATGCACCCAGAGCAAACCTGCAGCCAGTGGAAACTGGTGGAACAGGTATAAGGAACATCAGGTGCATCAGCTCCAGCACTAGTGCGGCTCACGTGCGCACCGTGGAGAGCCAGTTCACAGCCGGAGGTGCTCCTGCTGTAGCTGGGTGTTTACTGAGAGGAAGAGCCCCAGGGACAATGCAACTAACTTGGAGTGGAACAGGGGACAGAAATTGCTTTCCCAGAGGCCATCTCATCTGCATTTTGCAAAGTGTTACTCTGGCCCTGCTGTTCACACATCATCCCAGCTGGCCATGTAACTGGCCACTTTGTGTCACCTGTCCTCCTGCTAGCAACTGGGGAAGTGAGCCAGGGCCACATTGTGTTCGCACTTGGAAACCACTTTCTGAGAGCCCTTCTCCGGGCACAAACGGGAAGGAGTACACCGCAGGGGGTAGGGATGTGGGCCTGGAGGACAGCCTGCTAGGCTTCATTCCCTCCTTTGCGACTCACTAACACTGTCCTTAGGAACATGTCGCCTACCCTGTCCACGCCTCAGTTTCCTCACCTCTAACTTATCATGCTTATTACAAAACAGGAGTGAGTACAGGAAAAGCACTCGTAATTGTGCCTCAGCACAATGACACACATACTGGCTATTATTATATTGTTATCTATTATAGTTGACTTTTTTTAAAAAAATCCCTGTTTAAAAATAAATAATACATCTGTCTTCATCTTGAGTTAGATTTGTAACAGAAATTCCCAGGGATTTATCATTTATTTCCAACTAAGTGTTTACCTGTAATTAGGGAAAACTGCCACCAGGCAGATGTTAAGATTCAACTTCTATAGATATGGCTCACAAAAACAAAGTTATTTAAAGACTTTCCCCTTAATTCTACTGCTGAATAAAAACCATGTAAGTCGCTATTGGAGAACTTAACAAAAATGCTGGACAAGTATAATAATATGTCCTATGTAAATAGGATAAGCAATATGTGTAAGATTTTAACATATAAATACACAGGTATGTGTAGGTTCAACTAGATTTTTTTCTAACACATTATAATCTAATAGAAGTCACTGATTAATCTAATGTCCTGTATTGCCCCACTGCTTGAAAAATAAAATAACACAATATGCTTCTTTTTTTTTTCATTTCTCTTAATCACGCTAAGGACGCAGGCCAGACACAACAAGTGAGCTTTACCAAATGAAACAAGAATTAGTCTCCTGCCTGGAATTCTGACTCAACAGACTGGGAGGGAGCCTGTATTTGCATTCGCAAAAGCCCTTCTGGTATTGGTAACGCTAATGCCTATGGTTTACAATCACTGTAAAAAATCTTTCTTTTCACAAGAAGTTTTTTCTGCCTTAAATGCATTTGTAAAGATGTTTTCTGGATCCTGTATCCTGCTCCAACAGTGAGACTTAACTGCTTGTAACTCAGAGAAGGGAAGGTGCTGAGTTATTCTTCTGCCCTTAAAATCAGTACAACTCTCCCTCTATACCTTTTTTTTAACACTAACGCGAGAGATAAAGGAGATAGGAACAGTGGCGATAAAACTTTCCATTTGCTCCATGAATCATGTGAATGCTTTTCCTTTCCTTTAGACCAGCACCTAACAGGACTTCCTGTGCTGATGGAACTGTTCTGTACCTGCGTTTCACCCTTCCCCATGGCTCATGAGCACCTGAAACGCGGCTCATGGCTTCCTTGCTGAACAGCGCCACCTTGAACAGAAGCCAGGCTCTGCCTGCTCATAGCCTCCTCAGAACCTTGCTATCCTATCTGAGGGTCTCACTTCATTGCGTCACTCAGGACATAGTCCTTAAGCACATACCCCAAGTATGTAGTAGGCATGGAGGAACAAAAAAAGACCCACCGCCCCCCAACCCCTGCTCTCAGTGAGCTTACATTTATAGTAACTTGGCTCCCTTAAAACCACCAGACTCATTTGAGGTACCACCTCAAAGACTTAGGGTCAAATGTGTTTTTTAAAATGATGGTATTTGGGACCAGAAAAGCAAATAGTCATAGTCTGAGAAACAATGCAGTTTAACATACAGAAGCAATTAAAGGATACCGAGGATAAAGAATAACAGGCTTGGATGTTATTTCCGGGGAAGGTCATAGCCCACCTTGGGCCATCTGAGTGACCAGGCAGAACAGTAAGATTCAGCTGCCAATGGGATAGGACAGAGGAAGTCCCAGCTAGAATACATTTAAAAATTGCCTGTGGAGGTGGAATCAGAAGAGAACCAAATTTATGACTGGAAAAAGATTTTCAAGCAGCTGTAAGCAAACACTATTTGGTAAAAGTTTACAAGAGATTAAAATAAAAAAAATAATATGGGGTTAAAAAGATAAAAGTGATGGTTTGATTACAAAAACAAAACACACCCCCAGCCAGTCGAGGAGGAGCCACGGATGAGACCACCCCCACTGACCTCAGGTTCTTCACTGCGGCACACAGGCCGCCTTCATGAGCAGTTCCCGAGACACTGGGCGCTGCAGCTGCTGACCATGGCTCAGGGCTGGTCAGACCCGTCACAGCTGGGCTCTGGTCAATGACAAATGCTAGTGGAAATGATCAGAATGGGGTGCTTTGGTGGAGTATTTGCCAACAAGAGGAGAGAGCGTTGTTCAGAACTGCTGCATTTGGGTAATCGGTATTAATTAAATCCAGAACTAAGCTCATTCATCAGCAATCTTACCTAGTTCTGGGGGCAGAACGGTCAGGCGGTTCCCCTGAATGTGGAGCTCCTTAAGCTGAGTAAGCTCCCCAATTTCCTTCGGCAGCGAGATCAGGTCGTTATCTCTAAGGCTGAGCTAAATATAGGAAAACAAAGAGTTGTCAAAACACTTTCACATAAACTCCCATAAAGAGGTACTCAACATAAACTCTTGTCCTCTTCCATGCCCTCTCTTCTTTAAGCCTCAATCCTTGCAACTTACTTCCAAGTGTCTGCACATGAACAAGAACAGTATGGAGAGCAGTGGTTCATTCCTGCAAAACAAACCCTACTCCTGCTCAAATCGACTTGGTTCTACTTCTACAGGGGCTGCAGAAGTGAATTGATTTTCTCAGAATTTAGATAAATTACTTACTATCTGCAACTTTGTGAGCTTCCCAATATCTGGCGGCAGGATTTCAAAATCGTTGTCACTTAGATAGAGTGCACGCAGGGTGGCTGCAAATTAAACAGCAATATATAAACAGGGTAGCATGGAACCCAACCATTTGAGGACTGATCAATACAAGGGAGTCAGCTTTGATTAATAACCCTGGCCTGCTGAAAAGCCTGTGACACACCTAGGGCTCGCAATAATAACAAGCAGGTCAAACTTAGATTTACTGGCTTATTGTGGGGCTGGTGTGTTCAGGAAAACATCTATATCCAAGAGGACTGACACAATTAACAACTGTGGGCACCAGCAGTTTTTGACATCCAGTTTCAATATATTTGCAGAAAAGACAGCTATTTTGCTTCTATTACTTCCGATTCACATTTCTTACTCCATTTGCATCCAAAGTAAAACAAAGAAAACCACTGTGTCACTTATATCAATACTTAGGGCAAAAGGCTCTTTCATGTAAAGAGAACTAGGCTAAAAATAAACAAACAACTCAAAGGCTTTCAGGTGGTGGAGGCCAAAATCACTGTTCACTGTTTTCATAATCAGGCTAATTACACTTGACCCCTGAACAATGAAAAGGAACAAGATTAGAGGCGATGATCCCCTGCACAGTCAAAAATCCACATGTAACTTTAGACTCCAAAGCTTAACTACTAATAGTAGTTAACAAGAAGTCTTACTGAAAACAAATAGTCAATGAACACATTAATTATGTTATGTGTATTATATACTGTATTCTTTCAATAAAGCTAGAAAAGAGAAAATGTTATTAAGAAAATCATAAAAGAAAATATATTTACTGTATTTATTGAAAAAAACCCATGTGTAAGGGGATCTACAGTTCAAATCTGTGTTGTTTAGGGCCAACTATATTATTACTTGTTTCTATAGCCTTAACAACAAAAATAAATTAAGACAAGGGGGCTAAAATATTTTTGAACATGGAGTTCAAAAATAGAGAAAACCCTAACTTAGGCAAAATACCAGTAATCAGAAATTTGTTCATAACACTACACAATGATAAAATGATCTAAATTACTAAAGGCTAAAATCCTAAAGAATCTTTTTATCCTCAACCAAACAGGTGTACCACAAGATATATGAATTTTTTTGTCTGCTTACAGGTATTCAATTACATTCTAATGTTTAAAATTTGACAGAATTGTATGTTAATTTACATAATAAAAAACAACTTATTCTAGGGCCCAAGAAAATATTATAGAGTTGTTTTCACATGCTTAAGAAAGTCTAAGAGAGAGAGTATGGCTAAGGTAAAAAAAAAATAATAATAATTTTAGAGCCTCATTCAGGAAATTCAGTATTTCTGGATGCCATATATGTCACTATTTGGAGAAAAAGAACACTCATTGAAAGAAAGCAATTCTTTCCTAAATATTTCATGAGTTCTTGGAAAAAAAAGTTTTTCCTAATTTTTAATAAGCATTTGCAACAAGAATTTGTTTGCATATGAAAAGATAAAATGTGTTTAATTGTGTACTATCAACAAAATAGCCCACATCAATAAGAATACTTTCTAAAAGGCTTAAAACAAGAACTATGGCTAGAATTTTAAAAACTCTGGTTTATTAATAGGTATTTTTATAATCAATTTGCAAATAATTAACAAACACGGAAGGGCACATATATTTTTATATTTTTGCATGTTCTTTAAAAATGAAACTCAAACTTCTTAGCTAAATGTGAGACATTCTCAGTTAGATACATAATCTATATCAGAAAGTTAATATGACACTCATTACTAAGTACACTTCAGCGTAATGGTGTCCGACAACTATATATCAAATATACATACTGCTGAACTATGAAGAAATATTCAAAAGGAATCTGTAAAGAAAAGAAAAATGTATGTCCAATAATTTCTCTTGAAGTTTGGGCCCTGACAAATAAATTTCACTTTGAGAACTCAAAGTACCATTTTAAGGAGATTTATAGAATTAAAAGTTTCTTACTCAGGTAGAAGAAGTTTCCAGGAAGGGAATTTTCACTCAAGTTGTTGTAAGTCAAGTCAAGGACCTCAAGAGCTGGGAGAGAGCCAAATCCTCGAGGCAAAGTGTTTAGTCTATTCATGCTGTTGGTGGGGGAAAAAAACCCAAGACGTCACACACAAAACACATGTTTAGACAGAATACTCAGATCACCTATGTGTCACAAGCCTAAAAGCCACATGTGAGAGGCTGAAAGCCTAGAAATGGCCATAGTTCTATAATCACTCTGTTATTTTAACCAGCCTTGTAATGTTAGTCCAAGAACCTATGTGGCCTTGAAATAATTGAAAATGTCTTGGTTGTCATTTTCTCCAGTGCTGATGCTCCATCATTGTTTTACACACAAAAAATTAAATCATCACAAAATATCTGTCCTTCCAGAGAAAAACTTCCTTATAAATGTAGCAATACCTCAAAAAGAGACATAGTAAGCTTTGTAATTTTCAGACTTGACTTTATTTCACTTATTCCTCCCAGGGAGGGAGGGGGGCGGGGGGAGGATCACTTTTTTATTCTGCAATTTCTAACATTCAAAATGACCTCCAGTAAGAAGGGCGGTTACTAGGAGCTAAGTGAGGGGACATGGGAGGTGGTTGTTTCATGGGTATAGAGTTTCAGTTTTGCATGAGGAGAAACTTTTGGAGCTTGGCTGCACAACAATGTGAATATACTTAACACAAGCGAATCATACATTTAAAATGGTTACGGTGGTAAATTTTGTTATGTGAATTTTACCAAAATTGAAAATTTTATATATATATATATGTAAATACACACACACACACACACACACACACACATCTCCAATGAAATGTAAGGAAATTATTTTTCTATTATTCTTCTTTATAATTTTTTAAGATCCTATTTTTCTTTTATTATTTTAATGATTTTTAAAAATATATTATTTATTTATTTTTATTTTTGGAGAAGGAAAGAAAGGGAGAAAGAGAGGGAGAGAAATATGAACGTGTGGCTGAATTTTGCACACTCTCTCCCAGGGACCTGGCTTGCAACTCAGCATGCTCCCTGACTGGGAATCGAACCAGTGACCCTTTGGTTCGGAGGCCAGTGCTCAATCCACTGAGCCACACCAGCTAGGGCTCAAGACCCTATTTTTCTTAATACAGTTCCCTTTGAGCATAGGTAAAAGTTGACTTTAAAGTGATTTTTAAAATATCTAGTAAAGGCTGACATGTTAAAAGGTGGGAGGGACAGTGAAACCACAAATAATTTTAGACATCGATCCTTCTCATATGAACTACAATACTGTCCACACCCACTAACCAGGCCTCACAAAAAAAGAGTGATCTCCACCTCAGGATAGGTAGAAAAGTCCTAGGTTAACTTTACACTTAACAAAATAACCTCGATGACCATTTTCAGTGATGGTAACAACTGCTATTTTCTACGAATTCTTAATTTGTGAAGCATATTTGTATCAAGTATTTTACCTGAATCACCAAAACAATCGTAATAGAGGCAGGAGAGCATTTATAACCACCTCTGTAACGCTGAAATGAGGAAACAGGCCAAGGGAGGTTACGAACCAAGGGCTTCTGACTCGGTTGGAGGGGGTGACAGGTGTCAGAGAGCACCCGCATGCACCTCATTGAGGCCAAGGCGCTCCTGGTCCTCGGATGGCCATGCAGGGTCTGAGTCAATGGGAGGGAAAGCCAGAGAGTGGGGAGTGCGCACCTTAGGTGCTTCTTTCTTCCAATATTGCTCTTAGTTGCCCATCTTTAAAAATCACCACTAAAGTTTTTCTCTCCAAACAAAGAAGTACACTTTGAAACATGAAATACAGGAAATCCATGGTGAGACTTCCTCAGAGCAGCAATTTTCAAACTTTTTCATCTCACAGCACACATAAACGAAGTGCTAAAATTCTGTGGCATACCAAAAAATAGATATTTTGCCAATATGACAAAAAAAATAGGTATAATTTTGGTTCATTCACCCAAGACAGCTCTTGTTGTGTTGGCTGTTGTCATTTTTTTATTTGACAATCTAAGGGAAAAAGGGTCAGTGCCCCTGACTAAATAGTCAGGTATGTTGCATGTTTTAAAAATTATTGCAGCTCACCAGTTGAAAATCGCTGCCTTAGAGGCGAGGGGCCTCTCACTGAAGAGAGAGTTCCCACCCGATCTCCAGCACAGAGCAAGCCTGAATCTACTAAACTGCAGGTTCTCCTTCTCTTTGAACAATGAACCAATACCCCAACGTGTGAGAAACACAGGAGAGCCCCTGTGCAGTTGATTCATACCAGTAAGTGACAGTAGGAGGCCCACTAGCCTGGTGGACAGAAGGGAAACTCTAACTGAAAGGCTTCGGAAGGTCCACATGCTGTGCTGGCAACAGCCCCAGCTACAAACAATGCAGGAAGCTGTGAGGACTACTTGCCATTAATCTTGACACCAGCACACTCGTAACCACCAGCATCTATCTCTTTGCAGAATGATGTGTGGTATGCATGGGCTTCCCCCAGAGTGGATGCTAACATCAGCTCCATCTACACAGGTGACCTCAGAGCCCCCCAGCGAGGGCACTGGCACTCAAGGTGTTCATGACAGGTTACAGTAGGGGCAGTGAGAGAGCAGATCTGGGTTTGAAGTCCAGCTCTAGCACCTGCTGGCAGGGTGATCTTGGGGAACTTACTCAGCTTCTCTGAGACCCAATTCCTCTTCACCTGTAAAATGAGGCTAGCTACACCTTCCTGGCAGGTTCATCAGGAGGATGAAAGAAAATCTAACATAAATCGTGGCTCACACATGGGTTCTCAAGAAATGACACCTACATGTACAATTATTTTTCAAGAGGTTTGAGAGGAATTTTTACTCAGCCCCCAAAAGGCAAAAGGTCACCGTCAGAGAAGATCACGGTGAAAGCCTCAACTAGCAAGGGTAGTTTTTCTGTTTGTGTCACACCAGTGTGGCTGTGGCACAACCATGCCAAATGGCATAAATTCTTTGTCTGTGGACATTTTCCAAACGCATACTGGAAATGAGAAAATGCCTACATGTGATGGAGAAATTTACAAAACCAGACAGTCAAAGGCTGTTCGGCATCGTTTTTCTTTCTCTTCTTCAAAAGCCACAGTAAGGCCCATACTAATGATTCCCTTTTGGAACATTTGGATCTCCGGAGGTCCTTTTGCCCTCCTCTTGCTTCCATAGAACCTTCCTGGCTAAAGGCAAGACTTTTACTCACCTCCACAGTGACCTGCTCACACACTTAGCAAGAAAGAAAAAAAGAAAAGAAAGAAAGAAAAAAGAAAAAAAAAAAACATCGAAATCCATGAACACTTGTGCTGTGCTTAGTGGAAACTCCTAGCTGCTCACAAGAGGGGCTCCAGCATCTCACTAGTGGAAAGTTATCTCAGAACAGTCGGCCATGGTTCTCTTGAAGTGAGATTATCTCCAAATAATTATAAACAGGTAACCTATGTGGCTACATTTTTTTTTTTTTTTTTTGGAAATAGCTCTATAAAATGAGTCACATTTGAAGAATTAAGAACATAACTCTATTTATTCAGATAGCCTAAAAATCCTTTCATGTCTTGTGATCACCAGAATAAACAGCAAATACTATGTGAAACTTGAAAAGCAACTTTTGGTCGAGCTTGCCCCCTGGATTATGCATACACATGGTCTGACTGCTCCGCGGTAGGGTCTCCAGTGTGTATATTTTTATTCTGGCTGCTTATTCTAAGTAGCCTGCGCCATCTTGCCTTAAATAGAATGGGGCAGGTATAAGTAATTCTATGCCATTGAGGACAGAAGTATCCTTTCTTGAAACCCATCTTAACTCCTTTCCTAGAGAACTAAGAATTTTGTTCAAACTTTGACAACTCCATCTGTGTAGCTACATAATTAACTATAGAAAACTTTATATGATCTACAAAACACTGAAAACTTTTAACAAACAGCTCTCAGGACAACAAAGAAGTAACTAAGATACTTCAAAGAAGAAGGAAAGTTTACCACTCGGTCCTAAGGCATGTGGAACCCAGAGGAACAAATCCTGAGCTCGCCATCTTGCGAACTCTGCCTCCACCTGTATTTGTGTCTCAGCTGCCCACAGCAAACACCTAGGCATCACCCCCACTGTCTTGTCACTTCTACCTCCTCTATGTTCTCACATAAAGGCCCTCCCCTGCCTCCACTGTCACTCACTGCCCAAGTTCACCAGGAACGTTATCTAGCATTCTCACAGGGCCCCTGACCTCTAGCCATACCTCCCTGCAGCCTCTTCTCCACACAATCCTTCAAACGAATACATGACCTCATCTCTCATACCTGCTGCTCCGCTCTGCAAACTCCTCAATGGTCTGCAGGATAAAACTGGAGCTCCTTTATTTGACACATGAGGCCTTTCATTAGCACGCCGACTTCTTGACAATGACTTACTTGTTTACAGTCTCTTTCCCCAACTGTGATGTATGCCTCATAAGAGCTGAATGGCCACTACCTACAACACAGCCTGGTACATACCTGGAAGCTCAAGAAATTATCATTAAATGAAGAGCAGACATTCATGCTTCTCTTCTCACCTCTTCCCCTCCTGCTCCCTACCTCACACTTCATACTCAGCCACCACCAAACCACCTGCAATTCCCGGAACGTGCAGTGCTCTGAGCTTTTAGACGTGTCATTCTCACAATCTGAGATGTCTTCCCTCTGCTTGGGAGTCTAAGGAATTCCTTCTGGTGCATCAAGTCTGGGTTCAAGTACTACCCCTGCAGGAACTCTTCCCCTGAGAACCTTACCTGTAGACTACTGTGCTCCTGGCCCCTCTCCCTGTGCACTTCTAGAGCCTGCCACGCATTAGTGACCCAGCTGTACACGGTCACTCTTCACTGACAGTGGCTCTGCCCCCCATACTGAAGGCCAGGGACTGTGATTTTCACCACTGGCCCTGACACTAGCAAGGTTCCTGACATAGCACAGGAACTTACATAGTCCCAAACTAAATGAATTAATAAATAAAACAATGATAATGATGAGAATAATAGCTAACACTTATGTACTGCATACTGTGTGACAGGTACTGTTCCTAGCACCTTATATGTAAGTAACAATTTATTTAATAAATTAAAAAACTAACAGTAAGGATAGATCTAGTTTTATATACCTAGTATATAGATCTAGTTTTAGCTTCTTTTTACATGCAAATTAAATAGCATGACAATAATTTTTGAAACAAAGATATAAATGAAAGATCCCTTCTTTTCCGATGTGCATATAGTCTCCATATAGATAGGGGAAAAGCCATTTGATTAAAAGTGGTATTTGCCCTCCTTTAGATGTTACTTCCCCTCTGACATTAGGAAAAAGAATGTTCATGGACCTTGAAAAGATCACCTTTCAACCAGAATCAACATCAAAATAGGAGTGTCTAACCAAACTCCCTGTAGAAAGAATGAAAACTAAACTAAAACTCATTCCATGAATGAGATTTTTTTTCCCTATGGTTGCTTCTTATTAAATTGATAAATACCTGGCCAGCTTCTATTACTACTCCATGTAAATCACTGACTTACTAGAGCGTTTAATGGCTATAATTTCATGAATACATTACTTTGGGAATGAAGCATGAGTGGGCAGTTCCATCCACCAGCTCCAACAGTGAAGCTGGAATTCAGAAGCCCAAGCTCTGGGCGGCATCTATGATGACTGATGGAAGGGGGTTCTCTGCCTATCTCGGCCACGAACCTTGGGAGCAAACCACTTCACGTCTCGGAAAGGGCTCGGCTCCCTCTCCTGGAAATGAAAGCAGGCCTGCCTGCCTGCCCTCCCTGCGCATGGCCGACAGGGTCAAAGGCTGACATGAGGACTGAGAAAACCGTAAAGTGATATACAGATAAAAGGTATTCCTATTATTCGCGGCTACCTGCTTCTGCAACCTCAACTGAATCAAAATTCCTCTCTTCATCTTTGTATAAAGACAGACTTAGGATGAGAACCTCTTGAATATATAATAGGAGTGCAAAAATCAATAAAGCCATGCTAAGAAATGTATCCTCCCCTCCATAGAAGGAAGGTGCTTTGTAAACTAGCTCTACTTAATACAGAGGGAAAAACCAACCATATTAACAACTGGTCTGAATGGTTAAAGCCATGCAAATAAGTCCCTTCTCAGTTAACATCACTGAAATAAAATTTTATTGGAAACAAAATACAGTAAAAAAAAAATAAATCCCTATTGCACCAACAATTAGTTTCTGAATTACTTCTCCTCAAATAGATATGCACTAATGTAGGCCATTGCAAGTATGTATTAAAACAATAAAACTTTTTAAAAACCTAAAACATGAAAAGAAATGAGCCATCAGCTTCTCCTAGTCAGGAATATAAACAGCACCTGCCCTGGCCCACAGCTGCCCTCCCTCCACCCTCTCCTCGCTCCTCTCATTGATACTCACCCGAGGTTCAGGTGCTTCAGTTTTTGAAGGCTGCTGATCTGTGTAGGCAGCTCCTCGATCTGGTTATTAAAAAAGTTAAGCACTTCCAGATTCTTCAGTTCTGCTACGTTTGGTGGCACAGCTACAGAAACAAAAATGCCGACTGTGAACACAGGAGCCTCACTTCTCAAAAAGGAACGCCTGCAACACATTGCATTTTTCTTCACACGAACGACAGATGACCATCCATCCAATATGACCATCTAATTCACGTATGCTTGTTTTGTGTAGGTTTTTCTTAGGTTGTAATTCACCTCTGAGTAGAAAGGGAAATGTTTCTTCAAAGGCAAAAGAGAATTTCTGTACCATTACCGGCTCATGAGTGAATTATTACAAAGCATATAAACTTTTATAATTGTCATACAATTAGTAAGTGCAACTGCTTCCTTCCTTTTCATTTCCTAGCAGCAAACTCCAAATCCCTTCCTAAGTGACAATATGTTCCAGCTATTTCAATAATCTGATGCCTGAAGAACTGTTCTCTTCGCATTGTACTAAATCATAACACTTTAAGCTCGACCTTAAATGATGAGATATTCAACAGACCCAGTCTCTGATTTTGGCCTCTGGCCTTTGTACCTTGAGCAGTACACACACACACACACACACACGTTACATCAGATTTGCAACAGATCAATGCACTGTTATTATACAGAAATATGAAAAACCAACTCAGTAGCATGATATGAATACTAGTATGCAGCTCAAAGGTTAACATAAAACAGTAGGGTCCTGAAAGGTTCTTCCTTCCCTAGAGTATATACCTGCAAATACAAATTTAAAAGCAAGTGCATCTTTACCTCAAAAGTACAAACACTCAATTGGTAGCAGAAAAACTTCCCATAGGTTGTATTTCGTGTATCCATTTGCTAATTCAAGCTTTCTATAAAGACTTTATCTGCCATGAGCTTGTTGTCTATAGTTTATGCAAACGCCAATACCAAGACTATCCAGGTAACTGAAACCATGGACGCGGGCCTTGGGTACAGCACAAGAAATTGTTTTGTCTCATATCAATACATTTACTTCCCATCCCTAGTCCCCTCCACGGAATGCTCCAGAAAGCTGAGAAAACCCAGAAACACCTTTGCTTAGAACCACTACAAAGGTGTGTATAAAATTCCAAATATATCTAAAATATTTATGGAGAGAGCCATTTCAAAAGCTCCAGTGTGTAACTCCCAGGAGAATAAGTAAAGAAGACAGGCACACTGCTCAATCCAGTTTTGGGTCATCATCTTCACCTTTATAAAATGCCTAAGGTGTTGAGGACCTGATTTCTTTTAGAGGGAAGAAGGCTTGGTAAAAGGTGAGGGAAATGCTTTCACCGGAGGAAGGGATTGTGAAGAATACAAATCATTCTAGACTAAGGCACATGGAAAGAGGCAGTGATCCAGACATACAATGAGGAAGGCACGGACTTGCTACTGAAGTGCTGGTGGTAGGCATGGAGACAAAAGGGCAGATTTTAAGAGGATAATCTAGACAGCTAGAAATTGCCCCCAGAAACCACATTCTTGGACACCAATATGAATGCATGTGAGCCCTGCCTATACAATTTGACTGCAAAAGCATGTTTTTAGATGTGTAGTCATAACACACTTCTGTGCCAACAAATGGTATTTTGTGTAAATGATCATGAAGAAAATCAGGCTATGCCTGCTGAGTCACCAGGTGTCAGCTTACCTGTTCTGAACGGGGACCATGAAGTCTGCCAGCTCCACAGATGACAACAACATTGCTCAGAGACCCCACCCGTTCTCCCTGTTCCCCTACCAGCTACCACAAAGTTTCTCTCCCTGCATTCATCCGATTAGCTTGAAGAGCAATAAAGAAACTTAGTGCAACCAGGAGAAAATGATGATCTCAATTTAGCCACAAACCAAGAATAATGTAACCAGAATTACTGCTGCCTTCCCAAAGTTACTTTGCCAATGCAATTAAATGCTGGTCTGAAGGTATCGCCTTTTTGACAGAATGAGAGATTATTTCACTCTCCTTCTAAATCAGTCCAATTTAAAACCACAAATTATGCGAAATGTGATTTAGGGCTTTGTTTTGTGGACACAAACAATAACCCCACATTCAATTTACTAAACCTCTCCCAGCCTTTTGGTGCACATGTGAATTTTGTGCTTAAAACTCCATTCAAGCTAGATGCGGGAAAAAAATTACACAGCTAATATTCTCCCTAAACTATATAATTTTTCCCGTGGCCATAATAAAAAGCAAAAGAAATTAACATTCAGACCTGTCTGGAAAGGATAACATTTGCTCTTTCAACCAATATTTAGAGAATGCTTATTATGTGCACAGCACCATACTTTTAGCACCTAGCATTTCAATACTTTGGGGATAAAGTAAGAGAGGCATGCTATTTAAACAGAGTAACCTACAAAAGAAGGAGTATCAGAGTCAATAAATGAAAACAGGACTAGTGCTTAGAAAACAAACTAACTCCAACAAAACTGTCCATAAAAAAATAAACAGCTAACATAGTAAGTTGTGCAATAACTAAACCACATATATATATGTGTGTATATATATATATATGTGTGTATATATATATATATTACGTGGCAGGAACAATTTATGAAATGCTATTATAAAAAAGGTGGTAGCAATATGTCACTGGTCAGAATATTCTGGTGGAATTTTTCACGATATCTATGTGACACATTATCAAGAAGAAGTATTTAAAAATATAAGTAAACAATGAGCATCAAGGTATTTCTTATTATGCGTTTAGAATGTTCCTTTTTCATCAATGTATCCAGATTCTGTGACCTCAGCAGTAAACATGCAGCCTAAGACAACACGGAGCTTAGCACACCAAAGAGAGGGCAGTGTGGATTTGGGGGAGAGAAGTGTGGTCACCACAGGCTGGCTGGCTTTGGCCTCCCTGATAGGCCTTTAAATTCTGTGTGTCTTTACTCAACTCAACTTCTCTGAGCCTCTGCTTCCTCCAGACTAAACTGAGAAAGCTGGACTACAACCACTTCTAAATTCTATACCGCCTGGCTTGACATTCTATGATTCTAAGAGCTGGATTATGAAAATCAATGATATGGATATAAATAATGCAACAAACGGGATCCTCAATTAGGAAGCTCAGTCATGTAGAACTTTGCTTATGACAAATAATTTTTTTTTAGTGCCATTTTCTGTCTAGCAATGATGGCTGCTTTAATTTTGAGACTCCAGTTGCTAGATTTGAGAGAAAAGTCCCTAACTAGTCTCAGGTGTTTTCTGGCTCCTAAATGCCACATTCTGTTCTGGTCACAGGATGGGATGACTGCTGGGGACACTCTCAGCCCAGAACTTCTATGTTTGAAAAAGGTGACAAAGATGTGATGATGTCACCCCAAAAACTATGCCCAGAGCCTGGTCTCAAAGTATCTCCTGGCCATGCAAGAATCTGAATGCTATTCTCACTGGCGTTTCATCTACCCCAGGGCCTTGTGCAACCCCAGACTCAGCTATCAGCCCCCAATTGAAGCCCGAAGTACCTTGCCGGGTTCCGAAGTTGGGGGGCCAAAGGAGACTCGACTAATCTCCTACACTAAGTTTCTTTTAAAAGCTTACTTGGACAGTAAACCTCAGGAAGCACTTGCTGGACACAGTGAATAGACTCAAGCTCCCACTGTAAGTAACCATTGACCTAGCTCTGCTCCTGAGTAATAGCCTGACTTCTTCCAGAAGGTTATATACCTGTCCTCATCAGTTACCTTTACAGTAGGCATAGCAACCAGGCGCTGCACAGCTGAAGCACAGTCACAAAATCTGTGTAACACTCAAGAACATGCTCCCCGACTAGCGAGCAGCTAATCACCTCCCCCAACAGGAGAACCTAAATAAACTACTGTTATAATAGAGATCCATTCTAAGAGAATTTTATTCTGAAATAGGAAATTAATAATTCCATAACCAATGACTTATTTGTAAAGAGTTTTAGGACTTTATCCACACAATAATAAATAGCAGAGTATGTACAGCCACTAGTTATATTTAAATTTATCCCTGGGAATGTAAATTAGTATAGTCACTTTAAAAAACAGCATGGAGGTTGCTCAAAAAGATAAAAATAGAAATACATATGATCCAGCAAATTCAATTCTGGGTATTTAACCAAAAAACCTAAGTGTCCACTGACAGATGAATGGATGTAAAAAAAGTTTTGTATATATTATTTATATATTTTTAATATATATTATTATATATAATATATATGATGGAATATTGCTTAGCCAAGAAAGAAAGGAGAGGAGGAGAAAGAAAGAAAGAAAGAAAGAAAGAAAGAAAGAAAGAAAGAAAGAAAGAAAGAAAGAAAAGAAAGAAAGAAAGAAAGAAAGAAAGAAAGAAAGAAAGAAAGAAAGAAAGAAAGAAAGAAAGAAAGAAAGAAAGAAAGAAAGAAGGGAAGGAAGGAAGGGAGGGAGGGAGGGAAGGAGAAAAAGAAAGAAAAAAAAATCAGAAAATACTGCCATTTGTAACATGGGTGGACCTTGAGTGCATTTTGCTAAGTGAAATAAGACACACAGAGAAAGACAAATATTGTTTGATCTCAATTATTTACAAAGTTTTTTAAAAAATTTAAGAAAACACAAACTCATAGAAAAACATCAAATTTGGCATTACTAGAGGCAGGGCCCGGGGGCTGAGGAAACTGCATGAAGCTATTATAAAAATTAATTGATTAATTAAGAACTCAACTGCTTGGTCTCATTGGCCACGTCTCAAGAGCTTGGTAGCCACACACGGCGCGTGGCAGCTGTAGCGGGCAGCGCGGCCATGGAGCACTGCCATCACTACAGACATTTCTACTAGACAGAGCTCAGACAGCGCCGCTTTAACGCAGTGGACAAACCTTCAAGTACAGAACAATTACCAGAGGCCTTTTAAAACACAGACTGGGGTAGGGGGTACCATACAGTGTCTGATTAAGTAGCTTTGGGATGGGGCCTGAGAGTCTGCATTTCCAACAAGTCCCCAGGGGATGCTGATTCTCCTTGTCTGGGGACAATATTTTGGTTCAGAAAACTTATAACTCATTGGTGACATCAAAATCATTAACCTAATAGGCATATCCCTTACCCCATACAATAATGCTGAATAAGATTATAATAATCAATCTTACCCAAGCTAAGGCTCCCCTGTCACTGCAGTGAACTACTGAGCCTGCGCATGGATAAAAGTGAACAAAAACAAAAACAAAAGACCATCAGGTGGCCAATGCACCCAGCCTGAGGCGGCCGTCAAACCATTCCCAGTGGACTTCCCCTTCACACAGATCTTCATGGTGAGCCAGTATGGAGGAGAAAGGACAGCACTCAAGGAGAAAGGAAACACAGAATCCCCTAGTCTACTGAATTAAGTTGCTCTGCAGCAGCCCCGTCGTGGCTGAGTGTGGTCACATGGCAAGGTGCCATCTGCTGTGCTTTCAGCCTTTGAAACATGGAGCCCAGCTGCAGAAGGCCAAGCGGCAGCGACAGCACAGACAGACCAGCCGGATGCAGCCCATCCGGGGGGCTTTTTGAGCAAAAGCATCCTGTGGTCCCTGAGGCAAAGAAAAAAACTGTGAAGAGTGACAGGCTCTGGGAGCACCAGGCACCAGGCAAAACATAAGGACAGCAGCTCGCCCACGTGCAGCCCACAGAAGGGCCAGTGGGGCGCACACGGGTCTTCAGAGCCATATGGTCAGCACTAGCAGCCAGGTCCTCTTCAGCTCAGCCACAAAAGGCTGGTAATAGACCAGGCACCATGTTCTCACCCACGGCTGCCGGGAAGCCTGAAGCTGCGCAGAACACGTGCAAGTTTTTGTCATAAGCACGTGCGTGGTGAACTCCATCACCACTTCCAGCAAACTTCTGAGCAGTTTAAGCATGCTCTGCCTCTATCCAACTATTTCTACAGAAACACCCAGACTGTTTTTAGCTCTGGTAATTCCTGTAAAAGAGAGGTGCTAGGCTGGGGCATGAAAACCAGGGACGCCTGCATACGTGCCCCTTTGAAAAACTGAATTTGTGTTTCATCCATTGCCTCCTTCATGGGAACCAAGGAGAGACTGCGAAGCACCGCTGTGCAAGCAGAGGAGCACTTACCAGGAGCCAAAGGCTGAGAACAGCACATGACCCAGCGGTACACTCCTTCCCTGCTATCTTGTGCTCATTTCCAGCGACACCAAAGTGCCACAGACCCATGGGCCAACCAAGGCCAAAGACACCATATATGGGATAAGATAAAGCAAAAAGCACTGAAAAGCACAGCTGCCCCAAAGAGGACAAATTTATATTAAATATAGGAGAGCCCTGTCTGTTGGAATAAATATGCCCAGTCCAATCTGTACATGCTTCAGTTGCTTTAAAAATATTTTTAAATTTAAAATGCTTTAAAGTTTTTCCTTTAAAATATGTCATTAACAGAGAAGACTAAAGTAACAGAGGGGGATGGCAGAGGATATTAAAACGAGCCTGGATGTTTAGGATTCCTAAGTTACACTGCTAACAACAAAGTGATTACAAAAATTACAAAAAACATGAGAATACATGAAAATGCGTGAGGTTATTCATTACCTATACAGTGGACAGAGAAAGACCAGTTAAGAGAAAATGGTGAACGCAAAGACTGCTTTGTCCCAATGTGTGGTAGGTCACTGGATAACAGCCATCCTCTCTTGCCCTGAATGAGGCAAGGTAGGAAGAAGCCAAATTAACAGGAACTATATACAGTATGACTCGAGACATTGTTGTTCAGAGTCAAAGGACAGTCCTTTTAATCCTTAGCTACAATAGCTAGAAGACATTAGTCCATTCACACCACAAAGGCGATGTCTAGACTAATTACACAGATGCCAATTCTTTCTGCCAATTAGGAATCATAGTCTTGAATGCCATTTTAATGATTACATGTAAAAGAAGAACCTCTTCATTCTCACATACAAGTAAGTATGCTCTTCAGAATTTTATATGGGAAAAAAAGTTCATTTGTACTTATAGTGATCAATGACTTTTGTTTTCTGGCCAAAAAAACACAAGGTAGATAGTGAACTAATTATACCTTAGCATAAGAACTTGAAATTCAAAAGTATATTAATGATAACTAACTTTGCAGATTTTATGGAATTTCCCCCAAAGCAAGTATTAAAACAGTGAATTAGAGTAGTTATGGGTTATTTAAAAACATAAAGTTTATGAAACAGTAAAGCAAATTCTCATTTAAAATGACCTGCCTGGTCCTCAAGGTAAAAATAAAATGGCAAAATATCTAAACATCCACCAAGTAAGGGCCAGTAACCTCCAAATATTTATTACCTTTATAAATGATGAGAGTAATGCTACTTTCAGTTACTCAGCAGTATTTACTGAGCATCCACACCTGCAAGTACATACTTGCTGTATCCTATCATGAGCCTCCTAAGATTCTGCAGCTTAAGGAATTTTAACCAAAAATATCTGACTTAATCCACTACAAGAAAATAAAAGATATTACTCTTTCAGCAACAATGGAAATGAGTATACAAAAATGAGGGGAAAAAGTTACAAACAAGCAGTAGGTAGATTTTATAGCATAAAGTCAAACATGCAAAAATGTATGTCCCTGGGTTATTAAAAGTGTGCATGCAGAGCCAAACAAATCTCCTGAAAAGCTGACAAGCATGGATTTCTGGTCCTCTGAGGATGCAAAACTTAGTTAATGTCTGAATCTTCATCTAACTTCCCAGAGAGAACCAAAAACTGGCCCAGGCAGTCTTCAGGCGAACTCCTAAACCCCCAGTTCTTTCGGGAACACACCACCGAAAGGACCCCCCAGAGCTGCGGCGCTGCACTGCCAGGCAGGCCACACCCCGATCAATAGCTCTAATTAGGGAGCAGGTTCGGAGAAGCAGCACGGAGAGGAAAGGTAAAGACACGAGATGGCCTGGAAGGAAGTGACATCTAGTGAAGGGCAAGAAGTGGACAGCGGCTCCTCCAGGAAAACTGCCTAAGCAGCTCTGAACCACTGGGAAGAGTGAGAGGAGAAAGGAGAACACAGAAAACTTCCCTCCCCAAACAGGGTGCATGCACAGGGTCCTAAAAAGAGCTCTCTAGGCTCTTAAATAAATAAGTATAATTACATTATTTTATACATGTACACTCTCAATTCTTGAGTATTAACATTTAACATTAAGAGGGAGACAGTAAACAAGTCAAATTCTCACACACCCACATGCTCTGCCAACAGTCCCTGCCTTATTTCACAGCTAAGAATGATTTCAGCAAGAGGCCACCCTGGGTTGCTTCGCTTCCTTCCTCACCTTATGTTTCGATGCTGAGAAAGGAAGTAATTATATGAGGGAGGGAGGAAAGGAGGAAGGACGGGGGTGGCAGAAGATGCCCAGTGCTAGAGAAATCCGCACAGAAGCTTTGTTAAGTGTCCCTTCAACAGTTAGTATGTGTTAGAACTTTAGGAATTCTCCTTGCTCTTCTATCTGAGTAAGACCCAGGGCCAATGCTTAGCCCACGGAGCTCCTAGATCTGCCTCAGTGAGTTGTTAAAACTGCACACATACATCACTGGCAGAGGCGGCAGGGTAATGGTAGGCTTTCAAAGCCATAAACCCGTGGCCCCACCCTCCAGCTCTCCTTACTTAACCACTTGAAGCCTTTTGCTCCCACCAGATAGAGGAGAGTGTCAATCATGCCAGTTCTTTTCTTCCCATCCTACATGGTATATGTAGAGTGTGGTCCTCCAGAGTCTATAAGCTGTGGGCTACCTTAACTTTACTCTTCACAGTACTGGTTCAAAGGGCTTCATGGAGAAAGGTAAGAATGCATCTCAATTTCTCAAAGGAAGAGCAATATTCGGAGAGGGGGCAAGCGTTTCCGAACAGAGAAGAATCAGGCGATTAGAACAGAGAATATGTAGGCAGGACAAAAGGTCTAGAGAAATAGCAAAAAAATAGACAAAAGAGGGTTTACTGAAAATAGCTGAAAAATAAAAAAGGGCCATGAGTTTAGATTCTTCAGGTTTTACTGGAGTTTATATGCTCATAATCGAATATATATTTTATATGTAATTACAATTGTATATATAATATATATGTATTCCACTCAAGGTTGCAAATTCTTATTTAAACTCCTATTAAACTTCGGGTCAAAATGGTGGCACAGCCCGACACGGTTCGCCTCTTCACACAGCTCCACCAAATCTGCAACTAAAATATAGAACAGCCATCACTCAGAGCCATCAGTAATCAAGTTGAATGAAGTCTGATAACTACGGAATTAAAGAAACCACATCCATCCACACTGGTAGGAGAGTGGCAGACACGGAACGGGCTGGTCCCTCACCCACATGTGGTGGATAAAAATTCAGAAGGGATATCTCAGGAGCAAGAAGTTCCAGCCCCACACCAGGCCCCACAGCCCAGGGTTCCAGTACCAGGAAGCCCACAACTTCTGGCTTCAGAAACCTGCAGGGACTAAGTCGGAAGAAACTTCTGGAGCCCCAGGCAGTTCCTCTAAAAGAACCCATGCAAGGACTCGCCTGCTCAGACTCGCTCCCTCTGAGCTCCAGCACTGGTGTAGCAGCTTGAAAGGCACCAGTGGCGCACAGGGAGAAAATGAAGTGTCTGGCATCAAGGCGAGCAGAGGCCATTGTCCCTTATCTAAACCCTCCTCCCATAGAACGGCAAGCTGATGTCCTATCTGAGACTTCATCAACCTGGTTAACACTGTTTGACCCACCTTGGAGACCACCAGAGACTCCATACCCCGAGCTTATGAGCCCACCCAAGCTGCTTTTCCACATGAGTGGCTGGTCTTGGCACATGCTTTCCAACTTCCTAAATCCTCTCAAACAAGCAACAGCTGGCCTCAGTGAGTCCCAGACTCGGCACTAGCAGCAGCCAGCCTAGATTCAGTTTGGTGTCACCTGGAAAACTCCAAGCCCAGCACAAGTAGCAGCCATCTCATATTGCTTTAGAGCTCAGGCAGGGTGCCACTCCTTGTCTCCCCTACCCACACCCCCCCTCGCCCCGGGCAAAACAAAGGTTGGGGCTGACCTTGGCCTACACCACATGGGGATACTAGAGCCAGTGCACCCAGTAAACAGCTACAAACCACGTCAGAGTACTACCATCCTGCCCCTGCACAGCTGATCCTCCACAGAGGGCAGAGACTGGTGGTCAGTGGTCACAGCCCATCCTTGTGGCTGACTGGTCTGAGTAAATCCCTCCCATTGATGTGCCAACAGCAACCAAGGCTCAACTACAAGAGGAGGGTGTACTCTGCCCACATGAAGGGCACACTTTGCCTACCCAGCTAAGTGATAGAGGAGACTGTGCCACTGGACCCTACAGGACACCTACTATATTAGGCCACACTGCCAAGATACAGTCATAGCAACTCTCCCTAATACATAGAAACAAACCCAAGGAGGCTGCCAAAATGAAGAGACAAATGAAAGAACAGATCAAAACTCCAGAAAAAGAACCAAATGAAATGAAGATAAGCAACCTATGAGATGCAGAGATCAAAACACTGGTTAAAAGGATGCTCAAGGAACTTAGTGAGGACCTCAACAACATAAAAAAGATCCAGTCAGAAACAAAGGATACACTAATTGAAATAAAGGACAATTTACAGAGAAGCAACAGTAAAGTGGATGAAGCTGTGAATCAAATCAATGATATGGAACATAAGGAAGCAAAAAAGAACCAATCAAAACAACAAGAAGAAAAAGGGATCCAAAAAAGTGAGGAGAGTATAAGCAGCCTCTGGGACAGCTTCAAGCATTCCAACATTTGCATCATAACGGTGCCAGAAGGAGAAGAGAAAGAACAAGAAATTGGAAATCTATTTGGAAAAAATAATGAAAGAAAACTTCACTAATTTGGTGAAGAAAATAGACATGCAAGTCCAGGAAGCACAGAGAGTTCCAAACAAGACTTATGCAAAGAGGCCCACTCCAAAACACATCATAATTAAAATGCCCAAGGTTAAAGATAAAGAGAGAATCTGAAAAGCAGCAAGAGAAAAAGCAGTTAGTTACGTAACAGGGAGTACCCGTGAGATTGTGAGCTGATTTGTCAAAAGAAACTTTGCAGGGTAGAAGGGATTGGCAAGAAATATTCAAAGTAATGAAAAGTGGGGACCTACAGCCAAGATTGCTCTACCTGGCAAAGAAATCATTTGGAATCAAAGGGTAGTTAAAGAGCTTCCCAGACAAGAAAAAACTAAAGGAGTTCATCATCACCAAATCATTATTATACAAAATGGTAAAGGGACTTATTTAAGAAAAAGAAGATCAAAACTATGAACCATAAAGTGGCAAAAATCCTTATCTATCAACAATTGAATTTAAAAAACAAACTAAGCAAAAAAGAACAGAGATAGAATCATGGATACAGAGAACATTTTTAAGGTTGTGATATGGGAGGAGGGTGTGGGGGAATGGGTGAAGAAGTGAGGGGATGAAGAAGAACAAATAGGTAGTTACAGAATAGCCATGGGGGTGTACAGTACAGTGTAGGAAATGGAGTAGCCAAAGAACTTACATGCATGACCCACGGACATGAACAGTAGTGTGGGGATGGCCTGAGGGAGGGAGAGAGTGCTGGCTGGACAGGGACACTGGGAGAAAAAATCGGGACAACTATAATACCAATAAATCAATCAATAAAATATAATTAAAAATAAGTAAATACATATTTAAATTAAAAAATTTTAATTTAAGCAGGTAAATTAAGCTGAGCTTATGAACTTTTTTTTTAAACTATTAAGAATGCCAGTCATAGAAAGACAACCACCATATGATTTCACTCATATATGGAATCTCATGAACAAACTGAACTAACAGCAAAACAGAGAAAACAGGCAGACTCACAGATAAAGAGCAGGCTGACAGCTCAGGGGTGAGGAGCGGGTGCAGGGGGTTGGGCGGGGAGGGATCTAAAAACAGAAAAAGGACTCATGGACATGGACGACAGTGTGGTGACTGTAGGAGGGGGGTGTGCGTGGAGGTGGAAGAGGATATGGGGTGATACCTGGTAATGGAAAAAAATACAATACAAATTTTTTAAGTGAATTTCGCATTGTATTAAATATCATCTTTTTAAAGTTTTATACAAATTTCCAGGAAACATCCCCTTTAAGAAATAGCATCAATGTATGCACACTGCAATTACAGAGTGGAGCAAAAGTAGGTTTAGAATTTTGTATGAAAAATAATACAATAATTAATAAATAATACAAGAATAAACTCTGTGTTTTGATTACTCACAACTGTAAACCTACTTTTGCCCCACCCTGTATACTAATGTTATCTTTCTCTTATTCTAGGGTTTCTAAATCTGAGCTACATAAACCCCTAAAAAATTCATAGATAATTTTAACAGGATCCACAAGCTCGTTGAAATTATAAGCATTATGCGCACATTTTTAGGGATCACAAACACAGCTTTCACCCTATTCTTTAAGGTCAGTGACTAACAAAATGATAAGAAAAGCTGTTCTAAAAGGATATTGTATATAGGTAGGTAGTGCACCTCACAGAATATTATCTCCTACCCTGCTCCACACTACACACTTGTATACACACACACACATTGTCGAGGACAAATTGACACTAGATGATTTAGATATAAATTTTTGACATTTAATCAGTTCTGTTTGAAAGTTCTATTAAAACTAGTAAGATAAATCCTTTTCAACATCGGCTCTTCCAAATGACCTAGTTACGATTTGGAAAGGGACAGGGTCGGCTGGCCCCCACGTTATTTCCTCCATGGCCTACCAGCCTTCTGAAATTCTCATAACTGAAGTCTTCCATTTAAAAACACAGTAGAAGCATCAATACACCACACTTAGCTAGCTTCCTCTTAACACAGAGCAGGACTCCAAGAAGAGGGATTCTAGCAGAGGTCCCCTGTGGTTGGTGAGGCTGGCAAGAAAGAGATCAAGGGACTGCCGTCTCTGAGCTGAGGGCACAGTACAATCGAAAACCAGTTTCTCCAGCTTCATCCACTCGCCTTGAATTATGCTGCTTCTGGACTACAGGACCAACAGATTCTTTCATGGGATGATCTTGCATGTTTACCTTCTAAAACCAAAATAACATCAAACTGCCAATTGCAGGCATCATTTTACGATAACCTAACCACTGGTACCATGGAATAGCTATTGTGTAATTTGTAGCTGTCAGACTCAAAAATGCTAGGTATACATTTTTTCAAACCCAATCTTTCAAATGATGACATAGTAACACACTGATAAATGTACACTAATTAAAAAAATAAGCTATTGCTCAAAGCCTCTGTATTATAAATACATTTATACTTTGTTAAAATGCAAACAGCAAGTTGTTTTGACATTGTCACAAGATAAATTCATGACACAGAGATGATTTATTTTGCATATTCCCCCTCATAGTTTAATTTCATACAAGCCATGCACAAGAACTTTTGCATAAGGTATGACAAATAATCTATGAAAGAGGAAATAACTAGAGACTTCAGAACAGGAAGGTATTGAAAGACTGGTGAAGGTCATTCTTATGAATTGGGACAGTTAAGTTTTCTCATTCATCTCAACAATCTATTATGTCTGTAGGAAAGCATTTCAATTTATTATGCTTTTAAAAAAAATGCTTAATTTCCTTCATTATAATTGGATCTGCATATTTTGAGAATGCATTATTTTATGTAGATCATGGTGCTTAATGCATTTATAGTAACACTCATGGTAGAAATCCCATCAATACATACTGCCTGCATAAAATTTTAAAACATTAAATTAACTTGCATTTAGAACATTCTCTTTGATAAAGAAATTATTGAAATCACTAAAACAACTAGCATTTCTTGGTCACTGTAATTTCAAATTCATGCACCAGCTAAGTAATAGGAAATAATCTGTTTTAGAGAAACACATGTTTTGCCATAAAACTTAAGTTCACTGCCTGCCTAACCATTTCCGATACATTAAATGACAAGATATGGTCACTTTAAGGCCTGAAGCTGCAGGCAAAACTGCTAATACCTCAGGAAAAGATTTTACATGGCAGTTAAAAGTTCAAAGTATAAAGCTAAACTACTACGCTCAGAGACCAACACTTATAAAATGTTTACACAGAGTTGGCTGCTCAATGTTTGCACAGAGCAAAAAGATATCCTTTATATTTCTTGCACAAAATGATGAGTGCTTAACCCTCAATATTCATGGGTCACAAAATGAAAAATATTGTTGTCATGAGTAAGGTTCTAGCAATATCTATATATGGGTTTTGCTGTAAGAATAAAATTATTTTTAATATTAAGAAAAGCTTCACATTAAAAACTTAGTGCCCAGAAACTGTTTTATGATAGATGTAGAATGTAATTGATTTTATGTTACACTATTCTTTCCTACACAGTGGTATTTGGTAGGAGAATCAGTATAAATATGCACAAAATTCACATTTTCCTGAGTTTTATGTGGTTATTTTTTAATTACAATGTGGTTACATATATATTTTTTAAATTTTCTTTCACAAGAAAAAAAGTCTCACATATACTTAATAAAAAATACTACAAAAGACAATAAAATCCTTTCAATTTAAAGATATTGGAAGAAAATTTTCTAACTAGAGAAATTAGGCATAATAAACACTGAAAAATGATATGCAAAAATTAATGGATAGTTTTAGGAGCAAAAAAAGAAAAATAACATAGCTCCTTATAGAATGGTCTACTTTAATTATGGTAAACTGCACTATGAAAATGAAAAGAGCAACATGCCCTGTTGAACAGAGCTGAAGAGCTTGCAAAAAATTTCATCTGATGCAATTTTGGTTTTTAATCTTTAGGCACAACACCTGAGGGGAAAAATATCCACCTCAACAGTGACCTCTAGTGGACAAGTATTAAAATGGCTAGCTCCAAAAAAACAAAACTAAACTAAAAATAGGAATACATTTACAAAACTAACACTTCCAAACACCGTAAGACGCAGGGCTCAGATTAAAGAGCAGACTGAAAAAATACTTATCTAACACTGGCTTATAAGGGAGGCTAATGGGGGTGCAGGAGCTGGACAGAGGCAGAGGAAGACAGACTTTGGAATAACTGTTATGTCCCCTTCTTTAGAAACCCAAAGCCAGAACTTAGGTGTATCATCTCAGTCTGTTGGGACTTGGCACAACTCATCACCTACAAATCCATTAATTCACCACTATTAACTGAGTACCTAGTGCATGTTCACCATGCTTTGGGCACTTTTGTGAGGGTGAGGTGGTAAGATACAAAATAGCATCAGACAGGACTCCTCACCTCAAGAAACATATAAAATATGGTTAATTATATGAAGAAATTAGTTAATAATTTGGGACCTTAAATATGTTTATAAAACTAACTTTAAGGAGCACCAGGCCTAGAAGCCATGAGACCTAGAGGGGTAAAAGCTGGCCAACGAGGTTGCGGGGCAGAAGCAGCACCCTTGCCTCCTCACGGTACCAGCCTGCCCTACCTGTGGATGCTCAGGTGTACATGAGCGGTGCCATCCCAGCACATCATTCCTCAGCACATACTGGGAAAGGGCCCGAGTAACTGCAAAGGTGACGTGATACCAATCTCCGGGACATAAGGCAGTTTCTTTAGAACTCTCACTGTCCAGCACTTTTGAAATGAGTCCATGAGTTAGAAACGGAAGTTTGCATGTCTACCCAAGTCCTCGTACTGAGGAAGCCTGAAGAAACCAGAAACTGTCCAGTTCCTACACTGACCATTTCTCCTCAGGCCAGCTTTTCCTCTCAATCATCAACTGCTTCCTTCTACCAAATGCTTTACATAGGTAATAACTGGGAAGCCACTATGTGCTCAGCAAGAATAGGAGATGAAGGAAGACTAGGACATAATCCTGCTTTCAACAAAGCCTAAAATATATTTGGAGACAGAGAAGAAACAAGAAGCAATAAAAGAACAAGGAAATGCAACACTGGTGTGAACAGTCTATGAACACCAGGATTCTGGGGAAGAAAGATTTCAAATTAGCCCAGGGCAGCCAGGGAGTGTGGAGGGGAGGATCAGGGCAAGACCACTGCAGAGTAGAAGGGTGGGGGGCATGGCAGCCTGGAACAGAGCAGGGCTAGGCACGAGAAAGATGATGGGGAAATCTTTCTGCAGCAGCGTGAGGGGAAGAAAAGCCTACTGTAGGATGTGGGGCCAGAACACAGCAGCATGTGGGGATTAGCAAAGTGGGGCAAACAGCGCCTTCTACTGGATGTGTACAGTATTGCAGGGAAGTGGTGTTTGAAGGGATGGCCCGGTAGACTTTACTGAAACCATTCCCATTGGGCAAGGGAGAGCCTCTGGTGGGTTCCCAGATTGTGCCTGCCCAGTCACAGCAGATAGAAAAGGTTCACTTGCTACTCTGCCTCCCTCTTCCTTAACTATGTCCTGGACATGTACATATCTAGGAAACTGGTTGCAGGCAGGGCAATTTTCCACTGACTTCTCAGTTCCAAAACTCATCCACACTGCCCCAATCTGCCAGGTTTAAATTTCAGCAGTGTCACTGTAATAATGATGAAGCTCCAACAGTGATTAGCTTGAGAATTCTAAAATATTTTTAATGAACTATAATTTAGAAAACTTCAATAATTTCTGCTCACAAAGTTTCTTGGAGAATTTGAGGATCATCAGCCCGCTTTCACCTTCCTCATGGCCTCATTTGTATTGCATAGAGCAACGTCAATGTCAAAACCACCAACGGAGAAAGAAGGTTAACTCAATGCCATAGTGTTCAAACGGTCCCAGAGATGCTGACTCAAGTGCATGGAGTCAATTGCTGACCCCAGATCAAGGCCCCAGCATGAGCAAGCCAGTCATTCGTTCCTTAAGTCCACAGTAGAAATGTCAGAGACTGGAATGCTAAGAGGAAAACACAAATACTTTTGCAAGATGAAAGCAGTGCTGAGGGGTTTAGCTTTTGAGTCCCAGTGGTGTTAATGCAGTGTTGTCAGCCAGTCCCTATTAAAAACCACAGAAAGTGAAAGACACTGATTACAATAAAAAGTGACAAGAGGGTGTGTTCGGCCACTTACACATAATGCATATTTATATTGCCATCAAATGGACATATTTACTATAAACACTTGAAAAAACATTGCAAAGTCATTCATTTAAATGCCAGAAAAATAGTAAAAGATGCTAATTTGACCTTAGTGGAACAGACCAGGTGTCACTGACACTACTCAGAGTGGCAGGAAACAGAATTTACTAAGACGATTAATTAGAGTTTACTGGATAAGAGTGTATCAAATGGGGGGAAAAAAGAAAAAAAAAGGAAAGGAAGAAATATGATGTTTGGGTCCATTCACAGTCAACCTCTTTAGAGACATAATTTAACTCCATATTTGTGTCTCTAAATTAATCCCTTATCATATGCCTGGAGAAAGAAATGATCCATCAATCCCTGAAATTTTTATTTTTGTGGACATATAAAAAGAAATAAACAACTACCTGAAAAGACTTTGAAGAACAGATCAATTAATGATATAATAGGAATAAGCATGTTTTGCTTTTTTGCTTAAATGTAAAGTGTTTCACTTTAATGATGATACAGCTCTAACAACGCAAGTTTGGCAATTAAGAAATATTCTTATGAACTATGTGGTATACAACCTCAGGAATTTCTGCTTACAAAATCTGGGGGAACTTAGGGATAATGCCACCCACCCTTCAAAACAAACAGCAAATCCCCTCTGACTGGGATTAGATTCTCAGTGGACAGCAGGACCACTTGCTACAAAAACAATAAAAACGGCAGCATACTACCCGTTATAAAAATGATCACATGTGACTCGCAGCCCTCACTTTCATTCCTGTGGACCCCACTACTCAAATGTGACAATTGTGTCACTCCATCTTTGCCTTACAAATATGTACTTTTTGCTAAAAATGAACTGATCTGCCTGTCTCCTGCACAAGAGGGGTCCTGCCACTCTTAATTCTCAATAATCAACAGCTCTGTGACATTGCTTCGAGCTGTATATAATGCACATACACACATAAATTCATGGCACAAATCCCTCAAGATGACATTCTACTCAATTTCATTGAACTTGGAAAGCTCCCGAACAAATTCTTGCCACATGATTAGAAAATCATTCAAGTCTGCAGGAAATATGGCAAGCACAAAGGAGTGACAGTCAATTAGGAATGAAAAAGGAGAATGGGTCCCTGTCATTAAAATCTTTAAAGCCACAGCTCTGAGAATAAAATGGCCCATATCATTCACATGAGATATTCTTATACAAGCAGGTATTAAATCTACTGCATGTTAACCATACCAGGACACCACCGATGCCTAACAGAAGCCAGACTCAAGAATTTTAAAAATGCAGATTCAAATTTATATAATTTAGGCAATTTTGTGCCCCCCCCCTTATTAAGCAGGGAAATTTTCAAAAGGTAAATCTTCCCTTTTAAAGTGGAGACATAGATGAGAACAAAAAACTCTTATTCTAATTTTTTTGTAACTTTTTTTCATGAAATACTATTGAATGGCCCAGCAGTTCAGGTCACTGAAGCATTTAACATCCATGAATGGGACTATTTCTGGAGAAACAAGGTCATTTTCCTTCTTAAGTTTACACACACTATAGGAAAGAATCCTCAAACTACAGCAAAGGACAAAATATGGGAAGACAATATGCTCATGTATTTTAGTGTCACGAAAACAAATTTTAGTATTCCCCAAATAAACATTTGTCACTAGCGTTTTTAAGGAAACAAGAGTCAGCAGTATCACTACATTACCTACAACTCGGAAACTGTGAAACAAATGATAAATTCAACTCACTTGTTAACTTGTTGTGGCTGAGGACCAGCTGTGTGATGTGGGCTAAGGAGACTGCAAAAGAAAAAAAAAAAAAATCACAGTCAGTTAATGTACCCAAATTATAGCTACATTCTTACAAGGTAAAGTGCTAAATTATTTTCACAGTTGGAAGTGTTACTGCTCACAAAAATAGACTCAAGGATTCATATAACACTGTCTGTTAAATGTTAAACCAAATTAAGAAAAGTCATGCAATTAGCAGTGCAATCAGCACAGCAAGCTAGAGCTAATGAGATTAATGTCGCAGGACCAGACATTACAAGGGCTGGTTAGCTCTGCTTGGAGACCTGGTTTCTGCTGGCCCAGCCTCAGTGATCCATCTCAATAAGCTGCTAGTCAGAGAACCGGCCAAGAGAGCGGAGAGGCACAAAGCCCTCCCCTGAGCTAAAACCAACCATCAGATCAGGACCAAAAACTCACATAACAGAAGAATGGCAGCACCTTACCTCATCTATGTCCACTGTCAACCCCCAAATTCATCTACACATTATCAGATGATCAGAATTAAAAAAAGTTTTCCTCTAAAAAAAAAGCTTCATTGACATTTTAATGTACCTACAGACTGCATGCCAGTTTTCAAACACCATGGAGGTTTAACCTGCTGACCAAGTTAAATTTGCTTAAAGATGGTTTTTCCAACTATATAGAAAAAATTATATACAGATCCACCAAAATAAAAAGGCCCAACACAAAAGGGACCTGCTTTTCGTTTTCTTTTGGGTTACAGAACTTCACTGTGTGATCAGCATGAGACATACATACATCACACACACACACACACACACACACACACACACACACACACAGAGTTTGTTACTGTATCTAAAAAATGTAGTGGAGTTGTTTCCTTAAGGAGGTAAGAAGGCAAAAATTCTTCTCAGGGGTCACAGTGTTAAACCACCCCAGGCTTAGAAGAAAAGGTGTATCACTTCTGACCACAACTGTTGAGTGTTTTTTCTTTTTTCAACCATCACAAAGCTACAGAAGACCTATTTTCCTGCCCTGAACCCCTGAGTTTAAGCTGCTGGCCTGATACTCCATAAACTTTGGGGAATTCTTACAAAGACATGACATGACCGTGACTCAGCCGCCAATGTCAAAACTTAAGACAATAATACATCATTACCATCTAATCCTCAGCCCTCAGATGAGTTTTGCCAAAGGTCCCAATCATTTATAGAAAAAGATCCAGGCCAGAATCCATGTTGCAGGTAGCTGCCAGGTCTCTTCAAGCCACCTTTACTTTAAGTTTCTCTTTTCTCGACTTTAAAACTGTAACAATTGTGAAGCTTGCAGGCCACATTATTTTGTATTATACCCTCCATATGGATTTGTCATGTTTCTTGTTTCGATTCATGTTAAGCATCTTTAATAGGCATATGGAAGAAATGCTGTGTTCTCATTGCGTCCTATCAGGTGGCACACAATTTCCATATGGCTTATCACTGATGACCTTACCTTGATCACTTACATCTGCCAGGCTTATTCACTGTCAATTTATTCCTTTCCCCTTTGAAATTAGTATTTCTGGGGGGGACTTTATATATAAATACCCTCTTCCACATGCATGTCATGGTCTCCAGCATGGGTAATTTTGACCTTTATGGGACATTTGGCAACGTCTGGAAATATATTTGATTCCAACAATTATGGCCACTAAAAAACGTAAACTTTCATAAGTGGCTTGTATTATATTTCTTTTGGATAACACTGATTTAAAGCAGCAGTATCTAGAAAGTAGGGGCCAAGGATGTTGCTAAATATCCTATAATGTAGCCTCCACAAAAGACTCAGCCAGTCCAAAATGTCAACAGTGTTGCTGTTGAGAATCAAAATTTACTCATTTTGTATGGCTCCGTGGTTTCCTAGTGAATGGGTTACAGTCTACCATTATTATGCATGTTGATGGTCAAACTGTCCCATCCCACCTGGCTGCCCAGTCCCTGCGGCTGCCCCATCCCCCTTTGAGTACTTCCTTGCTTCCTGGCACAAGAGAGTCAAGCTCATCCTGTGCTTTTTCTGCCATGGCCCTGGAATCAGCCATTTCTGTAATGGGCTCTAGTTCCTTTTTTGTGGGAAATGTATATATAAGCCAAAAATCTGGGCACTCGATGTGCACACTGCCTTCTAGGGCTCGGTGTTGCCAGCCCTTCTCAGTGGAAGGGCCAGGGTGCCCGTGAACATACACAGACATGCACACACACCCTATATTGCCTTCACTATTTATATTTTTGAAAACCATGAGTTCGCACCAACAAATCCAATTCCAATACAGCATGACCTAGTTCATTCAAGTTTTCTTCCTTCCCATGTTTGTAATTCCCGTCTCTAATAGTGAGAATCCGGCTTCCATTACCTTTAACCTACTAACTTATTTCATCAATACCTCTCTATATAACTGCATAGAATTATCCTACAGCTCTACCCTTCTCTACAGGGAAATACAGAAGTCTGGTACTGATTCTTGGTCAAGATCAGGACGAGTAGGTTAGCAAGAGATATGCAATGTTCTATTTAAAGTTGAAAGTGCCCCAGAAGTTCCCAGGGCCAGCTCGTTTACATTTTAGGGTCATATGAATAGACGGCTTACACCAGGCTACAGGCACATGACCAGTCGGCATAAAAGACACTGCTGGACAGTTTTGACTGGGTTCTCCTGAAACCCACATTGTTCCACATGTCTTAGTTCGTATCTAGAGTTGAAATATACTCTGAGCAGCTACGAATCCACCCTAAGAAATCACCAATGAGCCTTTCAGGCCCCTGAGCCTCACCTGTGTTTTCTCACTCCTGCTAAACCACGTACAAGTAGACTCTGTGGATACTTCTGAGTCCTTTCAACAATCCAATGTAGTAAATGCAGTGAACAAAGTCCCCCCCTACTTCGTCCCACCTGGACACCTTTGCACTCTGCTCAGACGCTCCCTCCTCGTCGGCCTCCACCCTCCTCACCTGCCAGGCCTTGGCCCTTCCCACACAGACGTTCTCCTCACCCCTCTCAGGTTCCCACCCCTCTCTAAGCCACCCCTCTTTTTCTGTCCCACTTAAGGACTTTAGAACTAAACAACTACGGAGGGGGGAAGAAAAAGGGAAAGTAGAAGAGCATTTTTGTGATTTTTTTTAAGTATCACAATAGTGTCTTCTCACATGACATTGAAGATTTTAGACACTGCAGAACATCTAATATGTGTTTACGTATGAGTTAAGATTTTCTTGTCCATCAAATAAAACATTCCCTTATCTCTGTGTTATATAGTCTGATAAAAAAAAAAAAAGTCTCAAAGAACTGCCCTCCTACCTAAGAAAATGAAATGGATCCATCCATAGATGTATCAGTTGAGACTATGATCAGCTTCATGTGGGAACAAACCACAAATAATAAAGGTTACACAAAGCAGGAGTTTCTCTCTCTCATACAGAGGCAATCCCGGAGTTCCCGGTATCTTGTTGCGCAACCACTGCAGTGCATGGATCCCACCTCATGGTCCACTCGGCTACCTGAGCTGAGCCATCATGTGTGTACTCCCTTCAGAATACAGAAAGAAAAAAAAAAAACCTTTCCTCCTTTCAGAAACTTCTAAGAAGTTGCACAGGGCACTTCCACTTATAAGCAATTAATCAAAATTTTGTTAATACAGTCCTGCCTAGCTGCAAGGAAAGTAGAGATATGCAGTCTATATTCCAGATGACCATGTGCCGGCTAAAATTAGGGGTTTTATTACTGAGAGAGGTTGGGCAAACTACAACTAGCAACCTCATACATCAGCAGACCACTCCATTTAAGTGTCACAGAAATCAACTGTGATCACAAAAGAGACCTGACAATCCTATATACTCCTGCCTTATTTTTTCCTAAAATACCACAGGTAACTAATTAAAAAGAAAAGAAATTTTGCTCTTCTAGCTAACATTCACAATAGAAGATTTAATTAGGGAAAGCTGCTTCTTTTCAATCATTTTGCTGTGTCATTTCTACAAGCATTTAGCAAGAAAGAGTTAAAATTTTTAAGTTATTTTTTGTTTGTTTTTTTTTACTAGAGAACAGAAACCCAGTTGTTGCTTCAGCAGGTCACATCACTAGAAGGTATTTTTATCTTTCACACTATTGTTACAGGGCCACATGCTAAAGTAGGTAAGAGGAAGGAAAACTAGAGGAGAAGAGAAAGAATTAATTTAAAAAACAAACTTGGAGGAAATATTTAGGGCAACAAAAGACTCTGGGCTGGGTCTCCAAGGGGAGAAGTAAGGTTGAACAGATTCAAAATCACAGAACCAATCCCAAAGCACGGCACAAAGACCCAGCAGCCGGCGGTATCCACACAAGCTGCCATCCCCTCCCACTTGGCAATGGTGAGTTCACAGTGAGTCTCATATGCAAACTGCATTCTTAAAAAAGAAGGGAGGAGCGTTTTCTTAATCCATTGAGGCTTTGCTTGCCGACAACTGTCATTTTGGTTCAAATAAACTCATACAAATTCTTTTAAAAAAAGAAAAAAGGGGGGGGGGTTATACCAAGACAGAATAAATTATTTTAAAGTACAAAAAACACTCTCGTCAAACATGCTGGGAAAATGGACTCAGGCTGTATCCACTGCCCTGCCTTGGTCACCTGAACCATCTGCTGGGAGACCTTCCACTGTGTAAACAACACACTCTGATGGTCTTGCTGGCCATGAACTGTCAAGAATGAGCACCGCCAGAACAGTGAGAACTGTTATTAAAATTCCTAGAGCAATATTAAACTATTCTTTGCCTAGCCACTTTCAAAGTAGAGTATACTTCAAAAGTCAACTAAATAACTAAGATGTACGTTGACATACACAGTTAAGTGGTTCCGAGCCTTGGCTATCACTCTGTCTCAGCCTTTAGAAACGGGATGTGGGTGAATGCTGTATCAGACCAAAATGAATGGGGGGAAACAAAATCACTGGGAGGGAGGTGTTTGTGAGAAAAGGGGCGGTGAGGTTGTTGACACTGTGTATATGATTTATGATCATTTGCTATCGAGACAAAAAGGAAATCAGTAGGAAAATGCTCAAAAAGGACCTGGTTTGTTCAAAAATTTCACAAGAAAGACCATCAAGGATTCACTGACTGGGTATTCACTGAGCACAGAGAGCGTCAAATCTCTGTTTTGGAGGTCCTTATAGAAGTACTGTTGACCATACATCCTGGTTAGCCTGGGACAGTCTTGGATTGTGCCTGTTGTTCCTCTCAATGGCACCCTGCTTTGGATAACAAATTACAGTCACTCCTTTTAGGAAACATAGAACATGCACCAAAATCCTAAAATGCGAGGTATAAAAGGATCGTGGACAAAAGAGAAATGTATCAGCAAGGATAATGGCAGTTCCGAAGGAAATGTTACTTATTGTGGGATGGATAACACATCCAAAAATGCTATAAGGCAGAGGTATACCAGGCACTGAAACTACACTTGGGAGACATGGAAATTGGAGGTTATGGAAGCAACCCCGGCTTCCATATCTGAGCTAAGAGATGGAAAACAGGGAAGGTACAGCACTGGAGGTGGCAGCCAATATTTTAATGAAATAAAATCAGAAAAAAATCAAAGGACTAACTAAACACTTCTAGAAAAAGGATCACCTTTTCTAGATAACACATGGAGCAAGCTGTTATTATTTAAAATACTTTTTTGATGCTTCTTCAGCATAAAGTAGGCAGCATAGGAAGAGAAAAATAAGCATGATGAAATCCACAGCCCCCTAAGATGAAATTATAGACTTGCTTTCAAAATAACCCAACATATCACAAAGATGTGGCACACTGGAAATTGTCTCTACAGTTTCATTTTGGCAAATTAGAAAGCAAATTATTCCTCGGGTAGCACTTCAGAGAGGGTAGAAAGTTCTGGCTTTACAGCATGACATTTACATCCAGAGGAAAAAACATGGCTAGGTTGACACTAGGGGAATGAGACTTGAAAAAAACACACAAAGTGATAGGAGGCTGGAAAGTTTCTGCAATCTTGTCACAGGTTGAAACTGGCCACCTTCGGGTTGCAAATGAAAGGCTCTACAACTTTGGTCATAGAAACTGGACCGCAACCACCAGTTCACTTCACAGACCACGTTCTGCATTGACGCAATCACGAAAACACTGCTGTCACCAGGAGGCAAGTGGCTGACCCCTTCTCGATAGCTCCTGTGGTCTCAAATTGGGCTGTTTGAAGAACCACCATATCCCCAGGGGGTATTCAAAGAGAGCCACCTTGTTTGACAGGTCCAGGGGACACCATTCAAATTCTGCCCTACCCCACCAATTACCCTGCCAATAGTATTGTATGTTAATTCATTTCCTCCCAAAGTTGTAAACAAAAAGAGAATTAATTTGAACTTAAAATGAAGGATGGCCCAAATGGCTTTTCCATTTTGGCTCCCTAGTAGGTTAGACACAGCAACAGCCCTAAATAACCCCGAGGCACAGACTCCACAGGGATGTGGGAGGCGACCGGATGTCAGCGCCAGGAAGCACTGCTGACCAATTTGGGTTTTGCATGTCCACGACGCATGATTAAAACGCCTGCCCATGTCACATGGCTGAAGTTATTTCACCCTTGGTAGCAGGATATAGATTCAGATCTTCTTAAATATGCAGGTTCTGACAATATATTAAAGTGCAGACAGACAATAAAACGTTTGGTACCCAGATATAATACAAATATCATATTCATCAACACGCTCAGGATCAGATAAACATTTCTTTCAAATTCTCTTCATAACTTAAAACCTCAAAAACAAAATCACTATAGTATGAAAGCCTTCCTTTACTTCACAACTAATTATTTTGGAGAGTTGGAAACTCTTTAGTAGCAAGTTTTCAAAATTGATTACTTAACTGAATTCTATATACAGATTAAGGATCTATCAACCATAATTAATTGCTCTTTCACTCAACAGAAAGCAATTTATCTTATGCAACCATGGCGGGGGGAGGGGGAGCGGAGGTGGGGGAATGATACTTCTTTCTATATGTAAATAAGAACAGAGAATTCATATGTGAGAACCTCCCATGACCTGGTCATTGATGGGGGGCTTTGCATCATTTGGGACATTAAGTTAAAAGACAGACCCAAGGTACTGTGTTATTAACAGTGTGCAGCCCATGTCATCTCCAGCCAAACACGTCACTTTACGTAGTCTCTCCTTCAGGACAAGAGACAAAGACAAAATGCATTTCTGAAGCTACCTGGGAAAATTAAAGTGAAAAACATAGTAAGCTACCTGAGATGCGCAGTCTTTAAGTGCTCATGAGGTTTACGTAGGGCAGATTTATCAAATACTCCATAAATTATGACCATTTTGCAAGACCGCACTTGGCTGGTTCATGAGAGGGGTAGAACATGAGCGAAGCACACGTAGTGCCCTCAACAAGCTTACGCTGTAATACAGCTGCCCCCTTACCTGCGGTTCCACTTTCCAGTTTCAGTTACTCACGATCAAATGCAGTCTGAAGTAGTAAACGGAACATTCCAGAAATAAACAGTTCATAAGTTTTAAACTGCCCACCACTGAGTTGCATGAAATCTAGAGAGTTCCTTTCTGTCCTGCTAGGGACACGAATCGCCCCTTGGGCCAGCGTCTCCATGCTGTGGACGCTCCTGTCTTTTAGTCACTTAGCAGCTGTCTCTGTTACCTGACGACTGCTTCGGTATCGCAGTGCTGTGCTCCAAGTAACCCGACTTTACTTAATAATGACCACGAATAATGGTAACTGCAATTCAGAAACACCAAAAAGAAGACCTACAGTGCTTCAAGGGAAGAAGTGAGTAAACTCTTTTTGAGATCCCATTCACGTAACTTTTATTGCAGTTGTTATGACTGTTGTTATGAGATATCGTTGTTAATTTCCTACTGTGCCAAATTATTCAACTTTATCATGGGCATAAGTGTATGGGGGAAAATATCGTATAAAAGGGTCCAGTACTATCAGTGTTTCAAGAATCTGCTGGGTCTTGGAATGTATCCTCTGCAAGTAAGGGGTGACTACTGCACATCACAGGCAAAGAATTATTTTTCTTCATATATAATGATTTTTTCCCATTGGCAAAATGGAAAAAACATGCTGCTTCTCAAATAAAGGATGATGTCAGTAGTATCCAGTAACAGAGTAGGTACTCAATAAACAATGGTTATGATACCCCTCTCATGAACCAGCCAAGTGCAGTCTTGCAAAATGGTAATGAGAAAATTTTCATTTTTTTCATTTGTTCAGCTGACACACACACAGGCTGCTGTGAAGATCTCATTGTGGGAACTCTGCGGGGCAGGAGGTTGCCCAGAAAGAGTCTAATGCTCTTTGGGGTGAGGCATGGAGGCAAGGGTTTGCAGGTGCCATCAAAGTGATCCATTTGCTGGATCTGGGGAAGCGGCGGGAGCAGTATTGTGGGGAGAGACATCACACCAGCAGGAAATCTAGGGAGACCCTGTAGCTGGTCAGAAAAAAAAAGTCCCAGTTCTGAGCTGGGGGCAGCTGAGGAGTTGTCTGTCGGTCCCGGAGACCAGTTGCGGAGACCAGTTGCGTAAGACTGGAGAGGGGAGCACCTGGCGGTCAGGGGAAGGGGTGACATGGGGAGAGAAGCTCAAAGCCCGGGGTAAAAACCATGAACTGCCCATGAGACCAGATCGTGGGTGCGGGTGAGGACAGGTGGCACAGGGGTTCTCAAGTACTGTATTTAGTGGCTGCTGAAGGACTCCAGCTCTCGGAGCTCCGAGAACCACCTCCTGCGTAGACAGCAGTCTTGTGGTTCCATTCTTCCTGCGCCTGAAGGGGGCGTGCCTTTACAGGGAACCGCAGGCTTGTTGAGGTGAGAGGTATGGAGGGAGGCAGGGGTGGAGGCTGCTCAAGGAGAGAAATGAGGGTCAGAGAGAAATGCCTACCACCAGACCACAGGACAAACAATGCCTGTGCCCACCAGCTGCCTCATTCATCTCCAGAAATACGTGGAAGTTGAGGATGCACTGTACTGTCTGAAAAGCCAAGCACGCTCATTTGACACTACCCATGTCCTCACTTGTGGAGAACAAAGAATTTATAGACTAATACACCTTGTATCTTTTGGATACCTTAAAAATGCCATACTATTGGGCCATTTGTGGATATTGGTTTGCTATACTTGTTTGGCCAGTAAAAAGAAGGGTCAGCATGAATCAGCTTCTTGTTTGAAAATAGCTTTTAGAGAATTCTCTGCCCACTAGCTCTGAAACCAAGTTACTCAATCTCTGTGCCTCAGTTTTATCATTTAAAATTGCAAGAGAGATGGTTAAAAGCAGTACTATCTTGGAGGGTTATTACAAGCAGTCAATGAGGTAACAGTTTTGACAACTGTGCCAGCATGTTTTAAGAATTTGGTAAACATTACCTAGTAATGGTGTTACCTTATTTTAATGTCTTTAATTCTAAAGAGTGGCTATGAAGTGCCCAGCATGACATATTGATGTAGCAGGCATCACATAAATATTAGTTCTTTCTTATCTCTTTTTTTAAATTTGTTTCATAGAATCAATCATTGATTTCAGACTTTCATCTTTAAAACAAGGAATCTGTGCTCTAGAGAATCCAGTGATTTTTATCAAGGTCGCAGGATTACAATTTGTGTCTCAGGCTTTGCTCTGAGTCACTTTATGTAACTGTCTCATTTCATTCAAAATAGAAAGAAATTTTCCCATTCAGGTTTATACTCATTTTGTTATGACAGGAAATCCCACCACCTTGAAAAATATCCAATGAAAGATTCCAGAAATAAACAGTTCATAAGCTTTAAATTGTCTGCTGTTCGGAGTCTTGTGACGAAAACTCCTGCCATCTCCCTCCATCCTACCCTGGACCTGGGTCATCTCTTTGTCCCTTGTCTCCATGCTGCAGACGCTGCCTGTCTGTCAGTCACCGAGTAGTTGCTGTCATCACGTCTACTGTTGCAGTATCTCAGTGCTTGTGTTCTCGTAACTGTTCATTTACTTAATGCCCCAAAGCACAGGAGTAGTGATGCTGGCAATTTGGATACACAGATACCAGAGAGAATATTCCACCCACGTATGAATGTTATTTTCCCATTTTGGAAAGAAAAACCTGAAGATTTAGAATCTGGAAACCTTGGCTGCAGTCTCAGTTCTGTTTCTGTCATCTGTGGAACCTGGGAAAAATCACTTTACCTCTCTGGGTCACAGAGTTCCCTCACCTGTAAATGAGGAGCTTGATGTTTTGATTTCTACGGTTCTATAACTGATTTCTAAAAATACACCTATTTTATGTTACACAAATAAAATAGTTTATGAAAGAAAAATTAGTCAATACAGACAACCCAGAGGAGGAGGGGGAGGGGGAGGAGGAGGAGGAGGAGGAGTGGGAGGGGGGTAGGCAGACACAGAACAAAACTGACTCTGAACCTTGAAGATTTTACTAACCCTGGAAAAACTTTCAAACATTACCCTTTTAATGGGACTTTCAAATCAGCTTACCTCCTTTTATAGCACTAATATTCTATAATGTGTCATGGTGTTTTATTGCCTCCCTTACTATAGTAGTCTCCCTTACGCACAGAGGACGTGTTCCAAGACCCCCAGTGGATGCCTGTAACCACAGATAGCACTGAACCCTATACACACTATGTTTTTTCCCATACATACACACCTACAACAAAGTTTAGTTTATAAATTAGGTGCAGAAGAGATTAACAACAATAATAGTAAAACAGAGCTAATTGTAACAACATACTATAATAAAAGTTACATGATGAATATGTGTTATATGTCTCTCAAAATATCTTATCAAATGTATTCTCACCTTTTCACTTACAGGAAGAACTCAGGGCTTCTCTCTGGTACCTGTATATCTAAATTGCCAGCATCACTACTCCTGTGCTTTGGGGCATTAAGTAAATGAACAGTTACGAGAACACAAGCACTGAGATACTGCAACAGTAGACGTGATGACAGCAACTACTCGGTGACTGACAGACAGGCAGCGTCTGCAGCATGGAGACAAGGGACAAAGAGATGACTGAGGTCCAGGGTAGGATGGAGGGAGATGACAGGAGTTTTCATCACAAAACTCGGAACAGCAGACAATTTAAAGCTTATGAACTGTTTATTTCTGGACTCTTTCATTGAATATTTTTGGACCAAGGATGACCACAGGTAACTGAAACCACAGCAAATGAAACAACAGATAAAGCGGGACTACTACGCGTTTCAAATATATCCCTCATTTTGGCGACTCTTCCCCTCCACTTAAAAAAGGATGTAAGACCATACTCCACTACCCAACAATTCTCCTAGGTCTACAACCAACAGGGAATATACGTGTTCACTAAAAAGGCATGCATTCTTATGTTCATAGCAGCACTACCCGTAACAGCCCTAGTCAAGAAATGACCCACATGTCCATCCGCAGCGTATCAATGAACACCTGATAGTCACTCACTGTATCTACAAACGACTTCACAACATGAATGAATCTCATGAACACAATGCTGAACAAGAGAGACACTCAACACTGCACACTGTATAGTCCTTTGTTTTAATGATACATAAAGACAGGGAAAACTAATCTATACTTTCAGAATCAGGACAGTCACTGAGGGGACAGTGAGTGGGAAGTGCAGGGGCCCTGAGTGCTGATCATGTCCTGTTTCTTGGTCTGAAAATACATCAGGCTCTACTGTTACATACACGCTTATCTATACGAGTACCTCAGTAAAGTTTTTTTGAAGATTATTTTTAAAGTATATGTAAGTGTTTTGAAAAGAGGGTTCCTATGTCCTCAGCCAATTGGCAGGAGCATGGGCGGGTCCACTTCTGTGGACATCCATGAACGCATTCCTAAATCCATACAGAATCATTAGCCCATACAGGCAGGTGCCATGTCTGCCAGAATGGGCCCGGTTTGCCAGTAGGCACTCAGTGTACACTTGCTGAACTAGCTGTTTTATCTCTGTATGTGCATGAGCCTGTCAAAAACATCCGTGACATAAATAAGGCAGGGTAGCATAAGCTAAGAACACAGCTTCTGAAGTCTGACTGCCTGGGTGCCAATCCTGGCTCTGCTACTTACTAGCTGTGTCACTTGGAGCAAGTTACGTAAGTTCTAGAAATCTGTTTCCTCAGGTAAAATCCGAAAGATGAGGAGGAGGATAATCATAATGAAACTGTGAGGTGTCAAAGAAATAACCCGTAAGGAGAGCTTGGTACAATGTCTGGCAAATGGCAAGCAAGTGTGTTTGTTTTGTGCATGTGTGCGTGTTCTCTCCACATGTATATGGCATTTTAACTATTATTACCTATTTGTTTTATCCTTCTAATAAAAAATGCATAACTTGTACAATACAAATATATAACAGGTTAAAAAGGTATCTTTCACACATCCTGAAGACTTAAATATTTACAGGTCTAAAAACACCAACTAGCATAGGAACATTTGCAAAACAATCTTTTTGCATACTTAGGTTACAGACCATACCAAATTCTGGTCTGCACTGTGCCTTAAAAGAACCAAGAGACCAAGACCCCTTCCAGTTTACTATGTGGTCTGATAATATGTCTTTCGTTTGGCCCAGTCTACCCTTAAAATTGTGGCCTATCATATTTTGCCATGTATAACGCGCTCCCATCATACTGTGTACCCATGTTTGGTGCACATTACACATGGGGCTATTATGCCCATTATTTTACTCATGATACGTAATCATTATACCCAAGTATAATGTGCACCCTTATTTTTCCCTCAAAAGATTGGGCAAAAAAGTGTGCATTGTACACGGCAAAATACGGTAATGACTCCAGAGCAATAATTAACAGATGTGCAGAAAAATATATTAAATGAAAAGGCTCTTTATGAAGTAAAAGTAAATTAAAACTAATGGTACCATTTCGTGTAATTCAGGTGTACTCTGCTATATGACCCATATTTCTCAAACACAATCATCTCCTGCACCACACTTCATAAAGTGTTTTGAGCTAATGTTCTAAGTTTGAAAATAGAAAAAGTAAATTAATGTAAAGTGTGAAGATATCTCGTATCTGATCATTAAATTCAGTTACGATTAATGATATTTTAGAAAACCATAAGGAAAAGGGGAGGGGGCACAGTTAATGTTGGCCAGGTGGATAGTAAGTTGTTTCTAGTGCTTTCCTCCACAGTTAAAGCTCTGCAACAATATGATAAACCTCCATGTCCAGGCTGCAGGTTTTCCAAATAATGCATTTTATTTGCCCCCTGTTTTCAAGAATTCTGAAAGCAAATGTCTTGAGGTAAGGGCTGCTGGCCAGGCAGCCCCGAAAATCCCACTCCTGAACATCTGAGCCAGGCCCCTGTTACACCTCAGGGGTGGGACTCCGCACAGTTATTACAGAACAAAGGGGTCAGATACACTTAAGTGTGACCTCTGATTCTGCCGCGAACTGTGTGATGCTGGAACTTACATACTCAAAATAAATTTTTGCTTGCTCATCCATAAAACACTGCACCAAAGGATGATGTTTTGAGTGTGAGGAGCTCTTACCCCAGTGTAAGCACTCAAGCATGAACCACTCAGAACCTTTAAGGTAGATGTGATGGGCTTAACTGTGGCTCCTTAAGATTCCTAAGTTGAAGTTCTAACCCCTAGGATCTCAGAATGTCACTATATTTGGAGAAAGGACCTTTAAACAAGTGATCGAGTTAAAATGTGGCCATTAAGATGAGCCATAACCCAAACTGACTAGAATCCTTATAAGACTAGGAAAGCGGACACAGAGAGAGACACCAGGGGCATGCTCAGAGGGAAGACTGTGTGAGGACACAGCAAGAAGGCGCCATCTGCAAGCCAAGGAGAGGCCTCAGGAGAACCCCTCCCTGCCTGCACCTTGATCTTGGAATTCCGGCCTTTCAAACTGTGAGAAACAAGTGTCTGCTGTTTAAGTCCCCAAGTCTGAGGTATTGTGTGCATGGCAGCCTAGCAAACTAATAAAGTAAATATACTATCATGTCTTTTTGGTTTTACCAACATCTCAAGTCTAAAATACTCTTTCACACTCTTTAAACAGAACACATTGATGAAATATGCCTGAAGGGGAAACGGCAAATCCCATTTACCCCGTCTTTAATTGGGAAACTCACCAATTGATCAGCACCTCTCTATTTGGAAGTCCCTGGACCTGCAGCAGAGGCTTCAGGCCCACACTGAAGTTATGAAATACCCCGACATTAAAGATGTTTTGGATCAGACAGGCGGTGGGCTTAAAGTACCATAAAAGAGAATATATCTCTTTACCTGAAGAAAGCGGCATGACCAGAACAAGGAAGCAACTGCCCAGGCAGGAGTGAATGACAGTTGAGTGTGGACTGAGGAAGCCCAAGAAAACTGCAGGGGTTCAACACTGACCCCTGCTGGCCATGCACTTGATATACATGGACTGTTCCTGGACTACACTCTCTTCTTATTTATTTATTTATTTATTTATTTTACTGATGTGACATTGATTTCTAAGTTCATATACTGGTAGGTTTCAAGTGTACATTTCTATGATACTAGATCTGTATACGGCACTGTGTGCCTACCACCTAAAGTCGAACCATCTTCCAACACCATGTATTAGGTGCCCCCTCTATCCACCCCCACTCTATCCCCTTCCCTCTCACAACCAGCATGCTGCTGTCTGCGACAATGAGTTTCAGTTTTATAGCCCGCATATGAGTGAAATCATATGGTTCTCAGCTTTTACTGACTGATTTCACTTAGCATACTATTCTCAAGGTCCATCCATGTTGTCGAAAACAGCGGTATTATACCGCAGAGTTACAGTAATCAGAACAGCATGGTATTGGCAGAAAAATAAACACAGATCAATGGATCAAAAAACAGATCAATGGAACAAAACTGAGAGCCCAGATATAAAACCACATGTATGTGGGCAGATAATTTTTAATAAAGGAGCCAGAAATGCACAATGGAGAAAAGAAAGCCTGTTTTCTGATCATTAGTGACACTGAGCACCTTTTTATATGTCTATTGGCTACCTGTATGTCCTCTTTGGAGTAGTGTCTATTCAGGTCCTTTGACTGTTTTTTTAATTGGACTGTTTGTGTTTGTGGGGGAGGGGTTGAGTTTTATGTTCTTTGTAAATTTTGGCTGTTAGCCCCTTATCAGATTATCAGTGAATGCTCTCCCATTCAGTGGTCTTTTTGTTGTTTCCTTTGCTGTGCAAAAAACTTTTTATTTTGATGCAGTCCCATTTATTTAATATTTCTTTTGTTTCCCTTGCCTCAGGAGATATATTAGAAAAAATATTGCTATGAGCAATGTCCAAGATTTTATTGCCTATGTTTTCTTCTAGGATTTTTATGGTTCCAGGTCTAACATTTAAGTATTTAATCTATTTTGAATTCATTCTTGTATGTGATGCAAGAAAGTGGTCCAGTTTCATTTTTATGCACTTCTGTCCAATTTTCCCAACACTTCACACAAGTCAGAATGGCCATCATCAATAGATCAACAAACAACAAGTGCTGGTGAGAATGTGGAGAAAGGGAACACTTTTACACAGTTGGTGGGAATGCAGACTGGTGCAGCCACTGTGGAATGCAGTATGGAGGTACCTCAAAAAAAATTAAAAACTGGAACTGCCTTATGACCCAGCAATTCCACTTTTGGGAATTTATCCAAAGAAACCCAAAACACTAATTCAAAAGAACATAGGCACTCTTCTGTTCACTGCAGTGTTATTTACAATCGCCAAGATATGTAAGTAGACCAAGTGTCCATCGGTAGACAATTGGATAAAACAACTATGAGATATTTATACGATAGAATATTACTCAGCCATAAAAAAGAAAATTTTATCATTTGTGACAGGATGGATGGATCTGGAGAACATTATGCTAAGTGAAATAAGCCAGTCTGAGAAAGACAAATACCATGATTTTACTCTTATATGGAATCTAATGAGCAAAGTGAACTAACAAGCAAAATAGAGACAGACTCATAGACGGAGAATAGGCTGACAGCTCTGGGGAGAGGTCAGAGGGTGGAGGGATTGAGGGAAAAGGAGAAAGTGCTCACGGACATGGACAGCAGTGTGGGGACTGCAGTGCGGGGGGTCGGGAGGGTAACAGTATAAGAGGGATAAACAGTAATGGAAAGAATACAATAAATTTAATTTTTAATTTTAAAAAAGAGAAAAGCCTCTTCAATAAATGGTGCTGGGAAAATTGTAAAGTCACATTGTTATGCCCTTAAAAAATAAAAAAACAAATCAACCTGCACACTTACTATTCAATGAAGCAACAGACCTTTATGTGATGTGAAGAAATCAACTCTAGTTTTTGCTTTGTAATAGTAGATCTCATGTGTCTACATCAGATTTCTTTAAATCGAGTTCATGTAGATTTATGAAAAAAGGATCGAGGATCTGGCTTTCCATTATTATCCATATCAACTCTGGAACTGAATATCACAATTCAAAGCTCGCTATAATGACAAAGCAAAAGGTGTTATGGTTTCTTACGATAAAAATCTAACTACTTCTGATCCATTTAATAGCTTACAGTTTTCTTAATATAGCAAGTATTAATTTATCATTGGATAACTTAAAGATTTAACAGGGAGGAAACTTCCAAAGACTCAGCTTAGATAGTACCCATCACAAAAACAAAAAACATTCAATAGCTATTGAATGACATATGGTATCTTATTAGTTGAAAAATTGCCAACATATGCCTGAGTTCTGTTTGTCATTCTCAAGAGATACAAGCACCCTACAACTAAAATCCTGTAAAAAATGCTGCTGTCCCCCCAGCCACCTCCCACGCTGTCCATGGCTCTGAACAGTGGCCGGGTGTGTGAGGCCACTGTTGGCGCTCCGGACGCCATCCCTGAAGGGCACTGACACGCCCATCTACCTTCTCCTGGGGAAACCTCCACCACGTGAGGAATGAGGCACTGGGCGCCCAGGCAAGATGAAAACTGTCAGACAAGCAGGTGAAGACCATGGGAGAAGCACCATGACCTAGAATTCCAAAAACCGTATATTCTACCCAATCGTAGATAAAACAGAGTTGAAAATATAATAGCGAATAGTAAGACTAGTATGTGCCGTGAGAGACTGAATATTTGTGTTTCCCCCTAAAATTCATATACTGAAACCTAACTCCATTTTGTGATGGTGGTAAGAGGTTGGACATTGGGAGGTGATGAAGTCTTGAGGGTGGAGCCCTCCCCCCACCCACAATGGATGAGTGATTGGGGCCCTAACAAAAGACTCCAAAGAGATCCCCTGTCCAATTTACCATGTGAGGACACGGTGAGATGACCATCTCTGAAACAGGAAATGGATCCACATTAGACACTGAATCTGCCCATGCCTTGACCTTACACTTTCAGGGTCCAGAAACACAGGCCACCCAGCCTAATTCCATCACAGCAGCCCAAATGAATGACCTGAGACATGCTAGGTGTTATACCACACACTTTCTAAATGACGTCTCAGAGCAATTCTATGAGGTAGCTGCTCTTCCGGTTTCCATTTTACAGATGAGAAACCTGAAGCACAGAGAGGGTAAGTGACTTGTCCAAGGTTAGCCCACTAGTAACAAAAGAGGTCACAGATGACTAGCAGTGAAATGTCACATGACTGAAAAACTGTAAAAGGTTATTCATTATTAGTTCAGTTACACCAAAGAGGTCACAATTTTTCTTTATTTTTATTTCCTACCTGGATGAAACATTTTCAGATTTTTACTCTGCTCTAAAATCAAAAATTGAAGAAACTGAAGATTAAACAGTTCTATCATGTACCGGACGGTTGTAAACTGCTCTCTCTGGAAAGTGAGGGAGAAGCCTGTGGCAGGGAGACAGAGGCCATGTTCCCTCACCTGTGCTACATTTTCCACCCTAGCTCACCTGAACTCTTCACTAAAGCAACAGCATCCTTCTTCAATCCACTTTGCCTAAGCACAATGCCAAGTACAGAGATAACAGAAGCCAGCACACTGGCCCAAAAGCCACTTAAACCAGGCTGCATGTCATGGTGGGGGAGCTCTTCAGAGGAGGTGACACAAGAATGGAGTCATGTGGATGGGTAAGTCATTCTTTGTTTAATAAGCATTAAGTGACAAGGGAGGGAGGAGTTGGCCGGAGAGAGAAAAGGGCTTCCCAGGCCAAGATACAGCAGGTTTCAAAACACAAAAGCAATTCATGAGATTCCAGATATGAGTGAAATCCTATGGTATTTGTCTTTCTCTGACTGGCTCATTTCACTCAGCATGTTTTCTAGGTCCATCCATGCTGTCGCAAAGGGTAAAATTTTCTTCCTTTTTACAGCTGAGTAGTATTGCATTATATAAATCTCCCATGATAAACAAACAACTAACAAGCAAAATAGAGACTCACAGAGCAGGATGACAGCTAGTTGGGAGGGGGAGGTTAGAGGGTGAAGGAAAAGAGCAAAACAGAAAAAGGACTCACGCGCACGAACACCACCACGGTGACTGCAGGGGGGAAGGGAGTACAAGGGGGTTAAATGATAATTTAAAAAAATAAATAAATAAAAGAATTAGGAAAAAACACAAAGGTGAGCATATACAGGCAACTTAAAGAGGTAAAACTGATCGCAATAAAGCAAGGCACAATCTTTTTGCTGCTGGAGGGTCTTTGCCTTCAATTTATAAAACATGCACCATCTGTGAAGTACAATAAAATGAGGTATGTCTGTAACTGATAATTCCTAACAGAGGTGGCTTGTTCCAGGTTTAACAAGGCTTTGGAAACAATGGCCCTTCCAGATAACAACGGATGAGTACTTTTGTGGATTATTTTGTAGGAGCTTTAGAAAGACCACTTTTTCTGAAGCAGGTTATTTTTCTTTAAGATTGATCTGAAAGATATTTTAGTCTAACCTGAAAAGAACTGATAAAGGCCTAAACACCCAGAAGGCAATAAACTTGAAGAGATTAAAACGTCACAAAAAAACTTAAGTAAAAGAAATAAGAAAAGTCTTCCAGGCTACTGATAGGATTCTTGACTCCAGGAAGCTGATTACAGGACCCTTTAAAAGTAACTTTATCATCCAGGTGAAGACAGCTGCTGTATGGAAGAGAGTTTCTGCAGTAAAATTTCTTTAATAAAAAGAATAAAATCAGTGTCATTGTTCCTGGAAGCTTTAAGGAGAACGTGTGTGCAGATTACATGCTATATAGAAAAAAACAAAAACAAAAATTAAAGGATAATTTAAAAATATAACAGCAATCTAAATCTATAAGTATCCTAGACCAAAGTGTCAAACCCTCCAGGTCCTAATGAGCCACATAAAAACACAGGACACAAATGCCTCTCTCAGGGTAATTAACCACGATATTCTTGGTTCAGGCCACTGGGTAGAACTGGTGACATGTGAGGCTTACCAGGCCCCATCTGAAAATTCCCATTAACAGTTAACATTTCATGTGAACACACTCAGTAGCAGGCATAGTGCTCAGCAGTTGACATACTGGGTTGGCCCAAAAGTCTGTTCAGTTTTCTCCATAAAATAAAGACACATTTTTCATTTTCCCCAATAACTGTACTGATCTGGTTATTTTGAGTATGTCAGCTATCCCCTGCTATTGGCTTCTAGTGGGGAGAGGCCAGGGGTGCTGTTAAATATCTTCCAATGCATAAGAGAGCCCCACAGCAACAAACTGTTTGGCCAAAATGTCAAAAGGACCACGAAACTTTGAAAACCACTTTTGACATGTTCGATCAGTCATAGCACCTTCTTATATGGCACAAATCTTTTGTGTTTCAGTTGCGTTTTTACCTTTCCTGAAATAATAAGGCATAATGCACCGAAAATGTTGCGTATTTCCTTCCATCTTCAGTATTAAAATGGCTGCACAAAAAATCACCAATTTTGATAAGTTTTTTTAAATGCATGCTGATATGACAGCTGGCACAACACAACGTAACAAAATTGTTTCAAATGAACTTAAAGACAACTAAGCTCTACTAGAGCCATCATAGGGAATAAACTAAAATTTTTTTGGCCAACTCAAATACAGCAGTGCACTTAGCAATCCTATCAAATGGATTATTACATCTCCATTGGACACTGAGGAAACTGAGGCTTAGAAAGGTTAAGTAGCCTCTCTAAAGTTTCACAGCAGTTATGTAGGAGATGGAGAATATGAAGCCATTCTATTCAACTCCAAGGCCCGACTCATAAGCACTAAACTCTTCTGCCTCTCACCCAGGATGTGACCATATCCAGAATCTAGCAGAAAACTCTAGAGCCTGTCTGATGCCTGTCTCTGGCCTAGGAAGTTTTCTCCATCAGAAAGCCTTTGGTACCTAAGATCCTGAAAACATTTTTTAAAGCAATCTACTGTCTCAGAGGAAGTGCTGTGCTTATTAAGACATGACTCTCCCAAGCAGAAAGACGGACATTTCATATAATGGGAATAAACACAAAACCTCTATTCTTATCTTCAGAACTTAATTCTTGCTTATCTTTTGAAGAACTGAAAAACATAAGGACAATGAAGGTAACGTATGAGACACAATGACCATTCTCTGTCTGTGCAAATGAACTATTCCCTGTGTTTAATCCCAACACTAATCCATAAAACCTCATGATGACAGGTAAAATGATATAAGTAAAGGAATATGAGGCTTCTTAAACTACAATATAACAATGCAAATATTTTAATATTCAAAATATTAAAATATAAATAGTAAGCATGTACACTCCTGATGTATGAATTCCAGTGGATGAAGGAGCTTCTGAAGGCATTCTGGAACTCTCTAGGCTCCAGGAGTCCAGCAGGCAGGGAGTTAGAGCCACTCCTTAGGTCTACACACATGACGGAGGCCATATTCACTTCCACTGAATTTCCCCATAAGCTACTTCTCTAAGAAAATGTAAGAATAACCTTATTTTTCACCACCTCATATTACACCGGAAATGTCTTTTTCAGGAAGCAAGTGACTATCTTTTCTTCTTCAATAAAAGCCAAAGCCTCAAAGAGATAATGCAACTGAACCGAAATAGCTATACCACTATTACAGAAAAAATCCTCTTCTAACCTGAGAAATATTAATATAACATTTTTCTGCTGAAAACTACCTCTTTCTTCAAGCCCATGAGAAAAACGGTGCCGAGGAGCAGAGAGCCTTAGGGCCAAGAGCACAGCAAAGCCAGGCCTTCTCCTGGACGCTTACCATCTCCCCTCTCTATTGCAGCAGGATCAGAGCAGAGCCAGGCAGGGACAGCTCAGGGACACATCCAGATCCACAAGTGCCAATTCCGTACCAGAGGCACCTGCTTGGTTGCTGCCACTAGGAAACCATCACCACTCAGAGAGGCCATCACATACCACAAGGCTGAGATACTAATTAGTATAAAACGTAAGCTTAATGGCAGGTATCTTCCTAAGGGTGACCAAATGCAAATCGTCTACAACTTTTCATCTCCTTTACGGAGGTGGGAGGGGCATCAATGGCACCGACCGCAATCCCTGTCCCAGGAACAAACCATGCGGTCGCAGTCAATCTGACTCTGCTCTCTCTACGCCTAACAAGCAACCCATCATCTTTGAGCATCTCCTGGACCCTTCCCCTTCTTCTCCAGCGGCACATCCAGGTCTGGATCTCATTAACTCATAGGCCTAATCTGTCCTTCTCTCCTTCATCCACCAAACACTTTGGAGTAGTACTGTGTTCCAGGCAACAATATAAAGAAGTTAAAAGTGAATATTGTACAGCTTTGCCCTTCTGGTCTCCCAGTGGAGAAGAGAGATAGCTACATTAAAAACACATCACAATCCTATGTAACAAGTGTCATGAAGCAAGAGATGTCTAACTTCATAGAAGAGAACGTTAACTATTATGTCAACCTGATACATACAGGGGCTTTATCTAGACTATGACATCTGAGCTGACGCTTGATAACAGGTAAACATATTTCAGGTGAGAAGAGTGGAGAGGGAGGAGGCAACACTTGTAAAGGCATACAATCCTGAAAGTGTGTGCTTTCGTTCAGGAACGGCAGTGAGATAGAATGGCTGGGACGCTAAATGCACCAAACGGATGGGAGCTAAGGTAGGTGTGGTCAGATTCAGGAAAGCCTTGAACGTTACGTCCAGGAAACTGGAATATTACTGATAATGGTAATGAACAACTAAAAGTGTTAAAGAGGGGAGGTCCTAACTGAAGCCACATTCAGCCTGAAGAGTGTTTTGTTTCCCCTTTATAAAATATTTTTTCAAATATTGAAATGAGTTGCCAACTTCTGAACACTAGTAAATTTCATCTAGGTACCTGGTTTCTTTAAGAATGAAGGGGGTGGGGAGAAACACTGCGCAAACATCTCCAGGTGGTAACAATTGTTTGGATCTGAGTAGCAGATGGGATACTATTAAGGAGTTCATGACTATCCTCACCTGCCCCCACAGGCCTTTGAGTTTGTAATCCCGGGTTTAAAGGACAGAAAAACACAGAGAGACCTGTGTTACAGAGAAAAGAGCACTGAAAGCAATACAGTGATTAAACCACGGGGGCTGTAAAAACAGACGCAAGGGGGAAAGTTAGGAACGCATCACAGTAGCACAAGTTGGAAATAACAAAAGCCTAAACTAAAGAGAACACAGACCTCAAAACCGATAGTGAGTCAAGAAACATTTAACATACTCCGTGCGCAAGAACACTTATCATATGACATTTGTGTGACATTTATTCAAGGGCTAAAGACTATATTAGAAGAAAAGAAAAATGATTCAAAAATGATTTTCAATGTAAAAATAAAGTGGCTATTAGGTAAACTGTGTGGACAAAATCCACCAGAATGCCACAAATCAGCATAAACAACTGCTAAGGTACAGCAACTGTCTGCGTGATTCTTGCCCTGGCTCCCATGATCATTTTCCAGTCAAAACAGAACAAGTTCTGATTGCAAACTTTCTGAGCTAAGGTCTTGACAAGTGACGTTTACAAGCACAGAGTGGAATATAAACCATTACAACCTCTCACACCATGACCGGCAGTTCCTTGGAAAACTTAGAAGCCCTTCCAGTTCCTCCAAGGAGAAGGCCCTGCCCGAGAACTCACACAGGCCATTGACATCCAGCATGTTGGATATGCCGCGGTCACTCATGTCCACTTCCGGCTGGTTCTTCTCCCGACTCTCTTCCACCAACTTTTTCAGAGACTTGGACATGATCTGTACCAAACGACAACAACACAGCACGTGGGTGAAAGCAGGAGAGTGCCAAAACAGAAATGAGGGGCCCCAGTCTAGCACTCTCGGTTTTCCCCTGGCCCTGGAAAACGAGCATCAACAGGCAGGGTCCGGGTGCATGGGGAAGGACTGGGCGGGGCAGGGGAGTGGAAAGGGTCAAGCTCCCCTACTGCCGCCCGGAGGCATCAAAGTCAAGTGCAATGCCACACACACACTCACTGCGGAGGGCAGCACCTAACAGGTTGGGCGTGGAAACGGCAGGCTTCCGCACGGTGCACTTCGACGGTGAAAGATGCACTTCGCCGGAGCTAAACTGGAAACCGAACTAGGTACACGCCCGGTCCCGGCGCTCCGCGCAAGCGCACTCGATGCCACGCTCAGTTCCACGCCCAGCCCGCGTTCTGGCCCGACCCTTCCCAAATTAGGAGTACAGTCTACAAGATTTGGCCCCAGGGCGAGGCTCCGCCTATTTGAGAATGCGTCCGTCTTTTTTTCCTTTTTTCTTTCTTTTCTTTTTTTTTTTTTTTTTTTGGCTTCGACACCCCGCCCCACCCTGGAGTAGTTCATCCGCCTTGAATCCGGCTTTGGGATTCCGATTGGACAGCAGTTGGCGCGTGCGCGTTAGTATTGGCGCAGACTCAGGTTGCAGGGAGAAGCGCAGAGTGGTGTGGGCGGAAGTGGGAGAGCTTCTGTAGAGGCTGTAGGAGGCTTGTAAGTGGGGTTGGGTACTGGGGAAACTAGAAGTAAACTTTTTCTCGGTGTTCTGCTTCCATAGCTGTGAATCCACTTATTAAAAGTTGTTACTGTGAGTCCTATATCCATGATCGTGCCTCTTGCTACATTATGAGCTCGTTAAAGAGAAGAGCTACGTGACGGTCTGTGTGTTCCCAACGCCCAGCCACGGACCTCTGTGTCACATGAAGAGGAAAATACCAAGATAAATAAATTACTTCTCTTTTCTAGTACTACACCAAAAATTGCTTCACGTTTTATTTTGCTTCTAGTGAATGATGATTTCATTACACAATTTTCATTTTTTTCTAGCGTTTCTGATTTTATCTTTTTGTAGCCGTTTTTATGATATCACTAAGATCTTGCAGCTTTACATTCCTCTCCATTTCTTGAAATCCAATGAATTATTCTTGAAAACTAGGATCCCACTAACTTACCGATTTTAGATTGATTCTTTCTGTCCTTCCAGCTGAGTGGTTATCTGATTTCACTTCGTTCCTGTGTTTTGACCGACATCCCTTTGTATTCATCTTGCGGGAGTACCCCTGTTTATTAAACTACTTTCCCTCAAGTATCCCTTTTTATGTGTGTTTATCTAGTTCTCTCCCATTCTTGCTGCTGTAATTCTTTCTCCGTCTGACGATTCTTGGTTGTTCTTTAATATTCAAGCAAAAAGGTCTGTGCGGATTTTTCTAGATAGCTGATGTGTTAGCTCTTATGTTCATGTATATTTGTTTCCCTCCTAGCTCAGCATTAACTTTCCTGGGACTGTTTGTTGAATTTCTTGGAAGGTGAGAACCCAGTGTTTGGCCTGGATGTAATCACAAGACTGCCTTTGCTGGTGGGGGAAAATGAGTTGTGAGCACCAGCTGGTACCTGTTCTATTTCTTCTGGTCTCACCTTCTCACAGCCCCACATCCAGATATCACCTGGAAAATTGATTCCCATTTCTGCTGCATTTATCTCTTGAAATTATTTTGCGCTGCAATTTCTTTTCCTTCTGTCTCATTAGCATGCTTCCATTCACATCCTGTTTTCCAGAAATTTTCACTCCCTTGTAATTCTCCTCTCATTCTCTTCAATTTACTGGTGTAATTCTTTATGAAATGTGTCCCTAAGTTCCAGATTTCTCTAATATGGAAACAGGTCCAGCTCCCTGGATATGCCACCCAAAGCTCCTAGATGGGCCGTGTGCATGGTTTAATGCTCTGCTGTCACTATCTTGAAATGATTAATAATTTAAAAATCATTTTCCATTTGCACTGAGCCTTGCAAATGATAAAGCCAGTCCTCCATGGAAAAGTCATTGTCAGAGTTTAAATCCCTTCTGCAGCATCACTACTGAGTGCTCTGCTTAAATATAGTCTATGCTTCAGTACTTCTCGCTAGGAGAAATGTATTACCTCCACCCCTGGGCCTACAGACCGGACCAGTCGCAGAGTATGGAAGGTGCCTAGTCCACAGGAGGCACACTAGCTCATGACAGCTGCTCAATTTACATAAGTTATTATATAAATCATTAATTTTAAAAATGCCTTTTTCTCTATGCTGTATTTATAATCAACTACATACTTAAGTGACATATGTAAAGTTGCCAAATTAAAATTTGAAAATCAAATTTTTCATCAAATAGCCAACAATTATTTTTCTTCCAACAATTTCCCCCATTAAATGATAGCCATGAGGTGACTTGTGTCTCAATAAGTTAAACATTTTTTTCTTCTATTAACATTATTTTGATGTTGTATAATCTCTAAGTTTTACAAAACTAAAATTTTAATTACATTAAAAATTTTCTAGGTCATGTAACAGTGTCAATTTTTTAAATAATTTCAATAGGCCTATGAAAACATTTTGACTATCATTTTTAATTAATTCACACCTAATCCTTCAGGTCTGATAGGAGGCTCTCTCTTGGGCAGTTGCTGGGATTAGAATTACAGCTTTGTTGCTCAAGTTTTTTATAACTCTCCCATACCTCATTTTTCTAATCTGTAAAATGGGGCGATGGTTCTTAGTATTCTATTTCAGTGAGTGTTATATGACAATGATGCGCAGCATAGAGCAAATGTATAGATATTAGTTCTCAATTTTCTTAATAAAATCAATGGTGTTAGTGTTCCCTTGGTGAATGATTGGCAGATGTTTATCAAAATCCTTCCATTAAGTGGAGCTGAACCTATATCCTGGGCTCCTTTTAGCCTCAAACTGTCATAAGCCCCATCTATCCCCTGGGCCATTCTTCACAAGGGTACCTGAAGTGCCAGGAGATGCCACTGAGCCCAGAGAGAGCCTGTGATGGCCTCTTGCTGCACTATCCCAGCAGTACCCTGAGGCCAGATAAGGGAGACTTTGACCAGTGATTGCTAGACTTAACCTTGAAGACCAAGAGGCATGAACTCTGTTCTTCATGCTTGTCCAGTTGTTTCAGGAGACAGGAAATCAGAGGGTGGAGAGATCAGATGGTAAGTGGAAACCTGCCTTACTCCCACCACACATATGCTCCCAGTTCTGGATTCTCAGACTATGGGCATATAGGGGTGGGTATTACCAGGAGAATTGAATCTAAATGGCCAGCAGTTAATGCAACAAGGTCCCAAAGCCCCCTTCTATGTTGGCATTAGTCCTTTGGTTGCTGGATCATGAAGAAGCTGGAGGAGAAGGAGTTGTTTGGGTTTGGCTAGTGTCACCTGCCCTGTACTTTCTCAAGCAGGGTGTCTGAAGTTCCCATTCTCACCTGTAGTGGGATGGGGTTAGAAGGTGACTGTGAGACTTCCTTAGTTCAGTGTAGGATCACTTGCGAACAGAAGATATTTCTTTTTCTTTAAATTTGTGCTTTTTTTGTTTCCTTCAGACCTACATGGAATATCATTTTCCATTAACTTCCAATTAAGACCTCCTTTTTCCCCACCCCTCAAACCCACATATTTTATATTATAGCCTGAAAGCAGCATTTTGGTGCATCTCAATATTTTGACAACCAAGATATCTATACCAGTGTGAACTAATTGATTGTTAGCTCTGTCCAGGGGTCTCTGATTGCCAGCAATGGAGCATCATGGTGATGCAATTTGGGAGCAGGAAAGTTATCACTTAGCCACTAGATCTGAGAAGCTGTCTTAATGTAAAATCTCACCAAATAAAAAAATTGAGGCTTTTGCCTCAGGACTAGCTCAGGAAATCAGGCAAGATGGAGCTGGGAAAAAGCTTTGAGGAGTAAGGAGATAGTTTACAAGTTGTGCGGCTGTTGTGTTCACCACTTTGTACTCAATGTGCCTAGTACATGTCACATAGTAAATGCTCAGTTAACACTGTGAAGCAGAACCATAAGAAATGAGATGGGTCTTATTAATGAAAGATGACATAAGCTTATAAATTAAAAACACCTTAACGGCTCCACTAAAAACCATTAGAACTAATAAATGAATTTAGTAAAGTAGCAGAATGCAAAATCAACATATGGAAATCAGTTATATTTCTATACACTAACAACAAACTATCTGAAAGAAGAATCAAGAAAGCAATTCCATTTACAATTCCATCAAAACAAACAAAAAAAAAAAACCTTAAGAATAAATTTACCTAAGTAGGTGACAGACCTGTTCATTGAAAACTATAAGATACTGATGCAGGACGTTAAAGAAGGTGCAAATAAATAGAAAGATACCCTCTGTTCTTGAACTGGAAGAATTAATATTGTGAAAAATGTCCATACTACCCAAAGCAATCTGCAGAGTCAGTGCAATCCCAACCAAAATCCCATAGGCATTTTTTCACTGAAATAGAAAAAACAATCCCAAAATCTGTATGGAACCACAAAAGACTCTACATAGCCAAAGAAATCCTGAGAAAGAACAAAGCTAGATTCTTCCAAAGATGGTGGCAGAGTAGGTGGAAGTTATACTCATTGCCTCCCAGAACCAAACCAAAATTATAACTAAATTATAGAACAATCAACCTGAATAAATCCACTGAAGACTAGCTGATGTCTTATAACCAAGAATTTACAGAAGAAGCCACATTGAGACTGGTAGGAAGGACGGAGACATGGAAAGGGCTAGCCCTGAACCTATGTGGGGAGGTTCAGAATCTGACCGAATGTCTCAGCTGCAAAGGCCCCCCTCCAAGGAGGGTTGTGTCTCAACCCCCCACCAGGTTATCCTGCTCAGAGCATCAGAGCCAGAAGGAGGAGCCCACGTAACATCTGAATACGAAAGTCAGCGTGGATTCTGTCCCCCAGGATGAGATAGGAGTCTGGCAGAAACACAGGTGCCCTCTTAAAGGGCCAAGGCTCAGAACCTCATCCTCAGCCACTCACCCTGGGCTCTGTTAGAGAGAAGGCAGCTCAGAGAAGACTGGAGTTACTCAGAGAGGGATTGGGGTGTATGCTTCCAAGGAGAGGGTTGGAGGAACAACCATCAAGGTCACTGTGTTAAGGCCTCTCCCACACCTCCTACAGACATTATCTTTCCTGGGTTGAGCACAATCTGCTAGGGCACAATCCTAGGGGAGTGCACTAACCCTAACTTCCCAACTCCCTATGGCTCCACCGGGCTGAGCTTGAGCTCCATGGCGGAGTCTGTTTGCTGTGGCCAGCCTGAGCCCATGATGCAGACTTTCCTTGGAGAGCTCATGAGGAGGACCAGGCAGTCTTCGTGAGTGTCTGAGATAGGCACAGGGAGAGACTAAATTGTGTGTCTCTGGGGTGGGGGCCCAAAGGTTCAGGCCCCCTCACACCCCCCTTGCAGGTCTGACCTGATCATCCCCACACAGGAGTTCCACTAATCCTATCCTCCCACTCTTCGTGGCCCCACCCTGCTGAGCTCATGGCCTGAAGAGGAGTCTGCTGGCTGTGGCCAGTCTGAGCCTGTGATGCAGACTTCCTGGGAGAGCCCTTGAGGAGGTTTGGGCAGACTCAGGATGTTGGAGATGAACACAGGGAGAAACTGAACTGTGAGACTCTTCAGCAAGGGCTGATTTTTCCTCCACACACCTTATCAAAGTAGCCCCCACATGAAAGACCTACAGAGCACACCCTGCCAATTCTTGGTGGCCCCTTCCTATAAATTTACACCCTGCAGAGGAGACTGCTGGCTGTAGCCAACCTAGGCCCACTGTTCAGACTTTCTTGAAAGGCTCTCAAGGGGCTCCAGGCAGACTCCAGGGGTGGCAGAGTAGCGAGTAAGTAGAGGCAAATATCAGAGTGTCATGGGCCTTTTGTTGACATGCCTCTAGACTTGGTGGAAGCTGTTTTTGGTCCACAGTCTGGCCCTTCCCTTATGTACCCCGGACCAGCAGAGGAAGCCACAAACTGTGAATCATTTTTTAGCTCCAAGTGGGTAGCCCAGCGCTGGTCACAGGTAGTGCCTAATATTGACCTATGCAAGAGTCCATCCCATGAAGCCCCAGAATTAACATGTCCCATGGCAGGCTTAAGATTATATCAAAGCATGACCCAATTAGCTCCACTTGGAAGCAGCACTTCCAAGGAGAGAACAGATCCTGCCTGGATGAAGTTTGCTTGTGTGGCCAGCTCCTGCTCAGCAGCTCATACACTGTGGTTGGGTCAATGCTCATAGTCAGCCAGCCTGAGGACTGGCCTCAGCCAAAACAGGCCAACAGCAATCCAGACTCGAGTACAAACAAGAAGGCTCACATAACCCATACAAGGGACATTCCTGAAGCATCTAGTTCAGGTGATCAGGGAGACTGTGCCACTGACCCCCTCGAGACACCTACTGCATGAGGCCACAATATCAAGATTGTGAGACATAGCAGATCTAATACACAGAAACAAATACAAAAAAGCAACCAAAAAGGGGAGACAAAGAGCATGAACCAAAGGAAAGAAGAGGATAAATACCCAGAAAAAGAAGTAAATAAAATGGAGGCAAGCAATCTATCAGATATAAAGTACAAAACAATAGTTATAAGGATGCTCAATGAACTTAGGGGAAAAATAGATGAACTCAGTGAGAACTTAAACAGAGATAATAAGCATGAAAAAGACATGGAAACCACAAAAAAAAGAAAGTCAGAAATGAAGAATAGACTATCTGAAATGAAGAATACACTAGAAGAAATAAATATCAGGTTAGATGAAGCAGAGGATCAAATTAGCAATATAAAAGATAAGTTAGTAGAAAACAACCAATCAGAACAGCAAAAAGAAAAAATGAATTTTTAGAAAATAAAATAGGTTAAGGAACCTCTAGGACAACATCAGGTATAACAACATTTACATCACAGGGGCACCAGAAAGGGAAGAGAGAGAGAACAACAGATTGAAAACCTATCCAAAGAAATAGACTAAAAACTTCCCTAATTTGGTAAAGGAAATAGACATATGAGCTCAGGAAACACAGGGAGTTCCAAACAAGATGAACCCAAATAGGCCCATACCAAAATACATCATAATTAAAATAATAAAGATTAAAGACAAAGAAATAATCTTAAAAGGAGCCAAAGAAAGCAATTAGTTTTGTACAGAAAATCTGAACAGAGTGATTAAAAGTAACAAAAAATTCCCAATAAACAAAAGTCCTGGATCAAATGGCTTAATAGGTGAATTCTACCAAATATTAAAAAAAGAGCTAATACCTCTCCTTCTCAAAGTATTCCTAAAAATTCAAGGGGAGGGAAGATTCCCAAGCTTATTTTAAGAGACAGCATTATTCTAAATCTAAAACCAGATAAAGATACTACAAAGAAAGAAAATTATAGGCCAATATCCCAGATAAAAATAGATGCAAAAATTCTCAATAAAATATTAGCAAACCAAATTCAGCAAGACAGTAAAAACATAGTACCCCAATAGCAAGTGGGATAGTGTACCAGCCTTGCATCTGGGGATGCCCAGGTGCAAGGTTGGTACACTATCTGCAAATCAATTACTATGATACACCACATAAACAAATGAAGCATAAAAATCATATGATCATATCAATAGATGCAGAAAAAGTATTTGATGAAATCCAGCACTGATTTATAATAAAAACTTGCAGCAATGTGGGAATAGCGGGAACATACTGGCCATATATTACAAACCTACAGTTAACATCATACTCAACAGGGAAAAACTAGAAGTCTTTTCTTCAAGGTAAGGAACAGACAGGGATGTCCACTTTACCATTCTTATTCAACATAGTACTGGAAGTCCTAGCCACAGCGATCAGACAAGAAGAAGAAATAAAAGACACCCAAATTGGAAAGGAAGGAGTAAAACTAATTATATAGAGAACCATAAAGATTCCACACACACACACATAAAAGCCTAGGACTAATAAATGAATTCAGTAAAGTTCAGTAAAGTAGCAGGATACAAAATAAATGTTCAGAAATCAGTTCCATTGTTATACACCAATAATGAACTATCAGAAAGGGAAACTAAGAAAACAATAACATTTATAATTGCTGCAAAAAAAAAAACCCTAGGTATAAATTTAACCAAGGAGGTAAAAGTTCTGTACCTGGAAAATTGTAAGACACTGAAGAAAAAAATTGACGAAGATACTAATAAGTGGAAGCATATACCATGCTCATGGATAGGAAGAGTTTACATCATTAAAATATCTATACTGCCCAGAGCAATCTAGAGATTTGATGCAATTCTTATCAAAATACCAATGATTTATTTCACAGAAGTAGGAGAAATAACCCAGAATTTTGTATTAAACACAAAAGACCCTGAATAGCCACAGCAATCTTGAGAAAAAGAATAAAGTTGGAGGAATCATGCTATCTGATATCAAACTATACTACAAGGCCATAATAATCAAAACAGCCTGGTACTTGCATGAAACCAGGGATACAGATCAATGAAACAAAATAGATATATCAAAAATAAACCCACATCTATATGGTCAATTAATGCAGGGTGGGGCAAAAGTAGGTTTATAATTGTTTGTATGGAAAATAATGCAATAATAAATAATAATACAAGAATAAACTCTGTGTTTCATGTACTCACAACTGTATACCTACTTTTGTCCCATCCTGTATTTGACAAAGAACGCAAGAAAATACAACTGGGTAAGGAAATTCTATTCATAAACAGCATAGGGAAAATTGTATAGATACAATCATAAAAATGAAACTAAACCACCTCTTTATACCATACACAGGAATAAACTCAAAATGAATGGAAGACTTAAATGTAAGACTCAAAACCATAAAAATCCTAGAAGAATATAGGCAGTAAAATCTCAGGCATTTCTCATAGCAATATTTTTCCTGATATATCTCCTCAGGCAAGGGAAACAAAAAAAAATAAATGGGACTACATCAAATTAAAAAGTTTCTGCCAATAAAAGGAAACTATCAACAAAATGAAAAGCAAACCACTGAATGGGAGGACATATTTGCCAATAATATAGTCAATAAGAGGTTAATATCCAAAATTTATATTACTCAAAGCCAAAAAATCCCAAACAATCCAATTAAAAAATGTTCAGAAGACCTGTATAGACATTTCTCCAAATGGCCAATAAACATATAAAAAGATGCTCAATATCATTGATCAGAGAAATACCAATTAAAACCCCAAGAATATATCAGCTCACACCTTCAGAATGTCATCATCATTAAATCAACAACTAGCAAGTGTTGGAGAAAATGTGAAACAAGGAAACCATCGTGCACTGTTGGCGAAAATGCAGATTGCTACAGCCACTATGGAGAAGAGAAAAAAAAGGTAAAAACGGAACTGCCTTATGACCCAGTGATTCAACTTCTGGGTGTATATTTGAAGAAACCCAAAACACTAATTTGAAAGAATATATGCACCCCTATGTTCATTGCAGGATTATTTACAATAGCCAATATATGGAAGCAACTCTGGTGCCCATCCACAGATGAGTGGATAAAAAAAGGCAGCGGTACGTATGTACGATGGAATATTGCTCAGCCATAAAAACGAATGAAATCTTACCAATATGACAGTATAGGTGAACCTAGAAGGTATTATGCTAAGTGAAATACGTCAGAGAACATCAAATACCGTATAATTTCACTAATATGTAGAATCTAAAGAATAAAATAAACAAACAAAATTGAAACAGAATCATTGATTCAGAGAGCAGACTGATGGTGTCTAGAGGGGAACTGGGTGAAAAAGGTGAAGGGATTGAGAAGTACAAATTGGTAGTTACTGCATAGTCACTGAGATATGAAGTACAACAGAGGAAACATAGTCAATTGTGTTGTGATAATTATGTACGGTGCCAGGTGGGTACTGGAAGTATCAGTGGGAACACTTGGTAAAGTATATGATTGTCTATCCACTATGCCATGTATCTGAAACTAACACAAAATAATATTGACTACAAATTGTTATTGAAAATAAAAGAAGAACAAAGCTAGAGACATTACGCTTACTAATTTCAAGTTATACTACAATGTTATACTAATCAAACAGTATGATACTGGCATTAAAAAGAGGTATATAGATCAGTGAAACAGAATAGGAGCCCAGATATAGCCCCCCACATTATGGTCCAGTAAATTTTGATAAGGGTATCAAGAACATACAATGGGGAAAGGACAATTTCTTCAATAAATAGTGGTGGGAAAACTGGACAACCACATGGGAAGAAAAGAAACTGAACCCCTATCTTATTCCACTCACAAAAAGTAGCTCAAAATGGGTCAAAGATTTAAATGTAAGACCTGAGACCATAAAATTCCTAGGAGAAAACATAGAGAAAAAAATCTGTATCGGTCTTGGCAATGAATTCTTGGATAAGTTACCAAAAGCACAGAGAACAAAAACTAAAATAAACAAGTGGGACTACATTAAACTAAAGAGCTTCTTCACTGCAAAGGAAACAACCAATAAATGGAAAAGATGACCTACGGAACAGAGGAAAAATTCTTTTTTAAGTTTTCAATTTTGAAATTGCATAATAATATTAACAATACTTTCTTCAACTTAATATACACCTCCTAAATATTCTAATATACCTCCCAGGAGAGCATGTCTCTCTGACTGAAGATGATTCTTGTAGAAACCATTCTCTAATGATGTAATCTAAAATCAAATTATCTTTTATTGTCTGACAGCTGCATAGTTAATCTTGCTTTCACATAAAACTCCTTTGTCATTTCATAAGTTATTGTTAAATTTTCTCCTTTTTCTGTATCTTTGTGATTCACTTTTAGATAAAAGAGCTAGATCTTCTATCAATCCCTATCAGATTTCATCTTGATAGTTTTAGTGCTTTGTTTCTTTGGGTTTGATGGTGCTCTTCACTGCATTCTCTTATTCCTTCCAACAGCATATCATCCATAAAGCTGATATATCTATCCATAATACAGAGTCAAAGGAAGAAGGAATTTTTAAGGGAAAAAATATCTTACTTATGGAGCTCTGTAGCCTGTGCAGAAATAATTTCTGTGGCATTTGAGTGTAAGGGTACAATAAAGTAAAACATTCCCACAGCTTCTTTCATTCCCTTGGTCCCATGTTCTTAATAAGACTTAACTTTGCATATTTAACATAAAGTTTCTTGCTTTGTTAAGAGAGCAGAAAAGTTCAAAAGTGTTGTTTAGCTATTTAAAACTTCACATATTGTATTGTTAAACTAGGAACAGTTAGTGCTGGTACTTAGGGAAACTGAAGCAGAGAGAAGTTAAGTAAACACTTAACCAGTAGAATTAAGTCCGATTGCAGCCAATTGTCTCCCAAGTTCTTTCCCTGAAGGATTCATATACTTTGTAACAAACAATTCAACTTGAAAATTTATATAGACTTTATAGTGGAAGACTAAATTTTAATGTTATAAATTAATACAGCATATTCATGTACAAGTCAATAATATTTATCACACCTAACTTGACACTCACAGTGTAAATCATACCTCTATTTTATCATTTACATTTGAAAATTAACAGCGCATATGTCATAATTATTTCCAACCATTTAGGGAATTTTAGGAAATTTCAGCTCAAATATTAGAATTAAGGATGACGAGCACAGCCAAGGCTAAGGAAGCTACATTCTACTTTCCAAAAAAAAATATATATATATATAGATACTGATTCTACAAACACTTTGGTGGAAAACATAAACGTTAAAATCATTGCCAGTGGTAGGGGGCCCACATCAGGAGGGCGGAGCCCTGCCTGGGATCATGATGTCCGATGGGGCCGGCAGCAGAGCCCCAGTGCTGACTGAACACCACGTTGCGCGTTTAGCTGTCCCAAGTTAACTGGATGGCTGATGGGTGCACTGCATACTCTGCATGCAATTCTACGAAGACCCGATGTGAGGAGGCCACGAAGGGAGCTATGTTCGTGTCCTAAAATTGAAAAAAAAAGTAACAAGTTATATTTTTCACAAATTTGAATATTTAAAAAAATGTTAGCATAGTGCAAAAGTACTACATAAAGCAGTAACAATTTACAGTAAACTCATATGTGTCTAGAAGTAATCTTGCTAGAAATTAATGTACATACTTTATAAATGAATATTGGAGTTAGGAGTTGAATGGAAATGGGTTATTATGGATACAGAATTTCCATTACTGGGGTTAAAGAATAATGAAAGTGTTTTAAATTTGATTGTAGCGATGATAGCTACACAACTTTCAATCTACTAAAAACTACTGAATTATACACTTTACGTATGTATAGTCAGGAATTATATCAGTAAAATTGTCATTAAAAATGGAATTTCTAATTCAAGTTCTTACTAAACTTTTAATTTTTCTGATATATACATACTGTGTTTGCCATGTATAATGTACACCCACATTTTTGTATGCATTATACATGGGATTATTATACCCATTATTATACCCATGGTATGTAATTGTTACACCCATGCATAATGCGCATCCTTATTTTCCCCTCAAAAGTTTGGGCAAAAAAGGGGCACATATACATGGCAAAATACAGTACTTATTTTTGCAACTAAAACAATCATATAAGTAAAATATATTACTCTCTCCCCTTAATAGCTACAGTTTTCTTTGAGGATTTATTTTCATACCCTTTCTGTGGAACAATGTGTGTTTGGGGGTGGGGCTAGTAATTGGGTCTCAGCTTTCTCTCATTTCCTAATCATTCACTGAACAACTATTTATCAAGAGACTTCCATGTTGCCGGCATTATTTTTACCACTGTGGACGTATGAAATGAACCGAACAGAAGGCCTTGCTCTCATGAAACTCCATTCTAATGGGAGGAGGTGAACTAGGCACCCAGAGAGTCAGTAACTACCCAGCAGGTCTAGGCTGTCCTGGCGTTTGCACTCAGGGCCTGCTCCTCTGCTCTGCAGGGCCTCGCTGCGTCAGTTCTCTCCAAGAGCCATCAAAAGACGGGTGTTTCCCAGGCAGTAAGTTATTCAAGTGACTGCAGCACAGATAATTTTTTTCCGAAGAGCTGTATCAAGGTATATACAATACCGTGCATTCTCATGGGTGTGTAATCTTTTCTTTCCATTTTAATCTGCTCCCAAATTTCCACTTATTATTTTACATTGCCAAACAAATGTGAACAGTTAACCAAAGTTTTAATCCCTCCTTTGATTCTCCTAATTTCTCCTGTTATTCTTTCATGTTTAGATTTTAAAAGTGAGAGTGATACAGGATTTCCCCATGAACAATGACAGTTTTTTCATACAAGCAACATCTTCAAATCATCATATGATTAACAATCTAAGGAGTGACTTCTACCATCACTTTGAAAGTAAACTGATTTTATTGGACTTGAAATGCTAAAGAAATCAGTTGTATCCTTAATTTTAAAAAATAACTCTTAAAATGATGTCTACATTTATCAAAGAAAATGAAAACTTGTAAAATATTGTAAACACCACAGTTTCAAAATATTGACATCTCTCGTTACAGACTTGGATTTAATGTGATATTAGTTTAAATGGCGGTCAAGCCCTCCTCTCAGTGCCTCAATTTTCTTTTATCTGCAAAATCCAGATTATCATTGTTTTTTCCACATCACAGAATTGTCACTGTGGGGAGCAAATGGGTTGTATGTTTGAAAGTCACTGAAAACAACAAAACGAAACAAAAAAAGCCATGTGGATATAAATTAATGGTGGTGTTAAAATGGCCTCTTTTCTTCTCTTTTGAAAACTGTTTATAAATTCCAATACCTGAGACCTTGCCAGCCTCTAAATCTGAAATGTGAAACACTGACTGGCTTCTCTCTTCTGGAATCCACCGTGAACAACAAACAGCAACTCAGCATCTACGGGCGAGGTGACTGAAATTGCCTCCCAAGGTACCTAACTCTGTATGTAAGGATACCGCTACCAGAGAGTTTTTCAAAGTGTTGTCTATAAACCAAAGAGGTCTCATCACATAAATTAGGTTTTACCCACATGCAATGGTATACTATCCAATAATTAAATATGACACACCCATGATTTTATTGGTATGGTTAGATGTTCATGATATTTGGGTAAATGAAAAAAACATACCACCAAACAGTATAAAATATGTGTGCATATGCAAACATACCCAAGAAAAATGTTTTTGAAAAATACATGGCAGAATTTCCAGGGCTTTGGAAAAATATATTTATGTTCTGATAATTCTGAAAGTAACATTTATCAATTTTGTAAATAGTGTTACATTAAAAAAACAAACTGGATTTCCAGATGATGTAATTCTCTGTCAGGTTTGATTAGCAAGCCTAAGTGGCTAAAGAATAGGACAATGAGAAGTAGTAGATGCCCCCTCATCAGCAGCCACACTTTCCTTACTTGAAATCTCTGTATCTACCTCCAGAAAAATGAGAGGGCCAGCAGGGGACATGCAAGCAATGTTGAGTCAATATCAGAAATCTAACCTGATGTTTAAGGAACATCTAGTCCATCGGAATTTTACAAAAACAAACTACTGGTCACCAGACCAATCTTTAATGTCTGCGTATTTCTTCAAGGAATCCCCACAATTTTCAAGAAGAAATAGATGAAATGGATCAAGGTGTCCAAATTTTCTAAAGTTCTAATCATGGAGAAACAAACATGGATATTCAACCTTGAGTGGTGCATTGAAACAGAGCTTTTAAAAACAATGTACCACAGCTCTTCTCCCAGAAATTCTCACTTGGTATGTGTGAGTACTAGAAGTCTGCAAAGCAATAGCTGTAACTGTAACTGAATAGGTGATTCCTATGTAAAAACTGTAAATAACTGCATAGGTAATTCCAACGCACAGTTGAGTTTGGTAACCACATTACTATTAATTTAATGCAATGTCCACTAGGTGGCACTCGTGCTCTCCAAAATAGAAAAGTCAGGAAACTGTACAGAATATGTGAAAGTATATTGCGCTTTGTACTTCGCATGTGTCTGCCTTTAAAAGCATATACTAAGTTACTTTCATTATTTTAACATAAGTAGTGGGAATTTGAAAATCTTGCTTTACTCACTGTGCCACAATACGGTCCAGAGAATGGAGAATGAACATCTGGTCCATCATAGAGAATAAGGTAGTTGTGGACACAGTCTCCAGGATCATCAATGCTGATGAAGTGAAAGCTGACGGTGACATGTCTTCCAGCAGGAGCAATGATGGCCCATTCGCAGTGAGTGTTGTTTGGGTAAGTGCCTGGATAGCCAGGACTGGTGAAGGAGCCGCTGTCTCCATACAGAGTGCCACCACAACCTGCAAGAAATAATTGCAGAAGTTTGATATACAAAGTAGCTGGAGTCCTTTAGTGCACTTCTAAGGCAATAAGATGGGGCTGTTGTTTCCTTAAGATGCTGAGGCCTCTGCAAGGATAGTGGAGGCGGAAACCCTTTTCCCGTTTCTCCTGGGGGCCAACCCCCGCCCCCTTACCACCTGGCCTCCCCTCATTCCTCCGCCACCCTTTTCTCCACCATCTATTCCTTCCCCTCTCTAACATGACTTAGGGACAGCCTCCTCCAGGTCTGCTCTTTGAAAGTGGTGGGTTGTGAACGCCATGGGAAAACCAAGACCTAGATTAAATAACTGAAGGAGAGAGTAGAGGAGAGTAAGTAAAGTTGCTGTGCCCTTTCGATGGTGTAGAGCTCTCCATGAGCAGCGAGTTCTTGATAATGATGTGGGTGAAGTAAATTAAAAGTGAAATTCCAGGCCTGAACAAAAGTGAATGTGTTATTGTAGGTTGGGGCAGTAATTATTGTAAAAGGGACTTGACCAGGCTTATAACTGACAGTTTCGAGATTGACATACTTAAAGCCAAAACACTGTAAGCATTGGTGTTATTTATTTGTTAATTTGTATATGAAAACTATTATTATTTAGCCCACATAGCCCTGAAGATCCCGATACAGTACTGCACAGGAAGAAAGCCCATGGCCTGACAAGAAAAAACTCGGCTGAGTTCTGACCGCTGGAGTGTGGTCCTCCCTCTGCTGCGATCTAGAGGTACATTTTGGGCAGCACATTAATTTGGTGTCTTATTTCCTCTTCTGTGAAATTAGAGCATTGAAGATCATCTTTAAGTATCTTTAGGTGCCAAGATTTCATTATCTATGATTGTCTGGAGAGAACTCTTTTCTTGTTCCTCTGTTTGTTTGTTTACCTATTTATTTTTTTCTCCACAGAAAGCAAGATGATAATTTACTCCCAAAGATGGCAGACCTAAGAAATTCATCCTGAACATGTACTTTGGTGTACTCCAGCTGGGACAGGTCTCCCCTTGAACGTGTCCTCCTATTGGCTGCTGCACTGAAGTCTTGTTGTCTCATGACAGCTTCTAAACATTTGACAGATTGCTACGTCATGAGCAGGCAGGAGCCACCATCAGATCCACAGGTTGCAAGGAGAGAGTGCATGTTTCTCAGAAGAACAGCACCTTCAATCTCAGAAGAGTACATACATATTTTATGCCATCAGCACAGTTTAGAATAAGGAGGCGCATGATTCACCAAAGTATAAAAACAGTAACAAGAAAAAAATAGTGCTTTGTTGAATAAAGAATTCAACTGTGGTGTAAACGTTGAAGGCAGCTGATGGTCAAAACAGGGGAGTCAAGGAAGATGGTCTGGGTTTGGAGGTGATTTTGCATCTAGCCCTCGATGGCTGAGCACTGGACAGCGGGCCTTCCTCCTCAAGGCCAGTGGTACTTGAGAGACCAGATGGTTTCATTCTGCAGCTATGGTCCAAAGAGAGGACTGAGTTGGGCCAGACCTGCAGTCAGGCAAAAGAGATAGCAGCAAACTGAACAGGTCACCAACACGGTGATGGTAACTCCCCGGTGGGGACCTTTAGGGATGAAGCAGGGCACTAGGAGGCCGAGGATGCACCGCCATCAGAGGCACCGGGAGGCCGCTGAGGGCCAAGGCCCCGGCTGGGGCTGCCAGCCCCTCCCCACCGCTGCGTGCTGGTCCCATCTGGTCCTCAGTCTACGTACAATGAGTCGTGTGTATCATTCTTATCTTGAAAGTATTTAGGTATTTTGAGGACATTTCACAAAGTATTCTTCCTCTCTTGAGTTAAAGTTACTGACTTGACTTAAATTTCCTTCAGTTATTTCATAAACAACCAATCGAAAATGCATAAAGGTACTTATTGCCCTGGAAAAAAGCAATTAACCTCCAGGACTGCCAAGAAACAGCTGCAACCGCAAGGAGCGCTGCTGCTCATATCTGCACAAGCGTGTTTATTAATGTCCCCTTTTGGAAAACTTCTTTTTTAATACTCAGAGAACTACCTTGATGATCAAACCAAATGTTAAAAAATGACAAAATCAGAATTTATAAAGGAATTTAAAAAATCTTTATATTTTATCTTTTCTTTCTATGTAAATATATATATTCTTTATAGTAATATACAGACATGAGTAAAAATAGAATTGAAAAGAAATTGTGTTTCATTGTTAAAAATCTCTATTTTTACCAGAAAATAATCAAGTATACAGATGCTAAAAAGATAAGGTCATTTTATGATGTTTTCCTATCAGAAATGTTGTGTTTTTTCTCACCTACATTACTTTACCGTACAAAGTATAAATGTCTTACCAGAGGGTGATGAGGTCCAGACAATGTCATATCCATGATTGGAAGTTGCACCATCACTCTTAAATCGCAGGTAAAGTTCATTGTTTTGAGAGAAGATAGGATTCGGCAACAGAGTCCCACAATATGTGCCAAGTAGTGGCGAACTGCTATCACTTCCATTTCTTACCTTTAAAAATGAGCCATGAATTATTATTCTTAAGCATATTATACTTTATTCTTCAATTTATCATTGTTATACATTAGCATATGAGGGGGAACCCCAAAAACTGGAATTTTTTATTAAAAATTATGTATTTATTGTTACATGTTTAAACTTCAATCACCTTCAAAGTACCCTCCATTCGATGCAAAACACCTATTGAGGCATTTTTCCCGCTGCTCAAAATAGTTTTTGTACTCTTTGATTTTGATGCCTTTTAGTGCTTCTGCCATTTTTTGTTTCATCTCTTCCACACACTGGCAAAATGTTTCCCTTTGAAGACTTTTTTTCAACCAGGGGGAAAAAAATGGTCACTTGGGATGAGATCAAGTGAATAGGGCAGGTAGGGTACAAGGGCTATGGCATTTTTGGTGAAGACCTGCTGAACACTCAGTGCATTATGGGCAGGTACACTTGTAAATCACTGCCATTAAATGGGCAAACACGTTGAAAGAGTCTTCAAAAAATTCACTGAACTGAAGAGAGCCTCTCACAAAAACTCCAGCTGGTTGTGATACACTGATACAGATGGGTTCCTAGGAAACTCACCGAGCAGGGAAAGCCCATACCACAAGGGGCTTGCCCTCCAGAAGATAATTCTGAGTTTCTTTGGGTGCCCCGTTGTATAAAATAACATTCAACTGAAAGGAATTTTTGTATGGAAAGAGGAGACAACTCAATAAATTTACAAAATTTCTGATTATTAAGATATGCAGGGTAAAGCAAAAGTAGGTTACAGTTCTGAGTATGCAAAACAGTTTATTCTTGTATCGTTATTTATTAATTACTGTATTATTTGCCATAAGAACAATTGTAAACCTACTTTTGCCCCTCCTTGTATTTTAAAAACACGTTCTGTAACTGCATAGATTTTTTTTAATTGACTGCATGCAGTAGACACATATAAAAACAGGAAATAAGTCAGCGTGTGCATAACCACATACATACTGTGAACACAGCCACATTCTGTCCTCACACCTGGCTCCTGCTGTGTGTTCTCAACCAGCCCACCTCCAAGGAAGATGCCAGGCATGCAGGGGTGAACTGCCTCGACATGTTGAATGATGGTTTTATTGATAATTGTACTCAAAATCTTGGGAGTTCCTCTATTCCCTTTATAATTTCCTAATTTAACATTTGGTCAACTGCTGATTGTCTTATGTCACAAAGTTTCTTCAGAGGCACAGTGGCTAATCCTGCTGGGCTATGTTGATCTGCAGAGGTTCCCTTTAGGGCTATGTAGTAGCCCATGGGAGAGAATAATGCCTTTCTGGTGCTTTTTGGAGTGTTCTGCTAAGAGTTTAAGCAAAGTGCCTTGCCATGGATAGAGTAGCCAGTTATCCACCAGGAGACAGAGGTGGGTGCCATATCCAAGGATGCTGGGAAGCCAGACCTGCCACCACTATACTCTTGGCTTTGGGTCTTGTTCCTGTTGATTACCTTTTAGAAAGTTGATGCTCCAAGAGGAAGAGTGGAATATTAATTCCCACTGAGCATGTTAATGACTTGTTCTAGTCATTTTTCTCTTAATAGGAACCATGGAAGTGGTTATGAATATTCATTAAAAAAGGACATAGATGAAGATTATACAGGAGAATTTTCCAAGAAAGTAAAACTCCTAAAAGATGTAAAGGAGTGAACAAACTTTTTGGAAAGCTTACCAAAATCTCTTGTGTACATGAAGCAAAGAGAACTTCAGTAAGGTTAAGGTTCAAATTCAATTCATGGAGGAATTCAGCACTCCCTGTGTATACAAGTTTATTTCCTAAGAATAAATTCATTTTCCACAGAGTTAGCAAGGGACATCCAGGTGTGCCCTGGGGTTTTTAGGGAAAAATAGAGGTGCCAAGCTCCACACACAGCCTGCATCAGCCGTGGGCTCATTCAGAACACCTTCCCATGAACAACATAGCAGTCCTCTCACTTAAACAACGTAGGTGAAGAGGCGCAGGAGGAATGCAGAGGGGACTTTCCTCATTTACAGGGAGTCAGAGGGGTGCCAGAGCTGGAGGAGCATGGCTTTGCCTGCTCCGGGCCCAGGAGGTTTCTCTCCTGCTGTGTCCGGGGAGACGGAGTGGAGGGTGGGTGGGAAGAGGGTGGCGCTCAGCAAAGTTGCCTCTCTGTCCGATTGGAGCTCTCCAGCAGTGGTTGAGGAGAAGCAAACACACACCCCTCCTGCCTCTGCCAAACACTTGGTCAAGGAATCACTCTCCTTAGAGAACACTGACGACGCCCCACGCTTACTGTGGTGTCAGGGCCATTGGGCTCACGGTTTCGTATCATTTGGTTTTACTTTCACCTCCACACAAATCACACTTCTGAAAGTCAGTGTCATGGTCTGCCTCCAAGGTGGCACTTTGTACCTGGAGATCCCTCTGGGTCTTCCAGTCTGAGCTCCCACATCAGCTCCTCCAGGAAGCCTTCTCTGGCCCCGATGTGACAGTGTTAATCCTTTGCACATTAAGTGTCAGTTGACTATTTCCTGTCTGTCCTTCCCATTGGACTATGAGCCTCCTGGGAGCCCTGAACATATCTTGTTCCCTATTGGATTTCCTGCTGGTGCCTGGCCACAGAGATGCTTGGTAAGTATTCATGGAATGAAATTATAATGAATGAATTGATGAAATGAGTAAGGGATATAGTTTTAGTGGTAGTAGAGAAAAGGGTGAAAGTCTGAAGTGATCCATTCATTATCTTTTATGTAATTCATTCACATGAGATCCAAGTTACCTCCAAGAAGTCACGTGTGCATTCCCTGGAGTCCTCGATGCCAAAGGAATGGAAGAAGAGGGAAATCGTGTGGTTCTGCGGGGCTGTGAGAGTCACTGTGCAGTCCATGTTGCTGTTATAATGATCGGGCCACCCGGGACTCTTCAGGTGGCCAAATGCCTGGTTATAGTGTCTGTTACAATCTTAAAGAAAACAATATTCACAATTAATGTACGTGCCCCAATATTTAGTGGTCTTTCAGTCTGACAGGAATAATTCAAGAATGATTAAATTTAAACACACTAGAAAAGTACCCCCAGCCTCCGCATTTGCCTTTGAGATCACTGAGCTCCCCGGAGGCGAGGTGAGTGGCACATGGCGCAAGCGCAGCTAGGTGTCTCGTTAACGGGAAATGCTCCCGCGTGAAATGTGAAGTATGAGCTCTAGCCTTCGCAGATGGATATTCTACAATTCTCCATGCTTGTCTTGACCACGTTAAGGTGCAGTTGGCTGGCATTTAGATTCTTTTTCAAGAATAAGTCTCTACCTCCAAGATAAAACCCTGCCTGAGGATTTCCCTTTAAAACCTTCAATGAAGTATTTGTTCTGATAGAACCAGCAAATTGTTTTTCTTTATTGTTTTTGGTAAAAATACCCAGAGTATTTTTATTTGTTTGTTTTAATCAAAGGAAGTGTTAGTTTTAATCAACCTTGACATGAACATTAAATGAAGTGTTCTTGGGGAATAAACTTCTGAGTTTTAGTAATCAAATAACCCATTCACACATCCTCGGTTTTGACAAAATAATTTCCTAAGATACAGTGATTTCTATATATGTTCAAATGGATAATAAATAAAATAACTGTCATAATTTTAAATGATGCAACAACATAAACTTTCAAGAATATGCTGGCATTCTAAGCATTTTAATTAGTATTATATTCACTTTACATCCTTGAAAACCACCTTTAGTAATTTGCTAACTTGGGCCTGGTTTCTATTGAGCAATCTTAGCTCATATGAGTGTGGCTCATGTTAACAAGCCCTAATTTACCCACAGGAGTCCATTCTAGCAGTGATTGTAATGATGGCAGATTTTCTGTACAGAAGATAAAGTTCCAGGTCTCACCTGCAATCTGATAGGTAAAACCCACTCTAGAGTTTTCATTATAAACTTCGAATTTGAAAATGACAACTGCAGTGCTCATTGAAGAATAAAATGTTGGTACCGCTGAAGCATTTCTGCCACAGAAGTGAATTCTTGGATGTCCATTACTCTGAAATGAAATGGAAGGCAAATCACATTAGATTTTGCTTCAAGAGAGAATAGGCCGTCGCAGAAATTAAATGCATATAAAATGTGCTTAAATATTCAGCCATGGAAACTAGTTACAGTGTTTGCAGCACTCAGCAGTAAGACTGATTGGCCCTGGAATTCACAACTGTCTCACTCTCTAAGGGACAGAAAGCGGGAGGTCAAGCTTATGTTGAAATCACCAGACAGATACTGGCCTCCTGCACACGAGACCGTACTGATCTCTTCACAACTGAAGTCTGTGTCCTTGCTCTGAGCACACTGCTGCCCAAACTCACTCCAATCCTCCTACTGGGGTTTTTCCATAGCCTGGAACTCCATAAGACTAACCCAGCACTGCTTCTAGCCCTTGCGACCCCCTTAGCAAATCTAACCAGAGACTTCGGTACTTCTATGAACCCCAAAGGCTACTGGTGCCCGTAATGAGGTCCCTGTTTCCCCTTTGTGACACCTGGGCAGCCCCCATCACTTCCCAAGAGGATAAGATAAATGCAGTCTAACACCTATTAAACCTTGCATAAAACAACTTGTATTCAAGCCAGGATGTCTGCTGCCTCTCACATAGGTATGTTCCTAACACCTTGTAGTTCTTTGGTGTCTCCTGAAAGGCCCACTCCCCCGTCCTGCTGCAAACTCCTGTTACTGATCCCTGCTTCTACTCCACACTGTCCCCTGCTGTTGGTCCTTTCCTACCCTTGCCTATTGTATCCTCTGACCTTTAACTGCACTGTTAACCACTCCTATTACATCCTTAGCCTTCCCGCTTGTGGCCTTGGGTGAAACCTGGGTCTCCAGCAGCCTCCTGGTGGGTGGAGGCCATTCTTGCCCACACTCCAGGTCACTGAGTAGGGATGGGCAGGGGCTGAGGGGGAGGCGAGGAGAACAGGGATTCCCAGGCTGCGCACTGCAGCATGTGTCCTTGCATCAAAGCTAATTCTCCTTGGAGGGTCTCTATGTCTACATCTGGCCAAAGATACTGTGACCTTTCTCATCGTTCTCACTTACTTTCTTCTGGTTACTTCCCTTTCTTAATTAAAGACTTGTGTTTTAGCTCAGTCATTTTATGAATGCTTGGAAGTTTCAGTGTTCTTACAGAGAACCTACTGACCATCCTAATTTGCATCCCTTAATACCAGTGACTTTAATCTCTACTCTCTGTGGTTGCCCACCCCAATGCCAGCTAGCTATCCAGTCTGATCTTTTTATTATCTGCAATGCCTCTACCGCCGCATTCTTTCATGATCTTCCAACTATAGCTTCTCTTTCTATCCTTGGACACCTTGAGGGTTCCAGTTTTTCTTAGTTATCAATTGATTTCTTATCTTTTCTCCCTCCCTACTCGGGTTGAATCCTTTTGTTCTTTCCTTCATTCATTCAGTTGAAGGCCATTATTTCTTCATGACAAATATTGCGTGTTATTTGAGGCCACTCTAGCTGTCGTTATGACACAGAGCTGTCTGGGTCCATAAAAGTAGCATGTCTGCACCCAGGAGTTAGTCTGCCCTGAACCACATCGGGAAATTTGGATTCACGAAGCAAAGGGAAATTGAAAAAGCTTTAACCAGAGAGTTTTTTCCACTTGACTCTACTTCTTTCCAGGAAGAATACCACTGGGGTATACAAACAGTGTTCTGAAAACCAATGGGATGATGACAATGTAACATCTTGACCACATGAGAGGACAGGATGCACTTCAGTGTCTCTTTTTGTAATAACTCAGCAAATCCAGCATCTATGCAGCAGCCAGTACTTCTCAAACCTCTCTCCACATTGGAGTCTAGCAAACTGACTTTTTCCACCTTCACCAAGATACATGGGCAGTACTGGGGATCCCCTATTTAAAATGAGGAGGACTTGAAAACTCAGAAAGAGATAGACTGGATTCTCTACCATTGCCAGCCAGTACACAGAGGATTAAACGTGACACCCCTAAAATGAACTGGGGTAGATGGACTAATCTCAAATTGCAGAGAGGCAATTCAGGTATCCCCAGTTGTTCCCCCAGGCATCCACCCTCACTTTACACATGTCCCCTGGACAATCTCACTACTCTCAGTCTTTTAACTACTGGCTCATACGACGATGACAACCAAATCTTCAGGCCTGCTATCTCTATTACACTTTGAAGATCAACTGTCTCCTCAATCTTATCTCATGGGTAATTTGGAGTCATCTTTTTTTTTTAACCAAAACAACTTTTTTTTTCTCTTTCTGCATCATTATAAATATAGTCCCACTAGCCTAGGGCCATTTGGCCTCTTACTTGATTTCCCTGTGTTCTGCTCTGACCCCTTCAGTTAACCCTATACATAGATTCCGCTAATTATAGAAGCGTTTCTCCAATCGTGGCTCATGAAGCACCGGTATCAGAACACCAGAGATGCTCATCAAAAATTCAGAATAATGGGTGCTATGTGGGGAAGCCAGTCTCTGAGGGAGATGCCAGGGATATGCATTGTATCAAGACATCCAGATTTTCTTACACACATAAAAGCATGAGAGCTCCTGTTCTAAAGACCAGGTCCAGATTTCTTAACACCTACATGGAAGGTGTGTACATAGCTAAAAAACACATTAAGCTAGAAGTAACTTTGACAGTGTCTTTCATTATGCCCTCATTATTTCAAGTGTTTTCCAATTACTGGTAAAAGATCGCTAGATGTGACTGTCATTCAGACTCTAATTGTTACCTGTGGTGCGTCCTGAAACTCTAAGTAATTCTGGTGGCAGTCCTGCGAGTACAGCTGCAACGCCCACACAGTTATCTCGACCTGCTGATGGGGAGGAGCTGCAAACACCCAGGTGCAGATGGAAACTGGGACATCTGGGTCTGATGAATTGGGTGACGAAATATTTTGTGGGGTCCAAGTTGCATTATATGTTCCACCGCAAGTCACTGAGATGAGGAAAAAGAACAACTTTCAAGAGAAATTTTACTCATGTCTCATCACACATAAAATATTTAAAATTCTACCTTCCCTATGACTCCAGCACAAAGGAGCTATAGTTACATCACTCTATGAAGAATTTAGAATATATATTCTTGACTAGGAATTGTACCAAATCCTAGTACCAAGAGTTAAACACAGAGTAATTAACATGGTGTTTAGTAACTGACATTAAACTTAGATGATAATTAACATTGAGTTTAGTAATTAACATTGAGTTTGGATATGAGAGTGACATTATTTTTTAGTGCATAAATACACGTGTTTCATAGGATATTAAAATGTCTCAATTTACTCACTGTTAATGAAGGCATATGTAGCATTGAATCCTTCCCTTTCTATAGTTACATCACTGACAAATTGAACTGTCAGAAAGTTACCAGAAGAGACAAAGGGAGCAGGTACAATGGAACCACAAAAGGTCCCAGCCAACTTGGCATTTTCACTCTCTCCGTCATATAACTGAAAGGAAAAGAGTTCATTAGTTCTCCATTATTCATAAAAAAGTCACAGATTTTACGCTAAAATGCATGTGAAGTCCCAATAGGTCATGATTAAGAATCTTACATCGATGTTCTTAAGAGTTAGATTTCATTTAGAGATGGAAGAGCTATTACATCAATTATAATGTAATGACTTTCAGTAAAATCCTGGTATGATGCCTACAATGGTTTTCTAGTTGTGAAAGTAACATATGATTGTAAGGATAATGTGGCATTACAGTTAGCAAACCCATCACTCTCCTCACGTCCACTCTCATCACCACGCTTGCCCAGCCCGGGCCTGGGTTCTCGCCGCAGCCTCCCTGTGGAGCACTCCCGCCTTGTCCCTCTTTAGCTTGCCCTCACCATGTCAGCCAGAAGATATGGTTCCAACATAAGGTGGGTCCAGTCTCCACTCTGCTAAGAACCCGCCTCACTGCTTGCCATCCACTCAGCATAAAAGCCAAATCATTAAAGTGTTTAGCCTCAAAGGCCAAGTAGAGTCTGCCCTTCATGCCACCCCTGAACTTCCAGTCTGCTATCTTACTGTCTCCACTTTGTTTTCTCTGCTCCTTGAGTAGATCAGGCAGACTGCTGCTTCATAGCTTTTGTGGCTGTTGCTCCCTTCACCTGGAACGCTCTTCTCCTACCTGGCCATGGGGTCTGTTCCCCTTTCCGCCAAGTCTTCACTCAAATGGTACTGACTCAGTAAGGCCTTCCCTGGCTGCCCTATTTAAAATGGAAACTTGGTTATTGTTCTCTTTCTTCTTCCCTGCTTTATATTTTCTTCAGCACATGCATTACCTCTGCATACGGTATATGTTACCTATGTTATTGTCTTCCATTCCACAAGAAATGCAAGTTTCATGAAAGCACAGATTGCTCTTTGTTCTGTGCATTGCTCATCCTGTATTTAGGAGAATGTCTGACACAGAAGAGGCACTCAATAAATAGCTAATAAATGAATAAGTGCTTTGATTCTTCTCTTCCACTCCCCACAACCTTGTTCTGCCCCAGCCTTCTTTATATAAGCCTAAAATTTCAGTCATCCTTGATTCTTGTCTCTTTCCCCTACCCAACATCTATCCCACTCTGCCTTCAAAATCTATCTCAGAGGGCTCCTTCTCCATTTCTACCACCATCATCCTTCACCTTTATTCTTGTAACATCTTCCTGATAGATGTGTCTCCACAGAGCAGCCACAGTATTCTTTACTGCGCTGCCTGAGTGTTTGCATATTAAATCAGACCATGTGCCTGTTCAGCCTAAAATGCTCCAGTGGATTCCCATTACACTTAATGTAAAACCCAAACTCTTTATGGGGGATTGCAAGCTCCTGCCTGGTCTGGCCCAGACTTGCTCTCAGCCCCCTCCCACTCTCCTGCTTCCTATAACCCCTCCATCTCAGGACAAGTCCCTGCGTGGCCCCAGGCCTCTGCACGTGCTGTCCTTTTGCCAGAACCAGTCTCTCCTCAGCTCTTGGACAACAGACCACATTCAGGGGATCCCAGCTCCAATGTCACTTCCTGAGAGAAGCCAACCCTCTCTAATGTGGCCCTCCCCCAATGTCTCCCTGTTCTATTTTCTTGTTATAATCAAAACATACCTTATTTGTTGCTTATTTACTTTTTCACACCTCTCTCCCTACAAGATTGTAAATGCCATGGGTGAGAAGGCTGACTAGTCACCGTGGGATCACCAGCACCCAGAGGAAGTCCCAGCCATAAGAACCTTTGCAAATGCCTGTTCAAACAGTGGGTACTTGGATTTCTGTCAATTACTAGAAAACCAAGTAATTTTCTCCAGCTGAGTAATCTTCATAATATTTCTAAAATCAGTATGTGTGTAGATCTAAACATTGAATTTCTAAAAGAACTGTGGTGTTTTATAAACCTGAAAATAGCCATGACCACTGGTATTATTTTAAAATGCTAGGAATATGTAAAATAGAAATGGTTAAAAAGAGTAATTTCATAATAAACAGAAGAAACAATTTACCACCAGATGGCACTGTCTCACCTGCTTAAACAAGATCTTAGTAAATTTAGAGCCAGAAGAGATTCAAGAGTTGAGTCATCTATCCCCTCATTTTATGGAAAGACTGGTTTGGTCAAGTTTTAGCTAATGTACTTTTTTTGGTAAGCAAGTTAAACTTTTATTTTAAACATTGCTGCCTTTATCAGCACCTTCGTATTAGCAAGCATTTTTGAGGTACTGTGTGCAAGGCCTCTTGCGGTAGGTCTTGTACGTACAAGGATGTATAAGGCACTTTCCATACATTCTAAGAAACTAATGTGACACAAATTAGTGGGAGAGAGAGAGTCAGAAATTAAATATGTGCACGCGCGTGTGTGTGTTGTGTGTGTGTGTGTGAATTATATATAAAATAAAGAAAAATAAGTGCTACAATAAAAGAAGTGTAACAGAGGAACTCAGATACTCAGATGATGGAGTCAGAAAAGACCTCACACAGACACTTGAACTGTTGTTTAAAAGTTACGTGGAGATCTTCCAGCCCTACAGAAGAGAAAGTGCATCCCAACCAGATGGACCGTGAAGCAGAAGGCCACAGAAGTATAAAAGGCAGGGCACCTCTCAACCACTTGCCGCCTTCTGATGTGCCTGGAGATTAGGGTGATAGGACAGACTCGGGATTGGGAAAGCACATTGGGATGAGACTGAAATTCTATATGTTTCATGCAAAGGGGTTTGCATCTTCTGCTGTAGAATTTATAAGATCTGGTTTGGGTTTTGAACAAATAGCTGGTAAAATGATGGAAGGGAATTGTATAATGCCTGGCCTCGAACTGGTGTTTGTATTAATTCATTCAGTGCCACAATAGGATTTCTCTTCATTGAGTTGAAATAGAGAGATTGTGGTCTCTGGACAATTGAAATGGGCCCCTGAGCCCCTTGTAGCTGAAGCGAAGACTGTCTCCATCTGCTCTCCCATCCCCCTGACACAGCTGAATCTCTGCTGTGGACTTCTGCAGGGCGGCTCCAGAGCGCGTAACAGCAGGTGTGCTGTACGGTGCTGGAGACGGGAGTCACATGGACTAGGATGGAAATGGTGCCCTTAGAACCTACTCAATCATTTGCTGCGACTTACTGCATTGTGGGTGCATATGTTGCCTGGCATAACTGCTTCAGACCTGGAGCTTAAATTATGTTCCAAGTCTTGTGGATATAGATAAGTTCTGAGAAGAATTTTGTGTTTTCTCAGCTCTTAAAACTCTTTGATAGTGGAGCATATTAGAATCTACTTAAGATCCTGAAGGAACTGTACAGATATTTTAGTAAGAGACAGACTTTGACTACAACTATTACAAGACCTTGCACTTTAGCCAGCCATTAACTTGAGCCATAGAAGAAAGTGGGGAAAGAAATGTTTGAATTTTAATTTCTATGAACTTTTAATGCAAAAGGGCAATTGACTTTGATATTGGACTTTAATTCCTTCCAATTTAACTTCATGTCAGACATTAATTTTGGGGGGACTTTATATTTTAATATTTTCCTGGAAGTTTGATAACAGGAAAATTTTTATGTTCTTATTTGGATCATCTCTATACTACATCTTAGAGAATCTTCACAAATTCTTTGATTTTATTGAGGAGCCTCTGTAAGAGCCTGCTGGACAACATGCCTGGGTATAATTTGGGATAAGAAAAAGGAATACAGTGATTTCAGGTTTAGGGCTAAACTCTGATCTATTTCAGTACCTTCTGGGAAAAATGTTATGCTGATCCCAATGTTCCCAGGAATGATTTGAATCAATGATTAGCAGCAATGATTAGAATCAGCTAAATAAATGCAGGAATATTATTATTATTATTATTTTCATTTCAGTGTTCTTTTCCAGTACTTGGAATAGTGCCTGGAACAAAATGGGTGCTCATGTAAACATTTATTGAGTGAATGAGTGAGTGAATGAATGAATGAATGAATGAAGAAGTGAACAGTTGGTTCTGCCTCATAAGGAAAGGGACCTGAGGCCTTGATAGATTGCTGATCTGCTCCCCAGAGATGGACACCCTTCTCCGGGGGCTGACCACAGACTGAGTGATTAAGCTCAGTGGGTTAAGATAGATATTCTCAATGGGGACAGTCCCCTGGGGAGTGTTTTGCAAAAGTGCGGTGTTTTGGGGTCATCAAAATAATTTGATGCTATAACTGACATTTAATATTCAGCAGCCATGTGGCAGAATCCTATTGTGTAATTCACAGGAAAGTTATGAAAAGTGAAGATTTATTCTATGTCCCACTGAAATAAATGTCGTGCCAGACCTTTGTGTGTTAAAAAAAATGTATAATTATTTGATCCCAGAACCTAGATTCATTCAATATATAAACACAAAAATATTTTTGCAGAGCTTTAATATTCACCAAATTTCCAAGAATGAAACTGCTGTGTAAGTGAAGGAAGAGTATTGTCTATTTTCTTTAGAACTATTTTATTTTAGTTTGTCTACCATTTTAGAAATTCATATTGCAGATGGTAATGCTACGATATGAATACTAGTTTAAATCTATGCTTTACATTTGCCATAATTCCACAGAGAAGAAGAATCCAACTACTTTATCATCTGACTTAGTGTAGTTGTGCCAGATAATTCATATATTGAAATTTGTCCTATTTAATGTACTACTTTCATTTTATTTCCCCTTTTCATTGCCATTAGTATATTATACTGATTTTTAAAACTATGTATATGAGTAGGCTATAGCATAGATTACTTTCACTTTGGATGGTCAAGGAAGTTTTACAAAAGAATGGTGGGAAATGTTTGGAAGAAGTCAGCTATTTTCTGCTAGTTTCATATTTCCTGGCAGAGACATACCAGCTGGGGTCCCCGTTCTGAGCCCTGTCTGCCATTTCACTCACTGCTCTCCAGAGAGGAGAGACTTAACCAGTCGGCAAATTGGCATCAGGAAGCTGGGCATTCTCTGCAGAGCTCGGAGCCCCGCCCATCCTGCTCCCCTTTGGTAGCCAGCCTTCCACTGGAAGCATATTTCCGTGATGTTCATCTAAACCCTGGCTCAGCAATCCCATCTAGGAAGCATTTCCTGACCCCAAAATGATGTCCATCACTCTCTCTTCTGTTTTACTTCTCTGTGTTGTTCATATTTATCATTTTGTCATGTTGTATAATATGTTCTGTGCTTCCGTGTCTGGTCTCCTCGCTCAGAGGAACTGTATTTTTACCTTTCCACATCTGTAGTGCAGGTGACAATGCCCAGCACATAATGATGCCACATGGCTCTCTATGGAATGGATGTGATGTTGCGTTCAACAGCAACCACTCAGTGAAATACACAATTCACTGTGTGTCTTAATGACTTTCCATGTCAATCCTTTTTAAGATAATAGAGATATAATTATAAATGAATAATGGAATTGTCCAGTTTTCACTTGTATATCTACCTACAGAATTGAATTAAGATAGCTTTTATAAAAAGTGATTTGATTATAATATCTAAGAAACAGTCTAAAAGGAATCAAATGTCCCATTTATCACAGAGACTCTTTAATAAAGATACGTCCAGGCTTCCCATTCCAATGAGTGTTCTTTGATCTGCCCATTTAGTGAAAGCTGAAAAAGTTGCCAAGGAAGGAAAATTGCTTTTCCAAGAAGGAAAACAAGAGTAGACTGGCACAGAATTTCTATTTAAAAAAAAAAATTACATCTCAAATCTAGAAAATAACTTCTTGTTTTCAATATGGCTATTTCTGTACTAAAAATTATTAGTTGTTTTAATGACATTATCAAATCACTATCCTATACATAAAAATGCATCTTGAGAATAAATGTTATCAACCTTCCTAGCAGGACCAAACCCAAAACATCCTATATAAATTTATATTTAAAATAATATATATGTAAATCAATTATTTTTAATATTTTAAGAAAAGGAGATTGTATAGCCTCATGCTCATCTGTAATTTCACAAAGGGGAAAATAGAGAAATAAACTTGTTTACAAATTATGTCAGGCACAGTTCTGAACACTTTAACATACATTATCTTTATCCTCCAAATAAACTTGCAAGATAGGCATGGTTCTGTGATTTTTTCATTTGTTTTTTAATGGTGCAGTGATAAAATCAGGGAGACGTGAAATTGTTCGGTTGCAAATTTGAGTTTGAGTCCATCTTATCTGTCTCTAAAACCTACTACTTTTCTGTAAAATCAAGGTAATCCTTGAACTGTTTTGAACATCAGCTTACTGCTGCTCCCAGCCATTTTGGTCTCAGTTTAGGAAGGAAGAATTCAACCTGAACTGACATTTCTTGTTATCTCTAGTTTTTCAGGAACTCCTTCTGATCCTGCTGCTGTGCCAATACTTTATTGAAATGGTTGTCATCCAATCTAACAAGTTTCTCCTTCATCTTAACCTTTCCTGGCCTCTAATTTGCAATTCAAAAGTATTACCTACCCATCCTTGGTAAAATACTCTCACCTTGACTTCAGCGATACTACACTATTCCTGGTTGGCTTTTTCAGGGTTTTTTTTTCAATGACTGTTTCTAGCCTTTTGTTCTCCAGCTGCCTCCCTGTGATCCTTTCCTGGAGTGGAGCGGGAGCCTGGCTTTCTAGCCCCAGGTAGGCCCCCTAAAAAAAGTGCTAGTTCCTCTGATTTCATCACTGCCCTTTTGCGGTCTTCTCTCTGGTCTGTCTTCTTGCTGGAGATCAGCCCGTACTCCGCCCACAGCAATGCCATTGGTCTGCCCTGCTGTGATCCAGCCTGCACCAGTGCCTTACAAAAGCACGGTCTCTTCCTGACAAGGACTGTCTTCTGCTCTCCCAGTGAAAATAGGAGACTGTACATAACTTAGTGTTCAAATGTGTGTTCCACCTACGACTTTTCCTTCCCTGTTTTAAAGAAAACAATTTCTTTAAAATTTAACATGATTTTCAACTTAAAAGTTTCTCTTGCACCAGGCTTGTCACCGGTACCATCTCTGTGACCTCCTGGCATAATGGTAACTTCTTCTTGGGGCCCTAACTCCAGACTTTCCCAGTGACAGTTCACCCTGAATCCTGATTCCAGATTAAACTGCTTACATTCTGCTCTCAACATACCACTCACTGGAAAAACCCCAGTCACTTCTTATTTTTAACTGCATAAAATTTAAATTCATCAGTTTGACTTTCAAGATCCTTCATAAACCAGGTATTCCTCCATTTACACGATCTTGTTTCTTGCGACCCTTTAGCAATATTCTGCCCTAGCAAAGCCAGCCTCGTCACTCTTTCAAGAGCATGCACTGCCCAGTTTCAGTGCCTTCCCTTGTGCTCACCTGGCCTAGAGTGCCTTCGCTCCTGCCTCGAATAAGGTTTTCCTCACTCTGTGAAGTCTGTCTTGTTCACACCAGACTATCATGAACTTTCCAACCTTTTAAACTTGCACAGAGCTTCCATCTTGCGTCCAATACATTAGTTAGCACTTAAATATTGACTATCCTGATTGCTTATTATTGATTTGATTGGCCATCTCTTAATTTGGTAAACAGATTTAACCTCCTCTTGATCAGAAATCTTGTCATACTAGTTCTCCCCCCATCCAAGGAATGTAGAAGTATATATTGATTTGACACTACTTATAACTTTTCATTTACATTCATATAGCTTGACAGTAAACAATACTTTCATATTGAAGAGTCACTTAAAATTGAGAAGTCTCTTGATTTATTTTTAGTGAGACTTTAGAACTATTTCCCACATCTAAAGTTAATATAAAATGTAAATATATAAATAAAAATAGGTACATTAAGGGGTGATTATTTATACCCCTTCACATCCCTAATGCAGGATTTGCCAAAGGTCCTTTGAGTATTTCTTTCCACGTAAGCTTACTTCACAGGTCATCTCCTGTCAAGGCATGGATAAGCAGTGCATCTTAGAACTAATGTTAGAAGCCACACAAAGTTTTTGATTCATCCATATTAAAGATTGATTTGATATGAGGATAGAGCATCTGTAACACTTTATAACATATTAATGAAGAATTGGTCATTTTAAAGATTGGTGGTACTCATAATTTTCAAAACTTCCTGTGTGGTTTAAAACAGAATATACCATATGAAAGTATAGATTAGAATACTGTGCTAAGAAATAAAACAGCCTTACCTTTACATAATCATAAATGCACCTTTGCATAGCAGAGACTGACTCCAGAGCAAACGTATTGAAGGTGAGTTTAATGACTTTGTTTACAGGTGCAATTATGAACCATATGCAGTTTAAATTCTTGTCATATCTTCCATTTGAATCAGAATCCGGAGAGGTGAAGGTATGACCTGAACCTGTCAGATAGCCACCGCATCCTTGCCGAGGCCCTGTTAGAACAAAAATGTCACTAAGCAGACAAAAAGAAAGGATCTTAAATTCTACATGGAGGCTTTAAAAAGTCATATCATTTCTATTTTCTCTCCCTCTTTTATAAACATTATCAGATTGTTCACTGAGCTTCAGTGGGCTTCCGCAGGTGTTGTTGGTACTTGCCTTGACTTCTGCGTTACGTACTTCCTCTCCGCTCCTCTCACCAACACCTCAGTCTGTTTCTTCTCATTCACGTACAGCTGCTTAGAAAAGCAGGCAACCAGATTGGTTCTGTGTACATTTTTAGGCCTGCTGATGTGATGTATGAATGATTTTTCTAGCCTCAAAAAATCCAATTTTATAGAAAATAGTGTTTTGCGTAATAAAACTGGTGGAAACTGTGAACACGTTTTACTTTTATGTTCTGTTTTTATGAAAACTATCCAATTGAAAATTGAATTTATGAAGAATTTACCCAACATGCCAAGAAAACTGGCTCCCAACAAACCATTTATTTAAATAATCTGTCAGAAAGAAGCTGAGAGGCATTTAGCACTACGGTCCAGTTTATATTAAACCACACTCCATACATAATTATTTCTTTCTCCAAAAGAAAGCTAAAGGAGACCTTTATTGGAAAAAAAAAGTCTACTTTGAAATTCAGAATAAAAAAAGAGAGATTAAAAAATACTCCTGAGATAACTAAATGATCTATGAAAAAAATATGGAAAATCTCAGAACATTGGATTTAGTTTCATTCATTCCACAGCCTCAGCGAATACCTCAGAAATAATGTAAGAAGAACATAAAAGGAAGAAAAACTATGGACAATTTCAAAAGAAACAGTGAGGATGAATTAAGCTCAAAATAACCCTAAAAGGACTAGGGATTAAATAGGTGCTCAAAGTAATGTTCATAAAGCTTGCACTCTACACAAATATAGATCATTACTACTTTCAAAGTTAAATTTCACTGCCATTGGTCTTCACCTATTTTTCTCATTCTATTTATTTAGCTGTTAAAAGTGAAAGAGTTGCTTCCAACATTAGGGGGCACTAAGATTTTGGACTTAGAGCTTGGCCGGAAATACACAGGATGGCAGCCCTCCTCAACCACAAAGGGTGTCCACTCGCAGTATTTTTCAGGAGAGATGCATTATTTAGTAGGTCAGACTGTCTTGTCCATAGCTTCTAAGTCAGGTCAAACTACAGATTATTTGCACAGACATTTCCTGAAACTGAAATGCTTCCAAAGGCCCATTTTCTGATATTTCCATATATGGTATTTAGAACAAAATTATTCTGAAACCAAAGCAATGCACAATGCCTTATGACTTAACTCGAATAATTCTTTTCATATTAAACAGGCCTACGAAGTAAAAAAAGAATTGGAGTTTGCACAGCCTTTATTTCGGTATCAACTAATTGTTACTTAAGAAAACCACTTAAGCTTATTGACATGTATAGCAAGGAAGAACAATTACTTAGGGTATTAATGAATTAACAAATTTATTTATTCAATAAATATTTTTTAATATGCAAGGAAATATATTTAGTAATAAGATGGGAAAAAGATATATAGTAGTCCAACAGCAATGATAGGACACAAACAATGACAGTACAATTTAGAAAATGATAGTTGCCATAAAAAGGCAGGAAAGCCTTCTTATGAGTTTTCCAAGAAGGGGGAGATTACTTCGGGCTATGAGGATCTAGCATGTTTAAGGAGGAGGTGACATTTGATCTGGGTCTTGAAGGACAAATAGGACAAGACCATGTAGAGATGGAGTTGGTACTGGCAATCCCGGGCTGACAGAACCTTATAACCACATGTTAAGTGGACAAGAATTTACATTGTATGCACTGGAAAGCATAATTCTGTCTGTGAAAACAACAGAGAACTTGAAAGAGAATAATTACAAGTAAGATTGGGAAACAGGATGGGCTGTTCTATAGAGGGCCTCAATATCAGAGCATAGAATTTGACATTAGGATTTTATTCTGTGGACAATGGGGTTCACTTGAAAGGTTTTTGATCAGAGGAGTGGTAGGGTCAGAATGCACTTTCTAGTCAAGTCTGACCTAAAATTGTACCTGGTAGCAAGGGACTGGCAGAGATGACACCATGTGGGAAGACGTTGCCCTGGCCTGGGCTGGAGGCAGCAAGGGGCGAGGAAGGGTTGGAGGTTTGTATGCAGGAAAATGGGGCTGCTTTACTTTATGCTGTTGATACATCAGCTCCAGAAAACTAAGTGCTATTTTTAAAAATTCAAACTATATATTTTATCACAACTTGTTTATTAATTATTACTAGTAAGTTAATAAGGGCAGAATGATAACTGTATTTGGGCACAGTAAGTGCCATTAAATACACTTACTATATAATACCACTACTAATACTACTGCTAATAATAATAATAATGTCATAAGACAGAAGGACCTTCCTCCGGGGAACCCCAGAACAAGCACCTAGACATCATTGGCATGTATTGACATAGACTGAGTGGTAGACAGGATGATTCTTAACTCTCCATTCCCTCTGTCTTCAGTTTCTCCCTTGGCTGTACACTAGAATGGACAGAAGATATTTTTCTGTCCACTTGATGTTAGGCTTGGCCATATGACTTGCTTTAGATATTGGAACATTAGTGGTCATGAGGTGGGAAGAGGCCATAAGTGGGCTTGTATTTTTGCTTGGCCTTTTGTATGCCTGTGGTTCACCCTGAGCTCATGCCCCAGGTGACTGTTGGTAAAAAGAAAGTGGATGTAGAGCCTGCCCAAACCCAGCCTGAAGTCTAGAGCCAAGTACAGTTAACCTGCAGGCAAACCAGTCTGCAGACACTTACATGATAAAAGTAAGTGTTCTAGGTGTAAACCACTAAAATTTGGATGGTTTGTTATGTCCCCTTATTGTGGTAATAGCTGGCAAATAAATACCTAGGGTTACCCAACTGCAATAAAGCACATTGCTTAATTCTTAAAATACACACACAAATTTAAAAAAATAAAAAACTAACATCACAGATAATCCTTTCCAAAATAGTCAAATAATTAAATAAAATGTTATGTGAGTGAATTATATAATTCATATTATATATGATTATGAGAAAATCTAATATTATATGAGTAAATAGGCAAATGATTGAAGTAAATGTATGAGTAACATATGAGTAACACCTTTTGGTGTTTGTATGGTTCAGGAAATTGTTATAATTGCTCTGATCCCCATGCTTTTTTAAAAAATTTTTTCAATTGCAGTTCACATTCAATATTATTCTGTATGTTTCCCCCATTTTTATATTTAAATATAGTACAAATGCTCTGTGCTTTGTTCATCCTATGGTAAAAGGTGAACATAAATGTGTCTTTGGGAAATATAAAGATGAATATTAATAAAAGGAGGGTTTTCCACCAAAAAGTATTATTGCCACATTACTATTGCTGTATTTCAGCAATAGCTGAGTAGAATAGGAGAACTTTGACTATGACATAGTTTCATTCATAAGAAAATAGTATTCATTTTCTGGTATTTTCTTATAAAATTCCTTTTTTTTAAGAACTAGTATTAGACCTTAACTTTGACATGTGGCTTAGTATCATAAATCCATCATCTTCCTCATTACATTTTTCTACCATCTAGTGAATTCTCATCCATCAGCACCTCCTTCATCAGTTGGGCTGCATCAGAAACACTCTGTAATGTCACTCTAACCTTCTTCGCCAAATTGGAAACACTTCTAACAGAAGAGCTATTTCTCCAGAGGAAGAAAATGTTTGGCTATGAAAATATTGGAAATATAAACCCATAGTAAGCAGTGAGATCTGGGTCAAGATCTACTTAATTAAAAATCAGTAACTCAATCCTAAATTACTTCTCTCTAATAATTAAACTTCGAGTGAAGCTCAAGCCAGGATAAATCTGACAAGGTAAGAAATAGCTATATTATCTAAGTGAAAAAGCCCTCTTACAGGCTTTGTGAAGTCAGATATAATTCTAAATAGTTATCTGGAGAGTTGACATTTTTTGTGGTGGACATCACATGCGGCTAATATTTTGTTGAAGTCGTGTGGATAGCATCTCTATCCATTGCTAGACAACTACTACTTGGACAAATGGTGGATGGCTGGCATACCTATGATAAAGACTGGCCTGACTTCAGGCATTTTCCTGTTTGCCAGTGAGCCAGCTGCAGCTGTAGGTTGTATTGAAGGAAGCTCAGTTTTGCACAGGGCATAAAAGCATTTAAAGCTGTTGCCTTAGAGAAATGGGGGTGAACCAAGGGAGCTTGTGATGTTCAAAGCTACAATATACAACTGCCCTAAAGCAGTTCAATTCATTAAAAAAAACTCATCTAGGTTCCAGATGAACCCATTTTGTCTTTTTCTCTAAAAGTGAATTGAATTGCCCTGGCCGATGTGCTTCAGTTGGTTGGAGCGTTGTCCCGGAACCAAAAGGTTGCAGGTTCAATCCCTGGTGCAGGAGGGTACAGGAGGCAACCAATCAATGCTTCTCTCTCACATCAATGTTTCTCTCTCTCCCTTCCTCTCCTTCTAGAAACAATGAAAAATAAAATGTCCTCAGGGGAGGGTAAAAAAAAGTAAATTGAATTTATTATTTCACTCCCTAACCTCAACTATGTACAACCTTTCAGGTATTATATTTATGTTATGCAAAAAAAAAAAAGTAATGGTTTTTGTAATATGAATTGTATGTTATTTTTCTATTTGTTTGTTTTACTGTCACCTTACTTGACTTATTTTAGATATCCTAATTTGAAACCCACACTAATTTAACTTAGAATGTGTATTTAGTCTGGTAATACGTGGGAAGTATAAAACTAAATTACTAAAAGAAGGGTAATTTACTAAAAGAATAACTATTTCAGCAGCTAATCAGTAGCTAAGGTCATGAAAAAAAGAACATAATGTACACAAAACTTAGGATAATGATTATGTTATTATCTTTTAATTTATTTTGCATTATTTGAGTGTTATTACAAATACCATAAGTATGTATTATTAGTCTCTGGGCATTTCATGAGAATCATTCTTGCCAACTTTGAAATTTAAAAAATGATTTACTGAAGAAAATGATATGATCATATCAACTGATGCAGAAAAAACGATTTGACAAGACCCAACACACATTCATGATACAAACACTCAGCAAAAACAGGAATAAAAAGAATTTTCTCAACTTGATAAAGAATATCTACAAATGTCCCACAGCTAACATGATACCTAATGGTGAAAAACTAAATGCTCTCCTTCCAAGATTAGACACAAAGTAAGAATATTTTTTCTCACTACTCTTATTTAGCATAGTATTGAAAATTCTTGCCAGTGTAGTACACAAGGAAAACAATATACACACTGGAAAGGAAAAAGTGAAATTGCCACTATTTGTGGATGTAAAAATCCCAAGGAATCTGCACAGAAATTCCTAGAACACATAGTGAATTCAGCAAAAACTTTGGATATAAGAACAATATACAAAAATCAATCATATTTTTATATACTAACAATAAACACGTGGAAACAAAAATTAAACACTCAATTACTCCAAAAAAAGTTATACTTACATATACACAATGACAAGTATATGGGATCTGTGTGCTAAAAATTATTAAATGATAAAAGAAATCAAAGATCTAAATAAATGAAGAGACATATGTGTTTGACTGGAAAACTCAACATAGTAAAGACAACAATTATTCCCAAATTGATGGATAGGTACAAAGAAACTCCTACCAAAACCCCAGCAAGATTTTTATGTCAAAATAAAAAGTTTATATAAAATTTACATGGAAAGGCACGGGTCTTTAAATAGCTAAAACAATCTTGACAAAGAAGAATAAAGAAGGGTAATCCATTTATCTAGTATTAAGGCTTACTATATAACAATAGTAATCAAGGCAGTGTAATATTCAAGGAGGTTTAGACACCGAGTTCAATGGAACAGAATAGAAATATGCCCCTCAACAAATATGCCTGACTGATTTTTTACAAAGGTGCAAAAGCAACTTAATGAAGGAAAAATAGCCTTTTCAACAAATGGTACTAGAGCAATAGGACATCTAAAAGCAAAAAAAAGTTAACTTCCACCTAAATCTTGGACATTAAAAAAAATTACTTCAAAATGGATCGTAGACATAAAAATGAAAAATATAAACCATGAAACTTCTTAATGAAATCAGAGCAGAAAATCTTTAATGCCTTAGGATTGGCAAAGAATTCTTAGCATTGACAGTGAAAATATATATAAATTGATAAAGTGGACTTTGTAAAAATTAAAAACTTTTGTGCTAAGAAAGGTCTTGTTAAGAGGGTGAAAAGATGAGCTGTGAATTGGGAGAAAATATTTGTAAACCATATAAAACTATTTCAGAATACATAAAGAATTCTTGGGAGAGAATCAAGATGGCGGAGGAGTGAATGGAAGTCACACTGACCTCCTCCCAGGACCAACTTGGAATTATAACTAAATTGTGGAGAAATCACCTGGAACAAACAACTGAACAATAGCGAGAGAAGAGCCTTGTAACTTCAGAGACAGAAGAATCGGCTTTAGCACAGCCTAACTGGTAAGGAGTGCAGTAGAGACTAGAGAAGGCGGGTGGGGTGCCCATGGACAGCAGTACCAGAAGGATATTGAAACAGCCAGTTGGATCTCCCAGAGAAGAGCAGGGTCTCATCCAAAAGCGGTGATCTCTAGTCTACAGCATCAGAGCCCAAAAAGTACACAGAAACAGCCAGCTGCAAAAAGAGGCAAGATTGCTCTCTGCCAGACACAGGAGGCTGGAGACGCAAAGAACCATTTAAAGGGCCAACATATAAATTTTTACTTGCAGTCACTTACCCTTGTCTCTGGCAAAGGCGGGGGCAGAGTGAGCTAAAGACACCTGGGGAAGGAGGCTTTGGGGAGAGAACTGAGAGAGTAGCTGGCGGGATCTCAGTGCTGACTCATCCCCCATGTGGCAGCAGCCATCTTGCTCAGGCAGAGACCACTCCCCCTGAGCAGCAGCAGCATCAGAGGACCCAATAGCCCCACCCCCAGGTGGGATTCTACCCCACTCTGTGCTCTCTAAGCTGCCTGCTGAGTGCAGAGTGGCAGCCGCAGATAGTAGATCCCTAGCTAAAGGGGGTGCAGAGAGATCTGGAGATACTTGAGGAGAGACTGGGGATGGAGACTTTGGGAAGAGAACGGAGAGAGTAGGTGGTGGGATCCCAGTGCTGACTCCTTCCCCATACTGCAGCAGCATGAGAGGACCCAATAACCCCGTCCCCAGGAGGGACTCTGCCCTGCCCTGAGCTGTCTAAGGCAGCCTGCTAAGTGCAGAGTGAGGAGATTAACAGCTGAAGGAGACAGCCACAGACAATAGATTACTGGAAGTCTCAAATAGACTGTGTAAGGTCAGACAGGGATGACATCTGACATCATCAGAGGCAGATCCAGAAAGTAAAAACAGTGGTCTCCTACCATAGAAGTTCACACGACAAAGTCAGGAAATCAAGACAGATCAACTTAAGAAAGAAAAGCAAAAAAGAAGAGTCTCACAAATAATGAGAAGACAAAGAAATACCCCCTACTCGAAGGGAAAGGAGGAATCCCCAGAAAGAGAGCTACATGAAATAGAGGCAAGTAAACTATCAGATACTGAGCTCCAAACAACAGTTCTAAGAAAGTTCAATGAGCTCAGTGAGCTCCGAGAGAATTACAAAAAACTATAGGGGAACTATGAGGAACTTACTGCAAACTATATCAGCATGAAAAAGGACTTTATCCATTCTTTATCCATTTTTTGGTTAAATGTTCATAGAATTTTTTCCCTAAAAAAACAAAACTACTAACCCTTTTTTAAATGTGTTGCAAATACTTTCCTATTCCAATACTTGTCCTTTAACTTTTTTATATATATAGTACTGTACAGTCTTAAATGTTTAACATAGTCATATTGTCAATATTTTATTTTGTAGCTTCTGAGTTTGAATATTTTACTTCAGGGTAAGAAAGATATTATTTTGTATTTTCTCCTAAAACTCATTAGATTCTACATATTGATTTTTAACTCACTTGAATATTTCCTGTATAATGCGTGAAATATGGCTCTATATTTGTTTTATTTCAAGTAATAGTGGTCGATGCATCTTATTTGTTGAATAAGCCTTATTTTCCCCCATTGACTTGAAATATCAACTTAATCACTTATTACATTGTTAGACAGATATATATGTTTGTCTCTAGCATGCTCATTATATATAATTGATCTACTTAATTATTTCTGTGCTGATGTCATTTTGGTTTAATTGCTGAGACTTTATAATGGTTTTAAATTTTTTAATATTTTATAATTAACTTTCACATTAAAAAATATAAAAAATCAAAATGCATTTAAGAAAGAAAGAAAGAAAGGAAGGAAGGAAGGAAGGAAGGAAGGAAGGAAGGAAGGAAGATCTACCTTTTGCGACAACATGGATGGAACTGGAGATTAAGCTAAGTGAAATAAGCCAGTTGATGAAAGACAAATACCATATGATCTCACCTATAAGTGGACTCTATTCAACAAAATAAACAAATGAACAAAATAAACCACAGGAATGGAAACATGAAACAGACTGAAAGTGACCAGATGGGATGGGGAAGGAGGACAAAGGTGGAAAGAAGGGGAAGGGACTACACAAAGAACATGTATGAATGACCCATGGACATGGACAACAGAGTGGGAATTGACTGTGGGGTGGGGGATGGGGGTGGGATGGGTGTAGGAGGGCAAAGGGGGAAAAAATTGAGACAACTGTAACAGAATAAACATGATTTATAAATTAAAAAATAAAATAAAATAAAAAAGAATTCTTAAAACTCAATAGTGAAAAAACAAAAAATCTAATTAGAAAATAGGCAAAAGATATAAAGAGATATTGCAGCAAAGAGGACTTACATATGACAAAAGAGCACATGAAAATTGTTCACCATTAAGGAATTACAAATTAAAACCACATTATCATCTGGTAATCCTGGCCAAAGTAGACACACACACACACACACACACACACACACACACACACACACATAGATAGCTCAATGTAGAACAGGCACTCTACAATGGGATGTCAGGGTCTGGGGATAGACCCAGACCCTGACAAAGTAGATAGCACAGAAAGTACTCTTCAGTGATTTTCTAACCAGAATGATAGAATCCAGATGACAATGGAATAGATCTTAAAGTGCCAAATAAAATAAATGCCAAATTATAATTCTACATTCAAAAAGAAATCCTCAAATATTGAAGACAAAATAAAGCCTTTTTCAGAAAAAGAACAGCAAAAGAATTTAACCAGGAATTTTGCAATAAATAAAAGAACACTAATGGAGTTCTAAAAGAAAGAAATTGATCCCATATGGAAACACAAAATTCAGGAAGAAAAAAAAATGATGGTAAGTATATATAATTACTAATTACATAACAATGTAAGTGCTTTATTATTTAAAATATAAATAGAATTAATGTAATTAACATTAATAGAACAAAACAGGAAATGGGTAAATGAATTTAAATGGTTTTAAGGTCCTTGCATTTACCATGAAGTAGTAAAATGACTAGTTTCAAGTTAGATTATAATGAGTCAAGAGCGAATATTATAATCTCTAACATAACAACCAAAAGAAGAGTAAAACGATAGATAAGTAGTGATTTTTTAAAACGGTAATAAACACTGATCAATTAAAAAAGTCAAGACAATATTTTTTAAAAACTTAAGAACAAGTAGGACAAAAAGGATTGAAGTAATACAATGGTCTGTTTAAATCCAATAATGTTTGTAATTTGATTTGATATAAACACATTAAATTCTTCAATTGAAAGGTAAAACAAAACAAAATACAAATATATTCTTTAAGATAGGGAAAGGTTGACAGTGAAGAGGTTGAACCATAAACCATGCAAACATGAATTGGAAGAAAGCTAGAGAAGCTGTTCTATATCTAAGAAAGTAGGTAGGAAGGCAAGGAGCATTAAAAAAGGAAATTGCAGAATGATATGAGTTAATTCATTGGGAAGATACAATAATTTTTAACATATGTATGCCATGAAGACAAGGACAAAACTCTAGCCCAGGTCTTCCTACTGAGCTTTTAATTACAATATCTGACTACCTCCTGTCCATTAGCTGGATACCTTAAAATCCCCAAATTGTCCATGTCAAATCTGAAAATTACTAGTTCTGCTATAAAATCTGATCCTTTTCTATTATTTTTTATTTGGTAGTGGCATATTGACCAGAAATCTTAGGATCTTCATTTTTCTTATTCCCTCACTGCCTTGTTCAAATACAATTGTGCCCTGTTGATGCTACATCTTCAGTATTTCTCCTTTCAACCCCCTTCTTGTTTTTCACATTGCCATTGTTCTCATCACCTCCTACCTTAACTAGTGATACTTTCCTAACTTTTTCCTGCCTAAAATTGCTGCTCCTACTTCAAAATATTATCCTCACTTGTGCAAGGATGTGCTTTCTAAAATAAATCTAATTAGGTCATAGTGCTCTTCAACTCAAATAATCAGTGATTCCTCTTTGCCTGTTGAGACAGAGCCTCCACCTCTAGCCCTGCTTCTCTTTCCTATCTTAGCATCTATTGTTATCCACCTTATAGCCCAAAGGAGCACCAAACAATATGTAGGTCAGTCTGTAGCCTTTGAAATGCAATGCATCTGTAACTTTGGACCTGCTTTATTTTCCCCACAGAATGCCTATTTCCCAGTGAAGGCCTTCTCACCCTTCCAAGTTGATATTATATATAACTAAAATTTATTGCATGCCAAGTGAGAGCCAGGGACTGTTTAATCTTCACCACAGCCCTATGAGGTAGTTACTATTACTGTGCTCATTTCACAGCAGAGAAAATCAAGACAAAGGACAGGTGATTTGTCTAAGTTCAAACTTGGGATGTATAGGAACTGGGCTTGAACCTTGGAAGTCTAGCTCCAGAGCTCACATTCATACCAATTACACTGTAATTTCGGGTTTATAATCTCTGTGCTGCTTTCTCTAACAATCCCACATCCTCTTTACTATACACCAAAATACCACTGAGCCTTCCTTTTTTGTCAAAAAGCATTTACCATGCCAAATTTACAATTATTTGCTGACTCTCCTATTTAAGTAAGCTTCTCAAGAATAGGGAAAAGCTCATTACCTGCATAAAAAGTAGTTGATTAATATTACTGAACAATCAATAAAGAAATAAATAGAAAATATAAATAGTTCTTACTAGATGGATCTTTGCTCTCTAGTGTATTTATAAGGAAAATTATAAATTAAATATATTTCTTAATTTATAAAGCTGTTACTGTTATAAACATTATGTATGTATGCATGTGTAATAATGTGTGTATATATAATTTTTTTCTACAAATGACTTTTTGGTTCTATGTATCTATCTGTTTTTAAAGCTAGCTTAGTTGAATTTTGTGGCATATTTGATTGTGAAAAAGCAATGAGGACAACGATAAAAGTATCATCAAAAGATTTAAAATGCTACCTAAGGGGTAGGTTTTCAGTAGGAAAAATGCTTCTCTAGCTAAAAATTTGCAATGATAAATGATGTAAGAGGTTTGTTACTTAAGAAAATTTAATCTCTGAGTATTTGATTTTAGCTAGCAGAGCAAATTTAATAATTTATAAAATTCAGGACACACTAGAGTGCAGCAACACTATTTTTAAAAAGTAAAACTCTATATACTCAACATTGACAATTATAAAATCAAAAGTTATCAAAAACTAGAAAATGTTCTGTTTAGAGAGATCAGGATAAATAGCAATGTGCTACTTAGTAGTAATAAAATAGGTTACAATAAAGAAGATGTGGAATTCATAAAGTGAGAGCAAGCATCCAATAGCTTTTTATTAATAACTAAAACAAGGAATTGTATTATTGTTTTTGTTGATATACGATGTTGTTCACGGTTCTATGGATATTTCAACTTTTACTACTATGGTGGCAGTATTATTTAATTGACACAGGGATTATTTCCCCAGTTCTGCTCCAAACTGACTAAAGGACATTGGCCAGTCACTTAATTTCTTCGTGGCTTAGTTCCCCAATTTGTAAGTTAAACTATATGATAAGAACACCAATCAGGGTTACATCATAAAAATAAGTGTCCAAATACCTTCATTTTGTTAAATTCTTGTGGTTAGGAATTTTACTACATTGGAGGCCATCATTTGGGCCTAGAGTTCCTTTGCTATACAGAGACTTGTTATATTCCAATTCAATTATACTTTATATAACTGTGTTAATTCTTTACCTTTGTGCCATGCAAAGCCAATAAGACATATGTGACATTTGTCTGTTAACATCAGAAAGATATTTGGTTTTTACTGAATATATGTAATATATTATAAAATACATATGTTATACATATATAAATTTAATATTATTTGTGAATATAAATATTATTTATAATATAAATGCTATAATCATTTACATTTCTATATTATAAGTATATTATATTATATATTTATATAAGTATATTATATAAGGTCTATATTATAAACATAATATAATGTATAAATTATATAATAAATTTCTATAATGTAAACATTATATAATATATAACTATATAATAAAAACTATAGTATATAAATGTTATTAATATAATTATACTGTATTCTACTACTTACACATAGTATATTTTATTAAATATATATTATATCTTTTTTGTGGAAAGGAGGAATGACTGCTATAGTTATGTGCGATATTTACATATAATAAGACATTATCAAATATACTATATGGGACTAGGTATAAATTGGAGCGCCACTACTAGAAAGCAGGCAATGTCAAATGAGAAGATAAAAGTGGAAAAAGCAGCTGTACCTACCCAAAAGAGTAAGAAAAGAAATGACTTGCCTCTCAGAAAACTCCCCCAGAATCTCCCTGCCTCTCTGGGTTAATTTGTTGATGGCCACAGCGGTGATCTGGGCTGATTAGGAAAGCGATGAATTCGGGAGGCCGTGCTACCTGGTTCAAAGCTTGGCTTTACAAACTCTTAGGAACCCTGGACTGCAGACAAATACAAATTACTTAATCTCTTGACTTCTTATTTCCTGTCTTTGGGTGGTTGTGAGGATTAGATGAGATGATCTATGTGAAGCCTCATGTATGGATGCTCAATGATAGGAGACCATTATCATCGTGCCCTGGGATTTTGTGACAAGTCTTGCCTTGCGAGTGAGCAGAACGTAGAGTTAACACACAAAATTAACAGATTTTTTCATATATCAAAATGAAGAGAATAATATAGTCTTATAGTCCTAATAATGTTTGCTTTCTAAACAACTGATTTACAGCCCAAGAGTCTTTAAAATGTTTACTGCTAACCAGATGTGTTTTGCTTGTGTGCTCCTGGAAACAGTAAAGCAAAGCTGGGCTGAGCTAAATAAGAATAGTGATTATTATAGGGACTCTATGGTTACAGAAAATTTAACCCCAAACATCCACTTATCTGAGACAAAACTGGGTTACGTTTTAAGGAAGTCCGTGGCTTATGTTATAAAGAATAATTGTTTCCCAGCTCTTGTTTACCAGAATATTTTTCAAAGTGTTATCTTATAACGAACTATTCACTCACTTTTATCACTCACCTTGGTCTCCACAATGCCACCTGGCTTTATTTTGCAACAGTCGCCTCTTCAAGGCCAGGGGCAGCAACCTGGTCATTGGTGTGTGTGGTGGGAGGGGCGTGTTGGGAAGGTCAGACTCTGATGCTGGAATATATTTTAATAAAAACCTTTTTTTTTTTTTTTTTTTGCTGATGTGGAATTTTACTCCTGTCTACTTGCTTTTGTAAGGTTTTTGTGAACTAAGCATTTGTTAGTTTCTTTATCATATTACTACATTCTCAGCTCAGCAAAAATCCCTTTTCAGTAAAAATGCACAAAGGATAAACTGCAGATAACCTTGTCTTTGGAATCAGCTCCCAGGAGGAGCCCAATTACCAGTGAAAGTTACAAGACTTAAAAAGGGCGGAAATAAGCTTAGTCTAGTATTCTGCAAATGGGTTTACAATTTCAGCTCATCTCATTGTCAGACTTTATCAGAGGGAGCAAATGACATTAAGAGAATAGACAACATTGCTTTGGAGTAATACTCCCATTATTGCTAAACTCAGAGCTGTTTCAGCAGTGACTTATAAAATTATCCAAGCTATAATTCAACTATCTTATTGCACTTGCGCTTTTAAAAGTAACGTGGTTTGGCAGCTTCTATCAGGTAGCTAAGAAGCACATAGAGATATATACATGCCTGATATTTAATGTCATTGAATATTTTTAAGTTTATTCTTTTATTTTGCTATAGAATTTTAGAATGCCTCTCAAGGTCCAAGCTTAACACCAAAACTATGAAACTTAAAAATAATAACTAGGAGCCAAAGGGAATTTAACATGTTCTTACATTTTTCTCCATTTCTTGTAACCATATTTTCCATTATTGGGGCCCCGGTCTCATTCGCTTTCTCTGTCTCCCTTTCCTTCTTCCTGATTCCCTCTTACAAGTAAATCTTTGTTCAACTCCCTACCTTCATCCCTCCATGGCACATGTTGTCCTTTAGCATATTTGAGGGACACTTTCCAGATGTTAAGGTAGCAGGTAAAAAATCCAGGGACCAGACACGCATGACCGAAACGTTGAATCTGATCGTATAATCTTAAGTCTCTAAGAGTGAAAGTGACCCAACTTACTATTCCAAATAATAGCTGAACTATATGAACCATAATCGCATTTTGAAAGTGAAGCAAATCTCAGTGTAACATGATATATATACTATTTATAATATAATTATAAAGTAGGTATAATTTATTTATTCACTTATTCTTTAATTTGTTCATACAGCCGATATTGTTGAAGTGACAGCTATGTGCTAGGCCTCTGCAGGGTCTTAGAATTTACTTGAAATTTAGCTTTTGGTTTCAGATTTAAATGATAAAATGTACCTTGGGTTTGCTGGTTTGATTTCATTAGAAAATGAGTAAGAACAAGAAATCACTGTACCGTGAAGTGGTCCTGCTGATGATAATGACCTGTCAACCCCTCCCCCACTTTAGAGATAAGGTGGCAGCGAGGGGCTGGGGGGCGGGGGGGATGGAGCCCTGCAGAAAGCCAGGACTTCAATACTACTTTCTAATACAAACAGGAATTTTCTACTTAATCCACATCACGTTCTTAAAAGACAAAGTGGTATTACTTCAAACTGTTCTTCCTTAGTGGTTAAAAATGAGCTCAGATCTATTATAGGACTTTGCTAAAGCATATCACCAGGCAAGGACATAATGAAGCAACTGGGTCTTGGCCACCTACTTTCTAGTCTACAGCTCTTGCCATTTGGGCATGTTCCCACCTTGTGGATCATGATTCACTTTGTCCTTGTTAAACATGCACTTTGGTGTTTCTGCCTTTCTTTCATAGCAAAGGTCTGTGAGTCTGACCTAATGCCACCTGACTCATTCTGTCTGACACATACTCCGGATAAAGAAAGACAGACAGTGGCCCTTATCCTCAAAAGGTGGGCTGTGGGCAACAGGGAGCCAGGAGTATTAGTCAGGTGTCCATGAGTTACAGGAGTTAGGTGATGGGAACCTCTTGTCACTGATGTCCCCTTGACCCAAATATTGCCATCTTCTCCAGGGTAATGCTTTGTCCTTCAAGGACATCCCATCCTGAGGGTTCATGCTTCACATTCTCCTTGGCAATCCAGTGGTCCAAATGTTTACAAACATCACACCTAACTGGGCTAAGTTCCGTTTTTGACCTTGACATTTTACCAAAGTGTTACAGAATACATTGCTTTAGAGGCAAATGAAATGACTGTGGTACTGCACAGTAAATAAATGTACCGCAAATCCTCAGTATAATCCTATATCTACAAGTTTTGTGTCTAATGTGATGAGCATGTTGTGATTAGACTCACTGAGCAGCACTCTGTCATGTACCAGCACAGTAAGAGAATGTGGGGGCTTTGCTGGTTTAAAAACATGTTCGCCTTTCACTGTCTGGCTTATTTCACTTAGCATAAGGCTCTCCAGGTCCACCCATGCTGTTGTGAAGGGTAGGAGTTCTTTCTTTCTGCTGCATAGTATTCCATTGTGTAAATGGACCATCGCTTTTCGATCCACTCATTTACTGATGGGCACTTAGGTTGCTTCCAGCACTTGGCTACTCTAAGTTGTGCTGCTATGAACATTGGGGTGCATAGGTTCTTTTGAACTGGTGTTTTGAGATTCTTAGGGTATAATCCCAGCAGTGGAGTAGCCGGGTTAAAAAGCAGTTCCATTTTTAGTTTGATCTCAGCTATAAGTAGAACCTAATCAACAAAACAAACAAACATGCAAAATATAACCAGAGACATTGAAATACAGAACAAACTGGCAGTAACAAGAAAAGAGGGGAGAGGGGGATAAAGGGAAAAAGAAGGGGAAGGTTCGTCAAGGAACATGTATAAAGGACCCATGGACAAAGCCAAAGGGGAGTAGGATTAAGGGTGGGAGGTGGAGGTGGGGGGGTGGGGGAGAGTGGTGGGGAGGAAAGGGAGAAAACTGCACTTGAATAAAAATAAAAAATAAAAATTAAAAAATAAAAACACGTTCACAAGTCTGAAATGTTTCATGAGTGATGCAGGTGAGCACAGTCACATCAAAGCAGATCCTGGTGATAAAACAGGGGCAAAAACTCAACTAGTAGAAGTAAATAGAATAAAGAGTTCTCGTAAGTGTTGATTCTCCAGTGTGGAGCATGCCCACTTCAGCCAAATCCACAGGACTGATGGCTTTTAAACTTTGTGGGATTTAGACACAATTGACAACCAAATGAAAGATGTGCAATCTCTGGAGAAAAACGCTCAGATTAGCATGTAATTCCAGGGTTTCACAGATCCCCAAGGCCCAGTATGATCATTTTGCTGGTTATCAGTCATCCAGGATCAATTATTCATGTCGTGTCAGAGCGCAGGGGGAAAGGGGAAGCCAGATTTCCATTACAGCAAGATGTCAGCTCCTGTGAAGTGCCTGCTTCGCTTTTCCTGCCCTGATAACCCACCAGGTGGGCCCTTAGCAGCTGCAGTTCCATGGAAGGATGAGACCTAATTTCACTACATATTTAGTAATTAATGACAAACTAGAAGACATTTCCCCAAAATGTGTTCATACTCATTAGCAATACAAATATAACACATGCACAAGGAGACATTTACCTAATAATCACATAATTATGTCAGCTGGCTCTTTACTGATTTCTGAAAAATTAAAGATGGTGTTTCTAAAGTATCGCCAAGTGTGTAATCTAAACAGCAAAATTGCAAAACTCTAGTGTTTTAATCAAGATAAACTGAACTGAGATGTTGCAGACTGAAACGGTCTCCTCTTTACATTAATTATTTACTCTGTGAAGATGTTGTTTTCTGGGCTGAACTGACAGCATTGGAAACAAAAATTCAGTGCTTGGTCCACAAGGCTGCTGTCCTATCTGCAGGAAACACAGCGTAGTTTTGAGTAGATGAGCTGGACATGAAGGGACATCCTATCAGCCAAGTCTAAGATTTTTATTCAGGTCGCTAATTAAAAAATTCCATAAACTCTACAATTCAGTCTCTCCTTATTCTTTCCCCCCCTTTCCTCACCACAAACAACAAAAAACAAACAAAACAGATTGAAGTTATGCAGAATGATCAGTTAAGTCATATGCGTGGCCGTGAAAGTTTTGTGATACCATACATTTCAAAATTATAACACTTAGGTTTCCAATAAAAAATTGTCACTGAAAATTACTCGGAATTATCTAAATATTTCCAAGTATCTGCTGGTGTTTAAAGATGAAGAAGAGGTCAAAGTCACCATCGTGAGGTGCAGCAGTAGCACAATGCTGTTAAGTAGTGAGACTCCACATCTACTCTCTACACTTGACCATTTCCTCTGATGGTGACCAGAGAGAAATGGTAATTGACTGAAAGTGTCCAGGGCTCGTGGATGAACGGCACCTCTGACGGTGTAAGATTTTTCTTCCTGTGCCATTTCAGTTCAGTAAAAATCACATTAAGTACAAAAGTGCCTTCTTTGTTGCCCAGAAAAACATAGTAATTTAATGAGGCTGGAGAACACTGGTTAACTTGGCAAGCCTCATGCAGATCACAACTGTGTGGAGTGCTTAAGACTATTTCAATGGTCATGTGAGAAAATAAGAGGGAGAAGAAAACTTGAAAGCAAGTAACAAGAGCAAATGCAAATATATACCATTTGATTTTAAGTCTGTGCTAAAGGCAAGAGTATATGAGTTCTTTTGCACAAAAACAATCTCCAAGGGAAAATTAATTTTTCTTTCAAAATAGCCTCCCATGTTTTGTACACCACTTCACTTAGGCGGTACATTAAGGTAATACTGTCTGCCCCGAGACTTCCTTTCAAGTTATCGTAGGTACAGCTAAGCAGGGTAGGTGGTGAAAGGGATTTTCAGTACAATTGTCATGATGACTGTGGCTTACTGTGAAGCCTTCAAATCACAATGTCTAATTGCTTCTCTCAAGAAATGCACACACACAAAAATTATGCTAGATGCAAAGAAGTTTAAGGTAAGCTCTGCTTTGAATCAGGGGGATGAGGGTTATTCACAGCATGTGGTAAAGAGAAATAAAGCGTTTGAACAATAAGTCAGGATTCTTTTGGTAGAAAATTTCCCACATTTCTCTGAGACCTCACAGAATATGTGATTTGTTTGTTGAGCTGTTCATTTTCAGAACACTAATCACATCTCTATTCAAATGGAAGAGTCAAAACGTTTTCCAAAGTCAAATATAAATTATTATAGATTGTGCCACCGATGCTATGAGTATAGATAAACAGAGGATTGATTAGCTACCTTCTATGATTTAAAGTTCTTTGTTAATTTTATAGAGATATTATTTCTCACATGCAAGGAGAATAAGCTGAGGTGCAATTTATTTATCCTCCTATTTAGTTTTTGCTTTTACCTCTAGATAGTGTCTAGATCATTATTTCCAGCCCAAAACGTTTCTCAAGCTTCAAGTTCCTCCTACATTTTTTAATCTCATAGGCCCTCCAACCCCAAGTGCTCCAAACTAAATACAATATTTCTTTCCTAAATCTTAGTTTCCTAAGGCACCACTATGCAACAAGTTACTCATAAAAAGTCACCAACAGAGCATGTCCTTATGTCATATATCCAGTTCCAAATGCTGTTTTTCCAATGTACCTTCTGAACACCCCTGTGATCTCTGCCCTGTCTGCTGTTTCCATCCCTGCTGTGTTAGTTTGAACCTTCAACATTTCCCATCTGGACTTCTATGATAAACTTCTTCCTTCTCAGGTCATAAGGTCCCCTGAGACTTTCTCCACACTGGTACCACTATGACCTTCCCATGAGTCATCTGGCCATTCAGTCTTTACCTAAAATTCTTCAAAGCTCTTAATCATTTTAAGGCTAAAGTCAACACATGCTCTGGGGCTTTCTTTCTTGATCTGGCCCTGGACTGCCTTGAGGCTCAACTTCCTCCATTTCCATGGATGATCAACTAAGGCCCAGGTCTCATTGGAGACAGTTGTGTAGACAGACGTTACCTTAGTGTACTAGAGAAGTACATTTGTTGAGTTTTTAAAAAAAAAATCAGAACATATTATAAGTAATTCAAAAAACAAAAACTTCATGTGACAAATTCCTCTAAAATGAAAAGCAACTTCAGTCAGGTGAAAAAAATTAAATTAAAAGCAAGGAGTAACAGTCATGAAAAATAGATTTACATGTCCAAAATTCTTACCCAATGTCTGCCGGAAAGATATCTTCCAACCTCTTGCTGTTTGAAATGAATTTGTGTTGAACACCAGAAGCATACTATTATTGCTGCTTTTAACATTTGGTGGAAGCTTGGAACCACAGAATTTGCCAAGAAGGGGATCACTGATGTTATAACCATCATATACTGCCAGGTAGTCTTGGGAGCAGGAGGTGGAGGGAACCACATCAAAATCAATGAACCTGTGAAATGAACCTTGTTAATACTGATGTTCTCCATTTAAATTTACACTAAATAGTACCTTTTTTCCTGACCCTCCCCCGCAAAAAAGACAAAGTCTAAAAGTGGAACATCCAAGCTTTTCTTGATAGGAAATATTAAAAACAAAATGATATTTTACTAATCAGTTCAAAAGTTTAGCCAACAGCCTGGCTGGTGTGGCTCAGTGGATTGAGCATTGGTCTGTGAACCAAATGGTCATCAGTTCAATTCCCAGTCAGGGCACATGCCTGGGTTGCGGGTCAGGTCCCCAGTAGGGGGCGTGCTAGAGGAAACTACACACTAATGTTTCCCTCTCTCCTTCTCTTCCCCCTCTCTAAAAATAAATTTAAAAAATCATCTTTAAAAAAAAGTTTAGCCAACATTTTTAAGTGACCTCAATATGTCAAAAAATGTGATAAACACTAGGGATATAAAAATGAGTTAGATATGGACTTCTAGGAGTTTAGAGTCAAGGACATATTAATGCTACTTGAGATTAAGTTATGACAAATTGAACTGATGTATATATTTTTTTCATTTCAGTCTCATCATAAGACTATAGCATTTAACCCTGCCTGGTGTGCCTTGGTTGGTTGGGTATTGGCCAACAAAACAAAGGGTTGCCGGTTTAATTCTCTGTCAGGACACAAGCCTGGATTGTGGGCTGGTCCCTGGTTGAGGCACATGCAGGAGGCAATAGATTCATGTTTCTTTCTCAAACTGCTATTTCTTCCCCTCTCTTTTTCCCTCCCTTCCTCCCTAAACAAATAAATCAAATCTTTTTTTTTAATATAGCATTTATTCTGTTCTCCTGTTATTTTGTGCCATTAAGTGGTATTTTCACCTATTCTTTTCTTTTGGGAAGGTGCTAATATAGTGGAGGAAATGACGGTTTTAGAATCAGAGCTCTATCCTCATTCCACAGTCATTGTTTCCCTCCTTTAAAGTGGGAGTTTACAGTAAAGTTAATTGCAACAATATGCAAAAAACAAACTATGGTGTCTGGCATGTAACAGATTTTTTTAAAAAAAGAGACAAAACACATGATCATTACTATCGTTTCAAAAATTAGGAATATGAAATAAGTTATTTTGCATAAAATAAATTTTAAAATTTAAAAATCAAAGGTTGAAAAGAATGAACTAAATTTTCTTGACTCTTCTGTGATTAACATAACCAGAAATTCCCATTTAAGGTTATTGCGGTGTTCCTGGGGACTGCGCCACACAGCCCCCACTCTCTGCCTTCTGATATTTGCTAGGATTGCCCTGCTGTGCACACTTTGAGATTTGACATAGCCCAAGACTCACATTTCCATGGCCAAAGCAAGTCTTAGGAGTAGCAGATACTATTTTTTGGAATAATTTAATGAAACTACTACTCAGTCTGCCACATTGTCTGGCTGCTGTGATGCTGTGATGATCGTGGAAGCAAATGCAGAAATGAAGTTTCCATCAGCCTGAGCCACTGAGTGACCATAATGAGCCCAGCCTCAGGCAGGTCACATTGGACATGCTTGTATGGTGAAAATTAAATTCGCTGAGTTACCCTACTGTGCCTTCGGGCTGCTTGTTACCACTTATAACCTATCCTGACAGATACACCTCCAACTTTTTTTTAATGGCCTAACATAGTATTAAACTTTTTTTTTTTTTAAATTTTAGAGAGAGGAAGGGAAAGTGAGAGAGAGAGAAACATCAAGGTGAAAAAAAACCTCGATCAGTGGCCTCCCATACATGCCCTGACTGGGAATCAAACCCACAACCTAGGTATGTGCCATGACTAAGAATCAAACCTGCAAGGTTTGGTGTATAGGACAATGTTCCAACCAACTGAGCCACACAGGACAAGTCCCTGACATAGTTTTTAAGGCCTTCCTACATGTTTTTTTCTTCAGGATTTTATGGTGTGTTTATTATGGTTTACCTAAAAAATTTTTTGTTTAAATTATTTGCTATCTTGTCCTCATTTTTATGTTCTTCTGCTTTCTTAGGTTTATTATTTTTTTTGCTAGCAGTTGTAATAAATAACATAATACAGAATAACTTGAAAATACCTAACAATTAAAATACTTCCTTATAAGAACTCTAAGAAAAAAATAATTTTTCTAAATTTGTTTAAACTGAGGATGAAGAACAAGATGAAAAAATTATTTAACCACTTGTAACATTAAATATTCTTATAAAAGAAGATGAGGGCAGAACAATAGCTAGATAATTTCCCAAAATATTGCATCCACTTTTATTCTCTATAGACAACAAATTTCTTTTCCACAACATAAATATAGAAATAAAAATAAAAATTTGAGTGTCCAAGAGGACTCAAAGCCATTTTGGCTTTTTGTTTGGCATCACTTTCTCAGGAAAACACAGAAACCATCTGGAAAACCCCACTGACAGGAAACCTTATATGGCTAGCATATACTGAGAGCCTTGCTAGAAGGATTTATGTTTCACTAATCTCTTCAACTTCTGCAGCACTTAGAATTGTATCTGTTTCATAGAATGTAGGCTCTTAAAAATAGTATAATAAATAATTGTCCAAATATACTGATACAAGCTTTGATATAGTGTAGGTCCAGAGCTCCGACAGGAAACAGAAAGGAAAAAAAATACACACCTACACACTAACTATAATCCTACACATGTAAGAAACAAATATTGTGATATAATGGCAAATGACAAGAAGCATCCTGTGTTTCCATTCTGGGCAAGTGATCTCTTCACAGGCCTCCTGCTCCTGGTCACTTGGCAATTTTTGTTTATCTTTTTTTGTTCCTAGGATTTAAAGGACTTTTTGGCTCTGGGGCACAGCTTCCTTACTAGTAATCCCAGGTTAGATCTGCAGTTTCCTTCAAGGTCCCACAGATAGATCACTTACTGTCTGATACAGGAACCAAATCAAGCTCGATGAGACCTGTCTTACAGCCCGTGAACCCATTTTATAGGCAAGGCCCCTGGAGGTTAACTGCAGAGACTTTATGATTTTTAGTGGGGAGGTAGGTAGGTGTGGTCCTAGCCCATCGAGTTTCTGTAAAAAATTCTATATTGCTGTGAACTATACCAGCTGTCCAAGTTCTCCACCACATGCTGTGTGTCACTGAACCACAGTACTAGAAACATTCCATAGGAGATGGAAGCCATGCGGAACTTTATCACCCTGGACAACCAGAGGCTGCATTTCCTTCATCAGACTTGGGAGTAAGTAGGATTAGGGGAGAATTTTACTGATGTAGGATATCTCGTACAGCACTGATTTAGAGGTGTTCTGATACACAAAAGTAAATCTCTTAAGGAGTTAGAAAATTTACGCTTTCAGAGATAGCGTACGGAAATATTAGAGACATGGTTTTGGGATGAAGTCTGATATGGATTCAGATATTGATTCCTCATTTAATACTGTGCCAATTCAGGAAAATTATTTCACCTTCTGGAGACTCAGTTTTCTCTTTAATAAAATGAGGTTAATAATATATACCTTATATGACTGTTGTAAGAATTAAATAAGAGAATTATGAAGTGTTAAAATACTTTTTGTGTGTGTATAAGAAGGGCCCAAGAAATGGACACTGCTTCTCTTACCCTCCCCACGGGCCTTTGATTTTAAGATAGGCTTTTAACTTTACACCTATTATATAGAGGCCCTTTGAAACGGTTCAAAAATTTTTAACAGTCATTTTAACAGGTGGAGTGTGTTTTTCCCCGTTAATCTTGCAGTATTGGCATGTGTGAAGGGTAGGAGGTCTATTTCCAAGGTTAATATTCTCTTCTACACTTCTGATAAAAAATCAGTGCTCTCCCTTATTAAGGAATATCTCCCTGTAAGTAGAGTTAAAATGATTTTCTTAGGAAGATAAATTTGTCTTACATACTTGAGCAGAATCACTTTGTTGTCTCTAACAGTGATGTTATACAGACAGTACATATCGTTAGGGTAGTCCGATCTTGAATAGGCAGGGCTAGTGATGAGTCCAGTGGAGAAGTTGAACACCCCGCCACAAGCTGCAACAGAAGAGAGCGGAATATGCAGAGAGCAATTAGTACTTATACCACGGAAAAATAATTTTGAGATAATCTTTACTATTGTATCTTTCTCTCTAAGAGAGATAATAATTATTTTTCTTCAAGCAGCTTTAAAGCTCCCTTCGCTGTGTTTACAATTAATTCTGACTTTTCTATCAAGGTGGATGGAGGAGACAGTAAAGTAGTATAAGCACAAAGAATACTTTAAGGCACATCTTGGAACAGAATAAGTCTGAGTCAATTAAGTGGCCAAGAAAAAATATACTTCACGTGTTGGGGTTAACTGTCCTTTCTCTACATTTAATTCACAGATTCAGAGGGAGTGCAGTGATAACTTGAAATTTAGAAAAGGCATGTAGAGTCCAAGGCACACTGTGGGTATATGAACACAGGAAGGTCTGCTATCTAGAAATTCTCGATAACAGAGATTCAAGTTTCCTCTGTCAAAGATAGACTATTAAAAGGTGAAGTATTGGAAATCATTTCTGGAATGTTTGAGCTTAGTTCTCTCTGTGGGCTCAAATGCATAGCTCGTGGGTCCTCTGTATTTCTATTTAGCTGCAAGGCTGGTAAGGACTCTGCTTGCCCAAATTTATCTCACTGGTACCCAACAAGCATGAGGAAGCTATCTCCACCCTGACTCTAGCAATCAGCTGCCCAGAGCCCATACTTACTCCCATTAGTCAACAAAACAACAGCCATGACAGTATAATAAACCTATTATAAAAATATATAATTATTATTATTATTTTTGTTTGGACCTACATGTAAGGAGGTTCAGGTTGTACAGCCTAATGATGAAAAGTGTCCACCTCTCATTGCAGTGAGAAAGTTTTATATATATTTTATTTTGTGATTCTAAAATTAGAATGGGGTTAGTATATTTTGATGCTATTTCTGCAGTTTATAAACTATCAATGAACATGTTCCACTTATATCTCTCAGAGGTGAGAAACAAATTGTGGCTGCCATTTCAGGCTATTTACTTACTGATGTATTTCACCTCAGCTGAGCCCACTTTGCAGGGAAAGCTATTATCTATATGTCCACGAGTATTCATGTGCTCAGACCCCTGTGGACATCTGCAGTGAATTAAATGTCAGATTTGTGTAGCCATCACTTCATTTTACCTTGTACACAATTACGTGGTCTCTGAAAGCTTATCGAAGCCTAAATAACTCCCAAATTTGTACCTTGTCAGGATTTGAAATCTTATCAACAACACTCTATAATGGAGACTCTCCTAGTGGATATATGGAACTTTGCACACAGTGCTTTAGAAAAATGAGGGATTAAAGAATATTAAATGAATATAAAACAATGATATAACTTTCTAAAAAAAAAACCCAAAAAGCCAGTTGCACAAAAAGAATACAACAATTCAATCTTTTTGTTTATTCAACAAGACAGCTGGGGGACGTTCACTGCTTGGTTCTATTCAGGTTGTGCCACAGACAATAACACATTACAAATGGGGCCAGGACTCAGGTAGCTGTTCATGTGAAAGAATTGTGAAGGCCTTTTTTCATGAGTAACTAACATTTCCAGACTTCTCTGTGGGTGGGAACAGTAATTTATTTGAGAGATAATTATTTAAATTTCTTCTTTTAGAAATAGATTTTGTCAAGCAAAGACAAAACAAAATGAAGGTTTTACAAGATTTCTGTGTCCCTTTCGCTGAAGTTGGGATGAATGGAGTGGGAAAGACACTGTCTGCAAACTAACTAACCATGTTTATTGCAGGAGAGGAAAAGGCTATTCAAAATAGGGAAATATATTTTCATAATTTTCAAATAAACATTGATTGAATTGTCTTAAAAGAATGAAACTATTCTGGTTGCTGCAAAGGCCTTTGCCCAGTCCATGATTTGTCTTCTCACTTTGACTTTGACATAGAGAAGCTACAAATTATAACGGAGTTAAATACATCAAAAAATTTTTCCTTTTCCTTTAAGGCTCATCACTTTTTATATATTGTTGAAAAGTCCTATCAGAAGATCATAAAGATATCCTCTTTGATTTTTTTCTAAATTTATACCATATTGCTTTTCACATTGGCAAAGTGACTTGGGAAAATGCAATAGGCATCTGGATAGTCCAGGCCAAAAAGTCACCTCAAAACAATGTACAAACAGTTAAAGATGGCAGAATGTTCATTTTAACTTAAATTATAAAACTAAATCTCAAACTTCCATCTGATTTTCAAAAAGTAGTTCTAGCCAAGTTCACTAGCGTTTCCCCATTTTTTAAAAAAGAAAAATAACTACCCAATATTTCTGGACCATGAACCTAATTGATCGTTTTATACCCTTAAAGTTTTTGAATCTTCGAGTTGGTGATTTTTGAATCACAATGAAAACTCCTTACGGAAATTAAGAAAAAAAGAAAATTTCACACATCAGTATGGCTACTCACAGGTTATCTCATAGGAAAACTTGAATCCAAAGTCAGTGATGTGTGAGTTAGAGTAGAAGTTAAGCAGCAGTGGACCAGAGAGGGTAATAGGAGACAGGAGCTCATCACCACACACAGTAACAAAAGGTGGGGAGGCCACGCTGTGACCCCTGATGACGTGCACACCGTCACTGTCACAGCTTCCTGTTACCGCTGAGCGAGCTGTGCGAAGCATGAAACAAACAGCATTTCAATCAGAAGCAATGGAAACAATCGATACTGTAGACATTCAAACAAAAATGTAATGAAGATTCATGCAATTTACATAGAAATGGAAATGAGAATCAACAGCTATTTGGTAAGTCACAGTTTAACTTAATTTCCTGATGAAGTGAGGTTTACCCCAGTTGCAAAACAAGCACAGGTGTAAGAACATAGGTAGAACTTTAAAATAGATAAATTCACTTTGAAATAACCGAGAATTGTCTTCCTTTATCGAATGGTTTTTAATTCAGTGATTACACACTAGGGAGAATTTTACCTCCCACAGACATTCGGTATTGGCTGGACGGTTTTTGCTCTCACGCTGGGGTATGCCCCCGGCATGGAGTGGGAAGAGCCCAGGGAAGCTGCTAAATATGCTGCAACGCTCAGGGCAGCCCACACGCCCTGTCCTGCAGCCACAGCAAAAGTTGCCTGGCCCCAAACGTCCACAGTGCTGCTACTGAAAAACCTTGCTTTAACTTGAAGCTACGTACAGATAAAGAACTCCTATTACAGAGAGACAACTAGAAACTCCTTCACGTTTTTTTTGAACAATGGATATAATTCACATTAACAATATTAGCTAAGTTTAGTGATTGTAAAATATATATCATTGTTTTGTTTTCTAATTATAAATAAATATATATTCCAGCCCACCCAAAAGAGAAATAAAATAACAGAATAAACAAAAATTATAAAGCCTTTTATTACCACAACTTAAGTTGTCACTTTTATGTATGAATTATACTGTTAAAACATTAATTGGGATCATACCGAACATGCTCTTTTGTAACCTAACTTTTATTGACATAAAATAGCAATATATGCATTTTTGTGTGATTAAATATTCTTCTAAAACATCAAATTTAATGCATATAACAAATTCTAACATATAGATGCATCATACCATGTTCAAGTAATCGCCTATGCTTTAGAATCTTATTATTTTCCCATTTTGGGATTAAAAATACTGTTGAAGCAAATATTCTGTACATAAGTATTTGTAGAAGTTTATCATTTCATTAGAATACATTTTTAGAAGTTGAATGACTGATACTAAGGCACGTTTCTTTTTCAGGTTTCTCAAAGGTGTTACCTTCTCACAGTCCCACATAACATTGTAGATAGCTGACATTTCCTCCAAGTCTACCCCTGTGGAGAAACCTTGTGCCCACTAAAAATAACTGCCCACTTACCCTTCCTTCTTTACTGTTCTCCCAGTAAAATGGAAGCTTGTTGTGATATTTAATTTATATTGCTTTGATGACTAATGCTGTAGAATATTTTTCATGTTCTCATTGACAAACAACTAAAATGCTTTAATTTAATATGGTTATTAAAATGAACATGTATCTAACATCCTTCCTCCCCTTTCACACACAAACTTTACCTATTTATAAATTCCCCATTGGAACTGGTCAAAACTGCACTACAATATTTTATGTAATTGTGTAATATGACATGGTGGACTCTGAAGTCAGACTACCTATTTTCTATCAGAACACTCTTATAAATTAAAGAAATTATGATATATATTTACTTTATACTTTTAGGTCCCCAGGCTATAGACCTTATTTCAAGGAAGGTCATGTGACCTAAGACAATTCAACCAGGGTAAATTTCAATACCTGGAATAGAGGGTAGTGTGCTGGTAAATGTAACAACCAGTTCTCTGAAGGGAAAAAATAGCTCTGATTTGTAGCATTTGACAATTTCCATGATATAAATACTCCCCTTGTAGCCAATTTCCTGCCACCAACATGGAGTCATTAAATGCAGAGTTTGGAATAGAATCAACAGCATGACTGACTGCTGCGGACAGTCTAAGCCAACTCCAGCGTGCCACTGAGCACCTGCTCTCACTCTTCCTAGATGTTCCTGAGGAGCACACAGCCCTCGCTATGAGGGCAGCTACCCTGCAGCTAGGAGAGGAGCCAGCCTTTGGGCCAGGCTCACACTAAGAAGCACAGAGTGAGGATAAAAAAGTAGTATATTCAATGGCATAAGTAAAATGCTAGATCAAGCAGATTTGAGCCACACCCAACTTTGAGGTCTTCTAGAAGTAAAGCCAACAAATTGACCTTTTATGTGTAAACCAGGTTGAGCTAAGTTTCTTGTTAATTATACCATAGAAATTCCCAATCAATATAGTATGGATTATCATAATCACAATCATTGTTATTTATTTTTTTCTAGAACTCCACCATCCTGAGCACTGTTGATAAATTGATTACTCCAAGGTACAATATCAGACCCAGTCTGGGCTGATCCTCTGTGTTCAAATTACAACTTAGCAAAAAGGAGTCAGTAGTAAAAGCCAAAGATGTTCAATTGGGAAAATATCAGCAGCCGTCTCCTGACACGTGACAGAAGCCAGGCTGTAGTTAGGGAAAATGAGTTGTCATACTGAAAACAGCAACAAGAGCGGGGAAAAGAGAGAGCATTCTCAAGGGTTCTTGTTCTTGCTTCCACGTGTTCTGGGAGCCTGTTACTACCCTTCCTATTTTTAAGGAGATGAGATAACCCAGTGTCCTGCCTATAAACTTTAATTTATATCTAAGCTAACTTGAAGGTAATCTACCACTTCAAACTAAAAGACCCTTGGTAAATTCATTCGCATCTTTTACATATCTGTACTTTAAAAACTTTCTCTCCTTTTTAGATCTAAGTATTATCTTAGATAAAGTTGATATTCTTATCAGGAAATATCTATGAAATTTAAACCTTAAGTCATTTTAGGAATGTATTTCACTCCTCAGTGAAGCTTTTATCTAGCTTGAAGAAATCTTGAGGTATCAATTCAAGGTATATTTATTAAATTAACCTCAAAGAATTCCTTCATTTTGAAAATCCTGGAACAGAAATGCTTCTAATTAGGCATAAATCTACAAGTTAAAAATGTGAAATACTTAATTTCAATGATCTTATTATGAAATTAGAAGCAATATAATCTCAGAAAAATAGGACAAAAAAGAAGTAGATTGAAGTCAGATTTACCGTTTGATTACTGCCAGATTACATACCTTAATTATAACCTCAGGATTTGATGTGAAGACGCTAGTAGCCCCATTGGAATTTTAAAAATTTAGACATGAGTTTGAGGGAGAAAAAGTTATGCATTATTTATAAAAATATCTTTAGCCTACAAAGACATATAAAGTTGTAAATCCAAAACTGCAGAATGAAAAGAAATACTGATGATGCTAGATTTAAATTTTGGCCTTATGTTGATCAAATAGTCTGCTATGCAGTTGTTCTCTAAGTAGTCAAGTTGTTGGCAACCTGATATACGAGGTCCATCTGAAAAAAGTCCAGCCATTGTTAATATAGTGTGAACAGTTTGCACAACATTGATGTAACCTGACAGCCAAGGAGAGTGTACTGGAATGCACATGCATGAACAATGACAACTTCACTATACTGATTAGTGGGGATGGTAGACCCCACTGTGTGAGCATGTGTCCTGTGTGGCCATTGCATTCCAAATGACTGAGCGAGTAGAGCAATGAATCTGCATCAAACTGTGCATTGAGCTTGAACATTCATCCCCGGAAACCATTTGGAAGATTCAGAAGTCTGCAGCTATGGGCAACTGGTGATTGGCAGCTTCATCATGAAAACATACCTGTTCATTCATAATATCTTGTACAGTTTTTTGGTGAAACTTCAAATCATCCAGGTGACTCAGCCCCCCTACAGCCCAGATTCAGCACCCTGTGACTTCTGGCTTTTCCCAAAACTAAAATAACCTTTGAAAGGGTAGAGATTTCAGACTATCAATGAGATTCAGGAAACTACAATGGAGCAGCTGATGGCATCCAGGAGAACTGTGTGAGGTCCCAAGGTGCCTACTTTGAAAGAGACTGAGGTGTCATTGTCCTATGTACAATGTTTCTTGTATCATATATCTTCTTCAATAAATGGCTCTATTTTTCATAGCACATGGCTGGATACTTTTTGGACAGACATCATAGACTATCACAGTGATAACTGTCTTACAAAATAATAAAATGACTGTGAAAAATAAGGTAAGATGTGTCATATGCTTGATTATGCAGTCAAGTAATTAATAAAAAGAACTAGTTCAATTATGGAAATATCACCATAAAATAGAGGTGGTATATCTTTATTGAGACATAAGCAAAATTCATTAATTGTTTATAAAAGATCTGTATTTAGCAATAAGGAAGTTGGGCAGGGGAGAAGCAGAAGAAGTTGAAAGGGAAATTTTAATATTTTGTAGATAGCAACAAAATATTAAATAACTGAATAAACCATTGAAGATAATCTGCTCATGACTCAATAAATTGTGAAATTTAAGATATTTGGCAAGTTGCTTGATGGATTAAAACATTTTTCCCTCCTTTCCAGTAGTCATTTCTTTAAAAGTGAGTGCACATCCAATTGTTTTTGCATGAGAAATCATACATTATATAATATCAGATCTTATAAAGTTACCTAGCGGCTACGGACATATCAAGGATTATTATAAACAAGGTAATATACAAGAAACTTATATATAAAGATGCTATTAGGCATTAAGTAATTAACACATATACACCTTTTTCTCAAGCTCTACATAACCCATCACTGTAGTAAATCAAAGATATTAGCCCAAATTTTCAATGAGAAGACAGTTAGTGACAAAGACAAGTGGTATCAGAAAATAATTATACTAAACAGTTTTCTATAATCATCGGGGGAACCAATTAAATATATAACCAAAACATACACAAAACTTTTAAGTGTAATAGGTATAGTTAAGTACAACCAGGATGATTGCTTTTTAGAGAGAGAAAGGAACTTAGTCGGGTCTGTAAAATGTTCTTCAAGGAGCAAGATGAATACCAAAGTTGAGTTTATGACCAAGAGGTAGCATTCAATGAAACATATGAAAACGTGTCAGGAAGAGAAGTATCCTGAAATTGAACAAATAGTTTCTCCTTGAACTAGAACCCATTTCATGGGACAAGAAATCACATTTATTCTTAATTCTATCTTCAGTAAACAATTTGATGTATATTTATGACTGAAATCTCTGAGGGGTGAGGTGACCCTCTATGATTTGTTTTTATGATTATTTTCCATCCTTCTAAAGACCTTCAAAACACATTGTTTGTTTAAAATGAGTAGGGCTCTATTCAACATACTAAAATATAATTATTATCATTGAACTTTATTACAGAGCAATGTTCAATTCTGAATTCCATTATGATTCCAAGAATTTGGAGAGTCTTGAAAGGGAACCAGGGATGATTCATTCAGCAAATTACATAAACTTGTGGAATTTAGATTCAGATTACAATTTTTTCCTGAGAGCCATAGAGAGGCAGAGATGCCTAAGAGGAGTAGAGATAGAAAAACAAATTCTCTTGGTTGAAACATTTTAATATTGTAGATAAGACAAAGTTTTTTCAGTAAAGTTGCAAAGGGCTCTAGGGAGAGGCCAAGTGCGTGAATTAGGGGGCAGCTGTGAACGAGCTCTATTGTCTAATTACCTTTGCTCCAAGTAGCTAGTTACCTCAGTGGAGGACATGATTCAGTCGGAGGGAGAAGCGTGTACCAGCATTAAACTAAGCTCCATAGAGTGTGCAGGCCAAAGTTTTAAAACACAGGTAAATGAGGAATCTCACATTACCAAAGTGTGTCCTCTAGAGCTAGGCCAATTTGAATAAAATATCAATAGAAACTATTTCAAAAGAACCATTGCCCAATGCTTTCTAAGGTAATGAATTGTGAAATGTGCCTACATACTGATTTCTTTAGAATGATTGTGAAAGAAAAGAGAAGAATTGGTAAGTAGTTGAGTAATGCAACTTAAAAAACTTAGATTAAAAGGGGGGAAGGAATGTGAACTAAGACAACTGACAAAAGTCAAGTGGAAAAAGGGCAAAAGGAAAAGTCCAAAATCAAATATTCCTTCGTTTTTCCTTTTAGCTTTATATTAGGTGTAGCTTGTAAACCAGGTCTTCTAAGTTAAGAACAGAGAATACAAGCAAATATGATACAGGACTTCCTATCTGGCTGTTCTGGAAATCTGCCCTATTGCTATGGGTTTTTTGAGGCCATCCCTGGAGGACACTGAGCAAAAGCATTTGCCTTTCTGGTTCTCTCCACCTTCTGTGCTAACATGCTACTCTTCTCTCCAGTTCTTATCAAATGATACTCTGTGCCTGAGAAAATTGAGTTTAGACTTTGCCTAGATACAGGAATTTTTTGGTTAATAATGTCTAAATTCTTCACTATCACCAAGGTCAATCAATGTTGTTATCTAATTTTAATGATAGAAAAACCAAGGAATATAAGGCATTCACTTGCCTTAGGTTACTACATCTGCTAACTGCTTTACCTTACAGAGTAAAAAAGAAAAATGGCCTATAATCTTCCCAGCAACTTGGAGGCATCTATTTGGCCACATGAATAATAAAAGCACAAAAATATACTTCTAGACTGTTCAATGTGTGGGAAAATAAAATGAGTATTTATTTAATGATATCAGATTACAAAATAAGTATGAACATTGAAAGTTTCTTTCTCATCCTTTTCTGTTAACATTTATGTTTCAGATTTCATTTTTGATCAAAAGAAATATTTTGAATTTGTCAATTTTCACTTCACAACTTTTGAAGACACTGTTCAGAATATCAAGAGCCATTTTAGTGTTGAGTTTACATTCAGAAGAAAAAGTTATCTTATAAATAAATGTCCAAATGAAATTTCTCCCATGACTTTTAACTGATTTCACTGGAATTTTTGTATTAAGTAGTGATTATATAGAAAAGATAAGTCTATAGTTTGTAGAATGACTAGTACTAGAAAGGTAATGATAAGAAGAAAGTTGAAGAAATTTAGGCCAACATAAAATATCATAACATACTTTTAAAGCAGGTTTAGGGGAAAGTAGTTAAAAAAAAAAAAAAGTAGTTGCTGAACCTTTGAAACCTCCCTGTAGGGAAAACGCCAATATGTAGTTGAATACTCGGTAAACCAGCCTGAAGAGAAATCCTTTCCTAACCAGCTGTCAGTGTTTAGCAATCACAACGTATGGACAAATGTGTTTACAGTATTTTATAGCCTGGGATAGCCTAACAGAAGGGCAGATTTAGAACCCTCATGTCCTCCTGGGTTAACAATGATTCTACTGGTATGTTAGGCTCAGATATGCTTAGTGATTGGGACTTACTCCCTCAGAAATAGTTCCTATGGACTACAGTGGTTTGAAAGGCCAATGCTCCTAAAAAAAATAGAGGCTGCTATTTACCCTGAGAGCCATTCTCAGTTTTAGCACAGCATACTGCATGTGGATTCTTTGGGCCCATTTTAAAAGGGGTAGAAGGTTATCTCTACTGTAGCTAACAAATTTCTAGCTTCTTGATGTTATTCAACGAACATCCCCATTGATATGATTAGCGATAAGAATCTAATTATCAATTTGATTAATGTTGCCCTTTCTGGTAGTCATTATAATTTAATTAATCTGTAGCTAGAAATTACCTACTTAGCAGTTTGAAAATACTGAGTACTTGTAACACTGGAAATGTCACAAGGCATTATCATAATGATATTATCTTATTTTCAAAAATCAGCCTTTTCAACTGGGTCATGATTAGCAAACCCATCAGTAGAAGTCAAAATCACTTAATCTGCGAAACCAAGTATCTGTTTTCAGGCATCTTGTGTAAGGGCACATCTGGAGATTTGACAAAACAATGGCCACTCAGATGAATTATAGTTCACAAAATGTTTCTACAGGCATTATCTGACTTTTATAACTACTATTTTATATTTTAAAAAAGATGAAAGTGATTATCAAAAAGATTAAGCAATTTGCACAGTCAGGTGACTAGTTTAATGGTCAATCTGGCACTGGGGATGCATCTAAAATTCTGTGTTCTCTTCTGCCACACCCCATGTTTGGTACTCAGAGTATGTTGTCCCTTTATCCCACCTAGGCAGCGGAACTCAGGGAGCTCCTGTTTAGAGTAAGTGTAGGTTCCCTTGTAATAATACATATCCCATTGGTATCAATAGTGCTTTTTTGCAGCTATAGTACATCTGACATGATATTAGCATATGACATTCTTCTATTTTTGTGATTTAAGAGAACAAATGCACAATCTAAGCCACACATTTTTCCCGTTACTAAAACAACTTTCCCCTGAAGATAAAAATAATAGAAAAGGTATATTGGAAGGGACTAGACAAAGAACGTGTATGAATGACCCATGGACATGGACAACAGAGTGAGGATTGACTCTGGGAGCGGGGTAGGGGGTGGGATGGGTAGAGGAGGGCAAAAGGGAAAAACCTGGACAACTGTAATATAATAAACATGATTTTAAAAAATAGAAAAAAGAAAAAGTATAAAGAAAAAATATCACAACTATAGCATAGTGGTAACAACTCTTCAAGTACAACTTAGGAGTCTTACAGATTTATTCATATGTATGTTATTTTAAAGAGAAAACTGGATCATCTTACCTAAACTGTTTTTCTTTCTCCTAATACCGTATATATCAAGAACACCTTTTTATATTACTGGGATTTGGTGCTAGCTAATTCTGAAAAGATCATATTTAACTCCATTTTCCATTTTTACAGTGACATACATCTATGCATACTCAGCAATTTCTAGCAGACACATGTGCCCAAAACTACAACTTGTGAAAGGTAGGAAAAGGAGGTCATAGAAAAAAGATCAAATGAGAGAGAGACTTTGTATAATTCATCAATGTAGGAGGCTGATAAGTCATCTTCATTTTTATGAAACCTAAACTTCCCAGATACTGAATACTGTAGAACATTTTGCTAAATGTAACTTTTCACAGATGTGGTGGACTACCTAAAGAGAAAGAAGTAGCTTTCTCTTTATAGATTAATTATAATTTAGAAATGAAGATTTCATTTGTAAAAAATATTAGTATGACTGAGTGGTTAAAAACACCTATCTACTTGAAGGGATCCATCTTCTGCAGTATCACAGCATCCAGTAAACATCCAGTTGTGTCTATTGTAGCCACAGCCCAGCCCAAACCAGAAGCTCTACTGTTCTCTTAGCCAACAGCCCATTCCCTAGAGTTGTAATGAACACAAAGAAGTAGCTGTGGTTAGAGATTTCACAGACCTATGGGATTGAAGAAGACAATAAAAGAGAAAGGAAAGGAAAGGGTGTCCCATGATAACACTTAAAAGTACAGTTTAGATATTTATTAATTTTACTTTGATAGTTTATATCCCTACTTATACTTATGCATGATTGTGGGTGTGTGTACCCACAGGTATATCCATAGAGTATAAATGCAAATGAATAAATTAAAAACTATTATTAAAATGTAATACATTTCAGACTTATTTTCCTTAAACTATTTACTTGATGCTTGTGTTTTGAAACCTCTTGTGTTATTTTTTTCCACTTCTGGATGGAATAATTAGCATGGTACATGTGTTCTTGAAACACTGGATGGAATTTTAATCAAGTTTATATCAAATGTACTCTGTAACATTTTAAATATTTTATTCAAATGGTGATTTTAGACTACCTCTGCCTCTACTTATTCCTCACTCATTTATTAAGAATCAGTTGTAATTTACATAAGAATAAACTTACCTTCCAAATGGAAAGATACAAAAGTAAGGAGAACCACAGACATAGGATCAGCATCTATGAAATAGGTGCAATTCATGTTGTTGTCATACGGCTTTGGGTAGTTTGGAGAAATAATGTAGTCTGAACGTTTAGTGAAATTACTTCCACACCCTATGTAAGAAGAAAAAGACATTATGAAAACATTTATTCTCACATATAGTATCTTTGTATCAGTGAGAAATATCCCCAAATTTCCTAAATTTTATAGAGACATATTCCCTGAGGTATGGAAAATAAAAGAAACAATAACTAAGAGAATGGAGTTCTCATTTAAAAAAACATAAGTGAGAACATTACACATTTTTAAAAAATGCTGCAGGGTTTTGAGCTAAGTAGTAGAAATTTTTTTTACCACAAATCTATTGCAAATCACTTAATTTTAAGATAGTAAAGAAAGGGTAACTTAGCAAAGATTTAATATGGTTCATGTAGATAAAGAAATATGACTGATGAAAGTGATTTGTTCCAGACTGGAATACTTAATGCCTTTAAAATATCTTATTATGTTACTGGAAAACTATATTATTTAATTATCGTTGTAATCTGACCACCAAAAAAAATCTGCTTTTATTTTTTTTTAAGTGGTTGAACATGCTAATCCCAACTCAGAATCCCTGGTGCCAGAAATAGAACTACCTTTTCACCACTAAAATGACATTTGTTTCCATATCACCACTAACCAGTGAATCCACATCACTCACTGATCTATCACATAGGAAAATATCAATATCCTTTTAGATTGATATTAAGCACACAGTTACACACATATACACATATACAAGGAATCTAGTGAAGACTTAAGGCTAGGTCTACGTTTGTCTTTCATTACTTTCACCCTTTCTTTTATTTGTGTCTAAAATATCCTTTTACTGCATTATTTCCTCTAATTCCTTTCATCAAGCTTTTTCCTAAACAGTGGTTTGCAGTTAGTAGCTACTTGATTCAGTTTGGCCAACGGGAAAACACCACTGGCTCTGAGGCTTAAACACTGTTACAGATACCACTAACCTCATTTGTGAGTGGTAATAAGGGAAGGAAGGGAAAATTCTGAAGAAAGTGGCTCCCAAGTTTTACTGACGATGAGAATTATCTGAGAGCGAAAACAAACCTGTCCACATCCATGGAAATTTTGAATTCTGTTGGGTTGGCTCAGGCCCCAGAATCAGTGTGTTTTTAAAGCTCTAGGTAACTTCAGTGCAGGTGAAGTCAATGTGCCACATGCCAGATGCCTGGTTGTCTACTAACAACCAGCCTCCAGGGCACCTGCCAAATTTCTAGACACTCGGGATTTTAGGGTTAATTTTAGATGTCTTAGTGGCACTCAGATCTTTTACATCATTTCTCAATTCACCTACCATTGAATTCAGTTCCATTCTCACTGATTTTTGAAGGATGGAACTGTCAGGATTAGGTGACCAAGCCACACTCTTCCACGTGGTCCCCTAGTTCCAGCCAGCCCTAGAGCAGTCCCCTACTCTTCCAAAGCTTGCCTGTGGCAGCCACAGCCTTTCAAGGATCTCTCAATTGGGTTTTTAGAGCTACTTACGGCTTACAAAGGAGGCAGAGAAGCCCTGAGCTGGGGCCTCCTGAGACTGGAACACAGCTGTGAATGCGTTTCTCGGTGTGAAGATGGTGCCAGGAGCCATGCTGCCACAGCTCGTGGCTAACAGTGCTTTGTCTGCCGCTTCAGTTCCTGCCCACACCTAGCACAGACACAAACATTAACTTAATGCTCAAAGTTTTCCTGTCAATATTTTAATGCACCTACACTGAAAAATCATGGTATGAAGCTGTACATGCACCTAAACATAATAGTAAATAAAACACATGCAAATCTGCAATATTTTCTTTTGAGAATAATACTTGTAAGTTGCATTTTAAGAGCATGTCTCATTTCTTGACTTTCTAAGCAGACTGTGTTTATTTTGATGTAGCTAGGTAGTAATTTTTTTAATCAATCACTACTCATTTTCCTCTCATTTTCTCTTAGTTGACCTAATCTAGGTTAGCTGAGCTTGCTAGGTGCCCAGAGAGAGGTAGGGAAATGTGTGGGGCTTACCATTTATCCTGAATGGATGGAAAATTGTGGGTTAGGAGTAGAGAACATTACCAAGCAAGAAGTCTGTGGAAATTAATATTTTTGTGGAGCATAAAGAAAAAGGACATGAATTCCAAGTATAGAAGGTCTGTCCAGAAAAAGTCCAGTCATTGTTACTATAACAAGAACAGTTTGCATGACATCAATGTAACCTGGCAGCCAAGGAGAGTGGACTAGAGTGTATATGTATAAACAGTGACAACTTCACTGTACTAGTCAGTGAGAACAGTACACACTGTTGAATGAGCATGTGTACTGTGTGGCCATCGCATTTAAAATGACTGAGCGAGTAGAGCAATGAATCTGTATCAAATTTTGCATTAAGCTTGAATATTCCTCCATGGAAACTATTTGGATGATTCAGCAGGCACAGCTATGGGCAACTGGTGATTGGCAGCTTCATCATGACAACACGCCCACTCATGCATCATGTCTCGTGCAGAGTTTTTTGGCAAAACATCAAATCACCCAGGTGACTCAGCTCCCCCAGATTTGGTGTCCTGCAACTTCTGGCTTTTCCCAAAACTAAATTCACCTTTGAAAGGGAAGAGATTTCAGACCATCAATGAGACTGAGGAAAATACGACAGGGTGGCTGATAGCTATTGGGAGAACTGTGTGCGGCCCCAAGGTGCCTCCTTTGAAGGGGACTGAGGCATCATTGTCCTATGTACAATGTTTCCTGTATTTTGTATTTTCTTCAATAAATGCCTCTGTCATATTTCATGGCTGGGTACCTTCTGGATAGACCTCATATATGGAACTAGCATATGTTGAAATAAATCATAGCAGAATTCCTGCCAAGGTTAAACTTTAAGGCTCAAGTTGAAGAAAGGATGAGATTTGGTCACTATGTGTTATTATTCAGTAAAGACTGGGTTAGCAATTCCCAGGTAGATTTGGTCTGTACTTTAGTTAGTTTTGTCACTTTAAAAGAAATAACTGATATGCTCATTTTAAAAATAATTACTGAGGAATAAATGGTAAGCATCAAAGTTCTAAATCAGGCCTATCCTAACCAACCTAGAGAAGGACGTTAATCATAGAATCACAAATTTAAATACAAAATTCCAACTTTCAAAGGGGCTGTAATGAAACTGTGGAGAGTATATAATAAGGGATTCTACCTGATTTGGGGAGTAGTGAGCCTGCCTAAGGAAGCCCCATGACATGAAAATGCATGTCTAGTTCAAAGAACAGGGAGAAACTGAGTAAGGTGTGAGGAGAGTCTAAGAGTCCATGAAGGCCTTCTGTCATGTTAGAGATCTGGCCACTGTCCTGAAAATGACAAGGAGCCTCTGGAAAGCTTAAAGCTCAACGACATTTGCCTTTCAGAAAATATTACAATGTAAAGAATAGAAAGAAAAGAGAGGATGCTGGGAGATCTGCCAGGAGGGTTTTGTAGTAGTTCAGGCAAAATATCATGGTATCTAAAATGCTGAGTCACTCAAGGAAAATATTGATATTAAGTAATACAGTATTGGGGAAAAGAATACCACTAGACATATTCAGTCAGAGAAAGTCTTCTTAGTTGAGAGAGTCTCAACTGGGAGCAATTTTGCCGTTCCCAGGGCAAAATTATTATTAGCAATGTCTGGCGGCATTTTTATCATACTTGGTGTGTGTGGGTGGCATGTAATGGCTAGGGACCAGAGATACATAGGACAAGACTCCTCCAGTTACTAATTATCAAGCCCAAGAAGGCAAGAAAGTAATCAGGTTTGGATCACTCTTCCATGACTGTTTGAATTTTCTTCATCAAATTATGCAAAATGATTCATTTGAACATACCACGTCCAGGAATATTTCTCAACAAAGCAATAAAACATCAAGCCATTAAAAACATTTCTATTGACATATCAGTGGATAGAAAGAGGAGTGAAATAACATGGATTCATAGCACCAATTTAATATTTCTCAGTTCTTTAAAGCAATGTCATTTCAATTGTTTTTAAACATTGGCATCCATTAAAGTCAAATTAGATTTCCATTTATTAGATATGGGAGGAGCCTGGCACTGGAGCCACTGGGAACAAAAGCACAGATATTCTGTCAAATACCTAAGATAAAAAATGTGTCAGGATACAACTGAACACCAAACAAACACAAAATCCAATTTAAAAAATAAGCAGACTACTTGAATAGACACTTCTCCAAAGAAGACATACAGGTAGCCAATAAACATATGAAAAGATGCTCAATGTCACTAATCATCAGAGAAATGTAAATTAAAGCTACAATGATATATTACCTCACACCTGTCAGAATGGCTACCATTAACAAATCAACAAACAGCAAGTGTTGGTGAGGTTGTGGAGAAAGGGAAACACTAGTGCACTGTTGGTGGGAATGCAGATTAATACAGCCACTGTGGAAAACAGTATGGAGTTTCCTCAAAAAATTAAAAACGGAACTGCCTTACCTAGTGATTCCACTTTTGGGTCTAAATCTGAAGAAATCCAAAACACTAATTTGAAAGAATATACAGCCTTATGTTTATTGCAGTGTTACTTGCAATAGCTAAGATACGGAAGCAACCAAATTACCCATCAGTAGGCAAGTGGATAAAAAAGTGGTGATACATTTATACAATGGAATATTACTTGGCCATAACAAGAATGAAATCTTACCATTTATGATAGCATGGATGGACCTAGTGGGTATCATGCTAAGTGAAGTAAGACAGAGAAAGACAAACACTGTATGATTTCACTTACATGTGGAATCTAAAGAACAAAATAAATGAACACGCAAAAATGAAACAGACTCATAGATACAGAGAACAGATTAATGGTGGCCAGAGTAGAGCAGGCGTGGAGGACTGGGTGAAAAAGGTGATGGGATTAAGTAAAAATTGATAGCTACAAAATAATCACAGGGATGTAAAGTACAACATAGGAGATATAGTCAATAATATTGTAATGAATATGTATTGTGCCAGATGGGTACTGAAAATATTGGGGGAAACACTTTGTAAAGTATATGACTGTCTAACTACTGTGCTTGTACATAACTAATACAAAGTAATATTGAATGTAAATTGCAACTGAAAAAATTTTAAAGCAATGTCAGGAAAGAAATGCACACTACCTATTTTCCCTAATATCCCTTTTAATTTTTAATTTTTTCCCTTAACTATCCAGGAAAATAGTACATTGAAGTTTTCTGTCTACATTTAATAAAATTATAAACATGACTTACTAATATCTGCATATAGTATTTTTACAAATACTAAGAAAAAGCAAAATGATAGAAGATAACTTTTAATAAGGAATCCAAGTTCTTTAATAAAGAACTTCAAGAACACTCACATGATTATTTATACCTTTCTGAAGTCAATAATTATTGATCTGACAGCTGTACCTACTGGCCCAAAACACAAATGTTGTACTGAGAATAATAGTAAAGAGTTATTAAGTATTCATTGCTGCCTTGTCAGTCAAGAACTCATGTCATTGGCTATGTGACCCAAGACTCATCAAACTATTAGATCTACAAAATGGTACAACATTGTCATCAAGTCCAAAACTTTTCAACTTACAATTTTGCAGCCAGGCTGCAAGTGATATTTTATCATTCAAGTAACTTTTTAAAAACAATATCTATTCAGAGAACTCCAGATTCATACATGATTGTAAGATATAAAGCAGAGAAATCCCTGTACAGATATTCTGGTTTCCTCCAACATTGATATCCTGCAAAACTATAGTGTATTATAACAACATTGACATCAATATGATCCAGCAATCTTGCTCAGTTTCCCAGCTTTGCTGTACTTACACTCATGTGTGTATACTGTTACATGTAAGTTCTATACCACTGCATTCAACAAGTCCAGAACCACAAGGATACCTCGAGTTGCCCTTTTATAGTCACATGACTGACTTCCACACCCCTGGCCTTCTGTCTTTCTGTCTTCCATTCCTGAAATATTGCCATTTTCAAAACATTATATAAATGGAACAATAGATTATGCAACCTTTTGAGACTGGCTTTTTCTGCTAGGTGAAACTCCCTGGTGATTTGTTTACATTGTTAGTCTGTCAATTGTTTTTATTGAGTTGTATTCCATGGTCTGTATGTACTAGAGTTCGTTTAATCATTTAACTATTGAAGGACATTTCACTGATTGGTTATATGTAATAACCAATTAGGGGTTATTACAAATTAAGCTGCTATGAACATTGATACACAGGTTTTTGTGTAGATATAGTTTCCATTACTCTGGGATAAATGCCCAAAGTGAAATTGCTGGATCTTAAGGTAAGTGCATGTTTAATAGTATAAGAAACTACCAAACTGTTTTTCAGAGTGGGTATACCATTTTACTTTCTCATGAGCAATGGATAAGTGATATAATTTTTCACATTCTTGCTGGGACTTGGGGTTTGTCACTGATTTTAATTTTAGCCATTTTGAGATATGTGTCGCAATATCTGAGTGTGGTTTTAATTTGCCTTTTCCATAGCAGCTAGTGATGTTGAACATCTTTCCATATGTTTATTTACCACCTGTATATTGTCTTTGATGAAATATCTCTTTATATCTTTTGTCCACATTCTAATTGAAATTTTGTATTTTTACTGTTGGATTTCAGAGTTCTGTATATATTCTAAATAGTAGTGTGTGGTCAGATACATGTTTTGTAAATCTTTTTTCCCAGTTTATAGCCTGTCTTTTCATCCTCCCCACTAAGGCATTCACAAAACAAAGACTTTGAAATTTTGATGAGATAAAATTAATTAATTTTTCATTCTATAGTTCTTTGTACATTTTGTCTAAGAACTCTTGCCTATCTTTAGGTCCTAAAGATCTGCTGCTATCTTTTCCCCCAAAAGTTTATAGCTATATATTTTACATTTCAGTCTATGGTCTACTTTGAATTAATTTTTGTATGAAGTCTGAGGTTTAAGTTTGCTTGCTATAGGTGGATTCTTCTTGCTGGTTTGGCCCACCAATTTTTGCATTGCTCGTCAGAAACAGGATTCTCAGGTCACCAGGGAAAAAGAGTGCTTCTCCTGGCCACTTAGTTTCGGCCGGGCTCTGGCGTGCCCATACCTGCTAGGGATGTTGCCTTGGCCTGGTGTCGAAGGGGCTCCCACTTCATCCGGAGGAAAAATGGGCCAAAGAAATGTTTCATATCCATATTTACAAATAAAGAACTTTCAAGTCTTACATTTATACATTAGACATTGACTCAGTCCATGAGAGAGTTCATTTGTTTCATGAAAAAAGCAATTAGGAAAAATGTATATTAAATGTGTTTTACTATACACGTATTTTATGCAAGTACGAGATTTTTATTTAAACAGTAAGCACAGATTAATTAGATATAAAACATAATTTGAGAGATGATGTAATAATAATTACTAGCAATAAAAACCACTTTTATTCATTAGGTGGTTTTATATTCCCAGTACTGAACACTATGGTATATTATATTACCTCTAATGTTTAAAACAATCCTACTAAAGTAGGAATTGTTCTCTTTATTTTATGGTTGAATAACTTTAAGTTCAAATGTTTAATTAGCTCACAGACAAACATGCAGGTGGTAATTGTAAGAAATTTGAATAGAGTCCAGGCTAATGTGAACTGAAGGCCGATGCTCTTCCCATTAAAAGGCATAGCCTATTAGAAATAAAACATATACGATGGAAAAGAGCACAGATGGAATGAATTTATTATACAGTCATCATGGTCATAAGCCAATGAGAAGTGAGGTCAGAGCCACCTGAGCAACATTTGTAAGGCAGCCTTACGGGCTGCCTCACTGTCTTTATTTACATGGGTCTCTCTCATGGTCTTTTCAGCTTGTGGGCCCCTAACACCAAGGTGAAGGCGACACTAGCCACTTCTCTAGTCTTCTGTGATTTTTATAGTATAGTTTAAATGGTGCTTGTAATGGAGCCTTACATTCATTTTATCCCAGAGGATTTATTAGAAAGAAAGGGAAAGAGGGAGAGAGAGAGAATAAAAAGAGAAAAAAAAAAATCTGGCCTTCTCTCTTCAGCTTTTACAAAAAGGAAGAACCATAAATGCTCATGAGAATTTAATAAGGCCAGAAAACAATCTCTTTACATTACTTTTCCTGTGTATTGGCAAATGAAAATTACTCGGCAATATGTTCATTGTGGTTGAAAATTTAACACGTAATAGTTGAGATTTCTCACCTCTTTAATTCAAGAAATCTAAGCAGCACAAGTGTCCTTTTCTTTGAGAGGCAATGAGTCACTTCTACTCTAAATGTTTATGTTCACAGAACCAGTTCTGCTCCAATTAAATAAACAAGCCCACTAACCTTCACAAAGCTGTTCTGACACTGTCCATCACTGCTGGGGATTAGGAAGTTGTTGTCAAAGTTGATCTCCAAGTGATTGCTTTCATGAGTAATGACTGTCCAGGAACATCTGCTGTTCTCGGGAAAATTCTGAGGCCAGTGAGGGGATCTGATTGTACCATTATCTGAATGAAGTATTCCACCACAACCTTAAAAATTGTCATGGAAAAAGTCATTAATTTGGAGAAAAATAACAATGTTGATTGCCCAGGACTTCTAGAGAAGGCATGTTTCTAAATGTGAGATTTTAGCTCATATTTCCTTTTGTGTGAGTCCCTGGCCTTTAGGGCAGGCACACAAAGAGAACGCTCAGTCAGTGTCAGGTGCACTGAATCTACAGGAAGCATCAGCTACTACTCTTTTGTCGCACCTCTAGGAACTCAACTGGACCTCAAATCCTTGTCACGAAGAGAATGTACTTCTAGTCTGTCTTCAAACAATGCCAACATGTTATACTCCCTTTGAGTCTATGTAATACTTGTGGTCTAGCAATCCCAAATTGTGTATTTTATTACCACAAATACACAAAAAAACAAGTCCTCATTCATTTGCAATTTTACTCTAACACACAGTACTAGAGAAAGTGATTTTGAGGAGGGGAAAATTCTTCCATTATTAATTCTGGTTCATTCATATTTAAACATTGATGAGTGGAAATAAAGTACATGGATTGACATAAAAAATCTAGAATTATTTTATATTATTGAACTCCATACTTAAGACATGACAAAAGAAAAAAGTGTGAACTCAAGACAAAATGAAGTCAAATTAAATGGTATTTCCTGTATTTTTTTGCTTTTAAACCAGTGGTTCATCTAAAACTCCCCTCTGACTTCAACAGCAACCTGTGCTTTAATGAGGGAAAATTTGACTCATTCCATCAAGATCTTCATAATAACTCTGACTCTCCTGGAAAGAATTGCCCGGTGTGCATGACATTGCAAGGCTCTAAAAAAACCCTGACTAAAAGTAGCCGATGCAAGTTCTTATATTTTCTGGGAATTTCCATGAAGTTCATACTTTATATACTCAAGTGTTACATCCTTTGAAATCAAATGTATGATTATTTGTCACATACTACAGGCAGAGCATTCCTTCTTAAATCACAAATTTTGTTATTTTGCTGCTCATCGCTCTTCACCTGCTCCCCACCGCCAAAGGGATACTATGGAAGCCAAGACTCCACCTGATGTGGACTGCTTATCTTGCTGCCATCCGCTCACCACTTATCAGTCTTCATCCAGGCTCCCAATGTTAAATTACTTGCAATCCCAACACATCTTTCCTATCACTTGTGTTCCTGTGGTTGTACCCTGACCTTTGCCTATGGAGGCAGAACGGTGAAGTGTTAAGCTCAATTTCTGGGCTCCACTGTCTTTATTTGAACCCTGACTCTACAGTTATTAGCTACATGACCTAGGCAAATTACTAACCCGTGTATACCAAATTTCTACCTGTACAAAATGGAAAAAACATATATTGCTACTGGGTTTTCCTTACAGGATTACTTCATAGGATAACACATTTAGAATTGGGTCTTAAAGAGAGTATACAAAATACATACTTGCTGAATTAGTTATTAATTTTTTTATCTATCTCAAAGAAAAAAATGGTAAGTGCAGAGAATGTGTCTTTTACCTAAAGTTTGTGTGCTCCATGTCGCATAAAAGCCACCATTTTGCACTGAGTGGTCCGAGTTAAAAATCACCACCAGCTGGTTTGAACCCGACTGGATTGGTCTGGGGCTGGAATCTCCACAGTACTGTCCTATTATGGGTGATCCAGGAGAGCCGCCATTCATGACAGTGACAGAGTCCCAAGCACAGGTTGCATGGATTTCAATATCAAAGTCACTAAATGTAAGCTGCAGGAGAGGAAAAAAATAATGAGGCACTCCATATTATTTTATAAGTTGTTAGTTTATCTACCTAGAGTTACATAAGGTCCCCACAAATCCTTTTATGTTGTTTTAATTTATACAATTTTGTATGTATGTCTCTCATTTAATTCTCCCTTGCCCTCTTCTCTTTTTCCTTAATGAAGTTTCTCTTGGAAATTGTGAAAAAGGATATTTCTCTCCAAACTAGAGTCATGCGGGGGAACACCTTAGTCCCCTGAGCTGGGATGGCAAGTCACATCAAGCACATGAATACACCTCACTCCTTGGTGCGGAATTATCTTCTACTTATAGCTTTTCCAGTGCTTGAAAAAAAAAAAGAGCTTATTCTTCATTAATCATAAACTTACAGATGTCACTCTATAAGAGAGAACTTCAGGGAGAAAATATTCTGATTACAAAATCAAAGCCTAGTACTTGCTTATTAAAAGAACTCTGTTCTCACACAAGTCATGATATTGTAGCGCTGTAGTTTCAGAAGTAATTTTCCCAGTCATCAGAACTCACAGTGATGGTGTGGCCTTGTGGGGCTTCCAACAGCCAAGAACAGTGGGTCAGGCTGTCATAAGGAGCTGGGTAGTTGGGGCTGGCGATCACTCCACTCTCACCTATCTGTATTCCACCACAGTCTGAAATTAGATTTGTAACCTTCTAAATAAGATAGCAAAAAACAAAAACAAAGACAAAAAAAAAACAAAAAACCAAACACCCTGAAAAACCAAGATACATAATACTTAGAGCTATCACATTTTATAATTTAAAAATACAATAGAGGAATACATAGATGAACTTGGATAAAAGCAAAGTAAAACTTGGTACAAGATTAGAAACAAACAGAATCCTGTATACAGAATCACATAGTGAAACAGGCTCCAGTTTAGTGCAAAGGGAAAAGAAGATAATCTGTATCATAATGCAGAATAATTAGATGTGTGTGTATAACTGAAAGTAAATGTATGAGAGACAAAGTAAATACAATTGTCTTTCTTGAAAAAACTAGGCCAATTAAAATAAATATATGCTGGAAGAATATGATTAGTTCCATAATTAAAGACTTTGTCATTTGATAATAAACACATATGTCTGCAGTCAGCTATCAAAGAATACTTGTATATTAGCATAGCAGTTGAAAAAGAGATACCTATAGAAGACATAGTACAGTATGATGTTTCACATGAATAATACTGCTCCCTGAAGCCTGACTCCTTTCTTTCAATCTAATAAAGAAAAATAAACTGGCAAAATGGTTAATTGAGTAGATAATCAATCTCACTCCTTCTCCCAATCAACCATTTGATTATTAACTAGCACAAAAAATGTTAGATAAAACTATAACCAAAACATAGTTTGATTCATATCCAAACTTAATGGGAGTAAAGGAGATCTGCAAAATCAACAAACAACAAGTGTACTCAAATTCTGAGGGATAATCTCAGACTGAAAGTATATTAGTCCAAGAGAACACAGAACCAAGGTGTGGGTCTCAGGAATTGAGGTCTAAGATTTTGATGACCAGAGAGAAAGAACATATGACCACAGATCCCCACAAAATCAAGTACTGGAGTTGAGAGTTTCCATAAAGTTAGGAATCTGAAAGGACTGCCATATTAGTGCAAAGGAACTAGAGAAATTTCAAAGGCCCAAAGAAGCAGCAAAGAGTAGTCTTGTCTGTCTTGGGTGAAATTTTCAGGTGCAAAATGAATGTCAGAGATGCAAATCTAACTCAAAACATTAGCAACTAATACTCAGTATTAAGTTCAAAACATACATCATGACTAAGTAGGGTTTATCCTGTAGATCAAAGCATGGTTTAAGGTGAAAACATTTTTAATTGAATTTATTACATTAGAATATTAAAGGAGGAAAATAGAATCATTTCGACAGATGCAGAAAAATTATTTGATAAAATCTATATCCATTCCCAGGGGGATAAAACCCAAAAACAACTTTCGTACACTATGAATTTAAGGGACTTTCTTTATTCTGATAAGGAATATTTATTAAAAACCTAAGAGCAACACATAAATTTAACAGTGAAATGTCACAGGCATTGACATTAAGATCAAGACAAGATTCTATCATCTCTTCCACTGAAAATTATGATGATTGCTTAGCTTGTGAAATAATACCAGAAAAAGAAGTGAAGTATTGGGGCTGGAAAAAAAGTACTTTGCAGAAGATATGATTATTTATACACAAAAAACAAAGATAATTATAGATAAAATACTAAACTAATGAAAGTATAGCAAGATCTCTGGGCTAAAGATCAATGTACAAATTTAAAGATTCCTAGATATCAGCAACAACCAATCAGAAAATATAATTTAAAATGCTTTATTTGACATTAGCAACAAAATCAATAGCAACCTAGAAATAAATCTAACAGAATATATATGAAATATTTATGGAAAATATTATAAAAATGTTATCTATTATTTTATTGACAGAGTTTGAGAGCTTAATCATAAGTCTTACCTGTAAAGGAATACTCTGCATGGAATCCAGTGTGCTCTACACGTTCATTGGTGACAAAATGTACCCATACCTGAGGATAAGGTATAACCAGTGGCACTGTAGATGCTGAAGGTCCACAAAGTCGCCATATCAGAGGCCCATCAGCATTACCTGAACAAAATAACACATCAAGTGCCATTATTTATACAGCTTTTAAGAAATATAGTCAGTGAATTCAGTAGAAATCAATAATGAAAAAAAACTTTAAGGTATTCATTGACACACATTTAAATTTTTCATTAATAGTAGACATTTCAAAAATTTCTTATCAATCTTTGTCAACTGCAAAAGAAAGAGTCCGTCCAAGACAAAAAACAAACAACAGAAAAACATGCCTTTTTGATACGGGCCTCTTTCTCTAATGTAGGTGCCATTTTGTTCCAATTTGTTTTCATAATTATTTTAACATATCTAAACAGAGATACAATTAATTTAAAAAAAAACCCTTTTGGTTATGCCTTGTTTGTTTTAGGAAGTAAATATAATGCCAACACTGATAAACTATATTGTCAAGATAAAAGTGGTTAAGTACCTAATATTTTAATGATTTCTTCACTGTATTTAATCAACTAAAATAAATGGTATATTCAGCACTCAGGCCTAGAACTATCATATTTGAAGCTGAATATTTTTCACAGTAACCTGATTAACATTTATATTGCACCTGCAGAGCTCACACTTATCTGCTCTTTTTTTTTTTTAGTCAAACAACATCACTAATCTTATAAGTCAACAGAATACAACATTTTAACTGCCTCTAAAATGAGGGAATAGAAAGAGGATTGCATTTAACTGACATACTGCTGCTTTACTTGAATCTATGAGCCAATGGCAGTGGTAAGGGCTTACCAGAATCACATGGAGAACAGTCTCAAACTGCAACTTCCATTTCTCTCGTAAGCCTTCTCAAGATCTATCTTTCTCAGAAAGCCTACATGATTCTCCTGTTGAGGTAGTTGGTCTGTGATCACAGACTTTATCTAATTCTCCTTCTAGAAAATTCTGTCCTCCATCTTCCCATCGATTCCTAAAATTGTCCCAGAATATTGCCACCAGAAAATTACATTAGCTGCTGTTGCTTTCAGCCTCCTTTTCTTTAAATTTTGCAATAACATGGAACTTGATGAACGTTGGATGGCATAGATGGTCTACAATGCTACCTTCCTTCTCTATTTTTTTAATGTGGAAAAGAGTGTCAATGTACTGATCAGGGCAATTTAATGTATAATGTATGCCTTGACTATAGGAAAAAACTAAATGGATCCTTCTTTGCTGAGTGAAAATATTTAAACATTCTTAGGAGAATTATGGTTTACCAAATACACCTTCATCCTTTTCTATCATGAAATCAAAGACAGACTTGACTGCAATGGGGATGATTTCTCAAATAACTCCCATGGGCTTCTCCATCTGGTGCGTTTTAAAACCTCTTTTGACTTCAAAGGCCTAAGCAGAATTCCACAGCGGCTTTTGTGAATCCTGTAAGTTCAGTAAACCACTGACATTCTGACTATTTTTTGTTCCACTCTCTGAAGAGTGGAGTCTTGAGTAACTAGATTGCAGGGGAAGGGACCACCTGAACTCATTGAGAGAAGACAAACCAGAGATTTCTCCTGGGTAAATCTCGGTATGTCATGAGACATACAGTCAGGTTTTAGACAACGATTCATCTCTCTCACTGTTTATAGGGCATATTTTCCTCAGCTGAGCACACACAGAGTTATGGCTCAGTCTGACCAACACTCTTTTAGATCTTATTTACATATACAACAGCAACATGACTCCTTTCATGGCTGGTGGTCTCCAGGGATAAGAAGAATACTGCAGATAAATGGAAGCACTGTCCCTGATTGAACTCACCCACTCGGAACTCTAGGACATCAAATTGACAGTCCTGGTGACTTTCTAGGTAAAAATCTTCAAACTGAATGTAAATGGATGAATTTCCCTGATTTGGATTGCTGAGCATCCATTCACAGTTCAGGTTTCTTGAGTAATTACTGACTCCATTGTAGCCAGGAGAAGTAAAGTTTCCTCCAGGGTAATTTGAGAGGGACCCGCCACAGACTAAAGAAAAACAAAAAACAAAAGTTAACAGAGAAAGCAGTAGTAAAATTCATGCCGTAACAGAAGATATAAACAATATAGGAGTAATCACTACAATAACAGCAGTGAGGTTTTTACTGCTTTCTTTTATTTTTCTAGGTAAAGTCAAGATTGTGGATGAAGGGCTGCCTCAGGGATGCAAACCTTGGGAGAGGTTTCTGTGGGTTCAGAATAAAATAGGTGCAAAAATAAGTCCCTTCTTTATTTTCCTACAGGCAAAAAATAGGCGGGGGTGTGGGGTTTGGCCATGTATTAGTATCTTCTAATTTGAGCCTACTGTTCATTAACATTTAATTTAGAGGGATATCGAAATATAACAGTGGTCCCAATGGCTCCTACTTAGCAGTTTTCTACTTATCTAAGAATTTAATTGGATCAAACAGATCATTTAACATTACAGTGCCAATGAATCTGCCCCTTTTAATAGGAAATGAACACTCTACATACCAATAAAGTAACTTCCAGGGTTTTTATTTTTCAGTTCCAATCTTCCTCAATTTAAAACCTCTTGGATATTAATACCAATCCAGAAAGTAGGAGGATATTTAGGATACAAAGGCTATCTATTGCTTAATTTTTAAATACTCTATGTCAAATGTGAACCCCTCCCCATTTATACTGGAAATGTATATACAGATGTCTGCCTGTCTTAAATTAATGTCGTTACTCTCAGGAAGTGAGTTACCTTCTAAGAGGTAGATGGCCTCTCAGCACAAAAGAATGACAGAAGACTGTAGAAATGGAATCCAACTACAATGGCAACATGGCATGGAATTGAGCTAGCATCTTTTCTAACAGCATTTTTAAAAGTTTTGGTTCACAATGGCAGTTTTCTTTCCCAAACCAAAGATTTTATTTATATTTTTACTTTTTAAAAAATTTTTCTCCAGCAAGGGTTTTCCATCTGGTTACATGTGTCTGTTTGATGCAGAAGATCCTAGGTGTAACTTTAATCACTAAAGTGAAAATAGATGGCTCTGTTGCTGTGGGCAGCAGCTGTGGGGACATGTGCAATGCATATGTATTTATAACATCCTGTATTACCCGCATCTTCGCTGGACGTGTAGGAAGCAGTGAAGCCTCCAAATGGCCGTGATCCATCGGTGAAATAAATGACTTTCATTGTATTTCCTGAAGATTTAATTTCATCACTTATATTCACACGGCTACACAGCTTCTCCAGCTGGGGTGAGTTACTTCTAATGCCATTGAATACCTGTTAGAAAAACAGTTTAACCTTTAGGCACACAGTCCATCTTACTGAATATTTCCTAGGACATTATATTCCCAGTCCAGACACACTTCCTTCTAAGGCAACCCTGTGCTAAAATGAATTACTGAACAATATAGGCTCCTAGCCCAGTGCCACAAACCACTATATTACCCAGAGCACATTTTGTGGCATCAGGGTCATTTCACTAAATGAAAATACAGCACTAATACCCTCCTGCCATGTGGTGACAAATGAAAAACTGCTGTACTCTTTGCAACAGGAAACTGTGCTCTAAATGTAAAGTAGATATGCCAACACGCTTCCAATCTTAGTTCACAGAGTTCACTGATGGGCAGTTTTTCATAACAATGCATCAGGACTTTTGAGGTTTAGAATGAAGACTTAAATCTTAGTCTCTGATGACGGGAAGAATGTAATCAAATATTTTAAAATGCCCTGAAAAGCCATCTCAATATCAATAGTTCTTTCCTACTTACTAATGGATTCAAGTTTCAATTCTTTTACTGATTTGAATTTTTAAAAAAGTAGATTAGAGTATTGTTGACTCCAAATATTAAACAATAACTCTAGTTATGCACATAGTTATAATAATTGACAAAGTGTTATTTCACTTCTGTACAAAACCAGGTGAATGTTTTAGCAGACCTGGAGTGCACAGTTCAAGAAAGATCTAAAGGTAACTAAACAGCAATTGAACGAGTGAGTGATTGACATTTCTTTTTTAAAAAGGATTTGAATGGCTTGCAATTAGAAATAATGATTCAGAGTATGACATTAATAGCTATGGAGAAAGAGAATTTACTCCATCACAAAAGATATAGGCTTTATTATTTACCATAATTTATCATTAAATTTAGATCCTTCCTTCCTTCCTTCCTACCTTCCTTCCTTCCCTCCTTCCTCTCTCTTTTCTGCCCTTCCTCCCTCCCTCTTTCCCTTCCTTCCTTCCTTCTTTCTTTACTTTCTTTCTGGTAAGCTCTCAAATAAATAAAGGATGAGCAAAGGGCAACCCACAACCCCTTGTTTGGAGTAGAGTGAACAGCAAACAAACAAACAAATAAAAAAACATCGAACCTGTAAAAATATATTGCAAAAAAAAAAGAATGTCCACACCATATTGAAAATTCAGAAATTAATTATGAAAGTGTTTCTTTGTTGGAGTTTTAACCTCCCCAGGAGAAAACACCTACAGATATGACATTTGTAGTTTCCACTAATTAAATAGTCAAGTCTCCTTTCTTGTCAACTCCCATGAAGCCCACAAGTTGACAGCCCCAGTCATATACACAGAGCTTTCAATCAGCCATTGAGTACTTCATTCTTAAATATAAACAAACAGCCAAGGGTTATTGGACATTCAGGGAAACATCTAATGTCAAAGGCAGAGACAAATATAGTAAACAGGACAGAAGAACTGAAAGGAAATTGCAAAAAAAGCAAATACTTCAAAATTGTGATTAATATAGATATATATGTGAATATATTAAATACATAGGATATTTTAAATATATGATATATTCAAAGAATAAGAGTAAAATAAGTACAATTCTAGGTATACACATTCTCAAAATTTTATCACTCATTTCCACTTCCTAACCCTTAAGAACCTGTAAGAGCATAAGCTTTCCAAAAACAGGAACTTAACCAAGAAAGGGAAATGCTTATATTGTAAAACCAGGAATCCAGCCCAAGAGAAGAATAAAGGGAATTGGAAATTTAAAGGGAAATCCCAACCTGCAGCTGGCATCAGGCTTGCAGCTGATGAACAAAGGCTCAAGGAAGAATATTGCGATGGAAAAATGAATGAAAATAGTAAATATGCTTCATTATATAAGGTGGGGATATATTCGTGGAGTGGAAAGTGTGTGGAAGGAAGAATTAGTGATGAATATATAGAAAAACAAGAAAATGTAAAAAGGACACTATTATTATTACATTTTAAAAAAGCAAATGCTACCCAGATTAGTTGCAAGTGGTGTTAACATAATTATAGTGATGTAGACATTAAATAACAATTTAAACAAACTGTGACATAAGTAGTTTTGGAGGAAGTTGGGGGAGTATGTGAAGTATGCATACCACTGGGTGCATTTGTGATGGCGGTGGCGCTAGGTTGTGCAGAGAGCTAAGTCCTCCTCATTCATAGTTGGGCCTAGATAGATAATGCCTATGATCTAAAACTAAAGAAGTAGCAGAACAGGAATATTATTTTGAAATAATGAAAGAAATTCCGCAAGAGCTAAAGGAATTGTAAGTAGATGTCTTTGGCATCTATGATGCAGAAATGGGGAGGACAAGAAAGACGTAATTCAGAATTTATGGTTTTCACTGTTTTATTTTAATTGTTTGAGTTCTAAAACTATGACTCTCCATATCATCCTTCCTGTAGGGCATGTGAATATTCTGCTGGTGGGATTCTTAATAATTATATTCAGTATGATCTCAACTATGAAAACCATTTGAAGGGAAAAATAAGCCAGCATACACATCAGAATTTTAACAGTGAGTCTGTAAAATTCCAAGTATTTTTATATTTTTTATTTTTCTAAGTTCTCCTAATTTCAGTCAATAAGCATCCATTGTATTTATAGTCAGCAAAATAGATTAAAATTAGTATACAAGTGAATTTATGTCACATGGTTACAATTATATAATATTATTCATTGCCAAGAAAATTAAATGTATCAAAATGTGGTATAGTAGGAATACTCAATTTTTTCTTCAAATACTAGAACTTGGCAAAATTTTAAGCTTGAATATGATCATTTTAGGGTAATAAATAGTGGTAGAAGCATACAAAGACATTTTATGTTTTGGGAAGTCACTACCCAACAGAAGACAATTAAAAGGAAAACAAAAGCGGCTTGTTTTTAAAAAGAATGCTGACAGTATTTTTACTATGTATTCACTCAACAACTATTGTCCTCCTTATGTGCCAGGCACTGGAGATTAAGCATTGAAGGAAGCTAAGTGCATGTCCTAATGGAGTTCACATCCTAGCTGGGGGAGCAGACAATAAACAGCAAACACATAAATATGTGGACTGTCAGCTGGCTCAACGTGCTGTGAAAACAATAATGTACGGAACGGGAGAGGCCAAGCTGAGGTCTATTTAATGGATCAAGTTTTGAGCAGAGACCTCAATGAAGTGAAAGAATAAACCAGGCAGCCACCTAGACAAAGGCGATAGTGCCTGTGAAGTGGGCGGTGGGAGGGTCCTGGCACAATCAATGAACTGAAAGGAGGCTTGTGTGGCTGGATCCTGGGAGTGTGAGATAAGATGCAGAGGTAGGAAAGGGAGGGGAAGAAAATGATGTAGGGCCAGTGGGCCATTGTAAAGATTTGGGATTTTCCTCTGAGCCAGAGGAGAGGTCATTAGAGGATTTTTGAAGAGAGCTACGTGATCTGATTTACATTTAAACCCATCACACTGGCTGCTGTGTTGAGAATTTTGAGAATGTGGGGAGACAAGGGTGGAAGTTTTTAAACTAAATCTAAGTGAGTGGTGATGGTGGTAATAGTGGATATGATTAAAAAGTCGTTAGATTCTGGATCTTTTTAAAAGATACAGCCAATGGGATTTGCTTATGGGTGTAATATAAGGCATGAGAAAAAGGACTCTAAAACAGACATTAAGGTTTTTGACTTGAACAATCAGGATTTTGGAATTTACTGATATAACAAACCCTGAAGAAAGGACAAGTTGGGTGGGAAAATATGCTAATATGAATCTACCACCACTACGGTGAATATGCATATAGATCTATCATTTCACAATTAACAATCTTCCTTCATACTCAGGGATCTCGCTTTTGTCTTTTGCTAAAGGGGGGTAAAAATGCTGAGGGTGTACATCAAAGCATTTGAGCTTGGCAACATGCAAGGCAAGCAGCCCTGGTCTCTCAAAGGAGTCACTCAGTATCCCTAGCATAGAACAGTATTACGCAGGACCACTCATCTGCTTAAAACCTTTGGTGATGGGTTGTTCTGAGACTCCAGCCCCATTCAGCCATGTGCTACTCAAAGGCTTATTTTCTCTGTTTACCCCATTTTGCCCTTCATAATGATCATTAGCTCTTAAAATTTATCCTACCTATGACCCTGATGTATGTTGTGACTTTTAATAGCCTCTTAAAACATCTTTTACAAATATTGTGGCAGTTTGATTTTGTCCTGTCTAAAATACTTAGAATTTTCTTGAAATAGAGTTGCACAACGGGAATACTCCTGACCTAGTTTTCTGACTATGATTTACAAGTCAATAAATCCCTTTGCCAATGGAATATAACATCCCTGACTGCACAGGACACTTACTGTCACATGCTCACTGCTGCAGGATGAACGAGCTTCCAGCCTCAGGTTGTTAAAAGTTAGGGTGACCTGCTTTCCTTCCTGCACAGTGATTCTCCATTCACAGATCCGGCCATGCGGATTTGGGTTTGGATACTTGGGAGAAGTAAATGCTCCAGCAGGGCCCTGTAGATCCCCACCACATTCTGAAAGGTGGGGGAGAAAAAACAAGGGAACTTCCAATGAAACCAAATTGACCCCTTCTATAAAGAATGTTCTCAAAATTAAAGTTTTTATTTTTCATTCTCACACTAGACAAATCACTGATCTTATTTAAGTGAACCCAGAGAAAGAAGACACCTACTAAGAAGGGCTCTCAGTGGTTGACTGGGCTCAAATTTAAAAAAACAAAACCTAGAAGCCATTTCTGCACAGAGACCTCTCGGGGAAAAGCTTTGTGCTGAACTGCCTGCCTGTGCTGTGTTTCTGCCACCTGGGCCAGCTGTTATAAAGGAGTTCCTGGAACCTTATTTCAACCGGTAAGACCAAGGCTTCCCCATACAATAGGAGCTGCATAGATATATCCCCATCAGCCTTTTTCATTGACCAATCATAGTGGCTCCATTCTGACCAGTAAGGACAGTGCCTTGTAGACCAATCAAACTGTGAAATTTGGAGTCCTCATCTGCATGAGGATAAACCAATCAGGGACCAGGAGTGGGGACTAATGTCTATATAAGTCAGCTCCCTTCTGGCTCTGGGAGAGGTTTCCTTTTCCACCAAGACTGCATTTCCTCTGCTGGAGCTGGAACACTGAAGCTATCTCACCAGAGCAGAGTGGAGCAGACCAGTACAGGGCAGAGAAGACCAGTGAAGAGCACAGCAGAGCTGTCCAGCCAGAAAGAGGCTTGGCTGCAGGGCTGCCTCGCCTCAGTCACCTCACAGCCATGCTGTACCACAATTGAGCTGTTTCGCTCAAATGAATAAAGTTTCCTATTCACTGCACCCCAAATTGGGATTCTTGTTGGTGTTGAATTGGTGGCAATGGGCATTGGTTGACATTTATAACTATATGCATGTGAGGGTTTTTAGAGAACATTTGTATTTACCTCCTATTTCTAATATTAATATTTAATCTTTGTTTCTATGGATGATAGTTCACAGCATTTATCATCACGATCACGGCCCAAGAAATATGGCAGACCAATAAATGTAAAATGTAGTAATCTTAGAGTCAGGAAAACCATAGGGCTAAGGTAATTATCCTTTTTTTCTTCTTCTTCAGACAAGATCTTTATTTTATCTGAGTTTTTCAGGGAATTTGGAGTGCAAATTCTGAGCAGCACTAATGGGCTGGCTTCCTTAGGATGAATAAATAGGACAACTCTAATCGCCCCCCACCTCCCCCAGGTGCTAGTTCCATTCCTGTAGCTTTGCTCGCAGTGGTGGTTTTTCACTTATTGATATGACTATTTGATTAATGCCTGCCTCCCCACTTAGCTGGAAGGTCCAAGAAGACAAGGGTCTTTTTTTTTTTTCCAATTGTAATAACATCAGTGCCCGGCATAGTGCCTATCCCATGTTGGTGCTCAATAATATGTATTTTTAAGTAAATCCATGAACTTACCTTCCAGACTGGATTCAAACCGTAGTCTGAACCCTGAGGCAGTAAGAGAGCCGTCTGTGACAAACTTGACCAAAGCCACATTGCTAGAAGTGTCTATGCTGTCAGGAATGATGTTTCCACAGTATCTGCCCAGTAAATTTCCTGTGAGAGTCAAATAAGTAATTAGGTATATATCCAGGTGAAGGAAGTAATAAAAGATAAGACACTGCCCATGAAGAAATGATAACCTCTATCAAGAGAAGTAGGACAAACATGAATAAAAATCAATATATTCAACCATATGAAGTTTAACAAAAATAGCAACTAATCAGGGCTAGGGCAACCAATGAAGAAGGCTAGCTCCTTTGGTTAAAGAAATGGTCTGAAGAAATGGAGTGACATGTGTCCATCTCATATAATTCCCAGGTTAAGTTACCCTTCCCTTTCCTTACTGCACAGGATGTCCCTCAAATAATTGTATATGACACTGGAATGTCTCAGCAGGAAGACGATGCCTTCCCTATATTGTGTTTGCTCAGTGGGGTCTCCAGAGCAAGCTATAGAAAGACACCTGCTGCTCAGGATGCTCATTGTTCATGGGTGTATCGAGGGAGAGAAAGGCTGGCCCTTCCCACATCTGATGGATCTGTACTTTGCCAAGAATAGACATAGTTTTGTTTTTCTTGGAAGTGAGGAAACTTCAAAGGCTGAATGAATACATGTAAAAATAAACACCCCCCAAAAGACAACAGGAATATTTTACTGACCAGAGGTGTGGTTTTCCCAGATCTCAACAAAGTCTTTTTCACAGCCAGAGGAATTCTGAAGGTTAAAGTCTTCAAAATGGATGGTGAGATAGTGTCCTGAGGGACCCTGGAGATGCCACTCACAGAATAAATCGTCTGTGTATGGAAGTGTTGGGTATCCAATGCTTTGGATGACACCACTTTGCCCTGTCACTGTCCCCCCACAATGGGCTGCAAAAACAAAGAACAATATTCTATTAGAGGTTTAAAAAATTTCACCAGCACATTTGAAAACTTTTAGGTGTCAAGTGAACGTGAACTGAAGTTTTAAAAATTCTGAAAACGTTTGGTTAGTGCTTCCCTTGCTATTGGAAACCTGTTATTGATGTAACGAGAAATGATAACACAAGTGCAATCCAAAAATGGAAAACAAAAGACTGGGAGACAGTTGAAAGCATATTCTGTAGTATCTCTTCTTCTCTTGGGATACCATGTGACAGCTATTAGTTATAATAACATTTCATTTCAAGAACCAACTGAGAGATCAACAGGGCCTGCTTTGTATCCTGTATTGGTGATTCTGAAGGCTGAGTAGAAATTCTGCTGGAAAGGGTGCTGTGGTTTGTTCCTGATGCCATTTCTGGTTTAACTGTCAAATACAAGTTTTACTGTAGTGACTGGTATCTCAGGGCCTTAAAAATTATTCAATTATTTTTTCATTAGGTGGATGTGATAGGTTGAATTATATACAATTTGCATCACACTGTGAAACAACCTCTGGTGTAGGTTTAATGTTGTTACAACTAGGCTTTCCAAGTGTTTGATGTATTAAATATATTTGGTTAGTGTCCAGACCCACCTTCAATGCTATGTAATTGCAACAATATTATACTGAATTTTCAGCATACATATTTATTGCTCATTTTTTAAGAAGGAAATCAAAACACTGAAGAGACATTTGCTTTTTGCCCAGTGACTGATTTGGCACTAAAGGCTTAGGGGAAAAACATCTTAATTATCGATTAATGACATGGGATTCAAAACCACTATTCTAAATATAATTAATATTTACTGAAGAGCTTTACTATTTAAGGTAATACATATTTTATGATAACATGAAAAAACAAGAATTTGATTTAATTGGATGTGTTTTTCTCAAACAACTTTGGAAAAAATACAAAATATTCAAGTTTGTTAAAAAAAGTTTTAAAATGGAAATCAAAGTAAAAATTAAATTAATAAATGACTCTCAGTTTTAAACATTTATATTTTTTACTTATTTCTATCACTAAAATAATTATTAAAATTAGGCAGATAGAAAGACTTCTTTGATAATGAATGGTGTGTTTTTAAAAAACTTTGAATGTATTTATTCTATCACTACTTCCTTACTGAATATAAAAAGTAGTGTTACCTATGGAATACTTCGCCTTGAATCCCGCATGAGTGGAGCTGTCGTCAGATCGGAATCTCAAGTATATCACCTCTCCTGAGGACAACCGACTGCTGGGCAAAGATGTCCCGCAAAACTTGGAAATTACTGGTGCATTTGAATCGGCTCCATCTCGCAGTTCAAGATAATTGGATGTACAGCTAAAGTGAAAGAAAATTCTGTTTAATACATAAAGACAATTGCTCTGACATATTATTCCTTAAAAAAGATTTCTCTCACTTTTTCCAAGGGCATTGTTAACTATCTTTTTTGGAGCAGAAGATACTGCAACAGGAGTCAATTTAAGTGCCATGTCACTTCAGAATATTCTCCCTAATCATAACACACCGTTTCTTTAGTTAATAGCTCAAAAAGACAGGTTCTACATGTACCACACTGAAGAATATTCACTTGCCTTTCATAATCTGTATTAGTTTTACAAATTTAAAAGTCATTCTCTAATTACCCCTTAGGAATTAAAAAAAAAACACACAAGTATTTTGTTTCACATGGTGATTCAACACATTTCACATGACACAGATGAACTTTGTCTTGACAGCTCTGTGACGAAGGCTAATAGAGTCTCAGCTGGAATATTCTATGTCTGTAAAAAAGGGCAAGTATTTACTCAATATTTCTTGAGAAAGTCAATCAGCCAATTCATGTTCACTGAGGGAAAGAGTGCCTTTGTGTAAGGTGCTCAGAAATGGTTAAAAAACGCTCTTGTATATAGTTTTGTACCATATACCTATTCATGCAAATGCACGCACACTTATGTTAAATGAAAAATATATATACAGATTTTTTTTGTCTTTGTGGTCATTTGCTTTGTGTTCACCATAGTAAGACTTACTTTCTGGTGTGTTATCGTTCAGAATCCATGTTAAATAAGGATTGGAATTCGTACTGTATTTGCTTTAGTCCTCTTTCTGACAGCCCTGGTGTCATATAATATAAATTTCTATTTTTTTAAACAAATGTTTTATCACTTATGACACTCATATGAGGTTGGGTGAATAAATACTCATCTACCAGAGACACTATTTTTCCTGTGAGAGGAAGAGCGGATCACATAAATCTCAAAGAGCCATCCTCAGTGTCTCTTGGAGGATGTGCACGGGGTCACGCGGGACGATATCTGTGCATGGAATCAGCTCAGCTGACGGGAGAGCGGCTGTTAGGCAATGTTTTCAGGCCAACGGCGTTAAACACATTCCTTCTCCATTCCTAGATTGCCTGTGCAGCATATGTTGCCAAGAAATGAAGATGGAAATTGTACTGAGACACGACAGCTAAAAAAAAAGAACTGACTCTGGCTAGGTGAAAATTAAATGGAGCCAACCTACTTGGGTGTTACTTCAATATTGAATTGATCTTCAAACTGAAGCTTTACGAGCTTTCCAGGAGGAGCGGCTATGAGCCAAATGCAATCAGCATGCTGGGGATAATTGTTGGGGTGGTTGGGGGAAGTCACATATCCAGTAGAGTCTACATCATGGAGGTAGATATTGCCGCCACAGGCTGTCAGGAAACACAGTTAAATCAGTCTACAGTCTGGAGAAAAAGGATGCAATCAACCGCCATGATAATTTTTAAACATCTCTTTATATTTCCAATCTCAATTTCCTCTCATCTAAAATCATCCTCATTTACCTTTTAAGCAAATAAATTCGGAATTTGCTATCAAGGGAGCTACCAAGTGTGTCACTTCTTAATTTGCCATTCTATATATCCTCTCTGGAAGTTTAACTTTTCCTTGAAGCCAACAAAATGACCACGGCGCACGGTGCACACAGTAGAACTTCACAGAAGCGCTACTACCCACCACTTAAACAAGCGTGTAAACGCGGTAGGACTTGTAACTGCCCAGTGACTGTCCAGTTCAGCAGAACAACGCAGAGCCTTGATCTTAATGTGTTTAAAAGACTTAGCAGATATATATTTGCACAACTTTGTGGGCATTCACTCATGTTTCTTCGGGATTTTGATACATTTGCAGAGCAGGAGATGACCGGCATGAGAGAATTTATTAGCCAGTTTTTGCAAGAAGATGAATGAGCTTTTTAAACTTTTCTAAAAGACCAAAGTATTATGCAAAAAATACTTCCATTTTATCAACAGACTTTTTTTTTTTCCTTTTCATGTCAATCTCCACAAGCAAACCTAGCAATAAACTAATCAGGCACTTGAAATACCAATGAAACTAACCTGTCCAATACCTTAGCCTCACAGATATCAGCTCTACTAAATTCTATTGACATTTTTTTTCCCATTGTCATTCAGCCACTTACAGTCATTTCCTGAATTTTGTCATTACCCAGAACTCCTTCATCTTTGAAATCTTAAAATGCAAATTCCTTTGATTGCCTTTAACTCCCTCATTCCTGGTCTTTCCTTCAGAATTCTTGCAAAATCTGTTTCATGGTTGTAATAGAATCAAATCATTCAAACTTTCTGCCACAAATGCATGTTCTCTAGTCTCAACACTGCCATGCAATCCTCCCGTTTTTTCATATAGCCCTGGCCAGGTTGCTCAGTTGGTTGGAGAGTCACTCATGAATCAAAGGTGATGGGATGTGCTGGGTCAGGGCACATACCTAGGCTGTGGGTTTGACCCCTGGTTGGGGTACATATGGGAGGCAACCTATTGATGTTTCTCTCTCTCTCTCTCTCTCTCTCTCAAAATCAATAAAAAATATATCTTTCAGTGAGGATTAAAATAAAATTTTTTAAATGGCAAGAGCTATTTAAAACTTGATTATATGCCATAAACTCTTCACCCTCTCTCCATTTGTTAGTCCCTCACTTGTTACTATCCTTGATAAATTCACTTGTTTCTCCATGTACACTGTATCTCTGAGGGTGGCTCCCATTCCATTCTGTCTCCTCAGGGACTTTGACCTCCACTTACGTTTTTAATCACTCTCTTTCTTCTCTCCCCTTTGCTCCTTTGATCTTTCTATATATTACGAGCTCAAGCAATTTACAGTGGCTCTCTTTACTTCCTTACCACCGTCTTTTTTTATTCTCTTCATCTTCTCTTCACTTTTCAACTCTGTGAAAGCACTCTTGTCCGGGGTCATAATCACCTCACAGTTGTCTATCCAAAGTCCTTTTTAAATATTTATCCTGTATCCACAGCATTTAACATGGCTGGCCACATCGTCCTTCTTCACACTTTTGTCCCTCAGTTTCTTGGACATTAAGCTCCCCTCTCCTTGCTTTATCCCTCTCACCACCCCTCCTTTTGTCCCTGAGTGCCTCTTCCTAGGTCTCTCCTAGCACTGCTGGAGATCCCGAGGAATCCCTCTATAGGCCCTTCACCTTCTCAATTTAAATAATTTTCTGATTAATATCATTCATTCTCATCACTTAAGCTACTATACAGCCCGCCTGCTAATGATCTCATATTGCTAGCAGTCCTCATCCCTGTTTTGACCTTTAGACTCTTGTTCCATCAACCCACAGGATGTCTCCAATGGATGTAATTCAGAAATTTCCAAGTGACCACGTCCCTAACTAGTCTTATTATCTACTTTCTATCTAGAGGTCCATATATGAGTTAATGATAGTATCATGTCCTTCTTACTGACTCCCTATCCATCTTCACTACCTAATTTTTCTTCTTAATATATTTTACCATATGACATACTGTATATCTTATTTATTATCTGTGTATTAACACTAAAATAAAGCTCCAAAAGGACATGGATTTTATTTGTTTACTACTCTAGCCCTAGGGCCTAATATAGTGTCTGTCACATAGTGACCCTTAAGTTTGTGAGATTGAAGTGTCCACCCAGCCAGAAACCTACGGGCCATCCACAAGGCCTCCCACTCCTTCCCTCCTTTCCCACATTCAACTGACCTCAAAAGCCACTCAATTCCATATTTATAACATCTCTCAATACGCCTTCTCTTCTACATTCTTACTGACATTGCCTTAGTTCAGGGTCTAACACTTTTTCCCTGAATTACTCTTTCATCTGGTCCCTTTACTTTAGTCTTTTCCCTTTCAAAGTGTTTTCAGTGCTGCAACCACATTGATGTTGCTGATCGGATCATGCCACCCATACTTTGGATTAAAATCTTTCAAGGGCTCCCACTGCGTTTCATTTAAGATCATAACTCCTTATGGCGGCACTATGGCCCTTAGCACTAGAATTCTTGCCTGCTTCATCACCATTAAACTTACCTACTTTTAACTCTGTTCTCCAGGAACAGTGAATTCTTTCAGATCCGTGGATGTGCCTTGTCACATAACCATTGAGACTTTATATGTTGTCACATCTTTTCCTCACTGATTGGAATATCTCTATTCACCTCCTTCCTCTGGAGCCTTCTCTGAACCTTTAAGCTGGGCTAGGTGTTGCTCTTAAGTTCGCACAGCTCCTGATGCCCTCCTCTATTCAGCACTTGCCATGCCATGTTCTAACTGTACTTTGCTTGTCTGGCTCCTCCACTGCACTGTGAACTCCTTAACAAAACTTTGTAGTTTGCGAGGTGTAAAGCACTTGATAAATGTTTGATTAATTAATAAACCAATTAACTGGTGAAGATACAGAGCATTGATCATAGGAACATGGAACTCTCAATCAGCTATACTGAAGGAGTATCTCTGGAGAAAGATGGTATAGAAATAGGAGGATTTGGTGTCAAAAGTTGTTTTCCCAATACCAGGTTGAAGGCTGAGAAATGGTAGTGGCGGAGAAGTGAAGTGTGGTGGAAAGACAGATGGGGGAAGTAGAGGCTGATTGTGTAGTTAGGGAAAATGGTTAAATTAGAAAGTTAGGAGGAAAAAAGAGTGACCAAAATGTTGGGGTTGCTCAGCAGCAGGTTTTGAAATCAAAAGACAGCTAAGTCCAACATTAAGATCAGAAAGATGGGGAGAAAGTAATAGCCATATCATTCTTGCATGAATAGAGGGTCTGCAGAGGAATAATTAAAGTCACAGTGTTTGTAAATAGACCTTGAGCGCATCTGGATTCCCACTAACTATTGACTTCAAAAGTACAATTCAAGACTGAGTCTAGCAGGGGTAAAAATGGAGAAGCAGATTCCTGTGGAGTGGGCTGAAGTCTCCTCACTAGACGCAGGCACTGTTACTCTACAGTTCTGGGGACCAGGTGACGTCCTGCCCAGTCATGACTCAGCAGCGAAGCTCTGCGTTGAGATAGGGACCGATGAGAAACTCCTGGTCTATAATGTGCCGGTGTCACAGAGCTGTATTTTTAAAGGCTCCTTTCAAGTGCTAGAGCCATGTGTGCTGAAAAGTGACAGAAGGACATTCCCTGCCATATGAGCTGCCATAGAACCTACCGGAGCTATAGGATGATTTTTTTGTATCCATTGGTGGAGACATTTCTTTTCCTTTCCCAAAATGAGGAAGTTATCCTGGCATTTTAAATTCTCATATTTTGGAGAATATAAAATAAAGCATATAACTTCATAAATTAGTATATCTTTTGAAATATATTCAAAAGTCTGAAGTGGAGATCATAGGATTATCCTGAAATCCATATTTTCTAAGTTTGAAGCAAAAACATATTCTCTACTACTAAGGCTACTCCTTTGTCTGAAGTTATGCTTATTTACTTATTTATTCAATTTAACATTATGTAAAAATATCACAAAAATTAAATCATTATAGTAGAATTAAATATAATTATAATCAAGTACAATTAAGTAACAATCATTACTGTAATATATAATTAAGTGGGTAATAACAGAATTAGAGGATCATTTGTTTATTTAAAAGAAAACATATAAATAATGATTATAAAACAATGTAATTATTCTTACAATGTTTCTATAAGTGAAAGTGACATAATTATACATTTTATAATGGAGCAGTCTAAAGAATTTCAGGGAATCATTAAAATCAATTCAATTTATACTCATGGAGAGTTTTACTTTGTTCATTCACTTGTTATGTAACCTTGGGAAAAAAAACTGAGCCTCTTTTTACTTACCTGTAAAATGGAAACAAGGATACCGTCCTTAAAAAATAATCATGATGACGTATTGACTGTATGGAGCACAAAGTGAGTGACTGATAATAGGTGGCTATTCTTATAACTTTTCTAAATAAGAGTAATGAGAATAGCTACCTATTATCTCTTATCTCAAGTCTCTTTCAACAAGGAAGACCAAACAATTGCAGGAAAAGTACAGACATTATTCTCAACGAAAATACTTACCTAAACTCTTTGCTTCATATTTGATCTTAAATCCTTGCCCCGCATTGCTATTATCAGAAATAAACTGAACAAGCATTTGATTATCTGAGGTGAAGAGAGTGGATGAAGGACGACTGCCACAAAAATGACCATTTCCTCCGTGGGGTCCCAAGGGTGGAGAATAGATATCAGGTCCATTTTTTAGCTGAAAACATAAATTAAAATTGTATATATTCCTTCATATTAATAAAGATGAAGTACAGAATTTCTACAGATTTATGTTCCAGGAGAGAGGAACCATCATTTTATTTTCTGAATGAAATATGCAGAGAAAATAATGAGAAAAAGTAGCGAACAAGACCTACCACCAAGTAATCCCCCCGGTTACAAGAAGAGTCTCTATTTGGAATCTGGAAGGGCTGTTCAAAATGGACAGCGATGGTCAGACCACTCTGAACGAGGACGTGCCAGGAGCAGTTGAGATTGGGAGGGTAGGCCTCTGGATAGTTGGGTGACGTGATGATCCCTCTGTTAGCATGTAAATATCCACCACAACCTTCCCAAGGAGAAACAAAGAAAATTAATTCTTCTAATTAAAAGATTAAAGAAACTCTTTTAATAACATTTAGAACTGGACTTTTTAGGCTTTTCAGTTTTTCTTGAGGATTTTCAAACTTCGGCAATGGAAATGTGGTTTGAAGCTAACTGAGGCCAAATGTGGGAAAAAATCAGCACAACAAGCATTTCGCAAGTGTATACTATTGGGTACTTGTTGCTGCTAAGATTGGCAAAGTAAAGTAAGCAATAGAGACGTATTACTTTCATGATGCTTACTTTACAAATAAGGAATACATACAATAAATACATGTAATATGTGGACAGTGTTACGTCCCCCAAAGAAAAATGAACAAGGAAAGGGATAATGGCACTGTATTGTGTGTGGAAGTTAGAAGAGGCTGTGTTGCTGGGTCAGCATCTGCACAGGACCTGAATGAAATGAGGGATTGAGCCATAGGCATCCCAGTCAAGAAAACATTTGGTGAAAAGGTTTGCTGTTAGTGGCAAATACATCACAGAAGTCAGAGTGGAAGAAGCATAGTGAGAGATCCAAAAGGCAGCAGGGTAGGTCATTCAGCAAACTGAAAGGACTTATTTTTAATAAGAAAAGGTAGACATTGAAGAGTTTTGAGCATCAGAATGGTATGATCTGACTTAAATTTTAAAAGAATCACTCTATCTGCAATATTGGCCTGTATGGGAGGTGGGGGGCAGGGGAACGCAGAAACAGGTGCCCAATAAAGGAGGGGTTTCTCGATTCCAAGGAGAGATGGTAGATGGCTGGGCTAGGAGGGTGACATCGGCCTGTGGGAAGGGGTTGGGATCTAAATATATTGTGAGGGTAGAACCATTTTGATTTGTTGATGATTAGGATTTATAGGGTGAGAAAACATAAATCAAGGACGATTGCCAAGCGTTTTGGCTTAAATAGCTAGAAGAAAATACTTTTACTTACTAACATTGAGAAGAGGGTGGCATGAGAAAGTTTGGGAGAAGTGGTGGAAATTGGTGGGAGTCAAGAGTTCAGTTTTCCACATGGCAACTTTATCTATCATGAGCTGCCATACATACATACATGTGATACATGATATAGAGTGAGAGTTTGGGGATTAAGGAGAGAGAGAGAGGCCAGAGCAGGCAGTAACTTGCCAGCTGTCAGGGACTGAACAGCTCATCAGTGGGTGAGAGGAGAAGAGTGCATTCAAGTAGCTAAATTGCAGAGGTGGAAATTTATCTTAGGTCTGTCTGATTCCAAAGCCCATTCTGTTAAATCACTGTGCAGCACGCCTCCCTTGAGGAAGGCAATTTATCTTCAATTGTTCTCTGCTCTACAAAAGGCATACATAATAATGGGGAGAATATTAATTTTTAAGGTCTAGATTGATAATCTACCTTAACATTACGTTTTTTTTCAGTTAAAAAAACATGAGAATCTTTTGATATTCCATATTCCACAGACTGCTTCTTCAACTTTAATCTAGTTTGGATGTAAAGTTATTATTGGACTTCCCATTTTGTCAAGTTTTACAAGTCTCAATCACACTACACAGGATAGCCTGTCATATGCTGCGCACATTCCTGACTCATCAAATTCATATTTCAGGACCAATAAGCTCTTCCCGTCACCCTTCCAATGAATTATTCCGACTGAGGGATTGATGAAGCTATCTTCTGTATTACTTTGGTTATTTCTTAGACTGATGATAACTCTGACTTATTACTTCTTTGATGCGCAATGGCTTTGTGCTGTCTCCTAGTTCCAGGCACAGCTAGGCTGAAAATTTGTTTTGAAAATTGTACTTGTGTGCCTACTGTGGAGAGAAGATAGACTACGTGGAGACCTGAAGCCAGGGCATTCTTTTGTATAACTTGGCCAGTTTCTTGGATCAGGATTTGGTACCTGACATAAGGATAGCCATCCAGAGGCTGGACAGAGACCCTTGTGCTCTGACTTATAATAAACCTGTGTCCTGGCATGGAAAAAACGAGCAGAGTATATTAGCGAGCGAGCAAGAGATAGGTGAGGTGAAATGAGATGAGACAGTAAATTCAAACAAAGTCTTGGAACGCATTACTTTTGTGAAAGGATGCATTAAAGCCTGCCCTGGTTACACTGAAGTCCGAGGTAAACCGGATCCACATGTACTCTCCAGTAGACCGGATGGGTCCAGGGATCTCTCTGCCACAGAGAACTGCTAGTTGCTGGGCCATGTTGTTGTCGCCTAGGACAAAAGAAAGGAAACACCAGCACGAAAGCATGTTTTTAGAATCACCTCCACCATCATCTGCATCCTAACCAAAGTAGCTCACATATTTTTCTCAGAACATCACCATCCTTAGCACATAATGGGATTCTCTAATACAAGGACACTCCAGGAACTATATCATTGTGGCTCCAGTTTGTAATGGTGATTGCTGGTGGGAGGGGGAACTAAATGGTAATGGAAAAAATACAATAAAGATTAAGTTTTTTTTAAAAAAAGACCTTTGATAGGTCCCACTGCCTTTCTCAAAACTGGCCGAATGGTTCTAGCTGCCACCAAAACTCAAAATCAGAGTACTCGGGATTGGGAATAACTGTGGAACAGTGTTAATGTGTGCGTTAGACACTGACTTAAATTATTCCGATTGCTGAAGGTCAAATATCTAAAGGAAAAAAAAGGCTGGTTCTTCAGCCTCAGATTGTGTACTAATGTTAGAAGATCATTTGATGAGATGTGTCTTCAGCTCCAGAGGTGTTTTGTTTTTCTTGTTTTTACCCTTCATTTGTTTGTTGTTTGTTTTGCTGTTAAAAGGACATGCTTATGTCCCTGTGCAGAGAAGGAGAAAAAAATAGATTCTGCAAGTGTGCTCCTCCAGAGACACAAAGGAGAGCTGGTCACCTCATGGCCCTTCTTCCTTTGTCTGCTCTTAGATAACTTCAGTCAAAGCAACTGCGTTATTCAGAGCTGAAATGGAGCGAAGGGCATTAGAACGGGCTTGGATTCCTTGGCTAGGAAAACACATGATTTATTCCCGAAGACTGAAAATTAATGAATTTCAAGCTTATAAAAAATAAAAATAGAATATGAGACACGAGGAAATTTGCCCTTTCACACAACCAGCAAAATGAACCCTTTTGGACACTGACCACTACCTAATATTCACTCATTATTAACTACTTTAATAAACAAGTTATTTGTCTGTAATTACAAATGTAATGGAATAACTCTAGATACCAGATGATTAAATAGGCATTCTTTGGAGGGTTTCTGACTTCTAGAAACCTTTGTATTTTTTATGGTTTAAAATTTTATCTCTAACCTTTTTTGCATTTATCTTCACTGTGCAATTTTGCTACACATTTCACCCAAAATTGTTGTTGTTGACTTATTCTCTAATTATGTATATTGCCAAATTTTGAAGTTATTATGTATTAGTATTTATTTCACATGTGTATGTTTTATATCTCAGTGAGACTGGGGATTTCTATTCTAAACTTCACCCAGACTGATGAAACAATGCTTATCTCTAAATAAATACTTATTAATTAACTGATTTAGTAGATAACCCAATAACCACATGATGATTTGCCCCCCCCCAAAAAAAATCCCTAATAAATACTACAGTATTCCTAGAGCTTTTTACAATCTCAACATGTGGATTGTAGTGGGAATGAGTCTGATTTTTATTTGTGTATTCATCGGTTGATTCTTGTATGTGCCCTGACCTGGGATCAAACCTACAACCCTGGCATATTGGGACAATGCTCTAACCATCTGAGCTACTCAGCCAAAGCTGAACCTGATCTTTAAAAGAGAGGGGCGAGTCAAAGATAAGTAAAGGACTGGGACTAGCAAGTAATTTGGTGACTCACTTTCCAATTCAGCATTCTTATTTTAGAGAAGTAGAAGCAGAGGCTTCAAGACTATTAGTAACTACCATTTATTGAGCAATTACAGTACTATGACCACTTTGAATGCTTTACATGCAATGCCTAATTTTACTTCCACGGTAACACTATTAGGTAGGTATTACTATTATGCTCATTTCATAGATAGGAAACAGTCTTAAAGGGGATATAGAATTTGCCTAAGGGCATAAAGCAAAGAAGTCAGCAAGGGTTTGAAACTTGGGCCAGTTAACTCTAGATGCCCAAACTGTGCTATTCAATGGTTTACTTACTATCATAAAGAAAGTAAGAGCTAGGAATAAAACGATTACTGATTTTTGATACAATTTTTTTCTTTTCTCCTTCCTCTCTCCCTCCCTTCCTTCCTTCTTTTCTTAACATTTTCTTTTAGGCCCACTGTAGCATCATGGAACCTCAGTTTGTGGAAATCTTTGGTATGCAAAATTTGTTGGTGCATGGCCCGGAAAGGACTGATTCAGTTTTGAAACATGACAACTCTGCAAAATGAATAAGCAGGTGGGAGAGTGACTCAGCTCCCCCAGAAAAGGAATGTCCACAGCCAGCACGGGGCCAAGAGGCTATGATGACTGGTTAACTATCATTGCTTGTGGCCCATGGGCTCTCGATACTTGCTGCAAAATGTTCTATGACCTTGCTACTCAGAAGCAAAACTATGATTGGACAAAAAACAAATCATTGAAATGAGACTTAAAATTTAATCCTAAAAATATATTACCACTGTGCAAATGGGGGGAAAAGTACCCAGCAATTAACACATAGTAAGCACTCAGTAACTATTTCTTGGATGAGTAAATAAATAGATAAAGAAAGAATGAACTTATTGGGTGTCTACTCACATTGTTAGAGAACAGTAAAGAATCTATATGAATAGGTAACACAACCAATTAAAAATAGTCATTGTTTTGGTCTATACTTCCATTTACTGAGTTCTCCCAAGCAGCCAGCTCTACGTCTCAGCAAGAACACTTTCATTCCACAAAGAGGATATAATGATAACCCTTTTAGAAATATCTCTATCAAAGTAAATTGTTTTTTCTAGAGAATTTTTCATTCATTACTTTCCCAGAGCCTCACAACAATGTCATAAGGTAGACATTAGTCTCTCTTTCACAGATGATAAAACAGACTTAGAGCCAGTTAGTAATTGTGCAAAGTCACACAGGAGAAGGAAAGGACAGCTCCCTAGGTTTGAGGTTTCCAAGACAAGCTATTGGTGGAACAAAATCAATAAAAGTGATTTTTTAAAAATAACCATAATTTGCCCATTGACGGTTACATAATAAAGATATTTTTAAAGTTTCTACTGAGTTCTGAACATTCAGAATATATGTGAAAGGACACACAAATTTTATTGCTTGAGAAAATTTAAAATTTTAATACCAATAGAAATGCCTTGATATGAAGAAAGACAATAGTTTCTCTGGGCAATGTGCTGATAGCTGATCACTGATAGGAAATGGGGGTAACATTATGACTTATTATCTTGTCCTGTCTGTATGATTGATCTATATCTTTACTTAGGGTCCAGCTTCCACAGAAGAAATATAAAACAACTTTGCCGTTTGATTGTTCTCACTGTACTTATTGTGTCTAGGGTTGAAAGGATACGGGAACCACAAGTTTGCACACCAGCAACTTGTGAGCCAAAAACAAGCACACGTTTGTTTGATCCAGAAAAGAAAAAAAAAATCCCAGAAGCATTTTTCATTTATTTAACATTTGGGAAATTCATACGAAACTCTGTATTTCTCACACACCCTAAAAAATAATATTCTTACCATTGAGCCTGCCTTCCTAACAGCTGCCTGTTTGATTCTGTTCTCAGTTTAACACTTCCCTGGTTCTGTTACCTATTGCCTAGATGGGCATTTGAAGCATCAGTCATGCAGAGAAGTGGTTCTCACGCTCTAGAGACCATCGGAATGGAATCACTTGGGGGCTGGGACTAGGGTCAGGCAAGGGAAGCCCCTTGAGTCAGGGGCAAAGTTTTAAGAGGTGCCAGACCTCAGAAATCAAGATAAACAATATTTTAGTGCAATGTCCTAAAAATTGACTTTAATGTAAGTGAACAAAATATTAGAATTTTAAATAAAGACAGGACCTAACTCTGCACTTTGCCTGGCCCTGCCTTGCCCTCCTCACCCTATTCCAGCCCTGCCTAGAGGGCTTTTTATATTACAGATCTAGGACCCATCCTGACAGTTTCTAGTTTAGTAGGTTTCTAGTTTAGTATGTCTGCATTTCTAACAAATTTCCGGGTGATGTTGATGCTGCTGGTCTGAGGACCACACTGTGAGAGACACTAGTCTGGTCAGAGGATGTGGCCTCCTTATTCTCCTTGGTTCTACGCAAACTGTGAGGCACAGTTTGTACATGCTGCTTAATAGCATCATTCGTATACCTCAATCAATGCATAGCAATGCCACACCTGTGTACAGAGGAACAATTAAAGATATTGGCCCTTAACTCTACCCATTCTACCCAGAGATTTAGAAGAACAGAATTGAATACATTGTAATTATAAATAATTTTCACACTAGGATCTTAAAGTCATAGATATAAAAATATCAAGATATATTTCCAAAGCCTTTCAACAAGATAGCAGCACTACCTAGAAACTTAGACTGTTATTCCCCACTTAAGCCACAGGTTGTGTTCCTTCCTGGGAATGTAATGCTTTCCCTGACGCCGTATGTGGATGATTTTCTAGAGGCAATTCGCAGTTTCCCTATGTTCCTCAGAAACTGTAGCCAATTCTACTATTTGAGGCCTTCATTAACCATAATATCTGTGAGATTCCATGCAAATGGATGAAGGTAGTCAACAAGTATGATTATAATTGAATGCAACTAAATATGTGTCAGGGTGGAAACTTGGTGGTGTTTTTTATTTTGATTTAAAAAAAAATGTTACTTACCGTCTCGTATCACAAGTTTATCATAGTTGCATGCGTCGTGAGATTCAATGTCCAGGGAGAGGATGTTGAGTTCCACAGTGGAGTCAGGAGCCTGGAGAAGCCACGTACAGTCTACATTGTTACTGTAGCTTTCAGGCCAGCCTGGCGAGAAGAGAAAGACAGGCGTCTCGCCTGTCCTCAGGAACCCACCACAAGCACCTGAGAGTAAAAAGCAGCATCTTTGAAATACCTCTGATGAAAAGAAACCAGTGCTTTCATTTCAGGGTCAGCCTGTCTTGAAATGAAATAGTTAATTAAAGCAATTTTATCAAAGAAATCTATAAATATTTTATTAGACCCATTGATTCAGACAGCTGTGATTGACATAAGTTATTTTTTGTGAAGAAAAACACATTGTATTCTATTTTTTCATCTTAATTTTGCCGCACAACCCACTCCTTAATGAGTGCCTAATGTTTGTTAACCATGAAGTAAGCCCAGGTAGAAGATCCTGTTATTACTATCTAGATAGAACTCTGTTGTCTAGGTACTTTAACTTTTACCTTTTTAGTGTAGCTACTCATCATGCAATTTATACCTAGGCAATTTTGAAACAGTTTTCAATTTTGGAAATTGAAATACTTAAAAAGGCACATGAGCTTATAATAATAGCAGCCTTTATTATTTTATTCAGTTTTTTAAAAAATAACAGTTTTATTGAACTATTATGCACACACCATAAAATCTTCCCTTTTGAAGCGTACAGTTCAGTGGTTTTTAGTATATTCACAAAGTTCTATAACCATCACCGGTGTGTAATTTTAGAACACTTTTACCACTCCAAAAAGAAACTTGATACTCATTAACATTGGCTCTCTATTCTCCTCTCCATCAGTCCATGGAAATCACTCACCTACTTTCTACCTCTATGGATTTGCCTATTCAGAACATTTCATACAAATATAATCATACAAAATGTGGCCTTTTGTGACTGGCTTTATTTACTTAACATAATATTTTAAGATTCATCAATATTTTAGCCTGTATCTGTACTTGCTTTATTTTAAGACTGAACAGTATTACACTGCATGAATACATCACATTTAGTTTTTCCATCCATCGCTTGTTTGACATTTAGGTTGCTTCTCCTTTTACACTATCATGAATAATGTTTCTATAAACATCCATGTATAAATTTTTATGTGGAACTGCTGGATAATAGGGTGGTAACACGGAATTTCAATTTTTGAGGAATTGCTGTACTGTTTCCCCGAGTGGCTATGCCATTTGACCTTCCCACTGGCAATGCATGAGGGCTGCTCCTTTCCATGTTTTCCTGCAGATGACCCCAGCCCACACTAAGCTTATTTTCCTTCAGGTGCTTTTTTTTTGCTGCCCATACCACCTGATTTGTCATTTAATCATTTAATTCTTATATTATTTAACTGATATACTGAGTGCTTTATCTTTCCCAAATACTGTTAAGCTCCTAGAAAACAGAGAGCATACATTGGTTCCGTTTCTTAGTTGATGTGTACTCACCACAATGTATCAATAGTAAATCCCCAATAAGTATTTGTTGAATTGAATTAAGTATATGTATGCATAAGAAATGCTGATGATACAATGGTCAAAATACTAATGTTTTAAAATGGTAGGTTTTTTTAACTTTAATGAAACTTTCAGAATGTGATATCATCATGAGATAATCCCTTATATTATTTTGATAATTAGTAAATTGTAAAATTCTCTCAACCTCTTACTTTCACCTTTCCTTGTTCTTGATTAAGAAAAATGAGATTTATGATATTTTATTTACTCATCCACATAAACTATATAATTATAGAATATATGTGTGAGAAGAAAACTTATTTTTGAGTACTAAATTATATTTGCAGATATAATATTTTTCATGAGTGATTCCTTCTATAACTTAAGTTTTGTGGATATAAAAAAGCTTAACTCAAGTTTACTTACAAGAGCTTTCTAAAGTTAAATGGATAGCTCTAAATTACACTTGGCAATCTAGCTGATGGCTTTTTGCTCTAGAATAAATATATTAATATTTTAAGGGAGAGATTCATATTCATTGTTATTAAAGTACTATATAAAGGAGGTGAAAATAACATCTCAGAACAGAATACTAAGGGTCAATAATAAAAATAAGTATGAGCTATACCTTCAGTGATCATTGTTGATAAAAACTCTCAAGAAGTTGGAAGCAAATGGACTCTAATCTTTTAAGGTCTATTTACTACTACAGTAAGTTTACAGTTTGAATATTCTTCAATGAGATCCTATGATAATGTGTCCCAATCAAATATTTCAAGAACTAAGAATATCCTCCAAGAAATATCTGCTGAATTTCTTCTATATCAATCTTCAAATCCATAAAAGCCACTCAAAGTTATTTAAACAATTTTTAAAGGAAAAGGCACAGTCCCCCAAAACACTGCTTACTGAGGGAACTAAGGATATCTTAAAAAAAGTAAAATAAAAACTTAAAATTTAGACCAATTTTACCTTGAAACATGAAGGTTTACAACCAGCCAAAGGGTAAGTGAAGCACTTTTTAAAACAAATTTAAAATGAAATTCAGAGGGGAAAGAGTCACATCTCTCTACTAGTGCATCCTTAACTAGCTTGGGTATGTATGTGCATATATTTGGATGTGTGTGTGTGGTATTTGTAAATCAAATTTTCAGAGATCTCTAAGGTAATCACTAGATATTGTAAGTAGAATATCTTATGGATTTTAAATCCCTAATTAATATGAGAAATATAATGGGAAACTGGCATTTTTAGAAACAAACATACCATTTTTACATATTATGAAACTAAAATAACACCTAAAGGAATGGTAGAAGGTTTGGGAGCTGTATTTATTCTTCTAAGTTCATTTGTGTATTTGGCTCCTATTATAGTAGGGCTCTTTGGAATACTGGCTTACACATATCAGCCCCTGAAAAGAATTTCATTACGAAACACACCTGTAGCAATGGTAGGTAAGGGTCCAAGAGAGACATTCATTGCAAACCACTCCAGAAGGAATCCTTTCCCTGAGACTGAAGAGTCAGAAGTAAATCGAAATGTCAAAGAATTTCTTGTGGAGCTAAAGGATTCAATCTGGGTGCCACAGTAAGTTCCAATCAGGCGAGAATGAATGCCAACACCATCATAAATCTGCATATAAAAAACAGATAATAGAGCATTGAATTAAGGCAATTACTTCCAGTGTCTTCATTTAAAAAACTAAAAGAATGCCTTACATAATTATAATGTTATCAGAAGGGGAAAATAATGAGAAAACATGTCTTAAAATAAAAATGTCATTAAATGTATATGATTGCAATAATTTAATGTGGTTTAAAATTTCTTACACCTTTGTTGCTGAATTATATTAATAAACATAGTCTATGTGATATAGTTCACCATAGGACTTATAGTAAATTTTGGTGTTGGAAAAGTAGAAACCAGATAATCATACAAAAACAACTCTTATTGAATTGCTTTGAGGCCTCAAAGAGGATTAGGAAGAAAGGGAAAAAGCAACAAGAAAGAGGAAAGGTATAGTAAGACAGAGTGAACAGGAATCCTAAAGGAGCTCCTATCTCCACCGAAGTAAAGACGCAGAATTAGTGACAACAAAAGGATTGTAGCTTGCAACAGCTCAGCACACCTTCAAAGCACTCAATAAATATTTTTCATTTGGCTTCGAGTATTAAGTTACCTACTTAGAGACGTATTTTACGATACTTCCCAAACACACAGCATGGAGCACATTTTGTTTTTTAATTGCACATGTGGATGGGTGCTATCCAACCACATTTCCTATTCTTCCCTCCATCTTATTGTAAATAGTTTGGAACAAATTCATTATGATTTTTATCATAAATTTCTGTACAGAAGCTAAAATTCAAACTCAGTTTTTCATATTATGCAATAATTATTTTCTCACATACTGAGCATGTGTCAGGTAATGGGTTCTATGAGCCATTATGAATCTAAGATTAATAAGATGAAATCATGACCATCAAGAATCGGGTAGTGAAATATTCAAACTCATATATTTCACATATATCAAAACATCATTCTACTTTTTCAATGCGTACAACATTTGTTTGTCAAATGTACCTCAATGAAGCTGGGGAGGAAATCTGATGGAGTTTTTGAAATTGATACAATATTCAATGTCTGGATGGCAATGATCACCACAATTTTTATATTTTTATTTATTTACTTATTTTTAAATGATTCTTCAAATTTTAATACCCTAACATAAGAATAAACAGGAAATGAGGTATAAGATAGACTACATAATTAAGTTATACATATGTGCTTAGACAAAATTCAAGATGCAAATTACAATAATGATAAAAACACAAATAAATATAATACCAGAATTACCTCTGTACAGGTAATCCAGAGGAGGTGATCCTAATTTAAGGCAAACAGACCATCCCACACAATTTGCAAGTGCTTGAATAGACATTAACTTGGATTTATTCTTGCCAACAGCAATTCACTAAAGTTATAAGCATCAGTTGCACTTGGAAACTCACCCTTAATTTGTCATAAAGGCAGTTGCGTGCTGATTCAACATCCATCTCCAAGATTCTGCCATGGATAACTTGGGAGGCATTCACATTTACTATCCACTGGTAATCAGAGTTGTGGGGGTAATTTCCAGGCCATAAGGGAGAGGCAACTTTCCCATGAGTTCCCACAATATTATCGTTGCCAAATACTAGGAGGAAAGAGAACTTTTAATTGGCTGTGATTTCCTTTCTGAACACTGAAAGAAATATTGTTTTCCTTTTGGTTTCTCTTAACTCCTGGAGAAGGGTGATTTTGTGAATAGAATTCCATCTCCTCATAGAAAGTTGCATGGTGGAAAACAAAGGATAACTTCCCATTTGAAAAGGGATTCCCAAACCCCAGGGGACTTAGGGACAGGGGAAGGCAGCAGGACCAGCCCCATTTTCTAATTTCCTAATTTTGGTTTACCTATTTTATTTTGTCTTACAAGAGAATAAAATGTTTTTAAAGATAAGAGAAACTGACATCTGAGAACCATATATATAAGAGCTAATTATGAAAAAGTTGAGTTAGAAAATAAAAGCACTTAACATTTTGTGCTATGAAAAGAATAACATTACAATATCTGAGCATTTAAAGTTAATCGCAAAATTATACTGAATGTTTTTAATTTGAAGAATATAGAGTTTATGAGATCAAATGAAATACATTTGATTTAAATGCAACAAACCTGAACTATATATATAAAATACCTTAAAGACTAACATGCTATTATGAAAAGAATTTAATTTAACAATTAGAACTAAAGCTTGACAAAAATATTAGAACCCTTGAGCATTCTCAGTGGCTCTTAATGAGCCACAGGTATGGACGTAATTTGAAAACAGTGTTAATCCCTTGTAGTTTGCAGGATTCCTTCGGAAGCCATCACTAAAATAGAGCAACTTACTCTTGGCAAATGCGGCCTGGAAGCCTGTGCTGCTGCCTGAGCCATCGGAGACAAACCTAACCCACAGCACATGCGCAACAGCGGATGAGTAATTGAGAGGGAGGACGCTGCCACAGTATCGTCCCACCAAGTGACCAGTGGCGTTGTCTTCCCGGATCTCTACAAAATCTCTGCTGCAGTCCTGAGAATCCTCCAGCTGGAAAGTTCTGATTTGAAAAGAAAAAATAAAATTTAGGGGGACTAAGTTGACAGAATAAACTTGGGGGTTATCCTGAACCACATGCTGGGTTAACCTGCTCACTTTTTATAATGTATCTTTAAGTGTCATTTTTTTTTTTTTTTGCTAACAAAAATGTCTTTTATTCAATTTTGTGGAAATGTTCAGTCAAGAGATATAAAGATAACTAATACAGTGCCTTCTAGGAATTTTATCTGTAGGGGAGGAAATTGGTCAAGAGTACAGAAAAAAATAAGTATTATAAGAGTACAGAAAAGAATAAGTATCATAAGTGCCATTCAGAGCTATGAAGTAGTGTAGTAACTTTGAGGCAGAGGTATCACATATAGATTGCTGGGGTCAGTAATAGCTTGATGGATAGATTTTTTTTTTAGATGGAAATGCAAATATTCATTGAATTTAGGTGTAGAAATGGTGGGCAGAGAATGCACGCCAGCAGCAGCACATACGCAGAAAAGGGTGGGGCATATTTAGAATCTGTGAGAGGTCTAGATTGGTTAGAACATTGAGCACTTTAAAGAAAAGTACTAAAAAATGACATAGCTGGGAGCAGAATGAAGGGCTAACTTTGGCAGTGCATAATTATCAATTAAAGGCACACACACAATTTCAAGAAAGGTAGAAAAGTATGGCATTTGTAATTCACAGGCTAGTGTTCAAGCATGCGCTATTCAATTTGCATTATATTCTGCAATTATGGTGACATAGGGGGATGGAGGGTAAGAAATAATATCCACCTCAGATAATGGTCATTAGTAACATATATAAAAAGTCTGAAACACACAGGTACTAAATGAATGCTTTTAAAACTGGGCTTTCATGCTTTTAAAATGTTCCTGTAATCAGGAATGTGCGGTATTGGTGTAAGGGTAGACAAATGAATGACATAGAAGAGAAAGTCCAGAGAAAAATAGACAAATATAGAACCAATACAACCTAAGCCACATCATCAAGACAATTCAATGGGGAAAGAAGTTGTTTTAACAAGTGGTGCTGCAATAACTGGGTATCTTTATGGATGAGAAAAAGAAGCTACACCCTGCCTCTCTCCATGCACAGAAACCAATTTAATATTTCTCATAGGTATAAACCTAAGACCTAAAATCATAAAGCTCCTTGAAGAAAGCAGACTACCCTTATAACTTTGGGACAGGCAAATATTTCTTAGAATGCAAAAGGCACTATATACAAGATTAAAAATTAATAAATTTGGCTTAATAGAAAATTAAACATCTCTCCTTATTAAATGCATGAATTAAAAAATTAATAAGCAAGTCACAGAGTTTGGGAAAGAGAGAAGGAGAGATCATTGAAAAACAAGTATCTAACAAAAGACTCAGATCTGGAATATAGAAGAATTCCTACAAACAAACAATGAAAAAATAACCAAATTAGAAATGAACAAGAGACTTGAACATACACTTCAAAAGAGATGATGAGTGAATGGCCAAGGAGAATGTGAAAAGTACATTACATCATTAGTCATCAGAGCAATGGAAATTAAATATTGCAAAAAGATACCCTTTCACACCCATCAGAAGGGCTAAAATAGAAAAGATGGACAAGATCAAAGGTTGGTAAGCATGCAGAGCAACTGGAAGTCTCATATGTTTCTGGTAGGAATGTATATTAATACAACTGCTTTGAGTAATTATTTGGCAGTTTCTTATAAAACACACAATTAATGTCCAAGAAATTTCACTCCTAGATTTTTATCCAAGAGAAATAAAAACACATGACCATGCTACTCTCCTGAATATAATAGAACTCTTGCAACTCAAAAATACAAAATAACTCAATTTAAAAATGGCAAAGGACTGAATAGACCTTTTTCCAAAGAAGATACATGAGTGACTAATAAGAATATGAAAAGGTACTCATCATTGTTAGTTATTAGAGAAATGGAAATCAAAACCACAGTGAAATAACACTGCATATCCATTAGGATGGCTATTATTTAAAAAATGGACTATAACAAGTATTGATAAAGATATGGAGAAATCATAACTTGTGCATTGCTGGTGAAAATATAAAATGGTGCAGTTACCATGAAAGGCAATTTAGCAGTTCCTCAAAAACTTAAACATAGAATTATCTTAAGAAGCAGTAATTCCATTTCAAGGTATATACTCAAAGGATATGTTAAAATAGATATAAAAAGCTATTTAACTCTCTCTCTCTATACATATATATTTATATATAGCTCTCATATATAAACAAATAAAACTCTATATAACTATATATAATATAGCTATAAACAAAACTATATATGTACAACTTCTTTGATAAAACAATATATAAAAACACATATACAACTACATATACAATACCACATTTATATATGTACACAAACACTCTAGAATAATATTCAGCTTTTAAAAAGAATGAAATTCTGATATATGCTACAACACAGATGAGGCCTGAAAACATTATGCTAAGTAGAATAAGCTAGACACAAAAGGACACAGATTGTGTGATTCTACTTAAATGAGAAATTTGGAATTGGGACATTTGTAAAGACAGAAAGCAGAACAGAGGTTACCAGGGTCTGGGAGCAGAGGAAAAAGGGGGGTTATTATCTCCTGGGTACAGGGTTTCTGTTTAGTACGATGAAAAAGTACTAGAAATGGGAACAGTGCTGGTTTCAGAAAATTGTGGATACGGAAAATGCCACTGAAATATACACATAAAATTGGGTAAAATGTTGATTTTTACATTATGTCTTTTCATCACATTAAAAAATATTGAGGAATTCTGAGTGGTAAAATTAGATAATCAGAGCTCATCTTGAGAATATTATCTTGCAGTAACATATAATAGTAATGACTGCCAGAAGCAGAAAAAAAATATTTTTTGTTTCTTTGCTACACTGAATCTAAAAGAATGGCACATCACCCAAGTGGGCTATCCATTGGAGCTAATATGTAGGTTTGGACTTCAGAGGAGACTCTGGGACTATACTCGGAAACCACTTATGTGTATATGGTGATAGTTGAACACATGGCTAGACTAGGGGGTTAGAAATCAAAGGTTGGGAATCATAAGTAGAGAGAAATAAGGGATGAGAACAGAAACTTAGGGAAGACTCATATTTTGAGTACAGTGAAAGGAAAAAAACAGACACAGAAGTGATCTAAGAAATTTGGTGCTCAGTTTTATTACCTATAATAGTATCAACACTGGAAAATATGCTAACATTGTTTTCTTTTGCTTCTCAGAAAAAAAGAGAGAGGGAGAGAAAAGGAAATCATTTTCCTCAGCAGATGATTTACAGGAAATTTCTTCTAAGCCTTTCTATTCAAAGTGCGGCACATGGCCCAGGAGCCTCAGCATCACCAGAGAGTGTGTGTGAAATGAAAAATCAGGGCCCACCAACAAACTGAATTAGACTGTGGATTTTAGCAAGACCTCAGGTGGTCAGTATGCATATTAAAGTCCGGTCCACAGGTCCAGAACATGACTAAATGCATTTCTTTTCTGTTTTAGTACCAGACTGGTATGATCCAGTGCTAAACTGCAGAAAAGGCATTTTTATTAGAAGTGATGGTAAGATGATATTCACAAGAATTGAATTAAACTTAGGTCAGTACATTTTAGAAGCAAATCTCCCATTTTTTCCAAACACTTTGGCTAAGATCTGTTAGTAAAAATATGATGAGGAACAAAAATAGTACAATCACTGTTTCTCATTATCTCATTTTGATTCTTGAACCAAGATCAATCACTTTCAAAAAGCACTCTGCAAGCATAAAATATACTTTTTTGTTAATTCCTTTACAAAAAAACTCCTTTTTAATTTTTATCCCCCTCTCCTGTCCTTTTTGTTGCAGATTCAACCATAATTTCTTCAATTCTTCTCCCTACTCAATTTCACCACAGTGTCCACGATCCAAACCCCGTGTTTTAGAACTTGACATATTCCATATGCTTCTCTCACTCCCCAGAGGGATGTTTCCAAGCCCTCATCTGGATATAGTTTAGAGCATGCAGAAATAACTTGCAGGCCTTGCCATAAAACCTTTCTCATTATCATCTACATACAGAGGAACAGCTTGCGTTCTACAAAATTTATTTTAAAAATAAAACTCAAGCAAGTAACAAGAAATAATAAAATTAACTTCTTATGGATAAGAAAGGAAAGAGCTGAGTCATTAAGATTTGTCTATACAAAAACTAGGATTTTACTTCCTTAAAGAGAAAAATGGATGAAACTTGCTTTTCGTGTTTATCTCTCATCTTCCAGGAGAGCCCAGTGTTGTCCAGTTGAATTTAACTGTGAACTACCACTCCCGATACTTTAGAAACAGCAAAGTGAGAGAGTTTAGCATTCATTGAACATCTGGTATGCATCAGCCTTATGCTATACCCTTTAAATCTGACATCTTTATTCTCAGCAGTGTCCTATATGTATATGATTATCTGCTATAGATGAAATGAATCTTTTTGTGTTTTAAATTAATAGTTTCTTAACATTAATTTATTAGTAACTTATCAAGAACCTATTTGATCTTAAACATTACAGTGCCTAGCCCAGTTCCTGGCAACCCAAATATCACACTGGTCAACAATGTAAATGTGGTAGAGACTGAGAGGGAAAAATTAAAAAGAGGCCCTTTCATTTGACAATTGTGAGGCCTGGTAAGCCATGTGAACGACTTTGGACTTCATCACTGGGATAATGATGATGTTGTATTCATTATTAAATATAAAGCATCTAGCATGGTAGTAACATCTGACCATTATATGCCCAGCATGCAGTAGGGGCTTAATAAATATTGAATAAATATATCAGGTAAAAATTATATATATATTTTTTCCCATATAGAACTTTGTGTTTTTAATAAAGACAAAGAAAACAAAAACTTCTCTCTCCTTTGTGGCAATTTAAACGTTCATTGCCTTTCAGGCACTCAAAGGGCTTTGTTTTAATACAATGCCACTTGTACCCTGAAGAGGCACTGTCTGACTGATGGACTGCAAGCAAGCAACTTGAGATGCCTGAAAGTGGTCCAATTTTAAATCCATTTTTTAAACCCATTCTTGATGCATAGAATTGCATCTCCAGGAGCAGGAGCAAGACTTGTTTGAATAAATAGGCCAAATGTCTTCAAAACAATCCTCTTCCCCCAACACTAACTTATTATATTTTCTTCAGAAACAGAATTAGCAATCCCAAACAAAGCCCAACAATATGAAATACAGTATAATAAATAACTTTCAATTTAAAATGTGAATTTAAATACCAAAGTCTTATCATACAATATTTGTTAAGCATTCATTACCGGGGTGATATGTCACAGGCATCTCTGTATTGACAACTAAAATGTTCTATTTCACTTAGCACATGCTTTTCACTATCCACTTCTAGATAACACATTATTGTTTAATTTAATTTAAGACCACTCATATTATGGTGGGATCCTATGGTTAATTCCATAGCCACTGTCTACATTCGTAAAGTCTTATATAGTTCACTGAGGAACATAAGAGTGATTTTACAAATAACCCACTAAGTTTCAAAAGTTCCAAAAAATGTACCAAATTGTTCTTCACAGGAGCAGAAGGAAAGGTGGATTGGGTGGTGCGGCGGGGAGGCGGGGAGGCGGGGAGTAAGGGACAGGAGTAAGAAGGCTTAACTGAGATAGGATTTCTACTGGAAGAAAGAATGTTAGTGATTTTGGGGAAGAATCTAAACATTTGAAATTTAAAAAAAACAAAATTATTTTTCTCTGAAAATGAACACTCCACAATTTAATGCTCAGGCATGTACTTCTGGTAATATTAGGCAGGACTCTAGAACAATTCTCAAGAGAATTTTAATACTATTTATAACCCAAACTATGACTAAAACAGAGGAAATTTGGAAACAAGACTTCCTAAAGTTCCAAATGTATTTTCTAACAGTTGCTTGGACACATGCTATTAGCTGTCCATCCTATTAGTAACAGTGCTTCCTTCCTGTAGACTCACTGAAACAATACACCATAAAAAATGATTTACATAAAAGACAGCTGGAGCCGGTTGCCAGGGGAACTGATGATGTTCCAGACACATTCCACATTAGGGGGATAAACTTCTGGGTAGCCAGGGCTGTCGAAGATGCCTTCAACCATGTGGAAGTCTCCACCGCAAGCTGGAAGAAAAGAGATAATAGTGAGTGTCGGAACAAAGATCAAATATAAGACACCACAAGGTAAAGGAAAAAGAGGACTAGAGATGTTAACAGCACCCTTTTCACATTTTAAAAAATGCATGCCACATAAAATAAGGATAAGATTCTGAAAACTGAAAACTAAAAGCAGCAGGGTATGGTAGAGCAGAAGAAATCTCTGCATTTTCTTTTCTAAAAGACTATTCTCCCTGTGCACTATAATTTTATGTTAATAAAAAAACAAAATAAAAAACTTGTTTTAATCCTACAGCAACTCAGCATTTCTGGCCAAGATGATTTTCAACCCTGGCCTAGAACAGAAGGCAGTTTCCAGCCTTTTCCTCTCAGGAGAAGACTGAAACATACACACAGATCTCCTAGGTGTTCTCAGGCTTTTGAATGCTAATAACAAAGAAGCAGGCAGCTGATAAAGAGCACAGACTGAGAGACCCAGTACTAGATGGCTCGTCTTTCCTCTCATTCCCATGTGCCACCATCCATCAAGCATTCCATGACGACACACAGACCCTGCCTGGTCCAATTGCAAGGCCAGGGAGATGGGAGAACAGCAGTTGCTCATTCATGAAAGATGCCATTGGACACTGTCAATTAGAGGCTGCCTTCACCAACGCGTCAAAGAGAACACCAACACACTGACAAGCAAGCCATCCAAAGTCATTCCACTCAATTCTTCTCACTTCCAGAGTTCGTTATTAGCAGCCTTAGTCACAATAGCCAAGGTATGAAAACACCCGGAGTGTCTATCGGTGGAGGAACATGCACAGAAGTTGTGGTACAGAGTTCACTATTGCTAGAATTTATAAGTATGTTAACCTAATTTGGAAGAAGATAAGATCAGGCACAGAGGGGATCTCAGGAAACTAACTTCCAACTCTAAAGGTAAAAGAGTCCCAATTAACAAATCTAGAAATTCGACCCTGTTCCTTTTAACCTAGGAGCAGCATCTGTTAACATGACTGACCTGATGACGAGGCGGCATACGTAGCATGGAAACCATCAGAGTTCATAGTAGAATCAGAGATGAACCTCAGTGTCAGAGCATTGCTGAAGGAAGTGATGGGGCGGGGCATGGAGCTGCCACAGAAGCGGCCTAAGGGATGAAAATAATGACAAGGAGAATGGATGATAACATGGCATGGGCCATTATTTCTAATAAACATGGACTTACTGAAATCACAAGAAGCCAAAGCAAAGAGAAGAAATAACTATGCGGAGAACCATTTAAATCAGGGTCAGAGTTTGAGAACAATCCTGAGAATTAAAAAATAAATATAAATACAAGCACAGGAGAGATGATTTATAAACATGCTAAAGGACATCAGGGGAAAGTAAGAACAATGTACTTGGCCTGGCTCCAAATGTAACTAATTCTAAAATCTCTAGCACAGTAGGAGCCTGCACAAATAAATGCAATAATACTTAAAAGCAAAATATAATAGCTGAGAAAAGCGTGGGTGCTAGAACCAGAATACCTGACTTGACTGTCTATCTCTGCCATCTACTAGCTATGTGACCTGGGCAGGTTATTTAAGTTCCCTGTGGCTCGGTATCCCCACTTGAGAAAAGAGAATATTGATAAATAATGAAAACCATACATAAGTATGTGAGGATTAACTGAGTTACTATTTATTAAGTTCTTAGAGAGTACTCAGCACAATGTGAGTCCTATATGTGTTTGTTGAATACCGTACCATTGTTATTGGTCAAATGCTTATAGATAAAAAGCAACACAGTCAGAAGTGTGCACAGAGCAGAGGGTATTCATTGATTGCCCATGACTGTCTCAGGCACTGATCTGAGCCCTGGGAATATGCAACGAGCCAGATCAAAGCCCTTCCCTGAGGGGGCCCCTCCCATCTGCCAGTGCAGCCTGAGATGCTCACATATGAGTCACTCATAGAGAAAATAGAAATAACCTGAGATTGTTTTACTTGAGGACATTTCAGAAACTAGATAACAGCAGTGTTTCATTTTACTGGGCTGGCTTACAAACCGAACTCCAGATAATTTACTAACTTACAATTTTTTTTTTTTTTTTTGCTTCCACCGAGGACAAAACCAGAAAAAAAATATGCTCATTTGAATAAAAGAACTGTGGTCAAATACTAATAAGAAATTTCTCACAAAATGCTCTTTAATGCTGGGGTAGATTGCATTTTACTACTATATAAATTTTAAAAATTTACCTTTAAAAAATACAGAAACTAGTCACATCCTTGCATATGAATAAGCTGAGTTTTTTGAACCCCACATTAAATCCTGGTTTCTTTCCCTCTAATTATCTTTACTTGGTTTATCCTGCTCTCCTTGTTTATTGGAAACATTCTAACCTTGAATGACAGCACACACATATGCAAGAACATAAATAAAACCCAGGCAAGGCCACAGATGGAAACTAGAGAGCACCAGCCATAGTACCTCGGAGGGGCGCGTCTTCATAATTGCCATCCAAAATCTCTAAAAAGTCACGTGTACACGTTGTGCTGCTTTCAAGTCCAAAGTGGGTAAAGGAGAGGGTAATATGATTGACTGTAAGGAAAAAGAGAAGTCCATTTAATAAAGCACTGGCAAACAAAACATACAGGGAGAGAAGTTTTACCTCTGATGATTTCATATGTGGGATCTCCAGCAGGGAAGCAGGGAATTGGGCAGATTCGCACAGAAGTTGAGGGGATGAAGAGGGAAAGTGACAACTGCCCTGCTGAAAGATTTTCTTTGAAGGGTAACAGAATCCATGTGTTTGAAAATGCCTATAGAATCTGAAATGCTGGTAAAGAAGAGGACTGCTGGGCAGGTTTATTCCCTGGACTCTGGGGAATAGCCTGTTGGAATATGATAATCTTGACACATTTTTATAACAGCCATAACTATATTCTTCTCCTAAGTATTTTTTTCAATAGAATAGTTTCTTAAATCATGGTTCTTTACATATGCTTTAAAGTAAGACACTCTTTTCTCCCTGCCACCCCTATCTTATCTAACACTGCCAGTTTTACTTTGAGGCCAGGGCCCCCAAGGTTCAGAGTCATTTAAAAAGAGAGTTTGTGGTTTTTTGTTGTTGTTGTTTTTTTCATTTTGCCCTGGCTCAGTGGATTGAGTGCTGACCTGTGAACCAAAAGGTCACTGGTTTGATTCCCAGCCAGGGCACAAGCCTAGGTTGTAGGCTAGGTCCTTGGTTGGGGACATGTGAGAGGCCACTGTTTCTCTCTCAAGCAACAATTTTTCTCTCCCTCTCTGTCTCCTTCCCTTCCCCTCTCTATAAAAATAAATAAATAAAATCTTTTAAAAAGGAATAATAATGCTAGTTTTAACAAGAAAACTTTGACAACAGTGAGGTGATTACAGAGATGGGTAGAAGGGAGTACCAGGGAAATAAATGGTAATGGAAAAAAATACAATAAAAAATAAATTAATTAATAAACAAAAGGGAAGCTTTGAATTACTTGCTCAACAGTAAGTGCCTGGATATCTTTTCCTTTTGTTGTGCTTCCAGGGTCCCTCGTCTTCAGAACAGGAACTGTCCTTGTTGCTGGTTTTGAGCCAATGAGATCTTTCATCTAAATGCTTTACAACTCATTATAAATTATCCTTAGGTGCAGAACAGCTGGTTCAAGGGATGGGGGGGCTCTTCACCTAAGGCTCAGTTTCTAGAGGGCTGGCAACTTGCTTTGGGGCTCCATGCTCCAGGCTGCCATTGGTTAAGGACTACATTACCAACTTCCGAATCATATGTATGCCAGTAAAGATAGCCATTTCTTAACTCTTAACATCCCTAGGAACATGTTAGAGAATATTTAAGCCAAACTCATCATTTTTTAGATTAGCTAATGGGGCCTCATTAGCTTAAGTGACTTGCCTATTATCACACAGGTCATTAATTATAGATTGTAGCTGAGAGCTTAATGCCTTTCACACATTATGTCTGAAATCATAAATTTTTCCTTAAAACCTGAAGGAAGGGCAGGGCTCATCTGAAACAAGATTCATAATGGCCCCAGGATCACCCTCTTTGCAGTTACTTTGCTTGAGTCCGTAAGGGTCTCCTCAGGTTCTTCGTCTATAAAATGTGAGCAGTAATCCTTAGCACCAGATTAGCACCAGATTACTACCAGGTCAGAAAATAAGATTCTAGGATTTCAAAAACAAAATAATGTAAGTACTTACTAAATGTTTCTTCCTGGCCTGTGCTGAGATTTTTTTTTTTTTTTTTTCTTTTTAAACACATGCACTGCAGGAGAGACCAGGTTTTAGCATTACCTTTCACTTTGATTAAAGATCCATCCACTTATGGCATTGCCTCCCAAAATTATGGCATTAATTTTCCAGGCTATGGTTCTTATTTATTTATTCATTTAGCAACTGTTTTTGTGCATACATGCCCAAAACTATTTACGTATCAATTATTTTTGCTCATCTCCAATCTCACAGGCTTTTTAATATAGCTAGGTTATATAGGTTTTGGTATTTTTCCCTTTAGTAGGCCTTGACACTTAAAACAGATTTTAAATTAAGAATAAAAGGTAAAATAACTCCCCTATCCAATTAGGAAATGCTTGTTCTTGAGCACAGCAGGAACTGGGACTTGCCAAAAAATAAATAAATAAAAAAGAGGAAGGCCATCAATTGTTATCTCAGAGGAGATAAGCACATTAGTCATAGACAGCTTTTCCCACAGGCACCCTCCATCCTGAATTCCTTTTCTTCTTTATTTTTGTTACTTACATGGAGGTTGAGCTTGAATTGTCCAGCTGCAGTTCTGGTTGTCCGGATACTTGGCAGGGAACAATGGAGAGGATATTGTGTCAAATGAGTTGGTGAGGATGTAGCCTCCACAGACTGAGGAACACACAAGTACACACGTGTTATAGACTTTTGATGTCCACTTACTATGCACAACAATTATTTGATGAACGAAAACATAACTGGTTTTTTCTTATTTCCGAAATTCAGGCCAAGGAAGTAATCTGCCAAGGAAGCTGCACATAAACCATGAGAAAATGGGAATGCACTGTACATTTATAACAATATTCTTCAATTACAGGAAGTGGGGAATGACACAGAACAACAGATTAAATGGCTATGAATTGACTGAATCACTGAAACAAAACTCTGGCATTGATTCACTTACTCTGCCTACTCATAAATTATATGCATAGAAATAACCTGTTTGTGGACAGTATTTTCTAGGAAAATCCTATGACATTGAACAAGACTTTACCAGGGTGGCCGTGGATTATCAGAGAAGTGCACAGCTCTATGGGAGTACAGGAGGGGAGAGTCTGCTACCAGTGAGAGTGTAAGAGGGGACAGTGGCTAAAATGACTTCCCTATTAATACATAGGTCATTAATTATAGATTGGAGCCAAGACAGTGGCTAAGGGACTTGGGGGTGAGGAAGGTAGTTCAGGGGAGGGCAGCCTGAGCACAAACACAGAGGGCGGTAAGGACGGCATCTACACATGGGGTGAAGCAGGTGGCACTTGGGGGAGTGCTGAAGGTGACACTGGATAAAAGATCAAAGCAGCTTCCTGGGCCCTTGGGTAACATCTGCAGGAGCTCCGGCACCATTCTCTAGGCAGCGTGGTGCCAAGACAGGGTATGATCGGAACAAGGCTCTTGTGAATGGACTTTGAAGGAAGATGGGGAATGGGTGGATAAGATTAAGTAGGCCTATTAGGGACTTTTTTTTTTAACTCTGAAGCAAACTATAAGCAATTAATTAAGTGGAAAAAAAAAAAAAAGAAGTGCTCGGAAACTGTTCTTCTTTAAAAGCGCAGAGAGTGATTGATTTATGCAGTCTGTCTCGCTCTAAAGTGTACAGTGCATCTTTGGGAGACCTTGATGATGCAGAAACTATCTCTAGCCAGGGCTCTTTTACAGTAGAATGCAAGCAAGGGCACTGAGACAAACAAATGACTAAGCAGACTAAAGTTATTTGAAAGGGCAAGAGTCATCTGAACGAAAATCAGAGGCCTTACTGAAGCTGACCAACCATGCTTCTCGTTCTGGGTTCCATCTCAGACACTGGGATAAAGGGTTCATCTCCAAGAATTACCCGATAAAAGGCAATGGGTATAAAAGTATAGTAAAAAGAACTGGAAAGTGGTGATTTAGAACAAAAACCATGGAAAACCACCTCGACAGGTAGACAACAGCAGGATTCAGAAATGTGGGCAGCGACTGCCTCAAGGGTTAGAATCTGACTACAAAACTTTATGAGCAAGTCTTGTAATTTATAGAGGTATCTTTCCTTCTAGCATACAACTTTGGATAAATGCTAGGTAATTTATCTATGGATAAATGAATTTGGATAGACACTTTTTAAAAAGTTATGTCTCTAATATTAAGGCTACTTTTAAGTATTATTCTGAAAACTTGTTGGAGAGCTATAGACATCCAAGGGAAGTTAGCACCAAGTTAGGCAATGGTAAATTGAAAGGATCAACGATTGGAATAATTGCAAATCATAGTTCTTTGGTTCTAATATTTAAATTGTTGCGTAATAAGTAGAACGCTGGGACCAATTTCTAAGGATCGGTTTCACTTTATTGCAGCACCAGGAGAGGCTCTTAAGAATAGATGGCCTGTGCCTCCAAGAGACCCACCCACCTGGTACCTACTTTGCTGGAAATGAGCTCGGAAGCCCCTGCTCTGTCTAGAAGGGCCAGACTGAAATCTCACAAAGAGGCTGTTTCCAGAAGAGATGATGGGGTTAGTCGGCTGCTGTCTCCCACACACACGGGCAAGGCGGGCAGCTGCAGAGCTTAAACCATCATGTGCCTACAAAGGAAGACAGCAGGGAAAATAATGGAATGATGATGGTTCAGAACTTTACACTTACATTCATGGACTCTCTGCACATTGGTGAGCTAGTGGAAAACCACACGTTTGCTAGATCAAGTGCTTTATTTTGTTGCCATGTCACACAGTTCCATGGGAATGTCTGAGGCCATTTCTAGGGACACACTAGGGATTTCAGTAGGAGTGTCCCTGCCAGGACCACTGCTAGAGCGCCGGGTGCTTTGCTAATACCATTGTTTTTGCAGCCCTTCTTCCTCTTCTGATTCCAGTGTGGTCACATCACAGGCCAAACCCACGACATACACTGAAAATGTTCATTGCAAGAATGAATACAGGGGCAAATCACTGAAAAATAATGATGAGTAACCATTCATTTTCAGAAAACCAACATTTGCTTTTTGTCCTTCATAGTGTTGTGTTTAAAAAGCAAGAAAAATGGCAGAATTCATTCAAATGATATAGTTGTGTGAGTTTGATTTAGAAAATTACCTCAAAAGTTAAGGAAATATATTGAGCCGTGTCTGCTCAGTATGATGTTGGGACTTAGGTGACCTCCCATACTTACCAATGGAATAGAGTTTATATTACATGAACCCAGACTTGCTGTATTGATTTGTGAAATTGAAGCTTGCTCATTCTCTTGGAACTCTGTGCGTCTGTGAGAAATTTTGAATGTCCTTATGTGCAAACCAGTGGTAAATGAGGTCTTTTTCTCTGGGTGATTATAATAATAGCAACTATTCATTAAGTGCTTACTGTATGCCGGGAACTGGAGTCAGCCCTTCACATACATTAGCCCATTTTTTTTCCTCCCAAGAATCCCTCCATTTTTAACAAGAGGACAACTGATGCACAAAGAGCCTAAGTAATGTCGCCAACTCACACAATTCCTGAGAGGGAGCAGGCCACATCGAACCAGACAGCTAGATTCCAGAGTACAGAATTGAAACTCTCATTGTGTCCACTGCAAGATATCAATTGAGTAGAATAGATGCACAAACCGGTCAGCCACCAGAGTGGGATTAAAATATGAAATTAAAATATAGTTGTTTCATTCAAAATATTGTCATTTACATATAGTAAGAAAGTCTTGGAAAAAAATTTAAAGTTCATGGATTTAATACAAGGAAAGGACTTTACCTTCCAATACCAATGACTTTAAATATCTAGTGATGATTATCATCGGTATTCTCTTTAGCACGTGAGTATAATTGGGAGGCTAGTCTCAGTTGAGTTTATACAAGTACATGAACCAAACATTAAGAGAATTTTTAACTCTCTCACAGTGGGGGCCAAAGATTTTACAATAATAAATTTTAAATAAATGTGGTTCCGCAGCAGCAATTATTTTCTTTTTTCTACTGTTTCTTTTTTTTTTACTTAATGTTTAAATTTTAAATCTATGTATCTAATAAATAAAACATTAAAACTGATTTTTATTCAACATTTAAAGATGGATTAAACTCTAAATTACATTTTCTTAACCAATTCAAAATATACTTTCCAATCTGGTATGACTGCTTTTTTTTGATATTTTGGACACCTTAAATAGTAGTCAAAATAACATATAAAGCATCATTACAAAATATCTTATGACATTTACACTTCAACCTACTTTCAAATATTACCATCATTGGTTTAATTAAAGACTTCATTATCTCTATATTTGGTTTTTTACTTTCCTAAGGTTATATCTATAACAACCTAGGATTTTAGTAATGTTATATTAATACTATCTTGCCTTAGAGACTACCTTCTGCAACATCTGGGGTAAGAAGGTCTGGCAATATACCAATTGGTTCTTGGTCAACACTACTTGCACAAGACTACTTGCTTCTCTTAAGGTGACTTGTTTGTTTAGAACAACATTTCTTAAACTCTAGTGGAACACTGGGGTTCTATGAGGTGTACAGACACCTCCACCAAGCAACAACAACACACTCATTCAGAAGATTTTGACAGGTCTTCTTTATTCATCCCTAAATTCAGAGCTCTAGTGAGTAAATGGATAATATTCCTTGCCTTTAAAAATTATCTCTTTTTCTCTGAATGACTACAATCTTCTTAAGACAAATAAATAAATGAAGGAAGGAAGGGAGGAAGGAAGAGAAGAAGGAAGGAAGAAAGGAAGGAAGGAAGGAAGGAAGGAACAAGGAAAGAAAGAAAGTTAGTTAAGGGTGGAAACTTCAGAAAGTCACATGAATGAGCCAGTGCCTGGGGATTCTTTGAGAGCAGCACATCTTCCAGGGGGTCTATATGTTTTCCAGCTCCCACCCCCTGGAGTTACAGGACCTCTGTTGAAATTTGTATGGCTTATGCACTGCTTCACAGGCAATGGATCCAAGTTAGAAGGTGTCCAAATGTCCCTGAATCAAAAGTACACACCAACAGCACCCTAAATTTGACTGACAATTGTATAAGCACTATCACAAACATCCCAACTTAGTCCTCATCACCACGTGATTTAAAAAAATGATAATAATAATAAACTAAGACTTAACAATGTGCTAGCTACTAAAACGTCTCATCCAGTGGAAGCTAGTGACAATGGAAGCTAGTGATGCAAGAGTCAGGAACTAAGTTCTTTCTCCAAATTCTTTTTCTTTTAAATCCTCACCCAGAGTATGTTTATTGATTTTTCTAGAGAGAAAGAGAGGGAGAAAGAGTGAGAGAAACGTCAATGTGAGAGAGAAACATCAATCAGTTGCCTCTCATATCATATGTACCTTGACCAGGAATCAAACCTGCAACCTTTTGGTATGTGGGACAATGCTCCAACCAGCTGGGCCACCCAGCCAGGTCTCTCTCTCCAAGTTCAACACTATATCATGTTACTTCTCCTTAACATGCTTTTGAGAGTTACTAAGTTACACATACCTAATTGTTATTATATAAAAGTATAATACCTCAGGTTACCAAGAAGACCATTGATTTTTTTAATAGTTTGGAATAACAATTTTTTTATTTCAGTGTGCTGTTAACATTTAAAATACCAAATTAATTTGTTTTAATTTTAAAATTAAAAGATAATATTCAAGAAAGAAAATGTGGGAAACCTTGTTCCTATTTTTTAAAATTCTAAAGTCATGAAAATTATCAACATGCATTTTCCCTTATTCCCATTTAGTGCCCAAGATAGAGCTGGCAAATTATATTATTGGCTACACATGGAACATATTTATATGACTTATAGATATATAATTCTTATTTAAGTCTACTGCCAAGAGTTCTCTAGGCCTAGGAAGTGATTTTCTGATCTGATACTAATAAAATAAAATTTTGAAGTTGAATCCACAAAAGAAATAGCGGCCGCCATCCTTGGGACTTACAAGCACCAGGGCTCTGAAAACAGGCAGCTCTAGTTAAGTAGTAATCTAATTTCTACAGAAAAGTTGGTGTCTTTAAAAGGACGCAGAGTTCTGTGAAGTTTCCCAACACCAACATACACATTCATAACACCAAACCTTAATTTTATCATATAAAAATAGGCATTTTAAAAAAACAGAATATTCCATGTCACAGACAATAAATGTTTGATGTTCAAATAAGTAAATAAATAATACATATAAGATTCTATGTCCTCTAAGAATAGACGATAAGGTTAAGTAAAACGGAGAGTTAAGAAAAAACTGTCCTCTCATGGATTAGAGTATATAAATGCATAACAGGCACGACAGTGGGTATAAGAGGCTATTCACAGTGGGAAAGAGGTCAGTTGGGGCTGCTTTCTGGGCAGTCTTTCTACATTCAGGCCCCAAAGGGTGGTGGAGGGGGATCCAATCACAGGGCACAGGCAAGGCCAGGCCACACACGCCGCTCCGAGGTGCCTTCTTGCTGACTGCACCAGCCTGTCACCCACTGTGAGAGGACATGAAAGGGGGACGATGGGGGGAGGACATCAGACGAGTCCCCAAAGCCCAGCGTATTCAGAACACATGACATTTATGGTGCTGTCAGGAACCTTCCACACCCGAAGCCAACGATCGTCAACAGGTAGGCCGCAAGGATTTTTAAAACATGCAGCATCTATCAATTCAGTCAGTGGCACTGACCACTTTTCCCTTAGACTGTTAAATAAAAAAAAAATGACAATAGTAGCTGCCTGGTTTGAATGAATCAAAACCATACCTATTTTTTTTGTCAGATCAGCAAAACATAATATATTTTTATGTGTGCTATAGGATTTTAGTAATTAGTTTATATGTTCCATGAGGTGAAAAATGTTGAAAATTGCTGTCCTGACTCTGGCCTGAAGTTAAAACGAAGCCAATAATTTATGAATTGTAATACTTATGCTTTAAAATCTTAAGGAGATTTGGGTAAACATCAGCCCTTTTCCAAAGTGCACACATGTCATTTGGAGCATAAAGTGACATGGGAAGGAAAACCATTTGAGAAAGAAACTACCATCCCTTTTTGATGATACTTCTAGAAGCCTACAGTCAGAGTCCTAAGAACTTATAATTTGAGAAAATAAAGGAGCTAAGAAAAAGGAATCCTTTACCTTACCATACCATTAATGATGACAGAAATACGCATTATTTTACAGTATGCATTATTTTACAGTACGCATTATTTAGAAGCTGATGCCAGAATTTCTTTTAGAGAGAAAAGGCCTTCATTTAGCAAAACACCTTCACAGACTCTCAGAGAATGATTGTGAGAGATGTTTATTTATTTTTTTACTGTTATTGTAGACAAGTCTCTCTCCTTGCCACCCTCCAGCTTCCTAATCCGAAAATGGGATGGACATGAGTACACACGCCTCATATTGTTCATCAGAATTAAATGAGTTAAAAGATACAAAGTGCTCAGGATAGTTCCTAGCATGTTGTAAGTACTTAATAGATGGTAGCCTCTGCTCTTAAGTGAGACAGAGGGATAGCTAAATTGCTATTTAAGAAATGAGTAAAGCTTTGGAAGGAGGGAGCTGGGAATCCATGGAGGTGAAAACAGAAAGTTCCAAGGGTGAAGGTTTGTCCAGCAACGTGGATGAAGCAGGAGGCTGAGCAGGAGACATAATTCATGGAAATTACTCAACTGGGATTGTGGGAGAGGCAGCTTCTGGCCTGGCTCCAATGATTCATGCCCTCGTCTAATCTCTTTCTCCGGCGTGTGGAATGGACCCAGTGACTTGGCTTCTAATAAATAGATTGCAAACGAAAGTAATAGGATGCCACTTCCATGATTAGGTTATGGAACTCTCCCTCTTGTTGGCACTCTGTCTTCCACTCTGCTCTTGCTTGCTCTGGTGAAGCAAGCTCTGTGGTATGAGATGCCCTGTAGAGAGGCCTACGTGGCAAGCTGCTGAGTGAGGGGGGCCCCTGCCAGCAGTCTGCAGGGGACTGAATCCTTCCAACAACCGTGTGAGTGAGCTAGGGCAGACTCCGGGGGGCCACACCTGGCTTCCTGACACAGAAACTATAAATGCTGTTGTTTTAAGACATTAAGTTTTGAGATAATTTGTTACGTAGCAATAAATAACCTAATACAGAGAGGATGAAATGAGGTATTGAGGAAGAAATGGACAATGAAACTGGAAGTCTAATAACACATTTTCATTCAACTGCTATGCTGCTTTCTGCACAACCACTTATCAGTACCTAAAATACTTCATGAAAGTCTATACTACACAAAAGAGTTTGGTGCTGTGGAGAAATATATAAAAGGGGTACAAATCCTAACTTTCTCTTAATAAGGAGCAGAGAGAAAGGGAATGGCCACAAGAAGCAAGAGACAGATGGCTCGAAATTTTAAAAGTGGCAATAAATGGACATCTGAGTGACCACCTCCCCTCTCTCCTCACTTCTCCATACAAGAATTCCTGAAAGTATTATGGGAGTGATAGGTGTCCCAGACCCCTGAGTCTCCTTTGCCTCACCTGAAGCAATGAACTGTGTCAAACCTGCATGAAGGAAGCACAAGTTATTCATGGGACTTAGTAACTTGGAGGTCTCTGGAGGTCTAAGATGTTGTTGGTGGGGGCACACACTACCCGAGCAGGCTGAATTGTGTGTGCAAAGGGAGGAAACTGAGATAGTGTGAGACTTTCACTTTCCTTTCAATAGTTGGCTCTCATGGGGTCAGAGAGAGGAGTCTCTGAGGTAACACGTGGTACCTGCCATCTGATTAGTTCTCCATGAATGTCAGTTGCCCTGGCAGGGAATCCCATGGTCTTCTTGCTTTGTTTCTTCTTTAGGTCTTTGGAAAGCAACGCTGTCACAAATTATGCAAGAATTTATTAGATCCATTAATGTACCGAGTTAAGTCAGGGATGACAAGGTATCCATCCAGTCTAGTTCAGGAAGGGTAGTGATTTTCTTAAAAAAAATTGGTGTTTCTCTCCAAACAACTTTCCTAAAAACCTGTCCCACTCCACAACACAGCTTCATAAATACTCAAAAAGTGGAGCCTAAACGGATGTTGACATCCATGCTCAGCTCAAACCACATTGCTCATGTTCTTTCAGTTGCTCAGCCTTCATTGACAGGCTACATACAGGATCCAGACCATCTAATGTTTTCCATCTGACCAACAGGCCAAGTGGAGAGCATGCTGAGCTCAGAATCTAAACACCTGGGAAACATAGGGATCTTGTGGTCGGAATACTTAGGAGCACTCTGTTCTCAGGTCACCTAGATGAAGACCTGAATTCACCTGGGGTATTTGTTTTTGCGAAGGTACTTCATAAGCTTCTGGTTATCAGTTACATCACCTTAAAACCAGGCACAGATAATTCCTCCTTCCTGCCTCATCATTGTAAAGACCAAATAAGACAATGTATTGAAAGTTTTATGGAATTTTATGGAATATGAGAGTAAGTCTATCCTATTTCTTGATAGGAATTCTCACACATACATTTTCTACTGGAATGTGGCAACATGGAGTAAAATATAAAAGCTAGCACCTTCACCTCTAGGCACCTACCCTAGGGAAACTCTTACATGATTGCATTCAGAAATACGTACAAGAGTATCCATTGTTATGAGGATTGCAATAGCAAAATACTGAATATTGGAAGCAATCTTAAAGAAACTGGAAGTGCATAATTATGGTTAATGTGCACTGGGGACAGGAGTGAATGGGTATATGACTCACAGTATATTCATAAAATGAAATATTGTATGATGGCAACAAGAATTCATTATCTCTGAAAGCATTGCGATCTCAACAAATATTAAAAACAGATTGTTGGATGAAAAGAGCAAATGGAAGAATATGTATTGTGTGGTATTATTTACATAAGGTTTAAAACATGCAAAAATAATAGTATATACCATAAATGCATGTACACATATAATAAGAAAAGGTATAAAAATAGCCATGGGCAAAAAGACAACCTACTAAACGAGAGAAGATATTTGCAAATGACGTATCTGATAAGAGGTGAATATCCAAAATGAATAAAGAACTCATCCAACTCAACATCAAAATAAAATAAAATAAAACCACAATCTGATTAAAAGATGGGCAGAGAACTTGAACAGACATTTCTCCAAAGAGGATATACAAATGGCCAATAGACATATGTAAAGATGCTCAACTTTACTAAACATCACAGAAATGCAAATCAAAACTACAATGAGATAACCTCACACCTGTCAGAATGTCTGTTATCAAAAAGTCAACAAATAACAAGCCTGGCAAGAATATAGAGGAAAATAACCCACATGCACTATTAGTAAGAGTGTAAATAGTGTAGCCACTATGAAAAACAGCATGGAGGCGTCTCAAAAATATAAATATAGAATTACCCTATGACCCAGCAATTCCATTTCTGGGGATTTATCCAAAGAAAACAAAAACACTAATTTGAAAAGATATATGTACCCCACTGGTCATTGCAACATTATCTAAATAGACAAGATACGGAAACAACCCAGGTATCCATCAATAGATGGATAAAGAAGTGAGATAGATAGATAGATAGATAGATAGATAGATAGATAGATAGATAGATAGATAGATAATCTTATTCAGCAATAATATATCATGGAATATTATTCCAAAATAAAAAAGAATGAAATCTTACCATTTGTGACAACATGGATAGACCTAGAGGATATTATGCTAAGTGAAATAAGTCAGAGAGAAAGACATGTACTGTATTATTTCACTTATATGTGGAATCTGATTTAAAAAACCAAAACAAATAAAAAACAGAAATAGAGTCGCAGATACAGAGAACAAGCTGATGGTTGCCAGAGGGAAGGAGAGTAGAGGACTGTGTGAACACAGGTATAAAATAAATGTCACAGGGATGTAATGCACAGCCCAGGGGGTATGGGCAATAACACAATAACTTTGCATGGTGACAGATGGTTACTAGGCTTATTGTGGTGAACATATCATGAGACATAAAATATAAAATAACTGTTTTATACCTGAAATGAATATATTATTATATATCTACTATATTTTCATAAAAAATAGCCATGAGAATAATAAGCCCCAATTCTCTTAAGTGGCTTCCTCTGGGACAGGGGCAGGGAGCGGTATTGGTGTGGGCTGCATGTGGGACTTCACTGTCTTTTTAGAAATTTATTTCTTTTGGAAAAAAAGAACTTGAAGCAAATATGATAAAATATTAAAATTTGGCCATTGCCCAGACAGTGGGATGTTTTTGTTCATTATATACTTTATATGCATCATGTAGGCTATACTGTTCTATACACTTAATATACTTCATAATAGAGTTTTTAATAAAAATAAGAAAATTTATATAAAGGAAATAAGAGGAAATGTAGACTAAGATTCACACATAAATACGTTCTTCATAGAATTTTTATAATAATAAAAAAACCCAGATGTTATCTAAGTGGAAAATAATAAGCTAATGGCTAACTGAATTCTGGTATGTTTATATAATTGAGTATATAGCCAAAGATAATATTTTTAAGAAGAAGTATATTAAATAATGCTAAGTAATAAAGCAAGATGCAAAATGATGTGCAGTATCACCTCAACTATCTATGTTTACATGTGTATAAACATGCATGTGAGTGTTTACATGTATTTGTTTGTGTAGGAAATAAGCCAAACTTTTATAGTTTGTCTCTGTATTGCAAAATTATGGATGGTATTAATTTCTTATTCTTTTCTGTACTTTAAAAATGTAGTATGAGGAGCATGTACAAATTTTAAATAACATATATATTGAAAATGTTTACGTGTTTAGCCAATCAGACATGTAAATGGTCACATACAGAGACATGACAATATGCTATTCAGATAACAGGACTGCGGTATCTAAACCAGATGGATATTAATGCTGCTTAATCTAGCCTTTTGCTGCCTGACAGGAATGTATCAAGTAACACGCATATGCTTCTGCTTTAAGATCTCCAAGATATTTGTTCGTTGGCCAATATCTACAACTGTAATAGACCTCTCTCCAAGCTCCAGGCTCATATATCCAGTGGCATCCCAGATCTCCTGGCTTGTATGGTCTCATAAACCTTGACAGTAAACATCTCAAACTGAAGTCATTTCCTTCCTTTTCCCCTAATTCCTCCTTTACTTTCATTTCTTGCCTCAGGAAATGCCAGAAGCATGTACCTAATTGCTAGGCCATTTTGGATCTTTCCCTTATCCCCTGAGTCTAACGGATCCTGCGTTCCATCAGTTCTCCCTCAGATGTATCTCTGGGATGCTTTCCCTCCACCTGCCCTGCACGGCCTCTGGTTGGTGTCTTGGTGTGGGACCACATTGCATCTTGCCTAAGTCGCTGCAGCAGCCTCAAGTTCTCCCTGCCTAAACTTGTGCCCTCATCAGTTCAGTCTCCAAATGACTGCCACTGCAGAGTGTGTTCTTTCAAAAATGTAAAATGAGATACAAAAGGTAAGCTGAGCATATCGATTCTTTTACAAATTGAGATACTTAAAGACAAGCAATCACGGATGCTCCACTTGAAAACCAGAGCAAGGAACTGACCCAGCTGCAAAGCATAGCACTTCAGCCCGCAGCCCTCCTCTGTGACCAAAACCCGGGCTGGTTGAGTGACTCCTGGTCACCTTACTGCAAGTCATTACTTACAGCCCAAAGCACATGACTGAAGGGGGTCGGGGGCGGGGGGGCAGTGATGAATGTTAGCTTCCTCCCTAATGTTTGTATTTTCACTTCTAGAAACTGGAATATATTCCCTCAGATTTTTGGTGAGTAGGTGGTAGGAAAATATTTCTACTGAATCACCTGTCTTCTTGTTTTACTAACTTTCATCTTGCTCATGGGAAAGATAAACAAACTAAAAGTACAGGTTAAAATTATTACAAACTGTAGTAAGAAAAAAACTTTTAATTTGAAAGCAAAATACACAGCACATTTTACAATCCTCAATGTATGACAATGTTTCAACATTGAGCTTTTCATGCAAATTATAAATGTATATGAATATATGCTTCTATTTTCATTTTCTGCACTATTACTTTTTCTTCTTACCTCATTTGTGAACCTTCTGGCAGTTGTCAAAATAACACACTTATGAAGTATTAAAACTCAGATGATAAATTGAAGAATGTGTGAAAAAATTATAATATATATTTTAAGATTTAAGAATACTTTAAGATAAAACAAAATGAATCTATTTGTAAACTAATGATGATAGTTAGCAATGAATTTAGGATTACAAATCCAGTTCTGTGGTTCTGTATGCCTAAGGTTCACAATTTTTAAAAAGGTAAATGAGCACCTTAAACATAGTGTGAATAGTGATAGAAGTAGTAGTTTCAATAACACAAAAATTAGGAGTAGCAGCTAGCATTTATCTGTACCAGATACTATGATAAATGCTTTAAATACATTTTAAAAAATTCAATCCTTCTTGTAATTTTATTTTTCAGTTGGTAAGATTAAGACTCAGAAAACATGATTAACTTGCTCACAGTCACATTCTCATTAGCATAGAGCCAGTTGGTTTCCATCTTATCCATTCATCTGACATCTCCTTAATTATTATTAAACCAACTGAAAAGATAAAATCAAGTGTCACTCATTGAGAATAGAAGATTGAGTTAACCATGAGTCTATGAAGCTACATGAGATGTTTGTGGCCCCCTAGAAAGATAATCATGGGAGCCCTGGAAGCAAAGAATGGAAGTCTCCTCTCACTTACCCAGCTCTACAATAAAGCACCCTTAGTGACATTTTACAAATTTTTATTTGGGGCCCCCATGGATTTCAGAGTCATTGGCACCTGTCATGCATTCCATCCCACTGAACATGCATGGGATTCCCAGCATGGCTAATTTAGCAGACTGTGTAACAAAGGCCACAGTGTCTGGGGCCAATAAATAAGCCTAAAATTTATATCTCCAATTCCTAAACTCAGTTCTATTCTTGAATTCAGACATAAATCACCCCTGCCCTTTTCTGGTCTAACTGCAACCTGTCTGGCCCAGCGCAGTCCCTTTTCACACCTTGCCCCTCGTCGGACTTGGCTTTCAACATGGCCTTTACTCTTCACTTCATTTTTAACTCTTTGTGGCAACTCATGTCTACTGCTTTAGACTGCCTTATCGGGGGGGAAAAAATGTAGTGAAGAATTAGATATTTAGGGTACAGAAATGATTATTTCCATGAGGGCATAGAGTCAATCTTGAGGATAAAAGTCCATGAAATATTTTCACACGTTACATATGGTAGTATGGCTGCTGATAGAATTCCCATTTTGGAACACGAACTGCTCAAAGATAGAAGAAACATTAAGTGATAGGGAGGGGAATCCCTCAGGAAATTATCCAAGCTGTAAAAGTCATAAATGTGAGGACGGAAATGAAAATATTACTCATTCTAGCAGTCTTCCTTTGGGGGTAGGGAAGTGGGAAGCATCGGTTTCCTTAGTCAATGATATTTTCCTCTCTCCTCCTCTGAAATTAGATACGAAGCTAAATTTAAAGGCACACATCTCATGGACATTGTCACTCTTATTTCTTTGTTCTACATTATCATAATCAGTCTTCAAATTTTACAGGACACTGTAAAGGGCAATAATTTGCAATTGTTCTAAGCAACGACTCCAATGTTAATATAAAAATAAATCCAAGAAGCTCATCTTATTCACAAATAAACAAGCCCTTAAGGAGATTCTGAGCTGACCTATAAACAAAACATAACAAAGCCTGTGTCCAAAGATTGAGAACAGCAGCTTCAATTCCATTACTCTTTGCTTTGGGAATATAAAACATGGGCACTGCTTTTGGCGACTAATTTGGCCCTGGAATGTAAAATGGCTAAGCAGGTTATGAAAAGTATGTCACAAATTAATTTTATTTATTTTAATAGAAAATAATGCCTTTATTTTTATTTTTTTAATTTATTGATTAGAGAGAGAGAGAGAGAGAGAGAGAGAAACATTGATTTGCTGTTCCACTTATCTACACATTCATTGGCTGATTTGTGTGCGTGCCCTCACAGGGGATCAAACCTGCGACACTGGCACATCAGGGCAATGCTTTACAGAGTGACCTACCCGGCCAGGGCGCAAATTAAACATTTGAAAGACATCATCCTCAAGTATCAAATGGGAACTACATTTTCTGTACTAGGAGCAAAGGAGAGAAAGAAGAAATGGGGGTTGGGGGAAGGGAGATTAATTTCTGTCTTGGATTTACTTGTAAAACAACAAATATTTAAGGAGGAGTTGTTTCCACCATCTCTTTGAAGCACCGAGCCCTATTATTCCTGTCTATTTGCTCTGTTTTGGAAATGATCAATGTTTTAAAAGGAAACACATCATGGGTAGTGTCTTAAAAAAATAAAACAAAATGTGGAAACTGCCCTGTTCCACCCCGTACCTTATTGTCAATTAATGTTCATAACAGCAGACACTGCCGCTTTGGGGTGGGGGTGGGGGCATCTGGCTTTCTTCAGTTTAAAGCAGACACTTTGCTTTCTTTCTCCTACATCAGTACAAAAAGCTCAAAAAAGAAAACGGTTACTTATCATGCGCCCTTTCTTTGTATGAGGCTTGGTAAGCCGTAGCGTATGTTTTCTCCAAATGAGAGCCTGGCTCTGGACTGTGGTCTGCTTGCTTTTATCTGTTCCTTACAAATTCTCACAAGGCAGACATTCCATTGCGCTGAGCAAGAGGAGGCTGAAATCAGAGGTCAGAGTCTCCAGGGGCCCCCTGGTGCTGCGGAGCTGATTTCTCTCCCACACTCACACTGAGCTACGAGCAGCATTTCCCAGAGATCAATAAGAGCTTGCGGGGCTACATGAATTTGAGGCTTAGAAGAGAGACTCTAATTAAGCAATTAAACTGTCAGTCAGAGGTCACTTTAAAACTCAGCCTTCCTGAAAGAAAACATAATGGAGCCATTTTTGTGTTGACCATACAGAGTCATGCCTAGCCAGCGGGTCCTCCTGCTGCCTTAACAAGACTGTGTGTCATTCAGGAGCGGAGCACCCGAGGTTAATTAAACTGGCCACTCTAAAGGGACAGAGAAAACATATTGCCAAATTAGTTGAAACTTGAGTGCAAGTCGAGCTTTGTCATTAGCACTCCATGATCCCATCCCCATTTCAATAGAAGTCAGAAAATTCAGTTTCTCTCTTTTTTCATTATAGCAGCATGTAATTCTAGAAAACAAACTTCTGCGATGTTATCTAAGTTCTCATGTAGCTCAAAATAGTCAAGACTGTCTATTGGTAATTGTGCCAGGGAGTGAACTCTACACAGCACATTCCCGAATATGACATCGGCAATTTTCCACTGATCACTGCAAGAGCAGAGAGAGCAGAAATTTATTCCCCTATTCAGCCACGCATCTATTAGTAATTCATGCATCATACAATTGGTGTCTTTGAAATATAAAGACTGCTGCTGTGGGTTGTGTGAGAAGCGATGGAGGTTGCATATTACTGCTCCATTTTAAAATTTTCATTCCTTTCTTCCACTTGCTGAATTTTGCCTTTAGTTCCATGAAACCAAGAGTGATGGCTCGGGCTGCCTGTGGGGTTTCCCTTCCTCCACTTAGGACTCCTGGAGACCAGGCCAACTACAGGAAGAGCTCTCTTCTGTATAGCACATGGAATGCAGAGCTACCCTCCTGCCAGATGCCTGGTGGACTTGTGGCCCAGAGGGTGACCACAAGTTTAGTGTGTGTGAGTCTGACAGTGACCTCCAGAATGAACCCATCACTGACTTTGCCTGACCTTTAGGGTCCATTTCTTCAACTCCCACGTTGCTTTCCTCTTCCTACCCACAAACACAACCCCAAACAGGAACCTCTTCACTACTTTCTCTATTCCTGCCTGGGCTCTCCAGGCACCCAATTGCATAACTGAGCAATGTAAGGTCCCCAGGTCACAAAGAGAGTGAGTGGCGGTACCATGCCCAGACACGCGCCTAGCAGTGCCCAGTGCTTAGTTGATACCACAGGCTGAATGGACAAAGAGAATGCAGACCACCGTACTTCAAAGCACTTACACTGTCTGCTTCATATTTGAAGCCCTAACACTTTTCCTTAAATTGGATTCATATTAAAGAGACTTCACAATGGTTCCAAAGTAACTCTAATTTTATTTTCTCTCCCTATTTTCCCAGGTGTCCTATATTCTGCCATCCAGTTCCTTGTACATAGGCTATAATTTTTATATTTTACCAAAACACTTATTCTTACTTCAGGCTTGCTTGCATTTTAGTCCTGATACTGCCATGAAGTTCTACCTGGTATCAATGCTGACCCATCTGGACATCAGTTTTCTTATTTTTAAAATAAAGAGATGACCATAAATTATCTCTAATCTCTCCTCTTTCAACTTTAACATTCTATGCTATCTATGTGTTCATGATTAATAATAATAACGACTTTCAAAATTAATATGTCTACTTCTGACCATCCAAATTGTTATGGGAGTTTAAAAAAAAAAAAAAAGATGGCTGGTCTCATCCAAGCACAATTTACCTCAGTATTGAATAGTATTGAGATCTATTAAAAATTCCATGAGCACAAATATTATCTGGCAACATCATTGGCAGCTAAATATTTTTCTCTTTGCTAATGACTCTGTCTAAGCAACAGGAGCATGAAATTAACTTTCATGTCTCCACTTTCATGAATGATTGGCTTTGTATGAGCTGAAACTGCAGAGATATTGTGTAAGATATTGGACTGTAAGGTGCGTTTCACAACCAGTGTCCACCTAGCTCTGAAGACTAGATGGCTGGTGCCTCAGTGCCTGCCTTCATGAATCCCTGGACAACCAACCGTAACTCAGAGCCAAGTGTCCAGCCTCGCCAGGACATTGCCTGCCTGGCTCCAAACTGCGGCCAACCTCCCACCTCCATAATTGACTCCACTTGGCCAGCGTTCACAGCAGATCTCTACCCCATTTTACCTGAACAGTCCTTTTCCACCATTCTGTATCTTTTTGTTTGGGTGATTTATCAATTGTAAAAACAAAAATGATTTAGTTTGTATATAACTTATGTAATTTTCAATATAAATAAATTTGCATGTCAAAAATATCTTACAGATGAGCATGTGTTCCAGTTTCTCATCCTGAAAGTATGAAACTTATAGGACCAATCTATCTCTTCTTTAGGTCTCTGCCATGATAACATGTCTTCATCAGCTACTCATTCCATTTCTTTCTTATATTCAGCTGCTCTTTTTCCATCATCACCTTGCACTTTTGACATGCCCAAGTTTCTCCACCATTAGAAAAACAACTTTCCATTGATCTTACCTTCCCTTTATATCATTCACTTGCATAATTATGGGGGGAAAAAGCTAAGAAGCTCCTGCACCTACAAACCCACTGTGATCTGAAGTCTTCTACTATTACACACACCATCCTCATTCTCCCAAGGTCATCAAAGACCAAATCCAGTGCCTTTGTTTCAGTCTATGCTACTACTCGCTTCCAGTTTTCCACCTACCTCTCTGAGTATTCTTCCTCATTCTCCTTTTCTTCTGTTCCTTCATCTGCCCCTTAAATGGTGGTGTTTCCAAAAGAGTTTACTTGGTCCTTTTGTCTTTACAAAATACTCCTATAAGTGACCACACCTACTTCTGGGGTATTAATAACCATGCAACTATACAGAAATTATCCTCAAATGGATATGTCCAGCTCACATCCAGAGCACTGAATTCAAATGCTGAACTCTGTAAAGGACATAGTGTAGGACTTTAAATTCAAGTTTCCAACTTCAGTCATCTATCCCTTTACTCAGTTAACGGCATCACCGTTTACCTATTCTTCAAGAGAATAGTCTTAACTCTTCTACCTCTATCACCCAGCCCACCCTTCACTATGTAATTACCCTCTAAGTTTTGGTGACTGCACAGCTCTAGAAGTTTTCCATACAGCCTTTCTCTCCATCCCCGAGGCCACTGCCTGAGGCTTCTCCATAGCTTCCCAAAGAGCCTTAATCCCACCTTTCTCTTTCTCTGCCAACCATATTTTAACAACCATATTGTTCACTGTAAAGTGAGGCTTTGAGTACATTACCCTCTGTTTTACAGAAAACTTTCATCAACTCCATACTATCTGTAGGATTATTTCAAATTCTTCACAGAGTCTAAAAGAGTTTGTCCAATTTGGATGTCTTCCGCAGACCTTTGGTCTCCACGTGCTCTCCATCACATAGCTACACTCCAGGCACAATGCTCTCCTTTCCTATTCCCAAATGTCTGTGCACATTCATACCGCTGTGCACAATTTCCCTCATCCTTTCCCTAAAACTTCCTCTCCTGGCCTCACTGCCACATTTCTACCACTGAAATTCTGCCACTTAAATGTCATCTTCAGTGTGAAAACTTCTCTGGCTTCCAGGTTTAAATGAATCATTCTTGTCTTCTTCTGATTATTATTACAATTTATTGAGTCGAGTCCTAGGTACACTAAATGCTTGGTGCTGTATTATGACAAAGAATCATAAGTAGGTTCTTCTTTTAATGAAGACCGTGAGGCCTGGAATCACAAGTGGGAAGCCCTGGCTCCTAGGGCCTTTGCCCCTCCTAGTAGCTCACACCATCTTCCTCTTTCCAGTGCCAACTGAACATGCCCCTGAGAGCACTCCTCATCAGCATCACTGGGATTAGCCTAGCACACATCGCCAACTTTCTATATCACAGGAAGGTCATTTGCATCATCTCAGATACCTCCAAAGACAAACTGACACAATTCTCATTTCAAAGTTAAGGAAACAAGTAGAATGATTACTGGTCTTCCAGGCAACTAGAAACGGCAAAACCCAGACTCAGTTCCAGGTCCAGTCCACTCCACCACAGGCTAGATTTCTTAACCATGGTACTGTGGTGTCTCACATGGCTGGTGTAGCTCACTTTGGATATCAATGCATCACTCAAGTCCTTAGTGGCATTAGTTTCTGAATGTACCATTTGCCCCACTGATGGGGATGCTCCAACTACTTCATACAGGACGCTCTGATTTCAACTACTTGTTTGGACTATTACTTTTTGTACATTACCTTATCTGCCAGACAGGACTCCTCCCAGCACCTGACTTTGGGTTTATTTTCTTATCTCCATCCCTTTGACTAGATCATATTTGAGGTTTCACTTCCTCTAAACTGTTCCCTCTTGCTACAGTTTAGTCAAGCCCAGCTGCACACTGAGATATGGTAGTGGTTCATAGAAAAGCCACGCGGTGTATTTATATCTCAGGTAGGTGGAAAATCCTACTCATTACCACAGGAGGGAAATAATGCATCCATGTGGCATGTGCTTCTGACCTAGGCTTTGTTTTGTTCACACACCGTTGTGTGTTGAATCCTATAGTTTATGGACTTTATCAAAGACAAGAAACTTTACCTGGAGCCAAACAAAGGGAGGGAATAAGTGATGGAGACATGCCCACCACAGGCAAAACAATGAAGTAGATAGTTTGTCCCTGGTCCATTCCAACTTCTCTTGAAGGCCTCTCTTTCTGCTTCACTGTTTTATTTTGCCTTCATTTTAAAAGGCTATTTAGGAGAGTACAGAGTTCCTGTTTGGTAGTTATTTTCTTTCTTCAAACTGAAAATAACATTTTGGCTTCCAATTATCACTACTGCAAAGTCAACATTCAGTCTGCCACTTCCTAAAAGGTAATCTCTTCTCCTACCCACCCGCTCCCCTGGCTGAATGTAACATTTTTCTTTATCTTTATTTTTTTAAAGATAATTTTTCTTTCTATTTATTCTGCTTGTCTGGCTGTTTGAGTTCCTTGGAATTCTTGTTTCTATAAATTGTTGTCTTTTATCAGTTTTAGAAAAGTCTTAATCATTAGTACTTCAAATACTGCCTCTTTTCCATTTTACTCTCTTTGCCTTCCAGGATTATAATTAAATGTATTTTATATCCTTTTTTATTTATCCTCTATGTATGTTAACATCTCCTCAGTATTTTTTTACCCTTTTGCTTATCCATGTTGTTTTGCCAGAGAGGTTCTTTTGAATTACCTTTCAGCTCACTATTTACATCTTCATCTCTGTCCAATTTGTCTAATATGGAAACAATAAACTTCTACTGATAATTTAATTCCAACTATTGTATTTATCCAGTTATACATTTTTGGTTAGTTCTTTTTTTTTTCCTTGCAATGTCACTTTTTTATAGCTTGCGGTCCTTGCTAAATTTTTTACTTTTACCTCCCTAAGCTTAATAACCATAGTTATTTACCAACTTGTGCTTGGTAATTTTAGTACCTGTCATACTGATGTATTTTTTTCCATTGTCTGTTAATAACATTGTATTCCATTTGTGCTATATTGTCTTCCCGTGGACTTGAATATCTTTGGGAGCACACTGGCTATTGTAGATGAAAAATTATAGTATAAATGAGGTATAGGATGATTTTTATTTCCCTTTGAAGATTTTAAATTACTTTTACTGGATGTCCAATGCCTAAAGGCATTAGCAGTACAGGGTTCCTCACATTATTCTGTGGCTTCAGATTTTGGACCATTTTGTGACTTAAAGCTAAGATGCAGTCTCTGCAAAGGCTGTTTTACATTCATTTCACCTAGAATTCAGGATGGTTTACCAGGACCTCTCCTCTATTCAGGCCCTGGACTGAAACTGTGCTCCTTTTGCCCTGAGAGGCTCTCTAAAGTACTGCCAACTCCTTCTGGGCCAGCACATGCCCTACGGGCAAAAGCAGTTCCAAGTACCAGGCTCACCTCTCACTATTTGTGAGGTCTTTCTTGCACTTAGGAAGATGTTGTTAAATGTCATCCAAATTTTTTAAATTGTCTTTGTCAGGAGAGTTGGCCTGAGTTACCATTACACAAAGTAGATATCTTAAACCTTAAGCTGTATAATGCTTTGTTAATGTAGATTCTGAAGATTCATTTAGGAGGTTAATATATAGTCATAATTCAAATGAACTTTTAACTACATTAATGACAATATTGTAAAATGATACTTAAAACTATACCATTGGACTGGACTACTTTGAAAAATGTAAAACAATTTTTTTACTTTGCTTGAGTTTAATTTGAAAGCTAACCAGTTGGGGTTCGCATAAGAATCTGTCAGGAAATTTAAATAGAAATATCCGTTAGCTAGGAAAATCAGGTTAGCATTTTAATAAAGTATTAAGAAATACAAATAAAAGATGGAAAACCTTTAGTTAAAAAATAATTAATTTAAAACCAAAAAGAAAATCTCAAAGTACAATCTTATTCTCTCATAAATGAAGAATCTAGCATTAATTACAGGTGAGAATGTATTAAAGTTTTTTGGCAGTAACAGAACCTTTTTGTCATTTAACCAACTAATAGCCATATCCTTTCTCTTCCATCCCAATCTCCTGATATATTCTGTCCTGTCAGATACTGATTTGTTAAATAGCAGATAGAGATCCTAATGTCAAGAAAAGTAGAACCCTGTGAGAAATCCCAAAGGCTTAAAAATAGTTGATTTAAAGTTATGGCCCTGGCTGGTGTGGCTCAGTGGACTGAGTGCTGGTCTGCGAAGCAAGGGATCACTGGCTGGATTCCCAGCTAGGGCGCATGCCTGAGTTGTGGGCCAGGTCCTCAGTTGGGGGGTTTGCAAGAGGCAACCACGCATTGATGTTTCTCTCCCTCTCTTTCTCCCTCCCTTCCCCTCTAAAAATAAATAAATAAAATCTTTTTAAAAAGTTATGATAAATCCATTCCTCCATTCCATATATACTTTTCTAATCTCTCTTGAAGCCAATTCTGGACAATGATATGTAAAGAGGCTTCTATGAAATTTTTTCCTTTTTTTAATATTTTATTTATTTATTTTTAGAGAGAGCAGAAGGGAGGGAGAGAGAGAGCAAGAGAAACATTGATGTGCGAGAGAAACATAAATTGCTTGCCTCTCAAATGCCCCCCACTGGGAACCTGGCCTGCAACCTAGGCATGTGCCCTGACTGGGAATTGAAACAGTGAGCTTTCAGTTTGCAGAACAGCGCCCAACCCACAGAGCTACAATGGCCAGGGAAAATTTTCCTTTCTTGATTAATAAAATACAAAATGGAAACAACGAACATTCTTTCTTTTCCCTTTCCCCAGATTTGACCTCACGCAAAATATTTGGAACTGCTGCAGCCATATCTTGACCGTGAGGTAACAAACACAAAATGAAAAGGCAACAACCCACAAAGAATGGTAGAACAGACACTGAGTTTCTAAGCAACCCTGAGATTTTCTACCTCCTGTTTTGTACGTAGGTAAAAAAATAAATGTCTTCATATTTTAAATTGCCAATTGATAGGTCTCCTATGATTTGATGTTGAAAACACCCATAACTAATATATTTGCTAAATATGCTCATATGCCAATGTTTTTGACCCAGGTTTGACTCCAAAAAATGCTTGAAATTTCTGTTACTTACTATAATACAAGAGTCCTGAGGTTCAAGGTCAAAGTCAGTGAAGTTCAAGAGAACACGGTGATTTCTTTCCACTTGAATGACCCAGGAACAGTCAGTGTTACTTCTGTAAGGACTAGGGTAATTTGGAGAATGAATCTCTGCACTGGGAGCCTGGAAAATCCCACCACAACCTGTAGGTAGGAAATCAATTCAATAATGAGAGGAATCCCTGATCAATAAAACTTTACACTGTAACCTGATACCATAGGACAATATGCTACTTTGTTTGACTACCACTTTTATGTACTCTCTGCTAAACATTTTGAAGACATGAACATCCACCATTAATTCATTCATCCCAACAAAACAAAGAACTAAGAAAATACCTTGAATAATTTAAATACTGATCCTAAAAGTTATTCTAAAAATATTGAAAAGTAAGTGCAAATGAAATCATGTTTTCATAAAGCCCTTAAATTCCTCATTATGGTTCTCTAAAAATATAGCAAACTGTAAGAAGAACACATCTCCTTCCAAGAATTTTAATTAATAGAGTAATATATGCTTTTATAAATAATTTATAATTTGCCTTTTGAAATTTAATATTCTGGACCTGGTACAGTTACTCACTGTTTTTATTCTTATGACATTATGAAATACTTACCACCTTTTACCTCTACGACCCATCATTTCTTAGAATGATAATGATATAAACCAATAATGGAAAAATTCAGTTATATTTTCTAATAACTACAAATCTTTTGGGGGTAATCTAAATAATACATACTTATAATTCTCATTAAATTCACATGTTATTGACTCCAGGAAAGATGTGATATACTTATTATATTACCTTAAGGTTGCAAATGGTAGGTCCTAATGGTAGGACCATTAGGTAGCTTAAGGTTACATTTTGCTCTGGCATTTTCTAGAAGTCACTAACTGCTCTAAGCTTTGATTTCCTCTTTACTATTATGTGTATATGAAATGAACTTCCCTCACAGGGCGGATGTCAGGATGAAATGAGATGCTTCTCATGGAATAGTTAGGAAAGTTCCTGGCACTTAGTAAGCATTCAGTAAATTCAGCTATTATGAGTCATTGGATGTGTTAACATTTGCTAAAATATTCTGTGTATTAAATTTTTTAAATTTAAACGATCTGCAATTGGCAATTTATTCAGATTGACTAAATTCTTAGGCAAAATGTCACTATCTAACACCTGGTAATCCCTTGGAGTTCACAAATTTAACATTTACTGCTTTGGCATTTGCCAAAAACCCAAAGGTCTAAACTGTGGCATGAAGTAATTTACCACTTTGCTGATGCTCCCATTTGAGCTGGTGAACAGGCACAAGTCCTTAGAGAGGAAGTGAGTCTAACCAGGCATCTCACTCCTGCTCTCACCATGGATTCACATATGTTCCTTGTTTTCACATACACTGTGACTCTTCAGAAATTATACTCTATCCCATGTTTTAGGGAAGAATATATGCCAAAGCAGCATTCGCCCTTTGGGAAGTCACAAAGTTGTCAGGATGTAGCCTTTGTACCTCTCTCCACTCATTTCATGGAAGTTAACAAGGGCTCAGCTTCAGTTCCTTTAGATTTCTCTTTGGTTCACTCACCTCCAGGCACTGCTTGCCATGAGACGTTGAAGCCTCTCCCACTTATGAGGCTGTCAGTGTTAAATCGGATTGCTAGCTCGTTTCCTGTGCTGGAGACCTGCATGGGATTCTCAGATGATCTCCGGGCACACAACTGGGCTATTCTGGGAGACTGGAAATCAGGGCCTCCATAGATCTAGAATAGGATAGAGAAAAAAAGGACTTAAATCAAGAGATATATTTAAGCAATTACAGCCCTGCCCTGACTCACTTTTACCACAAGTTCTTGTGGTACTATTATCATTAGAAATTGCAATCTCAGCCTCCCTGGGTGGGGATGAACTGTAAACTTGAGCTCCCTCCCTCAAAGGCACTCCCTCTGCCCTGGGAACACACAAGTTCAACCACCCACAAAATTCTTGCTTGTTTTATCAGCCAGAATTGTAGAGCTGAACTCAGTGGATAGTTCCAGAATCTTCCCTAGCTCCCCTCTTCCTCTTTTTGATGTCTTCACTGGATTTCCTGCTTTCTTCAGCAGAGACAATGCAGATAATGCAGTATCCAGTCTAATTTTCTAACTCTTCGGGCACATTAGAATAAGGTTAGTATAAAGCTCTTTTGTTTGTGAACATCAGGTTCATTGAAAGCTATTGATTTCCCAGTTACATTTTTAGGATTTTCTACCTTATAATCTGAATATATTATAAGATGAGGCATGTAAGTAATATTTTTGCTTCTTCAGAAGGAGTGAAAATATAACTTCTATTAATGTGTTCTGTGGTACCTTCAAGAAAGGAATACTTCTCTATTCCTCCTCCCAACATGTCCACTTGCAGGAACATGACTAAGAACATCCAACATCTACTCAGGAATTGCCCTGAACACTCTGTCTCAGTATCTGGATGGTGTCCCTTAGGACTATCTTTGTTATCCTCAGACCTAGGCTCCTCCCAATTTCAAGTGTCATTCTGACCAGGATCTGGCACCCCAGTGACACATCTCTCCCAGCAAGTGTCTCCTTGGTCTCACATCCAGCATCTTGTTAGCAAGTCTAGCACAGCCCAGGCCAGGCCTCCAGGACACCTCACACTCAGGTTTCTCAATCACCAGTGGGCCTGCTTGTACAGTTTATGGGTTGCAGGGAGAGGGGAGAGGAACATGGAGAAAATAACAATCAAGCAGAAGATGTTGAAGAATAAAATTAGGCTTCTGGTTAAGATGGTGATGTAGGTACTAATACATGCAGTATTCACATTCTTCCACAACCACATCAACATTACAACTAAACTACAGGACAATCATCATTCAGAACTGCCTGAAATATAGCTCAACATAAGTTTTACAACTAAGGATATAAAGAATAAGACACATTGAGACTGGTAGGAGGAACAGAGACACAGAACAAACTGGTCCAACACATACATGTGGCAAATTAAAACTGAGAGGGACATCTTAGTTGTGGAGGTTTCCTTTGAGGAGTGGTGGGTCCCAGGCCCACATTAGGTTCCCCAGCTCAGTTTCCAGTGCTGGGAAAAGAAGACCCTATAACTTCTGGTTATGAAAACCAGTAGAGATTGAGGCTGAGTTAAGACAGAGGGTGGCTGGAGCCTCAGATGTTCCTCTTAAAGGCTCTATGCATGAACTTACTTGGATTCACTCCCTCTGAGTTCTAGTGCTAGGGAAGCAATTTGAAAGGCACCAGGGATATATATAGGGAGGAAAAGAATTGTCTGTCATCATGGTGAGAGCTGGAGGGGAATATTTCTCCCAAACATAAGTACTGGCAGAGGCCATTGTTCCTTTTCTGAGCCAGCAGGCCGACTCACTATCTGAGTCTCCTAATACCTTTAGCCTCACCCTGGTGATTCCCAGAGACCCTGCCCTACCAATTTGCAGGCCCACTCAAACTGTTTTCAGTGGCCTGTTTTGGCTCATGCTTCAGACTTTCCTAAAATCTCTCAAGCAAGCAGCAGCTGGCCTTGGCATACCCTATACCTTTCACTAAGTGGCCCCAGGCCTGGTATTAGCAGCAGCCAGCCTTGGTTTGAAGCTTAGCTTCTCCTGGACACCTCCAGGCCCAACACAAGTAGCAGCCATCTGAAAATCACTTTGTAGCTCATGCTGGGGGACCCTAAGCAAAACACAGGCAGTGGCTAATCTTGGTATGTACCTCCTGAAAGGCCCCAGAGCTTTATACCATTGCAAAACACCACTAAACCACCTCCACAAACAACACACTAAAGTATGGACTTAGCAGGCACTGGAGCCCTGCTGAAGTAGGTCCTGCTCTGTGGGGTGGGCCCCTGTACAGCTGATCCTCCACAGTGATCACAGCTATTGATCACAGTGATTGCAGTCCATTGGTCTGGTGGTAAATCCCTTCCATTAAGGTGCCAACAGTAATCAAGTTTCAACTACAACATGAGGATGTACACAACCCACACAAAGGGCCACATCTGGAGTACCCATCTTGGGTGATAGGGGAGGCTGTGTGTTACTGGACCCTATGGAACACCTACTACATTAGGTGATTCTACCAAGCTTGGGAGACATAGCAGCTCTACCTAATACAGATAAATCAACACAGGGGAGAAACCAAATCGAGGAGACAAAGAAACAGGTCTCAGGTAAAAGAATAAGAAAAAGAACTAAACAAAATGGAGGCACTCAAACTAACAAATACAGAATTCAAAACAGTGGTTATAAGGATGCTCAAGAAGCTTATTCAAACCTCAATAGCATAAATAGGACATAGAAACCATAAAAAATAACCAGTCAGACATGAAGGATACAGTAACTGAAATGAAGAACAATTTACAGGGAATCAACAGTAGAGAAAATGAAGTCAAGAATCAAATACATAATTTTGAATATAAGGAAGCAAAAAACACCCAATCGGAAAAGCAAAAATAAAAAAGAATTTTTAAAAATGAGGATAGTATAAGGAGCCTATGGGACAACTTCAAGAGTACCAACATTCACATCATGAGGGTGCCAAAAAGAGAAGAGAAAGAGCAAGAAATTGGAAAACTATTTGAAGAATTAATGACAGGAAACTTCCCTAACTTGGTGAAGGAAAAATACATACAAGTTCAGAAAGTGCAGAGAGTCCCAAACAACATGAATCAAAAGAGGCCCACACCAAGAAACATCATAACTAAAATGCAAAAGTTTAAAGACAAAGGAGAATCTGAAAAGCAGAAAAAGAAAAGCAGTTAGTTACCTACAGGGGAGTTCCCATAAGATTATCAGCAGATTGTTCAACAGGAACTTTACAGGCCAGAAGGCACTGGCAAGAAATATTCAAAGTGATGAAAAGCAAGAACTTACAGCCAAGATTACTCTACCCAGCAAAGCTATCATTTAGATTCAAATAACATATAAGGAGCTTCCCAAACAAGAAAAAGCTAAAGGGGTTTATCACCACCAAACGAATATTGCATGAAATGTTAAAGGCTCTCCTTTAAGAAGAAGAAGAAAAAAAAAGATCGAAAATATGAATAATAAAATGGCAATAAATACATTGCTATAAAAAAGGGGTTGCATAAAATAAAAAGTTGACAAATACATGAAACTAGGTAAAACAACACCAAATAGGATGTTCTGTATTTTGAGCAACAAAGAAGAAAATGAGGCAGTTTCCCTTAATTTCAGGGAGATGGGTAAGATGTCATCTTGCAAAAAAATTGATGGAATTCAGAATCAGAGGCTGTTTCTGAGTTTATTGTATGATTTCCTTTTTTATGTTTATCATATTTGTATATTGATGCATTTGTGTAAAGAAATAAATGGTTACATTTTGAACTTTAAAAAAAATCAATTAATTAATTTTTAAAAAGAAAAGATATTAAGCCTCTACCCTGAGGTCTTGCCAAACTTTGTGAAAGAAAGACCGTGTTGCGTGTCAGTTTTCAAGCATATTGGTATCTGGATCCTTCCCTCTGCCCCACATGAACGCTCATAATTCTATGCTCAGGATCAGAACCAGGAAAGCAGGGTTCGGTGAGACTTGTGTGCGGCACCCTCCCACCTGTGTGTTCTGTGCTGCTTTCCACCTCCACGTATTCCCCACCCCCACTCCTCAGGCCCTCAGCCTTTGCCCACCCTCAGGGGTGCTGTTGATTGATAGGGGAAACACTCCAGTGTTCTCTGGGGAGAGACAGTGAGAACAACAAGCCTAGTTTTGGGAAGTATGTGATTTGAATCTATAATGATTTCTTTGTCTGAGTAATTCCCCCAACCATGCCGGAAAGGCCAAAATGAATGAAACTGCTGTTCCACAGAGGGCTGAGCACAAGCACTGTAATTGCAAAGGAATGAAGCAGGCTGACAGCTTCATGCTTATTTTCATCAGGAGGAGCTATGTTTGTGCAGTCCCCTCAGTCCCAACCAAAGCAGAACTTCAGGAAGAGCCCTGTGTGGCCCTTTTCACGTACACATATGCAAATGCAAGAAATAAGATTGCTTCTTGTTTACGGTGTCCTTTCCCATTTCGAAGATTTCCCTACCCCCTCACCCGGAGCAGTCCTCAGAGCAGGAAGCCGACAGTATGTGCTTCCTAATCATCAAAGCCCAATAAGCAGCACGTATTTGGAGAGAACATTGGGCACAAGGGTTTAGTTCTAACAAAGAAAACTTGCATGTTGGCAAAATTGTCTTTGTTTTCCTTGCTCATGGGTCCCCTTGAGAATATAAACATAACGGGTATGAGTCAGCTAGGCCTAGAAGCCTCCAAAAGAATAAACACCACCACTTGTGCTTCCCTTCTTACCGGGCTGGGCTCGGCTCACAAAAGACCATCACAGAGAGACCAGAGGGAGCTAACTGCCCACACCAAGGCAATTGTCCAGGTTTATTGCACCAAGGAGTGGATTTCCTTTTCTATTTCATGCCGGTTCAAGCTCCTTTCTCAGAGACTGAAGAAAAATCAGCCAGTGTTTCCATGACCCAAACAATAAAATGGTACTTTTGTCTTCCACAAATAAAACCAGTAGTTAGCACATGACTCTTAAAAGAGGAAAAAGTTGGAAAGAATTTCAGGGTGTGGTTCATTAGACTACAGCATATGACTAAACTTTAGGGGAAAAGGAATTGGTCTGATGATTAAAGATTTAAAAATGTGTTTTTAGCAAATTCTTAGAATATAGAACATTTCAAAGGCTATGGTTTTAATCTGTTTTGAACATTTCTTTCTGCTCCATTGTTAGCTCAATTTATTGTTACAATTAAGTCAGTGTTCCAGAGCCATGAGTAACCAAATGGCTGTTGATTAATGTAATTGGCCACTTTCTAGACACAGATTTTGGAGGGAGAAAAATATTGACTCCTACTTAAATTTGGTGAAACCCAAGTATGCCCAATACCTGGTGACAGTGAGGTCCTACTTGGCTCTGATCAGCAAAACAGGTAAGGATAATTAATGGGCAAGCTAAGAACAGATGGGTCAATGTTTCTAGGTCATACCTACCAAGGGTAACAAATTTTGAAACTTCTTGCTAATACATTATCAGCATCTGTGGTATAAGGTGGTATAAGGGAGAGAGCAAATCATTTTGTTGTGTAGATGGAAAAGGGACCACACACTAAACCTGACAAGCTCAGGGGAGGCCTACATGGCAGCCTTGCACACTCAGAGACCAAAGTAACCATGTAGCATGGTCCAAAAATAAAAATTCCTAACTAAAAGCAGATCATGGCGGGCAGTCATGCCACAGGTCTGAGCTTTTTTATTTTTTATGAGTAATTTTTTATTGTATTTTTTCCATTACCACTTATCCCCCCTATAACTCCCTCACCCCCACAATCACCCTACCATAGTACATGATCATGAGTCCTGTTTCATTTTTGTTCAATCTCTCTACCCGCTTTTGCTCAATCAGCCCCCTTCACTGGCTGTCAGCCTGCTGTCTATGAGACTGTCTTTATGTTGCTTGTTAGTTCAGTTTGTTCATTAGATTCCACATATGAGTGAAATCATATGGTATTTGTCTTCTTCTGACTGGCTTATTTTGCTTAGCATAATGTCCTCCAGATCCATCATGCTGTCGCAAAGGGTAAAATGAAGCAGCCCAAGTATCCATCAGTAGATGAGTGCATAAAACAACTATGGGATGTTTACTTAATAGAATACTACCCGGTCATAAAAAAAGAAGGTCTGTAGCTTTTTTGACAAAGGTTAATCTTTACCATGAGTCTTGTCTATTGTCTTTTTGCATCTAAGATAACATCCTTTGAAATGTTAGAGTGATCCCCTTTTCCAAACCCCTCAGGGCACTCCACCGAACCAGAGCACCAGGCTGAAGAACCCCCTCACTGTTCCTTGTTCCCCAAATACCACCTCTGTGGGCTGTAAATGTTAATTAGTGACTATCCTATACTATCCAATGGAAAAGAAGTATGTGCCTCTCCGTTCTACTCTTTATCCAATTCCAGAGATTTTCATCTTTACTTTCTCCCACCCCCTTAATCTACCACCAATGGATTTCATATAACCCTCCTAATGTCTCCTCCTTTAACTCTAATATATAAAATAAGCTGCAAAACTGCCATTCTCCAGAGCATTTGTTGATATTTTGCTTCCCAGCAATTGTCAACAGTTTGACTCAAATAAACTTATAAAAATTCTCTCTAGGTTTGGACATTTCTTACGTCACCCATTGTCATTAATGCAAATTTATTATAACATTTTCCACTTGAGCAGTTTCAGAGAGGTCAAGCTAGATTTCTGAACAAAAAGTAAGGAAGTTACTCATTTCAGCCTTAGGGGGGAAAAAAAACAACAGCAGCAAAACTCTCAAAATATTCCTCCAAACTCTGATTTTGATGGAAGCTTGGGAGACCACCTTGTCCTAACAGAAGTAAGCCCCGGACAGACTGCAACACCCCCTCCCAGCCCTGTCCGCACAGGCGGGCACGGGGCCTCGCTTGAGTGCTGCAGCCTGGAGAGCCTGCGCTGTCCTGTCCCCACGCCTGCTGCAGGGGACGGTTCCCGTCTTTACTTTCTCACGTAGTGGGTGTGACAAAACCCAAAGCACAATAAACCCATTTACATTTGCCAAGTGGGCAACAATCTCCTGCGCTTTGGAACATGAAAATGAAGGGTTTGGAACATTTCACATTACTGTGGAGAAGTTTGCTGCCAGCCCTTTGCGAGTGTCAAGGGGTTTATGCAACTGAGAAATATCCTTGCCAGCAAGAGAGACCGTTTGAAGATTCCACATTTGAGTGTCAGTCCTACTTCCTTCTGTGAGTGTGAATTTTGGTTGCTACCTTGTTCTCTCCTCTTAAAAAACAGCTCCTCTTCTGAGATGGCGTCACAATTTGGCAACGGCACTTACACGAAGATGAGGGCATGAGTGTTAACCCAAGGACTTGCCGGCTCTGCCCCCGATTTCACTCACTGCTGCATTGTCCTCGTTTAGAGATACTTGGAGCTGTTAAGCGCAGTTCCTGGTGACTACAATCACTCAGTGAAAACATGATTTGAGAACCCCATTTCTTTTCAAGGAAAGAATTTGTTTTGTAATTAAATAAAGTTTTTAAGTGTTAAGGTTTTCCTAAAGCACATGCCCCTCATTTCCCCACCTTGAGTACTGCCCACCTCTGTATTTTTATACTCGTTTACAGGGAGTGTTGAGTGGCAGATGCATTCAGTTCGTAGCTCCTTCACTCACCACCCTTGTGGCCATGGAAAAACCCACCAATCTTTCTGAGCCTCTGTTTGACAGTGGTGAAATGGGGGCAAAATCCCCCCTTACCTGACAGGATTATTGAACATTCAAATGGGAAAATGGATGTCAAAATAGCTTTGTAAACCGGTATGTCAATCACAGAGGCATTTGGATGTTTTCATTCATTCCAAAAATACATAGTGTTTACTATTTGCCAAGTGTTCTGTGGCCCCTATGGGTATAGCAACAAAACACACACACACACACACACACACACACACACACACACACACACCCACCCAGCCCTCTTGGAGTTTAAGTTCTACCAAGTGTTCTGTGGCCCCTATGGGTATAGCAACAAAACACACACACACACACACACACACACACACACACACACACACACACACACACCCCCAGCCCTCTTGGAGTTTAAGTTCTACCAGATAAAGAACTCTTGTCATGATGTGCTACACAGTTGCTTTTCCTATGGGGGGTAGGAGTTTTGTGTGCACTGGGAAGCCTTACATTTTGCAGATAGGTCAAAGTTCAGAATAAATACTATATGTAAAATCTCCTGGTGACTAGATCCCTGCAATAAAAAGCGGATTATAATAGATTCTCAAAGGCCATCATAATTATCTGAGATAAACCCTCTGTAGTAGTGTCAGAAAACACTACTTACCTTCAAACGCCTCCTACTGCCTCAGTGGCCATTTTGTTTACAACCCTCTGCAGCAGATGCGTTTTGCACTCTGCTCCCTGTGGGCCCCTGGGGTCGCAGCTGCAGCTGAGGTGGGCAACTCCTCAGCTCAGGCCATGCCCCACCCAGTGCCTCTGCTCTACGCTCCGCACTGCCTCTCCAGCAAGCTTCCTCAGACAGGCAGTGTGGGGCTTTAACAATGCCAAGTGCATTCTTCCATCGTTGGAGGTGGGAGCTCAGGCAACAGTGCCTGGTGTGCTCAGAGGGATGATTCTAAGGTGCAGTCTACACAGGAGGTCAGAGGGTCCTGGCAGGATGAAGCCCAAGTTGCCCACACGGGGCTCCCTTCACTCCTAATTCAACCGCCACCATCAAGCGTTTAGAGGAACCCAAACTGAGACATTAATACCATTTGTCTGTAAATGTCATTCACAAAAAGCTGATACTCACCAAATTCTCTAATAGAATACCGCTCTGAACACTGGAAAGAATTTAGGAATTTTTGCAGTGATTTCCAGTTCTAGCCGAAATTTTGGAATGTGCTGAAAAACAGCCTAAATTCCTACCTCCAGGACGTCAAACTTGCAGCTTTGGTGATATTCCACATCAAAGTCGTGGATGGTGAGCTGAATGCTACTCCCAGGGGCCGTGTGAATGTACCATATACACTCCTTGTTGGGGGGATACGTATTAGGGTAACCGGGGCTGCTGAAGGAGCCCGTGTCCCCTGACAAGTCCGCACCACAACCTATTAAAACAGCAAGGCTCAGTCAGTTCGAAGAGAGCACTGGCCACTGGGAACATTTTAAAAATCCAACAAACAAAAAGATCATTGAAAATGCACATGACTGATTTAGGAGAAGAACCATAAAGTTATAATTAAGCAGTTATAAAACGACAAGGAAAAAATCATGGCTACAACTTATTAAATTTATTATTTTAAAAATATATTGATTATATCATTTTTGCAATAATTTTCAGGCCTTATTTTCACCACATCAAACTTTTGGTAATATTTTCAAAATGGCGTTCTAATTTTTAGATTTTTTTCCATTATACTTAGGTAAGAATTACAAGTAAGAAGTACAGTAGACTAAGTGGGCACTATTCGACAGTGGACACCATGTCTCTCAGTCTTTAGTCTCCTTGTATTTAATATATTATTTCTAAGTGCTTTGCAGGCCTAAGGTCTAGAATTGTAAGTGTATATTAATAAGGGAAAGAAACCAGTCTGAAAGGTATGGTTTCAAATGTATGACCAAACCCACAGAATGTACAACACTGAGAGTAAACGTTATGGATTTGGGATGATTATGATGGGCCTGTGTGGGTTCATCAGTTGTAACAAATGTCCCACCTGATAGAAGCATTGGTAATGGGGGAGGCGGGCCTGAGTGGGGTCCGGGGTATATGGGGACTCTATCTTCCACTCAATTTTGCAATGAACCTAAAACTCTGCTAAAAAATTGATTCTATTAAAAAACAATAAATGATATAGATCCTGACCTAGGCTACTTTTATCTGAAAACCAGAAACACATAAAGAACAATCTATAAAACACAGGCATGGGAGAAGACTGAAGCATATGTTTTACGAATGTTTTATGAATGAATATATCATGCTGTAGAAGGTGATTAAGGCAAATCATTTTAACAAATAATCAAATGCTACAATGTGGTATACAGTGAAAACAAAAAACTCTCTGAGTGCTTGGATGTGTTTTACACATATTTCCTATTTTAATCCTTATAATAACCACACAAGGCAGGTACTATTAGTATCTGCATTTCTCAAATGAACAAATCAATGCAAATAAGCGTCATCTGGCTTGAGGGTTGGAGCCCGGACACTGATGCAGGCGATGTGGTTGGGACCTGATTCCTGCATGACACAGTCTCACATCCTTTGTAGGGACTCAGATTTCAGAATGGAGAGGGAGAGAAAACTTACAGAAGAAATAAAATCTGAGGAAGTCTCAAATTTTAAAGACAAAGTTAGAAGATAATTAAAGATAAAATTAGAAAAAAAGAGAGAGATTATCTTGTTTCCTAATAGCAAGTGTTGATGATTAAAAAACATCGTTTGCTCTGTTAACATAGCTGGGCCTCCTTTTCTACTTTTTTCCCAGGATATTCTTTATTGGTTGGTAAATTCCTCCAAGTACTTTCTCTTATTCTGTATCAAGACTTTTTCATGTTTAAAAATAATAGTGCCTCTTAATTCCATTATGAATATATATGCATTCTCACATGAATGGAATTAAACTGCCATGCCTAGAAATTAAACTGCCATGACTGAAAATTTTAGACACTAAAGCTGAGGTCATGCCCACCTTATGCATATTTGTTCTGTATAGTGATTTAGAAAAGTTTTTAAAAAGCTCAAAAAATACATTCTCTACACAGAATCTCCACTTAACTAAAAAGAACTGGAGAATTCTAAGAATCATGATGCCATAAGAAATCTGATTTCAGCTCAACATGTTACCATCTTCTTGAATTGTTATTTTCCTGCTTCCATTTGAAAACCTCTGTGTTTTCAGACTTTATATTTGTATCAGAGCAGTATCTTTCCTATGGCCTATAAAGTTCCTACTTTTATTTCTGTTTAAAGCCCTGTGAAAAAGCTGTTTAAAATTAGACACGCAGACATTGTTTATGGACCATGGTGAATGTTAAAAAAACACAAATGCCATGAAAGATAAGAAAATGTTTTTCCTACTACAACACATGGAAAGTACGCCTGAAGCCAAAATCAGCAGATTGTATCTATCCTCAGTACCACTGCACAACTCCAGGGGGCACCAGTCACAGAATATTTCATGAAATGACACTTTAAAGTTGTCCAATGCAGTGGCCTTTATAAGCCACCTTAAAATATAAAACCTAATACTAAATAGGTTATAGGTAAGCAAAGCCATTCTGTTACCCCAATATATTTTAACATACATTTTCAATGCAATACTTACAGTTCTTGCTATCAGTTGTATTGCATTAAATAATTGAAAAAAGTCTTTGGAGAAAAATAACTCTGTGGTCAAATAATATAAAAGAGAGCAAGAAAGGGAAGCTTGAGTATCTCATTCTGCTTTTTTATTTAGCCTCAGCCCACCAGACCATCTAACACAATTTTTTTTTATTATAGTTGATTCATCTCAAAATCTGTACAACATTTTTCCATTGTCTTTTCCAATTGTTTTAGGTTTCCTTATAAATTCCTTTTTGAAAATAACAGGATGCCAGTATCATTTAACTAGTTGCTGTAAACTGGAATGATAATATCAGGTTCTTGGCATTCAGTGATGCTTTGAAAAATTACAGTACTTCTTTTATTTATCCATTTACAGCTCTTAAGACCCAAAGTGTACTTTCCCTAAGATTTTAAACAAACATAAATTAGGTTTATAAAAATATAACCAAATTTTACTTTCTCTTCTCATCAATGGTGGTTATATGTGTGTCTTCTAAAGAGAAATTCCAATACTATTAACAGTGATACCCTATTGGTGAAAAATACTGTGTGGTTGTGAGAAGAAGAGGAACACTCTTGGAGCTTTCTATTTCTCCTTCATTCTCTCACTACTCCTAAGGGATAACATATCAGAAGGTAACAATTTTGATTTAAAAGTTCACATACAAATAGTATAAATGAATTTAGTGATAGTGATATTGTGAAGTAAAAACTATCAAGTACTGGAAAATAGTTTATTCTGATAATTATAGTAGAAACTCTGTCTTTGAATATTTAAATGTTAAAAGAGATAAAAGTAAATTTCTAATTCCCATTCATTCAATAAATATTTATTGATCAAATGCCATAGTACGAGTTGTGTGATAAAAGCCAGGTGTAGTTAATGTCTATTAAAAAAAATTCAATCACAGACGTGGAAAGTGCCTTTACCACACACCCTCCTGCAAGTCATTAAACTCTGTGCTTTTCCTTCTGTTTTCAAAGAGTAATTTCAAAAAGTTTTTATTTCAAAATAAACAATCGGTGAATTATATTTTATTCTTCACATGTTAATTGGTGATGTTACAAATAAAAATAAATAAATCATGCCAGGGTACTAAAAGATATTTTTAAACGTATTAGTTTCTGTAATACAAAGTTAGCATGAGTCTCTTTCGTTAGTAATCTCCAGTGTATGGGCGAGCAACGCTGATCAGCATTCAGCCAGCTGTGCTTCACTCTCTTGAGTATCACCCCTTTTCCCTAGATTTTGGGACACTTTGACAAATATGCTCTTGGCACTAGGCAAAGGAAAACATGCCAAAATATATGTTTTAAAAACTGAAAAAATGAACAATGTCTGTTTTTCCTATGCTCTTTTTTAGAGACAAGAGAAAACATAGTCACAACAAAATTAGGAAAATTTCTATTAACAAAAAAAGATTAAATATGTAATTAATTATGTGATACTTTGCTTCAGAAATTCAAGCTATCATTAGGCTAACTGTGAAATATTAGAACATGAATTTGGAATTATATAATTATGGATAAAAATTAAAAATTATAAATTCACACCAAGAGTTGAACTTTAAAAATTATAAATGAAAGCAAATAGTTATAATTCAATAGATAGTAGAGTTTTTAAAATGTATAATGTGAGCCTTCTGAATTATATTTATGTAGTTTTCCACTTCATTAGTTGCAGAAAAAAGAGTCAGTTACAATACAGAAATGTGACTTAGAACCTATATCAACGCATGCTAATCCACTGTTAGCAAAAGAAATACCAAGATAATCTAAAAATTCTATTGTGTATAATTCTGAAGATCAGGAATGTGTTCTAAATGCTGAAATGAATCATAAGCTAAATGATTTAATTCTGTCTCATCAACAATTTCTTGTTCATATTGAGTAGCAAAGCTGTTCATTTGATTTGATTTACTATCTCTCCATTTCCTATGGTAGAGACAAGATTTGTTTTTGTTTTATTTTTAATAAAGATTGTGGAATTCAAAAAATTAAATTGGTAAGCTGTTTTACGTATGTAGTTGTTCTCAGGGTTGCTAATGTCTAATACTAAAAAATTTCTATGTAAAGCACCTTAATTTTTCTTTCCTACTAAATTTAAATTTACTTGGGGCCAGGAAGGAGGAAAAATGCTTTGTTCCCTGTACTATTTTCCTTTGTGTGGGTTTTAGGATTTGACAACCTCTTGTTAAAATGCAGTTTCTCTTGAATGAGTCACAGAAGAAAATGAGTTTGTAAATCCATCTGTCCATTTTGGAGATGGAAACAACAAGGTTTCTGGAAAATCTCAAGTGTCTACATCATTTAGAGTAAAAATAATGGTACAAACATATCTACAAATAATAAAGTAAATGAAACTGCTGAGAAAACACATAGTTTAGCAGCCTATGCAATAATTTTAAAAATCATGTCATTGTCAGGTAGGCCTGTGACTTTGGGTGGGTGATTAGGGGCCTAGAAGGGCAGGAAAGAGAAATGGAAGAAAGACTAGGCGGGACATAAAGTAAGTTACATCACCCAATAGCTATCAGGAAATAAAATAAGAGGTGATGTTTACACTCCCAGTATCCTCTTCATCATCATGCTGTCTGGTTGAATGAATGATAAAATGTAACAGAATTAGTATTCAACCTCATAGGGTTGTTAAATAGATTAAATGAAAGAACCAAAGTAAGGTTTTTAGCTGAGTGTTGC